>NW_028089315.1:9751-2409751 GCF_014824575.4 Sturnira hondurensis
TCCCAACCCTGCCCGCCCCCCACCCCATGCTCCCCGCTTCCCTCCCCTTTCCACCCCCCACCCTTAGTTATTGTCCATGTGTCTTTTATACTTGTTCATGTGAGTCCCATTCCCTTTTCCCCTATGATTCTCTCCCCTCTCCCCTCTGGGCCCTGACAGCCTGTTCCATATTTGAGTGTCATTGGTATTTTGCCTGTTTGTTTGTTTTGTTGTTTAGGTTCCTGTTAAAGGTGATATCATATGGTATTTGTCTTTCACCGCCTGGCTTATTTCGCTCAGCATAATGCTTTCCAGTTCCATCCATGATGTTGCAAAAGGTAGGAGTTCCTTTCTGTAGCATGAAATTCCATTGTGTAAATGTACCATAGTTTTTTGATCCAGTCATTGACCGATGGGCATCTAGGTTGCTTCCAACTCTTGGCTATCGTAAATTGTGCTGCTATGAACATTGGGCTGCATAGGTTCTTTTGGATTGGTGTTTCCTGGTTCTTAGGATATACTCCCAAGAGTGGAATTGCTGGGTCAAAAGGCACGTTCATTTTTAGTTTTCTTAGAAAATTCCATACTGTTTTCCATAGTGGTTGTACCAGTCTGCAATCCCACCAACAGTGAACTAGAGTCCCCTTTTCCCCACAACCTCTCCAACACTTGTTATCTGTTTCTTTGTTTATGGTAGCCATTCTGATGGGTGCTAAGTGGTATCTCATTGTGGTTTTGATTTGCATCTCTCTGAAAGCTAGTGATATTGAGCATCTTTTCATGTGCCTCTGGATCCTCGGTATGTCCTCCTTGGCAAAGTGTCTGTTCAAGTCCTTTGCCCATTTTTTAATTGGGTTGCTCATCTTCTTTGAGTGGAGTCGTGTGAGTTCTTTGTATATTTTGGAGATTAAACCTTTGTCTGAGATATCATTGGCAAATATGTGTTCCCAAACTGTTGCTTCTCTTTTTATCTTGATACAGTTTTCCTTGGCCATGCAGCAGCTTTTAAGTTTGATGAGATCCCATTTGTTTATTCTTTCCTTTATGTCCCTTGCTCTAGGGGATGTATCAGTAAAAATCTTGCTGCATGGAATATCTGAGATTTTCCTGCCAATGCTCTCCTCTAGAGCTTTAATGGTTTCCCGGCTTATATTTAAGTTTTTTATCCACCTTGAATTTATTTTCGTGTATGGTGTAAGTTGGTGCTCAAGTTTCATTTTTTTGCATGTAGCTGTCCAGTTCTCCCAACACCATTTGTTGAAGAGGCTATCTTTACTCCATTTTATGTTACTGCCCCCTTTGTCGAATATTAATTTACTGTAGAGATTTGGGTTCATTTCTGGGCTCTCTGTTCTATTCCATTGGTCTATGTGCCTGTTTTTATGCCAGTACCAGGCTGTTTTGATTACAGTGGCCTTGTAATACAGTTTGATATCAGGTATTGTGATCCCTCCTACTTTGTTCTTCTTTCTCAAAATTGCAGCTGCTATTTGGGGCCTTATATGGTTCCATATAAATTTTTGAAGTGTTTTTTCTGTGTCTGTGAAATATGCCATTGGTATTTTAAGGTACTGCATTGAATCTGTAAATTGCTTTGGGTAGTATGGACATTTTGATGATGTTAATTCTTCCAATCCATGAACACGGTATATGTTTCCATTTATTTGTGTCTTCCTTGATTTCTTTCTTCAGTGTTGCGTAGTTTTCTGAATACAGTTGTTTTACCTCCTTGGTTAGGTTTATTCCCAGATATTTTATTTTTGCTTTTGCTATATCGAATGGGATTTTTTTCTTGATTTCTGCTTCTGCTGTTTCATTGTTGGTATACAAAAATGCCTTTGATTTCTGGATATTGACTTTGTATCCCGCTGTTTTCCCAAATTCATTTATTAGTTCGAGCAGTTTTTTGGTAGAGTCTACAGGATTTTCCGTGTAGACTATGATGTCATCTGCAAACAATGACAGTTTTGTTTCCTCCTTTCTGATTTGGATGCCTTTTATTTCCTTTTCTTGTCTGATCACTGTGGCTAGAACTTCTAATACTATATTGAATAAAAGTGGTGAAAGTGGACAACCTTGTCTTACTCCTGATCTTAGTGTTAGTGGAAAAGCTTTTAGTTTTTGCCCATTCAGTATGATGTTGGCCGTAGGACTTTCATATATGGCCTTTGTTATATTGAAGAATGCTCCCTCTATTCCCACTTTGCTGAGTACCTTTATCATAAATGAGTGTTGTATCTTATCAAAAGCTTTTTCCACATCTATTGATATGATCATGTGGTTTTTGTCTTTGCTTTTGTTTATGTGGTGCATTACATTTACTGATTTATGAATATTGAACCATCCTTGCATCCTTGGGATGAATCCTACTTTGTTGTGGTGTATGATCTTTTTGATGTATTGTTGGATGCGATTTGCCAATATTTTATTGAGGATTTTAGCATCTATGTTCATCAGTGATATTGGCCTGAAGTTTTCTTTCTTTGTTGTGTCTCTATCTGGTTTTGGAATTAGGATGATGCTGACTTCATAAAAAGAGTTGGGGCGTATTCCATCCTTTTGGATTTTCTGGAATAGTCTGTGAAGAATCGGGGTTAGTTCTTCCTTAAAAGCTTTGTAGAATTCTCCTGTGAAACCATCTGGTCCAGGGCTTTTGTGTGATGGGAGTTTTTTGATTACTTCTTCAATTTCATCTGCTGTTATTGGCCTGTTCAGGTTTTCTGCTTCTTTTTCATTGAGCTTTGGAAGATTATATTTTTCTAAAAATTTGTCCATTTCACCTAGGTTTTCAAATTTCTTGGCATATAGCTCTGCATAGTAATTCCTTACAATCCCTTCTATTTCTGTGGTATCAGTTGTAATCTCTCCTCTTTCATTTCTGATTGTGTTTATTTGGGTCCTCTCTCTTTTTTTCTTGATGAGCCTACTTAAAGGTTTATCTATTTTGTTTATTTTTTCAGAAAACCAACTCCTGGATCCTTAGAATTGTGCTTTTAGTCTCTATGTCATTTAATTCTGCTCTGATCTTGGTTATTTCCTTCCTTCTACTTGCTCTGGGCTGTCTTTGTTGTTGTTCCTCGAGTTCTTGGAGGGGTCAAGTTAGGTTGTTTGAAATGTTTCTATTTTCTTTAGGTAAGCCTGTATTGCTAGGAACTTCCCTCTTAGGACTGCCTTTACTGTGTCCCATAAGTTTTGGGTTGTTGTGAGTTCATTTTCTTTTGTTTCCAGAAACTTTTTTATTTCTTCCCTGATTTCTATATTGACCCATTCGTTGTTTAATAGCATACCATTCAGTCTCCATGATTTCGGGTGTTTTGGGTTTTTTCCTGTGGGTTTAGTTTCCTATTTCAGTCCCTTGTGATCAGAGAAAATGCTTGGTATGATTTCTATTTTCCTAAATTTGTTGAGTCTCGTTTTGTGTCCTATCATATGGTCTGTCTTGGAAAATATTCCATGTGCATTTGAAAAGACTGTGTATTTAGCTTCTTTGGGATGAAGGGCTCTATATATATCAATTAGGTCCATTTCATCTAGAGTCTCATTTAATGCTGCAATATCTTTTTTGATATTTTGTTTGGAAGATCTGTCCATTTTTGACAGTGGGGTGTTAAAATCCCCTACTGTAATTGTGTTGCTGTTAATATCTTTCTTGAGGTCCTCTACGATTTTCTTTATATATTTGGGTGCTCCTGAGTTGGGTGTATATATATTTACGATGTTAATGTCTTCTTGGTGGATTCTTCCCTTGAGCAATATGAAGCAACCTTCTGGGTCTCTCTTTATGGCCCTGTTTTTGAAGTCTATTTTGTCTCATATGAGAATTGCTACCCTGGCTTTTTTTTTTCGTGTCCATTTGCTTGGAAAATTTGTTTCCATCCTTTCACTTTTAGTCTGTGGTGGTCTTTTGACCTGAGGTGGGTCTCTTGTAGGCAGCATATGTGTGGGTCATGCTTTCTTATCCATTCAGCTATTCTGTGTCTTTTAATGGTGCATTTAATCCATTTACGTTTAAGGTTATTATTCAATGGTACTTATTCATTGCCATTTGTGTACCTGTGTTCCTCTCTGTCTCTCTCTTTTCCTTCCTTTCCTTAAAGCAGCCCTTTTATTAATTCTTGTAGAGCTGGTTTGGTGGAAGCATATTCTTTTAGACTTCTTTTGTCTTGGAAGCTCTTTATTTGGCCTTCTATCTTGATTGAGAGCCTTGCTTGGTACAGTAGCCTTGGTTGTAGGCCTCTGTTTCTCATTACTTATTGGGGCCCCCTTGTATGTTACTTCCTTTTTCTCCCTTGCTGCCTTTAGGATTTTCTCTTTGTCTTGGAGGTTCGCCATTTTAATGATGATGTGTCTTGCAGTAGGCCTCTTTGGGTTCCACCTGCTTGGGACTTTCTGTGATTCCTGGATCCGTATGACTTTATCTCTCCTCAACTTAGGAAAATTTTCCGTTATTACTCTTTCAAGTAGGTTTTCTATCCCTTGTTCTTCTTCCTCTCCTTCTGGTATTCCTATTATTCGGATATTATTACGTTTCATGTTGTCTTGCATTTCTTTTAAATTCTCCTCATTTTTTCTGATTCTCTTTTCTCTTACTTGGTCCGTCTGGGAGATTCTTTCTATCCTGTCTTCAATCTCACTTATGCGATCTTCTGCCATATTGATTCTATTCTTCATACCTTCTACTGTATTCTTCCATTCAGAAATTGTATTCTTCATTTCCTCTTGGCCTTTACTGATGGTTTCTATCTCCTTTTTCATGTTGGTATAGTTTTTGGAGAGTTCATTGTAGCTCCCCTGTAGTTTCTGGTAGCTCATTGTAAGCACTTTGAATTTCCTGATAACCAGTGCTTTGAATTCAATATCTGATAGTTGGCTTGCCTCTATTTCATATAACATTCTTTCTGAGACTTTCTCCTTTTCTTTCATTTGGGGATTGTTTCTTTGTCTTCCCATTGTTTGTGGTACTCTTCTTGTTGTCCTCAGCTTCTTAAATTGATCTGTTCTGGTTTCCTGGGTTTATGGTGTGAACTTCTGTGGTAGGATACATGTGAAATTCAGTGGTGCAGTCTCCTGCAGGTATCTTGGTGTTCTCCACTTCCACCTACTCCTTCCTTTGTTGTGCGTGTGTGATCAGTTGGAGGGGGAGGCAAAATGGTTTATGATAGCAGAAGATTATTTTATGTTATTTACAGACACAGTCAGCAGAGAAGAAATAGACAATCTTTAGGCTATGTATAGAGTTAACCGTGATCTTCAACCCAGCTTGCCACTTTTAGGAAAGGATGGACATAAGTTATGCATCTTGTTGGGAAGGGGGGGCTTGTGAGTTGTATCTAGAAAGCACTGTGGTTGCAGGTGGTCGGATTTGAGGTAAGGTGACAGTACAGGTTAGTAACTGGGTGTAGTGTGTGAGTAAATAGAGTAATAGAATTCAGGCACCTGTTAGGTGGTATAAAGTCTGAGAGATGTGTTATGAAGTATTACTGTTGTATAGAAGAGCTCTTATTTACAATAATATTAGAGCAACACTCACGTGATAGATTCTATGTGATCTGTCTACATGGGGGTTATAGAGCTTGGGTAGTATGGCAAAGGAAAGCAAGTGAAGTATAGAAAATTAGCAATACACTATGAAGGAAAGAGCAGTGGGCACCTGTCAGGTAGTACAGTATACCCAGCCAGGACTAAGAAAACTGTACAGAAAGAGGAGGGATACAAAGATATTCTTAAAATTAAAAAAGGAGTAAGAATAATGCAAAAAATAATAATACAGCTAAAAGAAAACTAAGCAACACACAAACAAACAATCCAACACACACACATACACACGCACACACACACACACACACACAAAAGTCAGGAGAAAAGGGGAATAAGCAGAAAATTTGGGAAGAACAGAAGGACTAAAACCAGACAAAAAGAAAAAGATATGAGGGACAGAGTATTGAAAGATAGAGCAACAATACAGTTTACAAGATATAAGATTACTTACAAAAGAAGTTGAGAGAGAAAAAAAAGGGGGAAGGGGAAAAAAACCCCACACACATTAACTGTCCAAATAAGTTTTTCTGGTTGCAGCCTCTCTGAGGGTAGGTATGCAGGCCCACGAGAGTAGGCTGCCTATTGGGCTGTGGGTGCCCACACCCCAGGGAGGCTGCCTGGTTCCTGGGGTATCTGGCACTGTCCTTCTCGGTCCCGTGGCAGGACCCAGGTGTTCCCACCCTTGCTCTGGATGGCTGCTGGGTGGTTGGATCATGAGGCAAGCTGCTGTCTCAGAGCACCTCAGTTCACTTTCCAATAGAGACTTCTCCACAAAGCCTGCCTCTCAGCCCAGCCCAATCCCAAAAGACCGGCAAAGACAGTGTCCTTCTTAAATTCCTTGGGCTGGTGGGCTGGTGGGCTGGTGGGCTGGCGGGCTGGAAACCACAGAGTCCGCATTTGCCACCCTTTACGTTAACTTAAGCCCACAGGTCTCTGCCCAGTATTAACCTGCCTGCCTAGACGGGGAGGGGGGAGTCAGCTCTCTCCCATGGAGTCTGTTGCCTCTGGAGTTCCCTCCGCCACAGGCGCCCCGGCCCTGGATTCAGACGGGGCCTCTGTTTCCCACTGACAGTGCTGGCCCCGATTTCGTGACACTTCTCATCTGTACTCACGCTCCACCGGAGGTCGCCCGCCTTGGGCGTGCAGCCACTTTTGTCCTCACTCGCCTTCTGGAGTCCTCGCCAACCTTCAGGTGTCTGGTTCCTCTGTCACAATCTCTGGTTTCTTATTTTCATAAATGTTGGGGAATTGTTGGTTGATTATGCTGTTCTTCGGTAGATCCACCCAGATTTTTTACCAGGTGCACGGGAGCTGGATTCCCTCCGTGCTACTCTGTCACCATCTTAACACTGCACCCTCGCTCAGTCATTTTGAATTTGGTAGCCACACAGTACATGTCCTCACTCAACTGTATCTACTGTGTCCACCAACTAGTAAAGTCTGCATTGTTCATGCATGTACATTCCTGTCCACTCTCCTTGGCTGCCAGGTTACATTGATGTTGTGCAAACCATTCTTGTTAACAATAGCTGGACTTTTTCTGGACAGACTTCATTGTAAATCCAAGGAAACAACCAAAAATAAATGCTGCTTCTCTTATGAATTATTAACCCTTTTAAATTTTAATTAAGAAAGGGCTACTGTTCAGGAGTAGAAGCTAAAAAAGATTATATATGAAAGCAGCTTGAAACAGCTGACAGCAGTTTCCTGTGAAATGGCTTTCTCAAAATTGGTATTTTAGGCTCTTGTGCTGATATTGGATTTAGGTTTTTGACAAAGCATTTCTATTAGACCTTTTGCTCTCCTTTTCTATACCTAGAATCAAATTCTCCTGTAAGTGAACATTTGCAGCAGGTGTTCTTGAGGTGGGAGGTGGGATGAGAAGGAAAATCGCTGTGATTGGCTACTGCTAAAGCAATTTTATGTGATTCCTAACTAGTTAGTTAAGAATTTTGCTATCTAAAAGGTGTCTTGATTTGATTAGTGTAAAACAAAGTATGCATTTTTGTCTCACTAAACATGGAAATGCTCAGGTAAGTTGAAAACTTATGTGGCATTAATATTTTATCATTAAGGCCAAGGAAACTTCCCTTATCTTTATGCTAAGGTAAATTTGATTCCTCCACAGAAACTGAGGTCTGCTGGCACATAGAACTCAGTTGCTAGACCACAGTAGTTCTTCCATAAATTCCTTCCACTAGCCGTGATGACACACAAAGAGTGTGGATTAGTAAGCCCATGCCACAATCCTAGGTTGTAGAAACCTGTTTAGCAAAACATTTGGAGACACTCTGTTCGAATCTATTGTAGAGTTTGTTTTCCGATGGCCTGAACAACTAGTACCCAACTTAAGGTTTTTATTAATTTTTATATTCTTATGTGTTGCCACTCAGGGGATTCTAAAGAATGTATCAACATATAGATGTCATCCTTAAAAACTAAATAGTCAGTTGTTTACCAGCAAAATGAGTTTATTTGGGAACAGCAGAGAATTGCAAGAGTAGATAAGCAAGCTATGGGAAACTGCTGGCAAGTCCAGAGAACAAAGGAGAGGTGCTTTCTTTTACAAAGGAAAGGAAGAAAGGGGGGGGGGGTCCTTCTGAGAAGAGTAAGAGTTCAGGTTCTCTTCACAAGGTTGTTGCTAGACTAGACAGCAACTGCCTTCCTCCTGTCGGGATGGGAGAGCAAGCTTTTCCTGTTTGCAGTATGATCAGTAATGAGAATTAGTGCATGAAGGCTCCTTTCAGGGCTTACTTAGTCCATTTTAAATGAGATTTCTTTATTTCCTGCAGGTAATACTTGTTAGGAACACATGCTCTTAGAATTAAAAAATTGTGTTTACAATTTTTGGTAACTATTGTAACATATAACAATGATTTCATTTTTATGCTAGAAACTTAACCAGTAGTTTAGTTTATTCATAAATTTTTTAATGAATCTATCTCAAAAAACCTTGCCCAAAAGAGATAATAGCTACAAATAAGTAATAGCTATCGATAGAAAAGTTAAAACATTTTTGGAACTTTTTGAATGAAAATAAAATAATGATACATTGTGATTTACACTAAATTAAAATTACTCTCACTATTTCCTATGAAAATATCTCATGCCAAGTACTTAAGCTTTAATTTAAAATGTTATTCTGCAGTTGTACCTATAAATCTTAGTAAAACTTTAACAATAAGAATGTTTCTATATTTTTGCAATGCTGTGATTTATAATGAACAGATTCATTTTTTTGTCCATTTTTCTGGCACTGAGCTCCCAAAATGCCTTGGAATTTTATAAGTGATAAGAATGATAAAAGTGTCTTTTGCTTTGGTAATGAAGTAACTTTTGGAAAACGCTATGCATGGGGACTGTTTTTTGGGGGAACCGACCCTATAATTAGAGGGTTAGAACTTTCATTTCTACCCATAGCCTTCAAGGAAGAGAGAAGGGGTGGAGGTCAATAAATTGCCAGTGTCCAATTTAATTAATCATGCCTATGTAATGAAACTCCATGGAAACCCCAAAAAACTCAGTTCATAAACTTTTTAATTGGTGAACATATGGAAGCTTCATGCCCTTTCCCCTTAGGTAGGACAAAGGGGAAAGTAGTATCTCTTTCATCTGGTTGTTCCTGACTTATATCCTGTTGTAAAGAATTGGTAATCTAGTAAATAAAATGTTTTCCTGATTCTTTGAACCACTTTAGCAAATTAATCAAATCCATGAAGGAGTCCATGGGATTGCTGGTTTATTGCCAGTTTGTCAGAAGTCCAGGTAATCATGTGAACTTGCTAATGGTGTCCTGAGTTGTAGGAGGTTGTTGGGGCCTCCAATTTACAGGTGGTAGGTCAGAAGCACAGGTAACAACCTGTGAGGGGGACTATAGTCTCGTACAACTGAACCCTTAACATATGGAATCTGATATGATCACTGGGTAGATAGTATCAGATTGAGTTAAATTGTAAAACAACCACTAGTGTCAGAGCATCATTTATTGGTGTGGAGGAAACCCATACACACATTGGAACTGATGACTAAAACCTAAAATAATGTCTGTCCTGGACAGACATATGAGGTCTGTCCAGGAAAAGTCCAGCCATTGTTAATATAATGAGAACAGTTTGCATGACATCGATGTTACCTGCCATCCAAGGAGAGTGGACAGGAATGTGTGTACATGAACAATGATGACTTCACGGTACTAGTGAAATAGGGCAGTAGACACCATTGAGTGAGCATGTGTACTGTGTGGCTGTCAGATTTAAAACGACTGAGTGAGTACAGCAACAAATATGCATCCAATTGTTCCTTAAGCTTGAACATTCTTCTGTGGGAACTATTCAGATGATTCAGAAGGCTTTGGGGGATAATGCAATGAGTGCAGCACAAGTGAAAGTGTGGCACGGATGCTGCAGAGATGGTCAAGAATCTGATGAAAGTGATCCACATTCTGGGAGGCCTGCAACGAGCAGAACAACTGAAAATGTTTAATATGTAGGGGCTGCAGTCAACAGATCAGCGACTGACAGCGCGAGAACTGGAAGCTGATCTGGGGATTCCAAAAACTACTGTGTCTGAGATTTTGATGCAGAATCTTGGCATGAAATGTGTAATCGCAAAATTCATCCTGCAGCTTCTGCTCCCAAAGCAGAAAGAATATCATGATGCAGTTACTAATGATGATTCAAACTTCCACCAATGAACCAGATTTCCTCAAGGTCATAACTTCAAATAGGATTGAGGCATCATTGTCCTATGTACAATGTTTCTTGTATCTCCTTTAATAAATGTGTCTATTTTTCACAGCATGTGGCTGGATACTTTCTGGACAAACATATATTCATATTCAAAAAGAATTACGTTTTAGTTTCACCTCTTTGCTGTCCTGAGTTCTTAGAAATTATACTCATTATTCACCAGCTTGAGTTGTAAATATTCTGTATTCTTAGCTTCGCTATCATCCGTGAGGAGTGATTCACAATCTAGAGCCTGAAAAACAAAGTGTTTTATATTGCTTCAATTTAATTAAAGTTGATTCCCTGCTTTAAGGGAGATTCACATTTTGGATTTTATATTATCTTAATTGAATTGGGAACTTAGATATTTGTTATTCCAAATCTCCCTTAAGAAAGGCATATTTTTTCTTAATTTTATAACCCTTGCTAGCTGCCTGACCTTGGGCAAAATCCTTAACCTATTTGTATCTCATTTTCAAAAACTATGAATTGAGGATGATAATTATGGTATATTCCCCATGGGAATGTTATGTGGATTAAATAAAATAATCTTCACAAGAAAATGTTTAGCACATTTTCTGAAATATAATAAGCAATAAATAATAGTTATTGTTCTTTTCATTTACTGCATCATATAATTAATTTTTCTCATGGTCTTCAGGAGAATTTCTACTAATCTTAGAATTATATATAGATACTTATATCCAAAGAGCTATTTTTCTTTCTTCTTACAGTCTATGGCTTACAGGAAAGATTAGCTCTATCAGCTGCTAGAAATCTCAGTCAGGTGTAGGATCTTGTCATGAACATATTTGTATTATTCAAGATAAACTACTTTATAGCAGTGACAAGCACTGTTAAAATCCCCAAATGTGGACGGAAACATTTCAAACAAGCAACCTAACCCGACGCCTGCAAGGACTCGAGGAACAACAAGAAAGACAGCCCAGAGCAAGTAGAAGGAAGATACAAAGCTTTTAAGGAAGAACTAACCCCTATTCTTCACAGACTATTCCAAAAAATCCAAAAGGAGGGAAAACTCCCCAACTCTTTTTATGAAGCCAGCATCACCCTAATTCCAAAGCCAGATAGAGACACAACAAAGAAAGAAAACTTCAGGCCAATATCACTGATGAACATAGATGCTAAAATCCTCAATAAAATATTGGCAAATCGCATTCAACAATACATCAAAAAGATCATACACCACGACCAAGTGGGATTCATCCCAGGGATGCAAGGATGGTTCAATATACACAAATCAATAAATGTAATACACCACATAAACAAAAGCAAACACAAAAACCACATAGTCATATCAATAGATGTGGAAAAAGCTTTTGATAAGGTTCAACACCCATTTATGATAAAGGTACTCAGAAAAATGGAAATAGAAGGAGCATTCCTCAATATAATAAAGGCCATATATGAAAGACCTACAGCGAACATCATACTCAATGGAAAAAAACTAAAAGCTTTTCCCCTAAGATCAGGAACAAGACAAGGTTGCCCACTTTCACCACTTCTATTCAATATAATATTAGAAGTTCTAGCTGCGGTGATCAGACAAGAAAAGGAAATAAAAGGCATCCAAATTGGAAAGGAGGAAACAAAACTGGCATTGTTTGCAGATGACATGATAGTGTACATGGAAAACCCTATAGCCTCTACCAAGAAACTGCTGGAACTAATAAATGAATTTGGCATAACAGCGGGATACAAAGTCAATATCCAGAAATCAAAGGCATTTCTGTATACCAACAATGAAGCAGCAGAAGCAGAAATCAGGAAAAAAATACCATTTGATATAGCAAAAAGAAAAATAAAATATCTGGGAATAAACCTAACCAAGGAGGTAAAAGACCTGTATGCAGAAAACTACACAACACTGAAGAAAGAAATCAAGGAAGACACAAATAAATGGAAACATATACCGTGTTCATGGATTGGAAGAATTAACATCATCAAAATGTCCATACTACCCAAAGCAATTTACAGATTCAATGCAATACCTATTAAAGTACCAATGGCATATTTCACAGACATAGAACAAACACTTCAAAAATTTATATGGAACCAGAAAAGACCCCGAATAGCTGCTGCAATTTTGAGAAAGAAGAACAAAGTAGGAGGGATCACAATACCTGATATCAAACTGTATTACAAGGCCACTGTAATCAAAACAGCCTGGTACTGGCACAAAAACAGGCACATAGACCAATGGAATAGAACAGAGAGCCCAGAAATAAACCCAACTCTCTACAGTCAATTAATATTCGACAAAGGGGGCAATAACATAAAATGGAGTAAAGACAGCCTTTTCAACAAATGGTGTTGGGAGAACTGGACAGCTACATGCAAAAAAATGAAACTTGAGCACCAACTTACACCATACACCAAAATAAATTCAAGGTGGATAAAAGACTTAAATATAAGCCGTGAAACCATTAAAACCCTAGAGGAGAGCCTTGGCAAGAAAATCTCAGATATTCCACGCAGCAATATTTTTACTGATACGTCCCCTAGAGCAAGGAACATAAAGGAAAGAATAAACAAATGGGATCTCATCAAAATTAAAAGCTTCTGCATGGCTAAGGAAAACAGTATCAAGATACAAAGAGAAGCAACAGCTTGGGAAAACATATTTGCCAATGATACCTCAGATAAGGGTTTAATCTCCAAAATATACAAAGAACTCATTCGGCTCCACTCAAAGAAGACAAGCAACCCAATCAAAAAATGGGCAGAGGACTTGAACAGACATTTCTCCAAGGAGGACATACAGAGAATCCAGAGACACATGAAAAGATGCTCGATATCACTAGCTATCAGAGAGATGCAAATTAAAACCGCAATGAGATACCACTTAACACCAGTCAGATTGGCTATCATAAACAAAGAAACAAACAACAAGTGCTGGAGAGGTTGTGGGGAAAAGGGGACTCTAGTTCACTGTTGGTGGGATTGCAGACTGGTACAACCACTATGGAAAACAGTATGGAATTTTCTAAGAAAACTAAAAATGAACGTACCTTTTGACCCAGCAATTCCACTCTTGGGAGTATATCCTAAGAACCCTGAAACACCAATCCAAAAGAACCTATGCACCCCGATGTTCATAGCAGCACAATTTACGATAGCCAAGAGTTGGAAGCAGCCTAGATGCCCATCGGTAAATGACTGGATCAAAAAACTATGGTACATTTACACAATGGAATTCTATGCTGCAGAAAGGAAGAAGGAACTACTACCCTTTGCAACATCATGGATGGAACTGGAAAGCATTATGCTGAGCGAAATAAGACAGGCGGTGAAAGACAAATATCATATGATCTCACCGTTAACAGGATTCTAAACAAACCAAACAAGGAAGCAAAATACGACCAATGACACTCAAATACGGAACAGGCTGACAGGGTCCAGAGGGGAGAGGGGAGAGAATCATAGGGGAAAAGGGAATGGACTCACATGAACAAGTATAAAGGACACATGGACAATAACTAGGGGTGGGGGGTAGAAAGGGGAGGGAGGTGGGGAGCATGGGGCGGGCGGTGGGCTTGGTTGGGAATATAAGACAGAAACCTGTACTTGAACAAGAATTAAATGAAAATTATATTTTAAAAAATCTCCAAATGTAGTGGTTTAACACAGAAAAATTAACACTTTTTTGTCACTCGCACAAAGGCTAGTATAAGTTGAAAAAAAACCTTCTAGGGAAGCTGGGACCCTAGTATGGAGCCAGGTGTTCTAGGTGGCCCACAGGACCAACTCTTGGTAGATAACGATGCCCACCACCATGCTGACATTTCCCTACTTCTTGCTTTATTTTATATTGCTACTTCTACACTTGTTTCTTTTTCTTAATCATCAAACTTAATCTATAATATCTTACTTTGTATATGATTTATAAATTATCCTAAATGCTTTTAGAATAAGGTGCGGTAACATTAAAATGTCTTTGAAAGAGATATGCTGATATTTTCACCACTATAGCCCAACATCTGCATACTGACTCTCAGTAGATAAGTTAAATATATTAAACCAACATTAAATCAACTATAGGTCCATGCACATAACTATAATTCTACTGACATGATTATGGAGTAAGATTTGAGTTAGTTTTACTATATATTCTATATTTTATTCTTGTTATTGCCCTCTTGGGACCAACATTATATTTTATGAAACTGCTAATGTTTAAGTTTTGTTCATTGTTATGGATATTTTTAAAGTCATTCCTTTGACCTACATAGGCATTAACTAAAGCCTTGGTCATCTTAATGTACTGGGTAAATTGCTCTCAGATTAAAAAAAAAGGAGAAATAGATCATAGCAATCAGAAATAAAGAATAATGATTAAAGCTCTAATACATAATACAGTCTGCCTTCTGATTGATTATATTACTTTGAACTAGAGAGAACCTATAGCATGAATGCAAATCACTAATGGAAATTGAGTGGTTTGATTTATAAGTCTGATTAATTTATTGATTGATTGAACAGACAGTTAAAACAAAAAATAGAATATTGTAGCTAATGTTAGTTGAAACTAGTCTAAATTCTGGCAAAAACTGCTATCTATGTTTGTGCTATGACCAGGAAGGTATATATTATCTATTAGGGCTAAATATTTCTAGTGTCTAAAGAAATTAAAGCAGAAATTGGTTAGATTTTGTTGTAAATTAGTATATTTGAATAGTTAAAAAAAGATGTACCTGTAATTGCAAATACATAAAGGATGCAAATGTATCTTAGGGCATAGCATTTGCTTTCATTAAGTTTCCCAGTTGCAGATGTAATGCTTGTTAAAGAGGAGATCTGAGCTGATTGCAAGAAAACACTAAATGAAATCACGCTCACCATGTCAAGCCCCATAGCACAACTTATATATCATAAATCACACTCTGTCAGGCAGCTGCAGGACGGGTAGAGAGGAGCAAGACAAAACGACAGATTTAATATTTCCTGCCTTTGATTTATTAATGACTAGTTGGGCTATGGAATGGCTTGAAAGACTCGCTTCAAGGTTGGGAACTCATTTGCAGAGACCTTTATTATTTCTTTTTTCATATTAGTGTCAACAATATTTGGCTTTCCCATTAGAAAAAGGGTTGAACTACTCTTTGATTTCTTATGCCAGATATTAATGATCACCATTTTATCTAACAAAGGAAATCACCTGTTATCTATCCTTCTACAAATTAACATTGCTAGTGTTACTTTATTTCTGTTAATTTCTAAGATTATCATTTCCAACAAAACATTCACAAATTGCTGTGAGAGATTTTTCTTTATTCAGATCTCATAAAGTTCAATGGAAATTTTGAAGGGATCCTGTAAGTCATTCTGTTAGGTTTCTTTAAAAACAGTAGCATCAGAGTGCAGATTATATTGAATTTTGTTTATATGTCTTATACTACATTATAACTTTATTTAACTGATATTTAACAGTCTTAGATAATTTTCAAAATAGCTATTTTTACTTGGTTTATTCATCTATTCAACAAATAAATGTTTTCTGGGCTAGAAAATGATGACATGTAATAGGGAGAAAAGTCACATACTCCCTGTTTTCTTGGAGTTTATACAGTCTCACTAAAGACTGAAAGAAAGATAAAAGAGTAATAGAGTGTTAGAGGGATGTGTGAGAAAAGGGCTTACTTGATTTTTGTTTAGGGAAGAAATCTTCAGGAAGTGATTCTGGGGCTTCAATTACACATGTAGGTGGAGTTTACTAGGCAATTGAGGGGATAAGGCATCTTTTCAGCAGATGGGACACATCCCAGCTTTTGGAGCTAGGAAAGGGCAATGTGCATTCTCAAAACAAAAAAGGCATGAGTGGCTGTACTGCAGAGAACCAGAAGAGACTGGTCTCCACATTGAACTTCCATCCAGGAATTTCGAGTTTTTCTTAAGAAAATGAAAACAAAACAAAACAAACGAACAAAAAACCTTAAACAAACATTGAAAGGATTTATGAAGGAAACTGATGTGAGATTTATGTTTTGAAATGGTCTTGATTTCTGCAGTGTTTCATCTTTTGGGGGGTATTAAAAGAAGGTGTGAAGAAACTACCATATTTTGCCATGTATAATGTGTACCACATTTTGTGCGCATTATGTGTGGGATTATTATATCCATGTTTAATGTGCATTCTTATTTTTCCCTCAAAAATTTAGGCAAAAGTGCTCATTATACATGCAAAATACGGTAGTTAGGAGTTTGCTTATAGGAATATAGGTGAGGTAGTAGTAATTTATATCAGATTAGTACAGATCCTGCTTTCAAATACAATATTAATATTTTATTCAAATGAACTTTTGCATTCATTTTAATTTTGAAAATAACATTAAGATTTTACCTGATTACTTACTTTTGGCACCCTCTTAATTTTTGTGCTCAAGGTAAATACTGTACTCACCTCATACAAGTCCCAGCCCTGGGACTGGTGTCGTTTTTAGAGTGATTTTCAAACTGAGAACATACTCTCTGGGTTCTAGTACTTACAGTTTTCTCCCATCAAACAAACTTCTGAATGTATGTTGTTTTTGAGGCCCCAGTTTGTATCTCAATTTGAGGCCCTCAATTTGCATCTCAACCCACATTTTATATATCACAATGTATGTATGAAATACTGCATATTTTTACTTTATCATACATGTATAATATCATAAGGAAAATTACTTTTTCCCAACAGAGACATAATTGCATCATACTTATAGCTACAGTTTTCACTTTAAAATAGCCAAAAATAGTGCCACAACTTGTAAAATTATTTTTGACTTTGTAGTATCATATTTTTGAACATCTTTTTTATCCTACATATATTATCATTAAGGAAGTAGCCAATTCATACTAATCAATGCATTTATCACTCTGCTGTAGTAGAGTTTTACATTCTCTCTAATAATAATTTATATAATAAAGTATACATTGAGAGAAATTTATTTTGAAGTAACCAATACTCTTCAAAATTTTTAGTTGTATTCAAGTAGTAACAAAAGCTTTACAGTATATCCAATGGATAAAGTTTAACAAAGGGCCTTACAAGTTCTGAGGATTGCATCTCAATTTAAGATATTCATATTTAAGGAAATATTTTAAATTCAGATGTACAATCCTGTGTCCTTCTATCCTTCTGTTTTCTTCATTTGTGATCTATCTTGTGTTCAAACCCTTCACAGTTTCTATATTATTTTGAACCAGCCATCATCTCTTAACCTCTCTCTCTGGGGGGACCACAAACCATAGCATTTCTCTGCAACACATGGATGGGTGGGTACATTATCCAGAACATGTCAGCCATTTGGTCTAACAGGGAAGAAGGATGGAAGCTGTCACTCCTACCCTTGCAACAAGACAAAAACTGTATCAAATGCCAATGACATTTCTGAGATCCATCAGATTTGAGGTCACTGAACAAACTGTTGCCCCCCAAAATGGAGAAATGGGAAAATGCAAAGAATCAGAGCTTCGTGGAGCAGGAAGAAGCCCAGAAACATAAATTAACGTGATAGTCTCTCCCAGAGCAAGAAACCTTCACCCATGATGGATGATTTGCTGGAGACTTATAATTGTCAAGCTTGAGATTTAGCCCGGGAAAGATATATGGTGGCAATACTAGTTTAAAAAGTGCTGGAGTAAGTCTATTAATTTTAGACAAAACCAACTTCAGAGCAAGGAAAGTTACCAGGGATAAAAAGAATTTCATGATAATAAAGGGTTTAATTCTCCAAGAAGACATAACAATGCTTAATGTGCATGTACGTAACAAGAGATTGCCAAAATACGTGACATAAAAAAATGAAAGAACCTCAAAAAGAAACAGATGAAGTTACCTCTATAGTTGAAGACTTCAGTATGCCTCTATCAGTAATGGACGGATCCAGTGACTGGAAAATCAGAAAGAATACAGTTGGATTAAACAGTGCCAAAAAAGTCAATCCCATTCTTTCTTCCTGGAAATTAATTTTTGAGCACCAACATCAGAAGTAATGTCCAGGCCATGTACAAGAAAATATACATCAGAATCAAAATGAGATTCAGGCATTCACACTTTTAAAGATACCCTAGTTACCTTCTTTTATAAGAAAAAAGGTAATGTCAAATCAGTAATACTTTCACTTTTATTCCAGTCAAATTCCTTTGGTTAATAGAATTTAATAAAATTAATTATGTAAATATATTACACGTTGTTTGGAAATGGATGATGTAGAATCTGATAACAGGAAGAGAAAGCTGAATAGAGAACTGAGAAGCAGCCCAGGATCAAGGTGGCAGGTTTTTACTGATTTCTCTCACTCCAGGGCAGTATATATTTCTCTCTTCTTTGATTCTTTGTATATCTGGTTTTTCCATCATCGCCAGCTGCATACATATAACCCAATAATTATCCTCGCTGAAGTTCTGTGGCTTTGCTGATCTGGTATGCACAGCTGTGTTCTCCATCCCAATTAGGAGTCTCAAGTTGAAGAGGCTTATTGATTTTTGAGAATTAGATGGGCAGCTTACAATTGAATCACTTGTCTATCTGTAGTACAGTCCATGAGAAAATGTGGGCTTCAATGGGTCACACAGGCAAACCTCCACTTAGGGTATGTAGATTAGATTTCAGAGAAGAAGTCTTTGAGGGGGCATGTTACCTTAGAGAGCATAATCTCCTAAAATAGTGCTATTCAAACAGCTCTACTGATCTTTCAGGGTATTTGGAGGTGAATCAGGGTAATGGATGTGGTGAACCAGATGAGCTCTGGACCACTTAATTTCACATTAGCCAGTTACTGTCCACTTCCATTTATTTTATCTATTGTGCTTTATTTATTTCATGAGAATTAGGTTTGGAAAAACAAGTTTAAAATTCTCTCTTTAAGGAATTGGCAGTTTTTATAAACCCTGTAACTTAGCTTAAATCCTCCCTGTCAAAGTATATACTCTTTTGAAAGATTAACAAACATTGGAAATGATTTACCTTCTTAAATAGAATTTTCTAATATGAGGGTTAAAAGTAAAGCCTTAATTACTTAGTGTTACTGAATTTAATATACCTTCCATTTCAATTTGCCCAGGGAGACAAACACATATCCTATTACAGATAACCAACAAAATACTACCTTATTTTATTTTAATTATATATATATAATTAAAATATATAATTCATTATAATTCATAAATATATACATAGTTCATTTTAAAACATATTAGAATGTGTTTCATTTACAATAAGGTAGTATATATATATTTATACTACCTTCCATTAGAGAAAAAATGTTATTTCCTACCTCCCATTATTTTTTTAAACATTGTATTTATTTTTAGACAGGGGGGAAGGGAAGGAGAAAGAGAGGGAGAGAAACATCAATGTTTGGTTGCCTCTCACATGCCCCCTACTCGGGACCTGTCCTGCATCCCAGGCATGTGCCCTGATTGGGAATCCAACCAGCAACGCAATGGTTCACAGGCCTGCACTCAATCCACTGAGCCACACCAGTCAGGGCCCATTAGAGAAAAGAAAAAAAAAACCAAAACTGGTACTTCTTTAGCTCATAGCTTTATTTCTTCCTTATATAAAGAATGTATAAAACATACTTAAAGTAAAATGTAACTTTTTAAAGGTAAAGTGATCCCATAGAATTTAAAAATAACTTGTATTTGAAAAATTACAGTTGACATACAATATTATGTTAGTTTCAGGCATACATGCCAGTGATTGAACATTATATGACTTACTAAGTGATCATCTCAATGAATCTTATCCTCATCTGATACTGCATATAGTTATTAGAATATTATGTACTATATTTCCTATACTATCCTTTACATTCTGTGACTATTCTGTAATTACCAGTTTGTACATCTTAATCCCTTCAGTTTTTTCATCCATTCCTACAACCCCCCCTTCCATTTGGCAAATGTCAAGAGGTTCTTTGCATCTATGAATTTGTTTTCTTTTTCTGTGTTTGCTTGTTTTATTGTTTAGATCCAATTTTTTAGAGATATACATTTATTGCCATTTTATCATTTGTATTTTATTTTTTTTGTCTTTTGCATCTTAAAGAGAACCTTTTAATATTTCGTGTAATATTGGTTTGGTGGTGATAAACTCCTTTATTTTTATCTTGACTAGGAAGTTCTTTATATGTGTTTTGATTCCAAATGACAGCTTTGCTGGGTAGAGTAATCTTGTTTGTAGGTCCTTGGTTTTTACCACTTTGAATATTTATTGCCAATCCCTTCTGGCCTGCAAAGTTTCTGTTGAGAAATAGCTGACAGTCATATGGGAGCTCCCTTGTAGATAACTAACTGCTTTTTTTTGCTTTTAAGATTCTTTCTTTGTTTTTAACCTTTTGCATTTTGATTATTTTATGTCTTATTGTGGTTCTCTTTGGAATTCTGTTGTTTGGGACTTTCTGTGCTTCCCGGACTCTAGGTTCATTTCCTTCACCAGATCAGAGAAGTTTTTCATCATTATTTTTTCAAATAGGTTTTTAATTCCTCTTTCACTTCTTCAGGCACCCAATGATGTGCATGTTATTATGTTAGAAGTTGTCCCAAAGGCTCCTTACACTCTTTTTTAAAGATTTTCCTTTTTTTTTGGCTGTGCTGTTTGGGTGGGGGTTTTTTGGTTTGTTTGTTTGTTTGTTTTTGCTTTCTTATATGAGGTCTGTCCAGAAAAAGTCCAGACATTGTTAATACAACAAGATTAGTTTGCATGACATTGATGTAATCTGGCAGCCAAGGTGAGTGACTGTAATGTACATGCATGAACCGTGATGACTTCACTGTACTAGTCAGTGGGGGTGGTAGACAAAGTTGAATGAGCATGTGTACTGTGTGGCCACTGCATTCAAAAATGATTGAGCATGTAGAGCAACAAATTGGCATCAAATTTTGCATTAAGCTTGCACATATTTCTACAGAAACTGTTTGGATGATACAGAAGGCCACAGCTATGGGAAGCTGGTGATTGGCAGCTTCGTCATAGTGATACACCTGCCCATGCATCATGTCTCATGGAAAAAAATGTGCCTATCAAAGGCACATTTGATGCTTTTTTTGGGAAGCATCAAAACATGGAGGTGACTCAGCCCCTCCTACAGCCCAGAGTTGGCACTCTGCAATGTCTGACTTTTCCCAGAAATAAAATCACCTTTGAAATTGAAGGGATTTCAGACTGTTGATGAAATTCATGAAAATACAATGAGGCAGCTGATGGCAATTCCAACAAAGGATTTTGCAAAGTGTTTTGAATAGGGGAAGAGATGCTAGGAGAACTGTGTGAGGTCCCAAGGTGCCTACCTTGAAGAGGACTTAGCATCATTTTCCTATGTGCAATGGTTCTTGTATCTTACAGCTTCTACAATAAATGTCTCTATTTTTCACAGTACATGGCTGGGTACTTACTGGACATACCTTGTATACCAAATTGCTGATTTAATTCTTGGTTTTATCTTCTCTATTGTTGATTTTTCTGAAAATTAGTCTTCATTTCAGCTAGTGTATTTTTATTTACATTATTCATTTATGATTAATTTTTTATGGTTTCCATGTCCTTTATTATGCTATTAAAGGTAAAGTTCTAAATTTGTCTACTCTTTCCTTAACTTTGAGCATCCGTATAACCAGTATTTTTAACTCTGCATCTAGAAAATTGCTTGTCTCCATTTTGTTTAGCTCTTTTTCTAGAGTTTGTTTTGTTCTTTTGTTTGGGTTGTTTCTATGTCTCCCATTTGGCAGCCTCCCTGTGTTTGTGTCTATGTATTAGGTAGAGCTGCCGTATTTCCTGGGCTTGATAGGGTGACTTTATATTACAGGTGTCCTGTAGAGTCCAGTGGCACAGCACCCCTATTCACCTGAGTTGGGCACTCTGGGCGCATCATGCCCCCATGTGGGCTGTGTGCGCTCTCCTATTTTAATTGAGCTTTATTGCTATAGGCACATCAGTAGGAGGGATTTACCCACATGTTGATCAGCTGCAAGGGCTAACTGTGACCACAACTGAGGCTGTGCTATGCAGGGGCACACACAATGGAGTAAGATTTACTTCAGTGGGGCTCTGGTTCCTGCTGAGTCTGCCTCTTAGGCGTAGATGTGGTTGGGTGATTTTTTGACACTATCTGAAACTGTTCATCAGGTACACTGCCTCTGTGGCCTCCTGGAAGGTGCAGGCCAAGGTCAGCCATTACCTGTGTTCTACTTGGGGCCACCTGGCATGAGCTATAATGCAATCTGTAGTTGGCTACTATTTGCTCTGTGCTTGGAGGTGCCCAGGAGAGGCCAAGCTGCAAACCAAGACCATCTGCCACTAGTGCAGAGCTAGGGACCACTTAATGAGATTTTAGGAAAATCTGAAGAATGAGCCAGGACAGGCCATTCATATGGAAAAGCCACTGGAAATAGCTTGGGTGGGCCTGCAAGTTTGCTTTGTGGTGGGGTGGGGGAGGGGAATTCAGAGAAGGAACAATGGTGTCTGCCAGCACTTTTGTCTGGGAGAAAGCTGCCCTTCCAGTCCTTGCCCTGGTGATAGACATTTCAGTTCTTCCTTGTATGTCCCTGATGCCTTTTGAGCTGCTGCCCAAGCACCGGAGCTCAGAGGGAGATAGTCCAGAGGAGTCTGTGCATGCACCCTTTTAAAAAGAACTGCCTGGTGTCTAGTAACCCTCTGTCTTACTCAGCCATGGTTGCCACTGGTCTTTACAGCCTGAAGTTATGGGTCATCTTCTTCCTGCACTGGAATCCTGTGCTTCTGGGGCAGGGACTCCTTGCTCCTCAGAGGGAGCCTCAGCAAGCCCTCTGATATCCCTCCTGATTTTTATCTACCACACATGGGTGTGGGACCAGCCTGTTACATGCCTCCACCCCTCCTACCAGTCTGACATGGCCTCTTCTTCATATTCATGGTTATAGGACTTTTGTTCAGCTAGATTTCAGGGGGTTCTGAATGATGGTTGTATTATAGTTTAGTTGTAATTTTGATGTGGTTGTGGAACAATGCAGGTACCATATTCACCTGTGCTACTGTCTTGACCAGAAATTCCTCCCATAGAATTTTAATAAACAAATATGAAGACCAGTTTTAGATATTGCTAGGAAGAATTAAGACAAAAATAGGGAGAGTAGATAGAGCCATAAACATAATTAACCTACAGAATATTATTGTACTCCTCCCCCACTTCCCAGGGCTGTAACAATTTTGAAACATTTAAACAATACAGAAAGCAAACTACAGACAAATACAATATGTGTAGCCCAGACATAGTATCATATCATTATTTTATTTGCAATAAAACCCAGCAGAAGACATGATCATGATCATTTCATGCATAAAAATGATCCAAAAGCACACATTTAAAAAATAATATATACATTATTAATTAATGTGAAATATGTATGGGTCATTTAAAAAAACTAAACACTATGATTAATAAATATATTTTAACTTACAGTAGGGTAAGCATTAATACAATGCTCATCTTATGGTTTTGCTTTGCATGGTACACTTAAATATATATCTTAATACTTTTGAATAAGTTCTTTGTTCAATGGAAATATTTTAATAAGAAAACTAGATCAATATAAAGCAACTTCACTTACATTTTGTGTCATTATACAGTGTTGAAATTCCATGGTATATTAAAAATTCTATATTATATTTAATTTTAAATACTTAATTTTATATGCAGTTTTTAATATGAATGCCTAAAAGACACAAAATAAAATAGATGAATATTTACTGTAAACTATACTTTGCATGTGAATAAGAACATTATAAATTCCATACTTATATATCTGTATGCTATGCCAAAAAAGCTCATATGGCAAATATAGAAAATATAATCTCTTCCTATAAATATAAATACAATATAAATTATTTAAAATATTTTTCATTACAGTACAATTGACATAAACTGAATGTCTAATGAATCTAATTTGAAAAGTTTTGACATCATCACTTGAGAAAATATTACCACAATTAAGATAATGAAAATATGGCCCTGGCTGGTGTATCTCAGTGGATTGAGCATGAGCCTGCGAACCAGAGTATTGTGGTTCGATTCCCAGTCAGGGCATGTGCCTGGGTTACAGGCCAGTTCCCAGCAGGGGACTCACGAGAGGTAACCATACATTGATGTTTCTCTCCCTCTCTCCTTCCCTTCCCCTCTAAAAATAAATAAATAAAATATTTTTTAAAAAGATAATGAAAATATGTGTCTCCCCTACAAGTCTCTTTCTGCCCTTGGGAACCCTTGTCTCCCTCCTCTTATGGTCCATTTCCATGCAACTACTGATGTATTTCTGATATTATATAACAGTTTGCATTGAGTACAATTTTATGTGAAAAGAATCTCACAATCTGTGGTCATTATTGTCTGTCTTTTTTATTCAACATAATTACTTTGAGATTCAGCCATGATGATACATGTAGCAATAATTCATTTATGTTTTTCTTTTATATATTAATAGACTTTTATTTTCCAAAGTTTTAGGTTTACTATAAAATTGAAGAGAGTGGCTATACATCTCTTACTCCCTCCTCAATGTTTCCCTCCTTTATTAAGATCTTGCTTTATTTATTGTGTTATGTTTGTTACAATTGACAGATTATTGTGCATAATATTGATATGTTATCAATGTATTGATAATAGACATGAAGAGGAAGAGAGGTTGAGGAGGATATTGGGGGATATATCATGATGGACAGAGGCTTGAGTTGGGGTGGTGAACACACAAGACAGTGTACAGATGATGTGTTGTAGAATTGTGCACCCGAAACCTGTATAATTTTGGTAACCAATGTACCCCAATAAATTCAATAAAAAGGAAAAATAATAATAGTGTTGTACATTGATAATGATATGATTACTTATAGTATTAATAATATAACATCAGTAATATTGATACTTTATTATTAACTGAAGTTTATAGTTTACATTAAAGTGTTGGTGTTTCACATTCTATAGGTTTGGACAAATGCACAATGCTGTTTTCGTGCCATGACAAAATCATACAGAATAGGTTCACTTCCCTAGAGTATTCATTTAATTATTACTACTTTTGACCCCTGATAGCTACTCATATTTTTACTGCTTGTATAGTTTTAGCCTTCCCAGGATATAATTTTGCTGGAATCATACAGAAGGTAGCCTTTTCAGACTGGTTTCTTTCACTTAGCAATATGCTTTTTAGGTTCCTCCATGTCTTTCAATGGCTTGATAGTACATTACTCTTTATTGTTGAATGATATCCCATTTCATAAATGGACCACGTTTTATTTACCCATTCACCTATTGTAAAGCATCTTGGTGGAGTCTAATTTTGGGTAAAACTGCTATAAACATTTTGTACAAGTTTTAAGTAGACATATTTTCAATTCATTTCACTGGATATCTAGGAGTATGTTTACTGGTTCACATGATAAGACTATGTTTAGCCTTACAGAAAACTACTCAACTATTTTCTAAAGTGATTGTACCATTTTGTACCCCCAAAAGCAATACATGAGAGTTCCCATTACTCTACATCCTTGCAGATATTTGGTGTTGTCAGTGTTTTGGGTTTTAGTCATTCTAATAAGTATAAAGTGGTACCTTGGTGCAATTGGCAATTATCTAATAACATGGTCTTGAGCATGTTTTNGGATATCTAGGAGTATATTTACTGGTTCACATGATAAGACTATGTTTAGCCTTACAGAAAACTACTCAACTATTTTCTAAAGTGATTGTACCATTTTGTACCCCCAAAAGCAATAAATGAGAGTTCCCATTACTCTACATCCTTGCAGATATTTGGTGTTGTCAGTGTTTTGGGTTTTAGTCATTCTAATAAGTATAAAGTGGTACCTTGGTGCAATTGGCAATTATCTAATAACATGGTCTTGAGCATGTTTTAATGAATTAATTTATTTGTCATCCATATATCTTCTTTGGTAAGATGTCTGTGTAGATCTTTTTCACGCTTTTTAATTGGGTCTTGGGTTTTGGGCTTTTTTTTTGTTTGTTTGTTTTAAAGACTCTATGTATTGTGCATACAAGTCCTTTATTTGATGTATATTTTGCAAGTACTTTCTCTAAGTCTGGCTTGTTTTTTAAATATTTTAACAGTGTTTGAGAGCAGCAGTTTTTAATACAAATGAAATACAACTTACACATTTAAAAACGTGTCATGCTTTTTTATTTTATCAATTTGTGTAGCCTTTTATTCTATATATAGGTCCATGATTCACTTCTGTGAATGGTGTAAGGCCAGTGTTTATAATCACTTTTCTGTGTGGATGTCCAGTTGCCCCAGTACCACTAGTGGAGAAGACATGCCCTTTTTATTGCTGAATAATATTCTACTATTTAGATATACCATGCTTGGTTCATCCATTCACCTATTGATAATCTTCTGAGTTACTTCCAGTTTGGGGCTGTTACAAATAAGGTTGCTATGACCATTTGTATGCACATTTTTGCAAGGATATATGCTATAATTCTTCTGGGTAAATACCTACATGTGATATATTTAAATCTGAAAATTGATCAATTTTTTAACGTGGCTATACCATTTTATATTCAACCACAGGTATATGAGAGTTTCTATTTTTTGTACCTTATTGTTACTACACAGAAAGGCCAATTTTTTTATATTGTTTATTCTAATATGTGTGGCATGATACTGAACATCTTTTGATACATTTACTTGCCATCTCTCTATCTTCTCTGGGAAAGCGTGTGTTCAAACCTTTTCTTTTGCTTACTGTCTTATATTTGGTTGTGCTTTTCCGTATTATCAAGTTTTTATATTCTGGATGCATATCTTTTATCAGACATATGATTTGGACATACGTGTTTTCT
Organism: Sturnira hondurensis; assembly: GCF_014824575.4. NCBI lineage: Eukaryota > Metazoa > Chordata > Mammalia > Chiroptera > Phyllostomidae > Sturnira > Sturnira hondurensis. The sequence goes on from NW_028089315.1 coordinate 36,831, forward strand.
CCCAGTGTGGATTGTGGAGTAGAAGTGTACATTTTCTTATTCTTATGACATCAAAATTAGCAATTTTTTTTCTTTTGTGGGTTGTGCCTTTAGGTCATATCTAAGAAATCTTTATCTAATATTAATTGACTGTAGAGAGTTGGGTTTATTTCTGGGCTCTCTGTTCTATTCCATTGGTCTATGTGCCTGTTTTTGTGCCAGTACCAGGCTGTTTTGATTACAGTGGCCTTGTAATACAGTTTGATATCAGGTATTGTGATCCCTCCTACTTTGTTCTTCTTTCTCAAAATTGCAGCAGCTATTCGGGGTCTTTTCTGGTTCCATATAAATTTTTGAAGTGTTTGTTCTATGTCTGTGAAATACGCCATTGGTACTTTAATAGGTATTGCATTGAATCTGTAAATTGCTTTGGGTAGTATGGACATTTTGATGATGTTAATTCTTCCAATCCATGAACACGGTATATGTTTCCATTTATTTGTGTCTTCCTTGATTTCTTTCTTCAGTGTTGTGTAGTTTTCTGCATACAGGTCTTTTACCTCCTTGGTTAGGTTTATTCCCAGATATTTTATTTTTCTTTTTGCTATATCGAATGGTATTTTTTTCCTGATTTCTGCTTCTGCTGCTTCATTGTTGGTATACAAAAAAAACAGGCTGTCAGGGCCCAGAGGGGAGAGGGGAGAGAATCATAGGGGAAAAGGGAATGGACTCACATGAACAAGTATAAAAGACACATGGACAATAACTAAGGGTGGGGGGTGGAAAGGGGAGGGAGGCGGGGAGCATGGGGTGGGGGGCGGGCAGGGTTGGGAATATAAGACAGAAACCTGTACTTGAACAAGAATTAAATAAAAATTATATTAAAAAAAAGAAATCTTTATCTTACTTAAAAGCCATATTTTTATCTTATTTACTTATAGAAAGTTTATAGCTTTACAATAAAACTGTGATCTAAATTGATTAAACTGTTCTCTATGATATAACATTTGGAATGAAGGAAAACGAGTAAATATTAACAGGTTTTAAACTTTTTAAGTAGCCAAATCCTATGATTCGTATGTAATAAAGATAACTAGAAAGTCCTCTATATTCTTTTTCTTCTTGTTTCACATTAATACAATTTGTAGTTAAGCATATGATTTTTCAGAACAAAAAAATGTTGTTGTGTTAGGTAAAATGAAGCCTTTAAGTTATTTAACATTTCTTTTTGTTACAGCATGCTTAAATTTATTACAATAGAAGGGGGATACTTTTACGTAGAATTCATTCTACTGTATGTGGTGTTGATGTTGCAATAGCATAGCAGATTGGGGGGTTAATGGCATTTGTTATCCCACAGCAAAATATGTGTTGAATTTCCCTTTTTAATGCCTCATATCAATCTGTTGTTAAAATACTAAGAAATCTGAATTATAAGTACTTTCGCATGTTTGAGTATTAGCTTGTTCTCCCCATTTTTTTCAGAGTCTATAAGAAAAAATATTTCTTCACTATCCAAAAAAATACTTCAATGTATTTTTTATACGCCTACAACTAGCTAGATGGTTGGTGAACAAAAATCCCCAGGTAATTATATAATTTCTGATTTTTTTCTAAAAAATCTATTGATCATGAAACATTTAGAGTATATATATTCTAATACTAAATTCACATGAAACTGACTTGTTTGAAGTAATCTAAAAACCTCTCTTAATTCTTTATATTAAATTCATTACAGAGCAGAAAAAGGCGCTACACAGTTATCACATGTTTTGGAGATTTGGTTTGCAATACCAACAAGATAGTGGAAATAAAATTCAAATAGTGTAAATATTCAACTGGACTCAGTTGCATTATCACATGCCAAATGTTTTAAGCCACCTGTTTGTACTTACTGTTTATTTAATTTAAGTGAAATGGATTATCATAAAAACTGTAGGAATTTATTTTATTCAATGTTTCAATTATCTTATAAGTTGATATTTACTAAATGTTATCACTGCTTTTCAAAATGCAAACAGCACAAAGTAAATTGGACCAAAAGTCTAGGAAATACCTGGTATCAAAAGCAAGGGCCATTTTCCTTAAAGTATATTATCCTTTTATTATACAAAGCTGCAGGACATGAAAATAATTATATTAAAATACTGGATTATTTTGTTTGGAGGAAGAAAAGGAGGGTATTCAAAGGAACCACTTAGCTAGCATATTGTATACATTTATGCTTATGATACAGGAGCTATGTGAACTACTGAGTGATATGTCAGTTAAGTTTCCTAATTTATTTCAAGATCAAGGACAAGGATATATACTTATTTTAAGTGAGGATTCTGCTTATGGGTCTCTAATTCTGGGAGGAAAATCCTATTTACTACTATTATGTTTGAAATAAATGTGTTGATAGAATCCTGCACAAGTGATACAGCTGTCTGTTAGAGAGTTCCCATCATCCCAAATACATCGTTTCTGAAAGTGGAAATATCACAGTATATAAACTTTTTGTGCTTCTTTTTAAACTCACATTTTTTTCAGACAGTGGATTGAGAATGAATGAAAAAATTACAGTGAGTGCGGAAACATTCCATACCAGAGAAACATTCCTTTTTGGGGAAGATAATGGTTCTCTGGTGCCAGATTTTAATCAATAACCAGCTTACGAAATATTTATACCATAAGATTTGAAGTGAGAAGGATAATATGCCCACTAAAGACGAAAATTGAGTCATATATTTGCTTTCTATAAGTCTTCTCATGTGTGAAATTTCATATGAAGAAGGAAATAGTAAATAAAAATCAAATTGTAAGAGTTGAAGAATATGCTTCTCTTGATAATTGTTAAAAAGATGTAAAATATCAATAATGTAGAAATTTAGAGCAATGTAATTAACTAACAACATAGAGAAACTGTACCTCACAACCATAAATATATAATTTATTTTAGTGCACTTGGAGAAAAATAAGCATCAACATGTATCAAAGGATTGAGATAGTTCATAGTATATTTTTGTACAGCAGTTACATTAAGCTAGAAAGTAGTAGCAGAAGACTATTTGAAAATGATTAAAGATGATTTGGAGAAATAAGTATTAGACTTTTAAATGACTCGTGGATCAAAAAAGAAATTACAATTACTATACATTTTGCATTCAATAAAAATGGAAGTTAAAATACAGCCTATTAAAAATGAGACTATAAATCTGTTTTTGAAGGGAATATTTGTAGGCCTGAACACATGTAGAAGATGAAATTCTGAAAGTTAATGATCTAAGTGTCTATCTTGAAAAGCTAACAGGTCTAAAAAAATGTCCAAGTAAATCCAAGTAAATGTCAAACTAAATCCAAGTAACTAATTAGAGAGAAGAAAATCATTCAGAAAAGCAGAAAATAATATAGAGACAATCAATAAAGGCTGACATTACTTTGAAAAAAGTAATAAAATTAATAAAACTACATTATAATTGTTCATGAATTTAAAAAAACAGGGAAACCACAAATTCTAAATGTCATGAATTATAAAGAAGAAATGATTATAGATCGTGCAGATATGGGAGAGAAAAAATACAATGAATAATTTTATTTCAAAAACTTGGAATATTTTGATAAAAATATTTCTAGAACACAGAACTTATTAAAATTGACATAGAATAAATAGCAATATGAGTAGTCCTAGGTCTATTAAATAGCTAATTATATAATTAGAAACTTACTAAATAAAGTAAGCCTAAATCAAATAGAATATTAAAACTTGAGAAACACTTTTCTTATTAGTAGTAGCATTAGTAACATTAAGAAATATCTAAATCCTGCCCTGGCTGGTGTAGCTCAGTGAATTGAGCATGGGCCTGTGATGCAAAGGGTTGCCAGTTCAATTCCCAGTCAGGGCACATGCCAGGGTTGCGGGGCCAAGTCTCCAGTGGGGGACTCATGGGAGGCAACCACACATTGATATTTCTCTCCCACTCTTTCTCCTTACCTTCCCCTCTCTCTAAAAATAAATAAATAAATATTTTTAAAAAGAGAAATATCTAAATTCTAAAATAAACTCTAACAAATATGATGTAATCCTTTTACTAAAAATTACAACATATTATTGAGAGATATTCAACAGAAACTGAGAAATGCCATATTCCTACTTTTTGCTCATGTGCTAGAAGAAACACTCAGTATTTTAAAGGTAGAATTTCCCCCCAAATTGATCTATAGTGGCATATACTGAAAATAACAATATTGGTAGTATCTTAATTTTTGGTGGTAATTGAAAAGATGAATATGTTCAAATTTTATATAAACACAAGTAATATAAAGACATTTGCTTATTAGCATTCCATTGTGTAAATATATAGGTTTTTAATCCACTCATCTACTGATGGGCACTTAGGCCATTTCCCACTCTTGGCTGCTATAAATCATGCTGCTGCAAACTTAGGGGTGCATAAATTCTTTCCAATTCGTGTTCCAAGATTCTTTGGTTATCTTCCCAGCAGTGGAATTACTGAGTCAAAAGGTAGCTCCATTTTTAATTTTTTGAGGAAATTTTATATTGTTTTCCACATTGGCTGCACCAGTCTGCATTCCAACCATCAGTGCCAAGGGTCCCTTTTCCCCCACATTCTCCCAGCACTTGTTTGTTTATTTATTAATGATACCCATTTTAGCAGGTGTGGGGTGGTTTCTCAAGGTGGTTTGAATTTGCATCTCTCTGATGGCTAATGATGTTGAGCATTTTTTCATATGTCTATGGGTCCTATTCCTTGTGTTGAAATCTTTCAAATAAAGCAAACTGTCATTGTTTAAAAATATACATTTGAAGAAATAAAATACATTATGAAGTTTTACTCTATCAGATACCAAAATATTTTAACTTGTATTAATTATGACATGTGGTAATGGTATGAATATGTATAGCCCAATGAAGCAGAACAGAGGGTCCTTGCACAAACCCAGAGAGGTATGTGTTTACCTGTTTTATTAAAAGCAATGCTTCAGTTCAGTGAGAAAATTTTATCTTTTCAATAAATATACTATGTTTATCAAAGATCTATATTGAAAAAAAGCGATTTAAGTCCTCTCTGACACACTTCTGGACAATATGTCAGGCTAAAATTGTACACTTACACATATGTCTATCTTTGATTACACTAAAATACACATTTACAAAAATTCATATCCCAGAAGTGTTGTATGGTGGTTGAAATCCTGTCATCTGAAACCATGCTTCTTGTATTTAAATACAGCTGAACCACTTTTCGGCTCTCCAAAATTAGACATGTTGACAACTTCTCTTCTTGAGTGGCACACATCTGAAGAAGGAATCAATACAGCATGACCTTCACAGAGAGATGAGGCTAAAATTAGTTTATTATTTATAAAAGTCTTGTACTTGTATAAGGCCTACAGCAATTTCTATATAAATGCTTAATAAATAACCATCCAGTATTAAATGCATTACTATGTACTTGTCAGTTCCCAAGACAGGTATTAGAATAAAGGTTAAAAAATCATTTCTGCCCTTAAGGAAAATGCAATTAATTAGGAAAGATGACTGTGAAAACTAACAGCAAGCCTCCCAAACTACCTGTATCAGAATATTCTGAGTGCACTTCTGAAATGAATCTATTTTCTATGAGTTTTGTTTCGTTTATATTCCACATGTAAGTGTGACCATACAGTATTTGACTTTCTCTGTCTGATTTATTTCACTTAGCACAGTATGCTAAAGTTTCCACCCTGTTGTTACATATGAAAGAATTTCCTTGTTTATCTGTCTGAATGATGTTCCATTATATACACATATACCATGTCTTCTTTATCCATTAATCTGTAGACAGACACATAGGCTGTTTCCATATTTTAGCTATTGTGAATGATGATTCAGTGAACATAAAAGTGAAGAAATCTCTTCAAAATCGTGATCTATTTACTATAGATATAGTAATTTATTTACTACAAATTAGTAATAGTGATTTATTTACCATACATATCTAGAAAGGGAATTGTAAATTATATAGTAGTTCTACTTTCAATTTTTTGTGGAACCTCCACATTGTTTTCCATAGTAGCTGCAGTAATTTACATTCCTACCAAAAGTGCACAAGCTTTCCCTTTCTCTATCTCCTTGCCAGCACTTACTATTCTTGTCTCTTTGATCATAACTATTCTAACAAGTGAGAAGTGGTTTGGGTTTGCATTTTCCTGATAATTATCAGTGTGGAGCATCTTTTCATGTACCAGTTAGCCATTTGCTTTTCCTTGTTGAAAAAATGTCTATTTACTTCCTCCACTCACTTTTATTTTTTTATTTTTATTTTTTATTTTTATTTTATTTATTTATCTTTAGAGAGGAAGGAAAGGAGAGAAGGAGAGAAACATCAATGTACGGTTGCCTCTCGTGCGTCCCCCGCTGGGAACTGGCCTGCAACCCAGGCATGTGCCCTGACTGGGAATCGAACCGCGATTGTGTGGTTTGTAGGCCCGCGCCCAATCCACTGAGCTACACCAGCCAGGGCTCACTTTTAAAATTAGATGTTTTTGCAACTGATTTTTATGAGTCCTTATATACTTTGGATATTAATCCCTTCTCAAATACATTGTTTTGAATAAACACTTAAAATATTTGAACTGATGCTCAGGAAACTAAAATAATATTTAAAATATCTAAATAAATATTTGACTATTACTTAATAATGTTACTTTAATGTTAATAATATTGAAATAATATTTTAAAGCATTTAAAAAAACATACAAAGTTTTATACAGCTTTAATCAGGTACTTATGGGAGGCATTTGGAGATAAAGCTCAAACCAGAATATTTTATATATATATATATACATATATATATGTGTGTGTGTAAAATATTTTATGTATTCGATATATATAATATATTTTATGTATTTTAGACATACATATATAAGTATATTATATATTCATCATACTTTACACATATATGTAAAATATACATTATATATTTACTCATCTATCTTACATATTTTACATATATATACACATATATTGGCTTACAATAAATTAACAAGGAGCACAAAAATTTTAAGATATTTTAATTGTGATAATTTTATCTTTAGATATATATAGTATTCAATAATGTAATTTTGCAATGATCATGGATATTTACTTTTAAATGTTCTGATGTTTTGATTTTATTTCCAGTCTCTTTTATACAAAGTCTAAGGAATTCCTTCAATTCTGTCTGTTGACGATATTATATTCAGAATTGGTGTCTCAGTAAGTCGAAATATTGGTGAACTTGGGGCAAAGGTGTGTTTTATCAGCCACCATCCAGTTGAATCAATTTATTCTTGTCATCATTGAGATCTCTTTTGAGTTAAATTTGATTTATATTGGGGCACAACTACCAGTGTGCATTAATTCTTTGGGGACTTCTCATTCACTAAGCATACAAAATTAGGTTTTACAGGAGGGGTTTGCAAATATTTAGTGCTGATTCATTACTAGTTTCCTAATTAATATTAATTTTATCCATTTTTGCAATTGTGCTTTGATGATATCATAGATGATTGTTCAAAAAGTTTATGACAAGAATAGAAACCTCTATCCTGAAATGTAATAACTGAATTTTTTTTCAATTTTATTTTGTATCAGTTTTGGGTGTATAGTTTAGTAGTTAGACAATCATATATACTATGTAGTGTTCCCCTTGATGTTTTATTTTTAGTAGCCCATCTATTCTAAACCTGTAGACATTAGCATAGCTGTCATAAAATCAGTTTTATAAGTAAACATACTCAGTGAAGATGAAGGTAGAAACTAAGACAGTAGAAAAAAGGTGTAAAAAAGTGGGATTAGCTATGAGTTCTTAATTAATCAGGATTGGTGAATTTCATAAGCAAATGAAGAAAGAGAAGGCAAGATTTTAAGTGACTCTACCATATGTCTTGCATGCACTCATCTGAGAAGGTAATATTGAAAGAAAGAAGCCAGTTCAAGAGAAAATATAAATATTTTCCAGGATTTTGAAAGTTCATGCTCAGTAGAAGTTCTCAGTAGACAGATGGGACTATAAAAATCTAAAAGAAATAAGCAATAATAGAATATTGAGAACTACAGAAAATAGTGGGAGCAAGATGAGAGGAGGAAGACCAAAGTTGGAACATGTTAACAAAGATATTCGATGACTGAATCAAACAGATATGTGTGTATACATACCAGGGGCAACCCTGCAAAGAAACAGAAATTCTCTTCTGGAGGGTAGGTCCCTTGTAGGACAAGCTTCCTCCACTAGGTGAGTGTTATAGGAACCCTTTTGTATTAGTGTACCAGCTGGCATTGTTGTGAGAGGCTGCACGCAGCTTCAGTGAATTCTTTTGAAAATTCTTTCAAACACATTTGCCTGTTTCGTGATAGGTGATTTACGAGTGCACCTGCCTGCTCTGTGCTGAGTGTTCAGCAGCTTTGGTCCAAAAACAGCCTGACTCAGTACAGCATATTTTTGTTTGTTAATCTGGATGAAAAAAGTCCCCAAAGAGAAACATTTTGTGGATGTGAAAGTGGTGAAACAAAAAATGGCAGAAGCCATTAAAATCAAGTTCCAAAACTATTTTGAGCCATGAAAAAAGGTCTCGATAGGTGTATTGCATCAAATGGAGAGTACTTGGAAAATGACTAAAGTTTCAACATGTAAGAATAAGCACATGTTTTTATAAATATATTTTGTTTTTTCTGGATCCTCCCCCATATATATATATATGTATATATGGTGTGTGTATATATATTTTGTATATACATATATATTTAATATACTTAACACTTATACATTATATATTTAATATATGTAATATGTTCTTCAGAGACTTTTATGATAATCATAATTCTCACTGCAGTAAAAAATATCTGGGAAAAACACAAATGTTTTATCAGTAGTAAAATGGATAAATTATTTTTCTTTATTCATATCAAGAAGGTAAGAGAATGGATAGATTATAGCTGCACAATACAATGCTGAAGTAATTCCCCAAACATTAGTTTTATTATGCTGAGAAAATTAGCCATATAGAAAATAATACTATATGATATATTAAATTCAAAAGTGGACAAAACGAACTGATGATGTTAGGAGTCATGTGGACTACTATCCAGAAGGAATAACTAGCAGGAGGAAATCTGAGGTGCTGGTAATGCTCTACTTATCAGTCTGTGTACTGAGCATGTGAAGAGGTTCTATTTGGGAAGTTCATGGAGCTATGTTCATAATTCCTGACCCTTTGGGGGTCTTATTTTGCTCTAATAATAAAGTATGTTACAAGAAAAGAGGAAGGGGTAAAAAAAAGGAGAAAAGAAAGCACGAAATAGAGGTGGAATCAACAAAGAATATGTCATGATTCCAACTGGAAAAAAGCATTCTGAGAAGGGTTTGGCTGATAATGTCAGACTGTGAAATCCATGAATACAGTTATAACTTTATATATACCCCTGGGATGCCAGAAAAAAAGTTATTCACCTTGCAGTGGTCTTCGGGGAAGGCTTGAAAAAAATTCTGAATACCAATGGTGCAGCATCCTCCTTGCTCTCCCTTAAATCAAAGGGCTCTAAGTCTTTCCATCTGGGACCCAGGTGGAAAGTTGTATCTCTACGCGGCGGTAACTTGAATCAGATTTTTGGTTCCCAGACATGAAGATATGCTTATTATATTAATTAGACAATGTTCTAGCAGGCTCTTTATCTAGTTTGTTTTTCGAGATATGATCAATTAGCCACTGCCAAAAATCTTTGTGGGACAAGACCTTCTATTTCTTTGCTTTTTTATTTTATTCTTTTTATTGTTGTTTGAGTATGGTTGTCTTCATTTTCCTGCCACTTCTCCCCCACACCCCACTGCAGCCCATACCTCCCACCCTCAATCTTTCCCCCTTTGGCTTTGTCTGTGGGTCCTTTATATATATTCCCTGATGACTTTTTCCCTTCTTTCCCACATTATCCTCCTCCCCTTTTCCCTCTGGTTACTGTCAGTTTGTTTTCAATTTCAATGTCTCTGGTTATGTTTTGCTTTCTTGTTTGTTTTGTTGATTAGGTTCCACTTATAGGTGTGATCATATGGTATTTGTATTTCACCACTTGTCTTACTTCACTTAACATAATGCTCTACAGTTCCATCCATGCTTTCACAAAGGGTAGGAGCTCCTTCTTTCTTTCTTTCTTTCTTTCTTTCTTTCTTTCTTTCTTTCTTTCTTTCTTTCTTTCTTTCTTTCTTCTGCATAGTATTCCATTGTGTAAATGTATCACAGTTTTTGATCCACTCATTTAATGATGGGTACTTAGCTTGCTTCTAGCACTTGGCTATTGTAAAATGTGCTTCTATGAACACTGGGGTGCATAGATTCTTTTGGATTGGTGTTTCAGTATTCTTAGGGTATAATCCTAGCAGTGGAACTGCCTGGTCAAAAGGCAATTCCATTTTTAGTTTTCTGAAGAAATTCCATACTGTTTTCCACAGTGGCTACACAAGTCTGCTTTCTCACCAACAGGGCATGAGGGTTCCCTTTCGTCCACATGTTCTATGACACTTATTGTTTGTTGATTTCGTTATGATGGCCATTCTGACCAATGTGAAGTGGTATCTCACTGTGGTTTTATTTTGCACTCTGATGGCTAGTGATGCTGAGCATCCTTTCATATGTCTCTGGACCCTCTCACTGTCCTCCTTGGAGAATTATCTGTTTAGGTCCTTTTCCCATTTTTAATTGGATTGTTTGTCTTCCTGGAGTGGAGTCATGTGTCTTCTTCATGTATTTTGGAGATCAAACCTTGTCTGTATATTTTCCCATACTATTGGTTCCCTTTTCATTTTGCTGATGTTTTCTTTAGCTGTGCAGAAACTTTTTATTCTGATGAAGTTCCAATTGTTTATTCTTTCCTTTATGTCCTTTGCTCTAGGTGACATGTTGGTGAAAATATTGCTGTGTGGGAAATCTGATATTATGGTATCATAACTTATATTTAATCTCTTATCCATTTTGAGTTTATTTTTATATATTATGTAAGTTGGTGGTTGAGTTCCATTTTTTGCATATAGCTGTCCGAATCTCCCAATACCATTTGTTGAAGCATTCTTTTACATTATTTTTAAATTGTGATATAATTGACATATAACCAAGATACTCTGATTGCCTATACAACCTGCTACACTTGACAATGGCTATGCCTACCTTCTCTTTGGTGGTTAGGTGCTACAACTTGGTGTCATTCCAAGTTGAGATCATATCATCCCTATTGAAATCTGTGAATGTATGTCAATGGTGGCATCCTCTTTAAGTCACAACTGGCCTGCAGAGGGGAGCAACCACTGCAATTTTCTTCAAAGTAGAATATGTCCTCACAAATATGTTTATTAGTACCTCAGTGAAGAGAATATCTTCTGGATCATAACATAGAACATAGGTTGGGAGTGAGTGTGTAGGTAGCACATAAAAATCCTCTAACATTGTTAGATTATTGAACCTTCGGGGATGCTTACCATTGTCCCTGGGATAAAGGCACTGGCTGAGTAATTCAGTCAGGAATCTCCTACAAACAATAACTGCATAAGTTATGTGTATTTTTATTTCACATCACTAGGTAATACTGAACAGTGGTTGGGATACAAGTGTTATACTGAACTTATACAAATAACTATTTTGGCCCTATAAAAGGTGGGCAATTAATAAAATGAAAAGTTCTGCCTTTTCCAAGTTATTAGTATTTTCAAGCTTTTCTACCATGAATCTCAATGATTTACAAATATATATGGTGCATTTTGTATGATTTGTCTGTCACATAGTCTTATAATTTTTTAAATTTTATTTTAGTCACACATTACCATTACATGTTTTAAATATTTATTAGGATAATTCTTCCCTCTGAATTGAAACATTTTACCCTTACAATCAATAAATTCTGTAGCAAAAAACCCCAAACAGATTACAGTGCTGACACCAATTTCATAACAGTTCATGCACGACAAACTTAATGACATTAGACAACAAAAAGCTGGAAACCAACTGAAACAGAGGCATTGGATGACCTGGGAATTCACTGCTGTATTTCCAGAGTAAGAGACAGAAGATAAATACTGAATGAATATTTGTTTAGCAAATACTATTTTAATAATGAATGGGTAAATGTTAAATGCCTAGGAGAGGCTAGTACAACTAATGATAGGCATGAAATGAAGTGATGTTTTATTATTAAAATAAATACTTAGTGGGGAATTGAACGCTAGATGTCAAAACTACTTTCAAGAAGCCTGGCTATGAAGAGAACAGTTGTAAGAGGTCAATTCATCAAGGTAGTAAAACAATTGTAAATATTTATGCACCCAACATTGGAACTCCTAAATACATAAAGCAAATAATAACATATCTGAAGAAAGAAGAAGACAGCAATACAATAATAGTAGGACACATCAATACACCACTCTTCACAATGAATAGATCACCCAGGAAGAAAATCAGTAAGGAAGCATTGCATTTAAATTACACATTAGATCCAATGAACATATACAGAACATTCCATCCAACATCAACAGAATACACATTCTCCACAAGTGTACACGGGGCATTCTTCAGATTGATCCCATGTTAGGCCACAACGCAAGTCTTAGAAATTTAAGGATACAAATATCATACTAAGTGGTATCTTTTCCCACAACAATCGTATGAAACTAGAAATCTATCACAAGAGGAAAATTGGGAAGTTCACAAATATGTAGAAATTAAACAACATGCTGCTATAAAACCACTAGGTCATAAAGTAAGGAGAGACATAATAAAAAATCTTGAGACAAATTAAAATGAAAATTCAACATATCAAAACTTGTGGATATAGCAAAAACAATTCTAAAACAAAAATTTCACAGGAATAAATGTGCACATCAATAAAAAAAGAAAGATCTCAAGTAAATAATCTAATTTTATACCCCAAAAATGTAGAAAAAGAAAAGCAAACTAAGCCCAAAATTAGTAGAGAAAAGCTACAAAGATCAGAGCTGAAATGGAAGCTAGAAGGACAACAGAAAAGATGAATAAAATTAAGAATTTGTTTTTGATCAGCTTAACAATAATCCACAACCTTCATCAAAATAAAAAGCTTCTGCATGGCTAAAGAAAACAGCATTAAAATGAAAAGGAAACCAATTGTATGAGAAAACATATTTGCCAACAATACCTCAGACAAGGGTTTGATCTCCAAAACACATAAAGAACTCACATGACGCCACTCTAGGAAGAAAAACACCCAATTAAAAAATGAGTGAAGGACTTGATTAGACACTTCTCCAAGGAAGACATACAAAAGGTCCAGAGGCAGATGAAAAGGTGCTCAGCATTTAGTCATAAGAGAGATGCAAATTAAAACTGCAGTGAGATACCACTTCATACCCTTGAGAATAGCCATCATAAACAAAGCAACAAACAGGTGTTGAAAAAGATGTGGAGAAAGGGAACCCTAATGCACTGTTCTTGGGATTGCAGACTGGTGCAACCACTATGGAAAACAGTATGGAAAACAGTGGAAAACACTATGGAAAACAGTTCTCAGAAAACTAAAAATAGATATGTCTTTTGACCCAGCAATTCCACTGCTGGGATTATATCCTAAGAACCCTGAAACACCAATCCAAAAGAACCTATGCACCCGAGTTCATGGCAGCACAATTTGCCATAGCCAGGAACTGGAAGCAACCTAAGTGCCCATCAGTAAATGAGTGGATCAAAAAACTATGGTACATTTACACAACACAATTCTATGCAGCAGAAAGAAAGAAGGAGTTCCTACCCTTTGTGACAGAGTGGGTGGAACTGGAGAGCATTATGCTAAGTGAAATAAGCCAGGCAGTGAAAGACAAATACCATACGATCTCACTTTTAACAGGAACCTAATCAACAAAATGGACAAGCAAGCAAAATATAACTAAAGACATTGAAATTGAGAATAGCCTGACAGTGACCATAGGGGAGATGGGAAGTGATAATGGGGGAAAAGAGTGAAGGGTTTGCAGGAACAATTATAAAGAATACATGGACAATAACAAGGTGGGTGGTGGAATCAGGAGACAGAGGTGGGGAGGGTCAGGGTGCTGGGAAGGGGTGGGGGAAAAGACGGAAAACTGTACTTGAACAAATAAGAAAAATGTTAAAAAAAACTATTGACATTAAAAAAAGATGATATAGTGAGAATAATACAAATTAGTCTGAAAACTTGGAGATCCAAAGTCTACACTTGGGTCAAGATAATAATAGTTATTACCCTTAAATATTTATGAGTGGCTTCTTGAATGTGACAGTTTTTAGCAAATTAGCAGTGATTATTTTATTATAGGGGGATATTGCTACCCATTGCATTGACAAAGTATGGAGAGTTCCTCATACTTGTTTAATAGGGAGAGAAAACCAAGCTGGGAGCATACACCAGTGCCCAGGGTCACAGAGGGATGCAAACCTAAATGGGGCAGTGCTCACAAAGCTGAATGTGAGGGTAGATGGCCACTAAAAACAAGCATCTTCTGTTGCTTAGTCTAGTGATATTAAACATTCACCATAAAAAGGTATTTTCCACAATGCGTGAGAAAACTTTTGATATTCTTAGTTCTTGTGGCAATAGGAAATCAATAGCCACCTGAGAAGGATGCTAGCTAGCTAGAGAGCTCTGCGTCTCATCCTGAGTTTCTTTTGTTGACCTTGCTGCTTACTATACTATGGAAAGAAGAAAATGTTCACAGTCTCTGATGTCTATGTCTTAACTTCATCAATTTTCACTCACATTTTCTGCTTCTCACCTGTTCCTACAAATGAATTATATTTTCCTCTCTATAAAGTAATACCTTCTTTAGTGTCTCAGAGCTCATTTTTCTCATCTACTGTAGAATATTACTCTCTTATCTTTTTTTCTCTACTTAATTAGCAATTACTCTGCATCCTACTCTCTTGAAACAACTTTCTGAGTCAGCTTCTGACCAATTTATCTGCCTTCCCTTCCAGCAAACTTCCTGGATATAATTGTAAATTGTCAGTATCTTTAATTCTTTCATTATCTTTTAAACCCATATTAGACTTTTATTACCATGACTCCAAAATTTGTTAAGTTTACTATATCTTTCAGATTGCTAAATCTATTAATTATTTTTCATTACTTATAAGCCTTAATCTATTGTACACATATAACCAACTTGCTCTACTGTGACCCACTTTTTCCACTGCTTAGAGCTAAGCACTAAGGAACATTTACCTTGGGGCCCCAGTATATTACTATAGTTTTTACAATCATTTCCCAGCAGATGGCAGTACTGTACAACGGGGAAAGGACACATTTCAATTTGCACAAAGTTGTCACTTTCGCTTCCTGGAGCTGGATATCAAGCACTTGTGATTTTAATTCTGCTTTACTGGTCACTCCTCAATGTCCTCTGACAGTTCATGTGCTTCTCAAGTCGTTTGTGTTGGAGTAGTCCATGCATAAGGCCTTTGACATCTCTTCTGCATCTGTGCTTTAGTTGATCTCATTTATTCTCATGGTTTTAAACACGCTTCAAAGGCTAGTAACTCAAATATTCATATCTCTGTCTTTCTTGAATTCATGACTCCTATTTGCATTGGCACTTGATTATCCAACATACATTATAAAATAAACTTCACCCACCTGTAGTTTCTCCTGTCCCAGCTGATAACAAGTCATCCTGCTGCTGCTTGGGCCAAAAAAGTGAAGTTACCTGTGACTTGCATTGCTTTCTTTTTTTTAAAAATATTTTATTTATCTTTCGAGGGGAAGGGAAGGAGAGAGGGAGAGAAACATCAATGTATGGTTGCCTTTCGTGCATCCCCTGCTGGGAGTTGGCCTGCAGGGAACTGGCCTGCAACCCAGGCATGTGCCCTGACTGGGAATAGAACCGTGATCGTCTGGTTCACAGGTCCGCGCTCAATCCACTGAGCTACACCAGCCAGGGCGCATCGCTTTCTTTACAAGGATATCGAACTTGTTTGGGAGTAGTATTGGCTCTACCTTCCAATTACAGCCACAATCCCACCACTTCTCACCAAGCCCACTGCTCCTATTCTAATCTAAGCTACGTCTCTCTCTTGAGTTACTTTTCCAATCTTCTGCCTCATCTACCTCCTTTTCCACCCTCCATCTTGTCCCCTTCATTCTATTTTCAATACAAGAGTCAGAATGAAATTTCGAAACGTAAGTCAGTTAATGTCGTTTCTCTGCTCAGAACCCTTCATGAATCTACATCTCGCTTAGAGAAAATTCAAAGTCGCTCTTCTGGCCTGCTAAGCCCACTTTGAGCTGACCTCTGCTCTATTCCTGATTCTGCACTTTGCCTCCCCGTTGCCCAGCTTGCTGCATTGCAAACATGTCAGTCTTGCTCTTTCCCTAAGGTCATTGCACTGGAAGTTTCTTCTGCCTAGAAAGATCTTTCCCCACTGTGTACATGATTTACTCTTACTTCAGAAAATATAAGAACTGGAAATGCTCTATATGCAACTTTCGACCTTTCCTGAAGCTATAGCACAGACATGTGACCTCAGAGTCTTAGCCAGATACACCCAAACTTAATTTTCAAACTTCACTACAAAGGCAATGAGTTACACAAGGTACAAGAAGGTAGCTTTTTTATTTTTCCACTAGTAGCTGGCTTATCAGTTAAAATTCTGTGACATGCTTTGGGGCATATTTTTGCTCACTGCTTACCCTTCCAATGCCCTGCTGAGTTATCTAATAAATTCTTAGATAAAATGATGAGTTGTTTAATAAATTTATTCTTAAAATTCAGCCTAGGCCAGCTTGTATTGTTTATAATAAGATGTCAAATGTAAGATAACCACAATAAACAAAACACTCCTTCAAGTTTATGAGAAAGAACCAAATAAGCCACTGAAAGCAACCACCTGGGGAGATTTATTAATATTTAAAATATATCTATCATTTGATTTCCAAATAATTTTCTAAGGAGGCACTAGAAGAGATGGTTCAGGCTATAAAAATAGAGCGTCCGGCAGAAGTAAAGCCTGTCGTGGTGTGGTTGATAGGGTAATATATGGGTGCAATAATTTATAGTTTTAATTTTAACATTTCACCTAAAATGTCATATGGTATGCTGGAGTGTGATATTGTAATGTTACAGAATTGCATGCTTATGATTTTGTAATAAAAGATGTGATACAAGTGGGATGGTATAGGTGCAGGACCCTCTGTCATAGCAGGGTTGTCATTTCATTACTGCTTGTTAATGCGAGAAACTGGGGAGGGCCAAATATCCACAAATAAAGATATGATAACATTAACACAACACTACAAACCATTATCCACCTAGTAAAAAAAGATTTTAATTTATACTTCTTTTCCTAGAGATATGTATAACCCTAAAATGAGAAAAGAAATGGCATAGAATTACTAATAGTGTGAGAATATTTTATTAAAATTATCTGTATATATGTATGCTTGCAAATATGGATTAAGAGACATTATCATTGATAATGTAAGCTTATAAAAATAATTATTTTTTGTGAGTACTAGCAATTTATGGAAAAGGTTGTTAACACATGCCTTTAAACCATCAGTGGGTAAAATAAATATTCTTTATCACTGAAGATTCATTAGTTAATAAAAATAATAAGTAAATCCTACTATCAGAAAGAGCATTTGCTACCTGTCTCTAAGTCTTGAAGTTTTGTTTCAAGCAAATAACTACTGAACAAAGATGTAGGCAAATGTTCTAGGCCTGTGGATTTAAATAAGGTCTTAAAAACATCCAGCTCTTGTGCAAATTGCTTTCCTTCTAAAACTTCAAATGACTTTGGGAAGTTTCCAAAGTACATTTGATATTGCTCATAAACTCTCTTTGTGCATTACTACCCAGTGGCTTCTATCTGTTCTACTTTCTTCTGCTTCATCTCATCTTTGTCACATCTCTCTATTGTGACAAGCTGCTTGAACGAGTCTTACAGTAACTATTGTTAACAGTGCTTCAAGTTTGAATGTCAATGTCTTTTCCTGCTGATGCTTGCACAAGTCCCAGTCCTCCATGAAGGCCAGGTCTGTGAGTAACGGCCCTCTCCCAAAATTATAGCTCACACTGTCCCACCTAGACAATGAAATAGGACTTCTTGTATCAGAGTGCTTTGAAACCTTTAAATAAATCAACTTCTTGCCTCTTCTTCTGAGGCCTAAAAAGCCCATGAGTATAGTCGGTAATTTAGTTCCCTTTATAACCATCAATTTTCCCAGTAAAACATAAAATGTTTAAGAAAACAACAATAAAACTACTCTTTCTCTTGCAGTGTAAATTATAAAAACACTGTCTATTTGTTACAAAAACATTAAACATCCACTCTGAAAGTTGCCTTGGGCTCTCTCAGAACAACCTATTTTCCAATAGGAAAGAGAGAAAGTAACAAGTGTGCAAAAAGCTAGTAGTTTACATGTCTGTTGCCACTTAGTCTTTTTCAAATCAAGTGTTTCTCAGGGGAGGGAAGTGGGGATGGCTGGGGTGGGGGAGGGTGGTGGGGAGAAAATGCAGACAACTGTACTTTTAATGTTAATAAAATTTAAAACATAAATGAAATAAAATAAAATGTGCTACTATCTCTTTGTCAAAAATAAAAATAAAAAAAATCAAGTGTTTTTTTCCTCAGTCATTAATAACAAGCACAAATATGTGACTTTCATAGAGTTTTTAAGTGTTATAAACTTTTATTGCATTGCAACATGTGATAGCTATCAAGGAGAAGAATTTTTGTACCAGATATTGTTTTAAGTTTTTTGCCTGCATTAATGTTTTCATTAAAATAAACACATTACGGAAGGCACTATTATCGTCCCATTTTAATAAATAATCACACTGTAACTTGGAAGGATTCGCAAGAGATGGAACCAGAATCTTCACATGTTCAGTGTGGAGGAAAATCTATGTCCTTAAAAAATACACCATAGTTCCCAGCCTGCTGAGGCTTCCGAATCTCTTGGTTTTAGTGTATGAAAAGGAGAAAGACATAAGAATAGATAATCTATTTTTATTCTTTTCTGCCAGGTAAGACAGGCAGTCTACTGATATAAGGCTATAATATTTAAAGAAGGTAAGAAATATTTATAAGCAGATTCAGGAAATGTAATTTTACTTTTAATCATGTATGCAGAAAAAGAAAAAAAGCTTTAAATCCTTATTTCAAGATGAAACTATATTTTGTATTACCTTTGAGGATCATTTTCATTTAATAAAAATAATGAGGTTTTCTGACTTATTACAGACAACTGATCAGAAAGAAAACTTCTCTGTCCTCACAGAGCATTGGCTACAATGTATCGTTTACCTTGGACTCTAAGGTGTAGACATTGAACTACAAATGTGTAAAGGATTTAACCTCATCACATCTTTGGCATCTCCCTGCGTACCTTATTTAACGTGATCTATGGGTACTGACAGTAAAGCATTCTTCTTCTTTTTTTATTTTTTAAAAGATTTTATTCATTTATCTTTTGAGGGGGAGGGAAGGAGAGAGGGAGAGAAACATCAATGTGTGGTTGCCTCTCGTGTGTCCCCCACTGGGAATTTGCCCGCAACCCAGGCATGTGCCCTGACTGGGAATTGAACCCCTATCCCTTAGTTCACAGGCCCATGCTCAATCTACTGGGCTACACCAGCCAGGGCAGCATTATTATTCTTATTGTTAACAAAGTATTATCTTGCCCAAGGTCACACAGAAGTCAAAAATAAAGCACTGGGTTAGTAAAGCATAAAGCTGCTCCAATATAGGGTGACCAAAGGTTTGACTTTGGGTGCTGGGTGCATGATGCAATATGCAGATGATATACCATAGAACTGTATACTTGAAACTTATGTGGTTTTATTAAACAATGTCACCCCAATAAATTTAAAATACAAGTAAAGCACGGAGGTTATTCTTGATTATTTCATTCCTTTCTCTGACTGCAGTACCTCACAGAACATAGTTTTCTGAGAAGCAATGAATACTTAATTAAGACAAACTTTTCAGAATGACTGAAACCAAAAATACCCAGTTGAATAGAGTAAACCACAGCAATCCTGTGCTTTTATTTAAATGTCCTTAGAATTAGCAATGTAATTATGGAGAATGCCCTATAAAGGTAAAGACATAAAAATTATGTTGGTCTTCAAAGTGTCATAGACACAGAAACTGTGACTAAAGAATGGTGCTCTGTCATAAAGCATTTATTAATGACATTCTTTATTTCTCCAGATCTCTTTAATGCTTTAGGTCGTTTACTGGATTAAAGGGAAATGTTCAGAGTACTGAGACAGAGACCAGCATTGTGTCTGTGAGCTGAATGCCGGAAGCCACTAGGGTTTTACTCACTGAAATGGAACTTGTCTTTCTGATATACTGCTCCTTTTACAGTCAAGATGCTGTATAGGAGCAGAAAGTCTGGTGACCCTTAATACAACTGCCAGGACTTCATTGAGTTACGGAGAGATTTTAGTCTCCTTGATGTGAGAAGCTCAACAGATAATTTTCCTATAAGTAAACATAGAATATACTTTGTTTTTCTCCAACAGACAATGTCATATCTCATTTCAACTTTTTGTTGTTTTTTGCTCCAGTTATCAGAAATTAGTAGGTAAATGTTCAAACCAATTGAGATCAGCATTTTTTAAATACACAAATATGGGGGTCAATTGATTTTTTAAAATATAATATATCTATATGTTTGGGGGCATCCATCTGATGGGAAGGCATAGTGTGTATAAGAATAGTTTTACTGATGGGATATGATGTTCTGGTAAAAGGTAAATGTGGAATTTAGAAATCATGCAATATTTCTAATCTAGCTCTCTACACTCAGTGTTAGTAAGTTTAGATAGCTATTTAATGGACTGAAGTACAGGATGCATGTGTTCCAAGACACAAATCTATTTTTTTATGTAACATAGATCCAATTTTATGTGAAAAAGTCACTTTGGTGTGCTTATTTTATTTCTCTAATTGTTTATCTGGTAGAGAGTCACCCCTGGTATCTGTAAGAGATTGGCTCAATTGTTGGTTATTTATAATTGGGCTTATTTATAGCAATATCTTGATGGCTGTAACTGCCTACTTGCAACTTATAATCACCTGCTTTCTAGTACCTCAGCTGTCAATGGCTATACTAAGAAATCTAGAAGGATATAATCATTGATTTTTTAAAGCATTAGGGAACAACCTTTATGTGCTTAGTCTCATTTGACATTGATTTGTGAAAGTAATATTTCTCAATCAGGAATTGTCAAAAATATAGAATGTTCTGGCTTTGAGCCAACTTTTAGTTTCATAAACTATTTCATTCTGAGAACACTAATGTGTGAGTTGAAAATTGTATAAATACAACAAAAAAAGGCAAAAGTCATCACTTGAATTAAACATACATAATTAATCTTTAATCTCTCCACTGACTTAGTAACTGTAGGCTTAGATAATTTTCTTTTTTAAAGATTGTATTTATTTATTTTTAGATAGAGGGAAAGGGAAGGAGAAAGAGAAGGAGTGAAACATCGATGTGTGGTTGCCCCTCACGCCCCATTCTGGGGACCTGGCCACAACACAGGCATGTGCCCTGACTGGGAATGGAACTGGCAGCCCTTTGGTTCATGGGCTGGTGCTCAATCCACTGAGCCATACCAGGCAGGGCTTGGATAATTTTCAATAATGTTCTATCCTAAAACAAAATCATCAAGTCTCTTTGTCAAGGTTGACAATGGCAATGGGGACATTGAGGAAGACAGAGGAGGGAGAATACAGAGTGGGAGTTGCTGTGAAAATAGACAGACCACACAACATCTGCTATGCAGGACCCTACTCCCTGATGCTCAGTCATACCAAAGATGCCTTAAGGTCCCTCTTGTCTTAGTGTTCAGATAAATTCTTTTAGCTTCAGTCTTTTTATTTTAGGAATTTGAATTGTATCATCTGGCTCTTTCAAGTTAGGCTATTTCTCTACAGACTAAACAGGCTGGAGAATTGGATTTCCAAGTACTTAGTTTCATCCTGTTAGAACAAAAGTGGGGTTCAGTTGTCCTCCACTGAACACAGGCAAAAGACAAAGATTGGTGGGGATGGAAAAAGGTCTTTATTAAAATGCTGTACCATTTGTGGGAACAGGAGACTATCCAGCCCCAGGCTCTTCTCTTCCACAAAACACAGGAAAAACCCAGCCATCCCCAGAAACGGAAACAGTAACAGTTCCCTGAAACCCCGCTTCATCCTTGTCTGTCCTTCTGGAGTCCAAAGATGTTAAGCGGATGGGCCTTTGGCTTCTGGCACCCTGAGTGGGGTCTGTATGTGCAGGGCTGGTGCTACACCACCTTATCACTGATCATTAACAAAAAATAAACCCAAGCAAACACCACTCCAAGGTCCAGGGCCTCTGCCAACCGCTGCAGCCAGCTGTACAGGGACTCTGTCAGTGAGGTCTCATGCCTGCTGGACCTGCTAGCAATCCAGCCTGTGAATCCATATGCGGATCCGAGGAAGACAAGGGCTGGTCCAAGACCATCTATGCAGTGCATACGATACCAGAGTGTCTTCCACAGTGTTGCACGGGATTTATCCTCAGCGTGACCCAGTTCCCGACCTGGCCAGAGAGGAGAAGAAGCTCAAGTGTTTCTCCTTTCCTTCCATTTAAGTCTCCTGCCCAAACTTCATGCACTGGGGATGTGTCCAGCTCCCCCAGGCAATCCCATTCTTTTTCCAGGCTAGACTGGCAAGTCAACACCTCCCCATGCTGCCAGGTTCCAAAGGGAGGAGGAGGGCTTTGCCCCGCTCAGTCACTCTCACCAGCCCACCCAGACTCTGTGGATGAGGGTGAGGGTGAGGGTGAGGGTGGGCCCCATGGACCCTCCCTCCCTGCTGCCACATCTCAGCCCAGGGGTAGGGAAAGCTGTCACACTAGCAGCGTGACTTCGCCTCTGCCACGTTTTCTGTAACCTTTACCTCACTTGGCCCCTCCTCTGCTCCAGCGTCTGACCCGTCCGATACAGATCTCCCTATTATATCTGTCCGATTAGTCAGTGCATTCAGTGTAAAAATATTGCTTCTGATGGTCTATGACCTCGATATTGTGATTAATTATATCAGTTATCCATTTCACATTCTTCCCCCGATCATTATGTTTCTTATTCTTACAAGAAAAAAAATGTGCAGTAGAAATCAGCTATGCAATACTCATCAATTTGTTCAGTTTGCCCTGCTTAGATGGTGTTAATAATTCATTTCTTTTATTTCTAAATTTTTATGTAGGCTTTTGGGGTTATGTTTTAGTCTCTCACACAAAGTTGAGAATTGTTTAAAATAAATTGAGTCTAAGAATAAAATGGTTCCCTCTTATATGTTTTGCCTGCTCCCCCAATATATCTCTTTTACTAATATACTGCCTTACAATGTATAACTTTTTTCTTTAGAACATATTTCATAATGATAAGCAATCATATATTTATTAAGAAGAGCTCTTTTGATAGATGATCATATATTTGTCTATCAACAACACAACTCAAAACAGTTAAATAAAAAGATGGATTTTAGTGATTCATATTACTGTCAAATCCATGGACAATACTAGTTTGAATGGTTACATCCAGGTGTTCAAATGCTCAATAAAACACACACACATTATTTTCCCACATTTATTTCTCCGTCTGTTATTTTTCTAAATATTTAAGCTACTCTACCTATGATGATAGACTGTCTTCAAAACTCAAGGAGCTTTCTGCCCTGACTCAGTAGCACAGTCAGAGCATTGTCCCAATACACAAAGGTCAGTGGTTTGATCCTGGGTCGGGACACCAATAAGAATTAATCAGTGGATGCATAAGTAAGTGGAGCAACAAGTTGATGTTTACCTACCATGGTAGGTTTACCTAACAAGCAAAATGATAATAAACAAAAGAGAGCTCAAAAACATTTAACGGGGTTGAAAAACACTGACCTAAGGCATCCTGTGGTATTGGAACTGCTCACTGCCCTGACTGCTGTGCTAGAAGTAATGCAGTGAGGGCACTAGACAGAACGTAGCTCACACACAGGTGAATGTGAGTAAAACAGGAGAAATCCGAATAGGATTAGCGGGTGGTACAAATTTCAGTATCCTGAGTTTGACATGATATGATAGTTTTGTAAAAGTTTGACATGGAAAGACACTGGTTAAAGGTTACTAGGGATCGGTATTATTTCTTAGAATGTGTGGGAATCTACAGTTAACCCAATTAGAGAAAAAAAAAGGATCCAATAAACCATACTTTTGAATAGATATGTCAAATCACATTTTATTTGCAAATGCCTCCTTTTTTCTATACTGGTTATAATTTTTCTTTGTAGATTAACACTTTTCATCAGTCAGATACATAAGGTTTAAGGTGAATAAAGATCCTGTGAGGTGTTTGGCATTGTGGGATGAAGGCAACCACTTTTTGCATCTATAAATAGGCTTTATGAATTTATCTGAATTTTCAGGGCTATAATTTACTTATACACACCTACAGTGAATGGTGCACAACCTAAATGAGATTGATGGATGAATCAAAAAAATGTGTGGTTTCCAGTGTCTCATGGAAAAATTTTAGAATTCACCATTGGGCCCTAATAGGTAAAATGTTGAACACTGAAATATCAGTACCTCTTCATGGATCTGTAAGACAGGGGAGAGCACAGCAACCCCATGCCCCAAAAAGGAGGAGACAGCTGAACACAAGGAGCTGCAGTTTACCAGAGCAGAGACTCAAGAGTGAAAGCCTTCGAGGGAACCAGTGTCAGGAACCTGGAACAGAGGAACCTCAACTGTAATGAATAAATGCTGGAGGCTGAGTGTGGGCAACTCTGAGAGTTGAAAACTCAAGAGGAAACCCACAACACTGTGAGAATTATTTCTAGGATTTCTACCAAGTTCCCACACTAAATATCAGAGAAAAGTTTTCTTGAGCTTCTGTCAGGGTTCAGGAAAAGGAACTATTTTTAAAATGTCAGAGAAATATTCTCAAAAAAAAGGTTTGCCCTCAGGAGTAGCCATTATCCAGAGCTTAACCTACCAGAGTATTCTCAGGAAGAGTTAATACTAGATAATGACCCTTCTCCAGCCATCCATAGCCATCTTGCCACACTTAATGAGTGAGAAAAGAGAGAAAGAGAAACATTTGTGAAGTTCACAGTCCCGAGGCTTGGGCTTACAAAAGATTGCCACTTACTCATGGGGTCTGTAGAACAGTTCCCCTTCACCCATACCGCACCACCACAGTACTAAAGGCCTATTTCTAGCACTTTTTTATACTCAGTATACATCATGTTTCGCTCTCAAGAAGAAAAATGACTGTACATACCAAAAAGTAGAAGATACAATTTGCAGAATGTAGGGTAAACAGAGGCTGACTGGCTTTCTCCCCCAGATGTCTGGGTATCTAAGGGAAGCAGTTCCCCATGACCTTGAGAATGGGCCTGACAAGCATCATTCTCATAGCCTTGAGACTGGGTTGGATAAATGATTCCTGTAGCCTCGAGTGGGCTCTCCTGTGTAGTATGGAGCTCTATTGCATAAGATCTGTTGGCACCTTCTGGCTTTGTTTGCCTCTAGTACTTAAGCAGGTAGGGACTCGCTGCTGGGTGCTGTGACGTTTGCCACACAGAGACATGCAGGGGGGCGGGTGGCTTGCAGAATGTGTGGTTTGCCCACCAGTAAATAAAGGCATGTCAGACATACCAACGACTCTGTGAGTATTCTTCTGTCAGCCCTAAGACCATCAATCTGTCAGGCCTTGACTGGTTACAATGCAGAGACAGAGCAAGCATCAGAACCAGATATGGCAGGGGTGTTGGAATTTTCAGACTGGGAATTTAAAAACATCTAGGATACTAAGGGACCTAATGAATGAAGTAGACACCATGCAAGAACGGATGAGCAATGTAAGAAGAGACTTGGAAATTCTTAAAAAGAACCAAAAAGAAATACTACAGAAAAAAATAACTGAAACCAAAGTTAAGAATATTTTTGATAGGCTTATTAGTACTCTGGACACAGCTGAGGAAAGAATCTTTGAGCTATAGGATATATCAATAGAAACCACAAAGTGAAGAGAACAATGGCTAAAAACAACTCAAACAGAATATTCAAAGACTTCAGGACAGCTACAAAACATGTAACATTTATACTGGAATACCAGAAAGAGAAGGAGAGAGAGAGAGGAAAAAAACAGTTGAAACAATAATGACTGAGAATGTCCCCAAATTAATGTCAGAAACCAAACCACATATCCAGAAAAATCACATAATGCTCAGCAGGAAAAATGAAAACAAATAAACAAATAAAAAAATATACCCAGGTATATCATCATCAAACTAGAGAGAATCAATGATAAAGAAAAAAATCCTCAAAGAAGCCAGAGTGGGGGAAAACCCGCCTTAATTATAGGAGAATAAAGACAATATTTACATTCAACTTTTCAGAAGTTATGCAAACAAGGGGAGAGGGAAATAAAATATTTGAAGTGTTGAAGTAAAAACCCTACCCAATTAGGATTCTGTACCCTAAGAAATTATCCTTCAAAGTGAAATGGTTAAAATGATTTTTTTAGACAAAAATTGAGAGAGTTTGTTATCAATAGACTTGACTTGCAAGAAATATATTAAAAAATCTTTAGAGAGAAGGAAAGTAATGTAAGTCAGAATTCTGGGTCTATATAAAGAAGAAAAGAACCTTGTAGAAGGAATAATCAAAGGCAGAAAATTAATTCTTAAAATTTATAAGTGATCTAAAATATGTTTGTTCAACATAATACCAGCAATGTATTGATAATATATGTTTATGTAAGTCATATATGCATATACATGTTTGCATATATTTTGTCAATTACATCTCTAGTTACATCAAACTGTGTATAACCCTTTTTTGTGGTTGTATTGGCGAGTTTCCCAGAGAAACAGAATCAGCAGGAGGATTTACATTACCTTCATTTTACAAATATACAACTTACAATGTTTTAATTTAATTGTACATCTTTTTTCAATATCCTGTTTGACTTTCTCTTTAGTCCATTGTTTATTTAGACATATATATTTTAATGTTTGAGTAGTTGGAGTGTTTTTCAGTTGTGTTATGTTTCTACAATTGAATGTTGTTTAATTATGTTCCAATAAATACACTTTTGTGTGGTTTCAGTTTTTTGAACATGTTAATTTTATTTTAGCTCTGAGAATAGGATCTACTTTGGGGATGGCACATGCACACTGAAAATAATGTATATGCTCCTCTAATTGTATAAAATATTCTGTAAATGTTGAGTATGTCAAGTTAATTAATAGTGTTGGTTATTTTCTTTTTAGCCTTACTGGTGTCTTTTCTACTTGATCTATTGATTCTACACAAACATGCAACATAAGCCTTGAAATCTTCAATAGTATTTGTAGATTTCTCTGCTTATCCTTTATTCTGCCAGTTTTGTACCAAATATTTTCAACTTCTACTTTTAGATGCATTGGCATTTAGCATTGTTCTGCTTTCTTGGTGACTTGACCTTTTATCATCACACAATGCCACTGTCCTCAGGCAATATTCTTCTCTACCCTTCTTCCAAAGGCTAAGGTATTATTTTCCCCTTAGGGATATAAAAGAATATTAGGTGGGTCTTTGTGTCTTTCTTTCAGAAACTCGTGTTCTGTTCCCACAGGCCTGCACAGTGAGTTACATGTGGCTTTCTCAGATTTCTCACCCTGTCTTTAATATTTCTCATGAACACCCAGTGGCATCTGCAGCTTACATGGAACCTTGAATTTTAATGAATTTACTGTACTTTTATATTTTATTTGAAAAATATTTTATCTAAAACCACAGTATTATCTGATTTTATACATGGAAGACATGAAGTTTACAGAGTTTATAAATTGGCCAAAATCACACAGCTGGGCAATGAAAGAGCTATATTGTTTCTTTATTTTTTACTCCATTTGTTTATTTATTAGATAGGAAAAAAGAGAAGATTAAACTTACACATTAGATGTATTTAAAACTGTTTAAATGTGTTTTAAGATCAGTAGATAAATGGAAGGTCATTTTTGCGTAGTTTCTTTTATTTTGCATATGCTTTTCACTTGTGGAAAAAACTTGAAAGTTAACAAAATATTTTTTTGACTATTGTATTGCTGAGGAAATGAAAGTTAAATGGTAGTGCTTAGATTCTACTGTTTTCATGCATGACAGAATTTAACTGTATTATTTTCAAAAAGCTCTTACATTGTTATATAATTGCAATATTTGAAAAGCATATTTTATGAAATGGATTATAATACCATTAACGTTATCCAAATGTCCACAGACAAATGAAAAGCCTATGTTTAGAAAATTGAAAGCATTTTAACAAGGCTAAATGTAGTGCTGAGAAGACTTAGGAACCGTATTAGGTGAAGCTGGAAATGGAAGCAGAGACTTAATCATTTGAGAAAAATACATAGTGTAGAATTCTCAGCCATGACAATGAGTTTGGATATTATCCCCAAGAGCAACTGAAGGGTTTTAAGATGGGAGGGGATATAATTAGTTTTCTTTGATTTTACAACTTCAAATTATTTGTGACAAGTCTTAATTTAAATTAGTTAAGTAAAATATCTGGTTAAGTCCACTGTCACCATAACTTATTTAAAATCAAAGTTTTTAATTTAATTCTCAAACCATCAAATCCATGGACAATACAAACCATTTCAAGCTAATATTTTAAAAATGCATCAACGATTTTTACAGGAAATAAAATGGAGGATAATTTAAGGTTAGGAAGATTGCAAAGCCTCTATGGTGAGTGCTTTAAAATATGACCTCACTCTTGTTCTGACTGTAACTAAGACTTAACCACAATCCCTTCTAGACAAAGAAGGTATGTCTGTCAATCTGCTTGTCTTTATTTTTTATTGAATATAACAAATGAACTATAAGCACATAAATTGTGTAGCTTTTTATTAATGTTTTATTTTTATGCTATTGGAGTTGTTCGATTTTCTTCCTTGTCCCTCTCCACCCAGTCTGATCACCATATCCCTACACTATTGTTCATGTCCATAGGTCCTTCATATATGTTCTTTGACTAATCTCTTCACATTCTTTCAATTAGTCTCCACTGTCCACCTCCCCTCTTATAGCTGTCAGTTTATTTCATATTTCCATGCCCCCAGTTTCTTTTTGTTCATTAGTTTATTTTGTTCCTTAGATTCCACTTATAAGTGAGATCGTGTGGTATTTGTCTTTCAGTGACTGGCTTATTTCACTTAGCATAATGGTCTCCAGTTCCATCCATTGTCATAGCACATGGTAGGAATTTCTTCTTTTTCACTACTGCATACATTACATTATGTAAATGTACCACAGTTTCCCCCACCCCATCTACCAATGGACACTACTGATGCTTCCAAGTCTTGTTATTATAAATAGCACTGCTATGAACTTTGAGGTACATAAATTCTTCTGAATTGGTGTTTCAGGATTCTTGGGGAATTCCTGGGAATTCCTGCATTCCTGGGGAATGCAGTGAAATTCCTGGGTCAAATGCAGTTTCATTTTTAGTCTCTTGATGAAACTCCATACTGTTTTTCAAAGTGGCTGCACCAGTCAGAATTCCCACCAACAGTGCACTAGGGTTCCCTTTTCTCCACATCCTCACCAGCACTTGTTTATTGATTTATTAATGATAGCTATTTTTATAGGTGTGAGGTGATATCTCACTGTAATCAAACAGTCCGGTATTTGCATAAGTATGGCCATATAAATCAATGCAACAGAATGGAGAACCCACAAATAAACCCACATCCTTATGGTCGATTAATATTTGACACAGGGTGCATGAGCATACAATGGAGGAAAGACACTCTTCAGTGAATGATGTTGGGAGAATTGGAACTGGTGAAGCTGGACCACCATCTTACACCATGTAGAAGACTTAAATATAAGTCGTGACTTATATATAGGAGAACATAGGCAGTAAAATTTCAGATATCTCACGTAACACTATCTTTGCCAATGTATCTCCTAGGGCCAGAGAAATAAAGGAAGGAAACTAAAAACTGGAGCTATATCAAATTAAAAAGCTTCTGCACAGGTAAAGAAACCATCATCAAAATGAAAAGGGAACTAACTATATGGGGGAACATATTTGCCAATGATACATCAGACAAGGGTTTAGTCTCCAAAATATGTAAAGAACTTAAATGAGTCAACATGAGGAAGACAAATCAATTTAAAAATGGGCAAAAGACCTGAGCAGACACTTCTCCAAGAGGACATGCAGATGATCCAGAGACATATGGAAAAATGCTCAACATCTCTAGCTATCAAAGAGACACAAATTAAATTGTGTTGCTCTTAAGTGTGAAGCTTAAATACATTTCAAATATGTGTGCACCCATGTACTCATGATATATATTAATATGTAGAAAATTTCTAGGTTCCCCGAATGTGCCTCATGCCCCTTTTCAGAAATATCTGACTCACAGGAAACCATCCATTTAGTCATCCATCACCATTTTATCATATTTATCAGAAGTTCAGCCTATTTTGAACTTCCTATAAATCATCAGTATTTTCTTTTTTCTATCTGGCTTCATTCACTTAAAATGATGATTTTTACATTCACAAATGTTTATATTACCAGTTTAATTGTAAGTTATTATTCCATCGCATAATTAGATAACAATGTGTATTTATTTGCATTTGTCTCTTGACGTTCATTTGGTTTATATCCAGTTTGGCAGTATTATTAGTGAAATTGTAAAAAGCATTGCTCTACTTATCTTTTAGTAGATCTATCTATCTATCAGTCTACCTATCTATCTATCTATCATCCCTAGGTTGATTATGTTATATAGATATAGACACAAATATATCCTCGTATTTTTCTTGGGCCTATAACTTGGAGTGATAGTGTGGGTTATAGAGTAAACATATGTTTAACCTAAGTTTATACATTGTTCCAACACAGTTTGTTTGACACAATGTACTTTGATTGACACTCTCATCACCAATGTAAGATGATTTCAATTATTCAATATACTTCCAAGGCTTGGCATTATCAATTTCTTGGTTAATGTCAACCTTTCTTGTGGGTATATATGGTATTTCATTGTGTTTTTTTAATTTGCAGTCATTTGATAGCTCTAATGGTATCATATAATTATTAACATTCCTCTTGGCAATTTTTATGTCTTTTATATATTATTTAAGTCTTCTTTTGATTAACACAGTATATAAATTTAATGATGTCTAATTGAGTGTTCTTTTTAAAAATATTTTATTTATGTATTTTTAGACAGAGGGGAAGGGAGGAAGAAAGAGAGGGAGAGAAACATCAATATGTGATTACTTCTTCCATACCCCCTACTGGGGACCTGGACTGAAACCAAGGCTTGTGCCCTGACTGGAAATCAAACTGGTGACCCTTTGGTTCACAGGGCAGTGCTCAGTCCACTGAGCCACATGAGCCAGAGCTAATTTACTGTCCTTTTTGATGTCTTGATTAAGAAGGTTTGACCACAATAGGGTCACAAAAACATTCTTTTACATTTTCTTGTATATGTTGTATTATTTCTTCTTTTATATTTAGTTTATGATCCTAAATATTTTTTCCTATATGTTATGTAGCAATAATAATGGTTACATTTTGTGTGTGTTTTCTCATGATTATATGAACACAGACACGTATGTACCAACACACTCATTTATATGAAGTTTAAATTATGTATAACTGTTTATGATTTTAGAAGTTAGGTAGTGGTTGCCCTTGAGCAGAGGGAGAGAAGTCAGGGTTCAAATTCATCAAACTGTGCAATTTCAGTTTTTGTAGTTTTCTGTAATTTACGTTATATTTCAATAAAAATTTACATAAAGTGAAAAAGAATATACTTATGAGAGCATCATCCAAATGCAATGTATAGAACCTGTCTGTTTCCCAGTTTACAAAAACCAGCTTGTATAATAACACTTGTGGCATCATTGGGGAAATTTGAACATCAACTTGTTACTAGTTAATATCAAGAAATTATTATTTATGTTGTGATATGCCATTGTGGTTATTATTAAGGCTTGCACACATCTCTTAGATTTTAATCTGTATAAATGATATTTATGGGTTAAATTATCCAGCACTTTGAATTTTATTTAAAAGAATCCAGGGGAGAAAAACGTGTGTGTGAGGATAGGTATTGGTTAAATAAAATGAGTCATACCAACAGTTAATTGTTGATACTTTTTTAGAGTAGAGTATATCTTTTGTTTTTATGTAATTATGAAAAAATGTGTACTGTTTTAGAATGTTATATGCAGTAGTTGGTTAAGTAGCAATACAAAACCAACACAGTTACCATTAAATTACTGAGCATAAACCAGTTGTTCTACTCGACTGTGTAATTAGCACAACAATCAATATCAGATAATATTCTCATTCTATAGAGTGTAATTTTGAGACTCAAATCAATTAACAGATAATTGAGCCAAATTCACATTGATTCTGTCAAATTGCAAACTCCATGGTATTTCTTCTGAACTTCACCCCTTCCCTGCACAGACAGACCAGGGTAACTCCTCAGTTCCATGTGAGAATACTGGCCCGTGCACACTTTTATGTCCCAGAGCAGGTTGTGATGTGGACTGTGGCTGGGTGGGCTGTGAGATCTCCGAAAGAAGGGGAGTACCTATGGCTAAACAACATACACTCAGTGAAACTTCCCTGTCATGACTTCGTTCTGTCCATTTTTGTTGATGAAAATGGTCTTGTGGAAAGTGAATGCTATATAGGTAGAGTAGGAAACCACTGCAGATCCTGAACAAAAGAAATTCAGGAAGACAAACTGTCTTGAAAAACACAGATATCTATAAATAAAATAATTACTATTTTAACATATTTTTTTTCTTTTGAGGAATACTTCAGTATATCAGTTCAAAATATGTAAATTCTCTGTGGAAGGCACTAACTACTGCTACCTATTCACTAAGAGAAGGCTTGGATTTTTAAATGTCATTCCAAATTCACTAAATAGCATACATACAAAGCTGATGGTCAAGTGAAATACACTTCAGATGCATTATGAAGGGTAATAAGCCTTATTATTTTGACCTGATTATCAAAATATTAAAAATGTCTTGTAATGACTCCAGTGATTACAAATAACCCAAAGAGGAATGCAATCTTTTAATCCACAAATAAAATATTCATAGGGGTTCTTATCAGCTGTCAAGTTAAGTTATGAATCTAATTATCAGTCTAAGAGTTATTAGATGACAAGTATGTGGCACTTTCAGCAAAAGAATATTTCTCTTAGCGATGACAGAAAGTGTCCATTTTTGTTCTAGGTAAAAGAGCTGCGGTAGTAAAACCCTATTAAATCATTGAACTTTGAATGGGTATCTGGAAACACTAAAAACAGACTATAATAGGAATATGGACTAACCTGAAAAAAAGTCCACGGGGTAAAGAAAAGGCAGAAGCCGTTGGTAATACTCAAACCAATTTAAATGCGCAGGGCAACTGGAGAAGCAGCTCCAGGCCTGGTTATGATCTGGGTAGGAGGATTCCTGGGGTGCAGCACATTCCTCCTAAATATTTTAAAACAAATAGTTGTGTCTAACAGCGCTACAGAAGAAACGCGACAATGCAGCCTTCTTGCAAATGAGATTTTCTTGTGTTAAGCCCCACACAGATTGATTTGCTCTGGCCCCACCCCTTCTGGTTTCAGGCCCTGGGGGCGAGCATGAGGATGGCAAGCATGACAGAAGTGCTTACATTACAATTAATCATCTTAACTCGGCGCCTGTAAGAAAACATTAGCGGTGCATCTGGAAGGAAATCAAAGAAGTGGACACAGGAAGAATCGGAAATCCACCAGATCTAGGCACAATGCCAAGCAAATTTTCCCAGAGCTAAAACTGAGTAATTTTATAGAAATCTACCCCTAATGCTGTTGGAAGCCAAGAAATATGAGTCCGGTGTACCAGGGGTTTCAGATTTCAAAAGGTGAAATGCATTTTTATGTTTGTATGTATTCATCTTTGGTAACTTCTCAATGTCATTTTGGTTCACTCTGCCATCTGGCCACACACAAAAAGTTTGCAAAATACATTTTAAAGACACATTCTTATTTCTATGAAATAAGGGTGGAAGGGAAGGTGAGAAAAGGTCTTATATTCTGTGAACAGACCAGACGATCTAAAAGTTGGGTGGCAAGGACGGTGCAGAGACTGAAAATAAAAGCCCCGTGTGATGTAATGGTGAAGAGGTGGTTACGGCTACAATACGTAGGCTTGGTAGCACTTTAAGAAATGTTGATTTTATTCTACATGCAACTGAAAAGCTACCAGAGATAAATATTTAAGAGAGAAGTGTGGAGAAGAGGGGCAGGTGATGATGTACTTCAATATGCATTTAAAAATTGAATAGACACAAATTCCAGTATTGTTTTAATGTGACTGTCGCCTTTGACAATTTATTTAACCTTTTGAACCCCATTTTAGTATCTTTAAAAATGTAGTCACTTTCTGTTTATGTTGCATGAGTAATAAATGGGATGATAAAGACAAAAAGACAGATGATAAAACCTCTATTGCAGTGATTTTCAAACACTATGTCACAAGAATTTTAATTACAGGTGATGATGTAATTCACTATGCTTCAAAAATCTTGACTGCATCTGTAGTTTGAAGGAAGAATGGATAAAGTAGGAAGTTACCTGAATTCTGAAGCTATACTAGTAACTTATTAAAGAAATGCCTTAAACAAAAGTGGTGGCAGTCAAAATGGACAAGAGTAATTGGCTTTGGCAAGATGTAAAATTGATAGGAATTTGTATATTCAAAGTTCTTTGAAATATATCACGTATAGGGATTCGTAGCATTGGCTGAAAATATGGGCAGGAAGAATTCCATAGAGAAGGCTTATGTGATAGGCATGAATAAAGGTGCACATATATTTTCTGTGGAGCAGGGAGAGTGGAATACAAGAGGCTGGTGCAAAATATTTCTAACTTGCAAAAACTTGAATGTAGAGAATATCCCCTACTCATCTTTGTGATACTTCAGTAAGACTTTTCAAGATTAAATAAGTGAGACTCTTGGGGAGGAGAGTTAAGAAATTTGTGTTTGCGTAAGTTCTAGAAAAGCATCTCAGAAAGCCAGACTGGCAGTGATCTACAAACAAGACTCTCAAACACAGCCCTTCATGACCTGTGAAGAAATATTAAGTAAATACACTGAAGCACAGGTTCTACTGGAAATATTAAAAAGATAAAATATAAATAAACAACAGCAACAGAAGTCAACCCTTCATATTTATACTTAATATTTGAGCCTTTAAACTTTAATGCTATATACATACTAAACCATTTTGTTGTATTTTGATAATGCTTATGTTCAAAGTAATGAAAAAATTGTTCAAAATTGTATGCTCTAGTCCTACTGGAGCCTCCATGCAGAAGACAGTAAGGACCAAATGTATTTTAGTTACTGTTATTTTCCCAGTGCTGGGTAGATGTGTGACACATAATAGGGACCAAATAAACATATATAGAATAAGTAACTATAACACAAACTGAGAAACTTTACTCTATGTGTTTAAGAGCAGAACTATTTTTTTTTAAGATTTTTATTTATTTATCTTAGAGGGAAAGGGAAGGAGAGAGAGAGAGAGAGAAATATCAATGTATGGTTGCCTCTCGTGCGTCCCCTGCCAGGAACAGGGAACTGTCCTGCAACCCAGGCATGTGCCCTCACTGGGAATCGAACTGCGATCATGTGGTTCGCAGGCCTGTGCTCAATCCACTGAGCTACACCAGCCAGGGCAAGAGCAGCACTATTAAACTGCCCTTGCCTAGAAGGGACGACATGTAGAGCCAAAAGGTATAAGGCCCAGTTCCCAATCTGATAGTTTTTACATGTAGTGGGGGAGGTTGACTTATATAAGACTTTCTATAGTGCAAAGCAGCCAGTGCTCAATTAAATGTACCTAAAATTATTTCTAGACACAAATTCCAGTATTATTTTAATAGAACTATTGTCTTTGGTAATTTATTTAACCTTTTGAACTCTGTTTTAGTATCTTTAAAATGTGGCCACTATCTGTTTATATTGCATGTGTGATAAATCGGTAATGAAGATAACCTCTATTGCAGTGATTTTCAAACACTGTGTCATAAGAATTTTAAAAACATACAATACCTGACCATTTAGAAAGGACATTGACCTCTTTTCTCTTAGCTTGTCAAATAAAAATTTGACAATAGCCAACACAGCAATAGCTGTCTGGAATGAATGAATCAAAACTATACCTATTTTTTGTCAGATCAGCAAAAATATATATTGTGTTTATTGGTGTGACACAGATTTTTAGTAATTAGTTTATGTGTGCCATGAAATTAAAAAGGTTGAAAATCCCTGCTTTCTTGTAATGCTTGGCTCAGACACCAGTACATCACACCTGGCTTCCAATGACAATAACCACAAGCACTCCAACATAATACAATATTTTTAAAAGAAGCAGAATTTGAAGAGGCAAAGCAAGCATCAGACCCAGACTCGGCTATAGTTCTAATGGGAAATGTACATAATAAGCAAAAGTGGTTTTGTAATATAAACAGAGATATGGAGAGGCTGATAGAATTAAAAGGAAGTGCTAGAAATCAAAACCAGTGTAACAGAAATGGAGTATGCCTTTCGTGGATTGGTCAGTAGATTGGGAGTGACTTAGGAATGAATCAGTGACTTGGAAGATATGTGAATACAAACTTTCCAAATTAAACTTGAATGAGAAATAAGAATAGAAAAAAAGAACAGAATATCCAAGAACTGTGGGATAATTTCAAATAGTTTAACATGCATAATAGAAACATCCAAAGGAGAAGAAAGAGATAGAGTAGCAAAATAAATATTTGAAGTAATAAAGTGTCGACATTCACAAAACCACAAGTCCAAAGTGTCAGAAACACCAACCTGCATAACTCTTATACACACTTAAAAATTGGACTTAATTGTATCATAATCAAATTGCAGAAAACCAAAGGTGAGGAAGAATGAGCCATCACTTAGAGGGATAAGAAAAATAATTACATCATGTTTTTCATCAGAAAACATTAAAGCAGGAAAAGAATAGAATGAAATACTTAGTGTTGGAAGAATAACAACTCTACAATTCTATACCTATTGAATATGTCCTTCAAAGTGAATAAATATTTTGATAACAAAATATTTAATATAAATTAATAAAATTTGTACAGGAGTTATATGCAGAAATTCACAAACTCTTAAGATAGAAACATAAGGCCTAGATAAATGGAAAGTTATTCTATGTTTATAGAATGAGAGATTCAATATTTTAAAATGTCAGTTCTATCCAACTTATGTATATATATTTATCATAATTGCAATAAAAATTCTAGCAAATTATTATGAAAATTTTTAACAAACATATTCTAAAATTTATTTGGAAAGGCAAATGACCTAGACTTATCAACACACTGCCTAAAAAGAACAAAATTGGAGAAATAAAAATTCCATTAAAATAGCAAAAGATCTGAAGTCACTTAGTCAAAAAATAGGGAAATGGAGGGTAAATATATAAAACATACAGATGTTCAATAGTATTTTATTTGGGAATTGTATATTAAAGTAGGAGTAGAGAACCACTCCCACTTTACATATATTAAGCAAAAAAACACAAACAAGCAAGCAAAAAAACCAACAAATGATGGCAAGTAAGCACCAGAAGCCCTCTGTTTGTGAAATTTCAAAATGGTAAAGCCACTTTGGGAGACAGTTTAGTCGTTTCACAGAGTCAAATATAGTTTTACCCTAAGACTCATATAATCATCCCTTAAATATTTTCCTCCTTGTTCTAAAACCCTATGCTCATTAAAAAAAACCTGCATGTGAATATGTATAGCAGCTTTATTCATATGCATTAAACTACCAACCAGCTAAGGTACTTTTCAACAGGTGAATGGATAACAGGCTGTAAATACATTCATACACTGGAATACCAGTGAGTAATAAAAATCTATCGCTATTTTAAAAGACACAGGAATCTTAAATGCATATGGACAAGTGAGAAATGTCCATGAGAAGAGGCTAGATACTGTGTGATTCCAATTTTATGACATTCTGAAAAGGACAAAGCTGCAGAAGCATTGAAAAGATCAGTGGTTGCCGGTCTGAGGAAGGTGGAAGAGTTGAGTTGGTAAAGCACAGGGAAATTTCAGGGCTGTGAGATCCTTCTGTAGGGTGCTGTAATGGTGGACGCATGATGTTATGCATTTGTCAAAACCCATAG
The DNA here is from genome assembly GCF_014824575.4 of Sturnira hondurensis. NCBI lineage: Eukaryota > Metazoa > Chordata > Mammalia > Chiroptera > Phyllostomidae > Sturnira > Sturnira hondurensis. Next base: position 75,095 of record NW_028089315.1, read on the forward strand.
CATTTATAACACTAAAAATACAACTTCATGTCAAATTTTATTTATTTTTTAAATTTATTTATTTTAATTGTTGTTCCAGTACAGTTTTCTGTCTTTTACTCCCATTAAATTTTAAAAACTTATGTAGCAGTTTGAGGGGTCCCATAAAGACATGCAGAATATGACAAGAGTATGTAAGTACATTACAAATATATAAAACAATGTTACTGCAGGTGATGTGGACAAAGGTGTTAAACTGAATACCTTTGGAAATGAGTGGAATTTGGAAGATCTGAGGCATAAGGAACAATCACCTAATCAATGAGCTTGTTTTTTTATGAGATGTGCCTTCATAATTCTAACAGTTCTATACAATATCTCTATACTGGAGCTGAACAATTAATTACATGAATGGCTGATGGTTGGGGCAAGGTTTCTCACTGTGAGAGTTTGAATGACAAAAAACAAAAGAAGGAAGCTGGATTTTTCCATTTGGTATGAATTAGGGTTGGAGAAATCACTACCAGCTCGTATGAGTTTTAATATTGATATAGATGTTTACATATATAAATATTTATAAATATGTGTATATACAGACGGTAGTATATACATATATATATATATATGTATGTGTATATATGAATATATATATATATACACACACATATTCTCTTTCTCTGCTGAGAAGACAAAAGCAACCACATTCCATTAGCAATGAGCATAGCTACTTCCAGATCATGGTTTTCAATTTCATTCTTCAATAAAAGCAACCAGGGATCCCCAGGAAAATATTTCTCTCTCAAGACTTAGGCTGATATATATTAGATGAGCCTGGAGCATCTTGAAGTATAAGAGTGTATAGGAAAGTGCTCAAAAAACAAAACAAAATTGATAAGTTTTTATACAAAAAGTACACAGGAGTCAACTGAAAGAGCTCTTAGTAGCCAAAGCTGGGACAGTTTGAGTAACAAAATAAATAAAGTACTATTGGATTATTAGCCAAAGAATAAAATAAATAACCAGCAGTCCATACTGATATAAATAATTAACTATATGAGGCCCGTCCAGAAAGTATCCAGCCATGTACTATAAAAATAGACATTTATTAAAGAAGATACAAGAAACATGGTACATAGGACAATGACACCTTAATCCCCTTCAAAGTAAGCACCTTGGGACCTTGCACAGTTATCCCAATGTCTCTTTCACTGTTTAAAATGCTCTGAAAAACCCTTTGTTTGAATTGTTATCGGCTGCCCCATTTCTTCTGCTTTTGCTACAGAATGAGTCTTGCCACAGCACATTTCATACCAAGACTCTGCATCAAAATCTCAGACACAGTAGTTGTTTGAATCCCCAGATAAGCTTCTAGTTCTCGCACTGTCAGTCGCTGGTCTGTGTTCATTGCAGCCTGTATACGTCCAACATTCTCAGGTGTCCTGCTTGTTGCAGGCCTTCCAGAATGTGGATCAGTTTCATCAGATTCTTGACCATCTTGGAAGCATTTGTGCCACGCTTTCATTTGTGCTGCACTCATCCCCCAAAGCCTTCTGAATCATCCAAATAGTTTCTGCAGAGGAATGTTCGAGCCTAATGCAAAATCTGATGCAGACTCATTGCTCTACTTGCTCAGTCATTTTGAATTTGATGGCCACACAGCACACATGCCCACTCAATGGCATCTAGTATGTCCCACTGACTAGTGCACTGAAGTCACCATTGTTCACACACATGCATCCCAGTCCACTCTCCTTGGCTGCCAGGTTACATCAATGTCACGCATACTGTTCTCATTATATTAACAATGGCTGGACTTTTTCTGGACAGACCTCATAAATAGGAAGAAAAGACAAATCTCCCATGCAAAAGAATTCCAAATAATTTTTGTAAATATTCCACTCTCAAAGAGGGGGCACATTGCTCCTCAGTCTTTAAGTTTGGGCTGCACATAGTTATTCTTTCTTAATTGTTACTGTAGAAAAAAAGAGAGAAATAATAATTTTACAGGGAAGAAACCTGTATTACTAAAGAAACAAATATTACTTTAGCCAGGTCATCAAAGTCAACATCACCAGCAATAAGACGTGTTGATATGTACACTTGATATGATGTGATGAAAATGGCACTTCCTATATGCACTGTTCTTCCCCCAAACCCATAACCACAGTTTAATAAGAGCAGAAACATGAAAGTCCAATATAAGAACATTGTAAAGAGACATGGCAAGCACTACTCAAAACTGTTAAGGTCACCAACAACAAGAGAAGTCTGACAAAATGTCACAGCCAAGAGAAGCCTCAGGGGAGATGATAACACAATGATACCCTGAATGGACCCTGGGTCAGAAAAAGGACATCAGGCAAATGTTAAAGACATCTGAATAAAAGGTCAAATCCAATACATAATAATGTATCAATATTGGTTCACTGATTTGAACAAACACCAGATTAATGCAAGATGCTAAAAATAGGGGAAACTGGGTAAGTAGCATATGATACTACTTACATATTTTGTTATCATTTTTTTCTGTTAAACTAAAATGGTTCTAGCATACAAAGTATATTTAAAAGATATCCTTCAGGTTTCTTAGGTCATCTTGATTCTCCTTAAATTCTGAGACTTCTGTATTGTCCATAAACCTGAGAAAGGAATGTTATAGAACAGAGGTCCAAAGGGGCCATATTTGGCCCACCCAGGGATTCCAAAAACTGTTACGGAACAACTGGCCCTCCCCCCTCCCCCCACACCAAGGACAGTATACTAATACCATCCTGACCACCTACTGGGCTCATCTGTCTGCCGCCAGAGGAAAGAGGTCTCTCAAAGCCAGAGATTTGTGAAAGGGAAAGGAAAGGTTTATTTAAAGCTATATGGACTTAAAGTAGTGACCCAATGTCCCCATTAAAATGTCAAAGTCTTTTAGGATAATCACAGACACCCACAGCACTTCCTTCTCCCCCTGCCCTAATTTGGGGTACTGTAACTCAGGAAAAGAAGCACACGTCCGGGATCCAGGCTCCTGCCATCGTCCAGGCAGGATCTCCAATTAATCCAAAGCCATGTGGCACCTTCTCGTGGCCTACTGACAAGAGTTCTTCCTCCCTTCTTCCAGGCAAAGTCTCTTCTTTCCTTCACCAGAGCAGTGGTGAGGGTAGGGTCACCACTCTGGCAAAGATGAGCGGAGATTCTCTGCTAAAGCCACACGGTGATTCTCTCTACCCCCAGTTGCAGGGGTCTCCACTCTGTCCAAAAGTGAGTGGCTCTCGCTCTCTCTGCCCTGCCATAGCCACGTGGTTCCCTCTCCTTCTCTTACATAGCTGCCGGGGTCCCCACTCTGCCAGAAGCCACATGGTACTCCTCCTCCAATGGCTGCCATGTCTGGGTTTTAAATCCCCACACCAGTCCTCCTTTGCAGCCCCATTTCTGACTCTTCCTACAATCAGTTACACCTGCCAGTATTCCTGTATTATTCCAAGTTTACTGGGCTGCCATCGTGAGTCTGGACAGGAGTGGCCCCAAGCTCTCACCCAGGTGCTGTAACTCTGGGGACCTGCCCCCAGTTACATCTTGGGTGGAAGTCACTTACATCCCCCTGGCTCAGAGCATAGCCATAGCTATCTAACATATCTATGAAACAGGTTAAAGGTTATAGGTACGTTAAATGGCCATGCCAGATGTTAGCTGCGCTGTTGCTATGCAAAACAGCTCTCAATGGCCCTGTTCCGTTTGTCCCTTCCCCCAACTGACACCTGTGGGGTGGAAAGGGGTGAGGACATCTTATATGTCTTTCTAATATTTCCTGGACACCCTGAGTTCTGGACCCCATTCCAAATCCCTTTTTGGGGCCCCCCTCTTGGCTGCACCCTGTTACAGGAATGCCCATTATGTGTACAAGTCTTTCTCTGTTTTGTCCTGCTCTACCCCCTTTCACTGGAGGAAACCACCTTCTCTGATCATAGTTTTCCCTACATTCTTTTTCACTTTTGCTTCTAACAAACCCCGAAACATTTTACTTTCAGGGTTAGTATTATTTCTATCATTTTAACAGTCATATTGGTTCAGCATTCAGGATATAAGAGGCTATGACAAAAATAATTAATGTTAGAAAATAAGGGGACAACCAATAATGATTCAAACCAATCCTGAATTACAGGTGTTTTTACCTACAGATGTTTACATCACAGACCATAAACAGACAGGGTTGGATTCTTAACCTGAGAAATTCACGTTGGCTAAACTGAATAAGCTGAAAGGCAGCAACGTATATAGAAAATGAGAGGTGAGACCTGAGGAGACAAGAGGCTTGAGCTCTGATCGAATCTCTGATCCAATATCTGCCTCAGTCTGAGCATAGGATATTCAGTAAGAATTTTTAATCTTTTGGATCTGTTATTTCTCCCTTCATAACTAGGGGGTGGTAGATTTAGATGTACCCTATCTAGTATTCATTTCTAGTATTCTATGGATTTTATAGATCAACAAATAATAGTAGTGGTTTAAAAAAGTTATATAAAAAAGGAGATGAACAGAAAAGAGATTCTATTTATGTTTTTTACTGGTTATATCCTTTATCTGCTCCCAACTATTCTTCTCACAGAAAACCAAAACAAAAAAAATTTGTATTTAAAATCATTTAATGATTTAACACTGAATTTTTAATAGAAGGAAAACACAGTAAAGTGTGTTAAAAATTCCTGCGTGATCATGATCTGGCTCCCTCATCATTTGCTCTGTGAAGGTTATCTGGCGAGTCTCCCACGAGTTCTGACCACCCTGGTCTCCCTGCAATACGTGCAGCTCTTTCCTGTTTGGGGTTCTACATCATTACTGTAAATTATTTTTCCAGCTCTTTGGTCTTCTAATTCCTGTTCATAATTCAGAACTGTTTTAGATCGACTTTTCTGAAGAGAATTCCTTCCCTCTGAATCTAAACTAGGTCTCACTATTTTATTCCCTCATTGCACCTTTTACATTTCCTACAAAGCACTTCTCACATTTTAAATCATATGTGTTAGGTGCTTTTAAAATGTTTGTGAAGTCTCTGACACCCTTCCCATTGAGAAATGAGCTCTCCATTCCCTTCCCTAGAATCCAGGTCAACATTAGTGAATCACTTGTAACCAACAGAATGGATCTGATGTGATACAAGACCAATTTGAAGTCAGAAAAAGCCCATAAAAGGTAATTCAGACTTCATCCGACTCACCTCAGATGCTACCTCTCTGGAATCCCCAGTATCACATAAAAAGTCTGATTATTTTGAGAAAAGCATGCTGCAGAAGTGACCTGTTGAATCCAGTCCATAGCTGAGTTTTAAGCTGCCACCCATGTGTAGAAGGCCGTTCTGCGGGGTGTGGGCCCAGCTCCCACTCAGAGATGCACAGGACCCAGGCCCACGGATAGGTTCCCCTGTGGGGCATCAGGCCTGCTAAATGCCTAGGCCACTTTGAGTCTTGCTTTTTTTCTGGGAACTCCCTCACCCAAATATTTGGCAAACATTTACTGAAAAATAACTTCCTAAAAACCATGCGAAACCTTCCTAGGACAAGTGTAACCGATTCAACCACTTTTGCCTTTTCATTTGCAAATATCCCTCTTTTATGTTGTGATTAGTGGCATTGGCTCCTTTGTTTTCTGTAAAAGGTAACCACCTAAAGTAACCTGTGCGTAGTAAATGGGGACCATAATGTAATGTGCCAGAAACTCAATAAAGGTCTCTCATGGCAGAGGCCTCAGGCTTTTGTTCCCCTTGAAAGAAAAGCCATGCTGTCCTTTTCCTCCACCAGACCAGTAGTCCATGGAATGGACTCATTTCATCCATAATGACGCGGACACTGAGGGCGGACTTATCCACGGGCACAATGTGGTTAAGTTACCTTAGAGGTGACACATGATTGCAACCCAGCCAACATCTGGCTATGACTGCATAGAGACCCCAAGAAGGAAATGTTCATTTAAACCATTCCTAAATCACGACCCACAGGAAAAAACATGGTTATGCCAGTTTGGGGGGTAATGTGTTACATAGCAATAGTAACCAAAATAACAGGTATGAATGTGGTTGTTTGTTTGATATCTTGTTATTCTCTGTGCTGCAATGTGTGTGTATGGAGAGAGAATATGACATTTTTTCCTGCCATATACCCAATATGTAGGATGGTATACATAAAATATTAATACTGAAAGAATGATGTGGATGTTCCATGAAAGATTTAAAATGTTTATTATAGAATGTTCCTACAATGTATTCCATATTAATTCTTTTATGAATACACTATAATATTTCCCTAGCATTTTAGTATAGAGCACAATTTAGAAACTCATGTTTTACTTTTAGAATAGATTTAAACTATAACACTGTGGATTTTACTCTTTCAAACAGTTTTAACTATATTCCAATCTCATACATTGCTGGTTAGATTGTACAATGATGCAGGCAATGGAAAACTTTTTAGCAGTTTCATAAAATTTTAAACATAATTTAGTTTTTTAAAAATATTTTATTTATTTATCTTTAGAGGGGAAGGGAAGGAGAGAGGGAGAGAAATATCAATGTATGGTTGCCTCTCATGTGTCCCTGCTGGGAACTGGCCTGCAACCCAGGCATGTGCACTGACTGGGAATCGAACCGCGATCCTCTGGTTTGCAGGCCCGTGCTCAATCCACTGAGCTACACCAGCCAGGGCTAACATAATTTAGTTTTTAATTTTATTTCTCTGGATATCTTGGAGTAAACTTGCTTGGCCATTGGGTAAATTTAAAAACTAAATTATGTTTACCCAATGGCCAAGCAAGTTTACTCCAAGATATCCAGAGAAATAAAAACTTGAAGGCTTGCTTAGGAAGGTTTACAGCAGCACCATTCATGACAGCAAAAATCAGGAACAACCCAAATGCCCATCGACTGGTAAATAAACTGTTATGTATTCATACAATGAAATACTATTTGGAAGAAAAAATGAAATATTGATGTATACTACAACAAAGAAAATTTCAAAATATCATGCTAAATGAAAGGACTCAAACAACAAAAGACTACACTTTGTTTACTATCTTTTATATGAAATATTCACAAAAGATTATATCTCATATATATATATATATTCATACATACACACATTAAGTAGATTCACAGTTGTTTGCACACTTGGCAGAGGAAAATACAGTGATTACAAATGGGCAATATTCTTTATGGAGTCATAGAACTGCTTTAAAATTTGCTAGTATGCTCTACAACTCTGTAGTGTTGCCAAAAATAATTAAATCACAAATATAAAAATTAGAGGATTTTATGGTGTATAAATTATCCCTGAGAGCAGAGAAAGTGCACCACGCTCTGACATTGCAGTGGTCCAATGCCAACAGCTTTGAAAGAAAGAGCACTCATTATAATTATCTGGTAATTCTTAGAAACATATTCCTGAATGTGATTTACCTCATTAACACATTTATTTAAAATTTTTTGGTGAATATAGATAATGATGTAAAACAGCAAGTTTAATTCAAAAGTAGAAACTAAAGCAAAGGAAGAAAGACAAAATATAATGAGTTAACTGAGAAAAATGGAAGCAATTTGTAGCAAATGGAGAGGAAAGGGAACTTAGAAAAATCGACAATATATCAAACGGTGCACGAACTAGGCAGTAGCCTCAGTGTATTGTCCTCGAACTGTTTCACTACACACTTCCAAAGTCCTGTGGTGAAAATGTATTAAGAAAGTGCGACCCACCAGAGTAGAAAAACAGATACCTGAGTACATCTTGAGACAAGTGAAAATAAGAAAATTGATCAAGAGAATGTAGCTTTCTCTATGTGATAAATCAGAGATATAGATATTGCTCTTCAGCAACGACTAAAAACTAAAATAAACACATTAACAAATGCAACTGATAAAGTTAATCCCTTTTCTAAGATATGACTTCTGTCTTTGAAATGTTATATCATGAACAGCCAGACAGATTCAACAGACAATAATAAAATTCATGGTTATAGACATTTTATATATTTTAAGAATTTTAATTCAAAATGTAATCAAATTCATGTGTGATTTTACAAGCCTTCTTTCAGGACTGCTAAATTCACACTAGCACATTATGACTAACAGAAAAAAAGAACTACTTGAGTTATTTTTCATTTTAAAATGCTACAACAACAGTCACATATAAAAACTATTCATGATTGAAATTATGAAATGACTGTTTAGGAGAGAACATTGGGATCAACAGTCTACTATGAGTAGTGATCTTTCCGGATGTGATGAGATAGATCTTTAAAACTTGAAATCCTTTGGGTGGAAATATAGCCCTTCTTTGTTAAAAGTTATGTCAGCCTGAAGGTAAGGCTTCCTGATGTCTCTGGACCACCATTCAGTCATAACTTAATTTTTCAGTCTCAGGATACATTCATTGGGAATTTGGAGTTTTTGTCCAAATGGACTCATTTAATTTTCCACAAATTGCTGAATAATTCTTCCTTCGGTAGTGGTTTTTATTTCTTGTTTCTGTCATGTGGCTTATTTGAAGATAAACACTCACTGCTGGAATCTAAACTGTCTTCTAATATGAGTTATAGACAAACAGAATACCAGGATTATAGGAGAAATGAGGCTTACTTAGAAATTAAATGTAACCTAATAGATGGCATGAAGTCAGGAGGGTCTGGACTGAAAACTTCAGGGCAGCCACTTGCTTTGCAAAAAAAAATAATAATTAAGTGCATAACAGTTAAGCCTATATTCAAAAATTTTGCATTTACTTGTTTTTATAAATAATCCATATGTATTTTATTAAATGTTTTGGGGTGACATTGCTTAATAACATTACATAGATTTTAAGTGCATAATTCTATGATACATCATCTGTATGTTGCACTGTGAGTTTACCACCCAATGTCAAATCTTCTTTTATCACCATGTATTTGAGCCCCTTAACTCTTTATGACCCCCACATTTCTCCCTTCTCTTAAACACCATACTGATGTCTGTGTCTAGGAGGTTTTTTGTTTTGTTTTGTTTTTCTTGCTTGTTCTTTGTTCTTGCAGTTTTATATCTTACATGTAAGTAAAATCATGGTTTTTGATTTTCTATTTTTATAGATTGAGTTTGTTAGTCTGAATACTTGATAAGTAAAATGTCATTTCATCAATAACCTAAAGTTTTCGAGGTTGTAACTAATTTTTCATTCAATCATTCTGAAATATTTTTTAAAATATTCCGTATGCAAAATCTTACTGTAATTCTAATTATTTTCAAATATTTGACCAGCTTCTATATGTGCACAATCCTTCAAGTTGCATCCTACTTTGTAATTTCTCAGTCTTTGTTGCTTTTTTTCTTCTTAAACACAACTTTCTGACAGTGATCAAGTTGACGCTCATTCAGAATGACCTGGTTTATCTCTGTAGATCTTAGTATTTGTGTGCTTAAACCTGAATTGTCTTCCTAGTACTTGGGAAGTCTTCTCCTTCCTCTCTAAGAATGGGAAACAATAATTCCTCACAAATATCAACATTGTTAGAATGTGGGGAAACCCTGAACCGAGACCCGTCACTGAGAATTTCCTATGGAAGCATTTCACGACTAGTAACACTCATAGTGTCAATGACAGAGGAACAGTACTGCTCTTTGCTAACCCACATTATACAATTATAGTAAAAAAATGCATCTACGAATCCATGTAATTTTATTCTTTCTCCATCCACCCACCAATTTCCTCAAGTGTCTTCTTAGAAACCAAGGATTAGACTATTCTATACTATCAAATCTAAACAAAGGGAACACTTTTGAAAAATGTAAGATTAAAATATGAGTGCATAGTGAGATCATAAAGTTATCAAATAAAGTTCTAAGACCCTCTAACTTTTAAATATGTATTGCTTGAGGCCTCCTTCAACTTAATTTACAAATAACAAGAAATATTTCAAGAGCGCACTTCTTGTATTGTGAGGAAATAGTCTAGAAAGCTGCCTCCTCAAACATTAATTTTATATGCCAACTGAGAAAACAAATCCAGATGTTCAAAACAGCAAGAGCTACCATCACGTAACATCATTGCCTTCTCCTATCGGTAATGAATCTAAAAGTTATTATCAAAATGGGAAGAGCTTGCAGAGTTTGTGCCCCAGTGTTTGCCACCAGATTGTCACTGAGCTCTTACAATCGGAACCAAGGGGTCTACCTTACCCCCGGGAACTGGAAATTAACAAGGTGAAATTAAGTCACGTGCTCCATAGTGCAGAGAAGAAATAATTGTACATGATAGAAACACAGGCAAAAGTAGATCTTTTTTCTTTCAAAATCTGTGCAAAATGCTCATGCTTGTGAGAAAATGCTCTGAACTATCTGGTTGATAGTAGGAGAATATTTTTAAATGGAGACTTACATGCAAACAGAATCACACAGTTGTTCTGATTTTTACAAGTCACAAAAAGTGACAGTGCTTTAATTGAAATTAGAAGAAAATGACAGCTCAGAAAAGTAATGTCTTAGGATTTGATTCCCCCGGGTCTGTTTCTATTCATTTGCTACAGTGAATTTAGAAAGCTGTAAGGAAAAAACAATACCAGTATAAAAAAATTAAATGCTTGAACTTCCTTGTGACAGAGACTATAATGTGTTCACCAAAACCTATTTCATTTTCCTATCACATATTCCATTAGAACGTATTTTACAATTTCCCTTGCACTTAAATGAAGTAATTTTCAGAGTCCTGGCCAATAAAATGTGAGAATAGTTATCTATATCTATTTAAGGCCAAATGATTGATATTAGGAGTGTTCTCTCTGTACAGTCTTTCTCCCTGTCTTCTGAGAGGGTGGGAAGGATGCTGGGGACATGGGCAATGGCAGCTCACGAGAGCGTCTGAGTCCCTGAGTAGCCAGAGGGAAGGCTACTCAAGCAGAATACTGGCATTGGACTTTGAGATGATTGATTCTCCTAAATCTCTGATAAATCAAAAAGTATATACAGCCTTGGCTTATGTATGGCTCAGTTAATTAAGTGCTGGTCTGTGAACCAAAGGGTCACTGGTTGGATTCCCAGTCAGGGCACGTGCCTGGGTTGCAGACCAGGTTCCCAGTAGGTGGCATGTGAGAGGCAACCACACATTGATGTTTCTCTCCCTCTGTTTCTCCCTCCCTTTCTCTAAAAATAAACAAATATTTTTTAAAAGATAAATAAAACAAAAAAGGTATTTCTAGCAGTGAGTGATAACTAACTAATAGAGAAATTAGTTCTTTAGACTAAGGCGCTGCAATAAAAAGCACAAAATTTTGAAATTGGATTAGTGATTAGGCTCCTACCAGTGAAGTAGCAGGTTGGGAAGCTAGAGATTCATGTTATCAAATGCAAAGTATTTAGTAAAATTTCATTTACAGCCTCCTGGAAGGCAGATGAAGCAAGTAGGCGAGGTAAGTGGCAGGAAAGGCTAACTGTGTTTGTGTGTTTTTCATGCTATTGACCAGCTTCCAAAAAGTGCTGTAACAAAGGAGTTCATGAAGAAATTGGCTGGATTTCAAAATAAGATTAAAGAGAGCACAGATTGGCTAGAGAGCAAGAACTCTTAGCAAATATAAAATTGTTTTAACACTCACCTACTCATACTAACATTCTCCCTGTACTGCAGTTACTTAGATGCCTCTATTTACACACTGCCTCTCACCCTGACAGTATCTGGAACATGGTATAGCTCCTTAACTGAAGAGTGAGAATACTGTTTATATTACTTTCTCAGGTGTGGCCAAGCACCCAGAAGTGTGTCCACCATGTAATAGGCATTGAGAAAGATATCTACTGAATGCATTTACGTGCTTAAAGTATTAATTTAAAGCATAATGGGGGAGAGAAGGGAAGGGTCAAGGTACATGTATAAAGGAGCCATGGACAAAGCCAATGGTGGGGGAGGATTGAATGTGGGACCTGAAGGATGAGTAGAGCAGCAAGAGTAATGAGGGGGAATGAGGACAACTGTAATTGAGCACAAATATATTAATTTAAACAGATTAAAGAGAAAAGAAAGTTTCAGTTTCTATTCTGATATTCTTAGGTGCACACAAATCTAAAAGAGATAAGAGGTCACCCACAAAAATGAATCACAAAAATGCAAAGAGGAGTTTTTACACATTTACAGAATTCCATGTATGAATAAACAGTTTCGCAAATGTACATAATCACTACTGTGCAAAGTCACTATACTGTCGTTTAGTCAAAGACTACTAGGAATGCATGTGGGAAAAGGTTATGGGCACACTGCAACAAGGAAGACTGCTTACTATAGTGTAATAAGAGCATCTCCATGAGAGGGTGTGGAATTTAGCAAACAAATTAGAAACAGGCATGGATACATGGAACAGACTGAGAGCTCTCAGAGGGAAAGGGGGGAGGAGAGTACAGGATGAAAGAAGGTGAGGGACTAGCCAAAAAGGAAGAAAATACACACACACATAACACATAGACACAGACAACAGTGTGGTGAAAAGAGGGAAGGGGCGCAGGGGGTAAATGAGTGGAAAATAGGGACATCTGTAACAGTGTCAACAGTAAAAATAAAGTTAAAAAAGAAGAGTTATGAGCTGGGCTTCCATTAGGTGATTTTTAAGAAAGTTCAGGAAGGAAGTGGGTTTTTTTGCTTCATTGACAGCTGTTGGAAAAAAGCAAAAATAATTCTATAATTGGGCATCTTACAATTTTGTGTAGATGGCGAGAGAATGGAGCATGCCTAAAGCTACAATCAATAAGAAAATAAAGCATCAGTAACTGATGTCATGATGAAAAGAGGAATGCTCGGTTATTGTTGTGGCTTGGAGAAAGTTCTTATTTTTGTCCATGCTCGGACATGACTGAAGAGTTGCTCTGTTTTGTGTCACTTCCGTCATGGTTTAGAGTGACTGTATCTGATCTTGGCATCTCTGAAATTGTGCTCAACCGGGAAAAGTGCATGGCTGACCTCTGAAAGCCATGGCTCACCTGTCATCGATTGCTCTTTCCTTTCTTAGTAACAGGCTTGCAAATGAGAAATGATGACTGGTTAGGTAAAATGAAAATATAACACTCATTAAAACATTGTCATTTTCAGTAAGTGGGAAAATGCTCAATTGCTTTGCTCAGGAGAGGAGACAGGAATTCTAATACCATAAAATTAAAAGCTCAATATTTCTAGATCATTCTTTGCTCAGGTAACCCTCTTCCCCAAAATAAAAAATAGTGAAATTATAAAATCAACTTTGACTACTGCCAGTCTTTCTTTCTTCCAAAACAATTCTATATATTGAGAACACATTTTATTAGAGTAAGTTGACAAAGCCCATTGAAGTTCTTAGAAAAAATATTTCTCTTCTATATCCCTTCAGTACGAAACTTCTCTCAAATCAATGTAACTTATTGAACAGAGTAATCACAGCATAACATATATAAACATACTTGGCTTCCCTTTCCTTACAATTTGAAATAGGACTTCAAACTTTAAGAAAAGACTAGCAACCATGTATACCTGTGCATGAGGATAGATATATTTAAAATAAGCAATCAAAATCTGATTAAAAACCTAATACATATAAAGCAGAGTTTTCAAATCAATGGTGCATTTCATCTTGAGTCAGTGTCAAAAATGAGGGATAATATCTTAGTGGTTTTTTGAAGAATTAGACAATTTCTTTTATGAGTTCTATACTGATATGCACTAAGGGAAGACTGTCAAAACATAATACAAATTTGCCCCATAGAGGCCAAGAGTGAGATTCAAAATTAGATCAAGATACAGGATCTAAAATTTCCTTCTGTCACCTAAAACCATGAAAGTAATTTGGCCTCTCTAACACAAGGTATGGATAAGCCTCCCTGTCATTTATACTCGATAACAGATGTCACACATTATTGGATCTAGGTTTTGTCACTCCTTCTCACGGAGGACTCCCAATGCCTTAGTAGCAATTTTAATAGAAAGTCAGGATCGGTGTAGGTGATAATTATTATAAAAGAGTGAATTGTGATTCCTGAGTAGCGGACATGTGGTTACGGAGTGCTGGGATCCCTGGCCTTCTTTCTTCTAAATAACAAGGAAAAATAAAAGTAGAAAGTATTCTTCATGTTTTCCTTTGGAGTGAAAAAGGTATTAATACTTTCTTTTCCTTTAGCACATATTAATCTGGCAATATCTTTACAACTTTCATAATTTTTTTTGTATAACTGATAGATACCATTTGGCCATGTATATAAAGCACATTTTTATTTATTCATATTTGAATATGTGGTAATTTTTCTTTTCTGATTTACTGAGAGGAAAATACAGTAGTGGAACTTAAGCCTTTAAGAATTTTTTTGTACATTTAAATTTGGGACTCTTTTTAATAGGCTTGTATATGGTGTCACTGTGTAATAATTATAATTTAAAATAAATAATATAATTATTTTAAAATATTTTGTTGATTTGTGACATGTCATAAGTCAAATTTATGTTACACATGTTGGCAGTCATCCAGAGTAAATGAATCCATGAAAGTGGAAGTTTTAAATCTAAAAATTTAGTCTATAAACAGTTTTATTTGTGGAAAAGCAAAATCATGATTATTAAGATCTGCATATATTAGAAATTCTGCTTAATTTCTGACCAAGTGAAAGTAATATCATGTTAAATAAACATGTAGTAATTGTAGTTCATATGGGGTTCTTTTTTTTTTAATGCAGTAGATTTTTTTTTTAAACATTTTATTTATTTATCTTTAGAGAGGAAGGGAAGGAGAGAGGAAGGAAACATCAATGTATGGTTGCTTCTCGTGCATCCCCTGCAGGGAACTGGCCCCTGCCGGAAACTGGCCTGCAACCCAGGCATGTGCCCTGACTGGGAATCGAACCGCGATCGATCGTCTGGTTCGCAGGCCCGCGCTCAATCCACTGAACTACACCAGCCAGGGGTTCTTAAGAACCCTCATATGGGGTTCTTAAGAAAATCTGAGTGGGAGAACATATTTGTCACTGATACATCTGATAAGGGGTTAATATCCAGAATTTATGTAAACTTATACAATTCAACACATACAAAAAACAAACAATCCAGTTTAAAAATGGGCAAAGGACCTGAATAGAAACTTCTCCAAAGATGACATACAGATGGACAACAGACATATGAAGAGATGCTCAATGTCACTAATCATCAGAAAAATGCAAATTAAACAACAATGAGTTATCATCTCACACATGTCAAAATGTCTATCATAAATAAATCAAAGAAGAAATGCTGGCGAGGATGTGGAGAAAAGGAAACCCTTTTGCACTATTAGTGGAAATGCAGATTGTTACAGCCACTGTAGAAAGCAGGATGGGGTTTCCTCAAAAAATTTAAAGTGGACTTGCCTTATGACCCAGTAAAACCACTTCTGGACATATATCTGAAGGCACCCAAAACACTGACTCAAAAGAATACATGCATCCCTATGATCATTGCAGTGTTATTTACAAAAGCCCCGATTTGGAAGCAGCCCGAGTGCCCACCAGTAGATAAGCGGATAAAAATCTGTGGTGTATTTAGACATGGGATAGTACTCAGATGCAGAAAGTAAGGGAAATTTATCCTTTGCCACAGCATGGAAGGAACTGGAGAGCATTTTTCTAAGTGAAATAAGCCAGCCAGAGAAAGACAAATACCAAATGATTTTGCGCACATGTGGAACTTAATGAACAAAATAAACTAACAAACAAAATAAAAAGATTCATAGGTACAGGGCAGACTGACAGTTGTTAGAGGAGAGGGGGACTGCAGGGCTGGGTCGGAAAGGTGAAAGGACCAGGTAAAACCCTCATAGACAACAGATAACCGGATGGTGATTACCAGAAGGAAAGGGGGCATGGGGAGAGGTAGAGGGGGTACTAAGAGGATAAATGGTGATGGTAGGAGACTTGACTTGGTGCAATGAACACACAACACATTATACAGATGATGTGTTATAGAATTGTACATCTGAAACCTATGTAATTTTACCAGCCAGTGTCATCCCAATAAATTCACGAATAAAAGAAAAAATATAACCTTCCTCTAACTTGTCAGTAGAATACATCATATCAAATAAGCCTATAACAATTTGTAGCTCATTTTTAAGGCACTAAAAAGAACTAAAAGCAGGTAAAATTTGATAGAATAAAAATTCTTTATGAAATTATTCCCCATTTTTTTCTGAGTGAATTGCAAATAGTCAGATACCTTATATGGAGCCACAAGAGAAGTAGGTACTTAAAAGAAATTTGACACTAAATTTGTTAAGAGACTGACAAGCCAAATCCAGCAATGGGATTATACTGGAAAAGATTTTTTATTCCAGTAATGTTCACATTTAGGATTGAGGGAAAGAAGACACCTAATTTGTGTAATGTTGAGTGTATGTGAATGTGTAAAACCTCAAAATTAGATTTTAATTTTAAATGTCTTATGAGCAAAATTAACTTATGCCCAGTTTAAGAATACATGAATATAAAAGTACAGCCCTGGCTGGCGTAGCTCAGTGGATTGAGCTCGGGGCTGTGAACCAAAGGGTCATCAGTTTGATTCCCAGTCAGGGCACATGCCTGGGTTGCAGGCCAGTTCCCAGCAGGGGACTCACAGGAGGCAACCACACATTGATATTTCTCTCGTCTCCTTCCCTTCCCCTCTAAAGATAAATAAGTAAAAAATATTTTTAAAAAAGTACAGAAAATTGAGCATTAGTGTCATGGTCAGAGCCCAGCCTCC
Organism: Sturnira hondurensis; assembly: GCF_014824575.4. Classification (NCBI taxonomy): domain Eukaryota; kingdom Metazoa; phylum Chordata; class Mammalia; order Chiroptera; family Phyllostomidae; genus Sturnira; species Sturnira hondurensis. Next base: position 91,786 of record NW_028089315.1, read on the forward strand.
TAGTGATACCTTATCAAAATAAATTATGTCATGACAGCTAAGTTACTATGTACACTTAAACATATAAAAATATAAATTTGTCAAATGTAAATTTATATTTTGATATTTTGAAATCAGTGATTTTTAACATAACACTAAATAAAACTTTCAACTAGAAATGGGGTTATAATTAAAGTTAGCTTATTTGCTGCCTGTCTAAATATAGATTTATAAATGTCTAGGATAAATAGCAATAGAAACCTTCAGCCTAGATAAGTACATTTATCACATTATCTTCAACAGACATTCTTTGCATTACTCACTGCACAAATTCAGTGATGCAACCAGTAATATTTTTTTTTAGAATTATTGGTTAGATTTTCTCTATAATCTATTGCAATTTAAAATTTTATAAAGATACACAAAACTTGGAAATTACAAAGTACTTGTATTTTTTTATTCATTTTCAAGTAGTTACGGTAACTTATCCAGACAACTTGGTAAAACTCCTAATTTTTAAAACATAGTAATCTATTTTCCTGAGGCTTATGTTCCTCTTGATTATTTTAAAACATTTCTTTTAATAAAAAGAGCACTATATCAGTTAAATTTGGGGTCTTTTGAAGAACAGTTATCTATGAGAAAACCTAATATATAGGTATCAAACCTTAACTTCTGATCTGAGTTCATAACATGGAAATATTTCCCTTTGAATTATAATAATGAAAAATCACAGTTTGCTAGAGATATTGATTGTTAATACCTTGAAGACTTGAATTTATTTGTAGGTAATAAAAATTTGTAAGAATGACAACCTAGAGTAGAGCTAAATGATTTTTACTTACCTTCATTTTTCATTAGCATACTAGTGTTAATAATACATAACAATCTCATAGAAGGACTAAAAGGTAAAGTGAAATTTATAATCCTAATAAAAGCTATTATATATATAATTGTATATCTCAGGTAGAATTTTGGCAACTGCTATTGTAGTCACTTGTTTTGATGGAAATTCACATTGAATAATAAAATTGAAAAAGTTCTAATAGCACATTATTTTTGTTAAGAAAGGATCCTGTATTCCTAAAGTTCAAAGCTGAGAAAAATCATCAAAAAAATTAGGATGAGGGTAGTCTCATAGAGAAATTCTTGCATATACAATGCTCATTCTTGATGAAATCTGCAAAATTTAAACATCTGCACTATTTATTTCAAGCTTCCTGTAAAATAAAATGTTGTGTAATAACTAGACACTGAGCAGACTTAAGTCACATGCACTGAGAATAGGGGTTGTGCATACATTATATAAGTAGGGTCATTTGTAAGAGCTAAAGAGGTTAATATAACATTCTATGTATGGATGTCTCAAATTGACAGAGCATACAGTGTTCTTAAGTTTTGCTTTGGCTGTTTCCTTGTCCTCACATCTATTTCTCTCCCTTTCCATAGTAGATTGTCTCTAGAAGCTCCAAAATCCTTGAAATGAAGACAAGATATTATCTTAGCAGCAATTGATAACTAAGTCTAAGGGCATCAGAATCCCATCTAGTACTTAATATTTTCTAACTAAAATTGCTCCCTCTCACACTAATTTCTAATGACAGGTATTATTATAGTAATTATACTAATACAACATTTATTCAACTCTTTGGTGTTCTTTATTATATTAATTTTTTAATATTACAGCATATTTTCATTACTGGGTAAGCCCTTTATTGTCATCATTTATTTTTAATTAAAAAACTACAGTCTTAAATATTTTATAAGTATATGCACAGCTAGAATGAATTTTATTCAATGCATTTTTGCTATTGACCTTCTTGTGTCTTTTTTCTGCCTAAATTCAACAAAGTTTAAATAATCTAGTATATGTTCTTCCATATATTTATTTAGATAATTATTTTTCATATGCAGATTGTAAGTCTCTGTGTGTGTGTGTGTGTGTAAGCATTAGAAAAATTGAAGTTTTAATGTCTGATAAAGCTTCATCCCATTCTTCTTACTGAATACATAACATAGCTCTATTTCAGACTTGGAATGACTACACATACTCCAAAGCACATGATAGAATTCTTCTTCATGTTTTCTGTGGTGTGTTTATACAACAACTTACTCAGTCTTGGCATCTAATGCCGCTTATTTCTTTCTTTTCTCAGCAATGTCACTACATATGCTTCAGTTTCTTTCTATTTTATTTTATTTTTAAGTTTAATTTACCCTGGCTGGTGTGACTCAGTGGATTGAGCCTGATAACCAAAGGGTTGCTGGTTTCGATTCCCAGTGAGGGTACATTCCTGGGTTGTGGGCCAGATCCCCAGTAGTGGGTACCAGAGAGGCAATCAAACATTGATGTTTCTCTTCCTCGCTTTCTCTCCCCCCCTGTCTAAAAATAAAATAAATAAAATCTTTTAAAAATAAATTTATTGTGGTGACATTTGTTAATAAGATTATATAGGTTTCGAGTATGCATTTCTCTGACACATGAGCAGTGTGTCAAATGTCACACTGCTGTACTCACCACCAAAAGTCAAACTTACAACAAAGTATATTCTCCTTGTTCCTTCTATCATTGCTGTACTTTTTTTAAAGATTTTTATTTATTTATCTTTTAGAGGGGACAGGAAGGAGAGAGGGAGAGAAATATCAATGTATGGTTGCCTCTCATGTGTCCCCCGCTGGGAACTGGCCTGCAACCCAGGTGTGTGCCCTGACTGGGTATTGAACTGCAATGGTCTGGTTCACAGGCCCGCACTCAATCTACTGAGCTACACCAGCTAAGGCTAAAGAGCTCCTTTTAATGTTTCTGCATCATATGTACCGGTGAAAAATCCCCCCAAATTTTGTTTGAGAAAAATCTTTATTTTTCCTTCACTTAATTTTTCCTATATGTATTTCACTGAATACAGAATTAAAGGTTACTGCAGTGATTTTCATACAGTATGCTGCAAGAAATATTAAAACATGCAATACCCAACTATTTTTTTCAGGGCCACTAACAGGGCCACTCTCTTTTCCCTTAGATCACAGGTGGCGAACCCAAGGCCCTTGGGCTGAATCTGGCCCTCCACCTTGTTTCATCCAGCCCAGCACCTTGTTGCTACCCAGCGGCAGTGCTGAGCTTTTCTCAAGTGTTAAGAAGTAGTTACATTTATGCAGTCCTAAAATTACATTTGGCCCTTTGAAGGCAATCCTGAGGTTGATGTGGCCCCCAGTGAAATGAGTTTGACACCTCTGCCTTAGATTGTGAAATAAAAAAAATGCCTACAACCAACAATATAACAGCCATTGTCTGTGAATAAATCAAAATTATACCTATTTATTTTTGTCAGATCAGCAAAAAATATAATACACTTTTTGGTGTTGCCACAGAAGTTTAGTAATTAGTTTATATGTGCCATGAGATGAAAAAGTTTGAAAATCACTGGGTTAGTGATTTTTTTTCCTTCCAAAACTTTTAAGTGTTTTATTTCACTCTCTTCCTGCTTGTGTGTTTTCCGAAGAGTAGTCTTATCTTATTACCCTTGATTCTCTATAGATAAGGTGCGTTTTTTCCTCTGGCTTCTTTAGAGATTTTTTCTTTGCTTTGAATTTCTATAATTTGAATAGGATATGCCTAGGTATAGATTTTTTAAATTTTTAGCCTCTTGGTGTACTTTGAGATTCCTGGATCTGTGCTTTGGTGTCTTATAGTAATTTGCAAAAAATATCTGTCATTATTGCTTCAAATATTTCATCTTTTTCTTACTCTCCTTCTTCCAGTGTCCCCATTATGCGTAAGCTTGAAAATGTTTTGGAATGTGTCCCATTGCAGATCCAGTGTGAGTCAGGGAACCAGTCCACATCTCATTTAAATAATACTTGAATATATTGGGAAGTGCTGTGTATGTTAATAATTACTGGCTAACTCTTGGGACACTAAATCTTTGTAGTGGCATATTTTTGGAATTATACAAATATTACTTATGAGAGTTACTTAACGGAATTAAAAGTTAATGTGTGTGTACTCCATTTCAATATGTTGTATAAATATACAATTATATGACAAATTACTGAACTTAATGACTTTGCATTCTCTGTTTCTCAACAACTGTGTATTCTGATAAATGCTTTTGATATTTTAATATAGTTATTAAGATTATGTTCCAGTTTTGAAAGTCATATACTTTAAAATTAAATACCCAAAATTTACAATCAAAAGTAACAATTCTTTTCCCATACTACCTGATCTCCATTTTTGCATCTCAGGATACCTTCGAATGCATATTCCTCTATATGCTTTTGCTATTAATGTTTTGTTCTAGGAAGTTTAAACACTATCCATGGGCAAACTACAATAATACAGATTTAATTCATTTACATATTTTCTCTATGATTCCCTTATACCTCCACCCAAAGCATTACTATTTTAGTTCCTTCCTTTGTTCAGTAAGATACATAAAGTATTTTTCTAAATATTGTAAACTAAATATCTTCATTATGTATTTGTAAGCTCAAGACAGTGCTGATTCTAACTCTCAGGCAATATTTCTACTTTCCCACATCTGGCATCAGTTGTTATCCTTTCTAGTTTATTGCATCGATTGCCTATCAATATTGAACCCCAACATTTTTATATTATTATGAATAATAATTTTTATTGTGGTGTGATATATGATACTCTTTCCTTTTTGTTCACTTTTTTCTTAGCTTAGTACATACATGCTTTGTTTTCTTGTTCTGTTATCCTTTAGTATATTCTTAATTTTCATAGGTAGGTATCATTATTGTCTCTGCATGACCCATTCCTTTCCTTAGAGCACTCCCCACACCACAAACGCTACTGCCTCCCACATTCACCCCCACCCCCGTCTAGATCTATTGTTGCTCTCTGAGCCTTTTTGTAAAATCATCTTGGGATGCTCTTCTGTAAGTCTCTTTTGTTGGATCCCCTATATGTATCTTATATCCTGTACTTCCTAGGTGTAATACTTTGCTTTGCTGAGTTAATCACCACATAATTGGCTTAGAAGGAGTTTGTAGGTAGAATATTTCATCAATGAAAACCTAAAAATATATATTTTGCTGTCACATTTGATGAATAGTTTGGCTATTTATGCACATGTAGATTCAAGTGAATTGTCCTTTAGAAATGTAAAATCAGAGCTGAAATTCTGTGAGGAGCTTGGCAAACTCTCTCCAAGGAGCAACTGTAAAACTGTACAAACTTTATAAAAAAAACTTAAAGTCCTGGAAAATGACCAAATGCAGACTTTATTTAAAAGATACTTATTAAACCTTCAAAAAAGAAACCAGTGGGTATCTGTGGGGACAGGAAACAACTTGTACTGGTGGATCATTGGAAGGGATCTTTATTTCTTCATTTATAGATGCTACCATTTAGTCACAACAAGAAATTATAGTCATTGATACAGGTTGTAGATTGTCCCTACAGTATATTGTTTCTAATCTGTCATCTCAGATCCATCTTCAGAAGGACATACTTTTGGTCTATCAGTGAACAGGAATTGCTGCCACTTTCATTGTGGAAAATGTCCAATGCAATCAACTTGCCTCCAAGTTACTGATTGATTTTCTCAAAGAAAGGTGTTGATATCCAATGCTTTGCATCGGTCTCTGTTTCTGGAGTGATTAAGCATCAGCAGCTGTTCTTTCTAACCCTGGTTAGAGGAAGGCTCATGATGCTGGTCTCATGCACAGCCTTCATGACTATTCATGGGTTCAGTACTGAAGTGATTTAATAACAGAGCTTAATTTAAATCTGCTGGTCAACTCATTCTGATTGTTTTGTGTTTCTTCATGGTGAACGATTTTTGGATGGTGTTCATATGCAATAAAAGATTTTTATGCTTCCCATCCCATTCAATAGGTCTGTTAATGTGCCATTGTCCCAATTCTTGTCTCTAATTTTTCAGCTTCTCCATTTCAGAACACTGATTAACTAACCAAGTTCATCACCATTACCCATCTGTGCACATGTTGTCCAAATTTCTGACCAGTTCTCTTTCTACACAAACTGTATACTCAGGGGCATTGCCCAAACCTCTTTTGTTCAGTAAAATTTACCTTCCACTGTCTTTCAGAGTCACTAATATCCAGATTGTGATGCAACACCAGGATCCAGTAGCTGCAATGAATACAATAGTGAGAATACAATAGATCTCCATTGGGTCTGAAATGCCCATATCTTTGCCATGGACATTGGCTGCTGACAGCCTCCAAATAGTCTTTTCTAAGCAATTATACTTGTTGAAATGATCTTCCCTTGTCATAAACTATACCCCTTCTTCAGGGCCAGCATGCATCTGTGGACCAGTTGATACAGTTATGTAACCCAGCCTCAATGTTGGACAATTACAAAGAACAAATTTTAATTCTTGGATATAGTACATTTCCATTTTTAAAATCTCTTATTTTGTCCATAAAGATTTGTAATTTTTCTTTGGCAGCTTTATACAGCTTTTGTTAATTATAACCAACTTTGATTTTTAAACTATTATAAATGACTTTAACAAAAGTCATTTAGATTTATATAACTGCTAAATTCATGTAAATGCTAAATCACTTACTAGTACCCTTAGTTTATGCATTTCTCCTTTAAGCTGGAGAGATATGTATCAACTTCTAGAAGTATTTGACCTCCAGTTTCTCTGTTATGCTTTAAACCAATTGTGAAATCTCTTCTTGATCTTTTTTATCTCATCCCTCACTAGAAACTCTTGAGGGACATCCACATTAACTTTTTTGTATCACCCTCTACTGAGTCATTTTGGCTTCCCTGAAGTCCGATCTCTACTTCTTCAGCTCCACAATGAACCATGTTTAGCTGTATTCAACCTGTTGCTCAAGTTAGGAAGTTATCCCCAGGTAGAGAGCCAAGGTGATTGTGGGATAATGTCCTGTTTCCCTTTCTTTTGTATCACAGCTTTGTTCTGTCAACAGTTGCTTCATGCTTCATGTATTGTGTACTGTTTTTTTGGTTATTTATAGCATCATGACCAGAAGCAGAAGTTTCTACCACTTCATTTCTTTTGATACTTAATGCTTTCAACACATTTTCTGGGATTCCAAATACATGCATATTAGGATACTTGATGTTGTCCAATAAGATATTGGGTCTCTATTCATTTTTTAAACTATTTTTCTCTATTTATCAATTTGGGAGTTTAAATAGACTAGTGTTTTCATCTATTATGAAATCTTCTATGAAACCTAGCATTGAACTTTTCCAAACATATACTCATGATACATCAAGAGCAGTTTTTTTAAAATTCTGTCTATGAGTATGAAAAAAAGAAGGCATGCCTTAATGTAAAAAATGGTGTTGCCTTATGACTTTGTTTTGTTTATATACCGGAATCATTTGTATACAATAACATTCGCCTGTATTAAGTGCACAGTTTGGTGAATATCGTCAACTGTGCATAGTTGTGTCACCATCACCACTATCATCACAGCAGAAGTGCCCCCACGCTCCCTGCATTCAGTCCCCTCCCCCATCCCCTGTCCTTAGGCATCCACTGGTCAGCTTTCCCTTATCGATTAAGTAGTGTTTTCTAGAATTTTATGTAACTTGAATAATTCAATATGCAGTTTTGGGGGATTTAGCTTCTTTAACTCAGTATGATTATTTGAGACTCATCTATATTGTGTGTTTTATTCTCTTTTATTGCTGACCAGTATTCCATTGCATGGTTATATTAAAATTTTAATCCATTCACTGTTGATAGACACTTGGGTTGCTACCAGTTGTTGTCTATTATGAATACAGCTGTTACAAACATTTGTCTATATATTTGCTTGCACTGTGCTTTTATTTCTTGTGATAGCACATAGCCTTGTATACTATAATTTTACACTGTCTTTTCAAAAATATTTTTTAATTTTTGGGTTATAGCTGATATATAATATTATGTTAGTTTTAGTTGTTCAACACAGTGATTATTAGACATTTATATAACCTATAAAGTGATAACCCTGATGAATCTAGTACCCATCAACACCATACATAGTTGTTATGATATTATTGATTATATTCCCTATGCTATAATTGACCTTCCATGACTATTTTGTAACTATCAATTTGTACTTCTTAATCTCTTCATTTTTTTGCCCCTACCCCCACTGACCCCATCCCATCTGACAGCCTTTACAATGTTTTCTGATTTACATATAAGTCTATTTCTATTCTGTTTGTTTATTTTGTTTTTTAGATTCCATTGATATTGAAGTCAATGGCATTTTTCTTTCTTTGTTATTTCACTCAGAGCAATACCCTCCGCATCCAACCATGTTGTTGCAGATGGCAAGATTTTATTATTTTTTATATCAGAGTAAAGAATATTTCCATTGTATCTGTGTATCACTTCCTTATCCATTCATCTCTTATTTTTAATTTACTTTACTTATCTTTAAGGGGAAAGGAAGGAGAGAGGGAGAGAAACATCAATGTATGGTTGCCTCTCGTGAGTTCCCTGCTGAGAACTAGCCTGCAACCCAGGCATGTCCCCTGACTGGGAATCGAACCACGATCCTTTGGTTCGCAGGCCTGTGCTCAATCCACTGAGCTACACCAGCCAGGGCCCATATCCATCCATCTCTTGATGGACACTTAAGTAGCTTTCATATCATGTCTATTGTAAGTAATGCCTCAATGAACATATGGATGCATATGTCTTTTGAATTTGCTGTTCCAGATAATACCCAGAAGAGGAACTGCAAGGTCCTCCTTTTTCTTTTGGTTGAAGTGAGTCTTTTGGAGGTAGCACATGTAAAGCTCTTGTTTTCTTATCCATTCAGCCACTGTGTGTCTTTTGATTGGATCATTAAACCCATTTGCATTTAAAGTAATTATTGATAGATATGTGTTCATTGCCATTTTATTATTCATATTTTTGGTCTTTTTTCTCTTTTTTTTTTAAAGAAGAAGCTTTGACCTTTCTTGTAATACTGGTTTGGTGGTGATGAACTCCTCTAGTTTTTCTTGTCTGAGAGCTTTTTATCTGTCCTTTGATTTTAAATGATAGCTTTGCTGGGCAGAGTAATCTGGTTGGAGGTTCCTGCTTTTTATAACTTTGAATATTTTGTGCCAATCCCTTCTGCCCTAGAAAGTTTCTCTTGAGAAATTAGCTAGAAATCTATGGGAGCTTCCTTGTAGGTAATGAACTGCCTTTCTCTTGCTGCTTTTAAGATTATATCTTTGTCTTTAACCTTAGCCATTTTTATTATGATGTGTATTATTGTGGACCTGTTTGAGTTCATCTTGTTAATGGACTCTTTGTGTTTTCTGGACTTGTATATTTTTCTTTCACTAGGTTTGTGGAGTTTTCAGTCTTTATTTCTTCAAATAGGTTTCAATTTCTTGCTCTTTTTCCTCATTCTATTACCCTATGATGTGGATATTGTTGTACTTGATGTTGTCCCAGGGGCCCCTTAAACTATGTCTTTTTTATCCTTTTTTCTTTCAGGTGCTCTCATTGGGTGTTTTTTGCCACCATGTCTCTCAAGTCACTGATTTTATTCTCTGCCTCACATAATCCATTGTTGATACCTTCTAGTGTATTCTTCATTTCAGTTATTATAGTCTTTATTTCTGACTAGTTATTTTGTGTGGTTTCTATGTCTTTTTTATGCTTTTGAAGTTCTCATTAAGTTCCTTGAAACACCTTATAACCACTTTTTGAACTCTATAGGATAAATTGCTTGCCTCCGTTTCATTTAGTTCTTTTTTTTTTTTCAGATTTCTCCTGTTTTTGTTTTAACTGTTTCTTTGCCTCTCTACTTTGGCTGCCTCTTTGTTTGTTTCTGTGTATTAGGTAGGCTGGCTATGACTCCCAGTATTAAAAAGGTGGCCTTATGTAGTAGGTATCCAGTAGNGAGAAATTAGCTAGAAATCTATGGGAGCTTCCTTGTAGGTAATGAACTGCCTTTCTCTTGCTGCTTTTAAGATTATATCTTTGTCTTTAACCTTAGCCATTTTTATTATGATGTGTATTATTGTGGACCTGTTTGAGTTCATCTTGTTAATGGACTCTTTGTGTTTTCTGGACTTGTATATTTTTCTTTCACTAGGTTTGTGGAGTTTTCAGTCTTTATTTCTTCAAATAGGTTTCAATTTCTTGCTCTTTTTCCTCATTCTATTACCCTATGATGTGGATATTGTTGTACTTGATGTTGTCCCAGGGGCCCCTTAAACTATGTCTTTTTTATCCTTTTTTCTTTCAGGTGCTCTAATTGGGTGTTTTTTGCCACCATGTCTCTCAAGTCACTGATTTTATTCTCTGCCTCACATAATTTATTGTTGATACCTTCTAGTGTATTCTTCATTTCAGTTATTATAGTCTTTATTTCTGACTAGTTATTTTGTGTGGTTTCTATGTCTTTTTATGCTTTTGAAGTTCTCATTAAGTTCCTTGAAACACCTTATAACCACTTTTTGAACTCTATAGGATAAATTGCTTGCCTCCATTTCATTTAGTTCTTTTTTTTTTCAGATTTCTCCTGTTTTTGTTTTAACTATTTCTTTGCCTCTCTACTTTGGCTGCCTCTTTGTTTGTTTCTGTGTATTAGGTAGGCTGGCTATGACTCCCAGTATTAAAAAGGTGGCCTTATGTAGTAGGTGTCCAGTAGGAACCAGTGGTGCAGTCTTCCTGGTCACAAGAGCTGGGCTATTCACCCTCTTGTAGTTGAGCCTTAATTGATGTCGGCACATCAATGGGAAGGACTGAACTACTCCCTAAAGGTCAATTGACTATGAGCACTGACTACAACTACAGCCAAGGGGAGGCTGTGTAGAGCCAACCCGATGCAGCAGAACTCCATTCAGCCAGGCTTTTCTGTCTCTTGAGTCTGCCCCTTGAGTCCATCCCTCACGGATGGTGCTACAGCGTGGTATGAAGCTGGTCCCTCCTGGGAGGTACAGAACAAGGTCGGATGCTGCCTTTCTCTTTCCAGGATCACCAAGCATGAGCTACAAAGTGGTCTGCAGATGGCTGCTACTTGTTCTAAGCTTGGATTTGCCAAAAGAATCCAAGTATCTAACCAAGATTAACTGCTGCCAGCGCTGGATCTGGAGCCACTTAGCAAGAGGCACTGGACATAGAGGACAAAGACTGCTTGTTTGGGGTTTCTGAACCTTTGAGAGATTTTAAGAAAAACCAAGACAGGTCATTTGTACAGAAAAGCCACTGGAAGTTGCTTGTGTGTGTCTGTAAACTAGTTAGTTGGAACAGGGATCACCTTGAAATCACCAGGGCCTGGCAAGATCATGTCAGTCAGGTTAATGGAGACTCAGATACGGCCTCCACCTGTGCCTGAGTCTGCAGTGGGAGAGCTCAGTAAAAGAATAATGGCTTCTGCCAGCTCTTTTGTTTGGGAGAAACCTGCCCCTCCAGCCCTTGTCCTAATGCTACATAATTAATTTCCTCTCCATACATCCTGGTGCCTTTCAAGTACTGCCCCAGTAAATGAATCAAAATAAGTCCTTGCCTGGGTCCTTTAATAAGAATACCTGAGACTCTGAAACCCTCCATCTAACTCAGCCACAATCCCTGCTGGGTTTTACAGCCAAAAGTTATGGGGACTTCTCTTCTTGACACTGGACTCTGGGCTGGGGAGCCTGGTGTAGTGCTGGGAACCCTCCCTCCTCAGGTGGAACTTTCTCAGTCCAGATATCCATCCAATTTTCATCCACCACACATGGGTGTATGTAAGAAATTGTGGTTATTATTTTGTTGAGTATTTGCAGTTTGTATTCTTTCTTTAAAGATGGCTAAATTTTGTTCTGATATGCATTTATTTATTTACATTTGAATATGATTCTTAACCCCTTTAGGGATTGTTTTTAAGTTTCTTTAATACATTTATTTTTGCATGTCTTAATTAAATTAATTTGGGTTATATTGATTAATAATATTACTTAGATTTTGAGAGTACAGTTCTCCATTACATTTAGAATGGCTCTGAACCTACCATTTGAGTGAGTAGTCCTTTGCTCTAGGACCTAGAGAATAGTATTTCTGGGGTCTCAAATGAGTGATTGGAGCCCTCAGTAAGATTTCTCTACTGTGGTTTGCTGGGACTCTGTGTCTCCCAACTCTATGTAACAGCTGGTTCTCCAATTTTTGTTCTATTAGCAAACCTTTTGAAATCATTTCCTGACTGCTAATGTAGTCATGATATGGACAGCTGTATTTGGACAATGACACAAATAGACCCCATGCAGACTCCCCAGTACACTCTATGAAAAACTTCTCTTTTCTGGTATACCATTCAGAAATCTCAGCTATGTCAGCAACCGAGAACTTCAATTCCTTATTCTTTAGTTTAGCAAGATCAGTGTGCTCTGTTTAGGCTCATATCCTTGAGATGAAGTGAGCAGAATCTACAGTCAAAAAGTGTGGATTATCCTGGTGTTCATCTTGTGACTTTCCATTTCATCAATGATCTCTCCCTTACAATGCTATTGTGCAACATCTGAAAATAGTCAATCCAGTTTCCCAGATGTCTACGGCAGGTGACCTACTCTGTTACCAATTATTCCACTGTGAACAGAAGCAGGAAACATTTTTTAAGATGAAGATAGTACGCATTCAATATCCACACTTGAAATGAAAAATGGAAGACATTTTTGCTTACGTAAACACAAAACTGTTAGCTTTAATTAATTTGCATATTTTATCATTAACTTTATATCATCAGAAATGATATTTTGAGGACAAATTGAAATATAACAGTATTATAATTATTTCAATTCTTAAACATTTCTTTAGTGAATGCAAATTCTTAGGAAAATAAAACGCTCTATGTAAAATTATCTCAGACCACTTAGAATATAAAGAAAAAATCTTCATAGACTTTATAGCTTTTGATACTTGATTTTTGAAATAGCTGCTGTTTTCTTAGAGCAATGAGTTCATATAAATTTATTGATTATCTGAGAAACAAAAACTAATATACATTTAAACAAAGACTGGAAACATTTTTCACACTTTTTGAATTGGAAGTCACAATCTTCCTATGACAAGTTTAATGTCTTAACACCTTTTGCACTGGAAAACAAAATAAATTAGTAATTACTTTTTGAAGTTTCAGTTTTAAAGTGACCAAATAGATTTTAAACTAGTTCTTTCTATACTACAGTTGTTTCTTCCATATATAGCTTCTATGTCACATGGGCTTATGGTCATATGTTGTATATTAATTCTCATCCCTTTTTTACACCTTTAACATCTAAAGCCTCAATTATAATAATAAATTATTTATTTTTAGCCTTTTTTTGTCACTAACATTATTGGATTTATCATTTGAGTTTTTTTCCACAAAATTTACCTCTCTTATCCCTTCTGCAAGGAAAGAATTGCAAATTTTGTTGTTGCTACTTGTTTGTTTCTTTGGTCTGTAAGTTATTATGCCTATTATCTGAGTTTTAACAGTAATTATTCTATTATAGTTATCCATCACTGTAGGCTCCAACATAACTCTCAAAATTTATATTAAATGTGTATTATTTAGACATCTCAGCTATGTAAATATGATTGGCATAGGAAATAATAATGCATTATTACTACACTTATGGTATAAAATATAAGAAAGAGTATTTTAAGCTGTCCATGTCAATTGTACATTTTTTTGATAAGCAATAAATATGTGTTGGCCAAATAAGAATTGTGACATAACAGTAATAAGCACACATCAAAAATAGGATTTCCAATAAGGTAATTACTTCTAAGATAGTATGTTTTTTTCTGAACCACAATAAATTTTCTTTCAAGTACCTGTCAAATATTTATCATTTGTATTTATTTTATATCACACTTTTGGGACATGTTTTTGCCTTCCTTTCTGCTATGAAAACATGCTATTAAGTAAGTGTATTTTAGACCACAAACCAAAATTGTTATATTTTAGCATTGCAATGTGTTGTTAGAAGTTTCTGGAAGCCTGTGAAAAGTAAATACATGGTGCATATTGCAATGTGTAGTAGAGACCATTCAATTTGATTATAAGATGGTGGAAGGACCAGGAAAACCAAAGGACTGAAACAGTTGAGAAGTAAGAAAATAGTTATGAAAAAAATAATAAAAAGAAAACTAAGAATGCAAGCAAAATATAACGAGAGATATTGAAATGAAGAATAAACTGATAGCAGCCAGAGGGGAAGGGGGCAGGGGGGAATGGGGGAAAGAAGGGGAAGGGTCATCAAGGAACTTATACGAAGGATGCATGGACAAACCAAATGGGGATAGGACTGAGGGTGGAAGGCGGGGGTCGGCGGGGTGGGGGTGCGTGATGGGGGAAAATGGAGACAACTTTACTTGAACAGCGATAAGAAAATAACTTAAAAATAGCGAGTACTACCTTAAAGTTAGGATGTATAAATAATATTATAATCTTACAATGATTTATTTACTTAATGATTGCTTTCAGTTAACAATATTATATTGAATACTCAAAGCTTTATACAAGGTATATGATGTTACATAAGAAGAAACGAGAGAATTTGCTCAGATCATGAATGACTATGAATAGGACAAAATTAGTGAATATGATGATAGTAAATCCAATATAATGCAGCACTACCATGTGCCACATAATGATGTTTCAGTGATCGATTGACCACATATATGACGTTGGTCCCATAAGATTGTAATGGAGCTGAAAATTCCCATTGCCTAGTATAGTCATAATATCAGAGCAAAGCATTACTAACATGTTGGTAGTAAGGTCACTGGTATAAACAGATAAACCTACAGTGCTGCCAGTCCTATAGAAGTGTAACAGCCATAATGGATAGTACGTAATACATTATGATAATAATAAATTATTGTTACTGCCTTTCATATTTACTATACTATACTTTGTATCATTATTTTAGAGAGTACATTTTGTACTTATAAAAAAATTGCTGTAAAACAGTGTGCCATGTTACCCTGGCAGCAAACTCAAACATCTTGTGTTTACCATTTATCTTGATTTCATTACTTGCTCATCTGATATAGGCCTGTAGCCTAGGAGCAATGGGCATTACTATATAGTCGAGATGTGTAGTGGGCTATACTATATAAGTACATCTATGATCATACAATTAGAAAAAGGCCTAACAACACATTTCTCAAAATGAATCCCCATCATGGCTGTAAATAGAAGAAAGATATTCAGAATCCATGGATGTTTCAAAAGAAGGAGGGATTGCTTTAAACAAAAACATTTTCAGGAGAAAACAAATTATATCAGTTGTATCTGAAGGAAATATAAAATTTCTTCATTCAGTGCTGAATGAAGGAAATAATGAAAGGGAATTGAGATGTGAAAACAAATTCAGAGAATCTAGTAACTATGAAATAATTTTTAAACTGTAAATAATCTATATTTATTGTACTTTACTATTTTAAAATTCCTGTTTCATAGTATACAGGGAATAAAATACTGAGATTAGATATTGGGAGATAATTTGTCACAGAGAATATCAAAATTCAGAATTACTAGTATGTGAGCTGCTATTACCTAGTATAATTATTATGACTCTTGTTGCTCATTCTGCAGAGCAATTCTGGTCTAGGGAAATTTAGTGCAAAATAGTCCTATCATATTCTAAAATGTGAATGAGGTTCTGAAACAGGGTGATCGCAGCTTCATTCAAAATGAGAGTGAAAAGATGGATAGAATTGTGTAAAAATTCAAATACCAAATAAAGATATAACAGAAAGGGAATACATTTGTGTATTTATTTTTGCATGTGATAAGGTTAGTATCTTAAAATACAAAATTTGGGGATAACAGGTTAGTGTTGAAGAGAAATTTGATTAGAACATTTTAAATTTAAGTTTGGGACAAAAACAAACTAACTAACTAACCAACTAACTAACTAACTAACTTTTGGGGTAGAGCTGTCCATGAGGCACTTCGTGATGTACTCTGAAATCCAGGATAAAAGCAGTAGATTGATTAGTAGGGTTTGGAGTAAAACTGCAAAGAGACCATAGTTTGGGCTCTGCGGGCATTTAGGAGTGTCCCATGCCCTCCATGGACGGCATTACTGGAAATACAACATGAGACAGCTCATGGATATGTTTTAGGAATTCAGTTCATTACCCGGGAGAGTGTTTACAAAAATGTTGATAATGGCAGATGAGTGTGGCCCCTTCACCTCCAAAAACAAAATGGTCAGAGATCTCTAATGTACAAGAGTTACATAATTTTAGAAACTGTAGTATATCGATATCATATAAATGATGAAGTGCCATTCAGTTGGAGTTTTCAGGGTTATCAAAGAACAGGTCTGGGTTAGAGAGAATGAGTCATTGTTAACTGTTATTATTTAAAGAGAGGTTCTCTGTAACAGATATAATTATTCACGTCGCTTTAAAAGTATTCTTATCAGTGGATCAGGTGTCCTTTCAGGGCCTGGATCAGGTGGGGCATGCTTTACTGCTATTGGACAAGAAGGCTGGTACTGTAACACCTCTTAGTCTTATTTTAAAGAGAGAAAAATGTGGCATAACGGACTCACCTATTTTTTTGAGGATCAGTACAACTGGTTAAAATCTCATTTTCCATCACATTAGCTCCAATGCATTCTTTCTGCTGGTCAAGCAATTCTTGTCCTAGATGGTTAAATTCTAGACTCATGTTTTAAATTTGCATGATTCTATTGTAAAGTGCAAATGATTTTTCTATATAGGAAACAATTCTACTATGGGTATAAGTCTAGTCTTAAAATAGAGCCCCAGCTGAAATATTTATAAATTTGAGATCCTGTCGCAGTAGAATGAAAGGCATGCTGGTCACTCATTCTTACTTTTGTCAAAGTAAGATTTTGTAAAATATCCTGAAATACCTAGGATATTTTACTCTCTTACTGATTTTCCTTATTTATTTGTACCATATTACCTCATGGATTGGTTGCAAACCAAGAGGTCTCTGGCATCATGAAAACAATGAATGGTTAAGGAGTACATGTCTTTTTTTTTAAAGATTTTATTTCCTTATTTTTAGACAGAGGGGAAGGGGGGAGGAAGAGAGGGGGAGAAGCTGGAATGTGTGGTTGCCTTTTGCGCACCCCCACTGGGGAACCTGGTCTGCAACTCAGGCATGTACTCTCACTGGGCATTGAACCAGCAACCCTTTGGTTCACAGGCCGGTGCTCAATCCACTGAGCCACACCAGCCAGGGCAAGGAGTACATGCCTTATAATGTAGTAGCCGCTGGTAATATGGCATGACCTGGAAACTTCTTAAATTATGGTAGGCCTAGGTTTTTTTTCCATAAGGCAGCATCAGCCATGTACAACAATACACCTAGCAATTAATATACTCAACTCAGAGGGAATAATAAGAAAAAAATAGGCAAAAACAAATATTACTTATTTTCATGGGAAAATATAAAATTAAGCAAAAATGTAATTGAATAATAAAAAGTAAAGATTTATGAAATAAAAAATAAATTGTGTGGCACAGTGACTCAAACAGGAAAGAAAATTAACAATTAAATATTTTTAATATTTAATAAATATAGAGATGTTATATTTACAAGAAGTCTTTAGACCAAAGAATGTCTTTTTTTTGTTGTGAAAGTAAGATTTTGTAAAAGAAACGTAGGCCTTAATTTTTTTTTCTATACTCAATTTCAATTCTAATTTAAAATGGTATACATGCCAAAAATTTTTATGATATATTTGTAGAACACTTTCATCTAATCGAAGTATTTAGAGAAACTTATTCTTGGAAATATATAATGATTTCACTGTAGATAAAAATGTAAACTTTTACATTATATTCAAAACTAAGAAAATGATTTTAACGCCATAGATAATTTGGAATTAATCCTACTCTTTGAGTTAAGCAGCTATAATACAATAACTCAAATAATACTTAACTTAAAATTGATATAAAACAGGGTAAAGTGTCTGCTACATATCACTGAACAACACTTAGTGTTAAAAATAGGGGTTTTTTTTTGCCTTTTCCAAATGGTCTCATTAAGGCAAAATGCATTTGTCATGACAAGTGAATGATAAATTTAGGCTGAATAAGCTATTAATATATCAGGGTATAAATTTTTTATCAGTAGTCATGGAATTTAAACCATGGTCTTCTTTTCCTGTCTTTTGCAAATTTCTATCTATTTCTAAATAAGGTAACTAAAATATATTTACTTCTCTGGCATTCAGATACATACTGTTACATGTTTAAGTCAATTATATATCTGGATATATGAAAATAAGACAGATGTTTGAAAAAATTAAACAGTTTTATCAACATAAATTTTTTGTAGATGCTGTTTTGCAAAGATATTGCTACCATGTTAGAATATAATACTTGTATATTGTGCAAGTGTAAAATTTTGCAGACAGTATTTATGTTAAAATAATGTATTGATGCATTTAACCGAAGTAGTCGTAGTGAGCCATGATTGCACTTCTGTAGTGAGATAATAGAAACAAAAGTTTACACTGCAATTAAACAACCTTCTCTTTAGGTATTTACTATAAGGTCTCTAAAATTGGGAAATAAGTATTTTAATATATTTTAATTAAAGTAGATACCTGGAAAATAATATTGTAAAATGAATACTCATTGGGGGAAGCATTTTTTTTAAGATTTTATTTATTTATCTTTAGAGGGGAAGGAAAGGAGAGAAGGAGAGAAATATCAATGTATGGTTGCCTCTGGTGAGTCCCCTGCTGGGAACTGGCCTGCAGCCCAGGCATGTGCCCTGACTGGGAATCGAACTGCGATCATGTGGTTCACAGGCCCATGCTCAATCCACTGAGCTACACCAGCCAGGGCTGCGGGAAGCATTTTTATTAAAATGAGAAAATATTACATACTTAACACTGATATTAAATAAATTCTTCAGTATTTTTCAGTCTGCCTTATTTTTACGTGATTATTAAAAAAAGACTAAGAACTTGATGTGAATACATTAGCTCAGTTAATGTTCACCAATCTTATGTGTCTTCCCAAAGCCATATAACTGTAATCTCAATACTAGATTTCTGACCTGGATCTTCTTGCCTCCCAACTGACACTCTCCTCATACAGCCTTTGTTATGACAAATGAATTAACAATTAAGATGAAAACATTGCAGTTAACCTTTGCTTTGCTGAAGAGGGTATTTTCCTTAACTTAAATAAAAAAATAGAAACAAAATTAAAACTATTGCCAGAGTAGCTAGAGTTTTCTTCTGTGTTTGATTGAATGCAAAGACAATTTTAACACTTGAAACAAACTTTAGGTGTCATTGTTACCAGTGTAGACAGACTGCTAATTACAAGGAGGAGGCCCTCCGAATTCCTGGGTTAAGCTTACTGATGTATAGAGTAAAATTAGAGAATCTGGAGAGACATGACACAAAACTAAAATTCACTCATATTTCACCATGCAGGAAATCATTTTAAAAATGAAAGTGTATCTTTCCCTTATTTTTTTTTTAGTGAACTTGCTTGTGAGTGTTTTTATGTGTGTAATTTGGCTTAATATGCTCAAAATAAATACATTATTTTTAGAAAATTTCATTGACAATTTACCCATTCCATTAAATATAATTGAAATGATGGTTTTAATTAAGTCAAGATAATTTTGCTATTTTTAAGAGCCTCATTGAGAATAAATCATTCATATAAGAGAGCCTCAGTTATATTAAAATAATAGACTTTTGTTCATTTCTATTTGATTCTATATTTAGTAGAGTATATAAATTGTTTTCCTGGCATGCATTCTTTTCTGAGCTATTTAGGAAGATGAACTGTTATTATTGGCCCCTTATAATCATAAGCGAAAAAAAAGTGAACCTTGCAGAATTTCATAAGTGCCTCCCTAGTATGTTAGGAACGCTCATAATAATAATAGTTGCTCTTCAAATATAAGTAGACTGTGGATTCATTACTATTGTTTGGAAAGAGTACCTTTTTCTCCATGAATTGCCTTAGCTTCTTTGTCAAAGGTAAGTTTACTACAATTATGTAATCTGTTTCTGGGCTTTTTGTTCTGTTCCATTGATCTGTTTTTCCATTGCTTCACCAGTAACACACTGTCTTGATTACTGTAGCTTTATGTCTTGAAGTTGGTGATTGTCAGTCCTCTGACTTCGTTCTTCTTCAATATTACATTGACTATTCTAGGTCTTTTGCCTTTCCATATAAAATTTAGAATCAGTATGTCACTGTCCAACAAGGCATCTAAATGCAGAAAAATGAACCAGACACAGATATTATACTTTTCTACTTAGAAATTATTTCTACTCAATACCCCATGCAAGCAGTTATCTTAGATCTTTTATTTCTCACAACACCACATCCAATATATCACTGAGTAAGTTTTTTATCCATCACCCAAAATCATTCTCCAAACAGCAGGAGTGAACATTTAAAAAATATAAATGAGATCATGTTGCTCCTTAGCTTGAAATACTTCAAAGACATCAAATTACATTTCAAATAAAATTCATATTCTAGGCTTTTGAGTTTCTATATGATCTGATTACTTCTTCAGCCTTGCCTAAGACTGCTCTGCTCTTCAGTAGTTTGTTGCATAGACCACAAGCTTATCCAACTCAAAGACTCTGTACATGGTATATTCTTTCTTGACTTAAAACATTTTTTCAATTTTTAATTAGAGTTGACATACAGCATCATATTACTTTCAGGTGTACAACTCAGTGATTAGAAATTTTATAACTTACCAAGTATTCATCCCAATAAATCTCATACCCATCTGACACCGTGCATGGTTATTAGAATATTATCAACTATATTCCTTACGCTGTGCTTTACATCCTCGTGACTATTCTGTAACTACCAATTAGTACTTCTAAATCCCTTCATTTTTATACATTCCTCACATGAGGATATGTTTATTGATTTTAGGGAGAGAGGAAGGGAGAGAGAGAAAGAAAAAGAGAGAGAGAGAGAGAGAGAGAAAGAAACATGGATAGGCATAGATAGGTTGTCAACTGAACTACCCAGCCAGGGAAATACCTCCATTTTTTTTTACCTGTGCCCTCAACCCTTCTCCTATCTGGCTACTAACAGAATGAATTCTCTATGTCTGTTTCTGTTCTACTTTTTTGTTCATTTTGTTTTTTATATTCAATCAGGTATGTATTTATTGCCATTTCATTTTTCATACACTTTTATCTTTTTTTCCTTCTTCTTCTTAAAGAAGACCCTTAGCACTTCATGTAATACTGGTTTGGTGGTGATGAACTCCTTTAGCTTTTTCTTGTCTGGGAAACTCTTTATCTGTCCTAAGATTATAACTAATAGCTTTGCTGGTTTGAGTAATCTTGGTCTCAGGTCCTTGCTTTTTATCACTTTGATTATTTCTTGTCAATCCCTTCTCACCTGCCAAATTTCTGTTGAGGAATCAGGAGTCTTATTGGAATTCCTTTGTAGGTAACTGCTCTTCTCTTGTTGTTTTTAAGATTCTCTCTTTAATACTGACTGGTATGGCTCTGTGGACTGAGCTTTGGCCTGTGAACCAGAAGGTCACTGGTTCAATTCCCAGTAAGGGCACACACCTGGGTTGAGGGCCAGGTCCCCAGTTGGGGGTGTGTGAGAGGCAACCACACATTCAGGTTTCTCTGCTTCTCTTTCTCTGCCCCTTCCCCCCTCTCTAAAATTAATAAATAAAATATTTAAAAACATTTAAAAAGATTCTCTCTTTATTATTAACATTCAACATTTTAATTATGATATGTCTTGGTGTGGGCCTCTTTGGGTTCATCTTGTTTGGGATTCTTTGCACTTCCTAGATTTGTATATCTATTTTCTTCACCAGGTTAGGGATGTTTCCATCATTACTTTAAAAACAGGTTTTCATTTCCTTGCTCTTGCTCTTCTCTGACACCCAATGAATGAATTTTATTATGCTTGAAGTTATCCCAGAGGCTCTGCATACTAGCCTCATTTTTAAAATTATTTTTTTATTTTTGCTCTTCTGATAGAATGTTTTTTGTTTCCTCCTGCTCAAGGTCACATGGTTTGAGCTAAAAGTGATTTTAGATGGCTGCTACTGGTGTTGAGCTTGGAGGTGCCCAGCAGAGGCAAATTGTTAACCAACTCTAGCTGCTGCTACTGCCGGACCTGGGGCTACTTAATGAGAAGTGCAAGCAGAAGCCAGATACTGCTTATTTGAGAAATTTTAGGAAAGTCTGAAGCATGGGCCAACATAGGCCACTTGTACGAAAAAGTCACTGGAAACAAGCTGGGTAGGCCTGCAGGTTGGATGGGGTAAGATCTCAGGGAATCATCAGGGCAAAGACTCAGATATGGTGCCTGCCTGCTGGCTCTGTGGAAGGAGTGCCCAGAGAAAGAACAATGGCCTCTGCCAGCACTTCTGTCTGGGAGAAAGTTGCCCCTCCAGTTCTTGACCTGATACCAAACAATTCAGTTTTTGCAGATATGTCCCTGGTGCCTTTTGAGCTGCTTCCCTGGTGCTGGCGGTCAGAGGAAGAGAGTCTGAGTTCGTTCATGTGTGGGCCATTTAAGAAAAATGCCTGGGACCGCAGGAGCCCTCTGTTTCACTCATCCACAATCACTTCTGGTATTTACACCACAATTAAGAGGGACTTCTTTTTCAGGCACTAAAACCCTAGGCTGGGGGCCTGGTATGAGACTGGTACCCATTTTTCTTTGGGTTGTACTGCTACGGCACTCTTTTTATCACACATAGGTGTGGGACTGGCCTATTGTTCTGTGTCTCAGCCTCTTCTACCATTCTCGACATGGATTCTTTTTTACATCCTTAGTTGTAGACTTCTATTCAGCTAGATCAGGCAGTCATGACCTATGGTTGTTCTGTAGTTTAATTTAATTTTGATGTTGTTCTGGGAGGATGCAAGTAGCACATTTACCCATGCCATCATCTTGACCAGAAGCCCATATTCTTTTTTTACTGACTAAAATGATTTCTCAGAAAATTTATACTGGTCATATTACTTAAAATAGCTACCCCACATCATTCCCCATCTCAGCCTCTTGTTTATTTTACACATGATTATTCAAAGGTTTTATATTTGTTGGTTAATCTATAATCAATCTGTCTCTACACTGAAATGTACATTATGTGAGAAGCTGCCTGTGCTCTTTAGGGTTGAATCTCAGGTGCGTAGCACAGCTTCTAACACCTTATAGGAACTCAGTAACTAATTTGGGATGCATTAAACTAAACTGGGACCTGAGGATAGCTTTTCTGTTTACATATATCATATATGCAATCAGAACAATGAGTGTGAGCCAGCCATTATTTGGTCTGTCTGCTTATGACTACTCCTGAGAATAACAGCCCCTTTCCCAAACCTTGCTTTTCTTCAAACAGTTTTGCCCATGATTTAACTTCTTCATCATTTTATCATCTAACTAAACTCAAGCCATGTGTAGGAACTGAACCCAAACTGGGATAAGTATAAATTTTAGATAGAATATAAATTTGGAAAGCAGAAAAAGCTTAAGATATAAAGTAGAAATTTTGAAACTGATATTTGCCAAGTTTTCTATCATGTAGGGAAAATGTGAAAAAAATAATAAAACCAACCCAAATAGAGAAAAGTATATTAGATAAACCAGTCAGTGTTTGAACTCCAAATTATTTTGGTCCAGTGTCCTCCTGTCTTTTCATTAACTTGTTTAATTTCTTCTATGAACTTAGCCAGTAAACCCTACCCTTAACCTTAGCAGTATATTACTTAGAATCTACAACATATTTAACTGAAAGAATCCTAAATAGTTAATTATACATTTTTATTTCATTGCCATGCAGTAAATATACACCACATCTGACTATTTGAGAAATTAAATAAAACTCTGTATCTTGCTTATCACATGGGAATAGACACAAAATCATGTTATTCATCATTGCGCCAATGGCCAAATCTTGCATAATTTTCTAAATGTCAGTACCAGATGATACATTTTCCCAATTGAATTTAATTTGTCTTTTACAATGAAAATTTCAAAGCCATTAAAATTTGCTGCATTTCTGGAGTAGGTTGTCTCTGTTGAATTTTATTGATGGTTTAATTTAGCATGGAAATGTTTTTCAAATGGGATTTCAATACTCTGTTCATTACAATAAGAGCCTTTTGAAAGTAGCATGCAAATGTAGACACAAGATAAGAACCTTTGAATATCTGGTTGTTAATAGATGGCAACATGATTTTGATATCTCTAGTGTAATTCTTATAAACATAACTGCCAGCAAGCTAGAGTGCATCTTACCAAATGGTGATGTAGTATACAGTAATTTTTATTTAGATTCTACAGTGTTCTTTGAGCCTTGTCGTTTCTATTTCATTGCTGTTGTTACTTAATCAATTCATAATGCACACTTAGTTGCAATACTTTATTTTATGTGGTCTTAGTATCTATAATAAAGGCTATTTCCCAGAATTACAGTTTTTGTTAGTATATAAAAATAAAATTATGCTTTAGCTTCCATTGTGATGAAACAAAAGGGGGAGTCTAATTTTGTAATCAAGTATATCATTTGCACAAGTGTCTTAACAGAAGCTAGTTATAAAATTGTGCATGTGTAATGTGATATGGTGATATTTGCCAACTGAAACATAAACATATGAAGATGTGACACTGTGTTTCTTAAAATTGTGTTAAAATTTTAGAAAATAAACTATTTAGGTATATAATGTTAAACTGTCATAACCTGTAGTATTTAATAGTCCTTTTTTTCAATCTGTGTATTACTTTCCTAATGAAAAGTGATAGATTTCTACCCTGTGAGAAGTAAGGTTAAAGTATTTGAAAATTAATATCGTGGATTGAGCGTGGGCCTGCGAACCAGAGTATCGCGGTTCAATTTCCAGTCAGGGCACGTGCCTGGGTTGCAGGCCAGTTCCCAGCAGGGGACTCACGAGAGGCAACCATACATTGATATCTCTCTCCCACTTTCTCCTTCCTTTCCCCTCTTTCTAGAAATAAATAAATAAAGTCTTTTAAAAAAGAAAATTAATATCTACTTAGTACTGATTATTTTTAAAAGCTTTTAAAAATGCATCTATAATTTGGGATTAATTCTTATAAAGTTATTTTACATGTAACTGGTATAATTCTAACATACCTATCTTGATTTAACAGAGGAATCATGTATGGAAGGCATACCATTGGGGTTAATATTATACTTTAGGCTTACTTTGGTTAGCAAGTAGTTGAATCCACAAATGCGAAATCTGACAATAATGAGGCTTTGCTTGTTTAAGCAGCTATTAAAAACTTAAAAAATCAACACCTATCAGGAGTAGAAATTGTAATCAAAATTTAAAATTTAAAACTTCATATCATTTAATAAATGATATTTCAAGATATAATAACTAAATGAAATTACTATCAGTGGATAACTAAAACATTATGAAGATTCGAAAACCGATTTGACTGTTAGTTCTTGTTTGAGATGGAAAATTTGTGAATGCAATTTAAATCATTTGAAAAGTGGCTAAGGCAAATTGAACTATATAGTATACCGCTGTGATAATTTTCTTCTCCATCTCATCACTTCTCCCTAGGTGAAATAAACTGTTAATAATTCAATACAACAATTTAAATCGTGCAAGTCATTTTTGTAGTATTTGTTGACATTAGGCATATTTAAGCTGCAAATAAGAGAAAATCCAGGTTACAATATGTTTTAAAAATTAAGAGAATGCATTTCCACATACTATCTATATGTTAGGAGGTAGGTCTTTTACAGTCTAAGTTAATTCAGCATTAAAAATATAAATATCTCAGAGACTTATATTTTGTATATTGCTCTTTTTCTGTGCGTCAGCATTGTCCTCAAGGCAGTTACTCTTTTTGTTGCAAGAGATTCAGACACACTGAAGCACTGATTCAGATTTTTAAAAATCTCTAAAGAAAGAAGGAACTTTGTTTTCACATAGTCTGATCTTAACTCCCCCAACAGACTTCTCGAAGTGTACTATAGTCTAGAATTGAGCCAAATGCCTATGTCAAACCAGTCACAGGCAAAGGGAGTAGGAATACACAAGAGATTGAGTGCACATTCTGTCAAACACATAGCAAAGTGAAGAGAATACAAATCTAAATGAATTTT
Source organism: Sturnira hondurensis (assembly GCF_014824575.4). Taxonomy (NCBI): domain Eukaryota; kingdom Metazoa; phylum Chordata; class Mammalia; order Chiroptera; family Phyllostomidae; genus Sturnira; species Sturnira hondurensis. Next base: position 117,826 of record NW_028089315.1, read on the forward strand.
GAACTTTTGTAAAGAAGTAGAAATAGGAAGTAGATATGTAGTAAATAATAACTAATGTCCACTACAAATCACATCTAACATTTCTTTAAGTGATTATATTGGTTTAGGGAGAAACATGGTATTACCATTTCACATATAATTTGTTTTTTCTAATTTTTTTATTGTTGTTCAGTTACAGTTGTCCCCATTTTCTCCCTAATAGTCTCCCAGGACTTACCCGCCCCCCATGTCCCACATTCAATCCTCCTCCACAATTGTCCTTGTACATGTTCCTTGACTTGACCCTTCCCCTTCTTTCCCTCTTTGTCCCTCTTTCCCCTCCCATCTGGTTATTGCCACTTTGTTCTTTTTTATTTATTTTTTATTGTTGTTCAAGTACAATTGTCTCCATTGTCCCTCCACCACTTTCCCCCACGCCAGCCATTCCCACCTCTCACCCTCATTTGTTCTTTATTCCATGTCTCTGGTTCTATTTTTGCTTGCTTATTTCTTTTGTTTTGTTGATTAGATTCCATTTATAGATGAGATCATATGGTATTTGTCTCTTATGGCCTGGCTTATTTCACTTAGCATAATGCTCTCCAGTTCCTTCCATGCTGTTGCAAAGGGTAGGAGCTCCTTCTTTCTTTCTGCTGCATAGAATTCCATTGTGTAAATGTGCCATAATTTTTTATTTATTTATTTTTAAAATATTTTATTTATTTATTTTTAGAGAGATGGGACAAGAAGGAGGAAGAGTGGGAGAGAAACATTAATGTATGGTTGCCTCTCATGGGTTCCCCACTGGGAACTGGCCTGCAACCCAGGCATGTGCCCTGACTGGGAATCGAACCAGCAACCCTTTGCTTCACAGTCCCGCCATAACTTTTTAATCCACTCATTTACTGATGGGCACTTAGGCTGTTTCCAGCACTTGGCTATTGTAAATTGTGCTGCTATGAACATACAATTTGAAAGCAAAAGAATCTCAGAAATATTTAAGATACTACAAAATATATTTTGAAATGTGTTATTTTTCAGCTGTACTTATTTATTAATAATTTTATTTTTATTGACATGGAAGTTTGCCTTTTTATTCCTATAAAAGGCTAATCAAAAATGTTTTGTCTGCTTGTAATTTTTACTTACAAAAATTATAAAAAATGAGTGACTTAGATCACTTTTTTCTACAAAGATCAGATATTCTCTTGTGAGCTTAAGTAAAAAAAGGAATTTACATAAGATTTCTATGATTTTTTAAAGATTTTACTTATTTACTTTTAGAGAGGGGGAGGGAGGGAGAGAGAGCAGGAGAGAAACATCAATGTGTGGTTGCCTCTCATGCAGCCCCTACTGGGGACCTGGCCTGCAACCCAGGCATGTGCCCTGACTGGGAATCAAACTGGCGACGTGTTCTGCTTGTCAGGCTGCACTCAATTCACTGAGCCAAACCAGCAGGACTAGTATTTTTATTTAAAAAATTATTAGGCAATCTTCAACCAAACAGATGTTAAAGCAAAGCATGCCTTATTTCTAAGAGAAAAAATCTTGAGAAATTAGTTCCTAAAATAATTTTATGATTACATATGACACTAAGTATAAGAACACAATAAGGAGGTTCTACCAGATAAAAGAGGAAATCTTAAAACAGTAATAATAAAACTATCAGAACATGGGATAGGACTAGGAAAAAAAATGCTTCATGGAACAAAATAGGTACCATAAAAAAATCTATATGTAGAATTTTTAGTCCTTGGTAAGGTGACATTTCAAATCATGGACATAATTACTCAATTTGAACAGGAAGTGTTGGCCAAGTTTCACGTTGGCATCCTTAATCATCCAGTTTGCAAGTCCGTTCTAAATGGCATCTCAGCTTCACCAGTGCAAACGGAGCTTTTAATGCCTGTCTGTCCAGCCTTCCCCATTTTGACAAAGGATAAAACCGCCTACTAGATAACTCAAAATGAAAAATTGTCTGTCTTCCTGGATTCCCCTCTTTTCCTAATTACTTATATTAGGTAAACTGATTACAATAAAAAGAAAAGTATGCTACATTAAAATGAAGTATATGTATAAGATTATGGCATATAAAGACCCTGATAAAGATTTTCTGTAGTACAAGCAGGAGACAAAATAACACAATTGTGTCTGAATGCAATTTTTATAGAGACTAATGAAATAAATGTAACTAGAATTAAAGGCAGTGGAGTATTATTAGTATTTATTTACAATGTGACAGGGGTGATGTATATGCTTAGTTTATCACTTTCTGTTCCCGGATTCCCAGAAAGACCACATTTTTCAGTCTCGCTTGCAGTTAAAATGAGGCCATATGGCAAGGTTTGTTTCTAAAAATGGGGTTGTGAAATAGAATAAAACATTTCCAGTATTGGTCCCTTAAAACATCAGATACAAACTTCCAGTAATAACCTTAGAGGAACTATATTCCAGTTGGAGAATTTACAAGGTAGATGGAGGCTATGTAACCTACATCAAAGTTTGGGTGGCTGACAAATAAGTATGTATTATTCTAAGGCACTGATTAATATAACTTAGAAGTAGAATAATGAGAATATCCACTTCATAGGTCATACCTTACTGAAATGTAATCTGTAACAAATAAACTCACAACCTCAGTGGCATTGTTTAAGTATCCAGTGCACTTTTACTTAACTTCCCCCTAGACATTTACAGACGAAATTCTAAGATGCAGTACATCTATTATTGACTGAGTAGCACCCCACCAAGTTCATATACTGAAGTCCAAACCCCCAATGTGACTGTATTTGGAGACAGGGATAATTTAGGAGATAGGCATAATTGAGGGATAATTCAATGGACAGAACCCCTGTTCAATATTACTGGTATCTTTGTAAGCAAAGGATTTCTTTGTAAGAAAACCAAACCTGCTGAAACTGTGATCTTGAACTAACCTCCAGAACTGTAAAAAAATAAATTTTTGTTGTTTAAGCCGGTCAGTGGTATGTCATTGTGGCACCCTTAGAAAACTAATATGACTTCTAAAATTGATTTTTCTCTGTATATATATTTAATCCTAGGGGTTTTTATCCCTCTGTCTTTGAAATATCCAGATTTTATTTTGCATTTAATTCTCTAGACCCTACCTCTACCATTACTTATTGTTTTTTTAATATTTCTCCCTTCAGCATTTCAGACTCCACTACTTTGGTTTAGCCTCATTCTTCTATTGTCTGCACCTGTGCAATAGCTTTATAAATGCTGTCTGTGTTCCCCGTCTCTCCTTGTGTAAATCTATCTCCTGTAACTGAGACCACAGCAATTATTATGAAATGCACATCTGCTTATATCAACAACTTGCTTAAAACATCTATTTGATCCCCAATATTTTATGGTATGGCAAAGAAAAACCTTCATAATTTATTATCAATCTATATTTTTCATCACATCCAAGCTTAAATATTTGAAGTTTTTAAATATTTCTTTGAAGTTTTTCCTCATTAACCAAAAAATAATTCTCTTCCCTAACTGCGTATAGACAACAGCCTTACCACACTGTTTATCTTATTGTTGCAATTATTTTCCTGTCTGCCCTTTCACTGAATGGAAGCAACACTCTCTTATTCATCATTTTACTGGCTACAGTATGGGCATTTACTCAAGCATGCTATGTATTTAGAAACTGTATGCCAACCTAATTAATTTATTCTTTATTCATTCTTGGGGATTCTTTATTTCTTTTGCAATAAATAGAAGGATAACTAGAAGGCATATAAGGCATTTACAAATAGCTCCCTTATTAATATACTTTGCCTTACAATAAATATTATAATACTTACCTGTTTGGCTAGATTAATATGTTATAGGAATCTTATTGAATTAAATTTAATGTGGCACAAAAGACTATTCAGCATCCATGACAATGCCTTATTAAGTCTTGGATACTGGAAAACAGTAACTTATATTATGCTTTCTTGACTGATGAAAATCTTTCTAAAGTTCACTATGTGTATAATCTAGAAATATTTTTATTTGAAAAGTTAGAATATTAAATTTTCCATAAGCAGCGAAAAACATTTATTCATTCTCACCTGTCGTGCCCTCCTCTTAAAATTTATTTCTAAACCATTGACTTCATTGGGCTCCTCTATTATTTTTCTACTTGTCAACATAATAATAACTGTAATCAAGGTGAAGTTCTTGTTGTCTGTCCTGTGTCAGCTTCTGCCTTTCTATTCTGTGGAATCTCATGGTAAAGACTTTCCTGAGTAATTGGGGCCTGTTTCTTTTTGAGAATTGGTTCTTCAGGATGTAATGAAGGATGAATTTTGAAAATCAGAGACAGTATGCAGTATTGACATTTTTTTTCAAGGTCACAGTGAATTTTGAATGCCACTCACTTTCAGATTTCCAAATGAATCTATTGCTTTAAAACCAAATGTAACAAGTTTATTACATATTGTATCATGTGTGTTTAGCAGTATGATTAGCATAGACATTCGAGAGAGGATCCCTTTGCTAATAATTAAACCTATTACAATAAAATTTTCTTATAATTTTTCTAATATATTCCCTTGTGAACCTTGTATTACCTTGTACTGTTATGCAATTATACCGACTTTTAAAATGGGCATATTCTAACTTCTTTTGAATTCCAGGGACTATAGCCACCAAAATAATTGATGAGGAAGTTTCTTTTAAAATTATTCAAGGCTGATATACCTTATTATTTTACTTTCGTTCTTTTAAAAATATGTTGGAGACAAAACAAGAAAAACAGAATTAAAGAGGCTATAGAAGACAAACAAAGGTGTCATATTTGCTCTACGTTAAACACTAAGCTTGGAAAAAAAGGTCACTTTACAAAAAAAAAAGAAGAATGATGGATTCAGTCAATAAATGACTATTTTGCCTAATGTATTTCTTCATATTGAGCAAGGACAATATTTATCACTGCCCTGAGCAATCTTAGCTTCAAGCCAAAAATAATTGCTATACATTGCATTTATGGCAGATTTAAATTCAAATACATTTTGAGTTCAGGAAGCTAAATACAGTATCACTAATGTATATAGATGAAAATTGGAATTTGGATGATTGAAAATAATCAACTGTAAGCTGCATGTCTTATGTTTCATCAGTCTGAATATTTCAGGTATGATTTTTCACATTTTTATCCTGGATGACTGTAATGAAATTCTACTAGGTATAACTGCACTAAGTCAAAACTGACACGTTATCCTTTCCTGTATGTCTGGGAGTTCCTGGAGAACACCTTCCTGCACCACAAATCTGTTCTGCTGGCCCAAAGCCCCTTCAGAGGGCGATCTGATTTCTCTTTTCTGTAGTCCATCTGTTGTATTCTTATGGCATTTTCCATCGTGTTTCTGCTTGTTTGAGAGTCACCATTCTGTTTTTAGTGTCAGCAGCTGATTGTTCCGCTACAGCTTTGGCAGTGGGACATTGTTCTTCATTTGCTCTTATTAGCAAAATACAGGCCAAGCTTGATTGCAGTTGTTAAAAGTAGTTATTCTTGAAAACTATATCCCAAACACACCACGTTCTTTCCCAGTCTTCTTGCCCTGCTTCAAGATGCCTCTACATGACAGGCAGGAACCCACTGGCTCTAACCTCCCCGTCCCGGGGATTGACAGGGAATTCCATGACTCACACCCCAGGCCGAAATGATCGTTTGATTCTTAAGATAGAGTTTTCTAGTCATTTCCCAAGATTAGTAGGCGTGATAAACAGATGTGATCATTTCATTATAAGGAGCCTGTGACCAGAGACCTGGGGGTGGACTGTGATGTAATAAAAATTGCATCTGTGTCCTCAGTTCCTGCTAGTATTTAGTCTTTGACTCCAGTTTCTGACACTGAGTACCTACCTAAATCTCTTGGAATTTCACGGGAGAAAGAAGCACCTGTTATTTTTTAATAAGATGACTTTGGGTGTGCTCCTTGTTGGAGGCTGGTCACTAGAAAGACTGAGACTTGACTAGAAGCTTGGAATTTTCAGCCCTATGTCCCCATTATCCAGAGAGGGGAGAGGGCCTTGAGTTAGTAAAAGAGGGAAATGAGTTAGTAAACAATCATGCCTATGTAAAAATCTTTGAGGTATGTGGTTCAGGTAACTTCCAGGGTGGTAACACATTCGTTTGCTGAGGGGGTGGCCCGCCCCAACTCCAAGGGGATAGACGCCTCTGCACTCAGTACCTTTCAGGAAGTCACCCTATGAATCTCTTCATCAGGGTGTTCATTTGTATCGTTTAAATTATCTCTTGAGGGATCTTCATTAACCTCAGGTAAACAGTGTCAGAAATGAAATAAATTGTACGGCACCCAGCTAGTGTTTGAGAATTGGTTGGTATGGAAACCTCCCCCACCCCACACACACCTGGTGTCAAAGAATTTTGAGCATGGGAGTAAAGGAAAACACAATTAGTTTTGCCTATACAGTCAGGGGAGTTTGAATGCCAGTCAGAAATTTATGAGCATGAGTGCTCATAATTATACTTTTTAGCAGATATGAAATATCATAAGCCATTCTTAGAGAAAGCTGTAGTAAAACCTATATTTAGTTTGTTTTTAAATTTTTTATTGTTGTTCAGTTATAGTTATCCCCATTTTTTTCTCCATTACTCTTCCCTGCCCTACTCACCCCCGACCTCCCACATTTAATCCTACCCCTACCTTGTCTTTGTGCCTGGGTCATTTGTACAGGTTTTTGACTTGACCCTTCTCCTTCTTTTCCCATCATCTCCCTCACCTCTCCCCTCTGGTTACTATTGGTTTGTTCTTTATTTCCATGTCTCTGGTTCTATTTTGCTTGTTTGTTTGTTTTAATGATTAGGTTCCATTTATAGGCGAGATCATATGGTATTTGTCTCTCTCTCTGCCTGGCTTATTTTGTTTAGAGTAATGCTCTCCAGTTCTGTCCATGCTGTCACAAAGAGTAGGCCTTTCTTTCTTTCTTTCTTTCTTTCTTTCTTTCTTTCTTTCTTTCTTTCTTTCTTTCTTTCTCTTTCTTTCTTTCTTTCTTTCTTTCTTTCTTTCTTTCTTTCTTTCTTTCTTTCTTTCTTTCTTTCTTTCTCTTTCTCTCTCTTTCTTTCTTTTTCTCTTCTTTCTGTTGTGTAGTATTCCATTTTGTAAGTGTACCATAGTTTTTTGATCCACTCATTTACTGATGGGCACATAGGCTGTTTCAGTACTTGGCTATTATAAATAATACTTCTATGAACATTGGGGTGAATAGGTTCTTTTCAATTGGTGTTTTGGCATTCTTAAGCTATAATCCTGGCAGTGGAATTGCTGGGTCAAAAGGCGGTTTCATTTTTAGTTTTTTGAGGAAATTCCATACTGTTTTCCATAGTGGCTACATCAGTCGCATTTCCACCTACAGTGCACTAGGGTTCTCTTTCCTCCTCATCTTCTCCAACACTTGTTTGTTGCTTTGTTTATGATGGCCATTCTGACCAGTGTAAGGTAGTATCTCAGTGTGGTTTTAATTTGCTCCTCTCTGATGGCTAGTGATGCTGAGCATCCTTTTAAGTTTTAATTGCTGCCATGCAGATTATTTTTAAAAATCTTGTTATTAGAGGAAGGAATGATGGTTTGAATCCAACATTATAGTAGAGGAATTCTGTATTCCTGTAGTTGATATTTTGCATTCCTGATGTTGATATTTCAATAATGATTTATACCTGTAACAGAAATTTCATTTATGTAAGAAACATATTCAGCAATGTATCCAAGCTGAACTGTACACTTTAATGTCACTATTTATTTGAAGCTGATAGTCTGAAATGATTAAGTAAATCATGACACACAGTGATGTACAGAGAGCTTATCAAAGTTATGATTGTAAGAGTGATCTTGAGATGCTTCCTGATCTTTAGAAGATATTTATTTACAACATTAGGCCAATGACAACAATTAACTCTGTATTTTTACATTTGAAAATATAGTATCACCCTTACATGTTTAAGCATTTACATAATTTTTATTCCAAGTTTATATATATATACATATACATATACATACATACATATATATATATATATATATATATATATAGTTGACTTTTATTTTTTAAATGTGCTTTTTATTTTTCTGTATTGGTTTTTAAAATGGTCACCTTTGATTTCCAAATAATTTTAACTAGTCCTACTCTGAAACGCATGTAACATTAATAATCCTATTTTCACTGTTCCTTAGTAGTTATTTTATTTTAACAAATTTAGTGAAGTTGGATGATAAAAAAATCAGCATACAAAAATTCATGATATTTACAAATGCTGAAAATAAACTATCCAAAAAAGAAATTTAAAATCAATTCCGCATACAATAGCTACATAAAGAATAAAATGCTTAGGAATAAACTTAACCATAAAGATGAAAGACACTATGAACTATAAAACATTAATTAAGGAAGTTAAAAAAGACACAGATAAAAATGTTTAAATAAAGGTAAAAATTAAAGCTATACAAAATGATACACTCAAAAAATTATAGGCTAATCAAAATGTAAGTCTAAATGTATTTAAGTAACACAGAAAGCAAAGAAAATTAAAAGTATGTGATAAAAAGCAAACAAACATATTAACACAGAGAAACAAAAAATAAAATGACAGACTTAATCCCTGACACATAAATGTGTTGTTAAATGTAACTGGTCTAAGTGCACAAAGTAAAGATAGAGTTAGACAGAGTGGATAAGAAAAACATTCTAGCTGTATGTTTTTTTCCCATAAATTCACTTTAAACACAATAAAAAAGTAAAGTTGGCATTAAAAGATTGTAAAAAGATATATCATACTTACCTTAATGAAAAGAAAGCAGCAGTGGTTATGATAACATCAGATGAAGCAGATTGGGATCAAAGAAAGTTCCAGAAAACGAGAGGGATAATATATGATGCAAAAGGGTCCATCTGACAAGAAGTATGTGTCTTGCACATAGACTTATATGCACGTGAAATAATGCTAAAATATGTTAAGGAAACTGGTAGACTTGAAAGAATAAATAACATAACTAAATCCACAATTATAGTTGAAGCATTCCTTATCCCTTTCTCAACAACTGATAGGCTAACTAGATAGACATATAAACGAATCAAAAACACAATCAATCAGAAAGATACATACAGAATACTTTACATAACAGAGAAAAGCACACGTTCTTTTCAAGTATCCACAGAACAATATCAAACAATGCCCCGTAACAAAAACTATCCCATATCCTGTCCATAAAACAAACCTCAGTAAATTTAAAATAATTGCTATCAGGTAAAGTGTGCTCTGTGGCCACAGTGGAATTGAAGTAGATATCAATAATAAAAAAGATATCTGAAACAGTTCCAGGAATCCATCAACTACAGATTAAAGAGGAAATCTCAAGGGAAATTTAAAAATACATTTGGGTAAATGTACTAAATTAAATACATAACATATTAATATTTGTGGGGCACATGTAATCATTTTGGCAACAAAATATTATAACAATAAATTCTTACATTAGAAAAGAGGAAATGTTTTGAATTAATAATCTAAAAGCAGAAATGGTATATATTTAAAACAGAAAAATCAATAAAAATTAAATTTAAAAAGTAGTTGTTTGGAAAGATTATAATACTTGGCAAACCTCTAGAAAGACTGACAGAAGGAGATGACACAAATGACCAATATCAGCACTGAAAAAAGGGACAATTAACATAGACCCCGAAGACATCAAAAGGACATTAAAGAGCAGAAAATTCTCAACACATAAATTTGATGACTTAGATGAAATAGACCAATGCCTCAGAAAGTACCAATTACTGAACTTACCCAGTGTGCAACAGGTCATTTGAATAGCCTTATGATTCTAAAATAATTGAATTATTAACTAAAAATATGTCAAAGAGAAGTTTTCAGGTCCTATGGTTTCATGTGAATTCAACCAAATATTTAAAGAGGAATTAACACCTATTGTATACAGTTTCTTCTAGAACACAGAAAAAAAGAAGGATAATTTCCCAATGTTTAAGTTAATATTACTCTGATATAAAAACTGGAAAAGATAAAACAATTATAGACCAATATCTTCATGATTATAGACACAAAAACCTTAACAAAATACCAGTAAGTAAAATTGAATAATATGTAAAAATAATTATACACCACAGCCATGTAGTAGGGTTTATCTCAGTGATACATGGTTGGTGCAATATTCAAAAATTGATTAATGTGACTTATCAATCAAAAGACAAGAAAAATCATATTATAATAATTAAGCCAAAAATGTGAAAATTCTTGATCAAGGTACATACTCTCAGAAAAATAAGAATAGAGAAAAACTTTCTCAATTTAGTAAAAATTGTGGAAAAAAATAACACCTGCAGTCAACATTCTGCTTAATGGTGAAAGATAACAATGTTTCCCTCTAAGATTTGGAATAAAGCAAGCATATCCTGTGTTCATCACAGGACTAGAACTTGTAGCTAGTGAAGAAAGGCAAGAAATAAAAGATATACGCATGACACAGACATCAAACTGTTCCTTTTGGATATGACATGATTGTCTCCATAGAAAATTCCAAAGAACCTACAAAAACTCTTAAACCTATTAAGTGAGCTCAGCAAGGTCAAGAATATAAGATAATTACAAAAGTTTATATAATTCCATTTACAACCATTCAAAGAAACAAAATGTGTAAGTTTAAATGTAACCAAAAATGTGCAGGACTGATGTGCTAGAAGCTTCAAAACTCTCATGAAGGAAATAAAAAAAGTTTACATGTAAAAATTTGGAGAGCGAAATTGGGTTTGTGGCTAGGAATGGTCAGAGAGTAAATATGTGACTTCTCCCCTAATCCTATGTTGAATGCCTTTCCATCTGGATGCCAGTGGGGTTTGCTGCAGAAATAGAAGAGGAAATGCAAAGGAACTAGAATTAAAATTTTAAAGGCAAACTATTTGGTAAGAAAAGGTAAAGGACCTAGAATTGTCAAAGTAATTCTGAAATTGAAGAATGAAGCATGAGGAACCAGTCTACTTGTTGTTCAGACTTACTGTGTAGCTACAGTAAGGCAGACTGTGTGGTGTTGCCGGAGGAATTGATATATAAGTCTCACCCCTTGTACAAAAATTAATTCAAAATGGAACAAGGACTTAAATGTAAAATGTAATATTATAAATGTAAAAGTATAAAACAATATCTTTAGGATTCAGGTCTCAACAACTATTTCTTAGCCTTGACACCTAGAACATGATTCTTAGGAGGAAAGCAGTCAATTGGATTTACAAAAATTAAAAATGTTCTGCAAATACCACTGCTGAGGAGTTTAAAATGGAAGTAAAGCCTGGAAGAAAAGATTTGCAAACAACATGTGTGACAAGGGTACTAATGCCTAGAACATATAAAATCTCCCAACACTCAAGAGTAAAAATACCTAATCATCTAACTATAAAATGGTCAACACACATGAACAGACATGGAACCTAAGAGGATATACAGGTGGCACACAGGCAGATGAAACTATGTTTGGCAGGATTAACTGGCAGAAAAACAGTGGAAAATCCTAAAATATCACTACACATCTATCAGAATGGTCAAAATAAAATTTTGTGACAACACCAAATGTTCATGAGGTCACAAAGAAACCGATGATGTATGAGTAATGATTATGATGGGAAGGTAAAAAATGTAGCAACCACTCTGGAAAACAGTCAAGAAATTTCTTAAAAGAACTGAGCATCATATTGCAATATAATCCAGCAGGTTCTCTCTTGGTCTTTTACCTCAGAGACATGAAAATCAATTTTTACACAGAAACCGGTACATGACTGTTCATTACAGATTTATTCATGACAGCCAAAAACTGGAAACAATGCACTTGGTCTTCAATAAGTGAATATTTAAATAGACTGTGGTTTAATAAGGAACAAAATATCAACACATGGAACAACCTAATTTTCCCTGTAGAATTATGCTGAGTGAATTAAAGCTGATCCCAGAAGACAACAGACTGAATGATTCAATTTACATACCATTTTGAAATGACAAAATTATAGAAATGCAGAACAGATTAGTAGTTGTCAGGGGTGGGGAAGAAGGGTAAGAGGAATGAGGGAAGAACCATCCTTGTGGTGATGGAATTTTCCTGAAATGTGATGTAGCAATATCATTATCCTGGTGTTTATTGTAGAAAACTGGGTGAAGGACACACAGCACCTCTCAGCATTATTTCTTAAAACTTTGTATGAATCAACAACTACCTCAAAATATAAAGTTTAATTAATAATTTTTATGAAAAAAAATTGCCCATTTTTTTGTCAATCTGAAATTTCCAAGTATCGTTTCCAACAAATGAAGCCAAGCAAAACAAAAACATATCAATAAATACAAAATTAAAAAAACTACATACTATCTAAAATTTGACTCAGAAGAGAAAAAAAGCAAAATTACTCTCCACTCAAAGTTCTAATGAATATTTATTTTGTCAAATCTCTGCATTAGAATGTATGTGTATAATAACATAACAATTTTTTAAAATACACAGTCCATTTGCTCTATGCTCTAATCCTCTGAGTGATAACTAGAGAGTAATTGTTTAATTGTTTTGCAGTGTACATTCCTGTTTTTGTAAGTCTGTGTCAAAAAAAAAGAAAATTTCAATAATATGTTGTGCCAAGTGCTGACAGTGATGCAATAATTCTTGTTACTTGAACTCAAAGCACTTATCAGACACATAAAAATATTAAGAGTATCTCTAAACTTTTTTACTTATCTAAACTCATGTTGTCATTTCCCAGTGTTCTACCATTGAATACTCAGTCATGAACAAAGTTGCTCCTGAACAACTGTGAGTGCCCAAAGTGTACAAAAGCCTTTTTCTAGCTATTTATCAAAATATCAGTTGACATCCATTTTTCTTTTATTTTCCCATCCTTACTATTTCAAATATTGAATCACACCCATTTTTCCTTCTCTGATTCAGAGCTTATTTTTCCAGACTGAACACATAAATAGAGTGAAGAGTCCATTTCTTATTTTCTTTAAAAACAAACAAATAAAGCAACCACTATGAAAATTATTCTAGATGTGTAGAAGGAGAGGGCAAGATGTTTCGGAAGGTAAGGAAGCTGATGGGACTAAAATTCCCCTGGAGTGGAGGGGTAAGGCCTCAGGGGCTCTTAGTGTGAGGGCATTCCCTCTGCCCCCATTCTCATGGCTTTCTTTAAATAAGAAAGTACACAAAGCCTGCATTTATTAATCATGCAATAAAGTACTTTGAAAACCTGTATTTTGTGTATTTATTTATGTGTTCCTATATGTTAAAAAGTTACAAGAATCATAAAATAATATTTAATGTCATACAATGACTCTGCATACTATTACAAATGTTATTGTACTAGTCCCAACCTTCCTATGCTTCATTGAATTAGAGAAAGGTCTTGAAATTAATGGTTTTCAGATAGTTCTTTTCTATTGATTCACAGAAATCTTTGAGAAACCACTTAGGGACCCATGGAACTACATAAATAACCTTTGACTAAGGGATATCAGTTTCGCTGACCTTAAGTTTTGCTTGTATGTCTGTTTTAATTTATCTGTGGCACATAAGCAATACCTACTACATTGAAAGGCTTTCTGTGTTTGAAAACAGTCTTTTTTCTTTTCTCTTTTTAAGTGAACATGTAAACCTCCCAAGTTTATTTATACAATGGAATTTTTAGTTTTTAATTAAATTCATTGGAGTGACATTAGTTAATAAAATTGGATAGGTTTCAAGTGTAAAATTCTATAACACATCATCTGTACATTGCATTGTCCTTATCACCCAAAGGCAACTCTTTTTTCATCTTTTCATCTTTTTCACGTCTCACCAAAACTAGTAATTTAAGCTTGCAAGGTATACCTGAACTTTAAAATTCATGAGCCAACTCTTCTATTGAATTTCTTTCTCTTTGATCTTTTGCCATATTGATGTTTCACAGAGTCAAAAAAAGTTTCAAACATTTGGCAAAAAAATAATGAGTTTGATCTTGAAGTCCACACATTTATTATTTTCATTTTAATTATAAATTCACAATGTGACTTCATAAAAATATTCTGCAATCATTATCTTCCCCCATTAACAAAATAACCACAAAATATTTTCCATCAAGTCTATGCTAAATTTATACAGAGGTTTTAAAAATTTTAGGCAATGATTTTTATGAGTGAAATTTTGTATTTCCCCAGAAGTCTTAGGATAGAATTTTCCAAATTTACTAATTTATTTATTTACTTTTTAAGCAGGATGTTTTTATTTAATTATTGTTCATGTATAGTTTTCTGTCTTCTACTCCCATCCCAGCCCATCTCCCCAGTGCTCCCCAACTTCCTCCCATTTCCACCCTCCTTAGCTTTTGCCCACGTGTCCTTTATACTTGTTCCTGTAAATCCTTCTCCTTTTCCCCTGAAATTCTCTCCCCTAACCACTCTGGTCCCTGTCAGCCTGTTCTGTATTTCAGTATCTTCGGTTATATTTTGCTTGCTTGTTTGTTCTGTTGTTTAGGTTCCTGTTAAAAGTGAGATCATATAGTATCTGTCTTTCACCACCTGTCTTATTTCACTCAGCATAATGCTTTCCAGTTCCATCCATGCTGTTGCAAAGGGTAGGAGCTCCTTCTTTCTTTCTGCTGCATAGAATTCCATTGTGTAGATGTACCATAGATTTTGGATCCATTCATTTGCTGAAGTGCACCTAGGTTGCTTCCACCTCTCAGCTATTATAAATTGTGCTGCTATGAACATTGATGTGCATAGGTTCTTTTGGATTGGTATTTCAGGGTTCTTAGGTTATAATCCTAGCAGTGGAATTGCTGGGTCAAAAGGCAGATTCATTTTTAGTTTTCTTAGAAAATTCCATACCATTTTCCACAGTGGTTGTACTAGTCTGTAATCCCACCAACAATGAACTAGGGCCCCCTTTTCCGCACAACCTCTCCAATACTTGTCGTTTGTTGCTTTGTTTATGATGGCCATTCTGACTGGTGTAAAGTGGTATCTCATTGTGATTTTAATTTGCATCTCTCTAGTAGTTACTGATATTGAGCATCTTTTCATGTGTCTCTGGATCTTCTGTATGTCCTCCTTGGAGAAGTGTCTGTTCAAGTCCTTTGTCCACTTTTTAATTGGGTTGCTTGTCTTCTTAGAGTGGAGTCGTGTAAGTTCTTTGTATATTTTGGAGATCAAACCCCTGTCTGAGGTATCATTAGCAAATACGTTTTCCCATACTTTTGGTTCTCTTTTTATTCTAATACTGTTTTCTTTATCCATGCAGAAGCTTTTAATTTTGATGAGATTCCATTTGTTTATTCTTTCCAATCATTTTATGTCCCTTGCTCTAGGGGACATATCAGTAAAAATGTTGCCTCATGAAATATCTGAGATTTTCCTGCCAATGTTCTCCTCTAGGACTTGAATGGTGTCACAGCTTATATTTAAGTCTTTTATCCACCTTGAGTTTATTTTGGTGTATGGCGTAAGTTGATGCTCGAGTTTTATTATTATTTTTTTTTGCATGTAGCTGTCCAGTTCTCCAAACACCATTTGTTGAAGAGGCTATTTTTACTCCATGTAATTTCCCCCTTTGTCGAATATTAATTGCCCATGGAGACTTGGGTTTATTTACTAATTTAAAACATTACATGTGAGCCCATTAAAGAATTTAGACTTGGAAAAATAGTAAACTAAGAGCAGCAGTAAATAACAGCGTAATGGTGCAGATGTGCCATAGCTGACTGCTACAGGTACCACAAAAAACCTAGCAGGGCTAATTGGCTGAAAGTAAGAAATGCAGATTATCAATGATATATATATAGTTGTATAGTTATAGTATGTAACATTTATTCTGCTGCAGTCTCAGGATTTACGGTCTACAAGGAAAGAGCATTTCTGCCTCCAAATCTCTATAACTATATATTATGTAACTTGATGTAATTTTTAAATTATTTGATATAATTTTATGCATTTCTCTAACAGAGTCTTGGGACTCTTCACGAAGTAATGATTTCTTATCTATATGGCAACCTCATCAGCAAATACAATGTTAAATATATAGTAGATGTTTGAGAATGTATTCACCTATGCAAGCTCATGTCTCATGAGGCCATCAGGTTATACTTGATATCTTTAATATCAAACTTCATGAATCAACTTTTTCTCAGACTGAGTAATATATTTCCTTATTTCTTTTTTTAAGTTAAATTTTTTGGTACCATTTGTTAATAGCATTATATAATAATGCTATTCATACGTGCAGCTTTATATGATACCTGTATACTCTATTATGTACTCATGAGCCAAAGCCCAGTCTTCTTCCATCACCATATATTTGACCCTTTTCCCCTCTGATAATCCTGTTTTCTATGAGTTTTTCTTTTTTGTTCATTTGTTACTTTTTTAATATTTCCTATATATGAGTAAAATCATTTTGTTCTTATCCTTTTTTGTCTGACTTATTTACTTAGCATAATTTCAACATCCATCAATGTTGTCACAAATGGCAATCTTTCATTTTTTAATGGTTGAGTAGTATTTCATTGTATATATCAATCATGTCTTTATATAATTATCTGTTGAAAGATGCTTACTTAGGCTGTTTCCTTGTCTTGGCTCTTGTGAATAAAGCTTCAATGAACATAAGGGTAAATACGTGTGTACAATATGTTTTTTATTATTAGAACTCTTATTGAAGGAATAAAGCTTACCTTTAAATAATATTGCTGTTAAAATTGATATATGAAAGCAGAATAGTATTTCTGTCTCTAAATGCTCAATTTGTGACCTCAAACTTTTGATAAAGAAATGTATGTCAATTGTAAATGAATGTTGAAATAATTAGGCAAACTTTCAAGAGTATGAATTCGAGAACTGAAAAGAGGAATTATCTGAACTGGAAGAATTCAGTCCACATACTTATTCCCAGAAGAGAAATAGTAAGGCTTCATTCTTTATGTGCCCCCAGAAGTTTCACTATGAGAAATCATAGGTGCAGTAGTGAAAAGGGCAGAAATCACTAGTATCCTGTATTGTAATCCATACCTGATCGTATGGAGGCTTGGATTTCTGTGTGGTGATAATCTGAGTTCTTCATCTTGCAAAACGTTCAAACCTATAAAAACCAGGCTGATAGTAATTTGAGAAAATTTTCTTTTTTAAAGTTTGTCGCGGATAACACCTGAAGACAGACAATTCTGATAGTCATTTCTATAGCTCTCTAATAAAAACTCTGCAACTAAATTTAAAATCATAATAAATAGACTGTCTCTTGAGAATACATTGCTTATAAAGATAAAATATTCTCAAATAAGGGTCTAGTCAGTTTTGCTAAAATATTAAAGCATTAAAGTCACCTACAAAAAACATCGGTTTACAGAATGGGAGCGTTGGTATATTTTTATCCTCACCCAAGGCTATGTTTATTGATTTTTAGAAAGAAAGGAAGGGAGGGAGGAAGAGAGAGAGAGAGAAACATGGGTGTGAGGAACACTGTAAGCATTTGTTATTATAATATTCTCCTGGTTCCCAGTCCAGAAGACTTTCCAGGAGGTCTGGGCAGACCATGGGAAAAACTTGATTTGTGTGGCTCCTGGGGGAACGGGTCATTTTTCCTTGAACTCTAGATCAGTGTCACCACTCTTGAGCAGGGCCCTCTCTTCATATGGCTAAACCCTGGTTAGTGTGGCCCTGATGACCACTGCTGGACTCACTCTGATGAATCCCTGGGACCTGGTCATACAACAAGAGTCCGTGGGCATGAGGCAGGTGGTGACTGACCTCAGTGTACCTGGAGACTGTTGCTAAGTGGCCCTAAATCCAGCACAGGCACCGTGTTTGAATCTGCATGAGTCCAATAAACACCACTCGCCCCTACCTGATGACTCATTGAGATCCTTCCTCAAGCAATTCATGTACTCCCAGAGACTCAGTAATTGAGCCTAGCAGGCAGGTAACAAGTGAAGGCAAGTATTGGAGAGTGTTGGGCCTTTTGTTGACCTGCCTCTGAGCTTGGGGCTGGTGGAAACCAGCCTTAGTGTGCAGCTGGTCCCCGGCCAGGCGCATCCAGGCTCCACAGAAATAGCTGCAAACTGCAGATCACTTTGTACCTCCAAACAGGGCCCACCACAAGTAGCAACTGACATTGACCTGCAATGGATCCCCTTTCAAGGAACCCCAGAACCAACACAACCAGGGGATCAGACCACATGAGAGCACAATACAGTAAGTTCCACAGCTGCACACATAAAGGGAGATCTCAACAGACATCAGACTCTCTCAAGGCAAATTCACCTTTGTGGAGAGCCAACCCCTTCCTAGCAGTCCAAACACTGGGCTCTGGCTAATCCAAATAGCCAGTTGAGAGGCAATGCCACCCACAGACAGGCCAACAAAACAGCAATCAAGATTCTACTACAACAGAAAGGTTTGCAAAACAAAGTTCATTTTATGAGACCAGCATTATGCTAATTCCAAGAGCAGGTATAGAGACTACAAAGAGAAAAATATAGTCAATATCTCTGATGAACATGGATAATAAAATCGTCAACAAAATAGTAGCTCCAGCAATACATTAAGAGGATCATACCCCACAGTCAAGTGGGATCAGTTCTTGGGGTGCAAGCTTAGTACAATACAAAAAAATCAATTAATGTGATGCAACACATAAACAAAATGAAAAATAGAAACTATATGATGATATCAATAGGTACAGAAAAAAGCATTTGATAATGTCTAGCACCCATTTGTGATAAAATTTTCAGCAAAGTTGGGATATAGGGACCGTAACATAGTTAAGCCCATATATGACAAAGCTGCAGCTAACATTTTATTAAACTAAAAGTGTTTACCTTAATATCAGGAATAAGACAGAGATATTTACTTTTAGCACTCTGACCCAACATAGTTGTGGAAGTCCTAGCCACTACCAGACAAGAGGAAGAAATAAAAGGCATCCAAATTAGAAAGGAAGCAGTAAAACTCTCATTATTCGCAGATGACATAATATTGTATAAAGAGAACCATAAAAACTCCACCAAAAAAACTACTAGAACTGATCAATTAATTCAGTGGAGTAGCAGAATATGAAATTAATATTTAGAAATGTACCCATATTTAATATTGGTACATTTTTATAGACCCATAATGAAATATCAGAAAAAGAAACTAAGGAAACAATCCCATTTACAATTGTGCCCCAAACTGTAAAATACTTCAGAATAAATTTAACCAAGGATGTAAAAGGCCTGTAGTCAGAAAACTATAAAGCACTGAAGAAAGAAATCAAAGATGATATAAATAAACAGATGCCTATAATGTATTCATAGATAGAAAAAATCATTAAAATATCCATAATGCCCAAACTAATCATTAGATTCAATGCAATCCCTGTTGGAATTGCAGTGTATTTAGCAAAACCAGAACAAACAATCCCAGCAGTGTATTTAGCAAAACCAGAACAAATAATCCAAAAATTTATGTAAAACCACCAAAGAAAAAAACAAACCCTAAATAGCCTCAGCAATATTGAGAAAGGAGCAAATTTAGGGGTATCATTCTACCCAATATAAAACTATAGTATAAGGCCATGATAATTAAAACAGCATGGTCCTGGCATAAAATGAGACTATATATATAGACTGTATATATATATATATTTTTTTTCAATAGAGACCTCAGAAATAAGCCCACATCTACATGATCAATTAATATTTGACGAAAGAGGCAAGAACACACAATGGGGAAGACAGTCTATTCAATAAATGGTGTTAGGAAAATTGGACAGATGCATGTAAAAAAAAAAATCAAAGTAGCCAACCTCCTTCCACCTTATACAACAAAAAAACTCAGAATGGATTAAACACTTAAATGTATGACTTGAAACCGTAAAAACCCTAAAAGAGCCCTGGCTGGTGTAGCTCAGTGGATTGAGCGCAGGTCTGCGAACCAAAGGATTGTGGTTCCATGTCCAGTCAGGGCACATGCCTGGGTTGCAGGCCAGTTCCCAGCAGGGGACACATGAGAGGCAACCATACACTGATATTTCTCTCCCTCTCTCCTCCCCTTCCCTTCTAAAGATAAATAAATAAAATCTTAAAAAAAAAACCCTAAAATAATACATAGGCAGTAAAATCTTGGACATTTCTCGTAGCAACATTTTTTTTTTCTAATATGCCTCCTGGGGCAAGAGAAACAAAAGAAAAAGTAAACACATGAGATTACATCAAGTCGAAATGTTTTTTTTTCCAGGAAAGGAAACCATCATATGAACAGAGACAACCTACTAAATTGGAGAACATATTCTCCAATGATACACCTAGTAAAGGGTTATGATCCAAATTTTATAAAGAACTCACACTACTCAACACAAAAAAATAATTCATTTTAAAAATTGGCAGAAGTACTGAATAGACACTTATCCAAGGAGGGCATACAGATGGCCGAAAGACATATGAAAAGATGCTCAATGTCACCAATTGTAAGAGAAATGCAAATTAAAACAATGAGATATCACCAAACACCTGCCAGAATGGCTACCAATAAAACCACAGATTACAAGTGCTGGCAAGGATGTGGACAAAAGGGAACCCTAGTGCACTGTTAGTGGGAATGCAGGTTGGAGCAGTCACCTGGAAAACAGTATGCAGTTTCTTCAAAACATAAAAATGGACCTGCCTTATGACCCAGTGTTTCTGCTTCCAGGAATATATCCAAAAAAACCCCAAAACTCTAAGTTGAGGAAGTATATGCACCCCATGTTTATTGAAGCATCACTGTCCATAGCCAAGCTATGACAGCAACCTAAGAGGATAAAAAAGTTGTGGAACATATATACAATAAAATATTACTCGGCCATAAAAGAGAATGACATCTTACCATGTGTGACAGCATGGATGGACCTGGAGGGTTCTATGCTCAGTCAGAGAAGAGCAAATACTACAGAGAGAGAATTGGTTGTTGCCAGAGAGGAAGTGGGGTTGGGGCCCTGGGCTGGTGAACGAGGTGAAGGTCCTAAGGACGCACAAAGCTATACCTACAAAATAGTCGTGTGAAGTAAGTAAAGTATAGGAAACATGGTCAATAATATTGTGATAACTGTGTATGGTGCCAGTTAGGGTGCTGGAGGTATCGAGGGAAATGTTTGTATATGATTTTCTAGCCAGTAAGCTGTGCACAGAAAGTGATATATAACACAAGAATAAAAATAACTATATAAAAAAGTTTTTTGTCAACATTTGTTCAAAATGAGTATTTATGCCGTAAATTTATAATTCATATAAAATAAAAATTGATATTCAGAGTCTAACAAACATATGCTTTTATTCTTTATCTGTTCTTCCATGTTATTTAAGTTGGTAAATCTAAAAATGTTCTAATATTATGTTTCTCACATAGCCTTTGCTTTATTTCTGTAAGTTTATAATTATATATGTGCTAAATTACTATACATGCAACTTTCAGTGCATATATTTATCAAAGAATATATAAATATCTGACATGTAGAACACCATTCATTTTTTTCAGAAAGGGACTTTTTTGAATTCAATAAAATTGAGAATTTTAGAATAAAACTAAAAAATTAAGGTCATTTACTAAACTATAAAAAATTAAGGTGCAATACTTTGGTCAAAAATAATGACAGAATAACGTGAAATAAAATCTTACGTGCGTTATGTTAGTACATTTTAATTGGTAGACTAAGTACAGGAGATCGCCTGCCCTAATGTGAGCATGCTTCATTCAATCAGTTCACGGCTTGAATAAAACAAAAAGGCTGATCCTTCTGGGTGTTAGAGGGAGTTACCTCCTGCCTGACAAGCTTAAGTGGAAACATTGATCTTTACCCGCCTTCAGACTAAACTTGGAAGACTGGCTGTTCTGGTATCTTGAGGCTGCCACCTCTCAGTTTGGAATGTACACCAGCAGTTCTCCTGAGTCTCCGGCTGCCTACTTCCGATTTCGAGACTTCTCAGCTTCCATGATCATGTCTCTCTCTCTCTCTCCATATATATATATATATATGGAGAGAGAGAGAGAGTGAGAGATGGCCGAAAGACATATGAAAAGATGCTCATGTGTATATATATAGATGTGTATATATATATATATATATATATATATATATATATATACACATACATACATACATATAGTCTGTCCAGAAGGTATCCAGCCATGTAGTAGAGAGGCATTTAATGAAGAAAAGACATGATAAAAGAAACATTGTACACAGGACAATGACACCTCAGTCCCCTTCAAAGCAGGCACCTTGGGGCCTCACACAGTTCTCCCAGTACCATTAGCTGCTCTGTCATATTTTTCTGAATCTCACTGAGGGTCTAAAATATCTTCCCTTTCAACGGTGATTTTAGTTTGGGGGAAAGTCTGAAGTCACAGGGCATGAAATCTGGGCTGTAGGGGCCTGAGCCACCTGGCTGATTTGATGTTTTATCAAAAAACTCTGTATGAGATGTGATGGAGGAGTGGATGTGTTGTTGTGATAAAGCTGCCAATTACCAGTTGCCCATAGCTGCAGCCTTCTGAATCATCTGACTGAACCATCTGGAGGAATGTTCAAGCTTAATGCAAAATTTGATGCAGATTTGTTGTTCTACTCATCACATTTTGAATATGATGACCACAGAGTGCACATGCTCTCTCAAAGGTATCTACCTCCCCCACTGACTAGTACAGTGAAGTGGCTATTGTTCACGCATGTGCATTCCAGTCCACTCTCCTTGGCTGCCAGGTTGCAGGAATGTCACACAAACTGTCCTCATTATATTAACAATGTCTGGATTATTTCCTGACAGACTTTGTGTGTGTGTGTGTGTTATTAGAGTTAGACAATCACCATACCTAAAGTCCAGATTAGAATCATGAAAGAGACATGTAAAATGTCCTTATGTTTACCAAAACAATAACATTTATATTAAATTTGTTCCCTGAAAATGGAAAAAAACCCAAAGTTTTGCTTTTCTCTAAAAGCATATAGTCATTTTGACTCTATTAATTTTTTCTCTTGTCTCAACCTGATTATTTGGCATATATTTTATCTGTTTGGCTTCCGGAAACAAATATTTAAATAATCTTTTATCTTCTCTTATAAGGAAATAAAATAATCTAACATAAGCTTAAGTAAATTTAAAATTAAATTAAACTTAATAAACTCAAGTAAATTTAGAACCAACTGATACACATCAGATTTTCTCTTTTTTTTATTTTTATTTTTATTTTTATTTTTTTATCTTTCTTTTTTTTAATATAATTTTTATTTAATTCTTGTTCAAGTACAGGTTTCTGTCTTATATTCCCAACCCTGCCCGCCCCCCACCTTAGTGCTAATTTATGATTGATATTTTTCTTTTTATATGGTGCTATTGAGTTATCTATATTTTTCATTATCCTGTTTTCACAGACATTTATCATAAATTTTAAATTTCAAAGGTACCCCAAATATAAGTATAAAGTGATAAGCTCCTTGGTGCATAAAACTTTTACAACTTATTATTTTCTCAAAATGAAAAACTAAAAGTGAAATCAGGTCAAAAGTATTTAATTTGGTAAAGCTTCATTTTGATATATTGAAAAAGAAATATTTTTTTAAATGTTTTTCATGAGTGATAACTAATATAGTTATACCATGGTTTAATATTTAATACTTAGTATTAGTTTTCATTGCTGCTCTACCAAGTTGCAATTTCTTATAGATTTTGATGTTAAGATATTTGATTTATTATCATTTTAACAGGTACTTTTCTTTTGCTAGGCACATAATTATAATTTACCTTGTTTTGTCAAAATTCTATTTTATAAATCCATCCATTAGTAAACATTTTGTCCACCTTTAAATTTTACATAAAATAAAAAAGTAGTTGCTCCTGAAACATGGTACTGTATAACTTAAACCTTGAGTAAAGCAAAAATGGTCTGACACTGTAAGTTCTATTACTCAGACTAAGTACTCCTTGGAAATACAAGGTTTNAAATAAGCTTAAGTAAATTTAAAATTAAATTAAACTTAATAAACTCAAGTAAATTTAGAACCAACTGATAAACATCAGATTTTCTTTAATTAGTGCTAATTTATGATTTATATTTTTCTTTTTATATGGTGCCATTGAGTTATCTATATTTTTCACTATCCTGTTTTCACAGACATTTATCATAAATTTTAAATTTCAAAGGCACCCCAAATATAAGTATAAAGTGATAAGCTCCTTGGTGCATAAAACTTTTACAACTTATTATTTTCTCAAAATGAAAAACTAAAAATGAAATCAGGTCAAAAGTATTTAATTTGGTAAAGCTTCATTTTGATATATTGAAAAAGAAATATTTTTTAAAATGTTTTTCATGAGTGATAACTAATATAGTTATACCATGGTTTAATATTTAATACTTAGTATTAGTTTTCATTGCTGCTCTACCAAGTTGCAATTTCTTATAGATTTTGATGTTAAGATATTTGATTTATTATCATTTTAACAGGTACTTTTCTTTTGCTAGGCACATAATTATAATTTACCTTGTTTTGTCAAAATTCTATTTTATAAATCCATCCATTAGTAAACATTTTGTCCACCTTTAAATTTTACATAAAATAAAAAAGTAGTTGCTCCTGAAACATGGTACTGTATAACTTAAACCTTGAGTAAAGCAAAAATGGTCTGACACTGTAAGTTCTATTACTCAGACTAAGTACTCCTTGGAAATTCAAGGTTTGAAATGGCTTTTTAAGAATGGTAAGTGAGGCTTCAAGTCTTAAATATATGACTTTATTTATAATAATAACACAGTAATTGGTGTTTATTATATTTATTTTAACATTTGTCTTACTATTGACTAATGTAATTACTACATAATATTTATGATCTCTGTATTTCATTAATAACATGAAAAGCCTATAGTTCAACTCTTTTGAGAGTTTAATTTGCATTTAAATCACAGCACTTCAATATATCTTATTTGTTTTGAGTTGCAAGTCTTTAAATATTGAATGTTACAATATTGCAAAATAGCTCACTGCACTAAGACATTTACATCCTTTATCTCTTCCTCTTCAAAGCTTTTGTGCCTGCACAAGTTAAGAAGTGTCATTTTTTTGTTGCAATAAGATGGAAAGATGAATGAGTGGTACAAAGATATTACTAAATATTTTAAAAGAGTAAATATGACTAAAAAGTAAATTTGTGTTGTTTGAGGACTAGCACCATCATATATGTTGAACACTGAGGCTCAGAATTATAAACACAAGAACAACCGTATATAAGACCATATGCCTGTAGGTGAGATAACATTTTTATTAGTTTACCACAAACCAGGAATTGACCTTCCACTTGGAAGACCCAGATCCTGGCTCTTGTCAAATTCTTCATAAATGATACATGCTTTACAGTATACATAGAAAGAAGTGAAATCAGCAAGATGGACGAATATGTCCCTTGTTCATATGTCCCTCAACCACAATAACCCGGCATCCCCTGTGTGGGAGCTTTGGGCACCAGGAGACTGAAATCTCAGTGAATTCCAAGACCGTGAAGCACGGTGTTGAAAAATCAGGTTTGAATGCAGATGGCCAACGTGCTCCCTGTGGTCCCAAGTTCAGACCGGAAAACAGTTCCAACCCTGAAAATATGTCTATAGCCCTACAGCTGCAGCCCAGCACAATATGCCAGGGGACCCAGAAGGAGTCATTGTCCACCTCAGTCTGGGCTGTGGACTGTGAGGTGGTCCATGAACCAGCTCCAGCCTATCTCAGCATAGTCCAGGAACTGCTGAAGGTAAACCCACCAAACTTGGTCAGGTTACAGATTCTGAAAAGACCCTGAACTTAGGCTGCAACCCATCCCAGCTGCAGTTCATTAACATTACACTTCCAGAGATCCTGAAGGGTCCTGTACACAATGCCAGCCTCAGTGTGCTAGTGATTTTGAGGGTCCCCAGTCTCAAAGGGAGACATTCACATCTGTGAGCCAAGAGAACCTGAAATGGTCTAATACTTGACCCCAGACCCCTCCCACATGCAGTATCAGAACAGTCCTGCTGGTACAGGGACCTAGCTGGAGACACTTCCAGCTGTACCCCACAGTATCCTGAAGAGCCATACACTCAGTTCCAGCCCCATCACAGTGACGATCCACCAGCTGACCTGACTGCCCAGATACACATCAGGAGAAACTAACCTCTGTGCATCAAGAGATCCTGAAATGGCTGTGCCCAGATCTGGGGGTCTAGTCCAGTCCACATAGGGACCTGGTGGGAGACATGCTCATCTATGCCTTCAGAGCCAGGTTTGCAGACTTCTAGCTTTGCTAAGGGACCTGAAATAGCCAGGGGGCTCAGTACCCTCAGCCTCAGAACCCTCAGTTCCCTCTCAGCCTCTCTCCAGGACCAGCCCTGCCTATCCAGAGATCTATCCCTTAGCCAAACAGCAGGGATCTGACTGGAGCCTCCCCTATTCAGGAACCCAGTAATAGGACCCCTGTTTGAGGACAGCTTTGGATCTTGAAGTTGACCCTCATCCCAGAGCCAACCAAAATTAAACTAAACAAGGTACTGGAAGCAGTTCCACCCACTCAAGGACCTGACAGGATCCATGTCCATCTGAGTCCCTGTAACAAGCCTGCTATGCTCAGACTCCACTGGAAACCCAGCAACAACCTCATAACAAGCTGCAACCAAGCATGACTCTTACTCCAGATATGATCTGGTCAGCTTAGAAAGCACAGAATCTTTTCAAGACAGTGAAAGTATTCTCTATGATACCATATGGTGGATAACAAGTGTGGGGGCAACTTTGCCCTCAAGTCCCCCCATTCACTACAGATGAAAGTAACACTACCAAGACATGATCTGCTTGGGGAGGAGAGGTAGCCAATTTCTCAGTGGAAAAAAAGGCCAGGAACCTGTTCCTCAATGGCTTTTATTGGGTTTTAATACACAGGAATACAGGTGGCAAGGATCAAACAGTAGATAACATTTCAAAGAAATCTGAGGGCTTAGTCTGAGTCAGTGTCTATCAGGAAAGGGGGTTGCAGAAACTTTGGGAGACATACTAATTTTCTGCTTGGACCCTTAACATATGAATGAAAGCACTCTTAGCAAAGCAGGTTGCACAGGAATTTTAGGAATTCTTTCTTATGCCTGATTACCCCAAGTCCCATTCTAGTTCAGCAAGAGGCTGCACCACCTCCCCCATCATACGTATTCAGGCTTAAGTGGATTAGAGCCAGGAAGCACTTCTCCCAGAGGACATGGGGACTCAGGCTGTGTCAGAATAGCCAGGGGGCGAGGGTCCAATGCTCCCTCTTTGTTGCAGCCCCCCCAAGTCCTTCCATGATGGCCTCCCAAGTGATCGTGTCTGGCTTAGGTTGCCCCTCCTCTGAAGAGTCTTACGCATCATGGACTATCTCATGATGCTTTGGGGGCAAGGGGATGAAGCAGAGGCAGGTTTACTACCAGAGACAAGCTTTGTCTCCTTGTGGCTTGAATTCCAGAGGTCGCTCACTCATCATTAGCCATGGGAGGCAGTTACAATTCCTGAAATCAGGCAGAGTGGTTACCAACAAACAAGTCACTATACATTTGTTAAACCCATAGAGTAGACAACACAAAGACTAATGCCAACTATGACTTGTGTGTGATTATGGTGTGTGAATGCAGGTTCACCAATTGTGCCAAATGTACCACACTGACAAGGGGATGTTGATAAATAGTAGAGGCTGTGCATATGTGAGCATGGTAGGTACAAGGGGTATTTCTGTACCTGCTCCTAAATTTTGCTGTGAGCCTTATATTGGTCTGAAATAATGAAACCTTAATAATTTAAAACTTCAAGCAGTAAAATACCATTTATTGTTTGCTTTTTCCTCCTATTTCACATCCTCATACTTTAGAAATTCACAACATACTTTTGTTAATTTTTCATTAAATACGGCATGTCTTTTAAAGAAATGGAAATAAACTGTAATAAATGCCCTCTTGCATTTGGTTACATATTTACCCTTTCTGGTAGTTTTCATGTTTCCCTGCATAGTTGGCTACCCATAGATTTCATTACCATCCATACTTTATTATTTCTTCCAGTGCAAGACTGCTAGATACAACTTCTAGCAACTTGTCTCTGTCTGACAGTTTCCACTTTACATTTATTTTTTTAATATAGAATTTTGTTGTACGTATTACTGTTTTAAATTCATAATTTTGTTGTTATGTATAGTCTATTTTTTCAGAGGAGAAGTCAGCCGTAATTTTGTTATTCATGTGAATGCAGTGCATCCTTTTCCATTTTTCCCTAGATTTTTTTTAAGTTGTTAACATTAGTCAGCCTTAATTTTGTTATTGTTGTCATGTATCTTTGTCTCTCAGCCATCTGACTCTGCATCTCAGTGTGATTCTCTTTATATTTATGCTGCTTGGAAATTGCTGAGCTTCATCAGTCTCTAGGAAACCCTCACTCATTTTCTTATAACATGTCTTCTGCTTATCCATTATCTCTACTTTTCTGAAGTATTATATGATTAGGATTATGTTTTTCATTTTGATATGTTCCATATGTCTCAGACATAATTTTCTTTTTTTCTCACTATGCCTTTGTGTTATTAATTTTTTATGGACCACTATTAAATGTAACTGATAATTTTTGCAACTAAGTTCAGCTTATAACTAAATTCACTGGCTGATACACCCATTTTTTAAAATATTTTCTCTTTTAGCTTCAGAATGTTCAAATATTGTTTCTTCTAGAGTTTCCAACATTCTGGGAAATTCCCCAGATGTGCACCACACATTTTGTACCCCTTTCTATTAATCTCTCTACATACTTAGAATAATTATCATTAAGCTCTTGTATAGTAGGTCCGATATCTGGTTACTTTGTGGATCTACTTCTATTGACTATTTTTTCTTGATTATATTATATATTTTTTCTTTTCCTTTTTTAATTGTTTATGCTATTACAGTTGTCTCTGCTTTTTCTCCCTTTTCTCACTCTACCCAGACCCACTCCCTCCCTTCCTCGAACTCCAATTCGTATTCGTGTCCATGGGTCATGCATAAATGTTCTTTGGGTAATCCATTCACCTTCTTTCATCTAGTCCTTCCTTTGTGATTGTATACTGATTATGTATAAAAAGACAGTAGAAAATGTGCTAAGTGATATTTACAGACTGAACAGGATGTGTATTTACTCCTTGGACCACTTGGATTAGGTGTGAATCTATCTGGTGCATCGTTTGTCTGGGCTTTGTGGCAGCTTTTATTCACCACCACTTCCTAATGTTTCAAGGATAGATAGAACTTTCCCCTCAGTGATGTTTGGGGTCTAAAGATCAGTGAGATGTCAGAATTCTAGCTCTAATTTTCAGTCCAGATTTTGGGCAGCTGGAGCGGGGGGGTCTCCTCCTCCCCCTCCTCCCCCTCCACCCCCTCCTCCCCCTCCTCCCCCTCCTCCCCCTCCTCCCCCTCCCCCTTTCCCTCTCCCTTTCCCTTTCCCTTTCTCTCTCTTGGAACTCCCTCCTTTCTGTATATAGGAAAAATCTTCTCTCCAATTTGATGACATGCTCCCATAATGTCATGTGCTGCTGGTATGACCTGGGAAGCTCCCCAGCTTTTATTATAGCACCATTATTAGCTCAGTGAAGGCTTTCAGCTCTTATTGGTATTTTCCCCAATGTCCTGTCCTAAACCCAACCTTTATAATGCCACTAAACTAAGCTCATCAAGACCCTTACTCTGGTCTGAATGCTCATGTTCCCCAAACCTGATTATGTGGAAAACCCAATGCCCAAATTATTGCATCAGGATGTTGGGTTTTTGTATGCGATTAGGTCATGAGAGCTTGGTCTTGAACTTCTAGTCTCCATACTGTAAAAAATACATTTCTGTCATTTATAAGCTACTGATCTATAGTATTTTGTTAAAGCAGCATAGAAAGACTAAGACAGTCCTATTCTGTAGAGATATCTTTCTCCGGTCTTTTGCTCTCCCCCATAGCCTATTGTGTGCCCTCTGTAAATGGCATGTGGGAAGGAACTAGCAGGTACATCCAAATCAGATGTGTGAGGTTGGATTCTAATCCAACAGTATCATTCATGAGCCTAATTAAAAAATTCTCTGAAACATAAAGCATTTCTTTTTCTCTCCCCCTATGGCATACAACATAGGACAACAGTAGGTTGACAATTGTTGAGTATGGAAAACACAGAGTTCATTCTTGCATTATTTATGATTTACTATATTATTTTCCATATGAACAACAATAAACCAACTTTTGCCCCTCCTCATATTTACCGTTCCTAATCTTCTTCCACAAGGTGTGGAAAAAATGTGAAACTCATTTCTCTCAAGAAGTGTTCAGCCCTGGCTGGTGTAGCTCAGTGGATTGAGTGTGAGTCTGCGAACCAAACAATTGTGGTTCAATTCTCAGTCAGGGCACATGCCTGGGTTGCAGGCCAGTTCCCAGCAGGGGATACATGAGAGGCAAACATACATTGATATTTCTTTCCCTCTCTCCTTCCTGTCCCCTCTAAAGATAAATAAATATTTTTAATTTGAAAAAGAAGTGTTCATTACTTTTTGGAGGGGTTTTTTCAGTTTATTTGCATCATCCAATTTCTGGTGGACTACTTAAAACAATGAATTTGCTGTTTACCTATCTTTTATCCCTTTGGTAGGTTGGTATAATGGTCTCTTGAGATTTTTTATATCACGATCAGAAATATACCTCATTCATTTTTTAACCTTTCATTGTCCTTATATATATTAAGCACATGTAAGAAACATAAAGGATCCACTCGCTTTTTAATATGTGATGATTTTTCTCTTCAATAATTTACACACTTAATGTACTAACTTCAGCCCAGACTCCTTAATTGAATTACTTACCTTACTTCTTTCTTAATTTGGAAGTTTGCTTTGCATACGGAGTTGAGTGTGTAAATACTTTTAGAATAAGACTATTATAACTAAGTGGATAATAAATAAACTGGTAACCCATTTGATTTTATATTAAGTATTTTTTTTTGGTAAAGTGACTACAAGGTACAAATATGAGATCTATCCATGAAGTACCCAGCCATGTATATGAAAAATAAAGACATTTATTGAAGAAGATACAAGGTACAAAAAACATTGTACAAGAACAATAAAGCCTCAGTCCCCTTCAAAGTGGCCACCTTGGGGCTGCACACCGTTCTCCCAATTGCCATCAACTGCCCCGTCATATTTTCCTGAATCTCATTGAGGGTCTGAAATCTCTTCCCTTTCAAAGGTGATTTTAGTTTTGGGCTGTAGAGGGGCTGAGTCATTTGGGTAATTTGATGTTTTACTAAAAACCTCTGCACAAGATGTGATGCACGGACAGACATGTTGTTGTGACGAAGCTGCCAATCAGCAGTTGCCCATAGCTGTGGCCTTCTGAATCATCCAGTTTCCAAAGAGGAATATTCAAATTTAACACAAGATTTGATGCAGATTCGTTGCTCTATTCTCTCAGTTATTTTAAATGTGAGAGCTACATAATACATGGCCACTCAATGGTGTGTATGACCCCCACTGACTATGACAGTGAAGTCATCATTGTTCACACAGGTGCATTCCAGTCCACTCTCCTTGGCTGCCAGGTTACATTGATACTGCGCAAACCATTCTCTTTATATTAAAAATGGCTGGATTTTTTCAGGCAGAACTCATATTAAGTGTACTTTCACCTTATATTCTCTGTGAAATATGTGTGCAGTGATTAGTATAGGAGAAACAGAAATAGTGCCAGGTTTCCACCGACTTATTTTCTTTCGTCTCCGACGGGTTTCTTATTTGGTGCTTGTAAGTTACCCTGTTCATACCAGAAAGGTGGTCAGTGACTGAATATTGCTGATGTTCAGGGGGCAGCTTCTGATTTGGAAACAGCTGGATCAGAGAATTGCTTTACAACTACAACTTTGAAGAATTACCACAAACTTAGTAGCTTGATACAACACACTTACTTTTATCTTACATTATGTAAATCAGACATCTGACATGGATCTCATGGATCTCATGGATCTCTAAATTAAGTTTGTTAGGGTACATTTATGGAGGCTCTTATGGAGAATTTATTGTCCAGCTTCTAGAAACCACCCCACTCATGAGCCCATTGCTTCAGCCTCCATGTTCAAGCCAACAAGAATAGGTTAAGTCCATCTCACAGAGCATCACACTAACCCCTCTTCTTACTCTCTCTCCCCTTTTGCAAGCCATATTTATGCGTCCAGGGGTTGGAATATAGAGATCTCTGAAGGACGTTTACTGTACCTAATGCAATCACAATGTGACTCCAAATTTATATAAGCATCTTGACTTACAGTATTATCCCTTTAAAGGCCTCAGTTTCCTTATTTGTGGAATGGAAACAATCATCCTTCCTTTGCTTATTTGTTGTTAGGAAATAAGGTGGTAAAATATGTAAAATGTGCCAATAAGAAATAGTCAATAAATGCTAGTTATACTGTTAATGACAATTAATGCAGCTAGAGGATGAAGACACAGGAAAATATCTTTAATTATACATATTTTTATTGATTCCTCCTGCATGATTATAATTTGATGATTTGCTGTAGTTAGTGCAAAGATACTTGGAAATGCTTAAATATAATTTGAAGAAGTATATCATTAACATTATTTCAGAGCTTCAGTACTATAGACAAAAGTGATAATCATAGAAACATTGGATTGTTTAATAACATTTCTATGACTACAGAGCTTAACAGAATAGTGGGGTACATGTCATTAAGAATGCTGATCACTGTCCAGACCGACTGTGGGCATTTTAAGGACGCCAACACCATCCTGGCATCTGCCATGGAAGCAGATGCTATTTACATCTGTTTTCTATGATAGTCACTGAAGATGGCAGAAAAAAATATATATACATTAAAGCAAGCTGCTCAGATATTCAGGAACATATTTGGCTTGTCAGGGCACTTTTACAAATCATTGTAAGAGATAGGATTTAAGGAATATACAAATTTTAACCAATAAAGAAATATGGGTCATAAAGGACACATGGACAAAGCCAAAGGGAGGGTTAGGATTGAGGATAGGAGGTGGGGGTGGTTGGGGCAGGGGGAGTGGTGGGGAGAAATGGAGACAACTTCACTTAAACAATAATAAAAATAAATAACTAAAATATAAGTCGGCAAGTCCAAAAACAGAAATCAGTTTTTTAATTTTTTTTATTTTTTTAATTTTAATTTTTATTTAATTCTTGTTCAAGTATGAAATACGTTTTTTAAATTTACCTGTGAATAAATGTATTGTGTATGTTTTCTAATCAATTGCTCAAATTGAATTCTGACAATTTTAAGTGAACTGAAGAGCAGAGGGAAATAATTGTTCTTTCATATTAAAACTTGTACTTTAATTTTTAACCAAATTTACCATATGTTGAGTACTTGAAACTTGGATTTTCGGTAAGATATATGTACATAGATTAATCTACTTCCTTCTAATTTTAAAGATATTTTCCCTCTAATGACTTTGTTAACTTTAATCCCATAGGAACTTTTGGCCCTGGCTGGTGTAGCTCAGTGGATTGAGCACGGACCTACGAACCAAAGGATCGCAGTTCGATTCCCAGTCAGGGCACATGCCTGGGTTGCGGGCCAGTCCTCAGCAGGGGCCAGTTCCCAGCAGAAGACACACGAGAAGCAACCATACATTGATGTTTCTCTCCCTCTCTCTATCCCTTCCCTTCTAAAGATAAATAAAATCTAATAAATAAATAAATAAAGTTATTTAAAAAAATAAAAATAAATAAATTCCTGGAACTTTTGAATAAACTCAAAGGCATTATTGTTTTGCAAGAACACTGAGAAAAATCCCAACTAAATCTAGTTTTCTAAGGACCTTTTTTAAAAAAATGATAATGATCAGTCAGTCCTGGATAGCAGAAGCTAGACTGCAAGAGTAAGTTTTTAAATGTCCCCCCCAGGCTGGATAATCTATATGTAACAATAACTGGAGGGGAGCTTTAACTTGGGGATATTAGGAAAATAACAAATAGAAGAATGACTGCCCTTAGAGAGCAAGAATTTTTAAATTGATTTAAACATAATGTTATACAATAGCTATAAAAAGGATATAGTCAATTTTATTATAAGACATTTATTGATAAAAAAGAAAGTATCCCCCCTTTAATTTGATGGAGCTCATTCCTACTGAACCAGATCTGGTAAGTATGTAAAGTGCACCAGCATTTAACTTTCTTGCAATATTCTATCTGCACATTATACTTACAGAAAACAATCTCTCTATCTAGTGTTTTACCCAATATACTTTTAATCATTTCTGTCGAAGGTGGTCGTTGCTCTCAACATGATTTGCAGTAATGATTGTTCTTGATTATGCTTATCTCTGGAATGGCATCTCTATCAGTTTGCACGGACAGAGAACACTTTAGTCTCTCTCAGCAGAATAATATCCTTGGCTTTGGTGAAGATAGTAAACCCATAACTGCTGTCCAAACTGAAAATAGTCACATCTCTAGGTAGACAAAAATAGAGTACACAAATTCCTACAGAAAATTTTAAAAATTGTCATTGACAGCAACCTGTGGCTGCTCATGTATCTTCCTGTTTAACTTCTTACCAGAAGAGTGAGACTACACTCTTCACTCTAAGGGTGTTCTTGCAAAGGTTGACATTAATTAGGAGACTAAACATGTAGATGAACACGCAGGCAAAGCTCTCTGCACTTTATTTGGAACACAAAGTGTTGTTAAACAAAATATAATCCCAACTTGATTATTGTAAAACATATAAACCATAAATACAGGTTAATACCTAAATCTAAACTTACTGGGATTGTCGTTGGCCAGGTAGCTCAGTTGATTAGAGCATTGTGTCAATAGGCCAAGGTTGCAGGTTTGATCCCAGTCAGGGCACATACAACGAGTAGCCAATGAATGCATACATGGCTGGAACTATGAGTCAATGCTTTCTCTCTCCCTTCCTCTCGCTCTCTAAAACCAATAAATAAAATAAAAATAAAACTTACCTGGATCTCTCAAACAGAAAATCAGGTTATTTTCTAGTTTTGAAACAAAATACAACATCAGTGATTAAAAGAAT
The DNA here is from genome assembly GCF_014824575.4 of Sturnira hondurensis. Lineage (NCBI taxonomy): Eukaryota > Metazoa > Chordata > Mammalia > Chiroptera > Phyllostomidae > Sturnira > Sturnira hondurensis. The sequence continues at coordinate 152,923 of NW_028089315.1, forward strand.
TACTTTAGGGACAGTAGAAGGCTGTCCAGTCAGGAACATCTTAATTTTACTTGGGTTTCAAAGTGCTAAGATTTGAACCTTATATATGAATGCAGCACAGATAAGAATGGAAAAGAATGCCTTTTGGGGAGTATAATTAAGTCTACAATTCAACATATGTAAATTTTAATTGTTTTCCTTCATCCAACAAATAATTTCTTTCTTTGTAAAGTTGAATTGCTTGAAGTTTTAATTAGACTTAAAATAAATAAATAAATACAAATATTTCAGTTTGTATGTAGAATATTTTATAGTAACCTTTAAAAAGCAGCAGATGTCTCATTATTCAAAAACATCCTTTTCTCTAATATGTAAAAGATATTAAACTTTCAAATTTAAAAATGCATGAGATCAATACAATTGGCAGTTCAGTAATAAGTAAAATAAGCCATAACAAAAGAATGTTTTGAAATATGGACCAAATTAATCTGGAGGATAATTTTTATAATCTGAAGCAGAAAAACCCATGATTTATCAGCAAAATTCATATATCAAGAGAATATCAATGGTTATATGTAAGTTTCCAAAATATGAAAGTTAGCATTGAGACAAGATAATAGTTCAATAAAGACCCATACGCCCTAACTTTAATACTACTGTTCATAAAAGTATAATCAACAGAGCAGAAAAGAAGCACATGGAATGGGAGAAAGCAAATGCAAATCATGGACCTGACAAAGGGTTAGTCCCTTTATCAGGCTAAATGTAGAGAACTCCTACAACTTGAAAACAAAAACCAAAATCCATATTTTAAAAAAATGTGGAAAACAAACACAAACTCAGTGACACAGATAACAGTATGGTGGTTATTAGAGGAAGAGGGGGTGGGGACAAGAGCAGACAGGGGTAAAGGGGATCAAATACATGGTGGCAGAAGGAGATTTGACTTTGGGTGGGGAACGCGCAATGCAACATACAGACAATATATCATAGAACTGTATCTTTGAAAGGTACATAGTTTGTTAACCAATGTCACCCCAATAAATTAGAAAAATAAGAATTAAAAATGGGCAAAAGACTTGAACAGGCATTTCTCCAAAGATAGCATAGAAAGCCATCTTAGAAAAGATACTTAATATCATTAAAGAAATGCAAATGAAAACTACAATTAGATATCACCTCACATCCATAAAACAGAAAATAACAAGTGTGAGCAAGGATGTGTAGAAATGGAATGCTTGTGCAAGGTTGGTGGGAATGCAAAATGGTACAGCAACTACAAAAAGCAATATGGTATTTCCTCAAAATATTAAATATAGAATTAGCATGTGTATTAGTCTTCTCAGGCTGCCATAACCAGATACCAGACTGGGTGGCTTAGACAACAGAAATCTATTTCTCATAAATCTGGAGATGAGAAGTAAAAGATCAAGGTGCCAGCTGATTTGGTTCATGGTGAAAGCTCTCTTCCTGGCTTGCAGATAGCTTACCCTCTTGCTGCATCTTTAAATGGCTTTCTTTGTGCTTGGACAAAGAGACAGAAAGAGGCAGTTGTTAATGGGTATAGGATTTCAGTTTTGCAAGATGAAAAAGTTTTGGAGAGCTGTTGCACAAAAATGTACAGAAACTTAGCATTACTGAACTATACACTTAAAAATGGTTAACAGGAAATTTTATGTAATGTAGTTAAAAGTTAAAATATTAATTATATTAAATATTAACTCTTGAAAAATATAATAAAAGCAAATATTTAATTACAGAATATTTTCCCTTCAAATTCCCTGCCATTTCCCCAATAACCTTTTTGAGATTTATTTTTAGCATCTAGATTAATTTAATCTATAAGAACATTAATACCCATACATGGATTTTTAAATGAATAATAGTTTAAAGGTGGCATTTGTTAACATTTCGGGTGAACTTTTTCTAGATCAAAAGAAATGATTTGCCTTCTGATTTTTTTTCATAACAAAATCAGGTTATAATAAGTGGAAATTTAAAACTACTTACAATCATACCAATTTAATCTTATTAAATAATATTAATATATAACTTTTCCATTAGTGGACATTTAGTCCTGTCCAAAACGTCTAGAGAGACATTTTATTCATGCCAAAAGATCCATGATATTTGGTTCTTTCCAAAATGTCTAGGGATGCATTTAGCCCATACTTCCTTCTCTTCTTCGAGTTTTGAACTCTGACCCAGCTACCTAACCCCTTGCACCATTACCATGTAGGCTACCAAGGTACGAAGAGTTATTATGGAAGGGAGTGCAGCCGCCACACAGTTACTAGAGCAAGAAAATATGGTAGTATTTTTTATGTATTCATGTTGAGAGTTCAAAGCAGAAATAAACGTTATGGTCTATTTGAACCCAGGGATATCTTCTTTAGTGAGGACATTTTGGACAAGACCAAGTTATCAAGGACCTTTTGTCATGGCCACCATATCTCCAGGGAAGTTTTGGTCATGTCCTGCAAAGAATTTTTCTATATGTATAGTATCAGGAAATTTTCACTACTTTAGGACTGGAAGTAAACAAAATGTATGAACGGGCTTGTAGAAGCGAAAACAATTGTTAGTCTATTCAACACTAAAATTTCTGTTTCTTTGACTTTGCCTTCACTGTTATTATGACAAGTTAAAAATAACAACAACATACCATTCAAGAGTAAGTTTGTTTTCTCGCTGTTGGGAAAGCCTGATCCTTTGAGCCCTGGATTGTCAGAGCCAGTTCTCTCGTCACCCTAGTTAGCGCCCTCTCTCATGCTCCACCTCTCTAAGGTCACCTCTTACCCAGCTCGGGGTACAGGTAATGCAGGTCAGATTCGAAGGAACAAACAAGAGCGGGGAGCTACTCGGGATGCAGAGTGTTCTCCCAGGAGGAACCCGGGGGAGGAAGACCGCACAGTACAGGTGTGCGGGGCTTCTCTCCGCACCAGACGCTTTTACCCAGCGCCAGCCGCTTTGGCCTGAAGAACAGCAGGAGGGCAAAGGCACGGGGGCTGCAGTTCTTAGCGATCCCGGCAACGCAGGGGTCGCCCTAGTCCCGCACTTGGCCGCCACATCCGGCCCACTAGCTAGGCTTGCTCTCCTCGGGAAGTCCAGGGTCTCAGAGGGCCAGCTCACTCAGCCCGCCGGAGAAGGTGGGACGTTTGCCTGCGGACCCGAAGAGCACAGCCTTGGTCCCCGTCGCTGGCTGTCTCTGCCCCGGGGAGGAGACATTGGCCAAGCCCGCTGGGGGCGTAGGGCGCGGGGAAGCTGGAGGCTCCAGACTTCCCCTCTGGTCAGCTGCTACCGAAGCCCTTCCAGCACCGTTCTGAGTCCGAACGACAGCAAAGGGGTGGAGAGAGAGAGCATCACTGCAGACTAGAAAAATCTCCCATCGGCGATTTGGCCTTTGTGAGCAGCCTTCTTCCTCTGGGAAGGTGGCACATCGGCTCAGCAGGGACCCGAATTCGTACCCAGAAATCTGACGTGCAGTGGACTTCGAGGTTTTACTGCTGGGCCGGGGGTGGGGGGTGGGGCGCCCACTCCGACAGGGGTTCCTTGGGCATAGGGTTAGGCCTTGGGTCTTCCCAAAGGTTGTTCTGATGCGCAAACAATCCCTATGAATCAACCACTGACCTGCCTCTGTACTGAGCTGGCCACAAGTAATTATCCCTTTAATGAATGGCTGCCCAGAAACATACGAGAACTGTGGAGGTGGGGGATGGGTAGCGTGAGTCAGGTTCCTGGGAACTCCCGCAGGCAGTCCCCGATTTCCCCGCTCTTAGTGAGAGGACACTCCCCAGCAGCCCCAAGGCATTTTGAGGGAACGTAAACTTAGAAGACACTGAACCAGGAAGGAGTGCAGGATGTGGACGCCAACAGGTAAATGCCCCCGACTTCTTAGGAAGTTTCACTGGGAACCTGTTTATTTGAAGAAAAATTAGTTGATTCTTGTTAGTGGTGCTTTTCTAAAACTCTTGAATATTCTCCTTCCCTACTCCCAACTTCTCTCCGATCTTTCCGGATACAGTCGCTGCAAGGAGCAAAAGTGCTGTTCCTACTGCCAATCTCCAAAGTTTCCAATGCCCTTAAAGCAATGCCTGTGCAGAAAGTTCGGTTAGACTCCCGAGCTCAGGACCCACGTTGGAGGAAGAATGCGGAGCTGTAGAAGTAGCACTTACGACGCAGCATCCAGGTGAATGGAGGAGGAGGGGATTAAGCACAGCCCACAGATACTGAGGGTTCTCTCAGTGATCAAGCCTCCGACACCCAAACGGGCGCGCACCCGCACGCTCGCTCGCGAGCCCGCGCGCACACACACGCACGCACACAGCACGCGCGCGCGCACACACGGGTGTTTCCCCTGATTGGCCGCTAGAGGGAGGGACTCTGGGCGGTCGTACTAGCTGAAACAATATGGGGCCTGCTCTCTGGGGAGTTTGTGTTTTTACCTTCTAAAGGCTTCCAACGATGATGATCAAAAAAAAAAAAAAAAAAATCTACCTTGGCCGGGTTCGAACTGCACCTAAAAGACCGGAAAATGTAGTGTTCTTTGCTCCTTTGGACTTGAGGTTCTCCGTTCTATTACACCTTCAACTACTTTCGACGAGTCTTGACATACCCTGAACAGAGCCAGGACTCTGATTTAATGCGCTCAGATGGTCGTTCTCTTTTCCCGTAGGGGAATTTAGGAAAGAGACGCTCAAATGTGAATCATTTTCTGGATTATTTTCCACATCTGTTTAAATCGTTGTTCTAGCTAAAAGAGAAACGCAAAAAGCAGAAACAGAAGGGGTCATTTTACACTACCAGGATAAAGGAACAAAATCCCCTTCTCATCATATTTCTGAGTTTGAATCTAATTCTCCCCGCCAACCTGAAAATAGTTGCAACATTCTTAGAAAATGCCACATATTAACGTATTACTTTCAGAAATACTACTTCCTTGTGCAAAGGCTTTTTAGGTCTCGATAGTATTAGCATGGAAATCACCTAAGAAAACGAGTAAGCCTCGTTTGAACGACTAGAATAATTTCACCTGGTGTGACCGAATTGGATGGTAGGCATGTGGCGGTTAAGGGAAGATTTAAGTATTATCTTGATTAAAATTTTAAGATTGAAAAATCTAATACCGTTCACGTAAAAGGCGTGAGGTGAATTTCAACTAACTTTGCGAAATGAATCATAGTGACGCCAAACTGGAGCGGAAGAGGAAAGTATTCTCACTAATTCCCCTGAAAACCAGGTGTTGAGCGCTTTGGTGACCAAATAGTGCCTGCGCATAGTGACCACACCTCTCTCCACGCAGCTCTGGCTCTGTTCAATTGGTAAAGCGCACTCGCGGCAGAAATGCCACCGGTATATCATTTGCGTGATGGGCTTGGGGGGTTGACACTCCGCAGCGCCACCAGCGCTGTTTCCCCCTGAAGTCAGCCACTCTCACTGGCGCAAGCAGCCAGTCGCCCTCCGCACGCTACAACCCGCGGGGCGGGTAGCCCTGGCGCTCATCCTGCGAGCACAGCTGGTGCTGACATCCGTTCAGGGCTTTAAATGTGTCTGTCCCTGCGCAGGAAGGAACAGACTTTGAAGCGAACACTTTGCCCGAAGGTAGTCGCGTCTCCGCTCTTGCAGGCAGCAGCTCCGGCTCCTCTTGCTCTTCCCGGATCAACGTTCGTCTTTACCCTCTTTCCATTGAGTCCCCGCAAGCCTCTCCAACGAGAGGTACATCTGGTATTTGCACTCAGGCGTGAACCAAAAGGGTTGACCATGCCCAGTGCTTTTCCTGTGGACTCGAAGACTAGAGATTACGAGGTGCGCTCGGGGATCGCTCAAGGAGTGGGAAGCGTCCTTTCCCATTTCGGCAGGAGTGGTGATTTTTCTCAGAGCTGGTGAAATTGTCCTCCCTGTCTCCGTGCCCGCAACTTGTTTTGGTTTCTTCTCAGTCCTATTTGTACTGTTCCAATATGAAAGTTTTTCTCCCTTACCCGAAAAATCTGTCCATTTAATTCCCCCCCTCCCCGCCCCCACTGTCTCTGCCAGGCATTCTCCCTGTGCGGTGAGTGGATAGCAGGGCGCGCAGTGTGGCAGCGGTGGTGGAGATTCAAGTGATCAGGCGGAGCAGAAGGGAAGGAGCTGCTGCCAGGGGCTCCCTGGGTAACCCTTTACCAAGAGAAAGAGCTGGGTAAACGCGCAGAAGAGAAGCGCGAACCTTCCGGGACACTGGTGTCTGAAAACTGGATTTTAATCAGCATCCTGGCTGTGCGTCTCTGTCCCTTTTTCCCATTTGGTAACTAGTCGAGAGAAGCGCTCGACAGGAGCGCTCTGCAGGACCCAAGCTCCCGGCTGCTCAGGATCCGTGCGTCCGCTGCTGCGGAAGGCTCTGAGGGGAGGACGCCAGCGATTGCTCACTGGAGACTGGAGGTAGGCAAGAGGGTGGGGATCCGATTCTAGTGCTCGGCCCAGATTCCAAAAGGGTGTCCTGTTTCACTGTTCCCAGGCATTCTTCTTCTTCACCTCATTCCCCATCGCACCCTCCCCGTTTTGGATTCAGGCTCGGGAATAACCAGAATCACAGCACTCTCAAGGTGGATTTATTCGACCGCTCGTCGCCTTATAATGTCTGATCCTTACCTTTGGTTGTGTTAGGGATACATGAGCTTCGCTGGGAAGTTGAAAGCTTGCAGATTTTGAGAAGGTCCAACTTGATTGTATTCAGTTTCTTAAAGGATGTGTTTCCTGTGGGCAAGAATCATGGGAAATAAATGTCAGTGTCATATACAACTGCTACAGCAGTTCAGAAATCACCTTCATTTCCCCCCAAAAGTTTTCCCCCCGTGCAAGTTTTCCTAAGGTCCGGATGTATGGCGTGGAGACTTGGTTTGTTTTGTTATGTATAAACTGGAAAAGGTGCTTCCCTTCTATTTTTAAAGTGCTAGATATCAAGGACATTGTAGTTTTCTTTCTTTTTTCCCCTCTGCTGACCATGTAACAAAGCACTTGCGAGCATTTAGAGGACGGAACACTTTTACAATCTGCAGGAATGATGACAGTCTTTGCTGTTTCCAGCCTTGCCTGAAGTTTTTATTTAAATACCTGATCATTTTTAGTTAACAGAGCTAATTTGGTGTAAGGCTGAACTAGTAATATCTTGGGTGCAATTCAGCCTGGTAAGATTTTGTATATAATGAATGTAATTGATCCCTACAGTTGTGCGTTAGCTAATGACATAAATTGCCTGAGATGATAGAAACAGCCCTTGAATTTTTGGCAAATTATATATTTGTACTGTTTGGGAATACTAAAAATCAATATGAAAAAATGTATGTGACAAGAATATGAATGTATAGGTGATAACAGAAATGCCAGTTAACTTTAAGAAGGTGGTTTATGAAATTAGTGCCTGATTTCCTATCTGCATATGGTAATCAGTGAAACAAATGAACCAGTTAGGATTCTGAGCTTGCAATACTTGGCTCTATAGAGACTGCTGTTACATATCATTCTGATGGCACTTGTAGGAATAGAATAATGTTTGATGGGTTTATTCACTTCCTCATACTTGTGTGCTGTACATTCCAGAATGTCCTGTAGAACAGAGAGAGACAAGATTCAAGTTCAAGTTCTTGCCTCATTACACATTGTCCTCTCTGTCCCACAAGGTATCTTTTGCATGAGCTACAACTAGCAGAGTCTGGAGCTTCTTTCTCTCCTTCCTCTTCTACAACTCCTTTTTTTCTTGCTCCTGAACACTGGGAACTTAAATCTCAGTCTGATCTTAAATCTCCTTCTCTGCAGGAGGGCCTGTCACACGTGTTCTTCCTTACAGGGTAGCTCTGAGTTGGGATTGCCCTGAATTTAAATAAATTAATCCCCAAACAGTAAATTTTGTGCAGTTGTTGGGTAGATAATGAACATACCCCCCATTCCTCCTGCAGAGCCAGGGAAGGGGACAAGGTGGTCCAGGGGAGCACAAAAGGTGAGTCTAGAGTACAAACCAAGGGTGAATAGTGAACTATGAACATGGATTTTACTTAAGGAGAATTGGGGCAGTGTAGAAGAGAATGAATAAAACTAAAATCTCAGTTGTGTTTGTATGTGTGTGTATAGAGGATGGATTATCTTCGGCACGAATCAGCCTTATGGTAAGTGAGTTTATCTCAAAGGTCAAATCTTGTTTGAGAAATGCTTTAAAAAGAATTGGGAATCCCAAGAAAATAAATAGCTATCACTTGTAGCTATGGCTTTCATATAAACCCTTAATTCTTAGGGTCTTAAACAGGTTTCCTCAAATTTTAGTGCCTAAGAGTACATAACCGTTGAGATTCATAACCCCTAACCTATGAGAAATTTGTTCAAGAGGATTCCGTTAACTGCATATTTAACACTGGGGGTAATTTCAATTCTCCTAAATTCAAGAATTATCCTGTGAAGAATGCAGGTTTAGTGTTAATGAACTTGCTTTTGTTAGGAAAGGTATCATGCACATATATTAACATGAAAACTTTTTTCTGATATCTGTTATCTTCTTGTACTTCCCTTGCTTTCCCTGATCAAGGTCATTATTATTGCCATGTCTCCCCTGTTAGATGTCTATTCTCAAACACCAAATTTCTGTCACTGGTACAAGTGAGTGCTGGACGGTGGCTGGTGCTAAAACTGGGAGAAACTAATACTGAGCTGATGGAAGTACTTAAGTCTTAAAAAATCAATATGCTGATGGGTTTTATTAGAAGATAGTTTTAAGTAAAACTTGTGATTAATTATCTCTTCCTGACTGGAGGGAAGACCATTTTTAAAGTGCTAATATTTTTAATTTATGAATTTACATATTTATAGTTTTCTGAATAATATAAAGTAATTCAATTAATTTACATAAAATTATAGAAAGTAAACTTAAAAATTCCTACAATCAATTTTTTCTACTACCTTTCTTAACTTTCATTAATAAAACTTCATGAAGTGACATGAAAGTAGAGGAAATGATTAATGAAATTCTGACGTCAGTGTAAGTTTGGTCATTTCTTTTGTTATTGTTGTTGTTGTTTGCAAGTGACTTAATTAAGTAATTAAGAAAATACTTAATTTCTCCCACTTCTTCCATCCAAAAGGAGTTAATCATTTATTGTCATGGTCTTCAATATGTTTAGTGTTCATCAGCATTTTGGTGATATCAAAGTTGTAATTTCTTTGTTTTTTAGTGTTTTCTTATATAATACCACTTGCATAAGAGTTTCTTTATTCACATTTTTTGCAATAATAGGGACTTGGAGCTTGTTACTACTTAAAAAGTGGACACTGCAAGAGCACAGCATCACATAAGGATAGAGGAAGAGGATATTCCATGTACTTCTCTTTAAAATATCACTTTATTCAACTGTGTATGTGTTGGTTGACCACCATTTTAAACTACGTGTATGTTGAATTTTTTGCCGCTTTTATGCTTTAATAAAATATGACTCTTCAGGTAATGCGCACCATAGATGAATGTGAATTATATGCTAATTTTTGAGTTGAGATTTTATTTTTTGTTGAAACTCCAACAACCACTAAAGATGTTTTATTGGTGACAGCCTCAGAAGTGGGAAATCCAAGAAGGAAACCACAAAACAGTTTAATCCTAGTGAAGTAAACTTAAGCTAAGAAAGATATGTTTTTGCTTATTATCCTCAAATCACAGATGTTATGATTGATATATTTACATTGAAACATAGTGCCAAATGGTCCAGGATCTCTGCCATATTTTAAAGACTTTTATAAAATAATGACATCACTTATAGCAAGGGCAGCCCATTTTTGTCTATAAACATATGTAAAATTTTGCTTAGAAGTTCTAGAAACTTCTTTTTCTATCACATAGCCTCTCTCCCCATGGGGTGAGAGAGAGAGAGAGAGTAGCCTACATGGTGGTGCTATTGTGATTAATAATATTTTTTATAATCTATCCTTGAACCACCTTTAGTTATATCTGTACCAATGGAAATATTGGACTTTCCTCAAATGATACATTTTCAGACGGAGTTCTCAAACTAATGTACTATCCATCAGAAGGTCAGAGTGCCCATTAGGGCCATGGATAGCCTTTTTAAAAATAATTCCCTCTTTCTGTCCAAGTAAACCTAGAAACCATGACTCTTATCTTTTTTCCATTCTCTTCCCTCTTTGTGCTCTGATATAAATCACATGATATCTATAGATGATATTATCTCTTAAAGTGATTTCACATATACCAGATATTTTATCAACTACAAGGGTATATGTTTCTTATCTCTGTTCTGTTCATAAAATCAGAATGGCTCTTCTTCCACATTCCATTTGGTTTACATTAAATTCATCGTTGCAACCTGAAAAAAATTATTCTCGCTAAGTCAATGATTTCATGGATTCCCTTAACAAGCAGTTTTGCATTTTAAAAGAGGACTGACAGATAGAATAAGAGGAATCTTAACAAATGTTTCCAGCTAAGGTTTACAGGTCATTAGACAAAACCCCCTACAAGTTAAAGTCTTACAAATCACAGTTATATGTATGAGGTCTGTCCAGAAGATATCCCACAATGTAATATGAAAAACAGAGACATTATTGAAGAAGATACAAGAAATGTGGTTCATAGGACAATGATGTGTCAGTTCCCTTCAAAGTAGGCACCTTGGATATCACACAATTCACCCAATTGCCATCAGCTGCCGTGTCGTATTTTCCTAAATCTCATCAAATGTCTGAAATCTCTTTCCTTTCAAAAATGATTTCGCTTTTGGGAAAAGCCAGAAGTTGCAGGGCACCAAATCTGGGCTGTAGGGTGGCTGAGTCACTGGGGTGATTTGATGTTTCACCACAAATCTCTGCATGAGACTCTGATGCATGAGCAGGTGCACTGTCGTCATGAAGTTGCCAGTCACCACTTGCCCATAGCTGTGACCTTCTGAATCATCTGAATCATTTCCACAGAGGAATGTTCAAGCTTACCACAAAATCTGATGCAGACTTATTGCTCTACTCAGTTATTTTTAATGTGATAACCACATAGTACACATGCTCATTCAGCAGCATCTATGGCCCCCGCTGACCAGTACAGTGAAGTTCTCATTCACATGTGCACATTCCAGTCCACTCTCCTTGGCCGCTAGGTTCCATGGATCTTGGGCAAACCATTCTCCACGGTTTGGACTTTTTCTTTATATTGTATACTAACAATGTCTGGACTTTTCCTGGACAGACCTTATATATAAGGCCAGCTCTATAACCTGGTTGAGGTCTGCTGGCCTTTGTTATTTGATATCTCAAGTCTGCTATTTGATAACTCACATCTAGAGTTCCAGAGCCCAAGCAAAGACTTCGGGTGCAAATAAGCAACAAGAGCTTGAGTGCATGACTAAGATGTGGACAAGGAGAATAGGATGTTATCTTCATAAATCTATGGAACAGAAGATGGAATCCAGTGACTAGAGGCACAGCAGAAAGGTGGACCACAGTTAGATACTCTGTCTGGGTTTGCCACTGGCAAAGGTTATGAGTGAGGTCAGACTAGAAGGCAAAACTGTGGTACAGAGAAGAAATCCAAGGGGAGGGAGAAACCACGGTGCCTGGGTCAAATCCATATTGTCTTTGGGAGTGAAGGAAGACATTTACCTGCCTGGTTTTTTTGCAGTTCTTCTTTTGCTGGACTATCTGAGAAATTGTTTTATGGAGTGCCAGCTGAGTTTGGTTCCTAGTGAAAAAAGTGTCTTTATTTTTCTGAATTCTTAAAACCGTATAATTATTGTAGTCTAAGAATTATATCTTCTTATTATGTATAGAACAAAATGGCGCCGTATCACTTAAATAAAATTAACAGTCTTAGTAAAAATATTCTTACACTGACATGTTTCTGACTGCATCCTACGGCTAACAAAATAGGGTGAAAGAAATACCAGTTTCTGTTTTAAAGAGGAATAAAAGCACTAGGAAAGATTTGTGTGACTTAAGGTGTTTTCTAACTATCCTGTAGTTTTTAACTTGAATTAGTCTCTTAAATCTCTACACTGTTTTTGGTGTTGAATTCCTTTCAGAGTGAAGCAAGGAATAGAAGTACAACTGTCAAATTTGAATTAAGATATTGATTTAGCTGTGAATGATGTAGACCCTTAAAGTTATTTTCCCCAAATTTTTCTTACATATTTCAGATAATTAGAAAATCACATATATGTAAATGTATGTATGTATGTGTGTGTATATATATATATATATATATATATATGATTTTTTGTTAGATTTATTGAACTTTTTATTTGCCAGGTCTACCCTTTTCCATTCTTATGCTTTTTTCCATTGCTATCAAGACAGACTTTTTTGAATAATCAGATAATCCATTAATTATTAATTAACCTAATGTTTTGATTTAAAATTCCTTTATATGAATATATGTAAAAGGATAACTAACAAACAAGCATAAATTAAAAATCCATAATATCCTAGATCTAATTTTTCCCTCTAATACATAAACCAAATGATAGTCAAATTATTATTTATGATGTACACCTTTTTATACATTTCAATAAACTTAGGAAAATTATCTGTGTTCATCAGTGATATTGTTTACTCATTCAATAAAGAATAGAGCCTAATTACTGTTGTATTTTGTAACATTAACAAAATATGTATTTATCAGGATGACTTTTAGGTAATTCATTTTGTATTAATTCTGTATCTTCCTAACATTTTGTGTTCTGTTAAATGGGCACATACATGCTAAACAAAATTTTAAAATTATTATAAATGTCTTTAGTTGAAAAAAACATATATAGAGAGTTGAGCTGATACTGGCCCTGGCTGGTGGAGCTCAGTGGACTGAGTGCTGGTCTGTGAACCAAAGGGTCACCCACTTGATTCCCAGTCAGGGCACGGGCCTGGGTTGCAGGCCAAGTCCCTGGTTGGGGGCACGTGGGAGGCAATCACACACTGATGTTTCCCTCCCTCTTTTTCACCTAACCTTCCCCTCTATCTAAAAATAAATAAATAAAATCTTTTAGAAAAAAGTTGAGCCGATATCATTATTTGTATTATATTTTATATAGTCTTATAGGTGTTGAGTCCTGAAAAATTAAACAGTTGAAAAATATATAGTAATTACTATGTCACTGCTAAATTATATATTAGCTGTGACTTTGCATTAAATCTGGAAATATAATACTTCATCTTTTTCATTATATTTTTCTCTAAGCAAGATTGTATTGACTTATTAGAAAAATGATAATAAATTTTTAGAGTGCATATATCCAAATGTGACACTTGGAAATCTTGAATTGCCCCTTCTAAAATGCTTAAAATTATAAGTAATCAATGTAATCACTAATGTAATAGCTAGAATTGCCATCAGAATCCTGGGTGTCATGACCTTCCCTCGCTACAATTCTGAAGTGTATAATAACTATAAATGAAAGAGTAAATAGTTTAAAATCTGAAAATGTGTATTCTTGTTTATCTTGTGAGGATATGAAGGAATGTAATTTGCCCTACAGTTATGTGAGCCGAGCTATATAAATTATAACCCTATCTAGATGCACAAAACACATACACACATGAAAAAGTAATATTTTAAAAGAATCACCTCAGGTCCCAAACTCCCCACAGTTATTATATAGAACTCTAAAATATATAATCCATACTTAGCCCCAGAAATGATTTTCTATTTGTATTTGGAAATTCATGTGGGCCATGACATGCCAATGACATCTGTCTTGTATTAAGGAATTACAGACTTACTTGTAAACATTTGATTTTCAAAATAACAAGTTAAATTTGGTGAATTTAGTACAGTGAGTCTGTGTCATTAATTACGACATATTCTTATGTAGGACATATTGATGAACACATATGGTGCGGGGAGAAGCAGTAGTACCCTCCCAGGGGGAAAAGAAAGTTCATGGTCTTAGATGAGAATGTCCTAGCAAAGCAGATCAATTGCTCTAGGCAAAAACTCAACTCATAAATAAAAAATTGGCACTGAGGACTATGTGTAAGGAACTTTAAATGTGTTCAAAATTATGGCGTTCTAATATTTATAAGATAAATATTATATATGACTTCTACAATTATATACTATTCTTCTAAAAGCTACAATTTTACATTATAAGTAATCAGAAACATTTTAGAAATTTTAAAAAATATATGTAACAGCTTTATCTTGATAAAATAACTATATGCTCAAACTAGAAAATTTAAATAATATGGAATAGCAAATTTTAATAAATTATTGCGTGGCAATTATTTTCTGCCAGTTACTAAGTACTTTACATTTATTAACTCATTTAGTCTTTATAAAGTAAATTTCATTGTTTTCCCATTTTATAAATAAGAGAACACATGCTCAGGGAGGTGAAGACTTTTCTTCAGTTACCCAGTAAGCAAGATGGAATCTGGATTCTAATCAAGGTTTCTCATACTATATGTGTTCTTGATTCCTGTATCCTAAAGGCTCTTGATGACATTTCAAATAAACCTTGTGGACAATTTTAAGATTTTATTTTCAGAGGGGAAGGGAAGGAGAAAGAGAAGGAGAGAAACATCAATGTGTGGTTGTCTCTCACATGCCCCCCATTGGGGACCTGGCCCAAAAATCCAGGCCTGTGCTCTGACTGGGAATTGAACCAGTGACCTTTAGGTTCACAAGCCAGTGCTCAATCCACTGAGCTATACCAGCTGGGGCTAATTGTGAGGCTTTTGACTGACCTTAGTAATTTCACATCTAGCAGCATGTGCTCCCTTGTTGCCAGCACCAGTTTTACTTTGAGGATTTTCTATTCAGATGTAGTGAATATTTATTATCTATTCACATTTATTATGTTAAAAGAAATGATTACCCTAACTTGCTGTTTATGTTTTACATTCTCCGAAGTTAGTTATATGGCTACTTGACACTTATTTTTCTTTCACTAGAGGAAGAAATCCCTATTTTTAGCATTTAAGTCACAGGGTACATTGGATTGGATATATCAACATACATGATGCTTTTTGTAAGGTGTCACTTTACTTGCACCATGTTGACAAAATATACTTACAATCATGCTTTTATTTTTTTTCACATATTTAATTTCAAACTCTTATTGAGTTGTTTGTTTTGTAAACTGCATGACATGTTCGTCTTCAGGGTTCTTTGTCGTCATGCTTAAGTACATTCTCTTCATCCGTTTTCATCCAGGATGGGATATGGAAGGCAGTGTTATTTATATCATGTCTCCTAATGGGTTGATCTCCCCTTGGGCCTTTTTCGACAGTACAAAATACTGGTTAAGGGTACAGGGCATATAGTTAAACTTCCAGGCTCCAACGTTTAGTTGCTCTGGAACTGGACATTTTTTTCCCCCATAAAGATTCTTTGCTTCAGTTTCCTCACTGCTGGTGCCTCATGAATATTTCAAAACATTAATAATATGATTCAAGTAACGTGTTTATTGCAGTACTCGACACACAATCCAGGTTCTTTATGGGTAAACATTTAGAACGAGTGTTTGCGGGAGAAGCAATAGATAAGTATTAAAGGATGTATGACTGCTAGATGTGTTAATGTGTGTACAAACACCTTCCTGTGGAATCAAAGTGTCATCACTCTGAAAACATGTATTTTTATATATTTAAGAAAAATAGTTGAAATTTTCATTTATTTTTGCTATTTGTACTCTCTGAGGCATATTAACTGTGCAGTGTTAAGAAAATAGATTCAACAAAAATCTACAAGTAACCCTTGCCTTAAATCCTATGGGGAGAATACATGAAAAAGTCTTACCCCAGTGAATTTTTCTAGCCAACGACTAGTTCAATTTAAAATGGAAGAGCAAAATAACACATAAGAGGGAGGGCAAGTTTACTGGTGATCGGCATTTAGCTTTGAGTAGCTACAACTAAAAAATAAAAAGCAGTGCAATTAAAAAACCACTTTGGCTTTCTTCTGGAATTTTATTTATTCTATATCACTATACTTGCTGAACATTATCTGACATGAAAGCACAGTTATTAGAAATAATTGTAGGTTTTTTTAAACATAAGGACTGCATTCTCTCCTGATTTCATTAAAATTGCCTTCAGAGGACTTATATATGTTTCTTCATTTGTTTTTCAGTACCAAACGGTGGCCTTCAGGCCCCTTTACTACTCAGCAGCATTGATTAAAAGAGTAAAATTAACTTACAAGCTTGGATGAAAAATAAAGTCTTAGAATTGTATGCAGTTTTTAAAGTTGATTACTAGGAAAGAGAGATTTGTCTCTCAGGTTGCCTTCAGCCTTTTAGTTCTGTAGTCCATGTCTTATTCACTGCCTCTCTGAACTGAGCGATGTGATGTAATCAGAGCTTTGCCAATTTAAATGATCCTTATCAGACAGATAATCAGGAGGATACGTTAAAAGGAAGAGCACCAGAGAAGTTATAGGATGATGTCATGCTAAAGCGGTATGGAATCAATACTATTTCTCTGAATATATGTGCACGAACTGTGCAAAGATAATGTAAGTTCGGTGGAAGGCCTTGTCATGGAACCATCCGATTCTGTCTGTGGAACATTTGACTATATAATTCTCCTGACAGACACTGCCCTACTGAACTAGTCATTTGCTTCCTTTTGTAGTTTCTCAACAGCAGAAATATAAGCACATTACTGGACTTGCATGAACGCACTGCATATTACTTTAGAATCTTTTATCACTTGTAGTAATTGTAGTGATTATACCTATTTGATAAGAGAAGGATTACTGAGTGATCTATTGTGTTCAGCCTTTATATGGGGTCTCCTCTTGGTCTAGAACTAACAGATAAAACCTATTGTAGTCCCTCTGTATCCATGAGTTCTGCATCTGTACATTGAGTTAACCACAGATTAAAAATATTTGAAAAAATGTATTCAGTTGTTACTGATGCGTACGATGTAGTTAGGCTACTGTGGTAGTGTTTACATTGAATATCTACAAACTTTTTTTCTTATTGTTGTTCCAAAACAGTACAGTATAAGTATTTACATTGTACTAGGTATTAGAAGTAATGTAGGGGTGATTTAAAGTACATGGAAGGAAGTGCATAGGTTATATGCAAATTCTACCCCTTTTTGTATGAAGGACTTGAGCATCCTTGTATTTGTGTATCCACCTGATACCTGGAACCAAGGCTCCTAGCAGGTACAAAAAGATGATTATACTTCTTTACCTTATACTCAATGTGTAACGTGAAATAGGGACAAGATAAGTACAATAAACTCCCCTATTTGGAAAGAAAAAGAATGAGTGATACATTATAGAAAAGGATTTTTGTGAAATATATTCCACTCATTCCTGCTTGCATACTGGCTATTTATTTCCAAGGTCATCTCTTTTTTTGTAATATTTCTCTAATGCAGGATTCAACGATCATATAACCCCACCACTCTGTATTCTCACCTGTTTGCTAAGCGCTTCCTTCTGCTTCCCAAGTTATCTCAGACCCCAGTGTTATCAGTGTGTCATTGCCATGTGTCAGGGGTTGTCTTCCCAGACAGTGAGGACAGTTTTCTCACTGCCCGAGAGCTGACTGCTCGATAGGTTTTTTCGTTGCAACACGCCTTATTTACCAGTACATATTTATATATCACTAAGTTATCTCTATTTTCTGTTAGAATAATACACACCAATAATAACAAGTTGGGAAAAAAAAAAAAACAAGTTGGAAAATACAGAAAAATATGTCAATGATCTTACTATTGAAAAATCTACCTGTTAGTTTCTAGTTGCCTATAACTCTTTGTCAATTTCATTTTGATTTTAAATGAAATGGACTACATTGATCATTTACAAATTTACTACGAACATTTTCATGCTCATATTTTTCTACCAATATTATTGCAGTTTATTACATCTAATGTCACAAACTGATATCGGGCTGAATTAGGTTCAGAAATGTATTTTGTTATTACCGTTCACATTTTATTAAAGTTGACTTTATTGTCAATACTCATAATTTTAAGATTTTTAGAATTTTCCGCTTCTTTTGAACATAAGGAAGATTCAGAAACAGTAGGGCAACTTTGCTGCGGGGTAGCAATGGTCTGCAACAGAGAGGCTGTTCTTTGACTTGCGCAGACATGCTGCTGCCAGATTACAATTGTTACCATCCCATCTTAATCTTGGTACCTCTCCAGCATTGAAGGATTGATTTTGCAGTACTATAAGTATTGCTTCTGGAAACATCTTTATATAGCTTTATGCACATCCACAGTTACTTTCTTATTCCATATTTCTTGGGGCAGAAAATTACTGGGTTAAAGTATATACTGAGGAGAGGAAACAATTTCCATTTATGCTCAGTAACCTACTTCCCATTTTATTGCTGTTTAACATATGTTTTTTAAATAGTGAACTTGGCTTTAAGTATATGATGATTTTTTATTTCCGAACCTCAACTTCTGAAATGATTTTATGTAATTTTAAAGTTTTTCTAATGAATGGCTCATTTTTACTGTTTATTAATACTTTTTAAAACAATTCAGCATCTTCAACTATTTATGGTATTTTAATGTATATATTTACTGTTTAAAATCTTACGTCAAATATAATAATATTTTGCATTACTTCTGACTTTTATAATTTTCATAAAAGGCTTTTCCACTGTACAACCATTTGAGTATTCACATTTATGTCTTCTATTTTTAAATTTTGTCTTATGTTTAGTTACAGCTGAGTTAATTATAAGATGGTGATAGGGATCTTATTTTTTAATAATTTTCCAAAAAATTAACCAATTACTTAATAACCACTCACTGGGCAATTTAAATTATGATACTAGACTAAAGCTTCAAATTTATTTGGAGGTTTTTCTGTAAAAGCAAATTATTTCCTGTTCCTTTAAATAACAATTTGTTCTTTGTCTGGGACATCTTGTGTATTTTAATAAGATGCTATTGATAGGCATTAGGCAACCCTCCTACCAAGATTACATCGCTTGTCATACTAACCTAGTGTGAATAATAGAGTGCTCTTATTAAGTTAAATCTGGCAAAAAAGCTGTAGAATTCCCCTAGGATGACTTTTAGAAAGAAATTTGGTTTACTTAAACATTGATGATTTGAGATTGATCATAGGGGAACAGTGACCAAACCATTTTCACAAGATAGGTATCAGCCAACTTTTAACATTAGCTGAAAATATTATTCCTTCAAAGGTCATTCAGATTTAGATCATAGTAATGTGCAATTTAAAATTTTATGTGGAAATCACCCTCAGAAAAGGAAGTATTTTAAATTATTTTACTGTAGGTCATTTCTATTATAGAAGATACTATTAGAATGAAACTATCTTACCAAAATATTTCTAAGTCTTGCTTTATTACCCATGCATTTAAAACAGTAGAATAAATTTCTCTTCATTTAGTATGTATATATATATATATATATATATATATATATATATATATATATAGCTACTTGGTGTTCTTTCCAATAAGATAGACCTTTTTATGCTTCACTGTGAAACTGAAAGAGCTGCTATAAAATTAATACTTTTGAATTCATTACAGTTTCTGAAAAGAATGGCTCCTTTTGTCAGCTAGTCTTCATTTTAGGGATGGGTTTAGAAAAGTAAACATTCCTATTTTAGGTAATATCTGCTCAGAGAATGAGTTTACTCTATTTTCGTACTGTTAGAAAATGACACTTTAGATTTCAAAATGAAAATTAATCAAAATTTAATAAAATGTTTTTAAGTAATTTTCTTTTCCATCTTCTTTCTTATTAGAATAGAAATGTATAGCGTGCTTTGATTACATATCATTTTTAATAAAGGGCTAGAAACATATTCAGTTATTGAAACTTGTATTAATATTTGTCCTTTGAATAATGTATGTTGTTTCTAGCCTGTGTTGAGTTACTTGGGTAGGGCTTCCTGGTGGATACCCAAGAATGATGCTGGGGATGTAGAAGAACATTTACACATCCATTCAAGATACTTAGTTTGCAGAGTCTCTGAAAGTTCAGGAAAGCAGAAGGAAAAATAAGAATAAGTGTCATCATCATTATAGATAATTATCCTTATATCCCTACTGTGCAGTATATTTTGCTTTATCCCAAATCCTTTGGGTGGAAGGAAAAAGGGGTATTGTTGTTGTTTGATGTACAACATACCTACTTGAAAGTTGAATGTCTGGGAGTGAATGATTGATTCACATTTTATAAGATGGAGAATGTATTTTAAAATATAAAAGTTGTATATATCCCAATTATATAATATAATATATATATATGTGTATGTATGTATATATATATGTATGTATGTATGTTTTGGGTGCCTCTGTGAAGCCCTAGTAATCTGGTGGGATATTTTACAGATGCCTAGGAACCCTGGTTTGCAAAGAAGTAGCCAAAGAAAAGCTAGTGTCATCAACTCCTTTCAGAGGACTGAGATGATGAAGCCATGAATAGTCTGTACCTGCAGCTCAAGATAGAAGAAGGTGAGGGGAAAGAGGTGATGACGTATGAAGCAAAATCAGTCATGGATTCCTCTGTGGCCCATCTGGGGATTCCAAGAGAACTCTGTTTAGGGAGTAAATATATGTTGGATAGTTTCAGTTATCTCAACAAGGAAAAACTATTGTGATGTGAAGCTTGACAGCATCATTCTATAGTTTCTTTAATCATGAAATACAGGTGGTTGTTTCAGTGTTTGCAGTGAAAATATGTGAATGCAATGACATCATGTGGGGACCATCCAGATTCATTAAAAGCAATGTTCGAAGAATTTAATTGAATCACCTTAGGTCACTAAGACGTGAATTGGTAAAACTGAAGTAAGACACCAATTTTCCAGCTGTGTTTTAAATATTTTTGCTTTTAGCACAGGTTAGCCATTTTGCATACCAGAGTCTAAAGCACATGCTAATGTTCTGCTAGTTTAACAGATTTTGGTTTCAGAAATTCAATAAAGTCCTTTGTTTATATTTCATTCACATTAAATCAAATGTTTTAAAGGTTTTTAAAACCTTTAAAAACCTTTAAAAACTCCACATTTTAAAGGTTTCCAATTAGTCATAGAAGTTCAGTATTAAGAGAATGATATAACCTTCTTGGAACATCTAGTTTTCTTCATATAATAAAATGTTATGCAATTGATTAAACAATATAAAGTTGTATGTAGCAGTAGCCTAAATTCCTGTTTCTATGATGTAGCCTTTTGGATATCTTATATTTAATTTTGATTTCCAGGAAGCATGTTGGAATGATAGAAAGAAAACTAAAAATCTGAATTAAGAGTTTTGAATTCTTTGCTCAGTCTCATCTTTTGTAAGCTGTTTAATTTTTGATAGCATTTTGAAATTTCTGAATCTCAGTTCCACATTTAAAAAAAAGCAAAGCCTGATTTAAATGACCTCACATGTTCTTTCTAACACTGTCATTCTTTGATTCTACAACTACTCATTTATTATTCAAGAATTTCCTTGGTGACTTGCATGAACTGCTTGGGTATAATTTCACTCCTTTTAGCTAAAATCCCGTATTGAAATTAGGTGCACTAGACAAACAGCCGAATTCCATTTAGATACTATAGTGACAGAATTCTTGCAAACTGTTTAATATGTGGGTTATTGTTACCCCATAAACACTCAGATCACTAGACATTTTGACAAGTGTAAGTTTGACTCTGGGGGCATAATTGAGTCGTCAATGAGCACTGTCAAAATAAATGTCTAATCACATCACTCAGTGGGTCGACTGCTGGATTCTGAACAGTTCTTAATAAGTTCTTAAGTAAATACAACAGAAAAGTCTTAGATCTTCGTTTAAATTGTTTTAGGATTTGAAATAGCTTGCTGTATTTAATGAAAGCTTCAGTAACTGGAAATGACTTGTATTTTTCCCTTACCATCTAGGAAAAGTATTATTTTCCTCAATTTTAACACCATCTGTAACTGAGATGGGAAGTTAAAGTGAGATAAAAACCAGTGAGTCAAAGCAAAGCTAAGTCATTAGAATATTTTTCCCCTTCGATTCCCAGTCAGGGCACATGCCTGGGTTGCAGGCCAGTTCCCAGCAGGGGACTCATGAGAGGCAACCATACATTGATACTTCTCTCCTTCCCTTCCTCTCTAAAGATAAATAAATAAAAAAATATTTAAAAAAGAATATTTTTCCCCTTTGTGTCAGCTGATTGTGTGAATAATCACATGGCATCGAAGGGTGTGAAACCTGTATCACAGTGAACAATGAATGATTGACTTCAATTAAGACATTTCCTTAAAAAAAAAAGTGTAATGGCCCTCTCATGAATAAATTAAAGTTAGTTTGAAAACATGTCTTTTTTTTTCCCCTAAAGAAATCTGAACTGCTTTACCTCCACTTTTGGAGAGTCCCTGATATTTACCATTCAGCCTCCCAGCTTTTAGTGTGGAGCCTGCGACTTCCCCTTACTGTGGAGTCAGCTCTAAAATGTCCAAGTGATGAAAGTTCAAGCTACAATTTGATTTATGTTTACTTTTGGAGATATCTCTAGAAGTTTCCAGTATCCAGTGCATAAAGTTTGAAGAGCATGTGCTGTTTTGCCTATGATTTAAGAATAGTTTGAATATTTTGCTCCTGATTATAAGAACTTAAATATTGCTTCGGAGCCATTCATACTTGCTTTTGTATTGCAGTTAACAATGTATGATCAGTGTTTAGTTTCCAAGTATTTTACACAGCAGTGCTTTCTCAGAGCAATTTCACACATGAAACCCCTCTGTAGACTAGCAAGATATTTACCGTGTAAAATGTTATTTTATTTCATGAATTATTTATTATTTTATACATATGCTTGAGCATAAACATACTGTTAGAGACACTATGAGTATTTTTGTGATTTTAAAATAAGTATTAATCTTATATATGCCATGCTATAAATTGATGGATAGTATACCTAAGACTTAAATATGTGATGAAAGCATACAATATCTTTATAGATAAAATAAGGTGATTTTGATTTAGAAATATGATTCCAAAGTCTCGGTATACAGGAAGACAGAAAGGTGTGAACGGTGGGTGCACTTTTGATAATACTTAATAGGACCTTACAGGTTACAAAGCACTTTTTCTTATAGTGCCTCACATGTTTATTATGACAGCTGTGAGGATGTTAGGGCAGGTATGATCATGCCTATTTATACATATAAAGATCAAGGTTTGAAAGCATAGTGCAAACTCATATTTATGCAGATGTGCAGAATTCTTGAGTTGGCATCAGATTTCACTTGCCTTGGCATCTAGTGAAATTGGCATCTACTCTTTTTATGCAATGCAATAAGTTTGTCAAAGTAATCTGAATTTAGGTTTGTTAAAGTAACATGAAAAAGTGCAAAGTCTCTCTCACATTTTTTGTATATATGAGAATTGAAACTTTTTATCATCATGTAAGATTTCAGTTTCATCTTTTGGAATACCCAATTGTGAAGCATATAGAAATGGGCATAGTCCAGAGAAGAAAGTTACTCAAATACTTTGTCTATATGTACATAATATTATCTTAATATATATATAATATTTGAAACACATACAAATAAATAACATTGGACTACCCATAGTTTGAGATCTATTCATGTGAAAAGTAATCCAATTTTTTACTAGACAGTAAAGGACAGAAAATGAGTTAGAGGAAATGGAACTATTTCTTAGCTCTTAGGAGCCAGAATCTTAAGGAAATATCTGCATGCTCTCTGAAGTTTGGAAATGTTTTCCTTGCGCAGGTGTTTTGGAAGAGTTTGAGATGGAGATGGATTGGTACTAATTCTTGTTCAAATATTTGGTTTAGTTCACCAATGAAGCCATCTGTTCCTTAGCTTCTTTTTATTTTGTGGTGGGGGGATTGATTACTGCTTCAATCCCCTTATCAGTTTTAAGTATATTTATATTTTTATTTCTTCATACTTCAGTCTTGATAGGTGATATATTTCTAAGAATTTATTCACTTCTTGTAGGTTAGTCAGTTTGTTGGCATGTAGTTTATTAAAATTCTTGATATTTCTGTGATCAATTTTTTAATTTTTTAAAATGTATTTACTTTAATTGTTGTTCAGGCACAGTTTTCTGTCTTTTACTCCCATCCCAGCCCACCCCTGCAGTGCTCCCCACCTCCTTCCCATTTCCACCCCCCTTAGTTTTTGTCCATGTGTCCTTCATATTTATTCCTGTAAACCCTTCCCCTTTTCCCCTGAAATTCCTTCCTCTCTCCCCTCTGGTCCCTGTCAGCCTGTTCTGTATTTCAGTGTCTTTGGTTATATTTTGCTTGCTTGTTTGTTTTGTTGTTTAGGTTCCTGTTAAAGGTGAGATTATATGGTATTTGTCTTTCACTGCCTGGCTCATTTCAGTTTTAATGTCTCCTTATTACTTTCTTACTTTTATTCTTTTTCTCTTTTCTTATTCTAGCTTAAAGTTTGTCAATTTTATTTATCTTTTCAAAAAAAGGGTTTAGTTTTATTGAATTTTGTATTTTTATAGTTTCAACTTTATTTACAATTATTATTTTTTTCTTTTTTTTATCTGAACTTTGTTATTACTTCTGCTAACTTTGGACTTTGTTTTTTTCCTGAGTCTTTGATGTGTAAAGTTAGGCTATTTATTGAGATCCTTTTTTCCATTATGCAAGAATTATGTCTATAAACTTGCTTCTTCATAAGCTTTTGCTGCATCCCATAAGTTTTAGTATGTTGTGCTTTGCTTTCATTTGTCTCAATATATTTTTATTTCCCCTTTAATTCTTCAGGAGTATGTTGTTTAATTCCCACAAATTTGTTAATGTCCCAGTTCTAGCCTGTTATTAAATTCTAGTTTCATACCATTAATGTTGAAAAAGATACTCAATGTGATTTCAGTATTTTTTAAAGTGTTAAGACTCTGTGTGTGTGTGAGAGTCGTGTGTGTGACCTAACCCATGCTCTATACCAGAGAATGTCCCATGACTACCTGTTGTTAGATGGAATACTCTGTATATGTCTCTTTGGTTCTTTTAGTCCAAAGTGTAGTTTAAATTCAGTATTCCCATATTGATTTTCTGTGTGGTTGTTCTATCTATTGGCGAAAGTGGGATATTGAAACCCACTGCTACTACTGCATTGTTGTTTCTTTCTACCTTCAAATCTGTTACTACTGGTTGATTCTCTTTACGTACTTGTTCCCACAAAAAGATGGAGAGCTCCCCTGGAGGAGGAACAATGTATGATTCCTCTACAAAGTCCTTGCACATGGTACAATGCAAGGCATTGTAAATGCTCCAGAATAGTTTAGTGTAGCAATGAGAGAACATAGAGAAAGGGAAAGACGTTAACTCTTCAGTTTTACTCATCACAGACCTTAGGTAACGTGGGAAACTACCATAAATATGGATGAAAATATCCTGCCCTCCACTTTTATCACAGCTCCCAGGCTAAGTCTACAATCAGGGGCTGAGGGTTACAGAAGAGGGCAGTGTGGAGCAGTGGAAAGCAGAGCAGCCCTGGGAGACCTAGGCTCTCATCCTGCAGTATCGGTTAATAGCAAAGTGACTTGGCCATTTTCTTTTTTCTTTATCTACACATGAAAAAATAGATGTTAACCGCTCCTATGATGACATTTAAGGGTTTTAAGAAGAGTCAAATTAAAATTTTTCAATGTATCTAGATAAAAAGTAAAGCAGTAAAAAACAAGTTTGTGGCATCTTACATAGAAATTTGCTTCCAACTGGTATCTTAGTCGTTATAAAAGTGCTTTTTCAAGTTTTTAAATTTAATGGTGCATTTTCTCCTTGTATGAATCTGTGAATAAATATCAACTGTTGTGACTTATAGTAGCATAAAGTATATTAATTGATAAAAAAATACAAACTACTATTAAAACCAAATGCAATGATACCTTATCTTTTTTGGTAACACTTTAAACATTATGAAGTGATTTTCTGTCTGTCTTATATTTTAGCATAATATTTGGAATAGGTAAAATACATATTATTTTCCTTGTCTTACGTGGGCTGAAAATGAAGAGGATATCATGACTTTCTCTGTGTTACTGAGGCACAATGATATAGAAATGAAACTGATTATTTGCAATAAATCATAGTTTTTCTAAAACATAGTGAGGCCTGGAGTTGAGTGTAATACTCAATTTTTCTGAAACATTTCTTAAGATATTGATTCATCCTTTTGTTAAAACAAATGAACAAACAACAAAAACACTATGATGAAATTAGGCAAGCTGAAGATTTTGGTAGTTTTTGGATCTCAGATATGTTTTTAAAGCCAATAAAGTACTTCATTTATCTTTCATGATTTTAAGACTTATAAGTTTTGGTATCTGTTATTATTCTTGGGTAATCAATAAAATCTCAGATAGATAATTATAATCACACATGTTACAATCACTATCATTCAACATAATTTTAGAGTAAGCTATGACCAACATAATTTTAAAGTAAGATTTGTAAAGTAAGGAGTTCAATACAGCACATTTTAAAACTTTTCAACTTTTGTCTCTGTACCTGTGGCTTTATATATAGATGGGTATTGATTATGCATTTAAGATTAATGAAAATTTATTTTTCAATCTAGTGTTAAGCAGTGTTAGCACTATTATTAAAATTTCTTTTAAAAATATTTTATTTATGTTTAGACAGAAGAAAGGAGGGAGAAAAAGAGGAAGAGAAACATCAATGTGTGGTTGCCTCTTGTACATCCTCAGCTGAGGACCTGGCCCGCAGTTCAGGCATGTGCCCTGACTAGGAATCAAACCAGCAACCTTTTGGTTCACAAGCTGGCACTCAATCCACTAAGCCACACCAGCCAGGGCTATTATTAGGATTTCTTACTGAACACTTGAATATAATCCTGATTGAGATTACTTATTTCAAAATGGAAAACTCTTCATGTATAAGGCTAAAGAAAAAGTAGAATGGTGTTTAAAATAATTTTAAATTTTTGAAAGAAATAATTTTATTTGTTTTCCAAAGAATCTAAATATGAGTGAATATTAACATAATCTGATATTTTCAGGAAAATGTAGATACAAACACCTCAATGATCAGGTTGTTTATAATCTCAACTCTAGAATGAATTCTCAATTTCTGAATGAATTGTCATAACTTACTACTAACAAATATAAAAATATCAGTATCAATTCAAAGACTTTTTAAAAATCTCACATAGAAGTTGCATTTTTATTATTATTATTTTGTGCAGTGGTTCTCAACACTGCCTCTACCTGCAAAGATTAAAACAAAACAAAATAAAACAAAACAAAAAAAACTGATGCCTGAGTCCTAGAGCCAAAGATTTAGTGTGAATTAGTTTGGAACTGGTCTGTTCATCAAGAGCCTCACCAGTTTATTCTAATGTGAAACAAATTTGCGAACAACTCTTTTAGTGTTTCATAGAAATGCCAGGAATAAATATAAGGACTTAACGTGCAATGTTTTAAACTTGGGATAGGTTTTGGTCACATAAAGCTGATTAACAAAGATATAGCTTTCAAGGGAATGGGCTCTCGTTTATCAGGTAAATGCACACTTTATAGGGAGTAAGATTATTTTAATATATTTAAGGAAAAAATTACCCTTTCATAATCTATAATTGAATCTTTATTTATGAGTTTCACCTCTTTATTATTATATGACCTTGGTTGATGTTTAGAATAAATTTCTGAAAAATCCTGAAAGATATCCTAACATACAAAATTATATTTACATAATTTTTATGTTCAACACATTCAGTAAATTTTAATCATTAATGTGTGGATGATATATATAATGATCCCATTAACAGGTCTGTTTTACTAAGTGCCAGAACCAATTTCCAAAGATCTGGAAGTCAGTGTTGCAATATGAAGGATCCTAAAGCCAGTATTGGTATGTGCATATGTAATACTTTTTTTTTTTTAGATTTTATTTATTTATCTTTAGAGGGGAAGGGAAGGAGAGAGGGAGAGATATATCAATGTATGGTTGCCTCGCATGCGTCCACTGCCGGGAACCAGGAACTGGCCTGCAACCCAGGCATATGCCCTGACTGGGAATTGAACCTCCATCGTGTGGTTCGCAGGCCCGTGCTCAATCCACTGAGCTACACCAGCCAGGGCTTGCTTATGTAATACTTTAATAACTTTCCTACTGCTGCAGTTCAGTCCTACAGAAGACCTTTCTGGTTACATCATCGGTCCACTGAGGTAGAGTACATCACAACGGACTGGAACGAACTCTTAACTGTCCTCTTACGTAGTCATGATCCATGGTAAAAATTCTATTGTGATATGGTATAATTTATTCAGGCCTGTTTACCATTTCAAATTTGATTGATAGAAAGTGTTTGCAATTGTAATTTTTGCTACATTATACACATTGATTAATCACTTCTTCCAGTCACACCTGTATAATGTTTATGCCTCAAAGTTACTATTTTCAGTAATTAGCAGCTTTGTCTATTGCAATTATCTGAACCCACCCTCCAGCATTGTCTGAGTAGTGTAACATTGTACTCAGTTGAATTGCTTTATATCTTCCTTTGTAATCATTTTTCCTTTCATCCTTTCTAGACTTTAACCTCAATAAAATTTGAATTAGTTCTTATTTAGTTGCTATCAAACAACTCTAGACAAAATATAGTGTTAGTATATCCATATGAAAATAAATGGTAGCAAATAAAAAATTACTCAATCATTTTGACAGTTAGGAGATTTACATACACATACACATACACATACACATATAATTCTTTTTTTAAAGAGTGTTTAATACTATTTATAAACTGGAAGCATATTTTAAAATAAATTGGCTCATTATTATTTGCATTTATAGTATTCAAGTTGAGGCCGTAGCTGAGGTAGCATAGACTTGATAAGAATAGAGAAGAGGCAATTTGAAATTCCAGGCTTCTAACATGTCTTTCAAGCTAAAATAGACATTCTCTAAAGTTAATGTCATCCTCTCATCTAGAATCTAATGTGCATGCATTTCTTCCAGTAAATAGTATAATAAGTAAATGTACAGAACTGCAATAAACTGAACTGCATGAAAATGGTAGTCTCCAAATGACAATCCAAACTTCCAGGTCTTTATATTGTCCTAATTTTATTATACAGGTGGATCTGGGCATCATATAAAGACCCCTAGAAAGTGACTTGCTTAATCTGAGATAATAGTTTGCAAAGGTTTAGTGAAATATATTTACAGAATTTTAAAATTTTAAGTAACTTTTTGAAATTTTATTTTTCATTCATTGATACAATAAGCAATAACATGATATTTTTAATTTTTCAAGAAAAACTGAAACAGTAATTTAATTTAATATAGTGCCTCTTATTTCCAGATCTATACAATAACTGCATTTATAGCTTAGATCTGGGACCAGACGGAAAACTGTTTTTCCCCATTAACTGGATACTGTCTTTCATCTGATAAGAAGAAAAGCAAAACTCATCATTATCTCTTCTCCACTATGATGTGACTTTTCATTTTGATTTTAAAGGAGCCCACTGGTTTTATCTTGATACATAAAGTGTATATGTGCAGTGCATATAAATAAACTATAGGAAAAAGTGTTTAAAAACATAATTGCAGAAAAGATCAATTTTATTTTAATGTAAATATTACTTAGCAATATTTTAGCTTTCTTCAATATCACAGCTCTCCTACTAATACACATATTTAAAATAAATCCTATTCTATCTCCTTTAAAACATATCTTTGTTTCTTTTTTATGTATTTTGAACATATATTTTAGTCCTGGTATTATTTTAAAAGCATAGGTTTTATTCCTTGGTATTTCATAATTTGTAGTTATAAAGTTGGACGTTTAGATCAGGTTGTCAAACTCATTTTCACAGGGGGCTGCATCAGCCTTGCAGTTGGTTACCTTCAAAGGTCCAAATGTAATTTTCGGACTGTATCAATGTAACTACTCCCTAACTAGGGGCAAGGAGCTCTACATTCAGCCCTTTGAAAGCAACCTCAAGGCTCATGTGGCTCCTGATGAAAATGAGTTTGTATAAGACAGAAAACTGCACTTGAGCAATAATTAAATAAATTTAAAAAATAAAAGAAAAGAAAAAGAAAATGAGTTTGACACCCTCGATTTAGTTTTATTTCAATTACTTACTTCTAAACAACGGTTTTGATTGAAAATGCCAAAGTTAAATGTAACCACGCATCAAAGATTATTTCTTTAGCATACATTTTAGAAGTAGTATTCCTTCTTGAAAGGGTGTGAAAATGCTAAGGCATTTGACTTATATTTTTAAAATCCCCTTTAGAAAATGTGTGTTCTTTTAAGGAACCAAGTGCTGCGCTCTCATGAACTAATTACCTCCCAGGTTTCCCACCCTCTGATACTATCATGTTGGGGATTAAGATTTCAGCATGTAAAATTTCAGAGAACCCAAACATTCAATTGATAATGAAAATAAAACATTTAATTTTTTCCCCAAAGGTCCATATTGATTTAAAAATGAAAATACCTTCTTATAGATGAATGAAGTTTGTTGTTACAATTACTAATTTTGTAGACAATTTTACTATTACTAGGTTTAAATAGTAAATACTTCTTGAAGTATTAATTTGCTTATAGCATTTCATGAAACATGAAAATACACATTGTTCTCATTATAAAGTGTAACATATTCAATTCAAGTAAGTCAAGAGTATTCAGTGAGGTGGTGAGTAGAGTCAGTATTGACATTTCACTGGGAACCATACAACCTCTGAGTGTCCCATCCTCATGCATGTTAAATGTCAAAGACATAATACAACTTGCAGAGCCAGTCTTCTTTCAGAGTATCTAATTTTGTTTGATTTTGTTCCTTCTGGATGGATGATCTTTCATAAGTATCTTGAAATACGCTAATAGTATTCAAGTACCATATTTGATCACTAGTCCAAAGGTAATCGGTCACATGTAATTTTCAACTATCTAATGATTATCAAAAACATGTTTTTGATTCTTTCAGGAAAGGAAAACAACATCTTAAATAGCAATGCACTATGGTTGCACATATTTGACAACTAAACAGTAAATGGCAGTTCTAGCTTTGAAAACGTTGACATTTATTGATATGTCAGTTCTTTGATTAGGAAAAAACCCACTCAGAAAAGTATGTTCTTATAGGTTCATAACTTCAAACTTGGGACATCGTTTTTCTCTGGAAGTTGCTTATATAACTTGTGTTGTTTTTAACTACAGAAGTAAATCAATAATATCATTTGTCCGGCCCTCTAACAGCACTACCTGAAATAATGGAAAATTAGTTCTTTTAAATTTCCATTTTTTTTGGAAAATTATTCTCTACTGGGAAGATTTTAAAAATAACTGAACCTGAACACTTTTCTCTGGATCTATTATCAGTCTTCTTCCACCTCTGGTAGAAAGGATAGGTTCGAAGTCATTATAATGTTAAAAGTTCAATATGCCAGTCAAGAATTACTTGAAAGTATTTGCTTGGAAATGACAAATTTGAAGCAATATGAAGTCGAGATGTCACACGGTTCATATACCAATGAGCTGTGCTCTTATAGGAATCTATTATATCACTAGACTAATTCAGATCATTACAAATGGTGGTTAACTGATCCCATTGTAATCCTTGCTACTCAAGGTGAAAGAAGATGGCAAAAAAATAGCTCTAATTTCTTGAGTAAGCACTTGGAGTATGAATTGGAAGAATTATACCTTTTATCATTAAATCGTTTCCTATTGAAAGTATGTATAGAAAATAATTGCTTTTTATTTTTTCCAATTTTTTTATTTAATTATTTTTCAAGTACAGTTTTCTGTCTATTATTACTCCCATCCCATCCCACCCCCCATGCTCCCCCCTCCCTCCCATTTCCACCCTTCTCAGTTGTCGTCCATGTATGCTTTATATAGGTTCCTCTAAATCCCTCCCCTATTTCCCCTGAAATTCCCTCCCCTCTCCCCTCTGGTCACTGTCAGCCTGTTCTCTATTTCAGTGTCTTTGGTCATATTTTGCTTGCTTGTTTGTTTTGTTGTTTAGCTTCCTGATAAAGGTGAGATCATGTGGTATTTGTCTTTCAACACCTGGCTTATTTCACTCAGCATAATGCTTTCCAGTTCCATCCATGATGTTGCAAAAGGTAGGAGCTCCTTCTTTCTTTCTGCAGCATAAAATTCCATTGTGTATATGTACCATAGTTTTTTGATCCATTCATTTACTGATGGGCACCTAGGTTGCTTCCAACTCTTGGCTATTGTAAATTGTGCTGTATGAACATTGGGGTGCAAATGTACTTTGGTATTGGTGTTTTAGGGTTCTTAGGATACAATCCTAGCAGTGGAATTGCTGGGTCAAAAGGCTTTTTAAATAACCATACATTTTCTAGGTTTAATTATTCAATCAGCAGATGTTACTGAAACCCTACCTTATTAAGGTACTATGTGAATGAGCTGATAATATAACAATGAGAGGCAAATACTTCTTATAGTAGCTGCATTTGACCTAGGGGCATAATATTATTTACCATTGCATTGTTGGTACTGCTGAAATTATTATTATTACCATTTTTTTCATTTGTCATTATAATTATAGAGTTTCAAAACTAGTAATAAATAGTTCCATTAAATTAAGTTGTGACTTGATTGCAAATTTGGGAATTCTATCCTTTTGAATATGAGAATGGGCTTAAGACTGTAAAGGAAAAAATTGATTCCTCCTTGATTTCTACCTCAAAAATTCAAAAATTCTTCGTGTTGCCACTAGGAGGGGATTTAGAAAGATACTGACAGTATTCTTAATATTTATTTATTTGTTCCAAATTTATTGATTGCCTACTATGTGAAAGACAGACTCCAGGAAGGAAGACATTAGGATAGTAATATCTGTCCTCATCTTTTTAAAAAAATTTTAAAGATTTTATTTATTTATCTTTAGAGGGGAAGGGAAGGAGAAAGGGAGAGAAATATCAATGTATGGTTGCCTCTCATGAGTCCCCTGCTGGGAACTGGCCTGCAACCCAGGCATGTGCCCTGACTGGGAATTGAACCACGATCCTCTGGTTCGCAGGCCCGCACTCAATCCACTGAGCTACACCAGCCAGGGCCTATGTCTTGATCTTAAGAAACCTGTGATGCAGTAGGCCATCTCCTCTCATACTCTGCTGCATGGAACTAAGTTTCAGGGAGGTGTAAATTGGTTTATTCAGAGAAAACTGTGATGTGGCCATTTACCACTTTCTCCATTACCCTCTTGGACATAGGGTTCATAAGAGTCAAAAAATTTTGCCACAAGAAACCTTTAATCCACAGATTGCCAACCTCAGAATCAAGGCATCATTTAGTATCGCTCATGTTAGCATTTGAGAGTCCTAGGCTGTTTATTGAATCTTAGAGTGAAAAGTATTGTATTAAATGGATGAGCTCTAATGCAGTTGTCTCACTGTTCTTTGTGTTATAGTTAAAAGCCTCAAAACCAGAAATATTTTATATTATGGGTGTATAGAAAATACTCTTCAAATATTGCATAAATATGAAAAGCTAACACTTCAGACTCTAGTGACATATCAATTGCATTTTGTCTTGGAAATGTGGATTGAAGTTACAAAGTAAAGAGAATCATATAACTTAATTTGTTTTATTCACTAGGAGTAGCTAGTATTATTGAGTTTGTTTGCAGATGATTACATTCTTGGCCTAGAGGATTTTTCCTCATGTTAAAGTTAACCTTATTCAAGACCAGTATTTATTGTTTGGTAAAGTCAAGATACAAAACAAGATCTGTTACTGACTTTGTCTCTCTTTGTGGTGATAAAAATTTACCTTTTTTGGGTAAGTAACAATAAGGCCAAGGGTAAATTTCAAATCTCACAGTAATGGTGTGACTCATTAATATGGATACCATGGTATGACTTAACATGTTTTTCATTTAATGATTTTCATATGAAACAGTAGACTATTTGTTAATATATTTTAAAAATAAATTATGTTTGTCTCAATGATATATGGTAGTTAAAACAACATCTCAAATTATTGATTTTATATAAGAAATGGAAATATCATAGAAACTACATTGTTTTGCACAGACAAGGAGACTGTTATGGCAAAATACACCATCAAATAAAAGCATCAGAACAGGAAGCATATATTTTTAGCATCAGTCTTGAAAACTATGTAACTCAAGTAAACATATAATTTGGTATTTTACATGAAAAACATTGTTAATTTGATTTTCTTTTGTATAAAGAGTTAAAACATCAACAACACTGAAATAAAATATTACATTTCATTAAATCCAGATATTCTAGCTTTTAAAAAAGTGTTCACCTGAGGACAAATTTGGAAGAGGGAGAAAGAGAGAGACATCGATGTGAGAAACATTGATTGGTTGCCCTGGACCTGGCCAGGAATAAAACCTGCGACCTCTTGTTATGTGGGATGATGCTCTAACCAACTGATTGGCCCCAGCCAGGGCTCAGGTATCACAGCCTCTAAGTGAGGTTATACAATTCAGTGGAATCATGAAGACCCAAGTAATTCCTATTGGAGCAAAATGTGTTGAAGCAGAGAGTTTGAGAACATTCATGTTTAAAAAATTTTTTATCCAGCTATATTGAGGTATAATTAATAGGCAAGTATTTGTATACATTTAATGTGTGTATTAATGTGCTGGGGCATTTGCATATGTCCAGAGAATGTTCATCTTGAAAGCCAGACCCAACCTTTTCATTTTACTTTCAATGGAATGTGTAACAGTCAGTTACTGCTGGAAAATTAGGGTCTAGACCTGATAGATGATTTACCAGTGTTTTTCAAGTTCAGCTATACTGACAGTCGGCAGATGAACCCTCCTGACATTTCACTACTTTTAATTATGTTTAATTATATACATATACATTTTTTAAATGTCTTATTTATTTATTTTTAGAGAGAGGGGGAGGGAAGGAGAAGGAGTGGGAGAGAAATATCAATGTGTGGTTGCCTCTCATACACCCCCCACTGGGGACCTGGCCTGCAACCCAGGCATGTGCCCTGACTGGGAATCGAACCAGCGACCCTTTGCTTCATAGGCCCATGCTCAATCCACTGAGCCACACCAGCCAGGGCAATGTTTAATTATATTTTTAAATTTTTATCATCTACTATGTACTCATCTTTTTTTCAGTTAAGAAGAAGCAATGATAGAGAAATTCATTACCTCCGTAGCTGAAGACTACAAGGGACTATGTTTTGAACACTGTCAAAACATAGTCCCTTGGTGCAGTGTCATAGTGCTACCTATCTTGAAACAAGTGTTTTTTTTCTTTATGCCCCTCATAATGATGCATTCTTCTCCTTATGTTCTATTATAAAGCAAGTACAATTTAGTAGTTACCAAAATTTAGAAAATGAATTTACTGCGAACAAAAGATTAGCATATTCACCCTTAGTTCCCTGTCTGATGTCATTTTCTATTTCTCTCTTCTTTGTAACCGCTATTCCTACCAATCTCCTTGCTGTTCTTCAAAGACTGCAAGCACACACTGTTTTGGAAATTTAGGATTCTATCACTGCTTTGTGTGTGAACGCTGTTTTCCCTGATCACATGCTTTCTCCTTCAGCTTTCCACTAAAGTGTCACCTTCACATAGAAACCTGCTTGCTCATGGTATCTGAAATATTACTCTTGATACCTGTATCACTGTCTTTTCTCACTTGCTTTATATTTTATCACAGCAAAAGGCCCTACTAAACAGAGTCTGTATTTGCCCATGTCTTTGTTTACCCTTTATCTCTCTTCATCCATTCCACACAGACTTGAAATGCCAGGAGAAGAGAACTTTGGTTTGCTCGTTGCTTTCTTCTATCAGCTACAGCAGTGGCTGGCATGTTGTTGGCAGTCGATAATTATCTTTGAATTCATTAATGTTTAAACTTTATCATTATTTCAGTAGACTAGGTTTTATGCTGTCTGTATTACATAAAGAAAATTCTATTTTCTAAATTCTGGTATTAATAGTCTTGGAGCTAGAACAAGTATAAGGACAATAGAATGTATTAGATATTTCCCAAGATCCACCATGTATTGTGTACTATGATATAAATTAGTTTATTTCATATTAAATGTCACAAGGCAATCCTTGTATCAATGTAATTTGAAAACATTCCCGTGTATTTGTGTCCCTCAGAAACCAGGAAATTCCTAAACATTGTCCTTTGAATGTAAAAATAGCAGTTTTGCTTTGCTGATTTCAAAATGAGCTTCCTATGTGGAAGAATAAACTAAAGAAATCACACCACAATTACTTATCCAATAATCATTCCTTGGATATATTTTAACTCTCTATATATTGAAAAAATAAAATGGCATTTTTAATTAAGATCAGAATTCCTTGGATGAAAGATATTTATAGCAGTAAAAATGGCAGACAAAGAACATCTTAGTGAACACGTCATCTTGGTTCTCTACAGTCACTTCTGTTGCTTTGAAAATATGTTATGCATGAAATGATAGAATATAAATTTTCTGAATCTAGGGAATTTTTGCACAATTAAACTCAGCTTAGTGAAAATTGTTTCTCATCATCATTATCTGTGTATTTAGCTGTTTGTAGCTCATCTTTCCTGAATTTATTTGTAGGCTACGTCACTGTCTCATATGTGCAATAATTACAATTTAAAATAAATACAGAGTGCTACTCAGAAAATAATTACCCTATGAATAATTTTGAAAGACTAGTAACTAATTTAAAGGTATTTGTTCTACTTGATATTTTATAAGTGCACCATTTCTATGGTGTGCATTGATGTATCATGCAAAAGGCCGTCTTTCACTGTGGCGTTCTTATAGTATTACTCAATAATTACATAATTTTTACTTATTACTTTCTTAATATTTAAGATTTCTTTTTAGTGTTATATAAAATTAATGCACTTATAAATTTGTTTACATTTCTTTTTATGAGGAACATTTAGAAGATTTGTTTAGAGTATTGCCTTTGTAATAGTGCTCTTTGCAAAAAGAAATTAATTAACATATTGGAAATAGCTAAAAGTAATGATTATGGCATTTGCTAATGCCAGATTACATGATGACATTTTGAAAAACACAATTTAAAGCAGATAATAAGAGGTGACAAAAATTAAGTGTGGTTTTAGAAAGTCAGTTTTTTTTGTTAATCTGAATTGAAATCAATAGCATTTGAAGACTTTTTCTACTTTGTCCATTTATTTATTAGCATATATATTAGTAAATTACATACTATAATATAAACCACAGGAATATAACATAAACATCTTCCCAGCATAAATAAACGTATCTTACTTACTCTATACAGAAGCTTTTTAAAAGTCATGTAGAAGTCAGGGTACACATCTGGGTTGTGAGTTCTGTCCCCTGATGTGATGTTTCTCTCCCCCTTTCTCTCCCTCCTTTCACCTCTCTCCAAAAAGAAATAAAACATTTAAAAAAAGCCATGTATAAATCAGACTTTATGCCCTCTGTATATTTTCCCATTGACTGACAGTATTTCAGTGATTTGTTTTCAGGGGGAGGGGAGATTGACTCTTGAGCTAAATAAAATGTTGTTAGAATTGAGCAAATGTCTTACAATCTTAATTTTAAATTAATAAATAAATTAATACTTATACAATAAATATGTACAGTAAGACTTCAGTCAATTATCAAGTCAATTGTACTAAAATGCCTACGTTCCACTACAGTTTTGGCAACCCGTGAAGACCAGTTCTAAGCTATGCAGAAGGCAGCGCTGGCTTACATCAAATCATTTTCTTCCCCCACATTTACTGCGAACCTATTTATAGTGTTTGTCTCTGTTTATTTCATAGTGGCTCTGTCCACTCACCAATGCTTTTTAAGACAGTGATTACAAATTATAAAGCTAAGAAATGTTACATGGAATTCTAGTAATTCTAAGAAACAAATGAAACTCTTTATAAATGCAACATTGGTATAAGAAATTTAACAATCTGTGAGAATTTAAGATGAAAAATTTTCTTCTCACCATCCCATGTTCAAGTATGAAGAACTCTGTTTATCCTAATTAAAGACATATGCCTTTTTTATTTATTCTGAGCTTTTGCATTATGTAGGAAAAATAAAATAAAATGAAAGAGAACTTTTAATGATAAATAATGCAGTATGAACTTCTAAATTTTCTTTTTTCCCTGAATAAATATTATCACATGACTAAAGAGAGGGAGAAAAACATCAATGTGTGGTTGCCTCGCATGCACCCCCTACTGGAAACCTGGCCCTCAACCCAGTCATGTTCCCTGACTGGGAATTGAACCAGCGACCCTTTGGTTATCAGGCTGGTTCTCAATCCACTGAACCACACCAGCCAGGACATTAAATATATTTTTATTACACTGGGGTTTTTTTGAGGTTTTGCTTTTTTAGCTTCCATAGCTACATTATTTTGAAGAAAATAGGACTTTTTAAAGAAATTTAGAACATAACAGTTTGCCCATATTTCCTCAGAAAGAATAAAATGACCTGAAGATATTTTCATGACAGTGTTTCATTTGAAGCTATTTCTGTTTTTTTCTCAACAAATTTAGAAGAAAAATCAAAGATAAACTTATTTAAGGCTTTAATATGATTTTGAAATATTCATTTACTTTGCTATTTGTATTTTTATTTCACTTAATTTAAATTTTCACAAGTGAATGAATGGGTATTGAAAGAGTGTGAATGATCATAACACAAAATGTATTTATAAATGGTGATCATATCTGACAAAATAAATATCTGACCATATTTATTTTGTGATATTTTCATCTGCAACAAAAATTTTCTGACATCCTATTTGGGAAGTTAGAAGGCATTAAAACATCTTATTGCACAAGTAATTTTACTATCTTCATAATCCATAAAACATACACAATCTCTCTTCGTTTTAATAACAACAACAAAAAAGGAATATATTGCAAGGCTATAGGATACCCTGGAGAATGACAAGACCTTCATGTTTTGTCTGTTTGTTCTTATTACATTTTCTCAGAAAGTTTTCTATGCCATTAGAAAATTTTATATGCACACTGATATGCATATAATCATTCCATTCTTTCAAATTGCTTCATAGTACTTAATTTACGGAAAGGGATCAGTTATCTACTGCTGTGAAAAAAAACCACCTCGACACTTAGTGGCTTTAAAAGGTCAGCTACACAGTTCTAATAAAGTTTGGTTTAGTAAAGTTTGATCTCTGATGAGCTTTTTGCTGCATCTGTCTTCAGCTGGGAGGTGAAATGGTGGCTGGACCATCTCCTGCAGCCTCAGCCACCTGCTGGAGGTGGGCAGATATTAACAACTGTGCCTCAGTTTCTCACATGGCCTGCTGGCTCAGGCTCAGTCACATGGTGGTGTCAGGGTTCCAGCACAGCAAAGGAATGGGCCTCAACATAGAAGCATTTTTCAAGCCTCTGTTTTATACCTAGCTAATGCCCCATTAGCCAAAAGAAGTCACGTAGCCAAACCAGACTGAGAGAGTAGAGAACTAGGCTTCAGCTCTTGTCAGGGCCATTTGCAACAACACACTGTAAGGGCATAGATCCAGGGAGGCTGAGAATACGGGACCAAATTTGCAATCTACCGCAGCATGAATATTTTATACATTCATTTCCATACTTTGCTCTTTTGGGCACAGTGTTCAAAGATGGTCACTTTGCTCTTCACCATCTCAAGAAGTGTTGCAACAAACATCTTAGTTTTTTAACACACTATTTTTAGACCACTCATGGAAATACTGTGTTGTAGGTAAAGAGGTTTTTCATATACTCCTTCCTTCAGCTCTTGCATGGCCTTCCTCATTATCAACATCCTCACCGGAGTAGTACATGTGTTACAGTTGATGAAACTACGTGGACACATCTCCATTATTCAAACTCCATAGTTTACATTACGGTTTACTCTTGGGGTTATCCAGTCTCTGGATTTGGACAAATTTATAATGTCATGTATCCACTATTAAAATATTATGGAGAAGAGCTTCACCGCCATAAAAAAAAAGAAAGAAAGAAACAACTCCGTGCTCTGTCTACTCATTCCTCCCTGCCCCAAGCCCTGGCTACCAGTGATTCCTTTTACTCTCTCCATCTTTTTGTATTTCCCAGGTGCTATAGTACATTTCCTCCATTTATTTCCATTGCTTGATAGCTCATTTCCTTTTGGTGATGAATAATATCCCATTGTCAGGATGTTCCACATTTATGTTCCTACTGAAGAACATCTTGGTCACTTTCACATTTAGGCAATTATGGATCGCGCTGCTATAAACACCTCTGTGCTTTCGTTTTGGTGTGGACATAATATTTCACTTTCTTTGGGTAGAAGCAAGGAGCGTGATGACTGGATTTCATGGTAGGAGTATGTTTAGTTTTGTGAGAAATTGCAGAACTCTTTCCCAAAGTAGCCATAGCATTTTGCATTGCTACCACCACTGAATAGGAATTTCTGTTATTCTCGTTGCTCAACATCGTAGCCATCATTAGGTGTTGTCAGCGTTCTGGATTATGACCATTGTAATAGGAATACAGCATTGTTTGTTGTTTTCATTTGCATTTCCTGGATGACATATGATGTGGAACATCTTTTTATAGATGGCTTAGTTACCATCTGTATACCTTCTTTTGTGAGATGTCTGTTAAGGTCTTAGGTCCACTTTTTTTTTAACTTGTTTGTTTTCTTATCATCGAGTTTTGGAGTCCTTTGTGTGTTTTGGATGAGTCCTTTATCAGATGTGTCTTTTGCAAATATTTTCTCCCAATCTGTGGCATGTCTTGTTATTCTCTTGACAGTGTTTTTTGCAAAACAGATGTTTTTAATTAATGAAGTCCAGCTGGTCAATTATTTTTCTATGTATTATGCCTTTTTCTAATTTGCAAGACATTTGATGTTAATGATTATCTAGGTTTTCTAATATGTTATGTCCTAAAGAATTTTTATACTTTTGTATTCACATTGATGTCTGTGATCCAATTTTTGTGAAGGGTGTAAAGTCAGGGCCTTGAGTTGTGCCTGTGCCTGTGGATGTTCAGTTGTTTCAGCATCACTTGTGAAAAAGACTGTCCTTGCTGTATTGTATTGCCTTTGCTCCTTTGTCAAAAGATCCGTTTGTTTGGGTCAATTTCAGGACCTCTCTCGCATTCCATCGATTTCTTTGTCAGTTCGTTTGCCTTACCACCATCTTGATTAATGTAGCTGTATGGACAGTAATGAAGTCATCTAACACCAGTACTTCAATTTCCTCTGTCTCCTTCAATATTATGTTGGGTCTTTTGTAGCTTATAAAACTTTAAAATAAACATTAAAATCAGTTTCTCTGTATCCACAAAATAACTTGCTGAATTGTGAGATTACATTGAGTCTATAGATTAAGTTGGGAAGAACTGATATCTTCATATTATTGAGTCTTCCCATCTTTGAACACAGAATATCTCTCTGTTTATTTTATTCTCTCCTGATATCTTGCATCAGAAATTTGTATTTTTCATCATATAAAGAAATATATACTCTGTATGTATTTTGTTAGATTTTCACTTACTTCATTTTAGTTGCTCATGTAAATGGTATCATGCTTTTAATGTCAAATTCCACTTGTTTATTGCTACTTTATAGGAGATGATTGACTTTTGTATATTGTTTCTTGAAAAATATTCCTATAATTGTTTATTAGTTCTAGGAACATTTATATTACATGGACAATAAGGTCATCTGTATACGAAGACAGTTTTATATCTTCCCTTCAAACCAGTACACCTTTCATCATATAGTCTTTAAAAGGGAAATTTATAGAAGTGCTTCCCAAAGTGTACCCCGTAGACACCGAATATTAGTAGTTTAGGAGTGGCCGATTTTAACTCTCTTACCTCACAGTGTGGTAGATGTGTTGCTGCATCACAAGGAGAGTGGGGGATGGTCATTCAGTGCCCTAACCCCTCTTCAAGAAAGGACTTGCTTCCTAGTGTTCAGGGGCTCTCCCTGCAAACATTCTCTAGATGTCAGCTCCCTCTTTCTTCCCAGGGATTCCCCGCATCCGCAGAGAGCTGCATTGCTCAGTCATTTCCTCTCAGAAAAGCCCATGGGCAGTAACTGATGAGGGACATGGTTTAAACACCATGTCATCTTTGTCCAGTGCTAGACAATGTGAACTTGTTTTAGTCCTTGCTCCTTGTTATAGAGACTGTGTGCACATAACTCAAAAACTTACATTTCTGTTCAAATTTCTATTATGAGCTTGGAATCTTTGAGTAATAGTAATAGTAGTAGTAATAATAATAATAAATACAATTTTCATGTGTCAGAATTAATTCTAAATAAATTTATTTTTCATTTTTTTAAAGATTTTACTTATTTATCTTAGAGGGGAAGGGAAGGAGAGAGAGAGAGAGAGAGAGAGAAATATCAATGTATGGTTGCCTCTGGTGCGTCCCCCGCCGGGAACCGGGAACTGGCCTGCAACCCAGGCATGTGCCCTGACTGGGAATCGAACTGCGATCGTGTGGTTCGCAGGCCCATGCTCAATCCACTGAGCTACACCACCAGCCAGGGCTAATTCTAAATAATTTTAATGTATTAACTTTTATTACTCAATTAACTATTTCACATCCTCTTTTGGATACTTCATATCTTCAACTTATTCAAAGCCAAACTCAGTTTTCCCATTATAAACCAAGCTTTTTTATATTTCCACGGATGATATCACTGTCTATTCAGTTTTGTAAACCAAAAATCTATGCATCCTTCTCTTTGCCCCTACACAATATTCCTTAAAAAATCCTGTAAATTTTAACATCTTAATGTAACTTAGTTTGACTAATATCATTTAAATCTTTTTAATCTTAACTTTTAAATATCAGAATAGTTTTATTTACTATAATTTGAGTCATTTTCATTTTATATCACTTATATCACTTAGTTTTATTTTTTATTACTCGTGTGCCCATATACTGCTGAACACTGGTTCTTTGTAAATTATCTTAACTAAATACCTAAGCCACCTCATATACAAGGGCCAATGGCAGGCCCTTGCAGACCCATGTAAACAGACATTGGAGTCTAGGGAAGCTCAGCATATTGCTCAGTTCTGTAATAAAACTGAGTTTTGAACATGGGTCTACTTGATTCTAAATTGATTTTGTTACACTATGTTGCCTTTCATTTATTTTTTAAGAAATGAACTTTTGATTATTTTAAATGGAAATTTTGAGACGGAAAATTTCTATAATTTTAGAGAACTATATAAAGTAAATAATATTATTTTATTTAATGGAGGAGCAGTGTATATAATCCAGTAAATCAGGAACATCAGTGGTATTTAAATATGTGTCCAGCTAAACTGAAGTTATGTGGCTTTATAACAATAACTCCTTGGACGGATACATCCTAAAATGCTGAAGGAAGGGGGCATGGGTAAAATAAACTTACAAATGTTATTAACCTTGAGACTGTTAGTGTATAGAACCAGAGCACTGAAAATATGGCATAAAATCAAAGGGTGTCTGTGGGGAACATGTTACAGTATTCAATAAAAAGCATGTAAGTAGAAGCTTGATCAATGAACAACTTAATAAGATTAATTGTAAGTGTTCTGAAATGCCCCCCAATGAAAAATCACAAAATTACATTTAGGATCTTAATTGAAAAATTAATTGGAAACTAGGGCAATCTCTCCAACAGATGTTATGATTGTAATAATTTGGGGGTTCATTTATGATTGCTTTTCTTTTTCTCATCCTTCAAAAATAACTCCTAAATTCAAGAAGCTATCGGTATCTAGAGAAAATAGATGCCTCTTTCCTTTTTCCATGACTTTACTCTAGTGTTCCCATTAGACAACTATGTTATTTTTTCTTAATTTTAAATTTTTATTTGTTTACTTTTAATTTTTTGATTACAGTTTACATTTCATATTATTCTGTATTACTTTCAGGTGTATAGTATAGTGGTTAGACAATCATATACTTTACTAATTGATTTTAAAAATATACCTTATAAAAGAACTATCTTCAGGCAAAGGAATTAATGCTCAATTAATGGAATTTCTTTGTATGATAAAGGAGTAAGGGGGTTATTTAGGAGCAGGAGTTTCATATCGACAATTCTCAAATCATTGTTTTATAATGTGCTCTTTCAAATAAGAGCACTTAAGACATGTGGAGAAAAGCGTAACTATCATTCATGGAACTCATTATTATTCTGTCTTATTCAAAAAGTGTAAATACAGACCACTTTGGGTAAATATATTCTAGAAATTACAGGTGATTTTCAAACAATCGTGGGGATGCAGTTTGTCTTTGGTATTGTAGGGGAGAAAATGAGACTGTTTTGTCTAAAATTGCAAGGGATTCACAATAACCAGTATTTAAAAGCACAAACTCTGCCTGTCCAGAAAGTATCCAGCCGCCCCCTGAGTAAAATAGAGACATTTACGGAAGGAGATGCAAGATACAAGAAACATGGAAGAGAGGGGGCTGAGGCAAATCCCTATAAATGATGCCAAAGCAGGACCCGAAGCCTAAATTCCAGGAGGGAGAGGGAGTGCTGTGCTTTCATGGGCCTCTTCTTTACGAAGCGAAGTGTGTAAAGGTTGCCATAAAGGACAAACAAGTGAAATAACTTTACACATCACAACGGTTGAAATAAAAGTGGGATGAATGGGTCCCGAAAAGCAAAGTACTCAAATACATGGACACCAATCTGCAGAAACAGTGAGAACTTCAAAAAGCCAATCAGGAGCAGGAAGCAGAGGGGAAGGTGAGAGAGGCTGCCCTGGGAAAGAAGACAGCAGGTCTGCAGCAGAAAAAACACTGAAGTAAAAACAAAAAACGAACAAAGAGAAAACTCCTAGGAATGGAGATGGTGGCAGTACCAACAAGACAGACACCCCAGCCTCCTCGCAAGAAGAGAGCTGGAGT
Organism: Sturnira hondurensis; assembly: GCF_014824575.4. Lineage (NCBI taxonomy): Eukaryota > Metazoa > Chordata > Mammalia > Chiroptera > Phyllostomidae > Sturnira > Sturnira hondurensis. Next base: position 197,726 of record NW_028089315.1, read on the forward strand.
AGATCCCACTGTTGAAAATGAGGAAACATTCATGAACAGACTTGATGTTGAAGTCAAGATCCCTGAAGAACTGAAACCGTCGCTTGTTGATGACTGGGACCCAATTACCCGGCAGAAACAGCTCTTTCACCTTCCTCGGAAGAAGGATGTGGATTCCATTCTGGAGGATTATGCAAATTACAAGAAATCAGAGATAATAAGGAGTATGCAGTCAATGAAGTCGTTGCAGGAATAAAGGAACACTTCAACGTGATGCTGGACACTTACTACTCTAGAAAGTGGAGAGGCCAGAGTATCCTGAGATCCTGGCACACCACCCTGGTGCACCCATGGCCCAGGTGTATGGAGAGCCACATCTACTGAGATTGTCTGCATGAATTGGAGCGGTGCTGGCCTACACACCTCTAGATGAGAAGAGCCTTGCTTTATTACTGAATTATCTTCATGATTTCCTAAAGTACCTGGCAAAGAATTCTGCAGCTTTGTTTAGTGCCAGCAATTATGAAGTGGCTCCTCCTGCGTATCACCAGAAAGCTATGTGAGGGGTCCACTTACACCTGTAACACATTCTGTTCTTAGTCCTCCTCTTGTACAAATGATGTACTTTGAAAAATTTAGTGTATAACAGAACTGATGTTTGTTTTCTGTTTCATCCTAAACAAAAAATAAAAGGAGTTACAGTTCAAAAAAAAAAAAGAAATATGGTACCTTGGACAATGACTCCTCAACCTCCTTCAAAGTGTAGGCACCTTGGACCTCACACAGTTCTCCCAGTTGCCATTGGCTACCTTGTTGTATTTTCCTGAATCTCATGGACAGTTTGAAATCTCTTCCCTTTCAAAGGTAATTTTAGTTTGGGGAAAAGCCAGAAGTCAGGATGCCAAATCTGGGCTATAGAGAGGCTGGATCACAAGGGTGATTTGATGTTTTCCCAAAAAACTGCACAAAATTGTGAGTCATGAGAGGGCCTATTGTCGTGATAAAGCTACCAATCACCAGTTGCCCACACAGCTGTGGCCTTCTGAATCATCTGAATAGTGTCTGTGGAGGAATGTTCAAGGTTAACACAAAATCTGCTGCAGACTTATTGCTCTACTCACTCGGTCATTTTGAATGCTGTGGCCACAAGGCACACAGCCTCACTCAATGGAATCTACTGTCCCTGCTGACTGGTACAGTGAAGTCATCATTGTTCATGAATATGCATTCCAGTCCACTCTCCTTGGCTGCCAGGTTATATCAATGTTGTTCAAACCATTCTCACTATACTAACAATGGCTGGACTTTTTCCAGACAGTCCTTGTATATCACTTCTTTATCAAATCACTTTTTAAAATATTTTATTTATTTATCTTTAGAGGGGAAGGGAAGGAGAGAGGAAGAGAAACATCAATGTATGGTTGCTTCTCGTGCATCCCCTGCTGGGAACTGGCCCCTGCCGGGAACTGGCCTGCAACCCAGACATGTGCCCTGACTGGGAATCGAACCACGATTTTCTGATCGTCTGATTGATCGCAGGCCCGCGCTCAATCCACTGAACTACACCAGCCAGGGCCAAATCATTTATTGAGTGACACTTAGGTTGTTTCCATGTCTTGGCTATTTCTTTCTGAAGAGTGTTTTCAGTTTCAGCGGGTAGATACCCAGTAGAGTGCTTGTCGGGTCACATGGTAGTTCTATTTCTAACTTTTTGAGGATCCTCCACACTGTTCTTCCATAGTGGCTGCACCAATGTACATTCCTATCAGCAGTTGACAAGGGTTTCGTCTTCTCCACAGTCTCTCCAACACTAATTTTTGTCTTTTTGATAATAGGCATTTTAACATGTGTGAGGTGATATCTCATTGTGGTTTTGATTAGCATTTTCCTTATAGCTAGTCAAGTTGAGCATCTTTTTATACACCTGTTGTCCATCCATAGATCTTCTTGGGAAAAGTGTCTGTTAAGATCTTCTGTTCATTTTTTAATTGGGTTGTTTGACTTTTGCTGTTGTTTAGTTGTATGAGTTCTTTTTATATTTTGGATATTAGCCTCTCTATTGAAGATATCTTTGCAAATGTCTTCTACCTATTTGGTTGGTTACCTATTTGTTTTGTTGATGGTTTCTTTTGCTATTTATGTTTTTTATTTGTTCATTTCTCTCCTTAGTATACTTTTATTTTAAATAACTGATGTTATTGGTATAATTCCTCACAAGATTACACTGATTAACAAATGTAAGTCGAAGTGATCCTTAAAAGCATGAACACTGTTCAATATTCCCTAGATTTAAAGAAAAAAATCTCACTAGGGGTAAAATATTATTTGGTTGATTTTTATTTTTTTAGTTCATGTACTTTTAATAGTTTAAAATTACAGTTTTTATATTATGTAGCTTATGTATGTCATGTATTCATTAATACTTTCAAACATATTTCAAATTAGAATTCATTAATTCTCAGAGATACATTAAAAAACAATAACTTTTTTCACTAAGAGAATGAGTGTAACAATCATAATAACTACCTTTTTGTAAATGTGACATATCAATTATTGTTTGTATCTGAAAAGTTTTTCAGCCTTTTATTAGGAGTACAATGATAGATGTTAAGCTTACAATTACAGTAAATATTTACACAATACAGCTTTTCTTTTATCCCACATAGTACAGCTTGTACTAATAACACGGTTTTATTTATTACTCCACAATAACATGAAACATTTTATTATTGCAAAAATCTTGGCAGTACAGTTTAGACTTTTAAGTGGGTAAGTTATATTTTTAAAAAGTCTGAAAATATGTTTCCAACAATATAGCATATATAAACATTCTTCACATTCACATAAACCTTAGGACTGGTATCCACCAAATCTTCTCTATTAAATTAAGAAAACCTTCTCCCAAATAGTCTGACAGTAAACAGAGTGGAAAAGAGATGCATTTGCTGTGAAACCTAGGCTTTTACACAGATGGGTAACTACTTTTTATTTTTTTACTTGACTTTTAAATGAGAGATTTATATGTAAAGTTATTTAAATATGGAAAACCATTCAGATACTAGAAGAAATATTGACAAAGGGGTACTATACATTTACATAACTAAGGGAAAAGAGGAGATTTTATTACTTCAATGATATTTAAGTGTAAAAGACAGGTTTCATTGAAATTCAATATTCATATTTTTTAAAAATAACATTAATCCTGTTTGATTCACAATGAGAAAAGTAGAAAACATTGAACATTGGAACTAATAATTAAAATCAACTTCAGTAATACCTCTCAGGATTTATTACACTTACACTAATATTTAGTTTTCCATTCTTTCATGTACTCCTGTATCTTTTCATTATCTCCACAGAGTGAGGTTACACTGTTGTGGAATCCGCCTTTTTCGTTTTCAGTGTTGTCGACTTGTCTGGGACCTAGCACAAAATCCTCTGATAGAAGGTGATTTTAAAAGCTATATGGTTCTCCCCCAAATGGTCAGATTAGTATTTATAGAGCAAATGAATCTCTCACTATTAGACTCAATGACTATTTGTACCCTTTTTACTTATAAAGTATTCTATAGAGCCTTTGCTAAAAGCATGTCTTCACATAGAATGTATATAATTGTAAAGTACATTAGATAACTATAAAATGCTGCTATCAACAGTAATTGAAAGAATAAAGAAGAGCCAACTGAATTGAGTTTAGCAATGTGATTCCTTATCACGAGTTAAAGATCTTGTGATTAAATCAACTATCAAAAAAACCTGCTGCACATAGCTTCTATTTTCATAACGGGTATAAAAGACAGAAAGAGGAATTTTGATATTTTGAAGCTACTATGGCACTCAGGTTAGTGCAAAGCTATTACATACTGGCTACCAATGGCGTGTGCATTGAGCTGTGAGTTTCAAATAAAAATCAAATGTTTATTATGTTTCAAAATGTGTCAGGATGTTATAGTGTAATCCAGTCCTCTAGAGAAAACAGGATTTCATATAAAACCTTTTGTTTCAAATACTAGAAGATTATGTCTTTCTTATAACTGTACTTACAAATTTAAGTATCAAGGTGAATATCTAAATGGGGGCAATAATTCTTGAAATGTAAAACAAAAGAACATGAGATTATAAAGATGGTAAGTATTTACCACAATTCTATGGAATTGTGAAAATTTTTCTTACTTTTTTAACTGTATTTTTCTTGAAGTGAGTATACAGCAGAGGTACCTGGTGGGGCAAAAGTGGGTTTACAGTTTTCATATGGCAAATAATAAATAATTAATAATTAATTAAAAAATAAAAAATAAACTATGACTTGCATTCTCACAACTGTGAACCTACTGTGGTGTTAGCCTCTATAATTCTTTTTTTAATTGAGAACAAATTTACTGAAACAATTAATTACATATTTTATGCTGTTCAATTTAGATTATAATGGGGCCAAAGATTTTATCTTTATAAATATTATTGAGTATTAGGTCTGTATAAAATTAACAGGTTTTAAATTAGACATTTGGCAATATAAATAATGCTTGCATCTGATTTAGTGTTTTGAGCTACCAAGCACAGGTCTTTGACTCAAGTACATACTGAAAGTACCAAGATCATATTCTGAGTCTCACTTCCAGTTGGTGGAGTCTATTCAATAAAATCATGTGTGTTTTTTTCCCCCTTGGGGTTGACCCATAGTGGTGATTTTATAAACAGGAAAGAATTTTTCTAGCTTTTTCTTAATGTATCACTAGCATATCTTTAAATTTGAAATGACAGTCAGCTGCACATCACATCACTTTCACAACTGAAATTAGATGGCTAGGAGACAGAAATATGACACTGTGATTAGGAGACTATGTAAGATTAAGAGGTATACACTTATCCAATCAGTAATTCATTCTCTCTCAATCTCTCCGAAAAATCATCCTAGGCTTTGAGATTGGGAAATATTGTGCTATATCTACAAAATGAGGACAGAAAAATAATCAATAGGAATTTCTATGTAGTGATGTAATGGGCCAGAAATCAAAAGAGAAGATTGGAACAAATACAAGTTTAGCAAATTACAGATTAGCAAGCAAAATAACCACACTTAAGAATTATGCGTCCATATTAACCCAGCACACAGGAGAGAATTAAAAACTCCACAGGCACAATGAGATTTGGAGCTAGACACGGGATTGAGGTGCGTAACACATCCTGAGCTAGGAGTGAGTTAGTGCACCTGGGGGCTTCAGAGAGGTCACTGCACCTGAGCAGAAGAGCAGGCCTTTAGTAAATAGAAGCTTGCCCTGCCCTACAGTTAGGTCAAAAGAAATTATCTCTGCTAATCCCTATGGGGAAGGTCTCTCATTCAAATTCTTCTAGGTAGTTAAAGGGTGGGGAATACATTTCTCTTGAGCCAGAGGCTTAAGTTGCCTTTTTTTAAAGTGTTAATTGACTTGAATTTTACTTTTCTTTCTTTTTTTAAATTCTTATTCAAGTACAGTTTTTTGTTCTATATTCCCTGCCCTGCACCCCCCAGTGCTCCCCACCTCCCTCCCATCTCCGCCCCCACCCCAATATTGTCCATGTGGCCTTTATACTTATTCATGTGAGTCCCTCCCCTTTTCCCCTATGATTCTCTCCCCTCTCCCCTCTGGACCCTGTCAGCCTGTTCTGTATTTGAGTGTCATTGGTCATATTTTGCTTGCTTGTTTGTTTTGTTGTTTAGATTCCTGTTAAAGGTGAGATCATATGGTATTTGTCTTTCACCGCCTGGCTAATTTCGCTCAACATAATGTTCTCCAGTTCCATCCATGATGTTGCAAAAGGTAGTGATGTGATGTGCAACTGACCGTCATTTCCTTCTTCCTTTCTGCAGCATAGAATTCCATTGTGTAAATGTATCATAGCTTTTTGATCCAGTCATTTACTGATGGGCATCTAGGTTGCCTCCAACTCTTGGCTATCGTGAATTGTGCTGCTATGAACATCGGGGTGCATAGGTTCTTTTGGATTGGTGTTTCAGGGTTCTTAGGATATACTCCTAATAGTGGAATTGCTGGGTCAAAAGGCACGTTCATTTTTAGTTTTCTTGGAAAGTTCCATACTGTTTTCCATAGTGGTTGTACCAGTCATAGTGGCAATCCCACTAACAGTGAACTAGGGCCCCCTTTATTTAAAGCAATCGGCATGCCTCTGAGGTGCATCTTGGGGTGGCTCCTTCTGAATCTCCACAGTGTCTTTACCTATAACTTTTACAGAGGTGAGCTACAGCACTTAAAAAGAAAATATTTATCATTATTGGCTGAATTATTCCCACTTCAAAACTTAATTTTTAATTTTTTTGGTATTGATTTTCTTTTAAACAAACTTATTTTTTGTTCTATAATATTTTCTCTTTTTTGTAAGTATATTGATAAACAAAGTTGCCTGCTATCTGAGAATGCATTAGACTTCTGTTTCTTGCCAATCCTATTAGAGAATATGTTTGAGTAGTTCAAATACTAAAAATTATTCATATGAATAATTTGACAGTGTCCTGGGTTTGGGGGTGGAAACAAACCTGCTCTGCCCCAATTAGGTTATGTTGGTTCTTGGTCAGCAAACGGAATCATAGCTATATTTATTTAGGCTTTAAAGTCAGAGAGAGATGATTGACCTTGTGTCACTCAATGTTAATTTAATATAATATGTTTTTCATGGTTTAGCTACCCTGGTTCGAATCCTTTTCTAATCAATGTGTTAAACAGGTTAACTATGCTGAAAGAAATGGTTTTTGCAGGGGAGGATTCTAAACATTAGTCTTCCAAGGCCTCTTTGGTTTTACCACTTTATCTGTGTTGTTTACTCAAATCTTCCATTTTTATTGCTCCCTAATGCCACCTGTCATTATCCTACCCATTTTTCAAGCCCTGCTTCACAAATCCCACTTTCTCCAGACAGCACTGTCTCCTACTCTCTCTACTTTACTTCAGTTCCCCAGAGTCCTTTTTTTTCTTTTATTTTTTAAAAAATTCAATTTCAGTTGACACACAATATTATATTAGTTTCAGGTGTACCACATAGTGATTAGACATTTGAATTCCCACAGTTCTTTTTATCTACCTCTCCTGACCTTTGCAACTTTCCATAAAGTGTGGGGAAGTTTGCTGTCCACTCTTACTAAAGTGTAAGCTTTTTGAAAGTAGAGACTTTTATCACTGATTTATGTTTTCCACCTGGGCACCTAATTCAGTGCATTTCGTATGTAAACAAGAATTACAAGGACAGCCTCCTCTGTAGTATGCCTTTCAAGATTCTCCTCCTTCTAACCTACTATCTGTAAATTATACAGAGTGACCTTTAAAATATATATATCAGACTAAGTCATACTTGTTTATCCTTAATCATTCTTCATTGCTTTCAGAATCGAACTCAAACACCTTGGGATTGAAACAAGGCTTTAACAATGTAGCTCTAGGTGATCTTTTAGACATTGTCTTCTTAACATCCTCTCTGCTTCAGTCATCCTTTGCTGTGTAACAAACCACCCTGACACTTCGTGGCATAAAACAACAATCATTTTATTAGGCCCATACTTTGTATGTGTCAGGCATTTGGGGAGGGCTTGTTAGAGACAGTTTGTGTCTGTTGTATTATGACTGGAGCCTCAGCTAAATTGCTTGAAAAAACTGGAGACAATTGAGATGATTCCACTGGGGCCATAGTCTCTGTTTGTATTTCTTCTGGTCGTGATCCCGGGCTGAAGTGATCAGATGGCTTCCCAACTCACAGGTCTGCCACCGTTGTTGGATGGTCAGATCTCTCTTTCTGTCTCTCTCCAGCGTTCTTTCTGTGTTTGCCTGGTGATCTCAGGTGGTACAATCACTCACTCAAAAGGTAGCTGGCTTCCCCCAGAGTGAACATTTCAGAAGGCTGGATGAATCTGCAATGATTTTTATGACCAAGCCTCAAAAATTCCAGAATGTCACATCACCTGCATTTTACTGGGGAAGGAAATCTGTAACTCGTGTCCATCTTCACAGGGTGAGAAATTTAAGTCCACCTCTCAGTGGAAGGAGTAAAAGTGTATCTTGGGCCATCCTCAATTTTTAATGTTTTTTGCTTCAGTCATACAGAATTGAAAAACTATGTGTGGTTCATAGAACTCACCCCTGCCTTGTACAGTCTTTAGTTTCCATATACTTTGTCAAAAAATTCTCCCTTCTTTTAGCTAAAGACTTTTCAGAAGTTTCTACCCCCTTTAATCGGAGTTAGGTCTCTCTGCTGTGCATTATCACAGCTTCTTACTGTAGGATTTATTATACTTATGTTTATAATCTATTTCTTTGCCCTTATTAAAATGTGAACTTGTAGGTAGAAATTTTATTGTTGACATCCAAGGCAACCATGGAGAAGCTCCTTTCTGATATGCCTCAAAGGAGAACATGCTGTGTCCTTAATATAAAGCTTTCAGCTGCTGCAAGTCTGGGATTTACTGTCACATCATGTCAAAGTCGTATTCTTCTTGATTTGCCCTTGCCAGTGACTGACCAACAGGGGTTCTAGAGTCAGGCCATTGCCGCCTGAGCGAGGGCCCTCTGATGGGCAGTCTTGGTTCGTAGGATTCTTATCAGCCTTCTTGAGAATTGTCTTCCCCAGAACTGCACTGCATTCTGAATCCTTTTCTATCCAGTCTGTCCAATTTTAATTTCTTTCTCACAGATATCAGATCTACATCATGTATTGAAAACTCTCCCTGTCTTCTGTATCCCATCTTCTTCATTTTCCCTGCTGCTTCCCCCCTAGAAATGTGTTGCCTTTATGATTCCATCTTTCCGTCTTTCCATCTTTCTCAGGGTGTCAGAACTGATAGAACACTGGATTCTAGCACCTAGCACTATTCCTATGACAATGTGGGAGTTCAATGAATGCTATCAATAAAAATAATTAAATGATTAAATATAAATAGGTAAAACTATGCATCTCCCTTCACCATCTGCATAATGTCTAGTTAGAGAAAATATTCTGCTATAGGGAAATTGGGACTGATAGCATTCTGTGATACTTTTTAATCCATGTGCTGTATTTACAAGTAAAGCTTCTATTTATATCATCTATATTAAATTATTTCAAATTTATATTCTCCTCCTGTAATTTTTTCTGTAATGAAACTAATGAAATAAGTAGTGCTCTTAATTATAGTTTGTAATTTATAATAATTTATGTCTATTTCTAGGTAGATATAGTCTTTTAAAAAAGCTAAATGCATCTTCCATTTTATTTCTATTAATTTGTAATTATTCATCAAATAGTGACAATAGAAAATGTCATGTAATGTAATCTGTTACTCTTATTATGTATAAGTGACAATATATTTTTTACTAACTCATATCAAAAAATATTACCACTGGCAGACAGAAATATCAGATTGTGAAAAAATGTTTCTTAATTTTTTAAGCTTTCAATTTTTTAAGCTTATTTAATTTTAGAGAAAAGGGGAGGGAGAGAGAAGGAGAGTTAGAGAAACATCAATGTGTGGTTGTCTCTCACACACCCCCAACTGGGGACCTGGCCTGCAACCCAGGCGCGTGCCCTGCCTGGGAATCAAACCAGCGATCTTTCCTTTCCCAGGCTGGTGCTTAATCCACTGAGCCACAACAGCCAGGTCCATTTCTTAGTTTTTAGACGTCAGTTGTAAACTTTTTCTTCTCTATGGACATTTTTCTTTTAGGTCAAACATGGTTCTAAATATAATCTAATAAAAAAAAATCTCACATGTTCATCATTTTTTCCTGGGAGGTGACTGATACATGTTGTCTAGTACACACATATACTTAGAGTTACAATGGTCATTTTGTAGCTTACGAAGATATTTCCCCCCAAAAGTTAATAATGTATAAATTTTCTCATCACAGACTTATTATACTATTTAAATTTGAAAACTTTTTGTAAATGTTAATGTGTCCCATTGCATCGTTTCCATCCACTTCCGGTATGATGAAATACTAACTGTTAGAGAGGAAGTGGTGGGGTAGGAAAATAGAATGATGGATATTGACAAAATCTTATGTAACTGAAATATATATTTCTATATTTAAAGATTCAGAGTAACTTTTTAAAATCCCATTTATATTTATTATTTTTTCTCTAGATAGTTTATATTAGACCTTAAGTGAGCATACTGGTTTTTTTTTCCATACTAGTGGAAATTCTTTTCTTCTTCCCAATTCTCTCGCTACATGAACTGCTGTCCTGACTTGGAGTTACCCAAAATTAGACTAACTGCACTGATTAATGTTATGTTGGTTCTATGACTTATGTCATTGTAATCTTCAATGTTTCATTTGATTTCACAGACCCTTTTTATTCCTCTGTCCTTTTCTCTTTCTGCTCTATCATGTCATCCCAGTCATGGCAAACAATCTTTGCTTTACGTTAATGTGAGTTAAAATTTAATTTATTGTCTTTATTGGTGTAGCTCAGTGGGATGGGCATTGTACTGTAATCCAAAAGCTCACTGGTTCGATTCTCAGTAAGGGCACATGCCTTGGTTCTGGGTCAGTTCCCTCACTGGGGGTGTGCAAGAAGCAATAGAGTGATATTTTTCTGGCACATTGATGCTTCTCTTCTCTCTCTCTTCCTTCTCCTCCCTCTAACAATAAATAAATAAAAGTTTTTTAATTGAATTTATTTTGAGAACAAGAATAATTCGACACCTTTTTGATTGCCAACAGAGTTTATGATCTCTGAGTTAAAATATTAAATGTTGAGCCCTGGCTGGTGTAGCTCAGTGTATTGAGCGCGGGCCTGCGAACCACACGATCGCGGTTCGATTCCCAGTCAGGGCACATGCCTGGGTTGCAGGCCAGTTCCCAGCAGGGGACTCACGAGAGGCAACCATACATTGATATTTCTCTCCTTCCCTCCCCCTCTAAAGATAAATAAAAAAATATTAATACAATAAAATAAAATATTAAATGTTGTATTCCTAATTCAACCATCACATTTTTATTTTCCCTCCCCTTATTCTTTATACAATTTTTCCTTTAGTTTTTGCCATTTCAGTTTCAAAATATCTAAAATTAGTTGTGCCATCAGCTTTTGTCAGTATCTAGAATTTTTAAGAGAAAATTGTCAAATAAATTTTATCCACAAAGGAAAAAATATGACAATAGATCTATGTTGACCATCTCTTGTGAAAATGTAAAAAACATAGGCTAGGATGTATTTAGAAAAATCTAAGTGGCATTTCTTTGAAGACAATACTATAAAAAATTGTAGTGTGTTTTCAAAAACTGTAGCATGTTTTCATTGTTTCAAGGAGATTTTTCTCTTTTTCCCTGTAAGCTTTATGGATCCAAGGTTGGTTGAGTAATGTGCTATGACATATGTCTTATAATTCTTAAGATCTTAGAGACTTGATCTTCACTTGCAATTAAGTGACTTCTACTCTGGTTTATATCTGAAGTTTCCAGTTTCCTCTCTGCTGTAAGCAATTCTGTCTTAATGTGTGTGCATGTGTGCATGTTGATGACAAGAGATACACCAGATAACAATTAAAACAAATGTAATGCTCTTTCAACAGGGCATGTGGAATTTTTTTCTGTTTTCTTTTGTGCTTGGTAAGGACTAGTGTGAAGAGGAGGAACAAATTTATTATTACCAGAAAAATGTCCCTAATAGTCAGAAAAAACTTGGAACATTTATATTTTTCTTACTCCAGAAGATAAAACAATTAATGTTCTTCTCACTCGGTTGTTTTGAATGCTATGGCCACACAGTACGCATGCTCACTCAAGGGTGTCTACTGCCCCCACTGACTAGCACAGTGAAGTCTTCACTGTTCAGGCATGTGCATTCCAGTCCACTTTCCTTGGCTGTCAGGTTACACTGATGTCACACAAACCATTCTTGCTATATTAACAATGGCTGCACTTTTTCCGGACAGACCTTGTATCCTTAGTAAATTTTTTCAGAGGGCCATTAATAAGTAATGGTAGAAATCCTGGCATATTACAAACATTTACTCCATAATGTTACTTCTTTTCCCATTTCTTTATGGAAAACTGATTTTTACACACTTACATTGATTTATTTGTAACTATAGGTGCTAGAAATCCTTCTATCGCCCACTGGACATATGTTTTATGACTCATATTCTGACTATAATTGCCTGTTTTGGAAGGAAGTGAAGTCTCTCAATTCTGCTAGAAGAAAGTTTAGATACCCTTTACAAAGTTTGGTCCATTGTTTCATCTCATTTTATTGTTTTTCTTGTGACTCATTATTGCACCATAGTAGAGATAAATTAATCCATTGAGGGTACTGAAAATCCTATAATGAAAACTTTCCTCTGCCTGTGTCTTGAACATATTTCCTTTTTTAAAAAGTTTAATTTATTATTTTTATTGACACTGTTACAGATGTCCTCCTTTTTTCCCTCTTTGCCCACCTCCACTCAGCGCCCAAGCCCCTTCCTTCTGGCCATCACCACACTGTTGTCTGTGTCTGTGGGTTATGTATATACGTTCTTTGGCTCATCCCTTCTCATTCTTTCATGCCGTCCCCCCACTTCTTAGCTTTTGAAGGAAGACATGAAATCACTTCCTGGGTCCTGATACAAACCTTGAGCCACTTTAAATACTTTCTGAACATCTTTTGGTAAAAAGAAAAAGTGAATAAGTGGATGAATGCATGAATGATATCACTTTGTTGCTTTAAAGAGCACTCGATTTCATTCTTGGTTTATTGAAAATCTGTTGAAAATTTTCAGTAGATTCAGAAATCATAAAAAAACATCGATTCAAAGTAAATCTCTTGTTGACAATTTTCTCAAATATTCTGTTATGTAAGAATGTAAATGAAACGAGAATTTAAAGGATATGACATAGAAAATGCAAGCAGTTAGAGTGCTGTTAAGTAAAAACAATGTAACACCTTCATCAGATATTTTAGTGATGGCTTGGCTAAATCTACTTTTCATCCTTATTTTGTAAAAAAAAAAACAAACTAAGAAAATGTGCATTACTTTTCTCTCTTCATTATGAGGACGTTCCATATGATCATAATGAAAGAAGAAACCCTTATGAATAAAGTTTACACTAGAGTCAATGTATCTAGATCTTTGATTTTTTTCTTCCTTTAAATGTCGGCTTTCTTGATTAGAACAGCAGGGGACCCAGGAAGGATGTTTGAAAGTTTATTAGTGTAAATTATATTCCACATTTAGACTACTTTCCAAAACAAAGTAATGAATATGTATTCTTCTTAGCCTTTAGTTACAAAGTGCTTATTTCTAAACCTTTCACTACTCATGAATTAACAAATATTTATCAAGTACCTATTCTGTACAAGGCCCAATACCAACTCCTAGGTTGACATGCAAACCAAAAATATAAATAAGGTACATTCTCTTTGACTTCTATTTTCTTGATCTAAAACAGGCAGTTGGACAGTAAAAAGAAAAGTTTAATACCCCAAGCTTACCTAATAATAGCAGTAATTCCAAAGACATCATATTTAACACCTTAAGTACAACATAAAATTTTGTAGATGTAAAAACGGGCAGCTTACTTCTTTGACATATCTGACAGTTACAGGCATGATAAGCCACTTCATAAATTGCAATAAATTGCAAATCATTCGGTTCAAACAACATGCTATTTCATTCAGTAATATTTGCAGAAACACTAGATTTTGACCTGGGAACTAAAATTCTGGATTAAGTTAATCCAGCAAAGCATGTGCTTTTTAATAATACTTTATCATATTTTCCTACAAAACTTTTTGAGAGTTGCATTTTTAACTTTTTGTATAAATCTGGAATTATTTCTCTTGAAGACTCTTTGATTTCTAGTTTGGGCTCATACCTCCTGACGGTATATAGTGAATTACAGCCTAAAGGATTTCTCTCCTGAGGCATAGTCGTGGATTTCATGAAATACAAAGACACAAGCTGGTCCTTCTCTTTACCATCTCCACCGTCAGTCCAGCCCCAGGGTCTTTCTTCCTATCATTTGTCTTTTTTTTCTACTCCTCAATTTGCTTTATCCCTCTTTCATTTTCACAACTTTTTAAGACAAAGGTGCCATATTTTATGAAGTGGGGAATCCAATCTATTCCCTTTGTAGCTTTCTTCTTGAAATATTTGATGGACTCATTTATTTTATTTTTAGAATCATCAAAATTCAGTCCATCGCAATTTGCCTAAAGATAAAAATGGACATGCACTGATTTGTTTTACTGCGCTCACAGAAGCTAATAGACCCCACCTCACAAGTTGGCCGTGCACTTAAAGAATTAAATGAAGTCACATTCTAAGCCATACCAGTCAGTGATCACTTTTTAGTCTGATTTATATACATTTAACAGCTTGGTTAAGAATATAAGCTTTATAGTTCGACTGCCTTTGCTTAAATCTTAGACCTGGTCATACAGTCTTGGACAATATCCAACATCTACATGCCTTGGTTTTCTGTTCAAAATGATACACTAAAGGCAGTACAACACTCATGGACTTGTGAGGATTTCACAGTTTCAAGCCTGTAAAGCGTATGCAACAGCGCCTGTCGTAATGAGCACTCAATACATGTTCGCTCTCGTTATATCTCCGGTTATAGGAGATGTTGGAAAAATTAAACACATTAAAATGCCACTCTTAATTAAATGTTTAAAATGTAAGATATATAGTGTGAAAACATTATCTTAAGTCTTTAAGAAGTCAAATTAATTTTGAAAAGTGAGAAAACAGGTGAAAATAAGTATTGGAAAATATAGTATTATGCAATGACCACAATCCAGAAATATTATTGAATATCAATATGAATCTACTACTAGAAATTGTATGGAAGAGTATAGAAATTCTCAAAAATTTTAGAGGCATCTTATTAAATTATTTTGTTTCCTTTTGGGGTACTGCCTGAAAGTGTTTTATGTATGCTTTGGAAAATTAGTCAACTTAAAATATATTTGGGGCTAAAATATTAGGACATTAAAATACTGTTAATATAATTACATAGTAGGTGCTCCAAAAATGATAATTATGATTATATCTATAATTATGTATGCTTTTGAAAAATTAGTCAACTTATATTTTGGACTAAAATATTAGGCATTATAATACTGTTAACATAAATACATAGTAGATATTCAAGAAATGATATTTATAATGATATTGATTATTCCTCTTTTGATTAAGAGGAAGAGACTGATGCCTCTCAGATTTCTAGTTGAGTGACTGTGGGTGGCAGTGATAAAAACTATTACTTCAAAAATACACTATAGATGTTCTTAGGTTTTGAAGGAAATATATCAAAATGTATTGAAATGGAAACAATAATACACACATTAAAAGAAAGAAGGAAAGTATGAATGAAGAAAAATACTTTTTTAATCATAATTTGAGAAATTTTACTTAGTAAAAAAATCTTTATGTAGCATGGATGGGGAGAGGAAATTCAGTAAAATCTGTACATATGTAGTAAATACGTATTTGATAAGTGTAATAGTTCTACCACTAACTATGTAAATAAGACTGAGAATGTACTGTGACTTAACCTAGTTTTATTTTATTTTATTTTTTTATTTAATTATTTTTCAAGTACAGTTTTCTGTCTATTACTCCCATCCCATCCCACCCCCGTGCTCCCCGCCTCCCTCCCATTTCCACCCTTCTCAATTGTTGTCCATGTATCCTTTATATACGTTCCTCTAAATCCCTCCCCTATTTCCCCTGAAATTCCCTCCTTTCTCCCCTCTGGTCACTGTCAGCCTGTTCTCTATTTTAAATGTGGAGTTGACAGTTGGGCCTGTGGTAGATGGTGATATAAATTTTACATGAGATCCTGGGGGCTGATATCTTGGGTTTGAACTGTATGGCTCTGACAGGGAAAGATTATCTGTCCTGGGTATCACCTTGTCATCATGTTATCACTTTGTATAATATTTCCTATTTTTTAAATTCAGTTGTGATAGTTGATTTGAGTATCATTTTTTCATTGTGAGGCTATAATTGTATCATTAGGAGGCCTTGTGGCCTCTTGTTTTTCAAAACCACACAGCCTTGGTGTGTATTTAAATCTGTAACTATATATTTTAAAGGTAAAACAAATATGCAGTGTCTTCAGGTCTGCTGCAGGGATCTGGTATCACAGGTGTTGGAAATAAGAAGAATGTATTTTAATAAACACCAGCTATTACAGGGTCAGGATCGATGCTAATAATAATGAAAACACATAATGGTTACAAATGACAGGTGTTACTAGAGGCATGTGCCAAGGTAGAATGAAATACAGCAAAGTGACAACTATTCATATAATTTAAGTAAGAACAAAAAATGACACAGAATCGTGTTAACCATAAAATTATTTTAAAAACCTGTATTTCTTTTAATATAAAGGGTAGGCAGTGGGATTGGGTGAAATGGGGGTTCAAATGTACAAACTTCAAGGTATAAAATAAGCAAATCCTGGCAATGTAATGTACAACGTAGACACTGTAGTTAATGATAATGTACTACATATTTGAAAGTTGCTAAGAGAGTAAATTTTAAAAACTCGTATTACAATAAAAAATTCTATAACTATGTATGGTTACTGATGTTAACTAGAATCCTTGTGGTGAGCATTTCATATATTTACAAATATTTCATTCATTGTTACATTATAAACCGGAAACTACTATAATGTATGTCAAGAATTTCTTAATAAAATAAACACATGACCAAACAAACAATTATGTAAGAAAGAAAAATTATATTAAGGATTTTAATTTTCATAAATTTTTCCTTGGCATATATTGCCTTTCTTTACTCTCTTTTTTTTTTCTTTCTTTCTTTCTTTTCTTTTGTCTTTCAGGCTGGCTTCAGGGAAGACAAATGAAGATACTTTTTTGACAATGATCTTTAGTCTCCCTTAGCCCACTTTAAGATATGGTGCAGGTTCTGAACCATCCAAAGGCAAAATTCTGGAGTTTGCAGTCTGGTGACAGGCATATTCTGAAGCTCATAGAAAAGGACAGGGCAGAAAAAGTCCATTTTTATGCAAATTACAATAAATGCAGTTTTAGAATGACCATCAGATGACAATCAGACATGATAATGTCACCATTGCCTCATGTCTTTAAAGAAAGAATTAATTTGGACTTGATGGTGGTGGATATGTGGGAATAGAAGCTAGGGTTTATATTGAAAGAAACTGCAGTTTCAGTAGAGAAAAATAATATGGAAAAAAGTTTATGTATCCTGTTTTGGACAAGTTGAATTTAGTCTGGTAGTGAGGAATGAACATAGAATTTCTAATACAAAGTTAGAAATTCGAACCTGGAGCTTAATAAAAGAAAGCATTAAAATACAATTATCTGGCCCTGGCTGGTGTAGCTCAGTGGATTGAGCACGGGCCCACAAATTACACGATCACAGATCGATTCCCAGTCAGGGCACATGCCTGGGTTGCAGGCCAGTTCCCACCAGGGGACTCAAAAGAGACAACCATACATTGATATTTCTCTCCTTCTCTCCTTCCCTTCCCCTCTAAAGATAAATAAATAAAATCTTAAAAATAAATAAATAAAATGATCAGATATGATCCTTTAAAAAAAACATACAAGTATCTGGAGTTGCCAGTTTCAGATTTCTTCACCAGCTCCTGTCTCCAGGCAAAAGGGGAAGGAAGAAAAGAGGAGTGCTTTTTTTCAAATGCTTGTGGGCCTATAGCCTTTGTGAACATAAGGAGATTCTCCTTGGTTAGGAAAAAAGCAGAGAGGTATAGATATGCAAGTGATGCTGCTGTCTGCATGTTTTCTTCTCCAATGTTTAGGTAGGGTAGATCAGAACCCTCTCCCAACTTAAAAACAGTTAACACTTTCAAATACATGTTGAAAGAACACTTTGAGCTACAGCAGTACAGATTAAGCACATTAAAACTGTTCAGTGGGATCCTGGAACTGAAAAAATTTGAATAATGTGTTACTTCTACACAAATACAATAGAAAAACTTAAAAATAAAGTATGCATGGTATCATTTATATGATATATGAATAAAACTGTGTTAAAAAGTAGAGGATAGCCCTGGCTGGTGTAGCTCAATGGATTGAGCATGGCCCTACGAACCAAAAGATCGCGGTTCTATTTCCAGTCAGGGCACATGCCTGGGTTACAGGCCAGTTCCCAGCAGGGGATGCACAAGAAGCAACCATACATTGATAAAAATATTAAAAATAAGTAAAAAATATATAAAAATAAATGTTAAAAAACTAGAGGATAAAGGCATTTATCGGCATTTGTTGTATTTTTGTTTTAAAGCTCAAAATGTATTCCTTGACATAGCTTTGAATGTGAAGTAAATACATCTGTTAGATAGCTTAAAAGCCTCAGGGAAGATTGGTAATAAATAGAAATCAATTGAAATGTGATACAACTATTTTTAGTTTCGATTTTTATAGGTACAACATGCAGATACACTCATAGCTGTTTTCATTTCACCTAACCACATAGGAAGACAGAAACACTGCCAGTGGCATCATAAACAAAGTTGTGCTTCCAAGTGTTTGATTGAGTCACATTTGGTCTTTTCAGAGTAATATATCTAATTTGTAATCAACACTATGGTGAATTTTAACATCATTGTTGTTAAAGATGACACTTTCTAATGTGTGGGTGTTTTTCTGAATACACTAGGAAAACACACTAATTTGATGTGGTGTTAAGCAATATTGTCAAAATTTTGGAAATAAGACAAAAAACGAGTACAGCACATTCTTTCATTGTTGCTCTAGGGCATATTTTAATAGACCTACTTAAACATCCTTCAGTTCTCCAGGATAATTGATCCACTTTCACTTTGCGTTCTTTTAATTGACATGTTAACTTGTATATTTCTGTATGGTAGAAAAGCTGATCCCAAAGGTTTTTTTTTTTTTGCCGTATAGGGCACTATGCAGTTCTGTATCTAACTTAGAAATCTTATGGTAACATTTTTTTTTAGCTATTTATTTATTTATTTATTTTAATAATTTTTTTTATTTAATTCTTGTTCAAGTACAGCTTTCTGTCTTATATTCCCAACCCTGCCCACCCCATGCCCCATGCTCCCCACCTCACTCCCATTTCCACCCCCCACCTTTAGTTATTGTCCATGTGGCCTTTATACTTGTTCATGTGAGTCCATCCCCTTTTCCCCTATGATTCTCTCCCCTCTCCCCTCTGGACCCTGTCAGCCTATTCCCTATTTCAGTGTCTTTGGTCATATTTTGCTTGCTTGTTTGTTTTGTTTAGATCCCTGTTATGGTGATATCATATGGTATTTGTCTTTCACCACCTGGATTATTTCACTCAGCATAACGCTTTCCAGTTCCATCCATGATGTTGCAAAGGGTAGTAGTTCCTTCTTCCTTTCTGCAGCATAGAATTCCATTGTGTAAATGGACCATAGTTTTTCGATCCAGTCATTGACTGATGGGCATCTAGGTTGCTTCCAACTCTTGGCTATCGTGAATTGTGCTGCTATGAACATTGGGGTGCATAGGTTCTTTGGGATTGGTGTTTCAGGATACTTAGGATATACTCCTAAGAGTGGAATTGCTGGGTCAAAAGGCACGCCCATTTTTAGTTTTCTTAGAAAATTCCATACTGTTTTCCATAGTGGTTGTACCAGTCTGCAATCCCACCAACAGTGAACTAGGGTCCCCTTTTCCACACTACCTCTCCAACACTTGTTGTTTGTTTCTTTGTTTATGATAGCCATTCTGACTGGTGTTAAGTGGTATCTCATTGTGGTTTTAATTTGTATCTCTCTGATAGCTAGCGATATCGAGCATCTTTTCATGTGTCTCTTGATCCTCTGTATGTCCTCCTTGGAGAAATGTCTGTTCAAGTCCTCTGCCCATTTCTTAATCGGTTGCTTGTTTTCTTTGAGTGGAGTCGAGTGAGTTCTTTGTATATTTTGGAGATTAAACCTTTGTCTGAGGTATCATTGGCAAATATGTTTTCCCAAACAGTTGCTTCTCTTTTTATCTTGATACTGTTTTCCTTGGCCATGCAGAAGCTTTTAATTTTGATGAGATCCCATTTGTTTATTCTTTCCTTTATATCCCTTGCTCTAGGGGATGTATCAGTAAAAATATTGCTGCATGGAATATCTGAGATTTTCTTGCCAATGCTCTCCTCTAGGGCTTTAATGGTTTCCTGGCTTATATTTAAGTCTTTTATCCACCTTGAATTTATTTTGGTGTATGGTGTAAGTTGATGCTCAAGTTTCATTTTTTTGCATGTAGCTGTGCAGTTCTCCCAACACCATTTGTTGAAAAGGCTGTCTTTACTCCATTTTATGTTATTGCCCCCTTTGTCGAATATTAATTGACTGTAGAGAGTTGGGTTTATTTCTGGGCTCTCTGTTCTATTCCATTGGTCTATGTGCCTGTTTTTGTGCCAGTACCAGGCTGTTTTGATTACAGTGGCCTTGTAATACAGTTTGATATCAGGTATTGTGATCCCTCCTACTTTGTTCTTCTTTCTCAAAATTGCAGCAGCTATTCGGGGTCTTTTCTGGTTCCATATAAATTTTTGAAGTGTTTGTTCTATGTCTGTGAAATACGCCATTGGTACTTTAATAGGTATTGCATTGAATCTGTAAATTGCTTTGGGTAGTATGGACATTTTGATGATGTTAATTCTTCCAATCCATGAACACGGTATATGTTTCCATTTATTTGTGTCTTCCTTGATTTCTTTCTTCAGTGTTGTGTAGTTTTCTGCATACAGGTCTTTTACCTCCTTGGTTAGGTTTATTCCCAGATATTTTATTTTTCTTTTTGCTATATCGAATGGGATTTTTTTCCTGATTTCTGCTTCTGCTGCTTCATTGTTGGTATACAAAAATGCCTTTGATTTCTGGATATTAACTTTGTATCCCGCTGTTATGCCAAATTCATTTATTAGTTCCAGCAGTTTTTTGGTAGAGGCTATAGGGTTTTCCATGTACACTATCATGTCATCTGCAAACAATGCCAGTTTTGTTTCCTCCTTTCCGATTTGGATGCCTTTTATTTCCTTTTCTTGTCTGATCGCTGCAGCTAGAACTTCTAATACTATATTGAATAGAAGTGGTGAAAGTGGGCAACCTTGTCTTGTACCTGATCTTAGTGGAAAAGCTTTTAGTTTTTGCCCATTGAGTATGATGTTGGCTGTAGGTCTTTCATATATGGCCTTTATTATATTGAGGAATGTTCCCTCTATTCCCACCTTGCTGAGTACCTTTATCATAAATGGGTGTTGTACCTTATCAAAAGCTTTTTCCGCATCTATTGATATGACCATGTGGTTTTTGTCTTTGCTTTTGTTTATTTGGTGTATTACATTTATTGATTTGCGTATATTGAACCATCCTTGCATCCCCGGGATGAATCCCACTTGGTCGTGGTGTATGATCTTTTTGATGTATTGTTGGATGCGATTTGCCAATATTTTGTTGAGGATTTTAGCATCTATGTTCATCAGTGATATTGGCCTGTAATTTTCTTTCTTTGTTGTGTCTCTATCTGGCTTTGGGATTAGGGTGATGCTGGCTTCATAGAAAGAGTTGGGGAGTTTTCCCTCCTTTTGGATTTTTTGGAATAGTCTGTGAAGAATAGGGGTTAGCTCTTCCTTAAAAGCTTTGTAGAATTCTCCTGTGAAACCATCTGGCCCAGGGCTTTTGTGTGATGGGAGTTTTTTGATTACTTCTTCAATTTCATTTGCTGTTATTGGCCTGTTCAGGTTTTCTGCTTCTTTTTCATTGAGTTTTGGAAGATTATATTTTTCTAGAAATTTGTCCATTTCACCCAGGTTTTCAAATTTCTTGGCATACAGTTCCGCATAGTAATTTCTTACAATCCTTTCTATTTCTGTGGTATCAGTTGTAATCTCTCCTCTTTCATTTCTGATTGTGTTTATTTGTGTCCTCTCTCTTCTTTTCTTAATGAGCCTACTTAAAGGTTTGTCTATTTTGTTTATCTTTTCAAAAAACCAACTCCTGGATTCATTGATCTTTAGAATTGTGCTTTTAGTCTCTATGTCATTTAATTCTGCTTTGATCTTGGTTATTTCCTTCCTTCTACTTGCTCTGGGCTGTCTTTGTTGTTGTTCCTCGAGTTCTTGCAGGCGTTGGGTTAGGTTGTTTGTTTGAAATGTTTCTATCCTCTTTAGGTGAGCCTGTATCGCTATGAACTTCCCTCTCAGGACTGCCTTCACTGTGTCCCATAAATTTTGGGTTGTGGTGAGTTCATTTTCATTTGTTTCAAGGAGTTTTTTGATTTCCTCCCTAATTTCAATCTTGACCCATTCATTGTTCAATAGCCTACCATTCAGTCTCCATGATTTTGGGTGTTTTGGGTTTTTTCCTGTGGGGTTGGTTTCCAATTTCAGTCCCTTGTGATCAGAGAAGATGCTTGGTATGATTTCTATTTTCCTGAAGTTGTTGAGACTGGTTTTGTGTCCTATCATGTGATCTATCTTTGAAAATGTTCCATGTGCGTTTGAAAAGAAAGTGTATTTAGTTTCTTTGGGATGGATGGCTCTATATATATCAATTAGGTCCATTTCTTCTAGAGTGTCGTTTAATGCTGCTATATCTTTGTTGATATTTTGTTTGGAAGATTTGTCCATTTTAGACAGTGGGGTGTTAAAATCCCCTACTATAATTGTGTTGCTGTCAATTTCTTTCTTTGAGGTCCTCCAGAATTTTCTTTATATATTTGGGTGCTCCTATGTTGGGGGCATATATATTTACGATGTTAATGTCTTCTTGGTGGAACATATTTTTAAATAATTATAAATACCAAGTTTCTTAAATGTTCTTAGAAGCATGTTTACCATATTACTGTTTTTCTCATTACTAATGTTATGAATATGTCATGTGCATTTTTGCATGCATATAAAAAGTATGTTTTACTTTTTAAAAATCCACTTCAAGAAGGATTCATTTAGGTTGTAACTAAAAAAGAAGATCTTTTAAAAATAAGAAATTAGTGTCCCAAGAAGCCTCATGATCAATCATGAGAGCACCGGCTGAGTACTGACAGAAAGCCTATGAACTGGAATTCTGGTGATAAGAGCACCAGTGGTGATGTGTGTCACGGAGGGTGTTTTAAACAGACACTTCACTCTGCTGTCAGAGCTGCAGAAAGCCTGATGTAGAGGAATTCTCCAGTGAAGCACCTCTTGTCGTCTTGCCACCAATCCATCCTAAGCTACAATACCCAGCCGTGCCCTCCGTCCCTACTAGAACTACCCACTGGCTGCAGGGAAGGAAGAACAGACGGAAAAATGAAGCTGATCCATCACACCTATATAGGTTTAAACTCTTTACTTAATTTTTAATTTAGAGGGCTCTGAAATACTAAAAAATAGTTTCAATAAATGACTAGTTTCTCACTTCAGTGAGAGAAATACTCCTTTGTCATATTCATTTTTGAATTTGTAGTATCTGGGGCAATACATAGAAGTTAATGAGTCCACTCAATGCAGCTACTCCTAATTATGAAAAAGGCAAAAAGGACCATGATGGTCATTTCATAAAGTACTAAGCTTTAGAAGAAAAGCCATACATATTTCAGTCAATAGACTTAAATTCTAAAATAATTATGCCTTTTACTGGTTGAATCAACATGAGCAGTTGCATTATCTCCTTTGAGATTATTTCCTAATATGAAATAATTAAGGGATTATTGGGTACCATCAAGATATGCTATGTGTTTTGGATAGTCCTCAAGTGATATTTTAGGTGTTCTGTGAATTCTTCCTGTATCAAACTGCTTTAAGATAAATAGTAAATTTCAAAATTAAAAATAGCCATGCATAGCTGTTATTTATAACATTCTAAATATTTTTTATTCATCGAATTTTATGCACTCTAATTGGATGAAGTTCCAAAATAGAATTTCAATGGCGTAGGACTTTAATTTTATCAGCAAGTGTTTATTTGTTTCAACATAGGTTTACTTATTCACTTCTCCAATAGTTCTTTGTTAGCTTTTCTTTCTAAATATAACCCTATTTTTTTCTCAAGATGCTAATTGTTTTTAGGGATCTCTCACATACAAGGTCTGTGCAGTGAAAGTCCAATTACATTGTTAATATCACAAGAACAGTTTGTGCCACATTGGTGTAACCTGGCAGCCGAGGAGAGTGGACAGGAATGCAGATGCCTGAACAATGGTGACTTCACTGCATCAGTCAGTGGTAGATGCCATTGAGGGAGCTTGTGTACTGTGTGGCCATCACATTCAATACGGCTGAGTGAGTAGAGAAGAATCTCCATCAAATTTTGCGTTAAGTGCCCTAGCTGGTGTGGCTCAGTGGATTGAATGCTGACCTGCGAACCAAAGGGTCACTGGTTCGATTTCCCAGTCAGGGCACATGCCTGGGTTGCAGGCCAGGTCCCCAGCTGGGAGCATGTGAAAGGCAACCACACACTGATGTTTCTCTTCCTCTTTCTCCCTCCCTTCCCCACTCTCTAAAAAAAAAGTAAATAAATCTTTAAAAAATTTGTTGTATTAAGCTTGAACATTCCTCCATGGAAACTATTTGGATGACTTAGAAGGCCTCAGCTATGGGCAACTGGTGATGGGCACCTTCATCATGACAACACCCTGCTCATAAATCACACGTGCAGAGTTTCATGGTGAAGCATCAAATCACCCAGGTGATTCAGCCCCGCTACAGCCCAGATTTGGTGCCTGGTGACTTCTGGCTTTTCCCAAAACTAAAATTACCTTTGAAAGGGAAGAGGTTTCAGACCCTTGGTGAAATTCAGAAAAGTACAACGGGGCAGCTGATGGCGACTGAGATAACTGTGTGAGGTTCCAAGGTGCCTTCTCTGAGGCAGACTTGAGGTGTCATTGCACTATGTACAGTGTTTCTTGTTATCTTCTTCAATAAATATCTTTCTTTTTCATATTACCTCACTGGACAGACCTCACAGATCTCTAACTAAGCACATATGAACTGCTCTTCCTTGCTGTATTAACCAACATACATAAGATTAATTAAGTGATGTGATATTTTATAAAATAGTGCTTTGTGTTTAGTGGTTCCTCATTCACATGAATGTGAGAATGATCTGGCCATCTGGCTACAACATCTGTTGTTCAATTACTAATCAGTAAAGGTTCTGCAGATTTCAGTGGCTTTAGCCACTGCCACAGGTATGGTTGTCCTTTTTTTTTTATCAGAGAAAGATATTCTTTTTATTTATTTATTTATTTATTTATTTATTTATTTATCTTTAGAGGGGAAGGAGAGAGGGAGAGAAACATCAATGTATGGTTGCCTTTTGTGCGTCCCCTGCTGGGAGTTGGCCTGCAGGGAACTGGACTACAACCCAGGCATGTGCCCTGACTGGGAATCGAACCGCAATCCTCTGGTTCACAGGCCCGCGCTCAATCCACTGAGCTACACCAGCCAGGGCAGAGAAAGATATTCTTAATGGTAGATATTGAGAAGGACAGGGTTGACCTGTAAGAAATGAAGGATAGTCATATTGTCAGTAGAAAAAAATATTGTTTCAGATTTAGTTTCTAATGTAGAATCATAGGATTCTGTTTCCAAATATAATCATTTATTTTTCTAACATGAGAATCACACATTGGTAAATAACGTTCCTTAGGCTATACAGCCATAAGTAAGAGCTACTTGAAAGTTTATGCATCTTTTTATACAGAGAATACATACTTTTTGAAAATTGTTCTCTGGCCTGTGAACTCAAGCTAATTTGAAAGAAGGAAAGATAACAGTCGATTCTAATATGTTCTATGTCTATTCCTTTCTCCTACTTTAAAGAGATGGAAAGTTTTGAGACGTGCTCATTTTAATAAAGATGGCTTCAGCTACTCAGTCTCCTATTGAAGTCATAGGGAAGTGACTCGTTAACTTTTTTAAATCTTGGGGTAATTGAGGAACCTTCTTCAAAAGGAAGATGTGCTTTGGGGTACTCTGAGTAACAACTTTTAGCTGTTTTAGAGTTGACTAACTCACACTTGTTGGTCATGTAAATGTATCTACAAGAAATATGAACATAGTACATCAAAAATAAAAATTCAAATTTCTTTATGTTTAATCATAATTAATGTATTTGCAACATAGTTTTAGGGTCTGAGATTATTTTTAAAAATAGGTTATAAAAATATACACATTATAAAAACATAATATAAACTTTGCTACTGAAAACCCAGTAGTCAATATGAGAAGAGCGTGTGATTGTTATTTATTTGTTATAAGGAAATTTGAAAAATCACTATTAACAGATGTGATTCTAAAATTAAAATCCTAAAACCCAAATTCATCTATTGAAATAAAATGCATTTTTATATTTATTATACATACTTGTAAGTAAATTATAATTTAATAGATTTAAAAATAGCTAAAGCACTACAGTTTACAACTAATTGAGACCAATATTAATGTACTATTCTCTTTCCTCCATCCTCAGAAAAGGCCATTACTGCCTGAGTGTTAAGCACTTAGAAGAGTGTCTTTCTTACATAAAGAAGCAAATTGTCTACCTTGTCAGGAGATAAAAATATCTATTATTTGAATATCAAACATTGCATTTGCTATTTTTTTTCAATCAAGGTTGTGGTTTAAAAATACATTGACAGTAGTTGAAAACAGGATGTTGGGGTGAGAAAGCATTGCATTTAAGTCAAAGACATTGCATTGCATAAAGCATAAAGCATTGCATTATGTCAAAGACAAAGTTTTGCTTTGTGTTTCTCCCCTTTCACTTTATGAAGCTGCCTAAAAATATAACCTAGTAGTCATTCTAGAAGACTTTTCGCATTATCTAATTCATTTGAATTATATGACTTCTGTAACATAATACCTGATACAGGTGAAAATAAATTACTGTGTAAGTATTTGATTAAAGATGCTAATAACTATTTTGAGATTTTTCATCCACTAAACCCACACATTTTTAGCATACCTGTATGTTAGACATTGAACATATAGATGAATGTGTCTTAAATGTCATATTAATGCTGACTTTGATGACACTGAATGACTAAAATAGAATTGTATGAATTATCTTTTAGGAGTTAATGTTTAGAAGATTAAATAGCTCATTTATTAGAGTAAAACAATAGTCTTGTCTATTAGCAGCACAAACATATTCTAACCCAGATCCATTTATTATAAGCCAGTAACACAGTTAAATGAAGGACACTTAAGAAAATAATTTTAAGCAAATGGCAAATGGGAATAAGGTGATATATATTTAAAATGCACATTTATTGATCCTGACAGCTCTCAATCTAATGACTCATTATCAAGGAATAGAGTCTCGTCAGGATAATTAGCTGTTTTGCAGGATGCTGTCAATCACACAGATGCTGAAGGTCTCCAGCTCCCTGTTTGCTTCGCTAGGGTTTCCTGTGCTGCTTGCTGCCACCACAATATTGATTTCCTCTTACTTTTGCAGTGATGAATAGTGAAATCATGAAGACAGATTTATGAGTTACTTTGATTCCATAATATGAAAGTATTTTTAAAATCTTACTGTACTTCTGAATGTTTCATTTCAAGAAAAAATATTTGTCTACCAAATTACAATTGGGAATTTGTAAAGTTTAGCCAGGTTTTGACATTGTTTAGTATCCCACAGATTAAAAAAAAATCAATTTACAAAAAGAAATATATGAAAACTAAAGATAGAATTTTCTGTTTGTCAAATATTACTTAAATCGAATAATATTACATTGTATATGTTGATAGCATATGATGTTAATATGAGAAATGAATAATTTAAAGTTTTAATTTACATAAGCCTCTCTTTGAATAAAGGCATGTACTCAAGCCATTTATCTACCTAGTGACTTTTTTCTAGTATGAAAATTATTATGAGAATAACTTATCTAGGAAGTGAAATATGTCTTCACGTGTTGTTCGTAGCTGAGATAGTCGGTTGCAAAGTTTCCAATAAAAACATTTCCACAAGCCATTTATCTGTCAGAACTCTGGAATATTTGCAGTAGTCATATGAATTATAATGTTATTTCTCTTGTATAAACCCACGATGCCAAATCCAAATGCATTTTACTGTTGCCTATATCTTTTCATTTTATTCTAAATATTTCTCTAAAATCAATCTGCACCTTTTAGAGGCCTACACTGAAGATTTTTATTCTTCTTGGGTGAACGATTACTCCAAATCTAGGACAAAAGTTTTAAAATATTAAAACCATGGTGTGTATTAAGGTGGCAGTGGAAATTACTGTATGCAATCCAGCAAAATAGAGGCATTTAACAAGAAATAACTACTTAATTAAAGTATGTAATTGAATCTAAAATGCTGAGTTTACTTTGTTTAAATACATTGCTTTCAAAATAGGTTAAGTTATATTTTATAAAACTTAACTCACTGCTTTAATGAGTGTTTATTTTATTTTGTTATTTTATTTTTTAATTAAATGTACTAGGTTGACATTGGTTAATAAAATTGTATAGGTTTCAAGTGCATTGAGAATTTATCCAGAAACTACTTCCAGTCTTTACTGAGTATCTACCACCTGCCAAGCATATGTCTTGGCTTTGCAAATTGTGAATAAGCTATGGTCTGTGACTCGTAAAGCCCATTATTGGGTGACATATTAGAAGACACACATGGAGTTCTCCATCCTATAATAAGGTGAATATATACAAAAGATACAGTAAGCATTATGCTAACACTACCCAAGAGAAATATTTTGCAATACATATTTAATTTATAATTTCCTAATGGTTTCATTTTTTAAAAAATGAATGGCTAAAATAAATGTAGTTATTTATGTTTTATTTTTGTTTATGCTGTTACAGTTGCCCCAGTTTTTCCCCTTCACCCTCCTCCACTCAGCCCAACCCCCCACTTCAACAGTCAATCACCAGACTACTGACCATGCCCATGAAACCTTCATGTATGTTCTTTGACTAATCCCTTCGCCCTCTTTCGGAAAGACCCTACCTTCCTCCTATAAACATAACTAGCCATCAGAGAGTTGCAAGTGAAAACCATAGTGAGACATACTTTCACACCTGCCAAATGGCCATCATTATAGTCATTGACGTATAGTAATACGTCAACAAACAAATCTGGCAAGGGTGTGGATAACCCTACTGTACTTTCTGTAGGAATGAAAACTAGTGCAGCCTCTATGGAAAACAGTATGGAATTTCCTCAAAAAATTAAAAATGGAACTGCCTTTTGACCCAGCAATTCCACTGCTGGGAATATACCTTAAGAATCTTTAAATTATAAAAAACTTAAGCTATAATAAATTTTAAGAATCCATTTATGTAATCAAAGTATCCAAAATATTAATCCAACATGTAATTATTATATACATTTTAATGAAATATTTTACATTCTTTTTTATATGAAAACTCCAAATTGTGATGGGTATAATACATTGTAGTCACATTTCAGGGCTCAGGAGGCACACAGGTGTGCTGGCTACGGTGAGGAGAGTTTACTGCTATGAAATTATAGAAGGAGGAGAAATTTACTTAACTACAACAGTTTCTTTCCTCTCCTTTTATCATCTATTTATATTACCAAACACTGCTGTCCACGATTTTTTAATACTAAGCCTGATTTCAGTACATATTCTGTTCCATTGGTCTGTGTGTCTGTTTTTCTGCCAATATGAAGCTGTTTTGATTATTGTCACTTTGCAGTATAATTTGAAGTCAAGGTATATAATCCCTCCAGCTTCTTTCTTTTTTTTCAGGACTGTTTTAGCTATTTGGGATCTTTTATGGTAGCATGTATATCTGAAGATTTTTTTGTTCTACCTTTTTTTAAAAAATGGCATTGAAATTTAGATGGTGATTGCATTAAAACTACATGTTGCTTTAAAATGTGGCCATTTATATTATGTTGATTCTTCTAATCCATGAACATGGAATCACATACAATCTCTTTGTGTCTTGAGGGCCCAGAAATAAGCCTATGTGTCATATGGGTGAATAATTTTTGACAAACCACCCAAAAGCATACAGTGATGAAAAGAAAGCCTCTTCAATAAATTGGAAAGTCACATTTGAAAGTATGAAACTAGATTACTGCTTGTCCTCATGTAAAAAATTAAGTTAGATGGATCAATGACCTGAATATAAGACCTGAAACAATAAATTACATAGAAGATGACATAGATACTAAACTTATGGACCTGGGTCTTAGAGAGGATTTTATGAATTTGTCACCAAAAATACAGGAAGACAAAAATAAATGACTGGGACTATATCAAATTAAAAAGAAACCACTACTAAAACAAAAAGGCAATCAGCAAAATGGGAGATGATATTTGAAAACAACAGCTCCACCAAGGGGTTAGTACCCAAAATATACAAAGAACTCATACAACTCAACATCAAAAAGATAAACAATCCAATTAAAAAATGGGCAGAGGACCTGAAGAGACACTTCTCCCAAGAAGATATACAAATGGCCAACAGATATATGAAAAGATGCTCAACTTCACTAGCTGTTATGGAAATTCAAATCAAAACTACTATCAGATAATATCTAATACCTGTTAGGATGGCTATTATCAACAAGACAACTAATAAGAAGTGTTGGAAAGGTTGTGGAGAAAAAGGTTGTATCCCTCATTCCCTTCTGGTGGGAACATAAACTAGTACAGCTAATACCGAAAAAGTATGGAGGTTCTTCAAAATATTAAGAACAGAGTTACTAAATGACCTAGACAACACCCCAAATTTGTACATCTACTAAAAATTTTAAGAACCTTTATTTGCAAAGATATATGTACCCCTATGTTTACTGTAGCATTATTCACAGTGCCCAAGACAGGGAACAATTGATGTGTCCTTCGATTGGTGATTGACTAAAGATGTAGGACATAGACTCGTGTACTGTGGAATACTACACAGCCATAAGAAAAAATGAAATACAGCCATTTGTAACAACTTGGATGGACCTTGAAAATATCATGCTAAGCAAAATAAGTCAGACAAAAAACCTCAACGATTGTATTATTTCAGTCATGTATAGAATATAAAACTGAAAGCTAAAAATGAACAAGCAAGAAAAATAAACTATTGAAAACTAATAGACACAGACAATGGTATTGTGGTTACCAGAGGGAAGGGGGCTTGAGAATAGTAAATGGTAAATGTGGTCAAATATATGGTGATGGAAGGAAGATTTGACTTTGGGTGGTGGGTATAAAATGCCATATGCAGATCGTATATCACAGAAATGTATACTTTAAACCTATATAACTTTATTAACTGTCATGCCAATATATTTAATTGAAAAAATTTAAAAGTGATAAATAGTCGATGTTAATCAGAACTTGGTACAATACATACAGAGAATAATATTATTCTGAATTTAGTTAACCATTGTACATAAATTATTATTTATGTACATTAAATATATTTGATTGATTATGCTATTATAGTTGTTGCAATCTTTTCTCCCCTTTATCCCCCCTCTTCCCTGTGCCCCGCCCCCAGCATTTCTCCCCTGCCTTAGTTCGTGTCCATGGGTTGTACACATAAGTTCTTTGACTTCTCTATTTTCTGAGCTATTCTTGACCTAGCTCCATTTTATGCCTATCAATCATACTTCTTATTTATTGTACCTTCTTCCCGATTCTCTTACTCCCCTGCCCCATTGATAACCCTCTATGTGATCCTCATTTCTGTGATTCTGTTCCTGTTCTAGTTGTTTGCTTAGTTTTTGTTTTTCTTTTTTAGGTTCAGTTCTTGATAGTTATGAGTTTGTTGTCATTTTACTGTTCATATTTTTATCAATTTCTTTTCCTTAGATAAGTTCCTTTAATGTTTTCTATAATAAGGGCTTGGTGATGATGAACTCCAAGGGAAGTTGAAGTTAAACTTCAGCTTCCCTTGAACTTATCTGGGAAGCACTTTAGCTGCTCTTCCATTCTAAAGAGAGCTTTATTGGATAAAGCAATCTTGAATGTAAGTCCTTGCCTTTTATGACTTGGAATACTTCTTTCCAGCAGCCCCTTCTTTCCTGTAAGTTTTCTTTTGAGAAATCAGCCAATAAGTATTATGGGAACTCCTTTGTAGGTAACTGTCTCCTTTTCTCTTGCTGCTTTTAAGAGTCTCTCCTTATCTTTAATCTTGGCTAGTGTAATTATGATGTGTCTTGGTGTATTCTTCCTTGGGTCCAATTTCTTTGGGACCCTCTGGGCTTCCTGGACTTCCTGGAAGTCTGTATCTTTCAAAAAATTGCGGAAGTTTTCCTTCATTATTTCTTCAAAGAAGTTTTCCATTTCTTGCTCTTCTTTTTCTTTTTCTGCCACCCCTATGATTGGATGTTGGAATATTTTAAGTTTTCTTGGAGGTTCCTAAGCCTCTCTTCATTTTTTTGAATTCTTGTTTCCTCATTCTGGTCCAGATGGATGTTCATTTCTTTCTTTTGTTCCAAATCATTGATTTGAGTCCTGGATTCTTTCCCTTCACTGTTGGTTCAGTGTATATTTTGCTTTATTTCACTTTGTGTAGCTTTCATCTCTTCCTTCATTTTGTGACTGAGCTCAATCTATTCTGTGAGAATCCTGATTACCAGTGTTTTAAACTCTGCATCAAATAGATTTTCTATCTCCTTGTTGCTTAGCTCTTTTTCTGGAGTTTTGATCTGTTCTTTCATTTGGGCCATATTTTTTTTGTCTCTGCTCACCTGTTAAGTTGTAAGGGGGTGGAGCTTAGGTAATCACCAGGGTGGGGTCACCCTCTTGGCTGAGTTTTGGCACTGTCTGTGGGGGAGGGGTCAGAGGAGGAACAATGCTGCTCACTGGCTGGCTTGATCCCCACTTTCCATCAAACTGCCCTGTGAGACTAGGAGATTCTCTCACCTTTGAAATGCCCTCAGTATTTTATCTCTAGAGGTTTTCAGTCTTTAGTTTCCCAGTGAGCTAGCCCTTCCTCACCTGTACGGTCCACCTACCACCTTACTGCAGGTCCTCTCCACCTGCCCAGCTGCCCATCTCTGCCCCCTCCTACAGTCTGGATGAATGTTTCTTTAACTCCTTGGTTGTTGGAGTTTCATGCAGTTTCCTATTCTGGCAGTTTTGGTTGTCTGTGATTTTTAAATTAGTTGTTATCCTACTCTTGGTTTATCCTACCTATGCCTCCATCTTGACCAGAACTCCTTCAAAAAAATGTACATAAATTAATGATAGAAGTAAAAATACAAGGCCAGGCTACAGAATAAAACCAATACCACTGTGCTTACTACAGAAAATGAGCCGAATGAGGAGAGTCAAAACATTAAACAAATATTTCTAATTATTTTGTTAAGTTATTTTCAAATTTGGAGCCATCCAGTCACTTCAACAAGACCTGTTTTCTATTTTTATTAAATATAGCAACTGATGAGGTAATGTGTACACACATATACATACACACAAAATTTGTTTAATTATAGACTTATACCTAGGAGTTAAAAGTAGCAACATATTAAAAAATGAAGGATAAATATCACATGATCATCTCAAATGCAGAAAAATTATTAGACAAAATTCAATACATTCTTATGACAGAAAAATACTCTACATAGTAACTATAGAAGATATGAACTTCAAAATAATAAAGGCTACATATGACAAGTTTACAGTTAATGTGGGAAACATTGAGAGTTTTTCCTCTAGTATTAGGAACAAGACAAGGATGCCCACTGTCATTACTTCTTTTATGTAGTGTGGGAAGTCCTGGCCAGAGCAATTAGGCAGAAAAAATAATAAAAGAAATCCAAATTAGAAAGTAAGCAGCAAAATTGTCTCTATACATGATCTTCTATGTAGAAAATCTAAAGACTCCACCCAAAACGGATAGAATTAATTATTGGTTTCAGTAAAGTAACAGAATACAAAATCAACATGAAACCTTAATGCATTTGTACAAACCATGTGAAATAAAAGTTAAGTAAATAATTCTGTTCCTAATAGAATCAAAGAAAATAAAATATTTAGAAATAAGATTATCCAAGGAGGTGAACAATTTTTACGCTAAAAACTATAAAACTCTGATGAAAAAAAGCAAATGGAAAAATATCCCATGTTCTTTTTTTAAAATTGTTATTCAGTTACAGTTGTCCCCATTTCCCTCCCCTCCCCCATGTCCTACCCACCCCGACCTCCCACATTCAGTCATCCCCACCAGCCCCCATTGTCCTTGTCCATGGGTCCTTTGTATGTGATCCTTGGTGACCCTTCCCTTTTTTCTCCCATTATCCCCTTCTCTCCTCTGCTCTGGTTGCTGTCAGTTTGTTCTTTAATTCTGTGTCTCTGGTTATATTTTTTTTGCTTGTTTGTTTTGTTGAATCAGTTCCACTTATAGGTGAGATTATATGGTATTTGTCTTTCACCTTCTGGCTTATTTCACTTAGCATAATGCTCTCGTGTTCTTAGGTTAAAAGATTAAACCTTTTAACAATTAAAATGTCTGAACTACACAAAGCATCCTGAGATTAAATGCTATCCCCATTAAAATCCCAGTGGCATATTTTACAGGAATAGAAGAAGGGCATCTCAAAGTCCATAAGGGACCCCAAAAATGGAATAGCCAAAGAAATTTTGAGAAAGAAGAACAAAGTTTGGGGCATCGCAATTTCTGATATCAGAACACATTTTTAAATCTTCAGTAATCAAAACAGTATGTACTAGAATAAGGAGAAATATATATATATTAATGGAAGGGGGAAAAGCCCAGAAAAAAATTCATATACAGGTCTTTGATAATACACCAAGAGTACACAATGGAGAAAGGATAATATCTTCAACAAATTAAAAATGTTTAATAACATAATTTTCAAAAATATTAAGTTATCACATGAAGCTGATGAAATATTGAAAATAGACGACATGTTAAGATTTAGATTAACTCCTGAATTTTAAGATTTATGCCTGTTATATCAAGTTTCTCACAATAAATTCAAATTTATTACATTTTAGAGATATTAATTTGATAAGCTATTTTTATTAGTGGCAACACCTTATTGAGAACAGGGTATTAAATTATAGACCCCTCCAAATTTGAGATCAGGTCTTAATTATTTTTATCAAAGAGTAAATGAAATACGTATACATTATAATGATCTCATACATTAGTTTTGTGATAAATAAGTGAATGTGGGGGTGAAAGACAGGTTGGTAAAATGCTCTGGGGCCAAACAAGGCACGCATATGTCTAAAGAAAATGAACATTTGACTATTTTGATAAACTGTTCATTATTGTGAGATGTAAAAATAAAAGTATATGTGTCTCTGATTAAAATTTCTATATTACATTGACAATAGCATTCCATAAGATGGTTTATATTCTCTAGAGATAGAATGAATCATTAAAAAGGTTTAAATCTAATGATTAAAAATTGTAATTTTAGAACCTGCCACTCTGGAATAGTCCTTCCTCACAACTATCAGTTTTTGTCCATTCAAACTTATATGTGTAAGGTTCCTGGCTGTTCAGTTTCATATGAATTCTAATAACATTGCTCCTAAGACTTTAATTTATTTGAGAAGAACTACAGGTTGTAATTGAGAAATTAATAGACTTAAATGTGGTACCACTGCAAGTTTTTCGAGATTCTTCAGGGGATAGACTTAAGAACAGAAGTTAGAGAAGCGTATTCCTCACTCAGTTATAGAGCCCTTCCACAATAGCGTGCTTCTAGCTGCAGCTGATTGACTGTAATTGTAAAGTAAAATATGATTATTGATCACTCAAAATGCTCACTGGTAAGTCAGTCAACAACATGCTAGAGAGAATTATTTCAAAAGGTTCAAAATGCTATAATCTCTTCCAAGTATAAGTATGATTTCACTTTTTGAATTTTTTATGTAAAATGGTTAATTTCATCCTAATCTGATTTACATTTTCAAATTGGTAAAACTAATTTATACATAATATTAGTAACCTCTTATTTTTTAGTTTTACCATGTGGCAGTGTGTATATGACTTAAAACCTTTTCATTTTATCCTTAAAGAACTACATTATAATCTAGCCCACATTTATGGTGAAGGAGGTTCAGAGAATTTAAATAACATACTCAATATCATATACCTATTAAACATTTTCATGCTACAATAGCTTTTCAGAAGGAGATAATATACATCAAATTCTTAATCTTAAGTAATGAAAAAAGGCTGCTTGACATTTACAGTAAAAGCTTTTGAGTGTAACAATTCTTTTAAAGTAATTTCACACTAGGAAATTAGGAAATTGTAAAACATGCACATAGTGAAACCATCTCTTTGGGTCTTACATAAATACCCTTAAATGTCAAAGCTATTTTAACATTTGAAGAAGAATTGTTGCAATTTCTAAACATATAGCCTAGTGACATTTCTAATTACCATAAATGTATTTTAATTAATATTTTTGACTTTGAGTAAACTATAAGAAATAATGCAAATCTGGTGTACCCTTTGCACAGTTTTCTCCAGTGGCAATGTCTTGCAAAATTAGAGTATGAGTGTCAGAGCCAGGATATTAACACTAATACAGTCAAGATACACATGTACACACAGAAGATACATGACAATTCCATTTGAGTTGACTGTTTTCACTCAGCGCAATTCTCTAGTGATTGATACAGGCTAAGTGCATTGTCAAAGATACTTAAACCTGGACGTGAATTAAAAGGGTAAGTACAAATTGTAACCAGTAATAAACTATTGTAATAGGGGGTGGAGTCCAGTGAGAGCTGAACTTCGATTTGTACAGTAGTGACTGGGGGGTTTTAAAGGAAGTATGAGGGGATAGAAAGGGTGGAGAATAGGACATCTGTAGAATCAGGAAGGTGAATATTACAAAAGCTGCTGGGGGTAGTTGGTCCACATGAAACCCAGTTAGGACAGGTTGTTAACTGAGCTTACCTTAGTTAGGCTCCTAGCTTCCCACAGAAACTGGGAGACAGCAGCTTTGTCTTCAGGTAAGAACAGGCTGAAACAAACTGTAATACATTTGGCAGCCTTTAGTTTTCTTGGGTGGGCATTTTAAGTGGAACTAAGATAACCTAAAGATGAAAATTTAAACTGTAATTAACTATAAGAGTGTGTGTGTTCAAGTGTTTAAAGGCCAAGGTCCAGGCTTAGTTGAGAAGAAGGCTCAGAAGAGTCTGGCTAAAGTTCTGTCAAGGGGAGAATCTTTTTCAGTATCAGTAGTTTGTTTATTTTTGTTGATAGTACTTCATGGTATGGATTCACCACAGTTAATGGAATCACTCACTTGCTGAAGGGTATTTGGGTTGTTACTAGTTTGGGATATTAGGAATAAAGCTATAATACTATACATGCGTGCATGTTTCTGTGCGAACTTGTTTGC
Source organism: Sturnira hondurensis (assembly GCF_014824575.4). NCBI lineage: Eukaryota > Metazoa > Chordata > Mammalia > Chiroptera > Phyllostomidae > Sturnira > Sturnira hondurensis. The sequence continues at coordinate 234,985 of NW_028089315.1, forward strand.
AAGCTGTGGGAAAAATCCAGGAGTTTAACTGCTTGGTCACAGTAGTTGAATGTTGAGTTTTGTAAAAAAAATTTGCCCAACTCTTTTATAAGAGTAGTTGTGTCATTTAACATTCCCACCAACAGTTTATGAGTGGTATAGTTTTTCTGCATTCCCACCAGCATTTGGTGTTGCCTTTATTTTTTCTTTAATTTTAATCCTTCTGGTAAATATGTAGTGATATCTCTTTATAGGTGTAATGCTTGTTTCCTTAGCAGCTAACAATGTCGAAACACATCTTTTCCTGTGCTTATTTGCCATCTGTATATCCTCCATGGTGAAATATCTGCTCATGTTTTTGGTTCATTTTAAATTAGATTGTTTGATTTTTTTTGTTTACTTTTGCGAGTTCCTTGAATAGTTTGGGTATAATAGGTGCAATCAGAAGTTTACCTTAGAAAGCCTTCAGATATTTATTAAACTTATATTAATACTAATAATGATGAAAACTGTGTTTTTGTGGATAAAGCAATTACAAAAATAAATCTTTCTTTGTCCATCTGATACAAATTGCCATAACTGCGGAAATCATCATTATTACTACTAGATAACGATCATTCCTCTCCTGTTTGTTTGACCTAATTTTTGTCCATTTATTTCTTCTACCATTCTTTTTTTCACTTACCAAAAACTTTCTGTGGATTTAATTTTAATAAGATATAGAAGAAACCATAGCTGAGAGTAAAAACTGGGTGCCCAAATCTAAAGATGTTGGGTTCATTGGTTTTGGTTATTTCAGCTATCTAAAAGAAAGTTGTAGAATTTTCCTGTTACGTGTGTTAATAATATAATGAAAACTACTACTGTTACAGAACAGACCCGGGGGGTGGGGGTGAATGATATACTATTACCGAATGGACCCACCCTTGTGCTCCTGGGTCCTCCACCCCTTACTAGGTGTGCCTTGCCTGCCACCAGGAAAAGATGTCTCTCGGTGTCAGAGACTGGTAAAAAGGAAAGGAATTATGTATTTAAAGAGCTATACACACATTCTATACAAATATTTATATAATGTTTCTTCTTTACAAGTATTCTACACAAATATTTATATAATATTTCTCCAGAAGCTTTACTTGCCATCCCAGGATTTGTACTCCAATTCTTTATTTATTGAACAGACAATCATGAACTCTTGGTGTCACTTTAAACTCGAGTATATATAGTCAGTAGTAATTTATATAAAGTCTCCATTAGCTGGTATAAAATTACAGTGGAAAAGTTATTGAAATACATATTTCATGTTATCAAATTCATACACCAAATACCTAAAGTCAATATTCTCCAGAATTGATGACATAGCTGATTATATTACATTTTTGGCTCAACTTGAAGTTACAAAGCACTAAATATCAAATATTATGAATCCCTAGGCATGCAGTCTAATATCTCTATAAAAGCAGTTATTAACTCTGATCCTTCTTCTCTCCAGTGGATTCTAAAATTTATAGAGAAGAGTTAAGCAGTAAAAAAGTTAACAACTGTATGATTTGCAGATGCTACAAGTAGAAAAAAAAAAACATTTCCATTTCTTATACAGTATCCAAGGCGATGCAGATGTTGCTATGCAAAAAAGTGGTGGCCTGAGTTATCTTTCTGATCTCCTCCACCTGAAATTGTACTCTTTAACTCTTGTTTGGTGAGTGGTTAAATAAGTATGCATAAAGTAAAGCATACAAAAGCCAATTAGTATAGGGAGTAAATAAATTTCCATATAATAGGATCAAAAGGCACACTTTTCCAAGAGATAAATGTGCATTAAACTTAAAATTTGAAATTTAAGATTTCTCAATAACTTAGAAATCTGAATTTCTACAATATAAGAAACTAAAAAAACTGTGAATCTATTTTTTAAGATCTTTTGGAAGAAACATACACAAACAGCAAAAATAATAATTAAAAATCTGTGTGTAATCAATTGTATTGTAGTCAATATAAGAAAAATAGTCACATTATGATGCTGATATGCATATGTGATAATATCATATACTTCTATTTTTATTATCTTTAATATATAATATTATAGCCATGAACTTTAATGGGAAACACAATTACACATGCAAAAACAAGACATGAACGATACTAAAGGGCACTAAATGGCTAGGATTAAATTTCAGGCAGAAAACAAATGTAGCTTCCATTACCAGAACTGAGTATCAGGATGAGCTTTAAATATTACTCACAATGCAGAAGCACAATGTATATATCTATGTAACTGAGTCAGAGACTAACTATATATAGCAAACATAAGCCCTTTCTTTTTATCTTTATTTATTTATTTAATTTCTCACAACATTTTTATGGGGATGGACCCCTGGCTTCTCTAAGTTTCTACAAAGAACAGTATCAATCAGGTTATTTCAATATATGCTCAACTGTGATTTGCACTCCTTATTATTTCTTTTGTCAGTAATTACTTAATTGACCAATTAATCACCAAATTTATAAGGTATCAAATATGTGTAAGACATTGTTCCACAAGAAGCCAGTGTATACACTGGCACTGGCGAATTGACCGCTGAATAGGGAGGTAAAACTTAGGAAAACTCGCAGATCACTTCACCCTTAATTACTTCCTTATTTCCAAAAGTTAGCAGATTGCTATTGTCATTTTGGTTTCCTTAGAGAAAGAAGAAATGTTATTTAACTACTTTTCTGTTCTTTTAGCTTTGGGAAAGCAAGTGATTGAGGATGATAAAACATAGAACCCAAAGTCTGAATTACTAAGATACAGTAATTCTTTTACTGGGTTGGCCTGGACCCCTGTGGTTAGAAAATAATCTTTAAATTTAATGCTCTTCATTCTTCAAACTGCTAGTTCTATTTACAGGTGTTAAAGTTCTTGAACTAAAAGGCTGTCTGTGGCAAGTGAGCAAAGATAAACTAGAGCTTTCACCCATGTGGGTTCAGTGAAAGAACTCCCAACTATCTCTTAGCCATTGGCATCGGGAAAGAGGAGTGAAAATGCACGTGGAAGCACTGAGGGGAAGATGCGTAAGTTTCCTGGAGGAGGATCCTACAGCTGCACTCCAGGGTGCAACCCTGCCTACCATCACATTTTACCATGTACATTCTAGCAGCGTTAATCCCACACTCTATCCTGGAATGATGAAAGAATTCTTTGGACAAATGAATTCAGAATGTTCCAACTAGGATGTCCCTGTCTCAGAAGAGGCAGTGGTCTATTAAATTATTTTAGAAGTATTTAAATAAATAAATCAGCTTCCCATGGTTTAAGTAGCACTTCTAAAATTTTTATTTTTATAATAAAGAACAATTGAAACTTCTAATAGTCGGGATTCTGATAAATGCCACTTAGGAAAATTTTGACTTTTTGATATAAGAAAATCGACCACTCTGGCCCCCCCCTGGCTGGTGTAGCTCAGTGAATTGAGTGTGGGCCTGCGAACCAGACGATCGCGGTTCAACTCCCAGTCAGGGCACATGCCTGGGTTGCAGGACAGTTCCTGGCAGAGGACATACCAGAGGCAACAATACATTGATATTTCTCTCCCTTTCTCCTTCCCTTCCCCTCTAAAGATAAATAAGTAAAAATATTTTTTAAAAAAGAAAATCGACCAGTCCTAAGTAAAGTTAATATTTTCCAGTACCCCTTTTTATTGTATCTTCTTAAAGATTATTTAGGGTATTAGTAATAACATCCTCATCTCTTATCAAAATGATTTTCCCTTAGAAAGAATACTGACATTAAGGTTTAATAAGTACACTATCTCTGAGTTAGTATATTATAAATTCTATCTAAATCTTCCTAAGAATGGCCACTGTTTATAGGGTGCTATTTATTAGGCATATGTTCTTTCATTGAGTAACCAAGTTAATAAGATGCTAATTATATCAGCATTTAAAAGGTCCTGTAATAACCTCATGAACAAGGGGTAAATTCATAACTCTCAAGTAAATCTGGGATTTGGGCCTAGTAAAGGGGTGGCTTTATGAGTAAAGCTTTGCACTGAGATGGACAGAAACAACTAAATCTGCCTATTTGCCAAATTAAGATGATCAAAATTGTTTTATAAGCCCCCACCAAATCTTCACCTAAAAAACATTATAAAACAGTATAAAAATATTTTTTCACTATTTAGCTAAACCCTTAAAATGTATTGTTATGTCTAAATGACAGAACTTCATTTTAATGTCAGAAAAAATAGATGAGGACAGAGGGTTTCTTAGAATCAAACTATTCTTTTGATAATAATTTTTGAAAATAAAGAGGAAGAAAGTTAGACATGATATTATATTAGTGTTCTTCCATGTGGTGGGCACTATGTCTGGTTTGCATGGGTGTATATATATATATATAAATGTAAAATATCGTCTTCCACATATAAGATACTCAATGAGGATGTACAGATTTGGTTAAAAGCCCGACAAAAAAAAAGTTAGTGTCTATTTCCATTAAAGATATAACAAATTATTTTCTCTTCAAAACAATTTTGAGACAACAAATATTAAGGGAGAAATAACAATTTATGTTTCCATCAATATATAAAATAAATGAATATATATGCTTACAATGCTTACATTTTTTCTTTGATATTTTATTGGGATGTTTTTAAAAAGAGAATCAAGTAACTAAAATCAATATTTAATTCAGGAAGGAGAATTAAATAGTTTGGGATCTGAAAGGAAGGAAAAGTTATTTTCTAATCTACATTGTTTTTGCTTTGGCAATTTGAAGGCTTCTCTTTTAAGAGTAATACATTTTAAAAGCTATATAACCAGAGCAAATAAGTAAATGTCTGAAATCCAGACCTATCAAATCTTCTTGTAATAAAGCATGCATATAATTGCAGGAGTGGTGTCCTGGCTGGGTGAGGCTCTCCCCTACAAGGACCATTGGCCCCCATTCACTCAACCCGTCCCTGTCTGCTCCCTGACTACTCAGCCTGATGTGCTAGGCGTGGAATCAAGCCCTCAGTGCTCTACATCCCCAAGAAAATCTTAGGAACCTTCCTCCATCATAGGTGGGGTTGGTAGCTGATCAGACCTCGATATTTTATACTATAATAAGCTCTTGAATGTATATGTTCTTATTTTTATAATTTTCCATTTTGTATTTAATGTTAATGGACTCAATCAGATTCAGAAAATAATCATAAATGTTTATATTTAATATCGTACAGTGATAATTTTGTGTTTATGTGTAAATATACTGCCATAATCAAAAAAAGAATATGAGTGATGGTTATTGAAATGTTTACAGTTAAAAACATTTTTTTAAGAATGTAGGAAGAAAAACACATTTATCCACTGATTTTAAGCCATTGCTTTTGGGGCATGTTTTGCTTAATAAATTTCATATTCCCACATTCTATACTTTTGCAATCCTTTTATAAATTTACCTGGAATATAAACATTTAAACATCATGACTCAAAGAAGCTGAATTTAGAGGGATGGTAGTTATCAACCTTTAGTTCTGGGTTCAGCCATGTTATCTCAAATCAATATCTGATTCTACCATCTGACCAAAACATTTGGATTTTCTTCCTTCAGTTTTTCAAAAATAATGTAGTTATTCAAATAATGTAGTTATTCAATAATGTAGTTATTCCTTCAGTTTTTCAATATAATGTAGTTACTAAAACAACCTAAAACATTAATTACATTGTTACAGTTTATGCTTAGAGAAGATCAAATACATTCTCTATGTGCCTTAAAAATTACATTTCTTAGAGTTAAGAGATTCAGTTCAGTGGAACATTTTAATACATGTCTAGCAAATCAGAATACAACAAATTCTCCAGTGTTAACCCATGTTATATACCACAAGAAACAATAAGTCAGTGTGTAAGTTAGTAGCACAGTTTTCATTCAGGAATCGGGAAACTCAAGTTCCAATCCTGCCTGCACTGTTAAACTGTAAGGCCATCTGTCAATTTCCTAATCTCTAGGTAGCTGTTTTGTCATCTATAAAATGATTAGATTGTCACCAAGGTTTCTTCCAGCTGGGAGTTTCAATAGTTCTATGATTTGTGACTCAGACATATTTTTATTTCTTGAGAATCATGAATAATGCTTCGTTCCTGCCTTAAAGCTTACAAATTTAGAACCCAATTTTCTGCAAGCTTAAAATTAAATGTGCATTGCTGCCAAAGTCCTTATCAAATTGAATGTTGAAAAATTAAAAAACCATGCTAGTAAAAAGAAAAGGTAATAAACACATACCCTATTATATTAATTTTAGTGAAGATTCTCTAAACCAAACATCTGCATAAATTGTCCTCACTTGGTGTAATTATTTTAATAGGTCAGCCATATAAATAACATTTGCATTTCCATTTGAAATGATGGTTTCTCCACTAACCGAAGAGCAGAATGGGTGTAAACTAGAATGTTATTAGGTACTAAAGCCTTGAAGTCTTTTTGAGAGTTATACTCCAGATATTCCTCTAAAGTAAGATATGGTGTTTATCTGAGAGTCTCATTTGGCTTCCAGAACTGCTTTGTTGTTTTTGGATTTGTTTTAGTATTTTGGTTCAGGTTTGGTTTTGGTCACCCAGTTTTTTTTGGTCAACCATTTTTTTATGTCGAAGAATGTGTAATTACAGTTGGTCACCAACTTCACCATTCATTAGGAAAGTATCACATGAGGAAGTTTCACACATTTACTGTTTGCCTGGGTTCTGGAAGCATTAGAGTTTCAGAACTTTGCCCTTCATTTCTATTTTTAATTCTCACCCAAGGACATATTTATTGATTTTAGGGAGAGGAAGGGAGAGAGAAAAAAAATATCAGTGGATTGTCTCCGATACATGCCCTCATCAGGAATCAAACTGGTGACCCATTGGTGTACAGGATAATGCTCCAAACAACCCGCCACCCAGTCAAGGTGGTCCAGGATTTCATGTCTAACTTAAGCCAGACTTTAAAATGAGTACATACTTTGATAGATTGCCTTGACTTTCCTCTCTTTATTTTACTCTAGTTTCTTAAATAATTAGTTTATCTGATTTTCTCTGTTATCTACATGTGTCATGGTTACTAACAAAATAGCATATTAAATGTATTTTTGTGTTTTATGCAGTTTAAGTTTTTATTCTATGGACTATAAATGTTTTGTTTTGCTTGGCTTTAATTTGGTTATTTATGGATCTCACTTATGAACATGTGGCTCAATTGTTCTTATATAGAATTATTCAATATGCATTTTGCTTGATAGGTTTATTCTTGTCTTCTCCTTACAATTTAATTTTTCATATATCTGGTCCTTAATTATAATTACCAATGTTTATTTTATAGGTTGGCCAGAAAAATAATAAATTGTTTTTAAGCATTACTCCAGTAGGGCTTAGTTGTCTTTAACTTCCTTTGAAACAATTTTGTTAGATTGCATTATGACAGCTGTCATATCAGAGTGCTTTTTAAAAAAAGTATTACAATTAGTGAATTTTTGTATAGTCATTTTAATTTTGAAGTTGAAAAAATGCACAACATTTTTGGCATATTGTACTTTATTTTTTCATGAAAAGTAAAAACACAACTGAATCACAAGAAAGAAGAAAAAAATTTGAGGAGTGTATGAGGAAGTTTGTGATCAAAGTGATCAAATATTTGATCACTTTTATTGATCGAACTTCTCAAAAGTGATTTGTGGAGTGCATGAGGAAGTTCGTGCTCAAAGTGATCAAAGTTTGATCACTTTGACTAATCGAACTTGTCAAAAGTGATTTGTGAAGTTTCATGCCGGACATTTCTTTCTGGATGGTCCAGTAGATCAGCTGAATTTGATAGCAATTAAATCGAGACTTCAATTGAGAACAGTCAACATTATACCATGTGGGAGATAGCCAACATACTCAAAATATCCAAATCAATAAAGTTATTGGTGAAAATAAAAAAATATGTCATTTTATAGAAAACACTAAACAGACTTTTTGCCATCCCATAATACTTCATACAGTATAATAGTGCATTTAATATTCTTTTGGAATAAAGAAAAGAAATAAATAAAACTTTTTAATGAAACCCAAATAATACAATATGCCCAATCATTTTAGAAAGCACATGGTCTTGGAAATATTCATGTCTACTTATAAAATCTGAATGTATATACAGATAATTACATAGGAAACTAGTCCAAAGTTACTAATAATTTTCTCTCAGATGAAAATTTAATACATTCTAGTTTTGAGGCCAAAGATACAACTTTGAGTTAAACTCACAGACAGGATCTGACTTCATGTAGAAATATATCAGTGGTAATTTTTGACTTAAATTTTACTGCTTATCTAAAGTGTGGCAATACTTCCCAAGCTAATAGAAGTAAAATCTGCTGTAATTCCAGTTTATAGTCACATAGAATCTTTTGTTAGTTTCTTACTAGCAAAAGATTTGTTCGTTGGGGAGAAATAACTGTTAGTAGAATATGCAAAAGATTAGAAAATTAATAATTCTCTGCCTATGCTAATTTTATTGAGCCAAACAATATTATGGTTCTTAAATATAATGACCATATATTTATATCATTTTCTAAAGTCCTGTTACTATGGTAGAGCCATACCATCTAAACTCATGTAACTCACTTTAATTATGCCCCTTCCTTACTAAGAATATAGTCAAATTTTAAAAAATTATATAAAAATAAAGTCTTAAAAAAGAAGATTCTTTGATGATCTACTAAACTGAATAGGGTCATATTCTGTTTGATTTTCAAAATCAATCAAATTAAAAATTCTGAATATATATATGTGTGTGTATATATATGTATACATATGTGTGTGTGTGTGTAAATCTATTTAGGACATTTTAAAAAATTTTAAAAACCAGCACAGTGGCCACACTGGTTTTTTAAGTAGCCAGAGAATTTTAAATTGGGTACCTTAACTTGATCATGAGTAACAAATACACTTCAGCTGTTGCTCATGTCTAAATGTGAAGTATTTATCACTAAACATTCACCTTTTTTTATGAGTAGCTTTGAGTCTTTGAGCATTTGTTGACCTTGAGTTATTAAAATGTCTAGTTATTATATAAATGACTTGAATCCATAAAAACCAAGGATACTTTCTGGATTTGTTTTTCCAGCTGTGCTAAATGGCAGTGTTCATTTTCATATGGAAATTTCAAATTGCTTGAGTTTTTTAAACTTTTGTTATTGTGATTATATCATTTATATTCCACTTCAAGGAAGAATCTCATAGACAGTAATTTTCAGACCTGTCTGGACCTAGCCTGTGCACCAATGTGTGCACTGCAGCAGAAGTGGCTGAGAGACGTTTATCTCTCAAGGAATATTATGCATTATTACTTTAAAATGGTGCTTACACACTTTATGACTGTGACAAAATGGTATTTTTTAGTGGTTTTTGTTCATATATGGTAAATGCTTTACCAGCACTTTTTTTTTCATTTAATCTTTACTATAACCTGTTGATTTGAATTGTGTTGTAGAAAATTTTATAACTTTAGTGTAAATAAAATAGTTTACACTAAACTATTTAGTGTAAATAGTTTTTATCTCAGGATAAAAACTATGGTTGACAATTTAAAAATTCATGTTTTTTAAAAATAATATGTACACATATCTACATATGCAGCTTAATTTAACACGTATCTCAGGTCTTCAATTGCTCTATATTTCACGTGGCAACCTTTAAAATTGCTGAACTCCCCGTCAATCCACTTTCTGAAAATAGTAGTCATTATTATAATTCACAGAATGGTGTTTATTATTATGAAGTAAAACCAATACTATTTGTTCGGGGTTTAAAAATATATATGATGAAATTGAAAACTGGACACCATTAAGAAAACTAAAACAATATCAAAATATATGGTGAGATGGTAACTGTATACAAACATGCAGAAAAACCAAGAATCTTACCATCCCGTTCTGTTCATCACACCAGTTCTCAGTAAGATAAATTATTCTTAAAGAAAGTACTGAGTTCCCAAAATACTTATTGCTTTCTCCTTAATGTCTCTTCTAGTCATCTCATATCCTTTATCATCCAATTTAGCTCTTTAACTCATGCAATTGGCTTTTGTCATAGCTCAGTTGTGAATCCTATGACCTTCCCATTAAGTATTCTCTCCTCGGGAGCTCTCTCCTACTCATATAGCTTCATCTGTATCACCACACATTTTCCTTGCAAATCATGTTTTCTCCAGTGTCTGTCTTATCAGGAGTGAGTGACACCATCATTTACCTGGAGAGGTAGCCCAAGATGCAATCACATAGAGGAATTTTTCACGTAGAGGAATAAAATAGATCACTAACTGGAATCACCACACTCCTTGTCGTACAACACCAATCTGTTTTTTTTAAATGGAGTCAATAAAACCAATGGTATAAAAATCTTCTTTTCTCATTTATTTGTTTAAAGTCGTTAATGCAGCCACAATAACCTTAGACTAAAGGCCAAAATTTAAATATAGTCTAATGGTCTTGCATAGTGAGACCCTATTTACATTCTGACACTCATTTAACACCTCTTTCCTTTTGGTTTTCAACCTCCTCTTTCTTACTTAGCTAAATGCTACTCCGAAATTTAAGTAAAATATCACTTCTGCAAGAACGGCTTTCTTACAAGAATTCTCACAGAATTCTGTAAAATAAGTTTATCAAATAGGATTCAGGAATGAATTGTATAATTACTTATTTCAAGGCTCACTTTCCACCTAAGATAGAGCTTCATGAAGAGATAGATTGTGCCAGTCTTGTTGAGGACTATATTCCCAGCATTGGACACAACATTGACAGATAAATATTTGTTGGATAAAAAAATGTAACTGAATAAAGAAATTAAGTTGAATATTCAGTTGCTACTAAAATTCCTCATGACGAAAAGAAGGTGATAATCTTTCATTTTATTTTTAAAGATTTTATTTATTTATTTTTAGAGAGGGGAAGAGAGGGAGAAAGAGAGGGAGAGAATCATCAATGTGTGAGAGATATATTGATCAGTTGCCTCTCGCATGCCACCAATTGGGGATCTGGCCTGCAACCCAGGCATGTGCCCTGATGGAGGATGAAACCAGTGGCCTTTTGGTTCATAGGCCAGCACTCAATCCACTGAGCCACACAAGCAATAGCTAAGGTGATCATCTTTTCCCCACAAGCCCTATGCTTTCATCTTTCCTGTTTTGTCTACCATCAAAGAAAATTATGTGAAATTCTTCAAAGTCTGGAGATTTGTCATTATATTTCCACTACAAAGCTTAACAATTTGTTCATGATACCTATTTAGTATATGCTCAATAAATCAATTCAAACCCAAACAATCTTTTATAACATTCCTTTCATATTTATTGCAAGATTTCCTATAAAACCTAATGGGTTGTTTAATATCTGCTAATTCAAAAAAATATGTGTAATTCTTTTTTATGTGATATTAATGTTTAATTTATGACAAACATGACTGTACCTTTAGAAATTTATTTAAGTTACATTTGGATAAATAATTATTGAAGAATTACATTGCTGAGAATCATTGTCTTAATATTATAATTGTTCTCCAAAACATATAAGAATAATAATGATGAAGAATATAATTATTTTGAATGTGTACTGTATCTCAGTCAATACACTAAATCCTTTACATTGATTTCTGTAATTAATCCTTGTGGGGGCAACTGTGCCCACAAAGTACTCCCATCTGCCACGGATGAAAGTAAACACTACCAAGTCATGATCTGCTTGGGGAGGAGAGGTGGCCGGTTTCCCAGAGGGAAAAGGCCTTGAGTAGTGGCCAGTTTCTCAGGGGAAAAAGGTGTTAAGCCCCTTCCTCCAAAGGCTTTTATTGGGTTGTAATACACAGGAATACAGAGCGGCAAGGATCAAACAGTAGATAACATTTCAAAGAAATCTGAGGGCTTAGTCTGAGTCAGAGTCTGTCAGGAAGAGAGTTTTAGGGTTTCCTGCTCGAACCCTTAACATATGAATGAAAGCACTCTTAGCAGAACAGATTTCACAGGTTTATCAGGAAGTCTTTGTGATACCAGATTTCTCCCCAGGACACGCTCTAGCAAGGCAAGGAGCTGCACCCCTCCCCAACACGTTCAGGCTTAAGGGGATTAGAGCCAGGAAGGGCTTCTCCCAGGGAATATGGGGACTCAGGCTTTGTCAAAGCCGGAGGGGGGGTGGGGGTGGCATGGTGGAGAGTCCATTGCTCTTTGTTGCAGCGCCCCCCCCCCCACCACCAAGTCATTCCATGATGGCCTCCAAAGTGATGGTGTCTGGCCTAGGTTGCCCTTCCTCTGAGGGGTCTTACCTGTCAAGGATTTCAGACCAAGCTTTGGGGGCAGGGAGGAAACTGAAGCAGTGTTTGCTATTAGAGACAAGCTTTGTCTCCTGTGGCTCGAATTCCAGAGGTCGTTGCTCGCTCATCCTTAGCCACAGGGGGTTGAATTACAATTCCTAAAACCAGACAGAGCAGTCCACAACAAATCCTTACAACAACACTATAATGTTGTTATAATACGGGTACTATATTTTTATCCACTGCATAGATGAGGGGCTGAAACTGAGAAAGGTAAGGTAGTTTGGCCAGCTAACAATTAGCCCAATAATTGTTAGATCCTAGAATGGAGTTCAGGCAGTATGTTTCAGCACTTATTCTTTTAGCTACTACTTCACATTTTCCTATGAAATATATAATCATGTGCCTTTATTTCTTGTGAAAATATCTACTGACTGTTTATTAAATTTCACAGACTTTTAGATCTTAAGATTAAAAAGGTATGTGAAAACATATTTTATCACTGCAAAATGAGATATATTCTGATTTGACAATAAATGCGATGATCCAAAATAACATCTAAGTTATAATGGAGACATATATGTGATCATAATAGTTTGTCCCACACCTCATAGTAAGTATAACGCTCCAAAGTGATGTCAGAATTATGATGGAGACATATTTGAGAACATCATTGTATATACCAGGGATATTTGATACCAGAAATTTATAGAAGTGTCTCTCAATAAAATATAACTGGTTAAAATTTAAAGCTTGAAAGTGTGCTATCTAGGCAAAGAAAATGGTAAATTTGCCATTGCACATGGAACAGCATGTGTCAAGGTTTCTATCTGTAACTGTAAGAAGCATGGTGTTTTACAAGGAACATTCTGAGAGCTATTCTGGATAGAATGTGGAGAGAGAGAGTGAGGTACAATATGAGGAAGTTGGAACGAGATCAATGCTAAGCCACTGCTGTCTCATTCATTTAGATCACCTTTTACCTAGAGGAGAGATTTCTTATATGTGAAAGAATATTTATTGCAAAAGTATTTGTTTAGAGGTCACATGTGCTTACGAAGATACACAAATTGGGAAGAGTCAAGATAGTGTCACTTTTCAAAATTATTATTTATTTGGTTATATTTTATGATTTATTTGGTTATAAATATTTTATGGAAAAACATATTTTCTTGCTCTTATTCCAATAGATAAGTCAAAGGCTGTCAGGAAGATAATGCAATTCAACCCATAACAAGGACCAACTGTCATTAATTTTTATCATAATATTAACCTTATTTTGAAGTACATTGAAACATTCTCTTACATGGAGTCAAATAATAGAAATAGAATTCTGAATTTATATACTTTCAAAAATTTACCTCTTGTACTAGTGATTCATAATGCACAACAATTGCTCAAAGACTTCATAAGAATGAGGTAGTGCAGATATATGATCGCTGACAATGGTTACATAAGAATGACTAGAGTCTCCCTGTTCAGAGTGGAGCAATAGACCAGCAGCTTTGACATTACCAAGAAACTTATTAGAAATGAAGAATCTAGGTTCTTCCTATACAGTTCTACATAATTAGCATCTCCATGTTAATAAGGTTCCTAGGAAATACATACTCATATCAAATATAGACAAGTGATTCTCTAGAGAATTTTATTAAGTATTTCAACATTCTCTAAGGTTATGGCAATTTCTTGTCTTCTGATAATCTTTTTTGCCCACTGCCTAATATAAAGCTATGATAGGCTATTTAATTTAAATATAAAATAATTAAGATAATACATACCATTTTTGTGTAATTGCTCTAATAAACTTAATTTTGTTACATATTTCAATCTCTTTTGAACCTACTTTGGCCAAATTTATTGAAAGTAATTGGTGCAAACATAGGCAATTTTAAAACATCATATTTTTTTCTCTCAAGGATTGTTTTCTTTGGTCATTTACCAGAATTCTCTGTTCTTCTTACTTGTTTATTAACTTATGTTTAATTTTAAGAGACCATTCCCATGATCATACAAAATTGTTTCTATGAACATTATAATAGTCATAGTTACTATGAGTCATAGTAGCTAACATATTTATCATGGGTATTATACTTTCTAACACCTTTTCTCATCTAATGGAGACAAACATCCTAATTCATAAAAATGTGTTTCTTTATATTCTCAAAAAAATTTCATACAATTATTTTAATGTATAATGTAAACTTTTAAAACCTCTAGTATTTACTTAGTCTAAGCTAACTGATATTTCAATTTTTTTGTTTTAAAAGAAACTCTTACTAAAAATGTGAACTTTATTAATTTGAACTATTCATTTTTATATTATACAAAACTTAAATGTTGGACAATTTTAATATTAACTTGCTGTTGTAAAACACTAGAAATTAAACACAAACATAAACTATATTTCTATATAGAATATTTTTGGGTTGCTTGCCTAGTAATCCTAGAGAATAGCTTCTTTAAAATATTTTATTTTTAGAGAGAGGGTATGGGAAGGAGAGAAGGAGAAAAACATCAATGTATGGTTGCCTCCCATGCGCCACCTACTGAGGACCTGACCCACAACCCAGACATGTACCCTGACTGAGAATCAAACAAGTGACCCTTTGATTGACAGGCTGGTGTTCAATCCACTAAGCCACACCAGCCAGGGTAAAGAGAGCATACATTTTTAATACCTTTCATCTATTTTATTTAAATCCAGGTTTGACCTGGACAAGCCAAAACAAAATATAGAATGTATTAAAATTTAGTACAAATTTTATTTTATTTTTTTAAAAAATAATAAACCTGGAAAACTGAGACATGGTGAAAGATGTAACATTATTTACTTGTGTATTTTAATTTTTTGGCTTGAAGAAGTTTAAATGTATTACATTGTTCTATTACCCTCTGGTTTATGGAGTTTCTGAAGAGCAGTCTGTGATTTCTTTTCTAAGATAAATTTTATTGAGATATAATTCACACACAATAAATTTCATCCAATTAAGTTGTCCATTCCATCACTGCAAACTAATTTAAATATTTTGTTGTTCTACAATAAAACCACCCAACCCATAATCACCCACCCCATCCCTCACTGTAGGCAAACACTAATCTACTTTCTATCCCACAGATTTGCCTATTCTAGATATTTCATAAAAATAGAACCCTACAATACAGTCTTTTGTGACTAGTTTATTCCATTTAGTACATTTTAAACATTCATCAATGTTTTAGCATGAATCAGTAATTCATTTATTTTCACTAATGAATGAGATTCCATTACATGGCTATGAAATATTTTATTTTTATATTAATAAGTTAATTGGACTGTTACTACTAATGCTTCTGTGAATGTTCATAAACAAGTTTTTCTGTGTATATTTTTATTTATCTTGGGTTTATAAGTAGGAGTAAACTTACTGGTTTATATGTTTAACTTTATGAGGAAATAAAAGTCTTTTTGTCAAAACACCTGTGACCTTTTAAATTATCATCAGATTGTATGAGTATTCCAATTTTTCCACATTCACCAATACAAGTTGTTATGTATTTTTTAATATAATCACATTAAGAGATGTGAAGCAATGTCTCATTGTGGTCTTGAGTTTAATTTTGTTAATAACTAATGATATTGAGTATCCTTAGATGTGTTTTTAGTAGTTTGTTTGTCTTTGGAGAAATGTCTATTCAAATTTTAAGTATTTTAATTGTATTTGTCTTTCATTACTGAGTTGTAAGCATTCTTTATAAATTCTAGGTAGATGTCCATTATTAGATATAGGATTTTAAAATATTTTTTCTTATTCTTCTTATATAATTAATTGTTATTTACGTCACAAAAGCTTTCAATTTTTATGAAATACAATGTATTTGTTGGTTGATTATAATTTTGGTGTGTAACTAAAAAAAAAAAAAAAAAACATTGGCTAACCCAATAGCTTGAAGCTGTAAATCTGCTTTCCTGTGAGAATTTTACAGTTTAGCTGTTTTATTTAGATGTATGATCCATTTTGAACTAAATTTTGTGTATGGTTTGAGTAGGGATCTAATATAATTTTTACATGTGGATATACAGTTAGAATAGCACTATTTGTTAAAAAAGCTATTTTGGGCACGCTTGTCAAAGAAAGTAATTGACCATAAATTCCAGGGCTTATTGTTGAATTCTCTGTTCTATTACATTGATCTATATGTCCATTTTTATGACAGTACTTCACTCTGTTCATTACAGCAGCACTGGAGAAGTCTTGAAATTTGGACGTGTGAGTTCTCCAACTTTTTCCTTTTCAAAATTAAATACACACACAAATATAAGATTATATGAAGAAATAATTATAATAAATTTTAACAAGTTAAATATATGTTATATTTCCCCTGTGTACTGGTCACAGTTTGTTCTTTTTTTTTCCAGTTTTTTTTTAGATGTACATGGCATGCATTGCTGTATAAGTTTAAGGTTTATAGCATTAGGTTTTAACTTACGTTTGTTGTGAAATGATTTCAGCAGTCAGTTCATATGCATACAATACGAAGAGATAGCATGAAGGAAAAATATTTTTTCTTGTGATGAGAACTCATCCTAAAGATTTGTTATCTTAACAACTTTCATATGCGTCAACTATAGTCATCACACTGTACAGTACATCTGAAGGCTTATGTTTTTGTGCCATGGTTGGCTTGAAACTAGAACCTTGGAGGTTTCCTCTATGATAATTTCTGAGACGTTGCAGTTTTGGTTACTCACCCATTCTTCCAGACTGCCAAGAATGACTATTTTCATTTTAAGAGCTACACACAACTATCTTATTTCTTGGAAGTAAAAATGAAGAAAAATTTGAGAGATAAGAGATGTTGAATAAAAATTATATTTGATACAGATCCTTTCTAATAATTGTATTTATGAAATTATTACTCTTCCACAAAGTATAAGGAGATAAAATAAGTTTATTGATGAATGTTTATGTTCAAGCCTGTTTTCCTATGAGTCATCCCTAGGAAAGAGTAACTGATTTATTAGTCAGTGTGCGGTCAAAGGCAGTTTTTATTATTTTTATTTTTATTTTATTTTTTAAAAGATTTCATTTATTTATCTTTAGAGGGGAAGGGAAGGAGAGAGGGAGAAAAATATCACTGTATGTTTGCCTCGTGTGTGTCCCCTGCTGGGAACTGGCCTGCAACCCAGGCATGTGCCCTAACTCAAACCTCGATCCTTTTGTTCATAGGCCCATGCTCTATCCACTGAACTACACCAGCCAGGGCTCAAAAGCAGTTTTTAAATCTGTTATACCACTGAGACTTTTTTTGCTTGTGGTGATGGTTTTGTTTGGTGTGAAGAGGGCTCTTACATGTTCCATGTCATGTTTTCATTATCCCTGAGTGCATCTTACCCCAGGTGCACAGCCTTTTAAATGCCAGGGTTGCATTTGGCACCAGGACACCTATTCTTAGTTGTCTCCCTTGTCTCTCATTATTAAACTGAATATGCTGTCATTTTTATTTGTATTATGGAACTAATATTACTTCTTGATTGTTCTCCACTAAGACTTTCACCATTTTTAACAATGGTCCTAAACATGGAATTTTCCAAATTTTGTTCCAAATGAAGACAGCCTTTCAGACAAGCTGAGCTGCAGATCCCTTTATCCTCTGGTGTGTCTCTCTCCGTGTCTGAACCTCTGCACCATTGACCAAGACTGAGTGAGGATGGCAGCTCTGGTATCTTCACCCCACCCCTGCCAGTTCTCCATATGAACAAGTGGGGTCAGCAGCAAAGGGCGAGCCCAGTATTACCAGCATGCTGCACCTGGACTGGGCCTCAATCCTATGTGGAGTGACTGGGTGAGAGAAGAGACCCAGTTCTCTCTGCCACACATGCCTAAAATTCAACTTCTACAAGTGAAGCAGGAGGCAGAATGGAAAATGCTGAAACTCTGCTCCCACTGGGTGAAATCAGACACAGAAGGAGAGCTGGGGGTGGAGGGATCCTCTGTCTTCCAGACCACACCTGCCTAGAGCAGAACATCCAGGGTAGAGGTTCCAAAACAGAGCTGAGGAGATAGTAAGGGAGCAGATTGTGGTTCAAATGCTACAGATTCTTGCTATTCTTTCTGAAATTTGGTAGACTTTTGAAGAAATAATTTCCCATATTCTATATGGCCCTAGGAAAATGGTCCAAAGATTTTTCAAAAATTAAATTAATTTTCAGCAGTTAAACTGTTATTTTAGTGGGGATAGGGTCAGCCTAACTCCACTTGCCTTTCCAGAGGTCCTCTCTGCAATTGGTTTTCTCCCACTTCGTACAATGCATATTATGGAGGTTTTTAAAATATTTTTCAATCCTAGTTTATAAAAATTTCATTATGAAATATCTTTATGTGATTTTCTTTGTACTTTTTGAGCTTTATTGAGCTTCTTGGATTGCTAATTTACACTTTTAAAAAGTATATCAAATGTAGGTATTCTCAGCCGTGGTTTCTTTAAATGTCTATTCAGTCTCCTACCCATTTCCCTCTAGGCAATACAGTTATACATATTTTAGACTAATATTATCTAGATTAACTTCTTTTTCTATGTATGTATTTTTTAGCTTTCTTAGAGAAAGTGTGGCTCTCTAAGAGCCACCTTTACTCTGGCCTAAGTAACTCCACTAGTGAAGTGTGGCTCTCTGGGTTCCCCAGGCAAAGCCCTATCTATTCATTGCTATCACTTCACTCTGGCTAGTGGGTACTCATACAATCTTTAGCATCTTGTGAGATCTGAAAGCTGTTTGACTTGTAAGTCCACTATAATTTTTCTTTCTTTTTTTATATTTATCTTCAGAGGGGAAGGGAAGGAGAGAGGGACAGAAATATCAATGTATGGTTGCCTCTCGTGGGTTCACTGCCGGGAACTGGCTTGCAACCCAGGCATGTGCCCTGACTGGGAATTGAACCGCGATTGTCTGGTTCCCAGGCCCGCACTCCATCCACTGAGCTACACCAGCCAGGCTTATTTTTCTTTCATTAGTACTTGTCATTTGCTGAGTTACATGGAGTTTAAAGTGCAGACTGTTATTTCACCATAAACTTACACTTAGCCCTTAGTCTGAAGCTCTTTGGAACTCTCTTCATAGCTCCTTCCTCTACAGTTTTGTCTCGCAAATTCTAGATTAGTGTATCTGAACTCTAATTTCTGCCTCAGAAATATGGCATTTCCTCTGATTCCGTGTAAATTTTCTTTAAGTGATGAAGTTGTCAAATTACCTTCTGGCAAGATGCTGGGAAAAGGGAGACTGCACCTAGGTCACTGCCCTTTTCACATGGATCCTCTGCTGCCTGTGACCCAATGGATGTTTGTTTGGGGGAAGACAAGTTAAAAATCTCCTGGGCAAAAACATACTTTTAAGCATACAAACAACTTTTGAAATTGTTAGCAAACTTTTAGTGTTTTTTAAATTTTTAAAAAAGTTCATTATTTTTTTTATTTTTTAATATGTTTAATAATGTTCAAGCACAGTTTCTCCACTTCCCCCAATCCCATCCCCATCTCCCACCCTTGACTCTACCCCCTTTGGCTTTGTCCATGTGTCTTTTTTCTAAAAATCTTAAATGCAGCTCTCTTAAGTTTCTTTAGTGACTTTTATACTTGGGAGTCATTAATTCCTCACATTTCAAAAATAATTTAAAAACACTGTTTAGTTATTTGAATTTTTACTGGTATAAAGGTTTTCACTGATATCATAATAATCTCATAGATTGCATAACTTTTTCTGCCCAAATTATTATAACATTGCTATGGTTCAAGTGGCCCAGAAATGAACTGTGGACTCTGGTTAAATATAAGCATATAGAAATGTTGAAATGTATATGTGTTGTACATATAACTACTCATCTCTTCTTGATAAGATATAAATGTAAGGTTTTCTTTTTTCATTTAAAATAATTTTATGTTTAATTAAATTTACTGGGATGACATTAGTTAATAAGTTTATATAGGTTTCAAGTGTATATTGCATGGTGTGCTCAGCATCCAAAGTCAAATCATCTTTCTTTCATCACCATATATCTGGCTCCCTCTACTTAGCCTAAGATTCTCAAGGTGCATCCAAGGTCTGTCATAATTGGCAGTGTTTTGCTTTTTCTTACAGCTGAGTAGGATCCCATAGTATATATGTAACACATTTTCTTTATCCAACCCTCTATCAAGGGATGCTGGTTGCTTCCATGTCTTGGCCACCATGATTATGCTGCAATGAATGGATGGGTGCACATATTTTTGTGAATAAATCTTTTTGAATTGTTTGATTAGATACCCAAAAGAGGGATTACTGGGTGACATAGTAACTATATTCTTAAATTTTTGAGGCAACTCCATACTGTTTCCCATAGTGACTGTATCAGTAAACATTCCCACAAGCAGTGAATAAAGGTTCTTTTTTTCTCCTTAACATCTCCAATGCTTATCAGTTGTCTTGATAATGGTCATTCCAACAGCTGTGAGGTAGTATGTCATGAAAATTTTGATTTGCATTTCCCTAATAACTAGTGAAATTGAGCATCTTTTCATCTATCTGTTGACCATTGTATGTCTCCTCAAGAGAAGTGTCTATTAGGTCCTGTGCTAATTTTTTAATGGGTTGTGTTTTGTTTTGTTTTTGTTTTTGGTGTTGACTAGTATGTTTTGGATATTAACCCCTAGTCAGAACTGTTGTTTGCAAATATCTTCTCCCATTCAGTTGGTTGCCTGTGTTGCAGCTAATCAAGGCCAGGCATATCCACTCTTGCTGCTGGAAGGTGAAGGAAAATGTGTGGAGCCATGGGGATATTTGACATACCTTTATTCATGGGTGGACGAGCCATGCGCACTGCAAGCTGCGTATCTAACTAGTGAGAAGCCCCTACTTGTGTAAGTTCTAGAGGGGAACAAAGGCAGAAAAATGCCAGAACATTACGTAACATAACATAATTCTGCACATGTGAGACCACCTCATGTTATACGAAGTTTATCGGACCCAGTCTCAAGGCTATGAAAACACTGGTTATCAGGTACTTCCAAGGCTGTGGGAACACTGCTCCTCTTAGTTACCCAGGCACCTGCGTGAGGAAGCCAGACATCCTCCACTTGCCCTACATTGCCTCTTTGTTTTATCAGTAGCTTTTTGTGTTTTTTTTTGCTGAGCAGAAACTTTTTAATTTGATATAATCCCATTCATTTATTTTTGCCTTTACCTCCCTTGTCTCTGGGATCAAATTCATCTTCTCTAACCACAGTCCATCAGTTTAGTACCTATGTTTCCTTCTATGTAATTTATTGTTTCAGATTTTATATCTAAGTATTTGATCCATCTTGATTTAATTTTTTTCATATGGGGACAAATGTTAATCAAGTTTCATTATTTTGCATGTGTCTTTCCACTTTTCCTGGGCACCATTTATTGAAAAGCTTTATTTTCTTCATCATGTTTTTGGATTCTTTATCAAAATTCATTTGCCCATATACCTGTGGGTTTATTTCTGAGCTCTCAGTTATGTTTCATGGATTAATGCATTTGTTTTTCTTCAAATACCAAGGGGTTTTGATCATTGTTGCTCTGTAATATAATTTATAGTCAGGGAGTGTGATGCCTCCAGCTTTTTTTTCCTCCCTCAGGATTACTTTGTCTATTTTGGGTCTTTTTTGTTTGTTTGTTTCATACAAATCTGATTATTTGTTTGTTCTATTTGTTTAAAAATGTCATTGGAATTTTGATGGGGATTACATTAAATCTGTATATTGCTTGAGTAATATGAACATTTTGACTATGTTGATTCTTCCAGTCTATGAACACAAAATATCTCTCCATTTCATTGTGTCTTTTTCAATCTCTTCTAATAATGTTTTGTAGTTTTCAGTATGTAAGCCTTTAACATCATTTGTTAAGTTTATTCCTGTGTACTTTGTCCTTTTAGTTTGCGATCGACAGATTTTTATTTTTTTTTCCTGAAATTTTAGTTGTAATATGTAAGAATGCAGTGTTTTTTTTCACATTGATTTTGTACTCTGCAACTTTACTGTATTTGTTGTTTCTAACAGTTTTTGGTGGAGTCCTTAGGGTTTATTATATAAAGAATTAACACGGGGGGTGGAATGGGATGGGAGTAATAGACAGAAAACCGTACTTGAAAAAGAATTAAATAAATTTTAAAAGAAGAATTACCTTATCTGCAGAAAGTGACACTTTTACTTCTTTCTTCCCAATTTGGATGCCTTTTATCTCTTTCTCTCTCTCTCTTGCCTTTTTCCACTGGCTATAACTTCCAGAATTATTTTGAATATGAGTGATGAGAGTGAATATCCTTGTCTAGTTTCTGACTTTAGAGGAAAAGCTTTCATTTTTTCACCATTGGGTATGATATTAGATTAAGGTATGTCATAAGTGGCCCTTATTATATTGAGGTACTTCTGTACTATTTTATTGAGCGTTTTAATAGTAAATGGATGTTGTAGCTTATCAAATACTTTTTCTGCCTATGATTTTTATCTTTTTTGTTAATATTGTGTAGTGTATTGGTCAGGTTGCTTATGTTGAACCATTCCTGTGCCCTTGGAATGAACCACACTTGATCATGATATATTTTTTAATGTGTTGTTGTATTTTATTTGTAAGTTTTTTGTTTAGGATATTTGCATCTGCATTCATCAGAGATACTGATCTGCAGTTTTCTCTATTTGTGTTATTCTTGCCAGGATTTGTTATTTGGGTAATGTTGGCTTCATAAAATGTGTTAGGAAGTATTGTCTCTTCTTTCATTTTTTTGGAAGAATTTGAGAAAGGTATCAAATTTTATTTGAGTGTTTGGTAGAATTCACTAATGAAGCCATTTGGTTCTGGACTTTTATGTTTTGGGAGGGCTTTGATGGTTGTTTCAATTTTCTAACTGGTGATTGGTCCATTCAGATATTCCAGTTCTTCATGACTCAGTGTAGGGAGTTTATATATTTCTAGGAACTCATCCCTTTCCTCTAGGTAATCAAATTTTGTGGCATAGAGTCTTTCATAGTATTCCAGCATGATCCCTTGTATTTCTGTGATGTCTATGTAAATTCTCTTTTATTTCTGATTTTTTATATGTCTTTTCTCTTTTTTCCTTAGTGAGTCTAGCCAGTGGTTTGTCAATCTTACTAGTCTTTTCAAAGAACCAGCTTTTCCTTGCATTAATTTTTTGTAGAGTCTTTCCATTTAATTCAGTTCTGCTCCAATGTTTATCGTTTTCTGTCTTCTGATGACTTGGGGTTGCTTTGTTCTTTTTTTACTTCTATAAGATGTAGCATTAGGTTGTTTATTTGAGATTTTTCTTGTTTCTAGAGATAGGCCTGACATGCTATGAACTTCCCTCTTATCACTGCTTTTGCTGCATCTTAGAAGTTTTGATATGTTCTATTGTCATTCTCATTTGTTTCTCTATATCTTTTGATCTTATATTTTATTTTTTCTTCGATCCAATTTTTTAAAAAAAAATATGTTCTTTAGTGTACACCTACACTAAAGTGGTGTTAGTGGTGTTTTTTTTACTTGTTGCTGTTTGTTACTAATTTCAAAGCATTTTGATCAGAGAATATGCTTGGTATGATTTTAATTTTAAATTTGTTAAGGCTCATTTTGAGGGCCAACATACAGTCTATTCTTGAGAGTGTTCCATGTGCACTGGAAAAGAATGTATGTAACTTGATGTTCTGGGATGAATGGCTCTGTAAATGTCACTCATTATGTCTATTTAATCTAGTGTGTCATTTAAGGATATTTCTTTATTGATTTTCTATTTGGATAATCTATTTAGAGCTTTCAATGGAGTGTTTAAGACCCCACATGGTATGTTTCTGTCAGTTTCTCCCTTTAGTTCTATTAGTTATTTTGGTGCTCCCTGATTGGGTACATATAGACTGAGAAAGGTTAAGTGTTTTTTTTTTAATGTAGTGTCCCCTTTATCATTTTAAAGTGTCCATCTTTGCCTGTAGTTACCTCTGTTATTTTGAAATCTATTTTGTCAGGTGTAAGTATGTCTCCTTAAGCTTTTCTGTGGATGGCATTTGCTTGGAGAATCATTTTTTTACCTTTTCACTTTGAGTTTTTGCCTTTACAGTTTAGATGTATATCCTGAAGGCAGCATATGGTTGGGTTTTGTTTTTTGATCCAGTCTGATACTTTGTGCCTTTTTATTGGTGAATTCAGTTCATTTACATTGAGGGTACTTATTGATGCATGAGGATTCTTACAACCAACTTATCTCTTGTTTTTTGTTTTGGTAGCTCTGAGCCTTCATCAGTTCTTTCCTTTTGTGTTTCTGTCTGTGTTTTTTGTTTGTTTGTTTGGTGGTATTCCATATTTTTCCCTGTTTCTACTTTTTAAAACTTATACATTTCAGTTTTGTTGTGTGTGTCTGTGTGTATGTGGTTACCGTTAGGTTTATGAAAAAGAAAGTTTGATATTTACAGTAGTCATTTTTCTTTTGAGTACATCTCATCTCCATCCTCTTTTGTGAATTCAGAGCTTTGCTTCTACCTTTTTATGTTTTTGTTCTCAGAAATTATCCTTGTTTATACTGTAAGGTTTTTGGAGATCTCACTCATAGTTTCATGACCTTTTGTTCTTGGTTTCAAGTAGAATAACCCCCTTGAATATTTTATGCAATGGAAGTCTTCTGATAATAAATTTCATTCAGCTTCTGTATGCCTAAAATATTCTTTGTTTCTCCTTCATTTATAAAGCATAACTTTGATGGATGTATTGTTCTTGGCTGGTATGCTCTCTCTTTCAGTCGTTTGAACATTTAGTTCCACTCTCTTCTAGTTTACAGTTTCTGCTGAGAAGTCCAGTGATAATTTAATCAACTCTCTTGTACAGGTAACTTTCTCCTTTTCCCTGGCTGCATTGAGAATTCTTTCTCTGTCATTAATTTTTGGCAGTTTGACTACAACCTATCTTGGAGAGGGCCTTTTTGGATTGAGGTAATTAGGTGTTCTATTTGCTTCTTAGATTTGAGGTCCTAGCTCTTTCCATACTTTTGAGAAGTTCTCATCAACTGTATGTTTGAACAGGCTTTCTGTTCTGTTCTTTCGTTCTTCATCTTCTGGTATGCCCATTGTTCTTATATTGCACTTTCCAATGAAGTCATATAGTTCTTGTAGACCTCTATATTTTTTAATATTATTTATTTAGTTAGTTATTTTTACAGAGAGAGGAAGGGAAGGAGAAAGAGTGAGAAAGAAACATCAATGTGTGGTTGCCTCTCATGTGTCCCATACTGGGGACCTGGCCTGCAACCCAGGCATGTGCCCTGACTGGGTATTGAACCAGCGACCCTTTACTTCACAGGTCCATGCTCAATCCACTGAGCTACACCAGCCAGGGTGACTTCTATATTTTTATGCTCAAGCCTTTCCTTCCCTCTGCATGATTTCTAGATTTCTATCTTCAATCTCACTAGTTCTTTAATTCATCTGGCCAGGTCTTTTTTCTGTGCTCACTAGTTCATTCTTGATCTCTTCTATTGAGTTCTTCATCTCCAGAATTTTTATTTAGTTCTTTTTTAAAGTTCTAATTTCTTTGGTAAAGTACTCGTTTTGTTTGTTGATTTTGTTTCTGACTTCAGTTAACTGCCTGCAAGAAAAAACAGGTTTTTATTTTCTTGCATCTCATTGGGTTTATTCAGAACCACAGTATTGAATTATTTGCCATTTAAATCACATATTTCCATGTTTTTAAGTTTATTTTTTGGAGATGTTTAAAATTTTTTGAGATGCCTCATTAACTTGGCTATTCATGGCATTTGAAGGATCCCTTCTCTGTCTAGTCAGTTATGGATGAGTGGCACTTTCTAGATTGATAAGTTTTCCTATTATTTCCCAGTTGTGGTGCCAAGTCACACGTTTTTTTAGCTCTCTTGAACTTCTCTGGCTTTTTCAGATCTATGTGGGGTGGTGAAAAAAGACCTGTGCTCTCTGGGAAGGTGGATGCCTCCCCTATGACCTGGTCATTTTGGTCCCAAGGGACCAACCCTACAGGGGAATGCAGTGAGTGACAAGGCTCCTAATTTGTGAAAAGCCAGGGCTGTCCTTATAAGCCCTCCAACTCTAGCAGTGCAGCCACTGATGTTTGGGGTTGGAGTGAACTGAGGGAATCAGGCCTGCTCTTTGTTTGTCTGCCCCCAGCAATGGTGACCAGTTAACCTCCCAGCTTCTCCACCACCAGGACCCAACCCCACCCTGATTCCTCATAATCCCAGGATTAGTTGCAGAATTCACCATTTGCTCAGGAAAAATGTTTCTGTTCTCTGTAGTATCAGATAATGTGCTCTGCAACTCAACGCAAAGCATGAAGGGAGGTGAGCTCTGGGAGGTTAAGGGCAGGCAGCCCTTAAGGGAAGATTCCATGGCTTTATTTATCTGTCCTGAGTGCCTATTGGCAGACAACTGTGACTTCACCTTTGTACTTCATTCCTGCCCACATCTTTGGCCTCAGCCACGGGTAGTAGTGCCTGTTTCTGCAGAAATGCCACTAAATCTCTTTGCTTCTCCTGGCTGAAGGGAGTGCCAGCCATGACCTAAAATTTCTCCTCTCTCCTGAGTGAGCCGTGAAGTGAGCTCCTGGCTGCAGGGCTGCATCCTTGGCTCCTTTGAGTTCTTCTCCCTTCTCACCTCCTTAGCTCATTCCCGCTTGCCCACCTTTAGATATTTCAGTGTACGGATCTGTAAGATGTGTTTGTGCACTGATTGGGGAATTCTTCGTTGAATTATATCAGTTCAAGTTGTTGAAACTTCAAGGGATCTCTCATGCTGCCATTCCTCTGGAAGTTTTTGTTTTGTTTTGTGTGCATGTGTGTGTTTTTTCCCTCAAGATGTGTGAGAGCTTTATTGAGAAAACTTTCCACACCTGAATTATTTATGGAGTTACAGTGACAAGTGGATTTTATAGTAGGAAGATAAGTACCACCTATTTTATAGTAGATAAGATAAGAACACATATTTTAAAGTGAAGATATTCTCAGAAAAAGTTCATGAAAGAGTGACAATATGGGATTCCCTATTTATTCCTTCTCAATCAGTTTTAAATAAAATTTTATGTTGTATCAAGGCAAAGATAGTTTTCTAACTGTTGGCATGGTAAAACTAACCATTTCTCTTTCTGACACATCCCTGGCAGAAATAAAATTTTGAAATCAGTATTTAGATGAAAATTCTTAGAGGATGTTGAAAGATAAGTAATGCATTAACATTTTGTTTTATAACTATATCTATAAAATTGTTTTAGTAGGCAAATATTTTCCTTTTAAAATGAAACAAAAATAATGGGAGTTAAAGTATTTCTATTGCTAATGTTTTTTCTTATTTTAATTTTTTTTCTTGTATATATTTTGATCTTTGAATAATTGATTTATTATTAATATAAATTATAGAATACAAGGATTTTCCTCAGTATATGGAGTATATAAATGACTCCATAATGAAATTATAAGACTCAATTTGACTTGAATGTGTTAGTGTTAATGTCTTACACAATCACTGATAATCACTGATACTTCTGTGATTCTCAAACTGTTGGAAATACCTTTCTTAAAAATATTAAAACATAAAACTCTGTTCACTATATTACTTCCTGGATATTATTTTCATGTATTACTTAACTCATTCTTGATTAATGGTTCAAGTAGCCCCCACCTCCCCAAAATGGATTATTTGTGTTTTTTTGCTATAGTGTTCAGCAACATTATGCGGTTGCAGGACTTGTAATTTGGAGAAAATTACTATGCATTTTCTCATGTAAATACAAACTGGCAGTGGTATATTTTGATATTCTACCTTTGTACTAACCACTTACAAAATAAATTGCAGTTTTGATTTGATCAGTCTTATAGGACTAAACCTAGGTAGGTTTATTATTTTAAATAATTCTGGATATTAATTGTTCTTTTTGTAAAGTTTAATTTCTTATCATTGTTTGTGACTTTGAATTTACTGAAATATTTTGTTTACCTTTTTAACTTAGCATAAATTTAGCTGTTACAGAGTTATGAGAACAATAATAAAAATTATAATTATAAGGTGTTACATATAGTCATTCTCATAGAACAGGCTCTTAAAGACTTTTAGCCTCTAGAAATGGGCTCTGCAGACAGGTTTTTAATGCCCAAATATATGTTGTGGATGATATATAGAAAAATCAAATAATAAGCAAGGACCTGAAGTTAATCGTCATACATTACTGTGACATCAAATTTCAGAGCAGCCTCAAAAATTGATAAAGATGACAAACATTTATTATCAAAGAGCATTCAAAAAAGGACAAGGTGGAAAGACTGTTGACTGCTGGTTATAGAGTGGTTCAATAGATGTGCCTCAGGGAGAAGCTTCGAGAGGAAGGAAATGAAGGAAGGAAGAAAATTGACATAGAAAGTTACTAAACCGATCGTCTCAGTGTTGTTTTATACATGATTAATGGGTATGTGAGAGGTTCAGAATTTTAGGTGATGGTTAGAAAGCAAAATGCTGAATGCAAAGAATGTGATGTCAGAGCTCAGATGTGGTTATGGCTTGTGCCTCCTAAGTGGCTGAGGGTGGGAAACATTAAAGCTGATATAGATAAAGGCTGGGAGCTAAGTTTCAGTGCTTTGTTTGAATGTGGGTAAATACTCCAGCCAGAATATGGACCCATAAATATCAGAATAATTGATCAAACAATGTGACCTTCCCTGTAGGCATGATTTGGGATTATTAGTAGCATATAAATGATTGAAATGATTATAAGCAAGATATCAAAGTTTGTGTTTCCATTTTGTGTGGTCTTAGGCGGTAAGTATTAGGGAGAACTTTTATTCTCTAAGGAAAAGAAAAATTTACATCCCATTGAACTCAAACATAAATTATAGATATTTGGGAAAATTGTTGAGGTGTAAGGTGGCAGTCCCCCCCTAGTAAATATATTGGTTTTAGATACACAGTAAAATTGCTTATAAGGAAAATTAGCGGTGGGGAGATTCCTGGGAGTGGAGGCCCAGACTGTCCGACACAAGGAGATTGCAAACCTGCCTAGGGAGTTCGATCTTAATGGCATCCTTAGATCAAGAGAAAGTAATTGTCATTACCTCCTTCTGGGGACCCTATAGGGACCAAGAGTAGGACCATGGGACTTCTTACATGTGCTTAGTAGCTGGGGCTTTCTATTAGCTAAGGAACTTTGGATGACTTGGACCTTTACCTTGTTATTTTCTTAAAAGCAAATGCATACATTTATACAGATGAGACTTCTGAATTAATTTCCCCCTATTATATATTGTATTATGGTATAAATATGAATTCTAATTCATTTCTTCAACTTATCAGTGTTTTTTTTACTCAAAAATATTTTTGATTTATCATGACAGTTGAAGTTTTAGCAACTGTCGATGATGAACATAAAGTTAATTCTGATAAATTAAGAAGAGAATCAAAGCACTGTGGAAGAATTAATTGGGTGACAGTCATTATTATATTTTAGAGGTCATTAAATAGGTCATTATTTAATGACAAGAGGTCGTTATTCTATTTTCCTCATATCAAAGATGGTTAGAGTTTTTTGCTTATAATTGAGCAGGCAAAAAAAAAGACTTACATTTTTTTAAAACATTCATTGGCTTGATTCCCATCTATAACATTTCAAATGAAATAAAAATGCAGTTGGCTCTTGAATGATGGATGGGTTAGGAGTGCCAACTCTTCGATTCCCCCGAAGCAGTTGTCCCTTGGTATCTATCTGCATGACACTGGTTTCAGGAATTCCCATGGACATCAAAATTCATGGATACTTAAGTTCCTTCTATAAAATGGCATAGAGCAATGCATACAATCAGGCCTCCTGGGGTTAGCAGACTGCCAACCAGGGACTGAGAACAATACAAGTACCTATTGGAAAAAATGTGTGTATAATTGGAACTCCACAGTTCAAACCCATGTTATTCAAGGGTCAGCTGAAATGTGAAGGTAGGCATTTTATTATTTTGCCACTGAAGACTAAACCTTAGATAAAATCTGTAGCAGGTAACTACAATTACCAAATTACAAAATGCTTTATGTACATCATTTTTATAAATGTTTGCTTCAATTACATTCTACTAGGTAAATAACATGTATTTTTAATTTTAAATTAAGATAAATTCCATAACCTCTGCTTTACGGGGGGGGGGGGGACATGCCTTAGAGTAATTTTATTTTTCAATTTCTTGTACACAAGAAAGAATTTAAACACATAGTGACATCTCCCTGGAAAGAGGTGGAAACTTAAGCACTGTTTGGAAATTCACTTTCTGTATAAAATTGCAACCAGCATTTAGATTATGCTGGAAAGAAAATCAAAGTAGTCTAAATTCCTTTTTTTTTAAAATTTCTTGTGCTCTAAAGTCTTTTTTTAAAAATTGCTAGGCAGACCTAGCTAGATCCTATGGGAACATCCTAGGATCAATTTTTGTGTTTTCTTAGAAAACTCATCCTTAAGAATAAAAATATTTGCATATATTCTATTACTGATTTTTAAATGCTTGAAAAACGTTAATAACTGATTTCTGATAATTAGCAAAAATCCACATTTATAGTTTTAGGTCATAATTTTTCTAAGTTAAGATAGTATCATTATGTGGCTAGAAGGAGGGTCTGAAAAATTCATTTTTAATTTTAAATAACACCTATTTCTCTTTCTTTGACTACTTAAATTACTGCTAACAAGAATTAGAATTTAAAATTTGCTGTTTGTTTCTAAAATGCACATAGGAATTTAAATATTATGTATTTGAGAATGGTAGACCATGGCTAAATTAACTAATAACATTAAAATATATATTTAAACCAATTGAGAGTTAATATTTGTAGCACATTTGTCTTATAGATATTGATGTCCCAAATCATTCAAGAAGATAATGAATCTTCAGCCAGTGCAGGGGCCCAGTTTTAATACAAAGCAAACCAGAAACAAGGGAAGAAAGGGTAAAGGCAGCCTGGACTAGAGAAATATGCCTTCTGGGCCTCGCGGCAAGATTATTAACAAAGTGAGGATATATGCCGACTACTAGGTGTTACAGAGTGAGGGTGTATTTATTTTTGGAATACATACGTAAATTTATTTTTATAATTAAAATGTGCGTTTTTACCTGTACACTGTTATATATGTATATTTTTATACAATTTACTTAGAAAAACAGGAAATTTAGACAAGTGAATGCTTTCCCACAGCTTTGAAATAGATGCTGGAATTCAGTTTTACTCTCAGCTTTCAAATTTTGCCAGACTCAGTCTCTGAAAGAGTTTATAATTCAGGTAAGATTTGTATTTCCCTCAGAAATCGGAGTGTTGGGAACTCTGCTACTGTCTAAAGGTAGAGGATGCCTGACTTCCCAGGTTTAGCTGGCTTCTTTCCCTCTTCCTTTCCCTCAGACTCATTCCGGGACAGCTGGTTATCAGTCTTCCTTCTCTCTGTTCAATCAGTCCCTCTGCCTGCAGCAGACATCCTGTTTCACTAGCCCCAGCTTGTTCAGCCTGTCTTTTCCCCGCTTTTCTTGTGGTTGTTGTTGTTAATTTTTATTTGATTTTTAAACGTGGGATTGCTCAAGCTGAAGATTCATTCTTTTTATTGAGCAACCTGGGACAAAAAATAAAGATATGTCTATTTGTCTTATATGCCTATAAGGATGGAACTTTGTCTTTGAGGATACACTTCATCCCTGAGAGGAGACAGGTTTGCCAATAAATAATTAAGCTCCAGTCATGCAGGGGCGACATGTGAAAAAATGTTATGAGATGCAGCAGGTTGAGCGCTGACTCTGGAGGAGAAAGCCTGAAAAAAGCCTCCCAGTGGAGACAGATTAGGAAACGTTTAGGGTGTGCAAGGAAGGGGGAAAGAGTACAGCTGGGAAAATGTACTACTTTCTCTCTAGGAATCATGGGTGAAACACCAGGTGTGCTGTGTTTTGGATGATCCATTTGATGAAGATGGCTTTTAGGGTGAGATGCTGGTGTGAGAAAATAAGAAAAGAGAAAGAGTCTGTGAAGATAAGGAATCATTTTGTTATTTCTCTCGTTATATACATTTCTGGGTAATTTCACCTTCTGCCCATACCTTCCATGGTCATCTTTATGTGAATGATCAGATCCATGCCAGACACATTTTTAAGGCTTTTAAATTTATTTTGATTTTCCTTTTTCTAATTTTACTTTATTTTTACTAGTAATTAGCTGTATAATGGTGATTTCTTTAATAATTTAAATCTTAATTTTCTCACCTGAAAAATGGCAATTAGCACCTCGTAAATTTCATGAGCATTAAATGAATTCATACACTTAAGTCCTTAAGCAGTGTTTAATATAATAATCGTTTAACAAATGACAGCTGTTATTATTACCATCAACATCACACACTTCACTCACCTCTAAGGAGATCGTAAGCTTTTTGAATACATGGATGATCTCTATATCATTCATACATTCTAATATAAATCTAGGCCAAACTTGAGACTGGATAAATAGTCGGTAGGTTTAATTTATGTTAACCTGGCTAGTATAGTTTGATTTTCATTTTTGACAGGTGACATATTTTTCAAGTTCATTTTTATCATTTAATTCATGCTTATAGTTTACTTGCATGGCATTATTTTAAACATGAAAAACCATTGAGTAGTATGGATTTTGCCTTGTCTTGATTTTACTTACTAAAGATGCTTTGACAAACTGTTCGGTTTGTAAGAAAATAAATCAAGTTCAGAAAGGGAATTATTTGGGGTGATTCCAACACCCATATCTAGGAATGCTTCTGGTAGGCCCAGGCCAATGCCGAAGGCAAGGTGATTCTCTTTGGTAAATTTGTGAGCTTCACAAATGCTTAAGTTTATATCTGTGATACATAGTGGATGTCACACTTCTGTTATTTCTCCGTGCTCCTCTTTTACCCATGAAAGTGGTTTCTAACTCTGAACAAACATGAAAATCACCTCGGGAGCTTTCAAATTAAGTAAGAATGGGGAAAGGACTCACATTAGGTTTTTAAATATATATATATATATTTATTTAGTTGACACTCTTACAGATGTCCCCCATTTTCCACTTGTACCCTGTTTGCCCCTCTCCACCCAGCTTCCCCCCCACTGAATTCATCACAATGTTTTCTGAGTCCTCGGACTATGCATATAGGTATATATGTTCTTTAAAAGCTCTGCAGATAATCCTCCTTGCAGTCAGGTCTGAAAAGTACCACACTAATTAATGCAAGACATCTGTCCATTGAAACAATTGCCCTGGGAACTCCAGGAAGTGGTTACATAGGCCCGATGTAAATGAACTCCAAGAGGAAGGAGTTCTTCCCAGGGGGCCTAGGGGCTGAAGAACGCAGCAGCAACTCTGTGGGTCTCCAGACTGCCCGCCTGCCCGGCACTTGTCAGAATGGTCAGCCGGTGAGTGGGTTCTTAAAATCAATGTCTCTCTCTCCTCCTCTTCCTGTCTCTCATTCTCATTCTCTCTCACAAGAGATTGGGTCTTTCTCTAGAGCAGGGGTGTCAAAGTCATTTTTCACTGGGGGCCACATCAGCCTCCTGGTTGCCTTCAAAGGGCTGAATGTAATTTCAACAGTTAAGGAGTAGTTACATTTACAGAGTCCTAAAATTATTTTGGCCCTTTGAAGGCAACCAGGAGGCTGATCTGGCCCCTGGTGAAAATGACTTTGACACCCTTACTCTAGAGAATATTGACAAATACACAGGCTTATCTTTAAATCTAAGAGCCCAATTTACATATAAGCAAACTAAAACCTGAAAAAATGAAGTAGCTAATTAAAGACCATGAGGTTTGTTTTAACCTATGTCCATCTGACTCTGAAGATACAGCTCTGCACCTACTCCTTTACAGCCAGAGAGCACATGTGGGGAGAATTATGTGAAATGGTACAAGTTAAAATGAAATAGGCTTGTAGTGTTCTAAGATGTGATTAGAATGCTGTTCCCCCTCATGCTGAGTCCCACTGCAGAATGAGAATTTACCCCAATGACTTGTCTAGAGAAACAGACCCTTCAATGTATCAATCTTCTTAACACCAAACACTATGTATTTTTTATAACAGCACATTAATTTCCATTATTTCCAACTTCCAAACTGTAAAAACCTAAGGGTTGGGCTAATAAGGGTTAAAATAAAAGAAAATGCTTAAACACAAAGGACTACCTTTGAACTAATGGGATTTCTAGAAACACTCTCCATACATGCTGGCCTATATCATTTTGGCCCCTACATGCTCATAGTCCATTTTTCCAGCTTTTGAACTGACATGAACCAGCCCTGTACTTGCTGCCTTATGGAGTCGAGGGGCTAATTACCTTTTCCACATACTCATGCTATATGTACCATGAGCCCCAGAATCTCCCAGATGGACAGAGACCATCTTTCTGGCCATCTGTTACTCAGGTGCTCCAGGGCAGCCCTCTTCTGTTTTCTCATTATTTTCCCCATTGTTCTCATTTAGAATGTCATTTACATTTTTATTGAACTGCAAAACAACAATAGAAACTTAAACCTACCCTTAGAGGAAAAAATACTTAATCATCACAGTATTGCACAATCTCTCTTCACCCTTATGAGGCTTCTCAGCATCATCGTTTGGGTGTACGTTTATAAATTCACACTTGCTTTTTAATTAGTTATAGAACTATATAAAGAGTCTCCTGGTTAAAGCTGCTGACTGCCGGCTCATTTCTTCATCTTTTCTAAAAAAAAAAACTTAGAGTTCTGCCTTTATTAAAATGAGCTCATAAAGCTCATATGCTAGTTTATATGTGATCTTTGCTAGATTTATGTGATCTTTGAATGAGTTAAATCATGTATACACACATGCACAAGTAATGACTCTCACACTTTTCTATGAATTTCCTTGGGGGGAATTTTGAGTGATCAGCATGCTATAGTTGGACAGCGATGTTTAAACAGTGCAACATTGATTGAAGCAGCCCTCAACAGAGTGAGTTTTTTGTTTATGTCCCAGGTTTCCACTCTTTCCCACCTCGAATAAGCCAGAATACACATCGTCATGGGATAATATATCTATAGTATGGTAAATATTATGGTAGATTTCTTATCAGTATCCCTCACTCCAGAACATGAAGATAAAAGTCTGAGTAACTTGTTCACATGTGTTCCACAAAATTGGGCTGATTCCATTCAGTCTAAAATGATTGAAACTCCCTTCAGGTCATAGCCAGTTTGCTGCTGTTGGGTGTTTTTCTTTTGTTCTTGTTTTCCTTTGCTACTGGCTCTTCAAACTTTTATATTTCATTTTCAACAGCATTTAATCACCTGTTTGCTCGTATGCAGACACATGAAGGTGGCAGATACGCAGAGTCAGGTTTTTTTTCTCAGATCAACGTACATCACATGAAGCATACACACCCGATCAGGAAACAAAACATTTATCTATAAATTGCTCTTTATTTAAAACAAGCTTATCTTGGAAAATATATAATGATACAGACATTGTAACACCTGTGATTCTAGAAATACTACGAATTTAGTATGTTCTATACTCTTTGCAGTTACTACCTGTGCAAGCTCAGCAACCTTCAAGGCTTATTCAATTTGTTGAAGCCTTAGGAAAAGAAGAAATATATTGATGAAACCACACTTTATATTGAGCACAGAAAATTGCAGATGTAACCAACCCTGACCTGATGAAAAAAATGATGCTGAGGTTAAGACTGAACAGGTACAATGCATTTAGGAGCATGGTTTTCTCAAGCAGTTGTAACCTCATGGTACTTTAGCATATTCCATTTGCTTTTATATTAGTCACTTGTCATGATGATATTACTGTGACACCCATTACGAATGCTTTAAAGCAACACTGGAAATACACTTTTAAACCCTGTTTGTTGGAATTTCTAAAAATTTCTGGCCAGAGCAAATTTTTATACTCTGTCCTTAAATGTTTAGTTTCTAGAATATGTGAATTAAATTTTCATTTTTACTTGCCCTTTGTGTATGTATGTAGTGTGTCATAGGAAAATTACCAGAGTGTCATGGTTTATCAGCTACCACCCTTATGTAAGAGCAGAGTGAATTATAATCCTACTTTGGACGTATAAATGAGCACATTCTTAGGATATGAACATGTAGGTCACCAATTAAATATATCAGTTGCATTTCAAAATAACGATGTAATACAACAGGTATTTTATGTCCATAAGAATGTATTATACTCAACAAGTCTTTATTAGTAAAGTTTTACTTGTGTAGTGAATTCAGGTCAATAGGTGTTTACCTTTGTGTCCTTGATTCGTAAAAAGATCCGTGTCTTTTCACAGACACCGTGGGGGCAGAAGTGGCCATTAACGAGTGGGCCTACATTTTCTAAAGTTGTCAGTGATGCAGGGGCAGTGTTCCCGTGGTACAAGAGTGGTTGCTTCGTCAGGGACAGCAATTTCACCTGAGATGAAAATATAATTTGATCATATTTTTGGAAAGGTCCAATGTTTTTGTGTATAAGCTAGCACAAAAG
Organism: Sturnira hondurensis; assembly: GCF_014824575.4. NCBI lineage: Eukaryota > Metazoa > Chordata > Mammalia > Chiroptera > Phyllostomidae > Sturnira > Sturnira hondurensis. The sequence continues at coordinate 271,739 of NW_028089315.1, forward strand.
TATAGTAAAAAATCAGTGCTAGGGATCATTAAAAATAAGTATTTGGATGCTGTGTTATCATGTTACATTTTCTAAAACTTTGGTATTATTATCTCCAGTGTTGTCCTGGAGAGAAAATAACTAAATGTTACATTTGGGGTATTTTGTGAAAGATACCTCTGTATGAATGTTAATTCTGTGTGATTGAAAAATGAGCCCAAGATGTCATTTAAAATAAAATTAACATTATGTGCCTTCTATGGACATATGTTGGGAAATAAGAGTACAACCTATAAAATATTCTTTCTAAAATAGTTAAATTTAAATTTAACCAAGTTCCTTCATCTCATCATAATGTAAAGGATTATGAGTGATGGAGCAGTATTTTAAAACATCTTGATGTGAAGACATTTAGCCAAAACATCTCTTGGCTAAAATAGAATGATAGGGCCTGGATTTACCTGGCTGCCTGGCTATTGTCCCAGAGAGTCCCCAAGCAGTGGTGTAGGGAGGAGCAACCCAGACAGGGCTGGGAAGACTCTGAGTTGAAGAAATGGAGCCGATGACCTGAGCTGATCAAGGTAGAAAGATTTTACAGGCAAGGGTACTGAAGAAAAGTGTGCTATACAGAGAGAGAGAACTCCAGAAAACTTCAGAAAGCTACCTAACTAAGTACCCAGCTGAGTACTGAGCGGGGTGTATATCTGAGCAAACTACCTACAGCACAGAACAAACCACCCAGATGAGAGATGATAGTGCCTGGGCCCTCACAGGGCAGATCCGGTGTCTGTTCATATCATCAACCACTCTGACAACCTTCACAGAAGGCTGTTGCCTCGGCTGTGAAAAATAATTAGACCAAGCTGGCACCCCATACCAAATTTTAATATTAAGCCCTGAAAGTATTAAAATGTTACCAAATCACAAGGCTCAAAAATAATTACTATAGTATAAACATTCCCGGTATTTAACAAGATAAAATTCAGCATTCAGCATTCAGCATTCAGTCCAGCATTCAGTGCAAGGAATGTCCAGCATTCAGTGCAAGGAAGCAGGTAAATATGACTCACAATGGGGCAATAAACCGCACAATTGAAACTTGCCCTAACTTGGATGTTAGTATTATCAGATAAATAAATTAAAACATCAGTATAACCATATTACATATGTTCAAAAATTTAAGTGGAGGAACGGGATATATTTAAAATATCCAACTTGAACTTTAACATATGAAAACAAAAATATGTCAGGTAAAAATTACATAGACTGGATGTAACAGTAGTAAGTTAGCCAAAGAAGAGATAATATGTTGCAGAGAAATCAATTAAAAATATCCAAAATTAAACTCAAAATTCTAGAAGGAAATACATACAATGTCTTTCTCTACTTTTTATATTGCATTTCAACTCCCTCCAGCCTGGTCCCTACCACTCCACTAAATATACTTCCATAATCACCTAAACCTTTTTTACTTTAACCATCACTGTATTATCACTTTTTTAGCACTTTGAAATATTCCTCTTTTTTTTTTACAAATAATCTCTTCCCCTTACCAATGACACCATTCTCCTGCTGTTTACTCCCGATTCTTTGCTTACTCCTGTTTTTTTCATATGCCACATTATTGGTGTTTTGCAAGAATCTGTTATGTTGGGGTTTTTTTCTACTCTTCCATGGCACAAGTTTTCTCTGAATTACTTTGTCTATTTTGATTGCTACAAATATGATCCATGTGTCTATGAACTCCTAATCATTTTCTCCAGTGTCTTTCCTGTTTTTCAATCTCATGTTTCCATTTAAAATCCAGATATTTCCACTTGTATAGCCACTTAAGTACATTAAAATGAGCTTGTCCAAAATGGAACTCCTAGCCTATTGTTCACCTTATCTTAGGAATATCTTAAACTTTCCAGTATCAACCATTGGCTCAAACTAAACCTTAAAGGCATTTTCCTCTCGCTAGGCCAATCAGTCATTGAGTCCTTCTAGTCAACCAATTAAATGTCTCTTCAATTCCTCAATTTCTCTCCAGCCCTATAACCACCACCAATGATGAGACTCATGCCACAATTTTTACTTACTTTCCCCTTTGCCCATCTTGCTTTCCTCTAATCTCTTTGTTTCTGCTTCAACTTTGTTCACACAAATCACGGATGAGACAAGGACAGTTTTCTGGTTAAAACTATGCAAATGCCCCTCATTTTCTCCAGATAAAATGCAAACTCGATACAAAATTTAAGAGTCCAATAATAATTGGCCTCTCCTAAATACCAGCTTAATATTTTTCTATCACACTCTGCATTGAAAATATATTTAGATAAGTGGGAGGAAACTTTTTTTCCGATTTATTTAGCTAAAGATTGAGCCCTTTATAGAAACAAAATAGCTACATGAGTTGGAATAACAGAGTAAAGATTGTGCAAGATTCTTTCCTTGCCTTCAAGTTCTGATAGAATACACAGTTGCTATTTGCCCTTTCTACTGATGTGGTGTCTACTGAAATCAAGAGTGAAAACCAGTTCTTGGCTTCACACTGTTCAGTTGTACTTGTGCTTGCATCATCGTTCCACGAGAACTTAAAATAATAATCTCTGTACTTCTATTTATCTGGGTTTTAAACCAAATTCAATACAAACAATTCTGCATATTTTTCAAAAGCAGAATGAAAGTTCTGTATCTGAAATTACAGTTCAAATTGTCTAAATTGCTATATTGTACATTCTTATAATTGTAGAAAAAATTTAATGTGGGTATTCTACATACTATTCTTTTAGTCTTTTATTTTTCTAGGATTTTAGTCTCACTGATTTTTTGCTATGCTATATATAGAACTTAGTACTTTCTGTGATTTAGTATAATATTTGATTAATAGATGAAGATGTTATCTGCAAAGAGACTCTTCCTCCTGTTCACTTTATTCCTTGTCTCCCGGAAGCTTATTTTTGATTCTTGCCTTACTGATTTCATTTTTTTCTAGGGATTTCAGTGTTACTATTTACATTGCTCTCCCTAGAAATGCCATCTTTATTCATTAGGGTCTGAATTCTGAGTTGTTAGACAATAGGATTTCTGGTTTATTTGCCCCCCAGTATGACACTGATTGTATTGAATGGGGCCATAGGCTATTTTAAGACCATGCCCTAGATTCCTATAAAACAAAATGTTACCACTAAATGGGATGATAACATTATATATATATATTTTAGATAAGAGAAGTTGTCTTTCAAAATTAATTGGATTATTCACAGTACAAACAAATTTAGATATTGTTATTATATACTCTTGTATTCAAGTTGTCAGCAAAACTTATGAATGTAAGTTCTGTAAGTTTTTTTTGAGTTCAAGTTATGCTATGCTTAAAAGAGAAAAACTATTCAGCCCTGGCTGGTGTGGCTCAGTGGGTTGAGCTCTGGCCTGTGAGCTGAAAAGTCATTAGTTCGATTCCCAGTCAGGACACATGCCTGGGTTGCAGGTTGGGGGTGTGCAAGAAGCAACCATGTGTCTCTTACACATTTATGTTTCCTTTTTCTTTCTCCATCTCTTCCTCTTTCTCTAAAAAAGTAAGTAAATAAAATCTTAAAATAAGAGAAAAGCTATTCAGAGATTAATGATGTTAATGTTTAAGATTTGTGATCAAGCCAAATAGAAGTTTACCTTTTATATAATTACTTTAAAGCAATCTGATATTGGCAAATAAATATAGATATTCCAAACAGCAATATTTTTACTGATACATCCCGTAGAGCAAGGAATATAAAGGAAAGAATAAACAAATGGGATCTCATCAAAATTAAAAGCTTCTGCATGGCTAAGGAAAACAGTATCAAGATAAAAAGAGAAGCAACTGTTTGGGAAAACATATTTGCCAATGACACCTTAGACAAAAGTTTAATCTCCAAAATATACAAAGAACTCACATGACTCCACTCAAAGAAGATGAGCAACCCAATTAAAAAATGGGCAAAGGACTTGAACAGACACTTCGCCAAGGAGGACATACAGAGGATCCAGAGACACATGAAAAGATGCTCGATATCACTAGCTATCAGAGAGATGCAAATAAAAACCACAATGAGATACCACTTAACACCAGTCAAAATGGCTACCATAAACAAAGAAACAAACAAGTGTTGGAGAGGTTGTGGGGAAAAGGGAACTCTAGTTCACTGTTAGTGGGATTGCAGACTGGTACAACCACTATGGAAAACAGTATGGAATTTTCTAAGAAAACTAAAAATGAATGTGCCTTTTGACCCAGAAATTCCACTGTTAGGAGTATATCCTAAGAACCCTGAAGCACTAATCCAAAAGAACCTATGCACCCCGATGTTCATAGCAGCACAATTTATGATAGCCAAGAGTTGGAAGCAACCCAGATGCCCATTGGTAAATGACTAGATCAAAAAACTATGGTACGTTTACACAATGGAATTCTATGCTGCAGAAAGGAAGAAGGAGCTCCTACCCTTTGCAACATCATGGATGGACCTGGAAAGCATTATGCTGAGTGAAATAAGCAAGGTAGTGAAAGACAAATACCATATGTTATCACCGTTAACAGGAATCTAAACAAGAAAACAAACAAGCAAGCAAAATATGACCAAAGACACTCAAATACGGAACAGGCTGATAGGGACCAGAGAAAGGAGAGAATCACAGGGGAAAGGGGAAGGACTCACATGAGTAAGTATAAAAGACACATGGACAATAACTAAGGTGGGGGTCGGAAATGGGAGGGAAGTGGGGAGCACTGGGGGTGGGGCAGGGCTGGGAATATAAGACAAAAAACTATACTTGAACAAGAATTAAATTAAAAAATTCAGCTTTTATTAAGTAGAAAAAAAATACTACAAGATTTACATTTAGCCAAATACATATTACAGTATTTTCTAACACACCTGAAGTTGTATATGCTTCTACACATATGTATTCAAAGACTCCTGGCCTCACTCATGTTATTAGATCATGAGTAATCTATTAAACCTTGCTATCAGAGAGATGAAACCTTGCTTTCTTAATACCTAAGGTACCATATTTTTAGGACTATAAGACACACCTAGGTTTTAGAGGAGGAAAATAGAAAAAGATTTTGAAGCAAAAAATGTGGTAAAATATTTAGTGATCTGTGGCCCCACCCCACCATCACTGCCCCCTGCACAGCCATCAAGCCAGGTAAGCTACATTCAGACTTTAAGATGTACCCCTCCCAAATTTGAGGGGGAGGAAGTGTGTTTTATAGTCCGAAAAATATGGTAATCTAAAAGACAACTTTCTGCTTCCTAAATTCTAATCTAAGAAAGCAGTTCTTTAGGTGATTTATTACTACAATTATACCTACAGTGACATTCAGTTCAAACTCTAGATTCCTTTGATAATGACTTACAAAACATACATTTAAGTTGTAGGACTAATACAGTAATTTCAAAATAGTTGAATGATGTTCTTTAATGCATCAAAATAATCTTTTTTATCACAATTATGATAAGCAAGAGCAAACCAAAAAAGGCCATCTGTGTGACAGTTTAATAAGCAGGACTACATAGCTGTCAAAACTTTTTTTCTTTTTATCATTTTTTTACAGTGAAATAGGTACAGCCTTGATTATTTTAATGAAGGTAGCTAGCACATAAAATAACAAACACAGTTGTGTGCATTTAAGAACTCCAGAGAAGTTTGCCACCTCTACTGTATAATCACGGGCCCATCCCAAGTCCTGAGAGATGCCTTAACAATGTCTTCACATGATCACATATTTGTAATTCTTATCATATTTAATTTGTAACATATTACTGTTTTTTTCTCATTGAAATAAAAAACAATGTTTGTTTTCATAATGTTAGTCATTTACATAAAGAGGAGCCCCCATCATTAGGATGGTTCACATTTTCCAAACTCAAATTTACCCCTGACTGTGTATATCAATTGTGTGACAAGCATTGCTACTTAGCTACATAATATTTCTTCCTTCCTTCTCACTTATTTATAGAACATAGATATTATTTGGGGATGGAATATATTTCATTGCTGTTAAAGTTAAATATAACATAAGTTTGGCGTAAAAACCCAAGCAAAACATTTTCTGTGGATTCTGAGAAGTCAAGATATATAAACAACTTCTCTTATATTGTTTCTTCTTGTTCCTGCCTAGCAGGAGGAGGCAGGAGATGGAAAAGGTGTTTTCTTACCGTGAGATGACCAGGGGATCAAAAAACTCTTACTGAGCAAAGTCAGAGGGAATAGGGTATGAAGGAGCCACTGTGTTGGGAAACCTGTATTGTTTACCTCCAGTCTTACTGAATGACTGAGTGAGTGCCCATTGATTGAGTCAGCACAGTTGGATTTCTGTTGAAGACTGCAATGCTGTGCCAGTCTGATACAAGCTACTATTTAGCCCAGTGGTTTCTCTATTTTGCAACCCTTCACTTGACAGTCTAGCACAGAAATTTCAATGGCTCCAAATCAAGCAAGCTTATGTTAACTGAATGCAGGATATAATCATAGGGTAAATACAGAATTTTACTTCTGCCTTGTTACTACCTTGAAGGGAAATTGTTACGACTTTACAGAGTAACGTAATTTATGGGCTAGCTTCTTGGCCTCTAAAGTGTTGAATACTCAGAGCCAGAATTATAACACAAGTGTACTGTAACATCAGTTAGATCACGCAGAGGAGATACACTAAGCAAGGACCATAGCATTTGGTTCAAATGTTTTGCCCTGGGATGCTTTTTAACCCTGTTAAAAGAGTGTAAGAGGACAATGTAGTTACCCTAAAATTTTGCTCTATTACTGAAATTTTGGGAAACTAAAATTACTTCATAGGAATAAATGTTTGAGCCATATAAGTGAGCTTCATATTTATTGGTATTGCTGTGTTTTTGAAAGTGTTAGATTTAATTCTTAACAATTTATGCATTTTAGGCTGGGAATTAAAGTTCTTAAAGCCAAATATTTCCTCTTTCACTCATTTAACAAGTACTGACAACAAATATTAATATATTTGGTAAACAGTGACAAACTGGGCAAAGGCCCAACTCTAATGAAGCTATCAATTTGGCATATGTAATAAGGACAACCGAATTCTGAAGAGAAAAATGTGGAACACAGAGCTAAGAAACTAAGTGATAGAATCACTTTCCTTAAATATGTTGACATGTATTAATGAATAGCAATGTGTGTTATGCTGTTTTATGTCTCTATACTTCCACTTTGTATATTTATATAATTCTGGATTTTGGTCTGTCTCCAGCAAGGTATTAAAAATAAAACTTTTCCCCATCTTCTTTTTTTTTGGTCTTTACCAGAGATGCATTTAAACAGAGCAGCATGACTAATTCGTAACTCCTTTCAGGAAAATTACCATTCTTTCTGGTATTTTGCTCAGCAAGTATGATAAAGCCCCAAATGTTAATTATCAATTTACTACTCAGGAATCTCACAAGATGAAGTGTTAAGAGAACCAGTCTTGACAGCATTATCATCACTGGCTTTAGTTTTTTCTGTAAAATCTAAAAATGAATTAGAGCAAATTGTGGTCAGAATCAGGCAAAGCTGTCAAATTAGTCTCTGCTTGGGCATATCTGGTCCCTCATTATTCAAGTTTTATTCAAGGAGAATTTCAAATAATTCTATTTTTATCTAAAAAGTTTTTTTAAAAAATATTGTGTAATTGATATTATGGATTGAAAATATTCAAGAAGGTATTCTTCCATCCTATTTAAATAGAATCTCTTGTTTGTGATGACTGGTTCATGCTTCTGCAGGATGATAAATTCTACCATAGCACAGGATAAGGACCTGAGGCACTTAAAATTATTATTTATTAAACATTTTAAATAGGATATGAAAAAATAAATGATCATTGTATTGTCTGTAATTTTAAAACAGGTCCTTTCCTGATAGTAATTTATCCTTCATCATTTTTTGGGGGGGTGCTTTATCTGCAAATATATCCATAGATTAATTTGGAATTCATAGGTTATTAAGCAATAATTATATTTTTGATATAAGCAAATGTCCTTCGAAAATAGTTACGTAAATTTGCATGCTCACCAACAGTGAATGAGAGTATGTGATTGTCTACTTTGATATTAAATAGAAAAGAGGTGAGGGTACTGATTCACTTTTTAAAAACTGATGCCTGTTTGTAGTAATAAGGAAAGAATGTATCGTTGATCTCATAAAAGTTGAATAATATCCCTGATAAAGATTTTAATGTTATAATTATGTTACAACTGCTGTAATTTTTAAATGTTAATATTGTGTATTTTCAGTAGTCTCAGTTCTGAAAATGTATACAAACAAAATAAAATCAGCACCCCAAAGAAATACCTGCATGCCCCTGTTCGCTGCAGTATCAGTTAGAATAGGCATGATATGTATGGGAAGAACCTAGATGTCCTTTAGTGGACAGATGGATAAAAAACATAATGGTCTATCCATACAATGAAATATTATTCAGTCTTAAAAAAGGAGACCCTGACGTGGATAAATATGAAGGACATTATACTAAGTGAAATAAGACAAAGAAAAGCAAATACTGCCTGACCTCACTTGTATAGAGAATCGAAAATAGTCAAACTCATAAGAGCTGAGAGCTAATGGTGGCTGCCAATGGTGCATTTGTGGTAGAAAAGCAAAGGTGTAGGTCAAAGGGCGCAAGATTTCGATTGAGGAAAGATACTTTTCCCTTCTTCTGGATTCTTTGACTGGCCTAGTAATTAAAGTGATATAGGATAGGTTTACAGGAGAAAAACAAACTCAATTTCTAATGTGCAGGAGACCCATAAAAATATGAGACTCAAAGGCATCAGGAGATTGAGGCTTATATACATACCATGATGAGCTAAGGAGAAGAGGCAGATGTCCCAGGTTTTCTAAAGGGAGGAAGGTAATTTACAGGAAGGCGAGAATTAAATGTTTGGTATGCAAATGTTTTCAAAGCCCTGTAAGTTTTTCTGATATAAAGAAGATCTCTCTGGTAGTAGGGGCTGGCTCTGTATCAGGAAAAGATCTAGCTAAAGTCCTTTAGTTTGTTGGGGGAAATAAAAGGCTTTTCCAGGGTCTGCTGGGTTTTAATTGCCTGTAGCTCAAAGCAATCCACATACCAAAATGGCACATTTTGGATTGGCATATTCTTCCCTTCACAGTTATGTATGAGAAATTAAATATGATATATGAGGGGAGACCCATAAAAATAGGAATTATCTTCTGAAGGGCAAGTTCCTTGTAGGAGAGGCTTTCCCTGCTAGGTGAGTTTTCTAGGAACCCGTCTGTATCAGTGTACCAGCTGGTGTTGTTGTGAGAGGCTGCATCTGGCTTCAGTGAATTTTTTTGAAGACTCTTTCAGTGCAGTTATCCATTACATAATGGGTGATTTACAAACTCAACTTCCCACACCAAGTTGAGTTTTGACAGTTTTTGACCCAAACGTGGCGTGACTCCCATGCCCAACCTCGGCATTCGCCCTTTCTGGCCCCAAGTTCCAAAGGGAAACATTTTGTCTATATGGAAAAGGTAAAACAAAAAAATGGCCAAAGCACCAAAAGGCATCAAAATCAATGAGTTTAAAAACTGTTTTTGAGCAGTAGAAAATACATCTTGATAGGTGTGTTGCATCAAATGCAGAGTACTTTGAAGGTGACTGAAGTTTAAACATGTAAAGGTAAATACACAATTTTTATAAACAAATTCTGGTTTTTTCTCCCCTGCTATAACATGGCTATAGTTATTAATACTATAATGTGTAGTTGAGAATTGCTAGGAAAGAAGCCTTAAGTGTTCTCCCCACATACATAACACACACAAAGGAAAGGAAAATAGAAACTGAGGTAATGGATATGTTAATTAGCTTGATTGTGCTGATTATTTTATAATGTATATATGAATCAAAATATCAAGCTGTGTACCTTAAGTATATACATTTCTTATTTGTTAATTACACCTCAATAAAGTGAAAAATGTGATGAAAGGTCTTGTAATGTGGAAGTCAGCCTATTTAATATATGGCCTAAGGAACCGAGATAGGATAGCTTGAAGCTGATTGGTAATGGCATTTGGAAAAGTAATTTGCCTGTCACTTGAGGCAAGTGCCATATAGCCTGGGAAGGTCTAGGGAAGCTGTGGTCAGAGCCAGTGAAATGCAACTGAGAGTCAAGCAGAATGACTAGTTGATTCCCCAGACTAGACACTAATGCTTAGCCAGTATACGGAAAAATCCGTTGCTGAACTCAGCAAAAGAAATGACCACGTAAGTAGACAAGGGTAAAGAAGAGGTAAGAATGATGATTTAAAAGAGCTAAAACTTTAATGAGGTTGTTTCAAGAGTATGTTTCATGTGTAAAAAGCTTTCTATTTAGCTTCTTCTCTCTTGCATTTCTAGGGACAACGGTCTTTATGCATGTTTAGGTGTCTTGTCAAATCCAATGCAGCAAGGAACGATTTTCTGTTGTTTACATTTCAAATTAAAAAGTGTTAATATTGTGAGAGGGCATTTAACTAACTTAGCCAATGATCTTAGCCACTGGCTGATGGTCTCAGATTTTCACGTGAGATACCCTGACAGGTCACCTTCACGGAATGCATACTAGAACAAGAAGATGAAGACAAAGTGTTGAATACTTTATATATAACAATACATCAGCTAACTTACACCTAAAAACTGTCATCTTCAGATAATTTTTGGAGCAAAAATGGGTACACATAGAGAAATATAATTTAATTTTATTTGTATAGTTTCTTAAATCAAACTGTAAATTCAATAAATAAACAGATAGTGGTTTACATTTCTTGAAGTCTCTATCCATTGCCTACCTTACTGTTCTATGTTCCATGGTGTCTTAGAGCTGAATCCTATTATGCATTTGACATTTTAAAAAAATATATACTTTTTATATTGAGGTTGCAACTGGTGATATCAAATTTGATGATCTGATACCTTTGTTATTCCCAGGGTTTCTCACTTCTACTCTATTTTAAAAGCTGAGTCACAGCACACAAATGATAGTTCTTGTGCCTATAAATCTACTACTAAAATGATGCCAGTGGTAATTTTTGTTTCCTTATTTTCCAAAGCATTGATTTGATTATCAGCTTAATCCACTCTACTGTTGTTTCCCTGTAAGTTCTTTATTTCAATTAGCGTATTCTTCTTTTCTGACTGGATCTTTTTTATGTTGTTGAGGTCCAGCTAAGTACCTTGAGCATCCTTATAACCAGCATTTTGAAACCTGCATCTGATAGATTGCTAATCTCCATTTTGTTTAGTTCTTTTTCTGGAGTTTTTCTCTGTTCTTTCATTCAGGCTATGTTTCTTTGTCCCCTTATTTTGGCAGCCTCCTTGTGTTTGTTTCTATGTATTAGGTAGAGTTTCTGTGGCTCTCTGTCTTAGTAGCATGGCCTAACGTAGTAGGTGTCCAGTAAGGTCCAGTGGCACAGCCTCCCCTATCACCCAAGGTGGGTACTCAGAATGTGACCTTTGTGTAGGCTGAGTACACCTTCCTCTTGTAGTTGACCCTTGATTACCTTGGCAGACCAATGAGAGGGATTTACGCAGGCTGATCAGCAACAAGGACTGGCTGTGACCACTGACCGCCACCCTCCACCCTCCGTGGAGAATCAGGCATATGGGAGCAAGGTGGTGGTGCTCCAACATGGTCCGTGGCTTTCCCCTGGGTGTACAGACTCTTGGTTGCACACCAAGGTCAGCTCCTACCTGTGTTTCGCTCAGGGCCACCCTGCCTGAGGTATAAAGCAATCTGAAATGGCTGATACTTGTGCTGGGCTTAGAGCGTGCAAGGTGAAGCCAAGCTATGAATCTAGGCTGGTTGCTGCTAGTGCCAGGCCTGGGGCCACTTAGTAACAGATACAGGGGCTGGGGGCTCATTGAGGCTGGCTGTTGCTTATCTGAGAGGATTTAGGGAGTTGTGAAGCATGAGCTAATACTGGCCATGCATATAGGAAAGCAGCTTGGGTGGGCCCATGAATTGGGTGAAATTGAGCCTCGGGGGACATCCAGAGTGGGTCAAACAGTGTTACCAAGTTGATGGAGTCTCAGATATGGCAGCAGCCTGCCGATTCTGTGGCTCTGTGGCTCTGTGAGGAGAGGGTTCACAAAAGACACAGTGGCCTCTGACTGCCTTTGTGCCTGGGATAAAGCTGTCCCCAGATCTTGCCTTGATGCCAGGTACTTCAGTTCTTCCCTATATGCCATTGGTTCCTTTCAAACTGCTACCTCATTGCTGGAATTCAAAAGGAGTGAGTCTGAGTAAGTCCGTGTGTGGGTTCTTTTAGAGAAACTGCGTGGGACTCCAGAAGTTTCTTCCACCAATTCAATCCCTGCTGATTTTTGCAACCAGAAGCTATGGAAACTTATCTTCCCAACACTGGAACTCTGGACGGGGGAGCCTGCGGTGGTGCTTGGACTTCTTGCTCCTGAGATATCTATCCCTTGTGAATTTTTATCCACCTCGCATGCGTGTGGGGCCAGCCAGTTTTGTTTCTCTGTCCTTCCTATCAGTCTGGATGGATGTGGTTTCTTTAACTCCATAGTTGTGGCAGTTTTGAGTGATGTACTGTAGTTTAGTTGTAATTTTGATGTGGTTGTGTAAGGAGATGAGCTGTATTTATCTGTGCCACCATCTTGACTGGTTTTATTTCTGAAGTCAACGTTTGTCTTTCAAATTCAAAGATGTTAGCTTTTTAATGCAGTATTTCAGGTTCTTATTATATGCCACAAAGGGACAAAGTATATTTCAATAAAATGCATTTCAGTTATTTTCTGAACACTAGGATGACTTATTCACTGTTTCAACTTGGGCTTAGTGTGAGGTTTAAAAAGGAAACTGGACTCTAGAATTCTTTTAAATAAAATGAAACACAATTGAATATGAAGCAAATGTCCCTAGGTGCATTTTGGATGGGACAAATACTGTAACCTTGGCCTAAATCTGTCCTCTGCGGTCCTGTTATCTTTACATTTTCCTGAGTTAGTTTCTGGCTTCGGGTCAAGATGACATACAGGCCAAACATGTGGATAATTAGGTTTACTTCAGAGACAGTAGTGAGTTACATTCCAGTGTGTGAGTTTTAAAAAGCACTCACAAGATGCAGTTTCAAAGGCATTCGAAATAGCCACGTAATCATTTTTTTCAAAAGGTACCCTCTTTCAAGGACATTCTAGAATATATTGCTTCTAAATCAAATGACTGACACTAGGCTATTTAATAATAAAAAGACAAAAAATTTTCTCTTCATCAGTAATATGAATTGTTTAAGATAACCAAAATCTATGAAATAATATTTAAATACATTCTCACAGCCCCCGCAACTTTACAAATATAACCTTATTCTTAGATATCTACGAATATGTTCTGGTATCTTGCCTTTACTGAAAATAGAGAATATAGGTATATCTGGGGGAAAATCATTACAGGTATATAATTTTAAGTGTTTAAAACAATCAGACAATCATTAAACAGAGTTACATATATAGCTACATAGGTACCTCCATGCACACATATCATTTTGTTTGGCTTCTAATATAGTGTAGGTATGTTGACTCCACAGCAGAGCTAAGAATAATATAGGTTTTTGTTTTGTTTTGTTTATCACGATCATGTTGGACCAAGCTACTTATGTTCAAACTCAGGCCTTTGATGGGACTGCCAATGATTCATGTGTTAATGAAAGAATCTACTTCCACAGCATGTGTTCAAATCATAATGTGCCACAGTCATAAACACAAACCTTTCTTTTAGAGGCAGAGGGGATTCAGAGCAAAACTCTGGAAAGGGTGGTATGGCGTAACCAACAGCACATGGGCTCTGGAACTAGAAAACTTGTATTTCGGTGTCAGCTGTGTTGATCCTACAGGCTGATTGGCCAGTCACATCACAGTTACCTCTCATATCTCCTTTTCAAGGCTCTAATACACTTCGGAAGTAGCTTATGTAGCAGGCTTGGGGACTTACTAGATATATGAATATAGTAGATGCCTCTTTTCCATCTATGTTTTTTTTAAAAAAATATTTTCCCCTTTTTTTTCTTTGAGACATAAAAGAACAATTTTGTGTCAGTGGAGTTCGGAGGGTACGTGAGGTTGATTGGCTTGTGAGAAACCACCTCTTCTTGGTGTTGATGATATTGATATAAGCTTATATAGACAAAAATTGATTCCTCAGTAAAGTATATACCTTAGCAAACAGCCAAGAAAAACAGCTGTACTTGAAAACCTTAAACTGGAAAGTGTATACTCTTCTTAACAGAGTGTATCAAGACTCATCTTTATATAATAAAAAATAATTACTAAAAATTCCAGTGAATTCGAACAGTTGACCAGTGCAAAGAAGACAATCCCAGAACATTTGGTGTCTTAGATTATGTTCATTTAGTTCCCAAAAAATTTATCATGGGGCCCTAGAGGTAGGTTCCTGGAAGGGCTCCCATGAACCAAAGTACTGCCACCACCCATAGAGGCCTGCAGGCCGGTTGCTCCTCCTGGGGTTTTAAACAATGTCCTGAGGTTGAGTGTCATTTGTTATGCAAAGTGACAGTGTCTCTCTTTCTCATCACTGACAAGACTTTTATCCCTTTAGTCTGTTTGAGAATATGATCACCTTTTCCCATGTATAAATGAGCCCGAGAAATAATTACATTTTGTGATTGAGCTGAGCTGTCCATTCATTCCCAGGTTGTCTGGAGTTTTAATCCTGTAGGGAGATGAACTTCCTTAGCTCCTAGCAACCTAACTAGATTTTCCAGATTGTATTCGATGGCGTTGTCTGCATTACACACTTAGCTTGTTATTAGGAAGCGTTATCATATCTCCCCTTAGATCTCTAAAAGGCATAGATGTCATTTCCACATGAGCAAATGTGAAAAGAGACAGAAAATATTTTAAGGCAGGTCTGGGCCATGCATGTCTTTTTTATTTGTTTATAACTTCCATATCCCTCAAAAATACCTATAATCAAAAAGATCAGCTTACCTAGTGAAGCTGTCAATACTCATGAACATACTGGGGGTGTGGTAGGGGTGACATCGACTATGGAGAATATTTTATGACACAAATACTCCTTTTTTGGAAAAAAATTGGGAAGTGACAAAACTTGTGAACCAATGGTGGTTGTGTTCACCTTTTCTTAAGATGAGAATGGTAGAGGACAGATTGTTGCTGTCAAGTCAAGAACAATCAGAAGAGGGCTGTAGTCCTGAGGTTTCCGAAGTCCCCAATGTGAATGTGGAAGTCTATAAAATTTTACTATTTCTATTGTATATTCTGTAATATGAAGAACATTTTTACTGATGCTTTCTCTTTTCTCTGCATGCCCTGGTTTATATCCCATTTCAGTTTTATTCCTTTAACAATTTCACTCCTCTGTTATTGTGCATACATTTTTCAACCACCTTTTATTTTAGATAGGAAATTCTTTCTAATAACTGCACTACCTATGGATAGATGCTGCAGTGTAGCTGTCCTCTTCACATTTAGTGACCTATTGTCATAAATATTATGCGATTTAATATGTTAAACTTGTACTGTCTTAATTTCTGGAGTACTGGAAAATCAGCATTTGTTTATGATGGAACCAAAATTGTACAAAATAATAAAGAGAGTCCTGAAGTCCTGTAATAAAATTCACCAGTACTGCTCTGTATGCATTGAGAATCTGAAGTAAGCGGAGCTTTGGATTTTAAAAAACAGTTTTGTAATTGCGACAAGATGATTGGTGACATTTTTGAGATTTTCTTTGTGCTTAAAACTATTTAAAATTTATTTTATTTACTTTAGAAGCAATCCTTAATGTGAATCATTATCCTGGGGTATATATTTGATCATAAACATGATATTAAGCATATTCTTTGGTACATATTGGGTTAAATATAAAGTGTGGGATTTAAATTGTGATTACAGAAGATCATAAAATCAAATCTGGTGAAATGATTGACAAATCTATTTAATTTCACAAACATTTTTCTTTATCATATCCTTGAATAGAATGGCTTATTAATAAGACTGCAAAAGCCAATTAAAAAGTATTTTAGCTACTGATTGCTCTGCATTTCTCACTTTTGTCTCCTCAGTACCCAATAAGATTATATTGTTTTAAAAATGTTTTTTTCCAGTTTCTGAAAACTTTAGAAACACATTTTGGATATTAGGAATATGGATAACATAGGCAACAGCAAGTTTTGTATTAGCAGAGCATGACTGAAGATATAAACAAATTTCTATAGATATTTGTTGTCTTTTTCCATTTCAAATTTTGTCAGTACAAAAATTTTTATGATTTTTCAAATCATAAATTCTGAATTTTATAATATTTACTTAGCCTAAAATTCTCAAATGATCCAGAATTAAAGAACAAAGGACATATTTTTATTTGTTCTAGTAATTATTTATGAGCCTCATTCTTTTATAAACAGGGGAGTTTGACAGATAAAACTGGTTATATTACACAAATCCTCTCTGTACATAGAAGGAAAACCATTTTAAAGAACAAATTTAGAATTTGGAAGTGCAAAAATCTTGATCTCATATAAGCATTTAATTTATTACAGAAAGTAATGTCAATATACAGAAAGCGGTTCACTATGTTGTTGAGCTTAGTTTTGTCAAAAACACAGCCACAGATCTGATACCTGACAACCAAAGGCAGTAGAACCAGGTCCTACCATCCTTAGGTGGCCAGGTCATTTCCGTGTCTATGGAACTATGTGTCTGCTTTATTAAGTAAAAACTCTAATTTAGTTTTTAAAACTATTTTAAACTATTGCCTTTCCTTTAAAATAATTTTATTTTTATCAAGTAATATGTATACAGGTTTAAAAATTAAACAGTACCACAAATTTCCTAACAAAACAGATGGGTAATCTGTATGCTCCTTCCCCAGAATTGTTTGTCCAAGTGAAGACCATCAGCTACTTTTGTTGCAGCCTCTGCCAGAAGTTTGTGTGAAGCCCTTTCGTGGTTTAGCAGTGTTAGATATTATTTTTAAATGTACTCCTATGAAAAATGAAAAGTTAACTTCCTTACACTTGTGCGCCCTTAGACAAATTCTTCCCAGCTCACTTGCCTCCCCCCTGATCTCCTGGTGCTTTGATACCACAAGATTTAATTTACCATAGTGTATGAAAATATAATTCCCATCTCAAACACACAGTTGTCAGGATTACTTTTTTCTTCTCTTTCACAACTCTTTGTAAGTCTGGAGTTCTAGAAAATGGGTTTAGCTTTGGTGCGGCTTAGTTTGCAGTGAATTATTTCATTTCTAAATTCAATCACTGTCATTTTGTTCTTTAATACCTTTCTCCCATTTCTTCCTTTTGGATCCAGTTGCTCAACAAACCTACTGAATTCCTGGAGACAAGGACTTTATGTCATCATGTCTGGGAAATTTTTTTACTTTTTTCCTTTGTTGGATGTCCTGCTTTAGGATATACTGAGTAAGATGTTTAGGATTTAAACATTCTGTGATATTTCATATCTAGCAGGCCTTTATTCTACTTTCATTCTGACTATTAACTGCCTGGATATAGAATTATCAGGTGAAAATAATTTTCCTTAGAATTTTTAGGTAATTTTTCTACTGGCTTATCGGAATTTGTTCTATTCACAAATTTAATACTTAATAATTCTGATGTTTAGACCTTGTGTGAAAACTCTCTGCTGCCTGTACCAATATACTTAGAAAGTACAGAGTAATTTCTTATCCATTTGTTGTTTAACATAATTGTGTCACTTGATTTGTGTCTATTATTATTATTGTTATTATATTTGATACAATAACACAATATTGCATCTTGATGCCTTTGAAACTTTAATATTATAACTTAAATTCTAGAGAATGTTCTTTATTTCTTTGTTAATTATATGACTTCCATGTATTAATTCTTTCTGCATTTCAGTTAACATTTCTATGCAGCAGACAGCCCCAAACTTAGACACTTACGACAATTCTCATTTATTTTTTTCTCACCTCTCTGATTTCTTGCTGTGGCTGATGGACTTGACATGTCTTGACAGAGCGGCTCTGCTTTACACCCCACGTCGCTGAGTCACCTAGAGTGACTCCGCTCCGTGTGTTCCTCAGAGCAAAGGGCTAGTAGGTGCGTTCTTCACATGCTGAGGGCAGGCGTTCAAGCAGGCTCCGAACTATTCTATTGTCATTTCCATCCGTATGGCACTGTCAACGCTCTGCCCACTACAAGTGGGTACATGTAGAGGGCATTAAAGAATATGAACAGTGAAAGGACAGCAAAGTCACAGTTAATAAAAACCACACCTAAAACGAAAGCAAATGGAGTGGATACATAAAATGGGAGTGGAGCCACAGAAATGGAGGGTTAGCAACAGGGGAGTGGGAGGAGGCGGGGCGGGGGCGGGGGGGGGGAGAAGGTGCACAGCGAAGTAGCATAGATGGTGGGGAGAGAATAGACAGGGGGAGGGCAAGAGTAGTGTGGGAAATGTAGAAGCTAAAGAACTTATGACACATGGACATGAACTAAAGGAGAGAATGTGGGGGGAGGGGTGTACAGGGTGGAGGGTAATGAAGGGGGAAATGGGACAACTGTAATGGCATAATCAATAAACTGTATTTTTTTAAAAAAGAACTGAGGCCAATAATGTAATCTACCACGCTGGAAATTGTATTTATTAGATCTTCTATCTCCTGCTTGATTACACTGATGCCCCTCCCTTTTTTTCATTAGGTTACATTTGGGAGAATCTTTTTAAATTGTTTTTTATTGACTGCTAATATAGATGTCCCAATTTTCCCCTCTTTAACCCCTCCACCAGCCCCACCTCAACATCCTCAGGCAATCCCCAAACCAGGTCCTGCATATATGTACTGTGGCTACTCTGTTTCCTGTGCTGTACTTTACATTCCTGTGATTATTCTGTAACTACCTTTGTATTTCCTAGTATCTTCACCTTTATCACTATCACTCAGTTCCCTGACCTCTTTCCCATCTGGCAACTATCAAAATGTTCTCTGTATCTAAGAGTCTGTTTCTGTTCTGCTTGTTTGCTTATTTTGTTTTTTAGATTCAATTTTAATAGATATAATAGATATATTGCCACTGATCTTCCTTTTCTTAAATAAGTCCTTTAACATTTCTTATAATAATGGTTTGGCGTTGATAAACTCCTTTAGCTTTTTCTTGTTTACACTTCAATTCCGAATGGTAGAGTAATCTTGCTTTTCATCACTTTGAATATTTCTTGCCAATCCCTTCTAGCCTGAGAAGTTTCTTTTGAGAAATCATCCGACAGTCTTATGGGAGATCCCTTCCACATAACTCTTTTTCTCTTGCTGCTTTTAAGATTCTGTCTTTGTCTTTAACCTTTGGCATTTTAATTATGCTGTGTCTTGGTGTGGGCCTCTTTGGGTTCATCTTGTTTGGGACTCTCTGAGCTTCCTGGAATTGTATGTATATTTCCTTCACCAAGTTAGAGAAGTTTTCTGTCATTATTTTTTCCTCTTTTTTAAAATGTATTTATTGTTCAAGTACAGTTTTCTGTTTTTCTCCCACCCCATGTCATTATTTTTTCAAGTAAGTTTTCAAATTCATTATCTCTCTCTTCTTCCAGCAGCCCCATGATATGTTGTTGGTATGCTTGAAGTTGTCCCAGCATCTCCTTCTTTTACATTCTTTTTTTCTCCTTGCTGCTCTTATTGCATGTGTTTTGCTGCCATATATTCCAAATCATTGATTTGATTCTAGACTCCATCCACTTGTAAAATCCTGTAAATTGTTCTTCATTTCAGTTAGTATATCTTCCATTTCTGGCTGGTTATTTTTATGTTTTTCATATCCTTTTGTAGGCTGTTGAAGTTCTCTCTGAGCTCATCTGCTTTTTTCCTAAGTTCCTCGAGCAGCCTTATAATCAGTGTTTTGGACTCGGCATCTAGTAGATTGCTTGTCTCCATTTTCTTAGTTCTTCTCCTGGAGCTTTGTTTCATTCTTTCACTTGGGCCATATTTCTTTGTCTCCAGATTTTGGCATGTGTCCGTTTCTATGTATTAGGTGGAAATGCTACAACTCCCTGGCTTGGCTGAGTGGCCTCATGTAGTAGGTATCTTGTAGGGTCCAGTGGCATAGACTCCCCAGTCACCCAAGGTGTGTACTCAAGTTATGCCCACCATGTGGGCTGTATATAGCCTCCTCTTGTAGTTGAACCTTGATTGATGTTGGCATGTCAATGGAAGCGATTTACCCAGGCTGACCATCAGTAAGAACTGGCTATGACCACTGACCACTAACCTCCAACCACTGTGGAGGATCAGTGGTGCAGGGGCCCACTACACAGAGCAGGACTTACTTCAGCAGTGCTCTGGTGTCTGCTGAGTTTGCCTCTTGAGAGTGTCACTTTTGGAGGTGGTTGGGAGGTTGTGCTCTGACGTGGTCTGTAGTTGTCCCCTGCGTGCATAGGCTCTGGGGTTTCCAGGAGGTTATATCCCTCCCTTTTTTTTCATTATGCTACATTTGGGAGACTCTTTTGACTATCTCTCCTAACCCTTCAATTTATTTTTTTCTATTCTTTTAAAAAAATTTCTTAACAGTTTTTTGTTCTCTTTTAACTTTGTAGCATATTATTTTTACATTATGAAATAAATTATTTTGCCTTATGGGATGCAAATTGTACGTTTGTACATCTGTGTGTGAGTATTTTTGTTGAGGTACCCTTTTCTCCCGAACATGACATTTCTTCAGGGTTTCTTCTTTGGTCCTGTTGGTGTGGTGGTTTTGTCTCTTTCATGTTCAAGGTCTTCTCTAGTACCTGGTGATCCATATTAATTAACTCATAGTTAAGAATAAAAAATGAAAAATTTACTGGAAACTCCACATGTAGGTATGGTGGCAAACTGGTGGATGTCAGGCAGAGATGAATAATCTTAATTTCTACTTGGAAGGTAAAGGAAGGCCTGAAAAACATGTCCTGTGCCTCACAGGTGTACGAGCCAGGTTGAAGTGAGACCTGATTTATGTTTCATTTCTGGGGATAAAAGGGATTGAATGTTTTTTTTTCCTGGCTGCAAATTTTTTATCATTTTCACTCACTGTAATTTAGGTAATTCTCCAGGGATGCAGAAAAGAAGCAAGAAAATCAAGGTGTTCAGACACCAATCCAGAAAGTTAAACAGACTTTTCTGCCTCATTAAGCAGGCGCTGGTGACTAGAGAACGCGAGTAAGCATTGACACGGGCGTTTCTGTGCTCACCATTTCTGTGTCTCCAACTTAGACATCCCAACAGGCACAACTGGGCCTTTCATTCCCCCTGCTTCTTGTTGGACAGCTTCATTCATATTTAATCTTTACATCATTTTTTCACTCTCGTCTCTCTTCTATCCCTGTTAAATACTGTACATGCTTGCCTGTACTACAAATGTAGACTATTTTGTATTTTGTACATTTTTAGCTTACCTCCTAGGTTTTTCTCTTCATTAGTCACAGGACAGATATGTGTTTAAACATTATTTGGCAGTTTCGAATGATCTTCGGTGGTTTCAACTAAATTCCTGACTGATGTGCTATTCAATACTTTGTTGTTTTTTAAGCACATTGACAGAAGACTGTCATTTTTAATGTTCAAATCTCCAGTCAAGTGAGAGAGGCAAATTATGGAGAGTTCTTCAGACATTTCCCTTTTTGTCATTATAGCAAGGCAGAGCTTTAAATTTTCTGCTTCTGTTTTGGCAAAGGGTTCTAATTTCAAATACATGTTGTCAATTTCTGTGTTTCACATTATAACAAGAAATGCCTTATTTTTACATGAATTAAAAATCAGTGAATAATCACTGTCTTTAGTCCTCTTTCAGTATGACACGTACTTGACTGATGCTGGGTTTCGCTTCCTCATTCCTAAACTCAGCTAATCTCAAATTAACCATTCATCACAATTAACTGGTAAATATTAGCAAACAGGTGACTTTTATTAATAGCTTTGTGTGTATTTGTGTATGCTTATAAAATAGAAAAGGCTATACAAATGTAAAATACTACCAGTCTCTCCTTGGTCTGGGTTTTCTCTGTATACCCTGCATTTTATATGGCTAGGGCAGTGCTTTCTTTTCCCTTGTTCTGGAATGTCAGTTGCGTTCTGCTGCTTTTTAAAAAAAATATTCATTTATTTTTAGAGAGAGAGGAAGGGAGGGAGAAATATCAATGTGTGGTTGCCTCTCACATGGCCCCCACTGGGCACCTGGCCCACAACCTAGGCATGTGCTCTGACTGGGAATTGAACCCGCAACACTTTGGTTCACAGCCCACAAACAAACCGCTGAGCTACACCAGCCAGGGCCGTTCTGCTGCTTTTCAATATTGGGACAAATTGTGATATCAGACTATCATAATACTTTTAATGGTACCAAAATATTATTAACTTTTTATTTTTAAAATTTGCTATTGTAAATCATGCCAAAGTGGAAAGAATAGTACCAGACACATTCGCAATGTACAGATACTGGTTTTAACTGTCATTAACATTTGCCATTTTTGCATAATCGTTGAGATAAATATATAAATGAATATGTTGTGGTTTCATTAATTAAAAGTCACAGGGAGGTAGTTGATTTTTGAATCATAGCTAATAAAGCTTTCCCTTTCACAGATAATAAAAATAAATTTACCACAAATAAGTGCATCCATGAGTTTTTAGTAGTTGTATTTGTATATATGTGGATCCACCTAGGGTTTATTCTCTATATGATATGAAGAGTAAATGAGAATCGTCTTCTTATAAATGCGATGCAGTTTTTTAAGTCATTTTTTAAAAGGCCAATTTTCATTTGCTTTATGCATTCAGATTTATTTCTGGGCTCCCCGTTCAATTCTGTGTTCTATCTATTTATAAACCAATTATCACAATACCGTAGTTAAAGAAGTTTACATGATAGAGAATGCTATCTTCTATTTCACCACTTTCTTCCTTTTTAAAAACAATTTTCTTTGTCTTTTATGATTTTTCAACATAAACTCTGTCATCGACTTGTCTAGCTTCAGAAAATAATAAAAATAACAGTAACCATACACATGAGCACAGGGATGAAATAATCTTGTTGATACTGGTGTTAACGTTCATTAAAAACAATTACCTTAGGGAGAACTAGGCTCTTATGCTTTCTAGTCTTCTGTGGAAAGGTTTAATCTCACCTCACTTGTGGAAGCCCATTGGTATCATTCAGGACTTAAATTTTTCTTTATAGTTATCCCTGTGAGTTTGGCATACTTTCAAGTATTTTTCCCAGTAATTTTTTCTGCTGATATTATAAATTGGGTTGCTCNATGTATGGTTGCCTTTTGTGCATCCCCTGCTGGTAGTTAGCCTGCAAGGAAGCTGCCTGCAACTCAGGCATGTGCCCTGACTGGGAATCGAACCTCGACCGTCTGGTTCGCAGGCCCGCACCGTGGAAAGGTTTAATCTCACCTCACTTGTGGAAGCCCATTGGTATCATTCAGGACTTAAATTTTTCTTTATAGTTATCCCTGTGAGTTTGGCATACTTTCAAGTATTTTTCCCAGTAATTTTTTCTGCTGATATTATAAATTGGGTTGCTCCTTCCATTATATTATCTGCCTTTCTATATGTGATAGCTTTTGACTATTATATATTATTGTCCTACCACTATACGGAAATATTTTATTTCTCAAAATGGTTTTCTTTTGGATTTTTCTTTTCTATTTAATTTATCATATTATCTGCCAAAAACATTATCTTTTTCTCTTTCTATTAATTATTCTATTCTTATAGTTTTTTTTTAATTTTCTGATTGATTCAAATAACACAAAATAATCAAAAGTAGTAGAAATTATAAATTTACTTAGTTATTGCCTTTGCCCTGACTTCTGATGCTATGCTGATTTAGGTGGTGAAATATATTATTCCAAGTTCTGAAATATTGGTTTCTATTTCACTGAGGCTATTAATCCAGAAATAAGTTTAGTGCCATTTCGGTAACTCAAGGAAAGAAACTTATGCCTAGGTAGGATTTTTAAAAATATTTTATAACATTATTAATGGATTTCCTAATACTTAGCCATTCACACAATCCTAGAAAGAATCTTGCTTCATCATAATGTGTTGACATTTAATCTGATGATACACTGTTCTTTTTAACATATTAAGTTTTGCATTGGCATTTTCCTCTAATTCTCTCTTTTGTCATGTTTATCAAGATTGGGTATTGTATTAGTTTCCTGTTCCTGACATAACACGTTACCACTACCTAAGTGATTTGAAACAAGAGACACATTTTCTCACAGGCCAGGCAACCAGAATTCCAAAATCAAGCTGTCAGCAGAGCCCTGGTTAGTGTAGCTTATTGGATTGAGCATAGGCCTGCAAATCAGATGATCACAGTTCAATTCCCAGTCAGGGCACATGCCTGGGTTGCAGGCCATTTCCCAGCAGAGGACTCATGAGAAGCAACCATACATTAATATTCCTCCTTCTCTCCTTCCTTTCCCCTCTAAAGATAAATAAATAAAATCTAAAAAAAAAAAAAAAGCTGTCAGCAGAGCGGTGTCCCCCGCAGACTCTCTGGGAGATGAGCTGTTCTTTGCCTCTTATAGCTCTCTCTGGTGACTGCCAGCATACCTTCACTGGTGGCTGCCTCTTTCCCTATCTTCTCTTGTGTGAATGTCTAATTTTCTTATACCTCCCTCTTATCTGAACACTTGTCATAGCATTAAAGGTCTACCTAGAGATTCCCTGATCATCCCATCTCAAATTTTTTAAATGTAATTACTCCTGCAAAAGAAACTTTTTGGGACATGAACCTGTGTTTTTCAAACCACATTCAGCCTAATAATACGGGTACAGTGATTTTTATTGTCGTTGTTCTTTTTAATGTATCATTGTGCTTATCTGGATTTTGAACTTATAATAGAATTCTGCCTTTTTTAAATGTGAATAGTCCATGGTTATTAGATAAATTCTACAGTTATAAAAAATTAAAATTTAGACTATTAAATTCAGTTTTGACAAATTATATTTTCTGCGAAAAATAGTTTAATTTAGGCTCCTCCCCTCTTCCTTTTCTCCCTCCCTTTTTCTCCTTTCTTTCCTTCCTTTCTTTCTTCCTTCCTCTGTTTCTTCTTCTCTTCTTTCCTTCGCTTCTTCTTCCCTCCCTTTCTTCCTGCATTCCTCTCTTCTTTCCCTCTCCTTCTCTCTCTACCATCTTTCCTCCTTCCCTCTCTTTTACCTCCCTCCCTTTATCCTTCCTTCATTTTGATCTTTCTAAATTGGTCTTTTTAAACATCCAGTATATGAAAACTTATTTCCTCTTACTGTTTTTGTTGTATTTCTAACTTTATCTCATTAAATTTATAGATTTTTTCAAATAAACAAATATTTATTTACTTACAAATTTTATTATCTTTCAATTAAAATATACTATTTCTACTCATATCTTCATTTCTTCTTATTATTGTACCGGTTTACTTTCCCATGGTCCCCCCCCCCAACCCAAACTTGAGTCATGTGTTCAGTGAAATGTCCAAAAGGACTACCTCATTAATCATGTAGCTGGGCTCCTCGATACGCTTATGTATTTTTTTATTCACATGATTTTTTTTCAGTGCAAGAGGTGTGTAAAGTTTGCCTGTAATCAGTAAATTTCTGTTTGCTTTTATTTTTATCCATTATAATTATTTACTTTTTTAAGATTGTTGCTTATTTCCATTAATTCAGTGTCTTATTTTTTTCCCTTCAGTCTCTGATGTGATTTTTACATTATCAAAGGTTCATATCTGCACTCTAATTTGCTTTTGTTCACATTTGTCTTACAGGTCATTGACTATCCATTTATTTTTAACAATTCTGCTTGTAAACAAAATATCTCTTTTATATAAGAAGAATTAAATTTTCTTTTATATGCTAATAAGAAAACAGTTCTCTTTTAATAGGCCAGCCAAGCCCATTTGTATGTATCAGTACAACTGAGTTTTGGTCTCAGTTTTGCAATCACTATTTTATATTAATATGCATGTCATTTCTTAGCCTTAACTTTATTTTAAGTATTTAGTTAAATGTATTCCATTTTTGCTTATATTTCTCCAATTATCTTTTATGGAATAAGGAGCCTTATCTAGTAGAATCTTCAAGATGTCTCTTGGCCACAATATACACTAAGTAGTGGCATTTTTAAAATTGTATTTCTGTAGCTTTGATATGTAAACCTCACCTTGGGTGGACAGATACTGTCTGATATTTCTTGTAGTGGATTCCTTCTTGTTACTGCACTTTTGTAATGTCCTGTATGCTACTGTCCAGAATTCTGGTCAGAATTCTCTTTCCTTTGAATGGGACTTGGTGTTTTTTACTTGGAGATCCTTATATTTTGATTTATCAGAATACTTATTCCCTGGGCTGTGGTAAAAATTTCAGTATGTAAATTCAAGTCACCACCTCATTCAAGGTTTTCTTGAGTTATTGGCTTTAGCATTAATTGGTTTTACTGGCAGGCTTCATTATCTACATTTTTCTGTGATAATTTTAAACCTATGATTTTGTCTCCATTTCTTCATCCCCTCTATTTCTTTATCAAATGTCCCTTACTGTAATCTTAGTTACATCTACTTGTTCTTAGGCCTTTCCCAACTTTCTCCTGTTCTATTACCTGTATTTTACTTCTTCCTATTGTGGGCTCAACTTGTTAAAAACCAGACTGCAGCAACTATCTCAAGGCATGGTGCCTAATGGCATGAGGACAAAACATATTACTTGAACAGTTATATGATTTAACAATTATTAAGTATTATAACAACTATTAAAAGTTGTTTCTTTATTTTTTGATTCAGTCTACAAAATCATATTATGTTTTTATATATCTAGCACCATGACTTTAAGAAGACATGGGGACTTTGATTCATATGTGAATCCTTTACAAACTTGACTAGTTAGTTATCTTTAAAAATAATTGATATGCATAACCACCTTTGCAATTGTTTTCACTGAAAGATACCAGTTCATGTGTACTTAAACAACTTTTATAAAGCTATTAAACTAAAAGTTGCAGTGATTTTTCAAACTTTGAAATGTCCTGACTCCTAATACAAACTAGCTTAGCATGTAGATTACATCATGGATAATAAAATCCCCAAATAATCATAATTTAAGGGGAAATGAGAGTTTACATTATGTAAAGGAAGCCAGGCTACAGGGCACCGGTAGCTAATAATACCATGGCTCTCAGAAGTCCTCGCTAACAAAGGCTTTCCCCAGCTTCTGTTCTTCTACCACTGAGGTCTGACCCTCATCCTCCTGGTCTGCATTGGCCTCTTGAGCTGATGTCACTACAGCCAAGGTCCAGGGAAGAGAAAAGAGAAAAAAAAAGAGCAACAAAACCCTGTGCCTCCAAAGATATTTCTGAAAACTTCATACAACACAGCGCTTATACTGAAGTACTTAAAAGTCACAAGGTCACAGATAACTTGAGCAGAGAGTGGATGGTTTTAAGGGGTTTTTTTGCAAGTAAAACTCATGATTTTTACTGATAAAGAAAATGGGGAAAATGGATATTTGACAGCAAATTAGTAGCCTCAACTACATTTATATAGGTAATTTATCTAAGTAAAATCTAACAACACAAGTGTAAATTATTTAATTATGCATGTTAGATGTGAATCATAAAGTAGAAATGTTACTACTCCAAAAGGACAAATTTTCTTAAATATAATTATTTTACAATATATTTTCTTAAATATTATAAAATGACAGATATTTTTTGAATCCAAATATTCATACTGGAATATGTTTTGCTCCAATATCTATAAACAATGAGGTCTTTCTGGGAAAAGTCCAGCCATTGTTAATATAATGATTATGGTCCGTGCTACATCAATGTACCTGGCAGCCAAGGATAGTGGACTAGAATTCACATGTGTGAACAATGACAACTTCACTGTATTACTCAGTATGGGCAGTAGATGCTGCTGAGTGAGCATGTGTACTGTGTGGCCATTGCATTCAAAATGTGACTGAGCAAGTAGGGCAATGAATCTGCATCATATTTTTCATTAAAGCTTGAACATTCCTACGTGGAAACTCTTTGGATGATTCAGAAGGACACAGCTATGGGCAACTGATGTTTGGCAGCTTCATCACAATAACACATCTGCTCATGCATCGTGTCTCATGCAGAGTTGTTTGGCAAAACATCTCTTTACCCAGATGACTTCAGGCCCCCTACAGCCCAGATTTGGCACCCTGCAACTTCTGGCTTTTCCCCAAACTAAAATCACTTTTGAAAGATAGGAGATTTCAGACTGTCAATGAGATTCAGGAAAACACAACCAGGCAGCTGATGGTGTCTGGGAAAACTGGGAGAGGTCCCAAGGTGCCTACTTTCAGGAGGTCTGAGGTACCATTGACCTATGTACAATGTTTATTAAATATCTTGTATCTTCTTCAAAAAGTGTTTATATTTTTTGTATTACATGGCTAAATGCCTTCTGGACAGATTATATACACACACACACCCTTTATAGTGTTTCCTACAATAGAGTCAAAGTTCCTTTTCTTTCTGAGGGATACAATGGACTTTTTCTAGCCCAATAAATAGGGCCCCTTAAGATCACCCATTGCCATAGTTACCAGTTCCAAAATTTACTTATCTGAACAAGACTGCCAGTTTTTCAAATACTTTGAACTTGCTATATGTACATAACAAATGCATTTTCTTTATGTAAACTTGCAGAGAGAGAAATAAGTGTCTGTACTTATTTACTCTTATAAACTTACATTAATATTGAGTAGCATGGTGTCTTTGTGAACTGACAATTCCCATGATGGTAATTATTAGGATCTCCTAAGGTAATTTATTTTCATATACTTAATAATCAATAGAGAATTCTCTAGAAATGACTTGAAGGTTAAGAGAAAACAAACCTGATCAAAAACAAAATAAAAAAGCAAAAATAAATCCACAGACTATTAGACATAAAGCCAGGGATATTTAAAAAGCATCATTGATATTTCTGTTTTATAAAGATGCAAAAATAGGCATTTATTATATTTTTTGTATTTTTCAATATAATAAAACCTAAACAATTTTAATTGTTTGTATTTTATAAGCACTAACACTTGCTGTTTTATTATTCCTTATTTGTTTAGAGGAATTTATGCTTAGCTTTATCTTTTGCAATGTGCATTTTAATGATTTCTCAAAACACATTAGGAACCCAAGGACTTACAAAAGAAGTGTTTGTACTTTATTTGAGAGACTCAGACCCACCTTTGCAACAAAAACACTGAACTCCTTAATTAGGTTGGGCATAAGTTAATTTGATTCATCAACTAATTTCCATAATTAGCAACTTTACTTTTGAATTAATAACAAATATTTGGGGCCATAGAATATTATTTTAACATATTGATGCACTACATGCAACTTGATTAGTAAATGTTGGAAAGAACTTATTTTCCCATACACTAGACTACTTCATGCCAAGTAGGAAAAATATTTAGTTACAAAAAGCAATTTTGCAAATTTTTTTCTCAAAATATTTCAAAAATTGTATCATTCTCATTAATATAAACACATCTAACATCTCTGCTAATGAACTATTTCCTTTTTTCAGGAGATATTTGAATTCCAAACTTTATAAATTTTCTGTTTTCTACCTTTTTACTCTACTTCTGCCTTCAATTTTAGTTGACCCTGGTTAAATCATCTTTCTCTTTTCTTCCATCCTTCATTTCTTCCTTCTTTTTTAATTTTTTTTAATTTGAAAGAATGCTTTTTCAGTAGGATGTGGGTGGTAAAGCAATAAATCACTGCATTACCGATCTGTGCTCTTCACATTAGGGAATAAAGTAGCATAAAACATAATGAATTATTACCTAGATAGGATCAGGTATGTGATCAGCTTTCAGTGTAGGTTTGGATGGGTGGATGGTTAGAAACATTTAAGCTTAATACTTATTGGTGATATTTTTACTCTCACTGGCACGATTCAAAAATCAGACCAGGAAAATTATGTCAGTATGAACACATGTTCATAAGTAGATAATTATCTTATGTATAAATCACAAATGCTATCTCAAAAATTTATTAATCTTTCAAATAAATTATGACCATTGTTACCTTTTCCAAACATTTTTTTTTCAATTTTATTGATATTCTTAAAACCCTTTTATGAGGTTCTAGTTACAGGAATCAAGTCAGTAAATCAATGTGAAAATGAATGTTTAAATAAATTTGGTTAATATTTTTTATTAACCTTGAACAGGTGATCAATGTAGGTTATACATGGCATTTATACAGAATAACATTATAGAGATATAAATCTAAATATAAAATGGTCAATTAAACATTTAATGGATTCTAAAATCAACTAGGTATTTGTGAACACAAATTTTTATCATTCCATGAATCCTATCATGTCCAATCTAAAACAGAAAAGTTATTCCATGTTTTTTAGCCTGCATTGTACTTTGTGTTTATTTGTATGCTGTTTCTTGGTGGTATGATTTTGTCCATATAAGTGTCCAGGGTTTCTCAACTCTGCTCTATGCTCTTGAGTGAAGGGATTCCCTACTCCTGATATCCCTTGTATTTGTCACAGTCTGTCATTACATCTCTCACAGAACAGACACTGAATACCTTTAGATGTTTAGTGCTTGGCACCTTTGATAGCTTTGTATTCTGTGTATCCAGTATTTTACATCAGGATGTTAATGGCAGAAGTCAGATAGATGGGTTAGATCATTTTCACTGAGCTTCTTATAAGCTGTTGAGGAAGTTGTATATTGTAATATCGGATTTTTAAAAAAATGTGGTCCAGATTTAACATATTTGTATTTGGATAATTACTTTATTTTTATATTTTTATTTTATTTATTTTTTTGCCAATTTATGCATGTTTTATTTTTAAATTATATTTTATAGATTATGCTATTACAGTTGTCCTGATTTTTCCCTCTTTGCTTCCCTCCACCCAGCACCACCCACTTCCTCAGGCAATCCCCCCACACTTGTTCATGCCCACAGGTCATGAGTGTAAATTCTTTGGCTACTCCTTTTCCTATACTATACTTTACAACCCTGTGGCTATTCTGTAACTACCTGTTTGTACTTCTTAATCCCCTGACCTCTCACCCATTCCCCTATATGCCTCATCCCATCTCTTTATCTTTAACCTTTGGCATTTTAATTATGGTGTGACTTGGAATGGGTCTCTTGTTTGGTACTCTCTGTGCTTCCTGGACTTGCATGTCTACTTCCTTCCTGAAATGAGAGACGTTTTCTTTCATTTGTTCAAGTAGATTTCCAATTTTGTGTTCTTTTCTTCTTCTGGCACCCCATAGGAAATGAATGTTGGATTGCTCAAAGTTGTCCAATATAGGCTGCTTACACTATCTTTGATTTTTTGGATTCTTTTTTCTTCTTGTCGTTTTGATGTTTGTTGGGGTTTTTTTGCTTCTTAATGTTCCAAATCATTAATTTGAATCTTGGCTTCATCCGCTCTACTCTTGTCTCCCTGTAAATTGTTCTTTATTTCAATTAGTGTATCCTTTGTTTCTGACTGGATGTTTTTTATGCTGCTGAGGTTCTCAGTAAGTCCCTTGGGCATCCTTATAGACAGTGTTTTGAACTCTGCATCTGATAAATCGATTATTTTTATTTCCTTTGTCTCTTTTTCTGGAATTTTGATTTGTCCTTTCATTCAGGTGATGTTTCTTTGTCCCCTCATTTTGGCAGCTTCCCTGTGTTTGTTTCTTTCTATGTATTAGGTAGAGCTTCTTTGACTCTGCTGTGTCTTGGTAGTATGGCCTAATGTAGTAGGTGTCCTGTAGGGTCCATAACCTCCCCTGTTACTGTAGCATAGCCTCCCTTATTACTCAAGCTGGTTCTCAAGGTACACCCTTTTTGTGGGTTGAGTACATCCCCATCTTGTAATTGAGCCTTGGTTGCTGTTGGCAGGTCAATAGAAGGGCTTTACTCAGGCCAGTCAGCTGAAAAGACAGGCTGTGACCATTGACCACCACTCTCTGCCCTCTGTGGAGGATCAGCTGTGCAGGGGCAGGGTAGTTGTGCTCTGACATGGTCCATAGGTGTCCACTGGGTGCACTGGCCCTGAGGTTTCCTGGGTGGTGCAGGCCAAGGTCAGCCCCCACCTGTGGTTTGCCCAGGGCCACTCTGCCTGAGGTATAAATCAATTGGAGATGGCTGCTACTTGAGCTGGGCTCAGAGATTTCCAGGGAGAGCCAAGCTGTGAATCTACGCTGCTAGTGCCCAGGCTGGGGCCAGGGTTTCAGTGCCAGGAAGATAAGTCCCCAAAACTTCCGTCTGCAAAAACCAAAGAAAGATTGAGTCAGTAGAACAAATTGTTGGGACCCCAAGCAGTTTCTCTTGAAGAACCCACACATGGACTCACCTACTTAGACTTGATCCCTCTGGGCTCCAGCACCAGAGAGGTGGCTTGAGGGGCACCAGTGGCATGCAGATGTGAGGCTGAGGTATCTGGCATCAAGGCAAGCAGAGGCCATGGTCCTTTTTCTGGGCCCTTCCCCCACAGATACTGCAGACTGGTGCTGTGTATAAGATTCCATGGAATCTGTGGAATCTTCCCAGTTAGTTTGAATCCTAAAACACTAACTGGAAAGAATATATGCATCTCTATGTTCATTGCAGCATTATTTACAATGGTCAAGATCTGTAAACAGCCCAAACGCTCATCAGTAGATGAGTAGATACACAAGCCGTGGTATATTTACACAATGAAATACAATGTGGCCATAAAAAAGAGTGAACTTTTGCCTTTTGTGACAGCATTAATAGACCTGAACGTTATTCTACTAAGTGAAATAAGTCAGTCAGAGAAAGACAAATAGCATGTATGGAATCTAATTAACAAAATAAACTGACTAACAAAATAGAAACAGAAGCATGGATACATGGAGTAGACTGACAGCTGTCAGAGGCAAGAAGGGGGAGGGATTATTCAAAGAACATATATGCATAATCCATAGACACAGACAACAGTTCAGTGATAGACAAAGGGAAGGGGGTGCAGGGAGCAGGGTGGAGGAGGGCAAAGTGGGGGGGGGAGGTGAGGACATCTGTAATAGTGTCAATAATGATGAAAAAGTCACCAAGACAATGAAATATGGCCCAAACAAAAGAGCAGATTAAAATTCCAGAAAAAGAACTAAGTGACGAAGAAATAGACAACCTATCTGTTGCAGTGTTCAAAACACTGGTAATCATGGTGCTCATAAAATTGATTGAGCTCTGTCACAAAGTGAAGGAAGAAATGAGGGCTATGCAAAGTGAAAAAAGGAAAATACGCAGGGAACCAACAGTGAAGGGAATAAATCTGAGAGTCAAATCAATGATTTGGAACAAAAGGAAGAAACAAACATCCTACCAGAACAGAATGAAGAAACAAGAATGGAAGGGAAAAAAAAAGGGACTTAGGAACTTCTGGGACAAATTTAAGTGTTCCAGAATCCAAATCATAGAGACACCAGAGGAGAAGAGGAAGGGCAAGATATTGAAAAATTACTTGAACAAACAATGAAGGAAAACTTCCGCAGTCTGGTGAAGGAAATAGACTTCCAGGAAGTTCAGGAAGGCCAGAGAGTCCCAAAGAAGTTGAACCCAAGGAGGAACACACCAAGGCACATTATTATTAAGTTACCCAAGATTAAAGATAAGGAGACAATCTTAAAAGCAGCAAGAGAAGAAGAGACAGTTACCTACAAAGGAGTTCACATAAGGCTATCGGCTGATTTCTCAAAAGAAATTTTACAGGCAAGTAGGGGCTGGAAAGAAGTATTCAAAGCCATGAAAGGCAAGAACCTACATACCAAATTACTCTATCCAGCAAAGCTTTCATTTAGAATGGAAGGGAAGATAAAGTGCTTCCCAGATAAGGTCAAGTTCAAGGAGTTCATCATTCTCAAGCTCGTATTACATGAAATGTTCAAGGGACTTATCTAATAAATGGAAGATCAAAAACTATAAAGAGTAAAATGATAATAAACTCACAACTATCAACAACTGAACCTTAAAAAATGAAAACAAACTGAGCAAACAACTAGAAAAGGAACAGAATCACAGAAATAGAGATCACATGGAGAGTTATCAGTGGGGAGAGGGAAGGGGTAAAAGGTACAGGGAATAAGAAGCATAATAGGTAGGCACAAAATAGATAGGGGTAGGTTAAGAATAGTATAGGAAGTAGAGAAGCCAAGAACTTATATGTGCTACCCATTGACATGAACTAAGGGCCAGGGGGAATGCTGTAGGGTGCGTAGGGCAGTGCAGGGAGGAGGGGTATAAAGGGGAGAAAAATATTGGGTCCACTGTAATAGCATAATCAATGAAATATATTTTAGAAAGATGGCAAAATTGAACTACCGGCAATAAAAACATTAACTAAATAAAAATAAAGAAGAGAAGTGATTTTTTTTACCATACCTAGATTTGTTAACATTGTTCTTCAAGTTTCTTTAAAAAGAGAGAATATTTTATTATGACTACATCATTTTATTCTTTCAGCCTGATGCACCTCAAGATACAAGTTGCATATTTATTCATGTTCCCATAAAATCAGAAAATGTCCAGCCTCTCTAATCCAGTAGGTGGCAAGTCTTCTACACTTTAAAGGCCCTCCATTAAAAAGCTCCTACAGGGAAAGCAGTTAACACTCCTTGTGCTAATCATGGGAGTTTTCCTTTTGCCTCCATAGGACAACTAATTAGCTCCGGACCAGTGTGCACTTGCCTTGTGGTGTGTGTGTGTGTGTGTGTGTGTGTGGTCCAGACCCCTACTATCTATTTCATTCTAGTTCTGGAAAGCATATACATATATATAGTTCCTCCTGTTTCTCACCAGGCAACCTCACAGGTTGGCATGTTATTATTATTATCTTTATCTCTATGACAAGATTTGTAAGTTCCCCCTATCTACACAAACACTCATGTGTCTGATACCCTCCACATATTATCAACTGCACCTGCCTCTGGCAGTGCTATTGTGTTTCTTGCATAGTCTGGTCTCAGGGTTCCCTGTGGTCCCATTGAGTAGTGCTGACCAGCAGGAGAGTGTGAGCGCAGGGCATAAGTGTGTGAAAGAGTTAGAGTTGGAAAGTTGAGCGTTACAATTGAGTTTTAAGGTTAGAAATGTAACAAAATCTCTAAAACAAATACATTTCATTTAAGGTCAACAAAGAGTTTACAGAATAAACCTAAGGAACACAGGAAGCACAGGGGTTCAGTGTTAATTAATGGAAAATGGATTACATCTTAAGCGGTGAAAAGTTGAAATTTCAGCCAAACTAAGATACAGCATTTCCAAAAGACAAAGAAAAAGAAATCCAAGGAAAAATTATTTGTTCGTGGCTCTTAGCAAAATAGAACCCTTATTAAGGAGAACATGTGAGGATGCACATGGATTTTTCTAATTTACATAAGTTATAAGATGAGTACAAATCCATGTTGATTTCATAGTCTGTGTTTTCTCATTTATTTGTTTCATTTCTGGAACTTGCCTAGGTACAGTTGGAATAGTCAGTAGAATTCAATGGGTAAAGTGAATAAAGAGAAAAAGAGTTCCTGGTACCTTATGATTTTTTTTAGCAAGAAAAGTTGTTACATTTTATTTTTTTCTCCCATATCCCCTCAAAAAAACTAAAATACATTATCTGTTGCTAAATGTATGCAGTAGAATTAAGGATGCATATTATTTTCTGATATTTGAATAAATGCAAACATTATATTTGGAAATTCGACCTCAATCTCAACTGTAGTATTTAAACAACAGTGCAGTAAGTGACAAAGAAATTATTTTTACCAAATACAATAGCTTTGCTACAGCAAAAAATCTGACCTTGCAGTTCAGCAGGTACAGCATTTAGAGTGGGTTAGTTTTCTTTATTTTCTACTCTTAGCCCCTAGATAAGACAAGTATAATAAATAAAACAAATATTGAAAAATGATTAAATAATTTACAGATTTAGGATAGTTTATAATGCGACCTCCTAAAGAAATGTAATGACCTTTCTTTTAGGGATTACATATATGCCTAGTCTAGTTTGCAGCTGTTGAGAAATAAGATACATGATTAATTCTATGGCCCTTATTTTTACTCATTTATCTACATTGTTGTAATATTTTTGTACTTACCTACATTTTTATAATACTTTCATACTTCATGTTGAGTAAAAAGTCTCTTCACAGTTGAAGGAACAATATGTTATTAGTTTTCCTTTATAGGTAGGGACTTGGGCAAAATTGTGTACTAAGGTATTTATTTCCCTTTATTCCTATATTGTTTCTTATCTAAAAAATGAATGCCTACCTTACAATGTTATTAGGCTACATTATGCTCAATTACCATTTTTCTTCATCTTCAATTTTTTCTTTTCCCAAATGCCACTGACATGCCAACATGTAGAGAAATATTAAAGCAACTCAGAGCTGCTAAATATTAGTTATGATTTTTATTAAAATAGCTATTTTCTCTTTAATATTCTTTACTTTTTTTTTTTTGTTCCTAACCAAACCAGATGTCAGTAGGCTTCCAGACTGGAAAGGATCAATCAGTTACTACTATTACAGTGGGGTATATGCTACTACTAATGATTTAAGGTAGGATATTATTTTTAATCATAAATTAGTTATGAGACATCTTTTGCAGGTTAGTCATTTACTAAGGTTATTACATTTGACCTACAAATTATACCCTAGAGGAGAAAACCTGGCCTATTTTAAATCATTCCCTGCTAATATGCTAAAACTGTGCAGATAAAAATCAATTTGTGGTTTTATTCCTTTAAATTAGGATTTAAAGGAATAAAACTTGACAATTTCACATACTTAACCAAATATGCTGCCTTTCCATCTTTTTAAAAATTAATACTATGGAGTTCTCTCTCTTTTTAAAAAACTTCCTTCTAGCTATTCTTTATGATGTCCTTGAATAATTCTAGTTACAAGTTTTTCTCATCAAATGAATACCACCAACTCTTTAGGTTGTGAGCCCTAGATATAATAATTTCCATTTTTTATTTTAAATCATTTGTATGCACCAATTTTTAACCTACAACATATTTTTCTATCATATTACAATTTCTATTACTTGTAAAGCCTTTAGATTTGTGAGATGTTTCCTATTTAATTAGTAGTCAGCCCCAGTAAAACATTACTCACTTCCTCTTTATATTCTTGATTTTTCCACAACATCTGAACTACATTTACAATATCGTGAATGATTTTCCCAAGTCTAAACTATCTTTTTTGTTTGTTTGTTTTTAAAGATTTTATTTATTTATCTTTTAGAGAAAGAGGAGGGAAGGCAGAAAGAGAGGGAGAAAAACATCAATGTGTGGTTGCCTCTAGAGCACCCCCTATTGGGGACCTGGCCTGAAACCCAGGCAAGTGCCTTGACTGGGAATTGAACTGGTGACCTTTAGGTTCGCAGGGCAGTGCTCAATCCACTGAGCCACACTAGCCAGGGCTAAACTATCTTATCAAGAAAAAACTAACTGAAGAATCCACCAGCTGATCTTCCATTGCAATTATTTATCCTTTTCTACTAGTTGTGTGACTGTCTAAAATAAAGTTCTCTATGATAATGTGCTAGAAACTGAAGTTAGTAATGTCTGTCCAAATCTCTTACTGATAGTCATATACTTTGGTGTCTTATTATTTGAGTTACTATTTAGTAAGAAAAATAAGTTTTAATATGCTGATGTTAAAGAGGTAATTATTTCTCTGTTCAATAGTTTTAGTTAGAGTATGTTTGTTTGTTGTCTGAGTATCCCTTAGGGACATCTTAACTCACTCTCCTTGCATCATGACATAGCAATATTGTTATGAGGATTAAAAGATGTTTTCACATTATGCCAGGAGTGCAATCACTATTCAATAAATGTTAGTTATGATTTTTATTAAAATAGCTATTTTTTACTTCATACTACCTTTTTCTTTTTAAAAAATATTTAATTGAACCTTATTGGGGTAACATTGCTTAATAAAATTATACAGGTTTCAGGTATATGATTGTATAATAATACATCATCTGTATACTGTACTGTGTATTCACCACCCCAGGTCAAATATCCTTCCATTGCCATTTATCCCCCTTTACCCTCCTCTACTTCCCCTGCCCCACTTTCTCTGGTAATCACAATACTCTGGTCTGTGTCTATGAGTTTTTTCTTGTTTGTTTGTTTCCCTTAACTCCACAATACTTTTTGCTAGATATTATATCCAGAAGAAATAGGATTTTAGCCCTGGCTGGCGTAGCTCAGTGGATTGAGCGCGGGCCTGTGAACCAGACGATTGCGGTTCGATTCCCAGTCAGGGCACATGCCTGGGGTGCAAACCGGTTCCTTGCAGGCTAACTACCAGCAGGGGATGCACAAAAGGCAACCATACATTGATGTTTCTCTCCCTCTCTCCTTCCCCTCTAAAAATAAATAAATAAATAAATAAAAATCTTTAAAACAAAAAAAAGAAGAAATAGGATTTATCCCAAAGTACATATCCACTAGTTGAGTATATATTCTTGTATTCATTAGTTTCACAAACACTTGGAATCATGGGAAATATTTAATCTTAAAACATGCTTCCACATTAACACTCAATTAGCCTGATATCCACCGGTGGCTCAGATATCAGGTAAGAGATGGAAGGAAAATATACCTTAAAGAAATAGAGGAAAGTAGTAAATACATAATTATTATTCAAATTTAAGATGATGCTATAGTTGGTACTTTAATACAGATGAAAACTTACTTATTTATATTATTTGATAGTGTGCACATATGTGACCTATCTCAGAAGCCAGGAAATTGGATCTATTCCTCAGAGTGGGTTCACTTGATGTATCACTCTTTAAATATTAACCATTCAGATATGGTTTTACTTTTCATTGTCCTAATGAGTAAAGGTATTGAGCACTTTCTTTACATTTCATGGTCATTTGAATATCTTCTTTAGTAGAACATCTCTTTGAGCATTTTGACTATTAAAGATTCTTTACATATTTTGGAATATTAACTCCTTATCAGAGATGTTGTTTGCAAATATGTTTTTTTCATTTGGCTGGTTCACTTTTTGTTCTGTGCTTGGTTTCTTTTGCTGTGCAGAAGCTTTTGTAGTTTGATAAAGTCCCATTCGTTTACTTTTGCATGTAATTCCTTTGCTTTTGAGGTTAAATTTATAAAATCCTCTTTAAGACCAAGGTCCATATATTCCATACCCATGTTTTCTTCTATATATTTTATTTTTATTTTCTTTGATTCTAGTTCTCATTTTTAGGTCTTTGATTCATTTTGAGTTAGTTTTTATGTATAGTGACATATAATATTCAAGTTTCATTATTTTGTATGGAGCTTTCCAATTTTTTCAGCACCATTTATTGAAGATGGTTTCTTTTCCCCATTGTATGTTTTTGGCTCTTTTGTCAAAATTATATGTCTCTCTCTCTCTCTCTCTCTCTCTCTCTCTCTCTCTCTCTATCTATATATATATATATATATATATATATATATATATATATATGTGTGTGTGTGTGTGAGTTTATTTCTGGACTCTCAATTCAGTTTCATTTGTCTGTGTGTCTGGTTTTCTGCCAGTACCAGGCTGTTTTGATTATTGTTGTTTTGTAGTAAAATTCGAAGTCGGGTTGTGGATACCTCCAACTTTGTTCTTTTTTCTCAGAATTGCTTTAACTATTCAGGGTCATTTGGGGTTCCATGCCCATCTGATGGCTTTTTGTCCTATTTCTTTTTAACAGAGTGCCATTGGGATTTTGATGGTGATTGCTTGAATCTGTGTATTTCTTTGGGTTATATGACTATTTTAACTATGTTGATTCTTCCAGGTTTGAATATTGAATATCTTTCTATTTGTGTCTCCTCCAATTTCTTTTATTGATAATAATGTCTTGTAGTGTTCAGTGTATGGGTCCTTCACATATTTTGTTAAGTTTAATCCTAGGTATTTTATTCTTTTTGTTGCAGTTGCAAAAAGAATTGTTGTTTTTTCTTTCTGAAATTTTATTTTTAGTATGCAGGAATGTAGTAGGTTTTTGTATGTTGATTTTGTGTCCTGTGAGTTTACTGTATTTGTTTATGGTATCTACCAGTTTTTTGGTGGCGTCCTTAGGGTTTTCTATGTATAGAATCATGGCATCTGTAAAAAGTGACAGTTTTACTTCTTCCTTCCCAGTTTGGAGGACTTTTATTTCTTTCTTTTGACTGATTGGTCTGGCTAGGACTTCCAGCACGATGTTGAATAACAGTGATGAGAGTAGGCATCTTTGTCATGCTCCTGATCTTAGAGGAAAAGGTTTCAGTTTTTCACCGTTGAGTATGATGTTAGCTGAGGGTTTGTCATACATGGCCTTTATTATGTTGAGGTACTTTCCTTTTATACTGACTTATATTGAGTGTTTTAATAACTAGTGGACATTGTAACTTGTCAAATGCTTTTACTGCATCTATTGATATGATCATATGATTTTATCCTTTATTTTGTTAATGTGATATATTACATTGATCAATTTGTTAATGTTTAACCATCCTTGTGTTCTGGGCTAAAGCCCATTTGATTATGATGTATTATTTTTGAATGTATTGTTGTATTTGATTTGCTAGTATTTTGTTTAGGATTTTTGCATCTATGTTCATCAAACAAGTTGATGATGGTGTCGGCCCCTTGAATTATCAGGAAATACTGCCTTTTTTAGATGATTTTTTAAAAGGAAACAGATTTAGATTCTTTTCATAAAAAGTTGTTTTTCAAAGAGGCTTACATAAATGAAAATAGTTTTACATTGTAAATATAACATACATATTTTTGTCTTGGTGGTGCCACTTACTAATGATATTACTTGAGCTCACACACCTCCCATTATTTTTTATTTGTTCATCGGTAATTGGTGATATTTATAAAATCATTTTCTCCTGCACCAGAGGTTCAAAGGTCTCACTCTTAGTGAATTAAGTCGTTGTCCTTGAACCACTTATGAGAATGTCTTCATTCCTCCCTTGTTCTTTACTCAACACCTTTGAGAACTGCTAGTGTCCTAGTGATGTATTCTTTTTTAAACTTGTGATTATTATTATTTTTTATTGTTGACACTATTCTTTGTCTGTGGAGCCTATCACCACTAACATTGACTTGTGGAAATACAAAAAATCTTGTCTCTTCTGAAAAGATTTTCTTTCACTGTTATAGTTCACACCTGGTTTTGCTGTTTAAAAATAAATCCCTGCCATAAGTATCTTAGCATGGTGTTTTCCCAGACAGAAAATGTATTTGGTACCCAGGAAACTAATTCCATTCTTGGATTTTAAGTATTTTTCCTCTGTCCCATGAAACTGGTATCCCTGTTCTGCCCATCTCAGATTTTTCACATACCTTACAATCATAAGTCTGCATTCTTAATATTAAAGGGTTTTGATTAGGCTATATTTTAATTTACAAACTCCCTTATAGATATATAACATTACTTCATAGGAAGAGGATACAAACTTTCCATACGTTAAAATTCATTTTGTTGCTTTCTGAGTAAATTCTTTAGAAAACTCATCCTTATGAAACAAATGTAAAATATGGCTTTTTATTTTAAAGTTAGAATTGATAAATGAGCTCATGAGGAAAAGCAGCATTCTCTTGCCTAACCTCTTTCTCATCCACACCGGTAAACTTTATTGCTTTCTTTTTAAGTTTTACAGGATTTGCCTACAACATATGAAAAACATTTCCTCGATTAGTCAACAATAAAGAGAACTTGTTGAGTCCATACCATGAAAAATAAGAATTTATTTGACTTACTACTTCTTTTCCACTTCCTTCTTCTGAAGCTAGTCTTACCTTTACTTCTGTTTATTCTGTAACCTGAAACATAAGGTTGCATTACAATGTGGCATCAAAGAGTTAGACTTATCCTGCACAATCATGCCCCACATGAAATATATATATAATATTATAAAATATACATAATTTTATATAAAACTGGGAAGTAAATAGAGACATAAGTAAATGATTCAAAATGGAGATTGCAAACTTGAATACCTATAGCATATACATAACCGAAAACAAAATGTTTAAGAAAATATGTACTGAGCTGTTAACATTGCAACTAGGCACTGACCTAATATATATGTATATATAATATTATAAAATATACATAATTTTATAATTGTGAAAATGCAATATGATATATTATATATTATATTGTATAGTTACATATAACATGGTATATAATATATAATAGTATAATATAATATAAAATGTTCATAATTTTATATACTATATATATATATATATATATATATATATATAAGGTCAGTGCCTAGTTGCAATGTTAACAGCTCAGTACATATTTTCTTAAATACATTGCCATTATTTATTTATATGTTATAGGTATTCTAGTTTGCAGTCTCCATTTTGAATCATTTGCTTATTTACTTCCCAGTTTTTCCAACCAGTACCTTGATTCTGTTTTATAAAGCTGGTACCTTAATCCTGCTCCGTGCAGATGTAGAATATAAGCCCCTGACCTTTTTTCTCCAACTTCAATCTCCCACAGTCAGCAATGCTTTTATTTTCACATTTTCAAGGCTGTTAACAGTTACATTGAAGATAAAAACAAGATATTCTTGGTTTGTTCATAGGAAGGCTAGAAAAGTAGAACACTAATCAAAAGCATTTGTATTATTATAACAATTCTTATGATTATGTGCCCTTTATTTCTTGACCATATACTGTTCTATTATTATATTTGCTTTTTTAATGATTTCAATGTTTTGACCCTGAGGCACTTCAAAGGGGAATTTTCCTATGACCAGGTCTACAGAATTGTCTTTTCATGCTGGGCATTCCTTGCTAATAGTTTTTCCACATTTTAGATTTCTTTACATCTGGACAATGAGTTAGTTCATGTGGGGTTTATAATTATTTTTCGAG
Organism: Sturnira hondurensis; assembly: GCF_014824575.4. Taxonomy (NCBI): domain Eukaryota; kingdom Metazoa; phylum Chordata; class Mammalia; order Chiroptera; family Phyllostomidae; genus Sturnira; species Sturnira hondurensis. The sequence goes on from NW_028089315.1 coordinate 314,656, forward strand.
TTTCTTATTGCAATTTTTTGTTGATACAAGTAAAATTATGTCCTGTTAAAAATCATGCTGTGCATTGAAAAATTATACATAACCCTAATTCTAAATGTTTACTTGTTGTTATTATGGGTTGAACCTGCTCTTTGAAGAAACTTATGTCTTCTCACTTTCTTTCCCTTCAGTTTGCTAGAATATTTCCTGAAGTAATTTAAGAGTGGAACAGAGATGATAAAATTTCTGAATCCTTTTGTATTTAAAATACATTTGTTCTCTCCTATATTTGAGAGTTTTATCTCCAGTTGAAGAATTCCAGTTTAAGAATAATTTTGTTTCTCAAAATTTTGAAGGCAATTCTCTATCACCTTTTATCATCTAATATTGCCATTAAAAGAATTGTTTTTGTTTCCTGTTATACCTTGTTTTGTTTACTGTAGAACAGCTGGCAGTAAATAATTTCTGTAAAGTAAATATTTTAAAATGTGTATGCCATAGAATCTCTATCTCTGCTATTGTAGTATGGCTGTGTGTCCATAAAATAACTAAAGGAAAATGAATTTGAATTTTACATAATTTCTAGGTGTCTCTTCACTTTTTCAATAATTTGTTAAAAAGTATTTTTAGATGTTAGGCCGTAAAAATTCAATATGGGGAATGGATTTGAATTATAGAAAGTAGTTGATTGCCCTTATTTTGAATTTTTTAATACCTTTTTATTGGTATTGTTAGTAAATTGCATGATGTATTGTTAACACATCTGTTCATTTAGCCAATTTTTATTTACCCTAGAAGGCATTACTAAACCCACAAATGAAGATCTGGAAAAATGCAGGTGAATTTGTTCGTTTTGTGGTGACATGATATATGGGAACACTGGCATAGATCTCTTATGTTCAAACCTAAATACCAGACTTTAAACTAAACCTCAGTTTTCACTTTCACTCTAAATAGCAGGTGTCAACTCTAACCCAGCGGGGGGGCCTCAGTCCCACTTCACTGTCTTCTTGGTGAGCTTTTCCCACAGATTCGATCCACTAACTTGCTCCATACAGTTTTCATCTTTCTCGAATTTGTTGAATTGTTTTTTCAGCTGATAACAACACCTAAGCCTGAACATCATCTTCCCTGCGCTCTTGTTGATTTAGTCCTTTGTGGGCTTTCACAGTTTTATTTCAGCAGGGTTACAGATAGAATAGAAGGCACAGATGTGTAATTACACAATTTCCTTGAATGAATATCCACCAGCTTACTTTTAAATGAGATGTATACTCACATGATAACATGATAAATATTAGACTAACTTACAATGGTTAGAATTGTTTACTCCTCTAAATTGAGGCTAGGCATGTTAATGGCTAAAGTTTGGAAGCAAGAGCTGTCCAGATATACTCCTGTTTTATTGGTGTACAATAGTTGTTACTAAAGTAAAAAGGAAAATCTTCCATGAAATCTATTTTATGGCTTATAATGAAAAATTATTGAAAATTACTTTATAGTGTTTATTTTTATTTATGTGTTATATATCTCTTTTTAAAGGGTTCTAAGAACATTTTATTGTCATCAGGATTTTTAATAGTGTGACTTATAGCAAGTGTAGAATGTGGGATCATTTTTTTATTACTTTAAGATGTGCCATTGCTGTGAGAATATATATATACTTCTATGTAAATATTGTTAAGACAAATTCTGTAAAAAACTATAGTGCCCTGATGCCCTTTATTAGTCAACTACCACATTAGCAATGCATTCATGAATTCATAACTCAGTCTTCCTATTGAGATGTTAAACCAAAATTCTGACCGTAAGTCATTATTATTTCCTTCTTTGTAATTCTTGAGAGTATATAAGATAACCAGAAAATCTTGCCTAATTTTCAACTCCAAAATTTTTCATGGCATGTGATATAACTTATTTTGATAAAGATATTATTTTATTTTGTCCTGTCTTCTCATCCCTGTCTTGCTCTAACTTGTGAATCTGTGGTTTACTACCTTTATTTATCAGATATAATTGCTGACCCTTGTCTTCTATACTTATAAAAATAGGAATATGAGGAATGTAATTATCTTAGTCTGGACTCGATAATAATGGTCAGTCCCAGAATTTGCTTTTTATCTTCTCTAGTTTTAAATGCTGATATGTGATATGAAAAAAATAAATAAATGAGTCTCAAAATAGAATGAGATAATTAGAAGGTTTAGTCTTATGTTTATATGACCAAAGAAAGAAAAGAGAGGAGTATTTTAGCATTAATTAATAATTTATGAGGTAGTAGTAGTGAGGCTGTAGGATTCCTTCTTTGGAGTAAAAGGAAATATTACAGCTGAAATGTTGGAAATTAAGAAAAACAAATGTACCAGCAAGCAAACATAAGCTTAGTCACTTGACACACATAAAAGATTGGAAGTGGTTAGCCAATAAAAATTCTCATTTCCTTGAATACTGAGACTTCCGGAAAGGTGGCTAAATCATGGGTATGTTGTTTACATTCTACAATTATTGCCAGTTATAAGTAGACTTGCACACTACAGAGCTTTCTTGCATTTCTGCTAAAAGTCAGTCATAGTGGTGTGACTGTAGTTCGTATGCTCTTTTTTAAAAAAAATGGATTCATCATTAAATACAAGTCTTAATTAAGGATAGGACAGAAGATTGCTTTTCTGGCACAGACACGGACATCTTAGGATTTTTTTACTTACACTGTCTGCAAAAGTGAAATATAATGCCTCAGGATACATCTTGTTCACAGAAAACTAATGTTGAGAGATTCTTGGTGACTGAGCCTAGCTAGCATATACATGTGGTGATTATTTTTAACCTTGATGCTATGATTCACCCCAGAAAATATACGGAGGTTCTTTCTGTGAATTATATTTGTGAGACTATAGTGAGGTGACTTGCTTGAACTGTCTTTTTAAATAAATCGTTTATGCTGTTACAGTTCCCGCTTTTTCTCCCTTTTCCTACCTCTGCCCAGTCCCACCCTCTCCCCATATTGCTGTCTGGTTGTGGATTGTGCATAAACGTTTGTGTTTTTAATGTGGAAACAGGAATTGCTTTCAAACAGAGAAGAATCAATTGGTGAACTGCAAGTGGTTATTGAAAGAAAGGTAACATTTTATAAGTAACAAAGTGTTCCCTTGAGGAAATACTGAATTCTTGCGAGGGCAGTGAAGAGCAACAGGGAAAAGGAGACAGTGTTGGTCATGCGTAGGGCTAACTTAGTCTTCGCATTGGCGTGGTCAGAATTTGTACCTGCCTGGTGTGAACCTTAGCTCTGATGCTTACTATGTTTTACCTGGTCGTGTGACTGGGTTCTGTTTATCCTCTGCTACTGCATCTCCAAAAATGAATGTAGCTGTGAATGTTCAATAAACGTTAGGTTTATGTACAACTGAGGCCACAGAGCACACTTCGGCTTAAAAGTAATATACTGAATAGCTCAGCTCTGTCAGCTTCCCACAGTGATTTTTGTTTTTCCCCTCAAAACTTGTGCCCCACAGCAGAACAGAAGGGAACTCTGTGAAATTATTTTGTTCAAATCCTCTCAAGCTGCTGCTGTGGAGAACCAGACATCTTTCTGAGAGTTAACTCTGCCAGTGGGAAACTCTCAGGAGACAATGTGGCCTCTGGATCTCCTTCTGCAGTTCTTCAGAGGTCTGCAGACCCTGCAAACAGTTGCTTTCTCTCTCTCCTCCTTAGCTTAGACTAGAGGATCATTGTTAAAATGTGTTTCAGCTCTAGTTTCAAGTGGCTTAATTCTTGGAGTTACAGAATGCTGAATGATCTCTGGATATCTGTTACTATTGTATTGTCTGCAAGATGCCTTTTCCTTTAACTTGTTGTGGAAGGATTGTGAGAGTGCTCGAAGATGCAGGCTGTGAAAGAATTCACAAAGAGAAGAAAGTGTAGAGAGTTAAGATTTTATTCACTCTCCAGGAAAGGAGAGTTGCGTGGTGTGGAAGATTCACCAGCATTGAGGGGCGGGGCTTTGAGCTTTTATTGGATTGTAACTGGATTTAAAAAAGGGGGTTGCTGTTGTGTGGCCCCTGGACTCATGGGGGTGTTGTAACACGGGCCTGTGGTTTGTTCCAAAGCTTTCTTCTGTCGTGGCTGTAGGGACCCAGTTAGTCATGTCCTTTTCTTGTTTTCAGTAATTTCTAGTCCTGGGGACAAGCTCAGAAGAGTAAATGGCAGTCGTGTTTAACAAGGTCACAGGCCTTCTTGGCACATGGTGCCACCAGAGCAAATGGGCCTGGCTTTGTCCTTTCAATGATTACTTTGGGACCAAGAATGGCAACCACATTAATCAAATGCTGAGCAGTAAGTTTAAAAACATCTTTTATATATTTTTTCTACGACAAATCTCTCAGAAAAGCAATGTGTGAAATTCAACAGGGTAGAGGATGGCCCACATAGAGTATCCATAATAAAAATAAAATTTTTATCCATAATAAAAATTCTACCAAAGGTTTATAAAAATATATTTTTACTTTCAGGAATTGATAACTTTTTCCAAGAGGCAATTTATAACAACTGTTGTGTGATGATAGACATACCCATGACAAGTGGTAAAGACATTCAGAATAAGTATCTGGAACGTGGCGAGTGTGGGACGCTGATTCACTTTCCCTTTGTGCACTTATTGCTGTGAAGAATTAAAGTGGCAGTTACATTTACAGTATCATGTCTGACTGTACAAACAGATTGTGGAACTTTTTAATTGGCATTAAAAAGCATAGTATTTGAGAAAGAATTCATTTCCAAACTGATGCACATGTATCAATTTCAACCTTCAAGAGTTTTGTTCTTGATTTTTTGGAAGCGTGGCATGTCTTTTTATAGAATCAGATTGTGAATCTATCCCTTTTACCTGTGTGACCTGAAAGAAAAATTTCTTAAAGGTTTTGAGTGCACATGTAAAATAAAAACTTGGCTAATTCTGTATGGTTGTAAAAAAAGATTAGAAATAATACATATATAACAAATATCACTAGGCCTGTCCAACCTAGAGATAAATCTAACTGAAAATGACACTCTGGACTTCCAGCCAAGATGGAGGCATAGGCAGATACATTGTGCCTCCTCACACAACCAAAATAAGGACAACAACAATTTAGAAACAAAATAACCAGAACTGACAAAAATTGAACTGCATGAAAGTCAGACAACCAAGGAGATAAAATAGACACATTCATTCAGACTGGGAGGAGGGGCAGAGTCAGGCAGCCAGACGGAGAGGGGTCCCGGCACAAAAAAATGGTGGCACTGTGCATGAAAGGCACCTCGGTTGGAAAGACAGGAGAGGGCAGACCCTGGGCACGGGGGTGGCACCAGGCAGACCCAGTGAGGCAGCGACAGTGAAGCAGGGCATTGCACACAAGGCAGCTGACCAGGCCGTCCCACATTTGCGTGCAGATAAACCAGGCGACACTGGGCAGCAAGACAAACTGGGCAACCCAGGGCCCCAGCATGGGGAAATAAAGCCTCAAAACACTGATTGAAAATATCTGTGGAGGTTGAAGTTCCAGGAGAGACCCCCAGCCTCACAGGAGAGTTTGTTGGAGAGACCCACATGGTCCTAGAATGTACACAAGCCCATCCACCTGGGAACCAGCACAAGAAGGGCCCAGTTTGCTTGAGGGAAGTGGCAAAAGGGATTGAAATCTGAGAGAGAGCAGGGCAAGCTCCGTTGTTCCCTCTTGACCCCACCCCCACATACAGCATCACAACAGTGACATACAGTGACATACAGTGACATGGGTGGCCCCGCCCTGGTGAACACTTAAGGCTCTGCCCCTTATACATAACAGGTGAGACAAGACAAAAAAAGTGGCCAAAATGGAAGAATAGATCAAAGCTCCACAGCAAATACAACTAAGCAACAAAGAAATAGCCAACCTATCAGATGTACAGTTCAAAGCATTGGTGGTCAGGATGCTCACAGAATTGGTTGAATTTGGTCACAAATTAGATGAAAAAGTGAAGGCTACACTAAGTGAAATGAACAAAAATGTACAGGGAACCAACAGTGATGGGAAGAACACTGGGGCTTAAATCAATGGAGTGGACCCAGAAGGAAGAAAGAAACAACCAAACCGAAAAGAGTGAAGAAACAAGAATTCAACAAAATGAGGAGAGGCTTAGGAACCTCCAGGACATATTTAAACGTTCCAGCATCCGAATTATAGGGGTATCAGAAGGGGAAAAGGAAGGGCAACAAGTGGAAAACTTATTTGAACAAATAATAAGGGAGAACTTCCCCAGTCTGGCAAAGGAGATAGACTTCCAGGAAATCCAGGAAGCTCAGAGAGTCCCAAAGAAGTTGGACCCAAGAAGGAACACACCAAGGCACGTCATAATTACATTAGCCAAGATTAAAATGAAGGAGAGAATTCTAGAATTAGCAAGAGATAAAGATACAGTAACTTACAAAGGAGTTCCCATCAGACTGTCAGTGGATTTCTCAAAGGAGACCTTACAGACAAGAAGGAGCTAGAAGGAAGTATTCCAATTCATGAAATCCAAAGACCTACATCCAAGACTGCTCTATCCAGCAAAGCTTTCATTTAGAATGGAAGGGCAGATAAAGTGCTTCTCAGATAAGGTCAAGTTAAAGGAGTTCATCATCACCAAGACTTTATTTTATGAAATGTTAAAGGGACTAAGAAAAAGAAGATAAAAAACATGTACAGTAAGATGACAACAAACTCACAGTTATCAACAACCACACCTGAAACAAAAGCAAAAGAAAAGGAAACAACTAGAACAGGAACAGAACCACAGAAATGGAGATCACATGGAGGGTTAGCAACAGGGGAGTGGAAGGAGGAGAGGGGGGGAAATGGTACAGAGAATAAGTAGCATAGATGGTGGAGAGAAAATAGGGGGAGGGCAAGAGTAGTATGGGAAATGTAGAATCTAAAGAACTTATGACACATGGACATGAACTAAAGGGGAGGAATGGTGGGGGAGGAGGTGTGCAAGGTGGAGGGCAATGAAGGGGGGAATAGAACAACTGTAATAGCATAATCAATAAAATATATTTAAAAACTAATAAAATGGCACTCTGTGTTACAGCCCTTACCTGAATGACCATCAGGATTTGGCCCCCTTATTGTTGTCAGATGATTGCTAGGCATTCTTGGGTGATTTGTACATACACAAAAAAGTCTATTCAAGTTATTGTGCTTCCCATTTCTTTTGGGAATCAGCTCCAGTCAAGCAGTTTTAGGGAAAACCTTACTCCATTTGCTGCCAAAGGAGGCTGCTTTCCTGTCATTCTGAGTCTGTCGCATAGCTTCTGCTGAGTGTTTGGGTGGAGGAGTAAAGGCAGATAATGACTGTGTCTCTGGCCTTGAGCCTGATTTGGTCATAACCCAAAGCATCAAAGCCGCGGTGACTGTGGCCTGAATCTCAGGAAGTTCTCCCAGACCACAACTGTGAAATGTCCTGTCCAGAATCACACAGCCAGAATATATCAGAGCTGGACTCACACTCACCTTTTATTATTGTTTTTTCTTTTTTTTAAATTAATTTTTGTGTTACATTGGTTAACAAAATTGGATAGATTTTAATTGTACAATTCTATAATACATTACCTTTTAAACTACAATTAAGTGAGTTTGCAGTATACGACATTTTCTTTTCCTTATGAGCACCATGCTCTAACCAATCTTTTCCCTTATGGATGAGTCTCCATTTCCTATGGCCCCAGCCTGCTACCAGTATAAGGATTGGTAGGATGTAAAGGGTGACAATCATTGGTAGGATGTAAAGGGTGACTCAAACACGCAGAGGTGTTTGAGTGCACACAAATGCATATACCATTTTTTCTACTAATGCACTCAGTTTAACAGTGAAATGAGGGCAAGCCAGATTTATGTAAAGAGAGTGTTTTTTATGGTCAAACAACTCTTTTGGCAATGTTTGTTAAACTTTAAGATTAATCAATCACACTGATACTGAAAATAATGGTTTCTGATTTATAAGTATCTCTTTTCATTTACTAATCACTTACATTCTTTAAATTGTGACTTCTACATAGATCAAACCTCATTTGCTTTCTGTTTCCTATAGAAGCAAACAGGAAGAATAGGGACTGCAGGGATTCTTTTCATTCCTAAGATGCAATCTATTTTCTCGCTAAGTTTCATTTGGTGGTTGCTATTGTTTTTAATAAACCGTATTTTTAGAACAGTTTCAGATTCACAACAATATTGAGCAGAAATGAGAGAATGTCTATACCTTCTTTTCCCACAAATGCATAGCAGCCTACGCATTCTCAAAACCCTCCACCATCATTTTTTACAATGGATGAACCTGCATTGATTGATACATCATTATCATCCAAAGTCCACACTTCACATTACTGTTCATTTTTGGTGTTGTACAGCATGGGGGTTTGGGCAGTTTTATAATGACTTGTATCCACCATTATTATATCCTACAGAAGAGTTTCACTGCCCTAAATAAACTCTGTGCTCTGCCCATGCATCCCTACTTTCCCTCATCCCACAGCAACCACTAATGTCTTTACTGTCTCCATAGTTTTGCCTTTTCCAAGCTGTCATATAGCTAGAATAATACAGCATACAACCTTTTCAGATTGTCTTCTTTCATTTTGTGATATATATGTAAGATTACTCTTTTCATAGCTTAGTAGCTCACTTGTTTTTAGCACTAATATTCCATTATCTGGATGTACTGCCATTTATTTGACCATTCCCCTAACGAAGGGAATCCTGGTTGTGTTCACATTTTTGCAATTATGCAAAAAGCTGCTCGAAATCCTTGTGCAGGTTATGGTGTCAACATAAATTTTCAGCTCCTTTAAGTAAATATTAAACTGCAGGATGGTGAATGGTGTGCTGAGGAGTATATTTCGTTTTGTAAAGAAAACAAACAATAAATGACAAACCATCTTCCGAGATGGCTGTGCCATTTTGCATTTCCACAAGCAAGGAGAGCTCCTGTTGCTCTATATCTTTGCCAGCATTTGGTCTTGTCAGCATTCCAGATTTTGGCCCTTTTAATACATGTGTAGTTGTATCTCATTTTTTAATTTGCATTTTCCAGATGACATATGATGTGGGAAATCTTTTCATATGTGTACTTGCCATCAGCATTTCCTCCTCGGTGAGGCTTCTGTTAAGGTCTTTGGGCTTAACATTTTTTAATGGAGTTGCTTGTTTTCTTATTGTTTCAGTTTTAAAAGTTTTTTGTGTGTAATCTGGTCGAGGTCTTCATCAGATATGTCTTTTGGAACTATTTTCTCACAATCGGTGACTTGTCTTAGTATTCTGTTCATCTTGCTAAGCTTAAAGCATAGGGCAAAAAATTGCTGCTGTCTCCATGCCAGGCTGACGCTTCTGCATTTCCCTTCTAAGTCGAGTAATGAGGAAGGAGGATAGATAGCCAAGTAGGCTACAGGACCAACAGGAGCAGGGGGTGAGGGCTGATTTTCTCTCCCATCAACCAGTTTGTTCTCTAACTTAACAGATGATACTATCACTTTACATGCTTCAAAATCCCAATGTAAAGCTGCATACCTGGGAAAATTCTTTTTTCCTGTTTGGTCAACCATTCTCCCTGTTTTTTCTCTTCCTGTTTAGTTATTTGTGTTTACTTAGAAAAAAACAGTTTTCACATCAAAGTTAATGTAACTATGTGGCCCCCTTTATACATAAAAGTTAGCACAACACATGCAATGCCCTGTGCATTGTTTTTCATTTAATAGTAGGTGTATAGTTTGACACATAATTTCCCTTTTGTTTGTTTGTTTTACATGGTGTTCCACTATGTGATGATACCATAATTAATTTAACCAACCTCATTTTGGTGGATTTTCAAGGTTGTCACTAGTATTTTTCTTTAAGGAAGTCACAATGCATGTGTGTGCCTACATGCATGTATATCCATGTATTAATATATATGTACATGTATATTGCTACACACAAGCATGATATGCAATATACATGCATTTATGTGTATGTATATTTTCATATGTATAAGTTTACTTACAGAAAATACCATAGAAATGTAACTGATTGGTGAAACAGAATGTGCATTTGTTTTGATGGGTATCTAGAGCCTCATGGGTTTGTGTCACTGTGTGCAAGTAGTTATGAGAACACCAGTCTGCACGAGTGATACTACAGTGGTATCAAGCATTTGAACCTTTGCCAGCTGGAGCTGGGTCTTTTAATTCAATCAACTTTATAGGCTTTAATGAGTAAACTTGTTTAAATGCAAAGACATTCTTTTTAGGAGCAAGAACATTCCTTTAAAAACATTTTATAGCTTTTAAGTGAAAAAGTATATAGCTATTGTTCCTTAAATATTTAGGATTTTTTATCTTCTTGTATTTTCCCCTATGCTATCACAGAGGAATACGTACTAAAACTCTTTCGTTTTCCTTATACAAGAACACATTTTAAAAACTGGCTACCCCACAGTAATTGTCAGTTGCAGTATTTTGTCATAATTATGTTTTTCAGGAGAGCAAGAGAAGCATTTTATTCCACTAGATCACACTAAGTGCCNATTTTTCACATCAAAGTTAATGTAAATATGTGGCCCCCTTTATACATAAAAGTTAGCACAACACATGCAATGCCCTGTACATTGTTTCTCATTTAATAGTAGGTGTATAGTTTGACACATAATTTCCCTTTTGTTTGTTTGTTTTACATGGTGTTCCACTATGTGATGATACCATAATTAATTTAACCAACCTCATTTTGGTGGATTTTCAAGGTTGTCACTAGTATTTTTCTTTAAGGAAGTCACAATGCATGTGTGTGCCTACATGCATGTATATCCATGTATTAATATATACATACATGTATATTGCTACACACAGGCATAGATATGCAATATACATGCATTTATGTGTATGTATATTTTCATATGTATAAGTTTACTTGCAGAAAATACCATAGAAATGTAACTGATTGGTGAAACGGAATGTGCATTTGTTTTGATGGGTATCTAGAGCCCCATGGGTTTGTGTCACTGTGTGCAAGTAGTTATGAGAACACCAGTCTGCACGAGTGATACTGCAGTGGTATCAAGCATTTGAACCTTTGCCAGCTGGAGCTGGGTCTTTTAATTCAATCAACTTTATAGGCTTTAATGAGTAAACTTGTTTAAATGCAAAGACATTCTTTTTAGGAGCAAGAATATTCCTTTAAAAACATTTTATAGCTTTTAAGTGAAAAAGTATATAGCTATTGTTCCTTAAATATTTAGGATTTTTTATCTTCTTGTATTTTCCCCTATGCTATCACAGAGGAATACGTACTAAAACTCTTTCGTTTTCCTTATACAAGAACACATTTTAAAAACTGGCTACCCCACAGTAATTGTCAGTTGCAGTATTTTGTCATAATTATGTTTTTCAGGAGAGCAAGAGAAGCATTTTATTCCACTAGATCACACTAAGTGCCACTACCTGAGAAATCCCAAATGCCGCCAGCGCCGCAGTGTCTGCCTGTCCCTCGAGAGCTGTTCCATTTCCTTCCTTTGAAATTTGTGCAATATCTTACTATTGCACATCTTGAAAAATGACCACATAAATACCAGTTGTTGTTTTTTTGACTGCTAATTCATACTATGAGTTCATCTTAAACTGGGTAGAAACTTTACCACCTTCCATTGGGTATTTTATTCAATGTGTTCTAATCTAATGGGATAGCACAGTTTTTCAGGTCCAACGTTCATTCAGAAATTACACAGGCTTCTGAGACAGAGGTGTTAAATTATAATTCTCATACTTCTTAGAAAGAGGTTGTAACTCAAAAACTGCTTTACATACTATTTAGGATCCAATCGGAGTGGATCATTGTTTGTGCGGAATAAAAAGAAATACCATAAAATCTATCTATTTGAGGGTATCTTTTATATAGGAAAATATATGAATAAGTGATACCCATAAAAGTAGATATACAGATATCAATTTTTTATGTCACATACAAAAAATATTACTTTCGTACCACTTGTTAAAAATAAAAATTAGGCCCTGGCTGGTGTAGCTCAGTGGATTGAGCGCGGGCCTGGGAACCACATGATCGCGGTTCGGTTCCCAGTCAGGGCACATGCCTGGGTTGCAGGCCAGTTCCCGGTTTGTGGCAGGGGATCCACGAGAGGCAACCATACATTGATATTTCTCTCTCTCTCTCCTTCTCTTCCCCTCTAAGATAAATAAATAAAATCTTTAAAAAATTAAAAAAATAAAAATTAGGAGGTCAAATAATAGTTTAAACAATATCAAGAAATATTTTATGTCAATACTAACTGATATAAAACCAAAGGGACATCTTTGAATCAACTCCTCATGCTCCTACTTTAATTTATTTTTGCACTTGATTAATAATACTAGGCAGAATCACTTCCAGTCTTTGTAATTCCAGAGTACCTTTTATTCAGTCTCATTGGGATTGATATATTTTACAAAGGTGAGTTCAAAACCCTGTATTTGATCATCAACTCTACTTCTATTCCAATTATAAATGGGTGCAATGATAATGTAGTTTTAGGAGCCTATTAAAATGTACTCCTGTTTTCAGTCACCATATAAAGCAGTAAACTTTCTGTCGTATTATTCAAACTAATACACTGAGTATACAAGCTTATGAAGAGGTGCTCAGGGACTATGAATTTATGGGTGGTTTGGAGATACATGTACTCACAGGCTTTTGACTGCATCTTTAAAGTTTAATAGTCCTAGAAATATTTAAAATTTCTTCCTTTTCCCCACTTTGGAGCAGACTTCATCTATTCACTTGAAAAGTAAAGTCTGAATATCATAGTTCTTTTTTAAGAGTCTAAACTAGTGACAAACAGGCATCTTTTTAAAATACTTGTGAATTTTACTTCACTTTTATATATACTAGATAAATAATTCCTTTCTGGAATATAAGGTTCATAAATTTAGGGACATTCATCTGTTCTGTTCATTGCTATTTTGGCACAAAGAAGAATGATATTCAGCAAACAGTAAGTTGCTCACAAGTGTATGTTGAATACATGACTGAATATAAAGTGATGTTAATTCCTATCAAAGCAATTGATGATAATAGATTAAAGGTTTTGTCTGCTCTGGCTGGTATAGCTCAGTGGATTGAGTGCAGGCCACAAACCAAGGGGTCACTGGTTCTATTCCCACTCAGGGCACATGCCTGGGTTGTGAGTCAGGTCCTTATTGGGGAGAGGGTGCACAAGAGGCAGCCACACATTGATATTTCTCTCCCTCTCTTTCTTCTTCTCTTTCCCTCTGTCTAAAAATAAACTAAATAAAATATTTTATTTAAAAAATGTTCTTGTTGTAGTCTGTTCAAGCTACGGTCACAAAACACCACTGGGAAGCTTATAAACAACAGAAATTTCTTTCTCACAATTCTGGAGTTGAAATCTGAGATCATGATGTCAGTAGAGTTAAAGTGAGGGCCCTCTTACAGGCCACAGATTTCTTATATCTATACAGGGTGGAAGGGACTAGGGAGCTCTGTGGGTTCTCTTCTTACAAGAGCAGTGATGTTATTAATGAGGTCTCTACCCTAAGGAGTAATTGCCTCCCGATGGGCCTACCTTCTAACACCATCACCTGGTGTTAGGATTCCAGTGTGTGGATTTAAGGGGGCACAAACATTCAGACCATAGCATTATCGATATAATAAATACATATTTTAAAACTTGTGATGGATTAGAGTTATAAATACAATGGTATTAATATGTAGACTATATGTTTAACAATTTAAACCTTTTTTTGTTTGGTTTTCATAAAGGTTCAGTTTATCCATTAGAGATATACATACTACCTGATGGTCATCATGTAAAATGTATAGGTCCATTTCCTGCAAACTTCAGGGAAAGTAGGTTTTTCTTTTACTTTTTTTCACTTTAATTATGCAAACCACTAACACAGTTAAATTTTCTCTGTGTGTTTTATTGTTATTGACTAATTCTTTTGGCAGGAATTAAGTTTTACCAGAGAGTACACGACAACATTTATTTCCAAAGTAAATAGTTAAAATTTCCCCAAATAGTAGTGAAGATTTGAAGTTTCACACTACTCTGGATCTGTGTTATCCTCATAGACATTGAAGTAGGTTAACAATCACAAAATATTTCTTAGATTTTTGTATTAATATCTCAAGTGTTATTTTATACTCTGACCTTTTTTCCAGTTTATCAATCTCTCTACCTTATATCCAAAGCCATTCTTTACATGATTCCCCTAAAATTGTTTTTACATATTTCTCTTATTTACATTGTTTTTCACACTTCCTATTATCTGGCCACACTCCTTACCACTCATTATTGCACACATCTGGGAATATTTTTGTCTATCAGTTCATTAAAATGTCCAGACCTACAAAAAAAAGTGTGAAATGTCAAAAAAAAATCCTGCTGATTATAGACATGAAAAGAAACATGAAAATCAGAATCAAAATTTATTTACATAAATATCTACCAACATGATGTTATGCCAACCTACCAACCACATGTCAAATCTCCTATAGTAGTATGTAAATTATATTCAATGAGGAAGTGAGTGGATACAATTTAATAATTACTTGAACTAAAATGAGACTTGTAAAATAAGAGAGATCAGACCAAATGACTTCATAAGGCACATGCTTGTTGTATTTTTCATGTTTGTCTAATCATCTCATGTTTTTCTCTTTGATCATAAGTCTCGCCCATTTTTCTTTTTTGTAACAATGTCTACCTTTTCAATCTCAAGTATCATAGGAAATGAAATGTTCTCTAATTTCTCCAGTCTATCATTCCTTTTCCAATTTCATAGCTCTCTCTATATACCTTTATTTATTATTATATGTAGTTATTATTTTGCTGTACTTTTAATTCACATGAATGTGAAGTTATCTAGGATTAAATACTGTAAGGCTGTATACCCACCATAGAAGATCCATTCATTACTTTGAGAATGAATCAATGGATGTTTACTATCTCTTTGATCAAGTTACTACTCAGATCTGACATTCTCAGTGGAGAACCAGGGAAAATCTTTTTCTTCTTAGGTGACTTACTTCAAAGTATGTGGTACATTGTATTGAAAACTGATGGCAAACAGACCAGAAGAGGGTCAGAGAATTGAGAATAAATTCCACATTAATGCCATCTTAGTGGAATTTCATAGCTGCTGAAAGATACTCCTTGACTAATATCAGACCAAATGCCAGGCAGTGTTGTCACTGCAGCGTGGTTAACTATGTCAGAGAAAAACTGTAGACTGACTGCAGCAACCAAGAAGTAGTAATAGGCGTAGTAGTTGTTGCTGTTACTTTCTATTACACAAAACAGCACCTGGCTGGTGTAGCTCAGTGGATTGAGCGTGGGCCTGTGAACCAGAGGATCGCGGTTCGATTCCCAGTCAGGGCACATGCCTGGGTTGTAGTCCAGTTCCCTGCAGGCCAACTGCCAGCAGGGGACACACAAAAGGCAACCATACATTGATGTTTCTCTCCCTCTCTCCTTCCCCTCTAAAGATAAATAAATAAATAAAATCTTAAAAAACGAACAACGTATTATGTATAATTAGTAATAATATTTGTTAATTTTACCTAAAGTTGTAATACATATAATGTTCATTAATTCTGTCATGTACTAGGTGTTATGATAACCAGTCTACATAGAAATGTCATTTGCTTTAAGTTTTTTTATTTTTATTGATTTGAGAGAGAGAGAGAGAGAGAACATTGATTTGTTGTTCCACCTGTTTATGCATTCACTGGTTGATTCTTGCATGTGCCCTGACCAAGGATGAAACCCACAACCTTTGCATACCTGGATGACACTCTAACCTACTGAGGTACACAGGCAGGGTTTTAATGTCATTTACTTTTCTTTCATCTACAAGCACTGGCACGATTTTACAGCTGTGTAAACTAATACGAAGAAATTTTAAGTTAATTGTATTGCAATTTTAAATTCAAGTAGGAGGTAAGAAGCAAAAGCAAGATTTCATTTGGTATCTCTGAATTCATATTCTACATATTTAATCACCTAGAACTGTGATATGCAAAGATGTATTTTTGGTTTTGCCTTAATTTACTTTTTTTCTGTATTTTATTTTATTTTTGATTTGAGAGAGAGGGAAAGGAAGGCAGAAAGAGAGGGCAAGAACAAGAAACATCAATGTGAGAGAGAAACATTGATTCAGTCCGTTATCTCCTGTGCACACCCAGCAGACCAAACCTGGAACCCTGGCATGTGGTCTGACCCGCAATCAAACTGGCGACCTTTTGGCTCACAGGACAATGCCCAACCACCTAAGTTATACCAGCCAGGGCTTTTTCTTCATTTCTTTAATATTATCTTGTACTTTTCTTTAACTCTACCTTCTTTATTAATGTTTTAATAAAATGTAAGACTTTACCCCATTGAATGCTTGGTGTTCTATTCAGTAAAGTTGTTAGGTACATCCAAAATAATCACTGCATGCTGGGAAGATGCCTACCGTAAAGGCCTATGGGACGAGGAGCAATAATGTCTACATATCTACTAACAGCCCTAGAAAAAGCGAACAGCCTTGAACACGGAGGAATGAGACTAGGGGCGGCAGAGGAAGTCACTGTTGCAGCTTCCTTGCCTGACATTTCAGAGAAGTTAATTACTGAGCAGCAGTAGCTTCCTCAGTCCCCAGCAGACAGCCTCCGGAGAGTGAAGCTGGCAGTGCTGGTTCCAATCCAGAGCTAAACTGACCCAGCTGTTGTTTGGCACACGGAACCAGGCTTTCTGCCCTGGGAAGTGTCACATTGTATTTTCTGGGATTTCTTCCAGCCTGGATCCCCTCGGAGACAATTGCCTCGTCACATTATTTTTGACTGACTGGAGAAAGACCACAGGTTTTGCTTTTCTGAAAATCAACCTGCAGCATCAGCTTTGATTATCGATTGAACTTACAAAGTTGTTTAGTCCTCTTCTCATTTCCTGGGCTCAGGGACTCCAGAGTAAAATCCAGTACGATAGCATGCTATGCCATATCACCTACCTTCCAGTTTCCAAACCTATCTGAAGACTTAAAAAAGAAAAAAAAATACTAATGAAGATGAAGATTCACTCTTCTTGCTTCATTCAAAAAGTGAACCCATTCCAACTTGTTTAATTCTCAGTCCTCAGAAAACCAATTAGCATTAAAATTAAAAAAGGAACTGCATAGTATGTTTCTAAAACCAGATTGCAGTTTTATATTAATCATTATGTGATAATTTTAGAGGGATTTGGGGTGATAGACAGCATTGATGGAAATGCACAATAGTTATAAAGTATTAATAAAGACAATAATTATAACAGCATAGCACTCATTATTTAATAACAAATTGCGCTAATCTCTTTAAACACATTTTCTAAAATAATCTTCACAATAACCCTAATGGTAGGAAACATTGCTGTTTGTGTTTAAACCACAGATAATTGAGATTTGAGTTAATGATAGACTTCAGTTCTTGGCACACTGTTGTTTTTGGACTATGCCCACAAATCTCCCCTTTTCACTCAGCATGCATTTTTAATATTTTCTTCCTTGATTTCCAAACCCATGGCCCATTTTCTTCCTCCCTCACAGGCAGATTACACTTTACATTGTTAATATATGTCCCTGGATAATCATGTATTTACATATCTTTGCTAAATACACAGAGCTCTGTTTTTAATTTATGTAACTACTGTTGGGTTATAGATCTTTCTTTTACATATTCATTAAAGACTATGTTTTAAAGTTTTACCTATAGTGTTGAGTGTACAAGTTCTGTCCAGAAAGTATCCAGCCACACACTCTGAAAAATAGATGCATTTGATCAAGAAGATACAAGGTACAAGAAACACTGTGCGTAGGACAATGACACCTCAGTTCCCTTCAAAGTAGGCACCTTGGGACCTCACCCAGTTCTCCCAGTTGCCATCAGCTGCCCTGTTGTATTTTCCTCAGTCTCATCAATGGTCTGAAATCTCCCTTTCAAAGGTG
Organism: Sturnira hondurensis; assembly: GCF_014824575.4. Classification (NCBI taxonomy): domain Eukaryota; kingdom Metazoa; phylum Chordata; class Mammalia; order Chiroptera; family Phyllostomidae; genus Sturnira; species Sturnira hondurensis. The sequence goes on from NW_028089315.1 coordinate 332,633, forward strand.
ATTTCAGTTTTTGGGAAAAGGCCAAGTCACAGGGCACCAAATCTGGGTTGTAAGGGGTTGGGTCACCTGGGTGATTTGATGCTTCGCCAAAAACTTCACACGGGACATGAAGCACAAGTGGGCACATTTTCATAATGAGGCTGCCAATCACCAGTTGCCCATAGCTGTGGCCTTCTGAATCATCCAAATAGTTTCCACAGAGGAATGTTCAAACTTAATGCAGATTTGATGCTGATTTATTGCTCTACTCTCTGTCGTCTTGAGTGCCATGGACACACAGTACACATGCTCACTCAGTGGCATCTATTGCCCCACTGACTAGTACAGTGAAGTTGTCATTGTTCGTGAATGCACATTCCAATCCACTCTTCTTGGCTGTCGGGTTACATCAATACTGAGCAAACTGTTCTTGTTATATTAACAATAGATGAACTTTTTCCAGACATACCTCAGTATATCTGCTCTGTTGTTTTTAGCCTAAACAGTGTTGTTATCATTCATATTTTACCGAATCATTCTGCTAGTGATAGACATCTTGTGATAATATGCTTCCCAATTTCAAAACTGCAGTGTTGTGAGTACACTGAAAATCATCATTTTTAGGTCAATTATAGTTTAACATTAGCAAGTCCATGCTATTTAAAGTAAGATACATCCTTTATAACGGAGTGAGACAGTCTCTGAATCATATATGCAGACTGTTTTAAAGGCTATTTTTAAGAGCAGTCTTAGGTGCACAGCAAACTTGAGAGGAAAGGAGAGAGATACCTGATGTATTCCCAGCCTCCACTCATGTATAACCTCCTCCATGATCAGCATCCCCCATCAGATCAGAGTTTTTTTAATTGATACACCTACTGGGAAACACCATTATCACCCAGAGCTCCTAGCTTATATTATGGTTCATTCTTAGTTGCATATTTTATGGATTTAAACAATTCTAAATGACATGTGTCTATCTTTATAGTATCATACAGAACAAAACAAAACAAAACTGTGCTCTGCCTATTCATTTTTCTCCCCCACCCAACCCCTGGCAACCACTGATGTTTTTACCATCTCCATAGTTTTGCCTTTTCAGAATGCCATATAGTTGGAAACATAAATGTAGTCTTTTGGGGTTGGTTTCCTTCACTTAGTACTACACATTGAAATTTCTTCCATGTTATTTTATGACTTAATAGCTCATTTCTTTTTAGCACTGATAAATATTCCATTTTCTGGATACACCACAGTTTATTTATCCATTCTCCTACTCAGGCCATTTTGGTGCTTCCAAGTTTTGCTAGCTATGAATAAAGCTGCTCCAGACATCTGTGTTTGGGTTTTTGTATGGACATAGCTTTCAACTACTTTGGTAAATTGCAAGGAGTGTGATTGGTGGATCATATGGTAAGAGTATGTGTGATTTTGTAAGAAACTGACATATATGCAAAATTTTGTTTGATGGGTCATGGGCTATACAAAACTGACTTTCAGTAGGCCCTGTAAATTATTACTCAGCAGGACCTGAGTAGGTCCTGTAAATTACTCATTACTCACAATGATTATAAGTGTGTTTTCTTAAATCAGTAGTGTTTTGGTGCCATCCTCACCTGTATCCTTTCCTGTTTCCTGTATTATCAAAATGTCCAATTTTTAAAGCTTGTATTATGGTGAGGGGTCATCTGTGGTTCCAGCTCTGTCATGCTGCTTTAAGGGGTGGAAAACCCTCCACAGTCATGTCCACTCTGGTCTAACATGTGACCTCTCCTGTCAACACAAGGAGGCAGGCCTAGATAGCCAGCCTGAGGTTCTCATGAGTAAATACACCACAGGTTACCCACGAACACTGACAGAGCAGGGGACTCCCCATGATACTGGGTGTTAACGGGTGGTCTTTCCCTCTGTCTGCACAGGGGCCAGTGCCTTAAGGAAGCTGTAAAATTTTCTTGCTTCCATGTTGGCATCTTCCTTATTTAGATTTTTCAAATTCATGCTCATGAATGAATTGGACCTATATTTTCTTTTATGTTTCTCTTTACCAGTTTTAGAGTCATGGCTATTTTAGAACCATGGCATGAGTTAGTGATTTTCCACTCTTTTGATTTTGTGGAACAAAATGAAGATTTGGTATAGCTCAACTGTAAAATCATTGAGGTAGTATTTTTGTATCCTTAATAGTGTTAGTAGAACATACTCTTGGGGCCACTCTGAGATCCCCTTGGGTGCCTGTTGCTAAATTCTGCACCCATCTCTCTCACTGCTCTATTAACTGCTGCTAATTGCTTGCCCTTGAGCCTGAGACATGATTGCCTTTGGACAGGAAGGCTTTTCTATGCCTGCTCTTAAGATTGCAATGCATTAGGATTCTTATTCCTTTTAGGATTTTATGTTTTCCAGGAATTTGGAGTTTTCTGCTTTTTTCAGCTAATTAATACATACATATGTATGTATATTTATGCATGTAAGTATGCGTGCCTGTGTGTACATGCACTGTGGGAGTTGACTAGTGAGACACACTGACCAGAAATCTGCCTCTAAATGCTGCTCTTTCCTGCCTTAATTTTGACTTTACTGAAATATAGCTTAATATTCCTCTGGAGTTCACATTAACATTTGTGTATAGAGTCTTAGAGAGTTTTAAGAATGACAAACAAGACCAATAGATGAAAAAGGTTGGAAAGAGCTTTTCAAGGAATCCACGTTCTGTGAAAATTATTTTTCTTTTGGTAAAATAAGGAGGGTCTGGAACTCTTCGTCAACTCCATATTAATAGGGAGTCAGGCAGTATCCTTCCATTTGTGTGCTAGATTTTTTTCCTCTCTCACCAACCAATAGGAGTTTTCTCCGGACATTTTCTACACATTCTCATAGACCTCATTAATTTTTCCCTGCCATAAACTCACCTGAAAAAAATGGATGAATATGCAGTTATTTTTCCCATATAGAAAATATAAAGTAAAAATTTCCCTTGACCCAACTTTGCTTCAATTGTCTTTCCATATCTCCATTTACATTTTCTGCAAAATTGCTCAACTTTAAGTTTTTTGAGTGTAACGAGTTTCTCAAGTTAAATTATCTTACTCACTTTTGTCATCCCCATCACTCTACTAAAGGTCATCTAAGCAAAGTCATGAAGAATCTTCACTTTGTAAACTTCAGGGATCAATTTTCAGCCCTCAGCTTTGTTAACCGACAAGAAATATTTATCATATTTAATCACAACTTCCTTTTTAAATTAAATCTATCTTCTTAACTTAGTTTATATCCTATTTCATTTGTCAGTCTTTCTCTCTTTTTCTGCCTCTTTTTTCCCACCTCTTTTTTTCCCCATCATTTCCTAGTTGAAGTTTCCCAGGACTGCCATCCTTTACACTCATCAGTTATTCATTACATCTCACTCTCCTGGTGTTCTCATCCACTTCATTATTTAAATGCTATTTGTAGATGATGGATACAAAAATTTTGTCTGCAGCTCAGAAAGAACTTTCTCCTGAACTTTCCACTCTTGAACATCAACTACCTACTCAACATCCGTATGTATGTAGCTAATAAGTGCCTCCAACAAAATCTGTCTCAATCCGCACTCTCAGGTCCCCACCCAACCTGCCCTAGCTGCAGTTGTGCCAATCTTATTTGATTGCAATTTCGTCCTTTTATGTGTTCAGTCATAAAGCCATCGGGTCATATTTAATTCCTGTCATTGTCTCTTATACTGCGATTAATCCATCATAAAATTTCTCAGAATATATCTAAACTTTGAGCAATTTTTACCACTTTCACTGTCCATATGCTACTCATCTCTCTATTGGATTAATAAAATGGTTCCCTGGTTCTACTCTACTTGACATGGTAACCAGAATTATCCTTTATTCAAGTGGTTCCTCATATTACTCTCTGTTCAACATCCAGTTATGTCTTCATTTCACTCTTAAGGCAGTCAGATGTCCTCTCGTTGTGTAGGATTTCATATAATTTAGGCACCTGTCACATGGCTGACCTCATTTCCTACTGTTCGTTAGTCTACACTCCTGCAGGTGTGCTAACCTCCTTCCTGTTGCTTGTGTGTGCACATGTATGCGACACCCTTGTGCTGTAGTGCTTTGCAATGGAGCACCCTTCCCTAGGTAGACACATAGCCGACTCCTTCTGTTCCTTCAGGTTCTGGCTCGGATGTCGCTTTCTCACTGAGGCTGACCCTGAGCTCCTTATTTGAAACCTCATCTTCCTTCTTTTTACCACTTACATTTTAATTCCACTTATCTGGATATGTTTTTTAGTAACACTTATGAGCTTCTAATGTAGTAAATATTTTACTTATTATATCCATTTGCATTATGTAGGTCCCAATATCAGATACTACATTCCAAAAAGGAAGGATCATTTTTGTCTATTTTCTCACCAGTATATCCCAATAGTGTACAACAATTCTGGGCTTAATCATAGCTGCATGATAAATATCAAAGAAATAAAATGCCTATCCATGCATTTAAATTTTCTACATTCTGAAGTGGTAACTTTGCTTTGATGTATGTATTGGTATAAAAATACGTTTCACTTGAAAAAACAGTTTCTAACCGGTTGCATGTTAATCCCCAAAGTGACTGTATTTTAATGATCTTTGAGTAATTGCAGAAAATGCTAGTAATTAAAGTATAGGGAAATTGATATTTGTTATAAGTTAGAAAAGGCAGTGGCTCAAAAGATGATGAGTGTAAACAATATTGACGAATACAAAGCAGAGTGTCTTCAAGATAATTGTTCCTTCACTACGTTATTATATAATGCTACATATTATTTTAAATTATAGGCTACTTACAGTTATATTGATAAGTAAATGGTATGAAATATTACATACATACATATATCAGAATGTGTATTTATATGGGTACATATAATTGAGATATGAATCTACAGGAAACTATAGGTTCCTTCACAGAACCTACTAAGTAATTCCAAAATGTCATTTTTATATCCTTGCGATTTATATTTTCAGTCCTAGTTACCAATATAGTACCAAACGTAAAGTTTTTTTAAATTTTTGTTGTATTTTTTCAGTCATTTATCCCCCTCACCCTCCACCTGCAGTCACCAAACTTGTCCATGTCTGTGTGTCCTTTTCTTTTTTTGCTTGGTTGCACCCCCCGCCCCCAAACTGCCCCACAGAGGTGTCAGCGTGTTCTCTCTGAGTCTGTCTCTATTTTACTTATTAGTTCAGCTTGTTCATTTGATTCCACATATGAGTGAAATCATGTGGTATTTGTCTTTTCTGACTGGTTTATTTCACTTAGCATAATGTTCTCTGGATATAAAGTTTCTTATTTGTTTTTTTATGTATGATAAATTCATGTTCTGAACATACCACTTTTGGATGAAACTATATACAGCTTTCTAAAGGCCAACAGCAAGCTGATTAGCTAAAAAAATAGTAATAGCTTTTAATTAATTTTATATGACTGGAGAAATTTGATAGCATTTGCTTATGTTTACATTATATATTACATTTAAATTACATGATATATAGTGACTTTATTTACATAGCTAAGTGTACAAACATGCTTCCTGAATATAAATAGGTAAGGAAACTACATCTTGCTTTTAAGTCTTTGTAAATTTAATAATACACTATTTTCTAGATGACATTAACATGAAATTACCTTCTAGAGCTGTAAGTGCTAAATAGTTGCACTCATTATCTTTTATTTTCTTTAAAGATTTTATTTATTTTTAGAGAGAGAAGGGAAGGAGAAAGAGAGGGAGAGAAGCATCAATGTGTGGTTGCCTCTTGCACACCCCCAACTGGAGACCAGGCCTGCAACTGGGAACTGAACCATGACCCTTTGGTTCATAGGCCCACAGTCAATCCACCGAGCCACACCAGCCAGAGTCACTCATTATCTTTTACATCTCAGTTTTAAATTTATCAATCTTTATGCATTCCTGGTAAAGACTTAATTATAACATGCAAAAGATGTTTATGTTAAGAAATAGGAAACAAGCAAGATACCCAGTTATCTTTTTTGAGATGTATTATTATACTCTTTTGGTTTATGCCCTCATCCATATATCTGAGAAATCAATGTTACATGAGATCCTTGCCTCTCTACTATTATTCTCATGACTGCATTTTTTAATTTCTTTAAATATTTTATTTATTTATTTTTAGAGAGAGGAGAAGGGAAGAAGAGTGGGAAAGAAACATCAATGTGTGGTTGCCTCTCATGTGTCTCCTACTGGGGACCCGGACTGCAGCCCAGGCATGTGCCCTGACTGGAAATTGAACCAGTGACCTTTTGTTTCACAGGCCTGCGCTCAATCCACTGAGCCACACCAGCCAGGGCTTCATCACTGCATTTTATTTATATTTTTATTTTATATTTTTGTTCAGTTATACTTGTCCCACTTTTTTTCCCTGTTGCTCTCCCCTGCTCCATCCCCCACAGCCCTCCATAGTCAGTCCTCGGCATTGTTCGTGCCCCTGAGTTGTCTTTTCATGCTCTTTGAGTTGCCTCTTCCCCTTCCTCTTTTATCCGCTCCCCCCTACTCTTTGGGCACTGTCAGTTTGCTCTTCTTTTCCATGTCTCTGTCTTTCTATTTTGCTTGCTTATTTGTTTTGCTGATTAGGTTGCACTTACATGTGAGATCATATGGTATTTGTCTTTCACTGCCTAGCTTATTTTGCTTAGCATAAAGCTCTCCAGTTTCATCCATGCTGTTGTGAAGGGTAAGCACTCCTTTTTCTTTCTGCTTTGTAGTATTCTTTTGTGTAAATATATCAAAGTTTTTTGATCCACTCTTTTACTGGGGGACATTTAGGCTGTTTCCAGCACTTGGCTATTGTAAATTGTGCTACTATAAACATTGGGGTGCATATGTTCTTTTGAATTGGTGATTCGGGATTCTTAAAGTGTACTCCCAGCAGTGGAATCACTGGATCAGTCACTGCCTTTTAAATGTAAGTTTAATTGAGAAAACAGCATGTCCTTTAATCATCAGATTATAAGTAAAATTCCAATAATGATCATCAAATCCCCCAAATCACCCAAATAACCATTGAAAAAAACTTACTTTATGGTTTAGCAAGATAGTAATGGAATTAACAAAAATCTCTGGTTTATGAGTCCCAATATCCATGGTCACCCCATTAATGGAGAATGTTCTTGATCTTCATCAACATAGGCTACTCCACTGCTTTGGTTAGTAAGTCTGTGTCCTGCTGTGTGGTCTTGCTGGTATTTTTTTCTCAGCTCTGCCTTTCCCAGTGACTTAGAACTGCTGTAGCTCTTCCTAGATACTCCAATATCCCCCAAAAGAAATTGGGAATATTTTACTAATCTAACAATAACAAAAAATAACAGTACTTGGGCTGTGTTCGTAACTTGGTAATTGCTCTATTTGTAGCATGCATGCATTGTGGTGTGATGTGACCATCCTTTAGCTTCAGTCCTTTAGAGAAGGACTTTATCCATTTAAAATTCTGTTTCCAGAGAAAACTGATAGAAAGTAATTATTGTCCAAATAAAAGCAATGCAATTCTTCATTTGGTGTTTAATCTGGGAAAATAAAGAGTGGTTATCACTGGCTCTGAAACTTGTCCAACAATGTTATCTATAACCTAGAAATTTAAAAAATACCCTTGAAATAAATTAGAACTTTCTTTCCCAAGGGTTCATGCCAAAGCACTCTATGAGACATCAATGAAAAGGGAGAAAAAAAACAATGGGCTTTTGCAAATTAAGAATCTTTTCTAACACTGAGAATCTGTGTGGAACAACATGGATTACCCAAGTGTGAAGTGATAAATAGAAATATGCACCCAGCCAGAAACCTTTGCAATTAGTGAAAACATTTTTGTTCCATCTTTTTTCAAGGTGGCATTCAATTAGCATGTTCAATGGACAGTGGAGTTTCTAGCTTTTTCTTACAACCTGTAGTAGACTCAGTTATTTTTTCAGGGTGACTTCCATTCTGTAAATATGCCAGTATTGCCTGGTTTAAAACTAAAATGTATTTTAATGAGAACTGTGGCTCTTAATTCTTCTTATTTTTGGAAGTCTTACACAATGGCAGAAATTTCATACCATGGAAGATGAATAGCTAAATAATAAGCTGTTTTGCCTAAATGTATAGTGTATTAAAATGGGTGCTTGGGATAGTAATAGTAACATCAGTCTTGCCTTTGGTCTACTTTATTATCCTACATCAGGATTACTATTTTAATACTTTACAAAATCAGATGGACTTGTTCAATATAACAGATATTCACTACAACTTAAGTCTATTGAACGCCAGTAAGACAAAATGTATACCAGTGGGGGAGGGAGTTTGTATTAGTGATCTCATCTCAATCTACTGAAGAAAATTATCAGGGTACATACCTTTGGATTACAAATACACTGATGTACTGTGGACATAATCATGTTACCATATATTCTGTGGGGTTTTTTTTCCTTTATCATTTCTAGATCCAAATTCCTCTCATGTGGCTGTGAATTATGGAACAGAAATTGATGAAAAGAAAATTTAATCTCTTAAGGAAATGCTAAGTAAATATATATTTAACAGGCTTCACAGACAGATAGTCTTATCATTATTAAAATAATGTCCTGGTACACAGAAGATGGGAAACCTGGGTATTATCTGTTGGTTTCTATGTCTTACTCATTTTCCATATAGGAGTTCACATCTTCAAAGCTGTGAATCCAGCTTTGAAGTCAATTTGTTCCAAAAGTTCCAGAAGTCAATTTGTGAATCATTTGTTGGAACTTGAATATATATTTACCATGGAAACAATATTAAAAATGACAACCAATAACATGCCTACTTAATTTGTAATAAACATTAATTCTAGAACCTAACCAAGCTGTACAAAAGCTGAGCTTGATTTTTCAGAGCCTCATTGGAAATATATTTTTACCAAAGGAGGAGACAGAACCCTATTTTATCTTCCCCATGTACATCTATGACCATATTCCAATTTCTCAATAGCTGGTTTTAATAGTGAAGAAATGGGCAATCTCAGTGTATCTGGTTGTGGTCCCACTGAATTAGTTAGTCTAGGCTTCATCTCGAAGGTGCTGGGAAGAGGGAAAATTAGGAAACTAAATATGGAAGCTTGGTCAAAGAGAGGCTAGTGCAAATTTGCCACAAAAAGTACCAAATTATAAGAAATGAAGTATTGCATTGACCAAAAAATTTGTTTGATTTTTTTCCATAAGATGACTCTAGTAATGCTTAGTTATCTTTAACTTTATTTGAAACATTTTTATTAGATTTGTATTATGACAGTTGTCATATCAGCATGCATTTAAAAAACAAACATCAAAATTGGTGAATTTTTGTGTAGTCATTTTAATATTAAAGATGGAAATAGATATGCAACATTTTCAGCATATTATGCTTTATTATCTCAAGAACAGTAAAAACTCAACTGAAATGCAAAAGAAAACATTTGCTTAGTGTATGAAGGGGTTTCTGTGACTGATCAAATGTGTCAAAAGTGATTAGTGAAGTTTCATGCTGGAGATTTCTCACTGGATGATGCTCCATGGTCAAGTAGACCAGTTGAGGTTGATAGAGATCAAGTTGACACATTAATTAAGAATAATAAATGTTATATTATGCAGGGGACCTCTGACATACTCAAAATATTTGAATCAATAAAGGTATTGGTGAAAATGCAAAATGTGTCTTTTATTTTATGGAAAACACCATATGGATGTTTTGGCTAAACCAATATTTAGATTAGGTTTGAGATTATTTCAAATTTTTTGTATTTGCTGTTAAATATCTCAAGGATTTAACAGTGGTAAAGATAAATACCTGTTAATGAAATATATACAATAATGAGTTTATATTTTCTAATATATATATAGTATTTTTGAGTAGACCAAATATTTCTCTTTTTTCCCAATTTTTAAATTTTATTATTTTTCAAGTACAGTTTTGTCTATTACTCCCATCCCATCCCACCCCTGTGCTCCCCCCTACCTCCCATTTCTACCCTTCTCAGTTGTCCATGTATCCTTTATATATGTTCCTCTAAATCCCTCCCCTATTTTCCCTGAAATTCCCTCCCCTCTCCCCTCTGGTCACTGTCAGCCTGTTCTCTATTTCAGTGTCTTTGATTATATTTTGCTTGCTTGCTTGTTTTTTTGTTTAGCTTCCTGTTAAAGGTGAGATCATATGGTATTTGTCCTTCAACACCTGGCTTATTTCACTCAGCATAATGCTTTCCAGTTCCATCCATGATATTGCAAAGGTAGGAGCTCCTTCTTTCTTTCTGCAGCATAAAATTCCATTGTGTATATGTACCATAGTTTTTTGATCCATTCATTTACTGATGGGCACCTAGGTTGCTTCCAACTCTTGGCTATTGTAAATTGTGCTGTTATGAACATTGGGGTGCATAGGTTCTTTGGGATTGGTGTTTTAGGGTTCTTAGGATACAATCCCAGCAGTGGAATTGCTGGGTCAAAAGGCAAGTCCAATTTTAGTTTTCTGAGAAAATTCCATACTGTTTTCCATAATGGTTGTACCAGTCTGCAATCCCACCAACAGTGGACCAGAGTCCCCTTTTCCCCACACCCTCTCCAACATTTGTTGTTTATTGCTTTGTTTATGATAGCCATTCTCACCGGTGTAAAGTGGTATCTCATTGTAGTTTTAATTTGCATCTCTCTGATAGCTAGTGATATTGAGCATCTTTTCATGTGTCTCTGGATCCTCTGTATGTCCTCCTTACAGAAGTATCTGTTCGAGTCCTTTGCCCATTTTTTTATTGGGTTAGTTGTCTTGTTAGAGTGAAGTCATGTGAGTTCTTTGTATATTTTGGAGATTAAACCTTTGTCTGAGGTATCATTGGCAAATATGTTTTCCCATACAGTTGGTTGTCTTTTTATTTTAATGCTGTTTTCTTTAGCTGCGCAGAAGCTTTTTATTTTGATGAGATCCCATTTGCTTATTCTTTCCTTTATGTCCCTTGCTCTAGGGGACATATCAGTAAAAATGTTGCTGCATGAAATATCTGAGATTTTCCTGCCAATGTTCTCCTCTAGGACTTCAATGGTGTCACGGCTTATATTTAAGTTTTTTATCCACCTTGAATTTATTTTGGTGTATGATGTAATTTGGTGCTCAAGTTTCATTTTTTTTGCATGTAGCTGTCCAGTTCTCCCAACACCATTTGTTAAAGAGGCTATCTTTACTTCATTTTATGTTATTGCCCCCTTAAAAATAGACCTTATCTTTTCATATACATTATAACAACTTAAAATTGTTTTATCATAGAAGCCTGATGTTTTTGACAAGATGAATAATCATGCCATGTACAACTTGTTAATTAAGTCTTTTGGATATAACAGTCGTTAGAGAGAGAGAGAGATTGGGAGAGGGAGAACCTGAATGATTTTTCTTTCTTTTGCATCTAGTAACTTGTTTTTAGCTGATTAAATTATTCATTATTTTATTCACTTAACACACTGAGCAAATATTTATTGAGTATTTACTATATAACTGCCATATAAACAACATATATGCAAAAGCCACCCTCAAGCAGGTACATTTCCATTGGGTGAGACAGACAGTAGATAATTAAATGAGCCAAGCATCTACTAATATGCCAGATGTTGAGGGCTACAATAAATAAAAGAAAGCAAAACTGGAAAGGAAAGTGGGTTCTGGTATGAATGGGTCTGTACATTTGAATTCGTCGGTTATACATAGGAAAGTATTCATTTATTTGTTTGGAATCATTATGATGGTATTGTTTAAAGCAGGTTAAGAGAGAGGGGCAGAGAATTTTCAAGAAAGACCTTATAATTCATAACATAATGTCACGAATGCCTCATCTACGTAGAACTTAACACTTTTTCATAGTGCATTTGTCATATATTGTTCAAAAAGCATCAAAGCACTTGTTTGTTGACCTAACCCAGCATCAGTGGGGACCCTCCTGTAGAGAACTGATAAACCAAATGTTTTAAATCTTTCTCACTTCTATTTATTTTGTGTTCTCTCTCGGGTTCATCCAGCAGACTAAGGGCTTTTCATGCTGAGGTCCAGTCATTTATTTTTCAAGTGTTACAACACAAAACTGAAATTTTTAAGGATTTTTTTTCTTTTGGTAACAAAATTGGTTTAAAATATGAAACCAATTATATTAGTTTCGTGTCATTGAAAGTAACAAAAAGGAGATAATTAGCATTAGGTTGTGAAATAGAAGACTATTTCATAGCATATTTATTCTAGCGTATAGACTTCCTACATTATATGTCAGCACAAGAAAATTTTCTTCATTTTGTCATTGGGAGTGTTGGAAGTGAAAATAAAACCCGTTCTCAGCAATCCTTTCAGTCATTACCATCGACCCTTCCTTCAATCACTTGTCCATTTCCAATTTGAAAGACAGTGTAGGGAATAGTCAGTCAGAACATGAAACACACAGACACAAAGGAAGGGAATAAATAAGACAGTTTTTTTACTTATCATATTTTGCGGTATATAATGCACACTTTTTGCCCAGATTTTTTAAGGGAAATAAGATGTAAATTATATCGGGTACCACAAATTCCATGTCTATATAAATGTTTTAAATTCTCTTTTTTATGCTCATGTGTTAAAAGTGGAATTCTAGAAAGCAATAATGATATCCATATGTAAAGTAATACCCTATAATACGATACTTGGTTTTGTTTCTAAATATAAATAAATAAATAAATAATTGAATTAAAAATTCAGAATGAAAGATTTTTTTTTCTTGAAAGTTTGGGCCAAAAGCATGGGTGTGCATTATACACAGCAAACATATGGTACCTATTTAAAACACACACAAACACTGCATTATAAATAATAATAAAGGAATACGCTGCACTTACACCTAAAATGTTTCACAGAAGGGCAACATCCATTTACTAATTATGTTTGCAATGAGAGAATATTTTATTTTAAAAGATGAAATTATTTTCTAACATGTCCAATAAAACTCAAATGTAACAATCACAACATTATTATTAACTAAAGTGATGAAAATGACAATTTTCAATGTGTAACAATTTGGAAAGAGTAGGGGCTGATTATTTGGTTTATTAAATTTTACTTTGAGTGAGTTTTCAGTTATCTTGAAGCTGAGGAATAGCATGAATGATAGCCAAGCAGATATATCAGAAACCAAGCTTTGATTATTTATATAAATTTTCAGTTTAGCAAATAAGCCTAGTTCTTCCATAATCATCATTGAGTAATTCATATACACATATCTTAGTCTCATTTTGAAAATAACTTGTTTGAAGTATAAAATATTCTTAAATGGGGTGACCTGAAAACCCTCAGTACTGGGGCACTTCAGTTTTGAGGATACCCAAAACTGAAAGACTGAAAGCCTTTCTCTATGGACTCAGTTACTTACAGGAAAACTATTTTTCTTTTCATTGGAATACTGATGTACTCCACTCTCTCTCTCTCCTACTACATTAGGCAAAGTTCCATGGAGGCTACTTGCCAGAGTGGCCTTACAAAGTCTTTTTCAGTATTCAGGGAGGTCACTGCGACACTGCACTTTGATTTATTTCACCACCACTTGACAAATCTTTGATGATTCTCCTCCTGGGTGCAGAGCTTCTCCAAAAGAAATACCTTCACTAGGAACCTGAAACTGCAGGTCTGAGCATACGCCCTTGTGATTTTGGATGCCAGCTTACATTGGAAATCACAGGGTTTGTGTGTATGTGTGTGTGTGTGTGTGTGTGTGTGTGTGTGTTGAAGTCATTCTAATATTTCTAGCATGGCTCTATTGTGACAGTCCTACACCTTCAATTCAACCTCAGGTTTAGCAGCTCTCAGGAATGATGGGCTATTTGATACCCCATTGATGTAAATCTTGAAGACACCGTGTAAGCTTTCTTTTAGGTCAGATTATTGTATCGAAGCTTCAGACTGTGATGCAATCCATCTAGCTATATTCTGGTTGGTGTGAGTATCAACAAACTGGCATAAAATTTAGTTTATTGTACATGATACACTTCCAATAGCAAAAGGCTGTCCTTTGTTTAGTTTCCCTAGAATAACCTGAGCTAACATAATTCTCCTCTACAGGTTTAATCAGGCACCGGTAAAATATATTGAAAGTGCTGGAATGAGTGATAGGGAGAGACCTTAACACTGCCTTTAATTCTATGGATGCTGCAACAGGCATTTTTTACCTGAGAAAGAAGCATTCCAGAAAGTGATAAATCAGTTGAATTAACTACCAAAGACATTTATTCATATGCTTGAAGGTTTTATATTTTTAAATAAATTGGTAGCTGATCAGTATTTCTCCCTTTCCCTCTTGAATGAGAGTAAAATAATCCTTTAAAAAATTAAAAATAACTTTAAATAGTTCATCACATGAATACAGATGATATAAAAAGATGCTTTTATGTGAAATTGCATCACTATGCTAGTTTATATAGCATTTGAAATTAGTTGTGGCAGGCATTTGTCATTCTTCTGATATAATTTAAATCCTATGTAATCATATCTCTGATTTTATAATTATATTTTATATGTTGTGATGTATTGTACAGTTTGTGTGTGTGTGTGTGTGTGTGTGTGTGTGTGATGTGACAGAACAGTGAACCTAAATTTAGTTTGAAGTGTAATGAAAAACCAAGAGAGGATAATTTGCTTATACCGTGTGTTGGGACAGATTCATCTATCCTTTTATTTAATGGTATTAAATCATACAAGGAAGCTCGATTTTATATGCTAATTTTAACCTAAAAAAATTCTAAGCTTGCTTATTTAAATGTCCCCTGTTCTAAATTATACAAGCTACAGAAAACTTTAAAAAGTATATGATTGAAAATATAAAAAATATTCAACTCTGGTGAATTCAAAAAAATTATGATTGAACACATTAATTTATTCCATTCATTAGTTGAGGGGACATTAATACAAGCTCTTTTTAAAGAGCTTGTTTAAAGTAAACCAGGAAGGGGATGACCTGATTTTCATACACTACTTTATGATCTATAAATGTGAAAGAAATAACAATACGAGAAAATTGCATGTCTGAAGATTAGATTTAACTATCAGTTCCCGTGATTTTAATAGGATAGCTTAAGTGAGACATAACAAGTAAGTTCTTATAACACATTTAAAAAATTAAAGTTAGAACCCCTAATAATATGCACATTAAAACACACACATATACACATTTAAATTATAATCTTCCAATCATTTGCAGTCTCTAAAATAAAAGCCTGACCAAATAAGTATTTTTTACATTAGTCCATTTAATTTGTTTGTTATTGCTACTGTTTTATAAAGTTTTTTTACAAGTGTTTTAGTTTATTATTATTATTATCATTATTATTATTATTATTCACATTGTGCAGTTTAAGGACTGAGGCTTCAAGAAGTTAAGTAATATGTCCTTGGCCTTAGGACTGACAAGTGTATGGTTGAGTTAGTATCTAAAGCCATTGTATTGACTTTCAATAAATGTTTTAGTATACCATAGATATTGATATTGATAAAAGAGCATATCTATGGAGACAATTATTTCTTGATTTTTAAAATACATTGTAACACCATTCAAACATAATATAATATGACCTTATCATTACTTCTTATAATACAATAAGCATCTATCATTACTTCTTTAATCATATTACACAATTTGTTTTCTTCTATTAAAAGTGTTCTTTTTTATTTTCTACTAGAAAATGTACTTTAAATGACTGACAGGAAATGAAAAATCTAATTTCAGTCTTCACACGTATTCTGAATGACCTCAAGCAAGTCACTCTTTCAGTTTCTCCTATGTCCTGTAAGATGAAGGGGTTGAACTAGAATTAGTGATTCCCAGTCAAGGCTGTCTATAGAAATCTGACATGAATCATACTTTACAGGTACCTATATAATCATGGT
Organism: Sturnira hondurensis; assembly: GCF_014824575.4. NCBI lineage: Eukaryota > Metazoa > Chordata > Mammalia > Chiroptera > Phyllostomidae > Sturnira > Sturnira hondurensis. Next base: position 348,527 of record NW_028089315.1, read on the forward strand.
ATGGTGGTTATTAAAAATAAAAATTCTTACCAACTAAAAATGCATGCAAATTCTTCATGTGGGAGATCACATCTGAGATTTGCTTTCAAATACACAGCAGAATGAAAAAGAAAAGAACAGAAAAAGAAACAAAAATGAAGTTAAACAGAAGAGAAATGAGAGTGAAGAGAAGGTAAAATGGGACTCAATGGCCCTCAAAAAAATAAATAAATGAAGCTTCTGGTAATGTATAAAACAAGATGGTTGTTTAGTTCAGTTGATTGATACATGGGTTCTCATTCTCCTTGCATTTTTATGTTGTTCCAAAGTTCTGCTAAAACAAGCAACAATAAAAACTTTGCTCAAGTTTCGATTCTTCTACTTCTAGGGATTCTAATTAAATACTCTGATTCAGTGTTTCCCAGAGAGTGGTACCCAGAGCAGTGTCTCTACCTGGGCTTCTGTTTGAAATACATTAGTGGGATCCATCCCAGAACCACTAGGTTAGAAACACTAAGGTTGGTTCCCAGTGATCAGTATTCTTAAAAAAATCATTTCTGAGCCCTGGCTGGTGTAGCTCAGTGGATTGAGCGCGAGCCTGCAAACCAGAGGATTGCAGTTCGATTCCCAGTCAGGGCACATGTCTGGGTTGCAGGCTGGTTCCCTGCAGGCCAACTCCCAGCAGGGGGTACATGAAAGACAACCATACATTGATGTTTCTCTCCCTCTCCTTCCCCTCTAAAGATAAATAAATAAAATCTTTAAAAAAAAATCATTTCTGTGATTTTGATTTACGCATAAATTTGAGAACCAAGTCTAAGTGAAGGCCTATGTTGGTGTTATATTTAGTACTCTAGATTATTTAATATGCAGGCAGCCCTAAGAAGCACTGGACAGCCCAGACCTGCGTGGCTCAGGTGTTAGGTTGTTGTCCCATAAACCAAAGGGTCATGGGTTCAATTCCAGTCAAGGCACAGGTTGCAGGTTTGGTCCCCAGTCAAGGCATGTAGGAAAGGCAACCAATCAGTGTTTTTCTCCCTCTCTTCTTTCTCCCTCTCTTCCTCTATCTAAAAAAATAAAAATAAAAGTAAACAACAACTAGACAAGATTACCTTTGAACTCAATATTTCCTAAAGCTTTATTTTTTTTAAATCCCTAAAATTCATTAAAAACAAGAACACACATATTTTACCTCTTAGATTTTTTTGTTACATGCTAAAGATTCTTCAAATAAAATGAAGAAAATAATAATTTTATTGTTGAAGATTTGCCCAGCCCTGTTGAATATACAGTGTTGAATATAAACTCTGTTTCATGTACTCAAAACTATAAACCTACTTTGGCCCACCCTTATATATTAAACACTAGAATAGTGCCTGTCATATAAGAAGGGTTCAATAAACATTTGGGATTTTTTGTTTGTTTTAGTTTTTGTTGCTATATAACTACTTTGATTATTATAATATATTCAACATTTTTGATGCATGATCACACTTTTTTCTGGATGTTTACAATTTTTCACAAAGATAGTATTTTTGGATATTTAAAGTTTCAGACTTTAAAGATAGGACTTTAGTAGTATTTCACATGTTGACTTGATGATATGAATGGGAATGGCTGAATATTCAAGTTTAATGATCAAGAACTTCTGTGGGTATATTGATAATCTGTCCAGCTCAGGAAGAAAAGAAATATCGGGCAAATTTTCAGGACTGTCACTCTAGGATTGCGGAGACATTGGGAAAATCTGGTTGAATGTGAAATCTGTATGATTCAAAATCTGTGATTTTGAAGACTTTCTGTAAGGATATCAAACATTGCTATTTTTAACTTTACTCATGACTGTCTTCCTTATCATTCCATTTGGGTTTTGTTTTGTTAGTCTTGATTTTCACGTGGTTTTCATGCCTCAGAGGAGTGACATTGTTGCAAATTAGCAAATGCAACAGTTAGATAGCAAAATCGACTATAGCAGTGATGGCTTAGAATTAAGCAAAAGATATTGTATTCTAAATAGTAAGTGGGGAGGGGAGGGATGGTTTGTTTTTACTTGAGCTTGCCTTTGTACCCTTTTTAGCTCAAAGAACAGAGCCACACCGGTATTATCTGCGAATAGTTATATTGTGTTTGCAGACTGAATTGTCGTGTGAAAGTTTGTGTGTTCTTAATTTTCTTCCCTTTCTCTTCCATTTCCTTTTAGTTTATTATTTTTTCAATTCTTTTCTTTTTTTAATTTTGTATGCAAGAGAAATTAACAAGGTTTATTCTAAATAGTAAATGGCATGTCTGAAGTTGCAAGAACACAGTTGGTTTGCTAGAGTATTTTCTACATCTCCTCTATTTTCCATCTCAATTGACAGCTCTTCACCTTCCCTCTTCTCCGACAGCATGCTGACAAGTCTTGGTATCTCTCCACCCCATTCACTTTCCTTAAACTCTCCTTCAGGGAAGCTGAAATGTCAAGTTTGAAAAAGATTGATTCATCATTAGGAGTTTATCCTTCATATCATTCTTCACTGTATTGTTTCGATGTACATACCATATGTGTTTCTATTATGACAATTATAGGAAAGGAATGCAATCATTATTTTTAGTTGCTTTTTTTTTCATTATCCATTGGGTGATCTCCTAGAATTAGCATTCAGAGAGGTAACTGATTATTTCGGATGCCCCCTCCACAAAACCTCAAAACATGATCGCTTGTACATTTCCAGGGGCTATGTTCCAAGTGATGGGAGCACATTAAAGTTTAATACATTCACACAAACTACTTGTCAAGCTCTACCCAATATATTAGTTAAGTTTAGACTGGGAAAAAAGTCATATTACTGTAAAACTCAGATATACTATAGTTTATGGTGGAGAATATATCCTCCCATTTTTTAAGTTGAATTTTTTAGTAAAAGTGTGATTTATGAGAGTATGAATCTTTGGTAAACCATGTTAAGTTTCCCATTAATATATATTAAGTTTTTAATAAAGAGTCTCTGTAATTGTAACACTGTATAGTTTTCGAGATTTAAACCATTTCTTCTTGTTAACAGAATCTCAAGACCTCTTTAATTTTGTTTGAAAATCCTATGAAATACCACTGTCTAAGTAGACAGAGGGATCTCAGTAGAGCATAGAGTAAACAAAGCCGTCAGTTAGTATATAGATAAGAAAATCCAAGGGAGTCTCACTGAGGTGTGGCAGATAGAAAGGGGTCAGAGAGAGTAATGATGATGAAAATTAAAACCAGAAATGAAAATTAGTCATTAAAAGGGGGTCAAGTCTAGGAGTAATTAGGGACCTGGGTGGAATTCAATGTAAAATCCAGTAGACAAACATTGAGAAAGAGAGGTTACATGTATGGGAAAGGAGCCACAATTTACAGGAATTATGGTTGACAGGAGATACTGGCATATGAGAGTTTGTATCTACCAGGAACTTTAGTGGGAGATGCTCCCACCCAAGTTACATAACACAAGAAACAACAGGTGTCAGTGACAGCTCTCTATTGCACTCGGCACATTTTTTTCTGATATTGAAATGAAAGCAGACATAGCCTCTGACACATATAAGCAAACAAATTGTCCATTCTGCACTACAATATGGGAGCCAAATGCATTTTAAATAGTAGCCAGAAGTGAAATAAGCTAGAAGACATATTTAGTTGCAGTTAGAAAAGGAATTTAATGATGCAAGCATAGACATTAGAAACTAAGCCAACACTTGAAATTTGAAATCTGTCCTTATTAAATATCAAGTTGAGTTCTTGCAGCTATAGATTTCAATGGTTGACTCCTCAATACATGTGACCAAGTTATTAATGCTGATGTGAAATTACTCTTAACTGTTATGTAAAACCCAAGAAACATTATGGAATTAAATAGAAAACTTTTGAAGCTCTTTGTTTGGAAATTAGGCCCACAAATTGCTAATGACTTTTATAGATATTGCCAGTAGTCAAAATACATTCAAGCAAGAGAATTGTAGGAGGCTTAACTATAAATACATAAAACTAGCACACACTACAAAAAAGTCCTTCAACTATTATGTAATGATATAGGTTAAAATCTAATTACCTAACTCTGTTGTGTATCCCAGTTGACAGTTTAGGGATATTACCAGTGAATTTCTGTACATCTTGAATTTTCAAACTTTTCTGAGGGTAAAAATGTCCTTTCAAACAAAGCATTTTGTTGTATAAAAGCCTTGATGTATAAAATAGATAAAAGTACTCTCATTTGACTGAAACTGGCGAGGGTGAGGGATATATAGCATAATTTTGACCACTTTGCCTCTTCATTAACCTCCACGGTAGCAGCAGGTAATGGGAAGCTCTAGGCTTCTCTAGAATGTAATATAAACCCACTGCTGTGAACCACTTAATCTTCAATAACAACAAATACTCTGGGATCACATTTGTTATTTTTTGCAAGTCATTTGGAAGATGATGGAAATCATTTCTCTTCTACCACTTCATTAATTTCAGTGAGAAAATAATGGTATATGTTTTTAAAATAGTAAAAACTATTCATGTAAAATGAATTAGTTTCCTATCCTAATTGCATTTCCCAGGTATATTGCTGTTAATGGTCTCTTGTGAATCCTCCCAAAGATACATTATGCACTCACATGTGCATACACAGTACTCGTGCACATGAGAATAGAAAATGTGTAGTCATTTGTACTTAGATTCATGAACCAAGAACAAATATTTGTTCTCTTTATATTTAAATATTTGCTTGTATCTTATTAAACACTGCATAAAATGTCAATATTTGGATAATCCATTATTATTTTACCAGTTATTATTAATCAACTACAAGGGGGGACCCCCCAAAAAGTGGAATTTATGTATTAAAAACTGTGTATTTATACTTACATGTTCAAACTTCAGTCACCTTCAATGTACTCTCCATTTGATTCAGGACACCTATCAAGTCATCTTTCCACAGCTCAAGACCATTTTTGAGCACGTTGATTTTGATGCCTTTTAGTGCTTCTGCTGTTTACCTTTGTGGACTTTCTCAATCAGGGAAACAAGTAAAAAAAAAGTTGTGTGGAATAAGATTGAGTGATTAGGAAGGATGGAGCACAGAGGTCATAAAAATTTTTTTTGGTCATACTAATCTTTTTTGGACATTCAGTGTTGTGTGGGCAGGTGTGCTTATAAATCACTTGTTATGAAATAGGCAGCCACACTGAAAAAGTCTTCCAAACATATTCACTGAAGGCAAACACAACCTCTCACTACAACTCCAACTGGTATGATGATACAGATGGGTTCCTTGAACACTCACCTAGCGAGGGAAGCCTTTAATACAAGGGGCCCATCTTCCAGAAGATAGGTCATTTCTTTTTGTGTATATACCCTTTGTGTATATTTTTAGGCTAAAATTGTATTAATTACAATTATGTACTGACCATCTTTATAGAACTATTTATGAATGTACGCACACACTTATGCAGGACAGAGCCCTAGAGGAGGAGTTATTGCAGAACTGCTGTAGAAGAGCCATGGGAGAGCTCACATCAACTGTGATATGAAAGGGACTGTACCTGCGCCTTCTCCACCCATGGTCCGTCATCGCATCTATTTTACCTTTCAGAGAGCTGAAAATACTGTATCACTTTTCATTTGATCTCACCCTTTCTATTCGCTGGTAGACTGCAAATATTTTTATATAAAGTCATTTCACCTTTTTGATTAGCTGGCTTTCATGTCAGTTTCCAATTTTCTAATTCATTTATAAGGACCCTTCTATTATTTAAAAAAATGCCCCTTTTAAAGGGCTTGAAAAAATCCAAAGTTTTTAGATTTGTTTTATTTATATATTTGCACTTGATATTATTCTCTTTCATGGCTTCTGGATTTGATATAAAAGTTATTGTGAGAAGTTATTAATGTCAGAATTTTTTTTAATGTTAGTTACTGGCCTGGATAAAATGCACCATTAAAATGAAATTTCCCATTGTTTCTATAAAAATGATACATATTCTTAGTAATTAGTTGGTACTTTTACTTCAACAATGAGAAATATATACTATTTTGTTTTTTCTTTTTTGAATCATGATTGCTGGAAATTTCAGAGTCAAGTGTGAAAATTCATATTGTTGTCATATTTAGTATATTTTATCCTTTATTTTACAATCCACTTTTTACTTTAGATCCTTATTTTAGTGGACAGTCCAAAAACAATGTTATTTTTAAATGTGTATGTAGATTGTATGTGTAGACTTAGATGTGTGTGTGTGTAGAGAGAGAGACACACACGCACACACAGGTGATCTGTTTTAAGCAGCCATGAAGTTATTATTCTAGAGAGAAATATCAAAATTTTGACTTTCTGGTTATCTATTTCTACATAATAAACTTCCACAGAATGTAATGGATTAAAACAACATGTTATCTATTATAATGTTTGAGATTGTTGGGCCAAAATGGGTGGTTATTTTGAAGTCCCCCAATAGCTACATTTAGATCGTGCCTGAGGTTGGAGTCACCAGAACACTTTGTTCACCTTCTTGTGCTGAGACTGACATGAGGGTGTGGCTAACTTGACCTCTCACAGAGCCTGACAATCTTAGGAAAATGGGATTTCTTTCATGATGGCTCAGAATTTCAAGAGATCCAAAGAGAAGATCTTGATTCTCAATGGAAGAATCATGAAAGGATTTGTGATATCCATAATTTGAAATGCCATGTAATAAGAGTATATTACTTTGGGTAAAATTACCTATGGATATATACATCACATGATACATATGATACAGAAACATGTGTGCGTGCAGTCTGTAATGTAGTGCACTGAGTGTAATCCTGTGATGTCCTACTTATGGCCCGAAGGCATGTTATTCCTCTTCGTCTCTTCCTCACACTTCTACCAGGTTGCTATCATAATTCCCTTTCGTACATACTTGGCAATAGACACAGAGTAATTTGTTCCAGGTTAGATTGCTAAGCGTTAGTGTTAGAACAGGAATTTTAATCAAGTGACATAGAACTTCTATCCTGGAAATTGCCATGTTGGGGTCATTATCTAGAGGAGGGGGTCTCAACAGGAAATGCACCAAAATGCTCATAGATTCACAGCATTATAGAAATTTTGATCATGGAAGAAATTTAGGGATTAGCTTTCTTAATATTATTTTTTGTAACAAAGAATGGATTCGCAGGAAAACTAGAGATGCAGTGCTACAGTGTATACCGGTGCTCATGCGGACCTGGCTGGCAGCCCTGGCTCTGTGTGGACTGACTGTGGAACCTACCAAACCCTGTCACCTTCGGTTTCTCCCCGTGTTCCATAGTTTCTATTTATTGCGGCATTCCCACAAACCGTCTCAAAGCTTAGAGGCTTCAAACAACAGAGGTGTATTATATCTATGGATTTTGCAGTTACCTGGTAAGTTTTTCTGCCAATTTCACTTAAATTTACTCAGGAACTACTTGTTTGCCTGACCCTGATCTTAGATGGGACAGCCAAATTGTCTATAATCTTTGAGCAACTTGTCTCTCATTGGAAGCTTCCTCACTGCATAGGAACCTCAGGGGAGCATCCCAAAAGGTGCAAAGGTAGAAGCTGCAGTTCCATTAAGGTCCAGGCCTTGATACTCACACATGTTACTGCTGCCACCTTCTATTGACAAAGCAATTCACAAGGCTGGACCAAATTCAAAGGGTGGTGAAGCAGGTTCTGTTTCTTAATAGTAGGAGCTAACAAATAATATATAGCCATATTTAATGTATTACAACCTCTAAAATGAAAAATAAAATAAGCCTAAAATACATCATAACAAAAACATTATAAAATGTTTAATGCAGTATGTAGATTTTCAATAAGTTTTTCCAAATAAGTGTTACTATTTTTAGCACTATAATTTATTTTTTGAGGACTTTCAACAACCAATTACTGATGAAGTCAGAGTTCGTAATTGGGTTATATGATACACAGGTTGGATTATTTCTTCTCCAGACAGTGGTTCTAATTGTGTATTCCAAATTCTGCTTCAGAGTTTAAAGTGATTTAATTTTGGACTATTATGTCCTCCATTCCCACCATTAGTTGCCTCCATCTCTTTTACTCCTCTTTATTTTCTCTATGGCATATATTACTACCTAATGTACATATGTATTTCATTTATTTTACTACATTTCTAGTATGTGATCTTCATGAAAGAAGTAACTTTGCTTGCTTGCTTTTCTTCTATAATCCTAGGGACTAGAAACTGGTATATAATAGGTGTTTAGTATATGTGGGGGATATAAAGAGTAGCACAAGTAATTGAGCATGAACCACTTTGATTTTCTTAGAGCTAAAGTAGTAATATTTGTTAACAACAATACTTTTGAATATATATATGTGTATATATATATATGTATATATATTATATATATATATAACACAAACAAACAAACTTTTTAAAAAGAACAGAATGTAAGTATGTTGTGATTTTTCCCCCATGAACTTTTTTCCCTTAAAATGTCTGAAGGATTCTTCAAAATTTAAGAAATCTTTAAAGACTGCCTTTTTTTGCCATAATTGATATCACAAAAAGTTTTTGTCAATTTAATTTTTTATTATGCTTGACTTGAAAATAGAGCTACGAGGAAGGTGGGACACATAATTATCTGCATTTTTCAAGTAAAATTGATGAGGTTCAGAGAATTCATTTCATATCTGTAAGTTCCACAGCTAGTATTTAACCGAGCTAGGGTTTGGAATCTGGATGTTGGGAATTCCTATCCAGGGGTTCTCCTACCTTATCAGCAATCTCTGTAGGCTTGACCCTCACAGTCTGTCTTCATAAAGTCTATACCAGTATCCTATATAGTATGTGTAGCTCCAATTTTTAGGTGGCAAGATTAAGGTTAAGAAAGTACAAATAGCTTCCCTAGGCCATAGAACTAACATCTGTTTTCAGCCATGATAAATAATCTTTCCTTCGTTCTACTGAGCCATTCTCAGTATGTTATATGGACACTCACTTTTATTAGTGTTTTTAGCAGTTTACTAAAATTATTATTGCCCTAAGATTAATATATTGAGCATATATGAAGATGTTTATGCACTGTCTATAAATAACCGCAATCTCCCATTTCTTCCTTTGCAATTAAAAAAAAAAATTAGCCACCATGCCAAATGATACCAAATGGAAAATATCAATGTGGGGTAATGTCATTTGCTCTCTCCCAAGTTTAACATGCTCACATTTTATTCTGATTGAAATTACCACTGATTTTTCAAATCTTATAATGTGAAGAGCCTAGGACAATGTGAGAATTCACCACTGGAAGTGATGACTTCAAAATGATTTGTGACTATTCTTCAAATAGAACAGAGAAGATTAGGAATTATTTCCTGTAAGGATGGTGTTGATTTTCATCTTTTTAAAAATCTTACCAGAATAGAAGCTATATTCATTCTTCATAAGCCAAAAGTCCATTCTCATTTATTCTTATATTATATAAGAATAAATATAAGAAGTCCATTCTCATTTATATCTTATATTCTCATAAGAGTTAAGCTACTTTTTAAAAAAATATATCTTTCTGAGGACTGATTTGGGTGAGAATTAGAAATACACTACATTTGTGAACGAGTGGCTATTTCAGCTGCAGTTACTCAGTTCAAATTGTTAAAAACAGTGAAATGGAGCACCCATAGTTACATTCTATGTGTTCATGGTAGATTGAATTAGCACAGAGATTGAAATAAATGTTTTCCTCTAAGGTACAGAATGTAAGTCTTTGTCAAGAAGATAGGAAAGTTGTTTTGTTTTATTTTGTTTTTCATCTACTTCATTTGTTCTATTAAGTAGGCAAAATATCGTTTTGATTACACAAATACTGATATTCTAATTTCAAATATCAACACATTAATTCTCCAACATAAAATCAGATGAAATTTGTTAAGGACTTTCAATAAAAGAATTAATCTGCAGGATTTTAAAAGTTGAAGATTATTGACATAAAGGGGAATAACCAAAAAACACCACAATTCAAAAAAAGTAATTTATATAATTACATAGTTATCAGATATAGATCTTTAAATATTTAAATTTAAAATGCATATCTTTAAAAAGTCCAAGGCTATTTAGGTTTAGAAAAATGCACTGTTATAAAAAACAAATACTTATAACCTCTCAAGTTTATAACATATAATATTTATGTTATACTTTGCACAGATGATATTGATTCAACTAAACATACATTTGTTTTAATTAAATGTACAGAATTTTTCTAGCATCTAATTCTGTCACAAGCTTGAGCTTTATCAAAAAAGCACATGTTAAAATTTCCCACATAAAGGCAGATTTTAAGATAGTCATTTATTATGTCTGTGAACAAAAATCCTCTACAAATGTCTTTGATCTATAATTGCTGTACTGAATTATCATATTGAATAGGGAATCCCAAGTCTAATATATTCTAAATATTAATTTTATTTATTTTTTAATACCACAAAATATTTCTACCTTTAAAAGTTGGAATATTATTTTGTTACTTATTAATATATATTTTATATTTTATTGGCTATACTATTACAGTTGTCCCAATTTTTTCCTTTTGCCACCCTCCACCCAGCACACCCCATTCTCTCAGGCAATCCCCACACCATTGTTTATATCCATGGTCATGCATATAAGTTATTTAGCTACTCTATCTTCTATTCTGTATTTTACATCCCCCCATGGCTATTCTGTAACTACTTATTTGTACTTCTTAATCCCCTCACCTCTTCACCCATTCCCCTATAACCTCCTTCTCCCATCTATTAACCATCAAAATATTCTCTGTCTGTGTTTTCTTGTTTGCTCAGTTTGTTTTAAAATTCAGTTGTTGGTAGATATGTATTTATTGCCATATTATTGTTCATCATTTTGATCTTCATTTCTTAAATATATCCCTTTAACATTTCATATAACAATGGTTCGATGATTCTGAACTCCTTTAGTTTTTTCTTGTCTAAGGAGCTTTTTATCTACCCTTTGATTCTAAATGATAGCTTTACTTGGTAGAACAATCTTGGCTATAGCTCCCTGATTTTCATGACTTTGAATATTTCTTGCCAATCCCTTCCAGCTTACAGTTTCTTTTGAGAAATCAGCTGATAGTCTTGTGGAGAATCCCCTGTAGGTAACTGCTTTTCTCTTCCTACTTTTAAGATCTTCTGTTTATCTTTAACCTTGGCATTTTAATTATGATGTGTCTTGGAGTGAGCTACTTTGTATACATTTTGTTTGGGACCCTCTGTGCTTCCTGAACTTGCATGTCTATTTCCTTCACCCAATAAGGGAAGTTATCTGTCATTATTTTTTCAAATAGATTTCCAATTTCTTGCTCTTTCTCTACTCCTTCTGGCACCCCTATTAAGTGAATGTTGGAACACTTGAAATTGTACCAGAGGCTGATTATTGTACCTTGTTTGGGGGGGGATTATTTTTTCTTCTTCGGATTGTCTTTGAAATATTATTTTAGTAAACAGCTTATGCAATTAAATAAAGCTAGAGAAAAAGGAAAAGCCCAAGAGAAGTAAAGGGGAGGGGAAAATGATCTTATGTTTTTAATTTCTTACAAAAATAGATGATTTGAATCAATTTTATTTATTGATGATGATTTGTTTCTCCATCAGAATGTGGATGTTTAAGTGTGTAAGTTTTCATTTATTCTTATGAACCACAAATTATGAGTGTTTTTGTTTGGGATAGTCACAGATTACATATTTCATTGTCTTCTTTAAAATTAAAACTCAAAGTATAAATTTATTATGATAACATACAGTTATAACATACAGTATAAATATAAATGTATTAAATTATGCATAGGTAGTATGGAATTTTATGAGTCCATGTCTGAATTTTTGGAAACTAATTTTCTTTAATCCAAAGAGTCTCAGATGTCTTCTAAATCTTCCTGCAGTTCCCACCAGAAATATTCAGAAAAGATTTTAGATATTTTGTAGTTAATAAATATAGTAAGATAGTCCAGGCATGGCTTGGGATTCGTTTCAGAAGTAGTTACTTGCAAGGAATGTAAATAAAGCAATGAGTTATTATCTGATACCTTATTTCTGTTAAGAGATCCACTTTATCTATACAATTTATTGAAGATGTGAGTCTTTACTCTTGATGCTATTTTGTATAATAACAGATAGTTGTGTTCCAAGTGCTAAATGTGCTATCATTTCATATGGTTAAAACACAGTGCCATATTTTGGGATGTGCTTTTTATGATAATTGAAGCATATTCACTTCACAGTTCTCTATCAACATAAATATCTGGTTTCTCCATGTTACATAAGAGAAAAATTTTCTAGAATTTTACAGGTAGTGGCACAGTCTCTACTGCCCTCAGGCCCAAAAGTGTGTTTTTGAAGAATAAAAAAGAATTCAGGGTGACCAGAAATGGAGTTTAAAACTAATATACGGTGTCTATAAACATCACTGTGAGACTGAAGATTAAACAGCGACTTCAGAGCTCAGTGACAATGCATGAAAAGCTGCAAAGGAGTTCATTTTCTCCAAAACCAACTCTAAGTCACAGTGCCCTGGCAGCTGTCATTACATAATCTGCATATCAGCAGTGCCAAGATGAAGCTCCTTCAAATAAATTTATGGCCACAAGGACCGGGTGGGTTTATTAGTTTTAAACAAATTTTCAAAACTTTAGCAGCTTGATCAACACTGATTTATTATCTTAGAATTCAACAGGAAGGGATTTAAGGTAAGTCTCACTAGGCTGAAATCAAGGTGTCAGCCAGGCTATATACTTTTCTACAGACTGTAGCTGAATATCAGTGTCCTTGCCTTTTCTAGCCATTTTCTAGAGGCTGCCTGCATTTCTTTCTTTCATTTTCTTTTTTGCTTTTGTTTTGATTTTAAAAGTTTTATTAAGGAAACTTTGTTTTATTACATCATGTAAGTTTCGGGTGCACAACATTATAATTCTACACTTGTATACACTATGGAGCACTTAGCACCAAAGGTCTAGTTTCCGTCTATCACACACAATTTCCTCCCTTACCCATTTTGCCCTTCTATACCCTCTTGCCTTCTGATGACCATCAATATGTTGTTTGCATCTATGAGTTTGTTTGTTTGTTTTGCTTTATTTGTTTGTTTTGTTCTTTATATTCCCCATATGAGTGAAATCTTATGGTATTAACTTTTAAAAAATCAACTGTATTAATAATTTATATACCATTAAATGAATTTATTTTAAAAATTCAGATTTTGATGACTGAATATGACTGTGTAACCAACACTACAATCAACATATAGTGTATTTCCACAACCCCCAAAACACCTTTGTGCCCATTTGCAATCAATAATATCCCTAACCCCAGGAATACATACCAACTGGTCTATCATATTTTGCCATGTATAATGTGCTCAGAAATGTGGGTGTGCATTATAAACATCAAGGTATGGGTATTCCTGCCAGTATAGGTTATTCTTGCCTTTTTTAGAATTTTATATAAGTGAAGTCATTCAGTATGTGGACTCTTAATTTGACTAGCTTCTTTTCCTCAGTATGTTGTTAGGTCTATCCACATTGTTGAGTGTATAAATACNAAAACACCTTTGTGCCCATTTGCAATCAATAATATCCCCAACCCCAGGAATACATACCAACTGGTCTATCATATTTTGCCATGTATAATGTGCTCAGAAATGTGGATGTGCATTATAAACATCAAGGTATGGGTATTCCTGCCAGTATAGATTATTCTTGCCTTTTTTAGAATTTTATATAAGTGAAGTCATTCAGTATGTGGACTCTTAATTTGACTAGCTTCTTTTCCTCAGTATGTTGTTAGGTCTATCCACATTGTTGAGTGTATAAATACTTGTGGTAGATGGAATTCTAAGAGGCCTCAAGACCCTTCCTGATAGACATGCATTTTTCTCCAAGGTATACACTTAAGCACTGATCTAGGTGCTATGGTAAAGGGGTTATGCTGATATAAAATGCTAAAGCAGTTTACTTCAAGACAGAAAGAAAAAAACTGGATGAGCCTGCATTTTATTTAAATTCCATTTTCAAACTGATTGTTTCTAGTATATAAAATACCATTGATTTTTGTATATTCAACTTGTATCTTCTGTACCTAATAAGTCACTTATCAGTTTAAGAAGGTTTTTGGGGGGTATTGCAGTTTTTAATTACATTTATGGGAGGTGAATTTGTTAATAAGACTATATATCTTATATAATCTACATTTCTTAACTCGTAGTTTCTTCCTCTCTCAAAACCAGCAGTGAAGGCTTGAAGTCCTAATCATATGGCATCACTCTGAGCTTCTCCTATTCCTCTTCTACTTTTCAGGACTCCTGTAACTATGTTGGGCCCACCAAGACAATGAAGGATGATTTCTCTGTTTTAAGGTCATCTGATTAGCAGCCCTGAATTCCTATCCCTCTTCTTCTTTTTTTTTTAAACATAACATAACATACTCTCAGTTTCCAGAGATTAGGGTGTGGGCATCTTAGGGGCACTATTATTCTGTCTGCCTCCTTTATCATTAATCATTTGGCTTGTGGACCAGACAGTTCTCAAACTTTTCAAACTGTGGCCCAAAACCAGTTTGTTCGCATCTCTTTTTGTGCTATTTTAATTTATTATTGGCCATTGAATATTCTTTGGATGACTTTAACACCAATCACTTTCGACGGTACTTCCTGTCTCTATAACATGACTGTCATTTTATAAGAAATTTATAAATTGAGGGTAATAGAACTGTATTTATTAATTCTCTTGTGAGTGCAAACTCTGATTATAGCCCCCCCCTTTTTTTTTCTGTAAATGTTTGCACCAGCCTGTTTCTCACTTTTCTCTCCTTTTCTTTTGACAATAAGTTTAGTTACTGGCTTTCATTGGTTTCTTAGCCTACACGTACAGTGCTTTATTCTTAGTTGACCATTGCTTTGGTTTTCTTTGTTATATAACAGCTTTGGCACTTCTAGAACAACTGCCTTTTCTGGTAGAAAGAATATGGGAAAGCTGTGGTTACAAGGCAAAGGAGACAAAATTAGGGCTATGGTTTCTACTGTTGTTTTCTCTAGTAAACTCGAGTTAGTGCTGGTGCACAGAGAACTGGCCTCTCAGAAGCCAAATTCACACTCATTTTAAACAGCAAAAATCTATTCTTTTGTAGATGACTATATGATTTAAGAGTATCCATTTTGGAGCCAGACTGCATAGGTTTAAATATTAGCTCTAATACTTATTTAGCAATATAGCCTTGGGCAAATTATTTAACTTCTTCCTGTGTCAATTTGGTCAATATGTGAAGTACCCTTCTTAAGAGTATTAAATGACTTGACATTTATATGATATACTATGTGCTAAGTAAATTATTGTTTAACAAGAGTTTATAGAGTACAAAGTAGACACCTGCATATTATTTAACAAACTTATTCAGTATGTTTCTACTTGCTTTTTCCCCACATACATTCAACTTTTCTTCACCTTTACTTTTTTGCATTTTAAATAATTATCTTCTTACCCTCAGTCCTAGTCCACTACATTGTTAGTACATTGAGATCAGCAGAATAAACACATTGAAACAAGCATCTGGGAATACCAAAAACTTTACTTAGACAGCCAGAGTACCAAGAGAAGTAGTATTTTCTAGCCATTTATAGCCAAGTAGTTGCCATCTATAGGGAAAAGTAGATTCTTGATATGAACAGATCACAAAAATATTCTATCAACAAACAGAGATTTGTTTTCCTGATAAAAATACTAATAGACACTGTTCCAACTTTCATATATATGAATACCTGTGTCTGGCACTCTGATGTTCATTAAATGTTTGTTTTAAAGAAATAGGTCCAAGTGATTCTCTTTCTAAAATGTCAAAACAACTGGTTACAACATGAAAAAGATGGTTACAATTTTTATGGGTGTCATCCAGGAAAAATAAGCAATGGGACACAATTTCTCTTTTTATAAGTAAACTTAGAGCAGTTTCAAGAAGAGAAAAAGGTAGGGGCTGGTGGATAGAGAGAAGAGAGGAAAATAAATAGAAAGAAATGGGGGAGGGGCGGCCATGTTTTTCTTGTACTTAGATTCTCAGCTGCTGTGAACAGTAAATAATTCACCAGGGGAATGAATGTGCCCTTCACTGTTCAGTGCACAAACCACCAGGCAAAGGCCCGATGATGCTGCAGTTTTATGAACAAGATGATTCACTTGTTATTAGAATAAATACCCTGCATGGTTGTTGAAGAAGGCTGATAAATGTAGGCATGAGAGCACAATTTTGTTATGATAGTCAATGTCTTATATTTAATATATACTCTGGCCAGAAATAAAAGCCAACGGACAGAAAGAAGAAGCTGAATATAAGAAATGAGTGTTAGAAAACACCAAGGGATAAGGCCAAGGGTTCAATGTAAGAGACAAAAAAGTATCTAAGAAGGATGGAGTTAGGAAAACATCTTATCTATAACACAAGTATTGTAGTCTCATAATTGACAAAGTGCATTTATCTAGGAAGGAACCTATTCATTCATCTTAAGTCATTCAGGATCACAACCAGGAAGTGTGGATCACAGAGTCCATAGTGAATACCCTGTTAGGCTTCTGATTCTCTGCATAAGCAATCATAATCCAAAACTGAAGACAGCGAGTCGATGATAGATGGACAGGTAAGCAGATGGAGATATAATAGATGTATGTAAGTTGAAAAGGAAGGTGCTGGTAATTAGGCTGTTATGCCTCATTTAACTAAGTTTATGGACTATAACTTTTTATTGATGCTTTCATTCATTTATTAAAATGCTGTCCAAAACTGTTAAACTGATGAATGCTTAAATTTATTTGTTCTGGATACAAATGGCTATAGATTTTCTTTGGCTCCTTTTTTAAAAATAGCAATAATGTCTGCTGCATTGAATTTTAGGATATTTTGCTTTAGTTTTTAATTATGATAATTAAGGTTCCCTCTAATTAAAATCTTCCACTTTAACGTAAAAAGAAGAACATATAAATATACTTCATAAGCCAATAATTTTGCCGTGATATCAATATTTGTTAACAAAATCTTAAAAGTTGGCCCAATAACCTCCAGCTATGGAGAAATCCTTATGCCTCTTCTCTTCCCTCTGCCTCACTTCCTCCACTTGAATAATGTTTCAGAAATTCAGGGACAATCCTGGGTACCACACCCTGGGTTCTGCATTCTGCACCAGCCTCCTCAGTAAGCTCTTAGTCCCGAGTGGCCAGAGTGGGCCACCATCTCTTGTGTAGCTCCTGGGAGATTCTGGAATTGGGGATGCAAGGCCAGCCTGGGCCTGGGACTGGCTATTGAATATTGTTTGGATGGCTCTAATACCAATCACTCTCTATAATTCTTCCCATCTCTACAACATGACTGTCATTTCATACGTTCATAAATTGAGAGTAATAGACCTGCATTTATTTTTCTTTTGGGAGCACAAACTCTGATCACAGTCATTTTTCTGTAAATGTTTGTACCAGCTTGTCTCTCACTTGCTTAAACCTTCTCTTTTGACAGTAAGTTATTGGCTTCCGTGTGTTCATTACCCTACATTTATAGTGCTAAAGACAAGGCCTAAAGCAATCCCAACAAGGACACTCCTTTGCCTTTTCTTGTAGTTCATCTTTACCCTGTCAGATACAACCCCGTCAATGTTGACTGCTGCTAATGTTAATGAGCAAGGCGGCCTCTACAGTCTGTCTGCATAATCCAGGGCTTCACATGGCAGCTGAGATCCAGAAGTTTTACACAGGAGGTGCACTTATCTTCTAAGACTGGTTCTGCACAGTTATGAAATGAGGATAACTAAGCTCTCACAGACTGTCAAGTGAGGATTTGTGAATGAAAAGGAAGTCGAACTCTTGTGTACCATCGCATAACATGTGCACATTTGTCCCGGATTTTCTCACACCCTGCACTATAGGAGAATCCTGGATAAGGAGAGACCTAGCTCCCTACGAGTAGTGTATGTCCTCACAACACGCACCACCCAGCCCACCAGGACCCTAGTTCTGCCCTTGTTTTCTCTAAGCTGGGGTTCGGAACATGTTGCTAACTGTGGATCAGAGACTCACTGAAACCCCATGGGTCTCACCCAATCAACTGATGAGCAGACTGTGCTGCAAGTACTCCAGAGCCTTTCTGCCCTCCAGTGGTTCCCCCCACCCACCACCAATAGAAAGAGACCACGTGGTGCATGTGCCAAATTCCTGCTTTGGAAAATGGGGCGAAGTTGGAGCCTTGGAAATGGGAGAGGTAGGAAGCCTTGGAGAAGGCTTGGTGAAGCTAATGAGGGTAAGCTGGCCTTTCCCAGCCAGGGCAGAAGGGAAGCCTCTGTCCCATTCCAATAATGAAATATTGATAGCGGTACTAAAAAAAAAAATAGAATTTTAAGCCTTTTGTAAAATACAGTTCAGTGATGTGGAGATAAATAGCATGCCTATTCTCATCTAGATTAACTCGTGTCAGCTTTATGGAACATATTGCTTAGTATTGTTTTAAAGTGAACAGTACTTCAGTATGCATCTATCTCTTCAAGCAACAATAGAGGTGGACATTCTCACAAACCCCCTCTGCAGCTGCCACAGGTAAGAAAATGAACAGATTCCCCAATGTCACTGGACACCCAGCACTACAGCACTTTGTGTGGGCTGTTAAATCTTCCCTGAGAGGGGCCACACCCACTGACAGCTTTTCCCTAGGGCATTTTGATAATTACACCCACAGACTAGATAGAGGGGAAAACATTGCCTACAGACAAGTGGGAACTGTAATCCGTTTAGACAAAAGAAGAAAACTTCCCAAATCACAGATCCACTACTCTGTCACTAGCATTTTTTTAACCATAGGAAGTTTCAAAGTGTACCAAAGTGCAGAAAATAGGCTGGTGAATGCCCATATATCACTGTTTCCCCAGTTGTCAGGTTTTGCCCTCCTTTCATTTATAACCCCTTTTCCTGCACATTCTGAAAACCACTTTATTAATAAACACAGTGAATGGCAAAAAAATGGCTGAATACAAATATGTAAACATTTTTGCTGATGATTTGGTTTGAAAGATTTCTTACTTTATTTAAAATTACNTGAGAGTGGCCACACCCACTGACAGCTTTTCCCTAGGGCATTTTGATAATTACACCCACAGACTAGATAGAGGGGAAAACACTGCCTACAGACAAGTGGGAACTGTAATCCGTTTAGACAAAAGAAGAAAACTTCCCAAATCACGGATCCACTACTCTGTCACTAGCATTTTTTTAACCATAGGAAGTTTCAAAGTGTACCAAAGTGCAGAAAATAGGCTGGTGAATGCCCATATATCACTGTTTCCCCAGTTGTCAGGTTTTGCCCTCCTTTCATTTATAACCCCTTTTCCTGCACATTCTGAAAACCACTTTATTAATAAACACAGTGAATGGCAAAAAAATGGCTGAATACAAATATGTAAACATTTTTGCTGATGATTTGGTTTGAAAGATTTCTTACTTTATTTAAAATTACTAGCTGTATTAAGAGTAGGTAAAATTTGTATAGTAGTTTCCATTGTTATAATTCAGGTCTTTTTGGATATTGGTACTTTAGCCTCTGAGACTATATCCTGGTAAAAATAAATCCATGAAGAGGTCCCTTTAACTCTCTCTGTGAAGTAATGTTTCAAATATGTACCTCCCTTTCTGGGGATATTTATTCCACGTCACCACATGTACTAAACAAAGTTTGAGAATAACATTGAATTCCAACAGTAATCTCTTTCCTTTGAACTCCCAGAGCATTTTAGCTATGTATTACTGTTACCGAACAAAGGGTCTGAGGGGTGGGGGGCAATACTTGGCCCACCCAGGGATGCCAAAAACTGCTTCAGAAAACAGGGGCCCCTCCCAAGGACAGTATACTAATATCTATTGGGCTCTTCTGTCCGCCGCTAATTGGAAAGACATCTCTCAATGCCAGAGATTTGTGAAAAGGAAACAAAATGTTTATTTAATGCTATTCAGGCCTAGTGCCTTCATTAAAATATCAAAGTCTTTAAGGGTATACACCTACACGCACCCACACACAGCACTCCCTTCTCCCAACTCCGGGTACCGTTAATCAGGAAAAGAGCACACGTCCGTTTTTTTCAGGTCGCTGGCACTTGAGCTGTGTCGTCTGTCCAGGCAGGATCTCCAATTAATCCAAAGTCATGCGGCACCTTCCACTGGCAAGAGTTCTTTGTACCAAGCTCCAGTCAAAGTCTCTCCTGGTTTCCAGGCCACTTGGCCAAAAGGGGCACCTCGGAGCCGCGTGGTCCTCTTCTACCAAAGCCGCACTCCACCAAAAGCGTGCGTCTTTCTTCTTCACCTGGCCGCGGGGATCTCCATTCTGGCAAAGCTGCATGGTCTTCCCTTTCACCTGGCCAAGAGGGGGGTCTGTACTCTGCTGAAACTGCATGGCTCTCCCTCCTAATGGCCACAGGGGTCTACATCTTTCCAAAACAGCCTGGCTCTCCCCCTCACCTGGCCAAGAGGGGGTTCCTCACTCTGCTAAAGCCACATACCTCTCTCACAGGCACTCTCTCAGAGAAGCAGCCCTCAGTTCCTGCCTGGGTAGCAGCCACTCACTTCTTCCTGGCCCAAAACTTGGCCACAGCTCTTTAACATATCTATGAAACCAGTTAAATGTTATAGATATGTTAAATGACCATTCCAGAGGTTAGCTGCAAAACTGTTGCTATGCAAAACAGCTCTCAATGGCCCTGCTCCATTCGTCCCTTCCCCCCACTGACACCTGGGGAGGGCATTGAGGACATCTTAATATTTCCTCCAATATTCCTGTACACTTTGAGTTCTGGACACCATTCCAAATCTTTCCTAGGCTCCCCCTTGGCTGCACCCTGTATCATTATGACCAATTTCTTTCTCCCTTCTGTGATAGATACTTATATGTGTGTCTCATATCAAAGTGCATTCTAAAGGCTACATGAAGACCAGTTTTATGTCTGCTTTATCTTGGAAATTTCTGCCAATAGATAGTATAGTGTCTTACATAGTGGGTGCTCAGAAGGTACGCATTACATGAAACACATATGATGATTTTAGTTGTACTAACCAAGGTGAAATGTTAGAACAAGGTAAATCGAGTTGTGCTGACCAGTAGGAGCTGAATGTGAAAATATAATACAAATTTCCTTGTTCTACACAAGTGTTTTTATAGAAAACTTGAAACATATTGCAGTAGTAAGCTGTTTTGCATAGAAAAAATTATGCAAATGAAAATTATCCTTGTGTTAATCAGAAGGGACCTATTTTTCTTTCCAGATCACAGATAAATGACTCCTTCATTTTAATAAATTATGATGTGAAGGATAGCCCTCTTCTGTTCTTAAATAGAGACAATACATTGTTGAAAGTAACATCATTATGCCATGTAACTAGATAAAGGTTAGATAGAATGCTTCTCTACCACTGTTATAAAAATTTTGCCTTGGAAACATCCCAAGCCTGGGACACTATACTGTTCTAGTGACAGTACCTCCAATTTATCTTTTAAAATGAAGAAAAGCTCACAAGTTTAATAGACAAGACATGGTTTAAAGCTCTGACATGACTGCCCATAAATGAACTGAATATTCTTACCAGTGCTACTTCCATTCAAATGCAAACACTTACATGCTTTGCTTATCATTGAGATATGTGTTCTTTTAAAATATGACTAAATATTGTACTTAGCTTTGTTTTAAAATTAGGCAGTTATTTTAGGCCAAGAAACAAATAATTAACTTTGTTGCTTAAAAAATTTCACTATCTACATTCCAGCAAATGCAGCATTAATACTGCATTTGGACATACATCCTAAATCTGAAGCCACCGTTCTGATGAATATCACAGCTAAAATGTTTAACCCATTTTCAGCCAGGACCTGTATGCTTCAATATTATTTCAAATTTTATTTAAAGACTTCATTAATGGATGTGTTTCCTTCCTGAGAAGAAGAGTAAAATCATCATTCTTGACCTAATTTGGAATCTTGAACGTGTAGGAAAGTTTAGTTCCTACTTTGAAAAAGAACAATAAAATCAAAATACTAATTACTAAAAGGTCATGCAGAAATATTACATCTTTTTTTCTCTGAGTAATCAAAGGTGTAATTGAGGGAGTTTCTGGCAAACAAAAGCAGAACATGATTCAGATACTGTAAGTCAAAAGCCAGATGAAATACTTCTGTGCCTTGCAGAAAATAAGCATTGCTTTATGAACCAAGGGCAAACAGATAAGCTTAAATATAAGTCAAAATAATCATCTTCCATAAATAGTGTCTCTTATGATGAAACCTGAAAAGCTAAGGACAAGAATTATTTTGAGATGCAATCTTCTCATATTATCATGGTTTAAAGTAATGCAAGTCCTGTGGGATACTATAACTATATATTGTCTAAATTAATTAAAACTGGATTAACCTATAAAGAGAAAAATTAAATATCGATTTTCTACATGGCATTTGGTTATTTGCAGAGTTCTATACAATATCAGATTTATTAGCCTGGCCAAGAAGTTTGTTCGGTTTTTAATAAAAATAAAAGACATTTTTTTCCATTTTCACCAATAACTTGATTGAACAATGTAGTCACCTTTTTTGTCCTACTACTGTCTGCCATTTTTCAGGCAACTTCATAATTCCATCTTCCCAAAACCTTTTACGTTTTATGTTTTTTTAATATATTTTATCAATTATGCCTTTACAGTTGTCCCATTCCCCTGCTTCACTCCCCTCCACCCTGCACACCCCTCTCCCATCATTCCCCACCTTTCATTCATGTCCATGTGTCACAAGTTCTTTAGATTCTGTATTTCCCATAGTATTCCTACCCTCCCCCTGTCTATTTTCTACCTACCATCTATGCTACTTATTCTCTGTACCTTCTCCCCCCTTCTCCTCCTCCCACTCCCCTGTTGCTAACCCTCCAAGTGTTCTTCATTTCTATGTTTCCGCTCCCGATCTAGCTGTCCTCTTGGCTTGCTTTTGTTTTAGGTGTGGTTGTTAATAACTGTGAGTTTGCGATCCTTTCACTGTTCATATTTTTTATCTTCTTTTTCTTAGATAAGTCCCTTTAACATTTCATATAATAAGGGCTTGGTGATGATAAACTCCTTGAATTTGACCTTATCTGAGAAGCACTTTATCTGCCCTTCCATTCTAAATGAAAGCTTTGCTGGATAGAGCAATCTTGGCTGTAGGTCTTTGGATTTCATGACTTGGAATACTTCTTTCCAGCCCCTTCTTGCCTGTAAGGTCTCTTCTGAGAAATCAGCTGACGGTCTGATGGGCACTCCTTTGTAGGTGACTGTCCCCTTATCTCTTGCTGCTTCTAGAACTCTCTCCTTCATTTTAATCTTGGTTAATGTAATTATGATGTGCCTTGGTGTGTTCCTTCTTGGGTCCAACTTCTTTGGGACTCTCTGAGCTTCCTGGATTTCCTGGAAGTCTATTTCCTTTGCCAGACTGGAGAAGTTCTCCTTTATTATTTGTTCAAATAAGTTTTCCACTCATGACTGTTTTATGTTTTCGAGCAAAGAAACTGTTTAGCTGCCTTTTTCAGTCTTCCAGGGAATTGAAATTGTTTCTATTACGAGAATTTCATAAAGACCGAAATAAATGTAACCCAAAGGTACAAAGTCTGGTGAATACACCAGATGAATCAGAACTTCCCAGCCAAGCTGTAACAGTTTTTGCCTGGTCATCAAAGAAACATGCCATCTTGTGCTATCCTGTTGGAAGAGTATGTGTTTCCTGTTAACTAATTCTGGATGCTTTTCATAGAGTGCTATTCTCAGTTGGTCTAGTTGGGACCAGTACTTGTTGGAATTAATTGTTTGGCTTTCCAGAAGAAGCTCATAAGAGGCACCCTTCCTGTCTCACCATACACACAACATTACCTTCTTCGGAGCAAGACTGGCCTTTGGTGAGGTTGGTGGTGCTTCATTTCACTTGCCCTATATCTTCAGTTTCACATTATTGTAAAGTATACACTTTTCCCCCACACATTAATTCTTTTTTATTGTTGTTCAATCACAGTTGCCCACATTCCCCCCCTTTACTCTCCCCCTGCCTTCCCTACCCCACCTCCCACATTTAGTCCTCCCCTCTCACCCTTGTCTTTGTCCATGGTACTTTACACATGTTCCTTGGTGACCTTTTTCCTTCTTTCCCCCTTATCCCTGTCCCCCATCTCCTCTGGTTGTTATCAGTTTGTTTTTTTTATTTCTGTGTCTCTGATTATATTTTGCTTGCTTGTTTGTTTTGTGGATTAGGTTCCACTTATACATGAGATCATATGGTATTTGTCTTTTACAGCCTGGCTTAATAATCGCCAGTCACAATTTGTTTTAAAAACAGAACGTTTTCATTACATTTAAGTAGATAATTGCATGCAGAAATACAGTCAAGGTTTTTTTACTCAACTAATGTGGAACCCAAACATCAAAATGATTAAAATAAACAAACCGGTACAAATGATTTTCAATGCTTAACCTGTTTTTTGAGTATGTCAGCTCATTCTCACATGGTATAATGTTAATGGTGCTTAATTAATGTCTGGATTTGATTGCTAATAACTTTGACTGATCTACCAGACCATGGAGCATCATCCAGAGAGAAATCTCTAGCACAAAATTTTGCAAACCACTTTTGACACGTTCTATCAGCCCTAGCACCTTCTCCATTCACTGCCAAAATCCTTTTTTCATTTTTTGCATTTTAGTTGTGGGTTTACCTTTCTTGAAATAAAAAAGCATAATCTACCAAAAATGTTGCATATGTTCTTCCATCTTCAATATTAAATTGGCTATGCAAATATTCACCAATTTTGATGTTTTCTTTCAAAACATACATGCTGATATGACAGTTGTCGTAATTTAACAAAATAGGTTCAAATGAATTTAAAAACAACTAAGTGCTACTAGAGCCATCATAGGGAAAAAGGCAGAATGAACCTCTTGGCCAAGTCAATAATTTAGAGCTAAACATCCAAAGGAAGGGCAGAAAAGATGCAACTTTTAACTATTAGGAAAAATTATTAATTAATTTGTTATCACTAGTTATTTTTAATATCCAATATAAGGAATATATGTTGCAAAAGAGCCACAATCTCAACTTTATAAATATAGACCACATATGTTATATACCTTCTTTATTTTTATAACCCCTTATGATTCAGTGTCTTTAAGTTTCTCTTTTAACAACTCTCACTTTAATTTATATTTTACTTTTGAATGTTAACTATTTTTCTAAATCTCATGGATAGAAGTGTAATAAAATTGAAGTTTCTAATTTTCTTTCACTGAAGTTTGTTAAATTTATATTTCACTGAATTTTCTTATTTTCACCAGCAGAACTTAAAACCCAGTGTGCTAATTGGTTGGGGAGATGAAAAAAATCACCATGCTGATGAAGCAAGTGAAGATCACAAGGAACTGGCAGTGACTAACAGAGATACTGTCACTTTTGTTCTTGCTGTGGAAGGAAACAAGTGCAGGTCCTCTCCACTATTAGCCGAATGCAATTTGGGGAACAAAATATGATGGCTTTCCTTTGGATTTTCAGATAGCAGAAGACACCCTTCCCTTTGCACTTAAAGATGCAACAGAATAATGATGTTAGAAGTTTGACCACAGTTTCCAATCTAGAAGTTGTGTTGAGGCAGAGAAGAAAATTTAACATGGGATTTAAAATTTTATAAACACTTGAGATAAAGTAGAATTACAGGAATCAGGGATTGAAAGTAGGGCCAATAGTGATCGCAACTAAGAATATCCTGTATTGCAGGCATCATTAATTTTTACTCATTTTGATCACAAACTCCTCACTTAAAAATCTATATAAATATCACTTCATGCCATTTAGTTTTTACCCTACCTCAGTGATATGTAGACAATTTCCAGCACAGTGACTGGAAAAGCAGCCACGTATTCAATGGTGTTGGCAGAAGAGTATCAAAAGCTTTCCTCTTAGCTCTTTCTGTGGCAAACTCAGAATCAGCATTGATATCAAGGTCAACAACAAAGTCATTTGCCGGCTTCAAATAATCTCTACATACACAACACATGTTATGTGATGATGAATATGGGGGAAATGGTCCTCAAAATTTAACATGGTTCCTTGTAGTGAAGGATTAAATTGAACCTAACTTTAGAGTTCCCATTCTGTGATGGTTTTATATCGTTGGCCGGATTAGTTAGCACTTCATTTATTCTTTGGTCTTTGTTAATTAAGCTTGTACATACACATGGAGTCCCAACTAGAAGCCGTGTCCTGACCATTGTGCCTCACTCGATTTCCTCATTGACAATGATATTCAAGTGTTTCAAAAATAAGTTGATTAACCCATATGATCATCTCTTCTTATTTAGTTTTTTATTTTCTTGGGCACTGAGCATTTGCGTTTTGGCTATTATTTATTATCCTTCTGTATTTTAATGAGTTCTGGGTGTGATAGCACTCACCTTTCTTTAAACTATAGTTAAATACAGTACATGCCACAATTTTCAGTCCATATCCTTACTTCCATCAGTACGTTTTCACAGAAGGAATCATCAGCTCTCAATTCTTGCAGAGAACTATTTAATTGATCAGCACCTTGTATAAAGACTCCGTTTCAGCCAACTAGTTAAACACCCTGTGACCAAAGAAATGTTGATCATTTCTACTTCTATGGGAGGCATTACCACTATCTGGCATGGTCTTACTGTTTACATAAATCGTTAGAGGCCCAGTCCATCCAGTCCTTTGACAGCACTAAGCTATTTCTAGCTCTTCTAAATTCTCAGAATCTCATTTCGTCCTTGATATATCTGCCTGGTAGGGTCACTCTTCCCCCGGAGTCTCCAGTTCAGTCTGGAATATTGACAGCTCCTATAGAACTTCCCCTTTTCAAACACACAGAAACACCTCTTTGTAGAGTTACAGCCCTCCCTCAGGTTTTTCCAACTTTACTTATATTAGCCTTTATATATTCTGTTAATAAATATTGTACATCAAAATTATGTAGATAGCAAACTATCCTTTAAAACCCTTTCCCTTTTCTGTGCATATCTCAAAGCTCTCGCATGGAGTGTTATGTGTTTTTAGTGTTCATTAACTGCCTGGAGTGAGAGTATAGATGAAGTGTTCTGTAGTGGAGCATTCTGTAGTAGAGGAAAGCTATCTAGATTTTTTAAATAATTGGGTTGGTGCAAAGTTCGTTTGTTTTCTTTCTGTAAGATGGCTCTAGTGGCACTTACTTGTCTGTAAGTTCATTCAAAACAATTTTGTTAGATTGTATTGTGACAACTGTCATATCAGTGTGCTTTTTAAAAAGACATCAAAATTGGTGCATATTTGTGTAGCCATTTTAGTACCGAAGATGGAAGAAAATGCACAACATTTTTGGCACATAATGCTTTATTGTTTTAAGAAAGGTAAACCCACAACCACAATGCAAAAAGTAAGATTTGTGGAGAGTATGCACGAAGGTGCTGTGACTAATCAAATATGTCAAAAATGATTCATGAAGTTTCAGGCTGGAGATTTCTTGCTGAATGTTTCGCTGTGGTTGGGTAGAGCAGTTGAAGTTGATAGCAATCAAATTGAGACTTGAACTGAGAACAATCAACATGATGCCATGCAGGAGTTAGCTGACATACTCAAAATATCCAAATAAATAAAATTATTGATGACAATAGAAATTTTGTCTGTTATTTTATGGAAGAAAAAACATACAGACTTTTTGGTCAACCCAATATTTTGAAACCAAAGAGTACTACTGTAACAATAATAATATAATGTTAAAGTACTTTATAGTACTTTAAAAAGATTTTGGTGATAACTGAGGAAATATAAGTTATATACAGTTTTTTTTCTGTTTCCCTGATATATCAGGTTCACATCTCTTGGACATTTGCCATTGTTGTTTACTGTCATGTAATTCATTACTTCTCCTACAGAACATTTAGAAATGTGAGATTTATGAGGGTTTTCTAAATAAATCAAACATTTTATTTATTTATTTATTTATTTATTTATTTATTTATCTTTTAGAGGGGAAGGGAAGGAGAGAGGGAGAGAAATATCAATGTGTGGTTGCTTCTCATGCATCCCCTGCTGGGAACTGGCCTGCAACCCAGACATGTGCCCTGACTGGGAATTGAACCAAAATCCTCTACTTCAAAGGGCTGTGCTAGATCTACTGAGCTACGCCAGCCAGGGCCGATTTATGAGTTTTTTTGTTTTCTATTTAGTTGTTAGCATAATTGAGGGCAGTTTGTAACTTAAATAGTCTAGATCTAGGTGTGTAAAATAAGAAGATTCACCCTACTCACTACTCCAACAATGGCCCATTGAACAATCTGATTCCTGGATCATGTTCTTTACTTGGTAAATTTATTTTTAGATCTGAAGGTAGGTGCAATTTTTATTGCTAAGCCTGCACAAAATACAGAGTTTTGGGATAAAAGACTTCTGTAAATATGATATAATTCTGAATAGCTATTCACATTTAGTGCATAACATTTAATGTGGCACATTATTTTTCCATATACTTCAATAATATCTATAAAGACAAGACTACTTCTTATTCATCTTTGAATTCTTGTATGTAGCAGACTACCCTTTTGTATTTTTAAAAAAATAAAATGTAGAAGGGATGGAGTAAATAATGGACAAGTGTAATCTTACATATCTTTATGACCTGAGTAGTAAGCAAGTATTTGTTAAAAATATAAATAGATCATTCTGGTGAGTTGAAGATGTTATGTAATTACTGTAATTAAGGAAATGAGTCAAGAAATATTAAAAAGGAGGCAAAACATTACAATATTTTATATCACATTGTAACTAATGTGTATATAAAATTGTAACTAATGCTATTTCCTTAGCTATACTAGATTGTCTTTAAAATAAGTGTTATTTCATTTTGTTGTGGTTTAAAAAGTCCTTTATTATAAAAATATTACTAGATCCTGTATTAATATATTTTGCTATTTTAGCATTACATTTTATGTAATATTCTTCAAGATACCCTGTCCTGCATAGAATTTTTATTTCTGTATTTCAGAGGATGCCTGACATCATGCTTTGCATATAGAATGTGCTCAAAACTGCTTGCTTGCTAAATTTAATTTAAATTAAATGTTCAGAAACTCAATTTTATAGGCACTATGCATGATAGAACTTTAGACCCTTTAATATAAGAAGGTCAGTATAAGTCCTGACTTTGGTCTGACTTTGGTCTTAAACTTCCTTCAGTGCCAATAGGAAACACTGGTAAAAGCCCCACTTGAGAAATTGCACTCATTTTACAAAAGCTTTTTACTAAGTATCACTATTATAGCTAGTGATATATCATCTTTCTATCTTGCAAGTGGAAAAGTAATAAGATTATATTTACTATATATGTTTGCTTTTGTAAAAATTTACTTATTTTTCTAGTTAAAAAATAAGTAGAAAATTTAATAGCAAAATTATTTTTCTCCTTTTCTTATTTTTCATTTACAATTATAAACAATTCTGAATTAATACACACATGAACAGAATTAGATTATTTCTACAACCTAGAGTTTATTTTTAATAGCTTACTTTTCATTGTATTTTGTCTACTACCATTGATCCCTCTTATACCCCTTTCCACCTCAATCCCCACCCCCCCAGTCACCACACTGTCGTCCATGTCCACCCTTTCTCTTTTCTCCTGGATCCCTCTAACCCAGTCTCCTTACCCCCAAATTGTTAACCAGTTCTTCACCCATGAGTCTGTCTCTATTTTGCTTGTTAGTTCAGTTTGCTTGCTAGATTCCACATATGAGTGAGATCATATGGTATTTGTCTTTTTTCTGATTGGGCATATTTCACTTAGCATAACATTCTCCACATCCATCTATGCCATCTCAAAAGGTAAAATTTTCTTTGTTTTTATGGCAGAACAGTATTCCATTGTGTAAATGTACTATTGCTATTTAGTATACTCATCTACTGATGGACACAATTGGATTCTTTAAAGTGAATTTGCGAAAGTCTAATCTCTCTTCACATCTCTAACTATGAGGATCCTTGATTCATTAAAACCAGAAAAACAAAAAGAATTAAATAGATCTCGTCTGTCTAAACTAAATATCATTGTATTTTACTCATAGATTTTCCTTTTTA
This sequence comes from Sturnira hondurensis, assembly GCF_014824575.4. NCBI lineage: Eukaryota > Metazoa > Chordata > Mammalia > Chiroptera > Phyllostomidae > Sturnira > Sturnira hondurensis. The sequence goes on from NW_028089315.1 coordinate 378,655, forward strand.
TGAACAACAAAATTACTTTCAAAATATCTCTGTAAGAAGACATGACTTTACTGACTTTGAGGAGGAACATACTACCTGACTACACTAAGAATTACTTGAAGTCAGTCAGGCTTTATTGTTATAATGATTATTATTTAATAATAATTATTAACTATAGTACTTTATTTTCATATCTATTATGACATAATACTTTTGTTCTTATTAAAATATCTTCATATTATAAAAGATTACTTTTGCATTATAGATAATTTGGAAAACATGGAAAATCACCAGAAATAAAATATATATGATCCATAACTTCAATATTCAGAAAATATTACCTTTTCCATTTTATATAGAGCCTTCTAGTCTTTTTTCTAGGCACATATGTAATTTTTACAAAAACAGGAATTATAGTATATGTGTTTTGTTCCTTGCTTTTTTAATATTATATTTCTAATAGTTGTGTCCTATTCTATTACATGAAAGTCTCATAATTTAATATACATTTTTCTTATTTTGGGCTGTTTGGATTGTTTCTAATAGTTTGTAATATAAATAATAGTGTAATAAAAATCTTGGCTCTGAAAAGTGACTAAAATATGCTTATTATGATATATCTCATTACTTTGCATTTATTTAACTAATTTTCTATCCCCTGATATCCTCTAGAAATGGAGGAATAAATAGAACATTTCTGATGTGAGAAACTATAGAACAGTATTTATGAGGTGTGTACTAGGAAGTACTAATCTAGAAAAATGATCAAATAAAAATATTAGTTTCACTTGGAGAAGTATGTAACCCCTGTTAATTAGTGTGTTTATACACCACTTCCCAATTTGGTTTACATTCACTTTATGCATAGTACTCCTGCACTCATTGGAGGGGACTGTGCATGATCAGGATAATGTGTTAAGTGGGGCATTTTCTTTGGAGGCACTGGTAACACAGAGAGGTGATTGAAGATGTCAAAGGAGAGCTATATGAGCATAATTGTAATAGCATGCTATTATTTTGGCTAGGTTTTATTGCCCCACCATGAGGAGTTTGCAAATTGATTGTAATATTGAAATGTCCTCTCCTTATTTTGAAATCAAATAGCATTTATTCTCTGTGACACATACAGTTTTAATGACTATTCCTTATAGTCACTGCATACATATGTGTGTGTCTGAGTGTTATCGACTTACATGAGTTATCATGTTGAGGATATCTGCTCATTGTTTGGTTGTTAAGCCTTATAAAAGTTTAAAAACTTTCTTTTTTTTAATTTTGGTGTGGAGGAAAGAGAGAGAAAGAGAAATATCAATGTGAGAGAGAAACTTTGATTGGTTACCTCCTGTATGCACTCCATGGGAGATCAAACCTGCAACATAGGCGTGTTCCCTGACTGGGAATGGAACCCATGACCTTTTGGTGCTCCAACCACCTGAGCCACACCAGCCAGGGTATAAAGTGGGTTTTAAAAGCAGTTTTATTGAGGTGTAATTGATATAGGAAAAGCTGCATATATTTAATGTGTATAATTTGATGAGTTTGGCTGTATGTGTAAACCCATGAAACCATCACCTCAGTCAAGGCAGTAGATATATCCATCACCTTCAAAAGTTCTTTGTGCCTCATTTTTTGTGGCAGGAACACTTACAATGCTTTTTATAAAACTTAATACTTTATACAGAATGGTGAAACGCCTTGTTCCCCATAATTCGTGTGTATAAGAAGTTATAAATCTTGGGGCGATGCCTATAGAGGGTAGGGATTGAGCTGGGGCAAGGTGAAGAACTCTGAATTAAAATGAGAAATGTGTGGTTTGAGAACTCTGCCATTTAAGAGCTGCGTGATATGAGGTAAGTCAGTGCATTTCTCTACAAATATAAAAAAACTATATGTGTTCTCTAATGTTTCAGATTTATTATGAGGATTGATGGGAGCATGGATGGGATGATTATATTAAGGACTCCATTATTATAATTTTATTTAATTTCAACAAGTATATGAGGATTATTTGAATTATCTTTCTTTCAAAGAACTAAATGGCTACTTATCATGCCAGCTTGCCTGACTGTCTTTGAAGCTGAATGATCCCACTTGCTATTTAGGTATTCCATTTTAGGCTTTCTTAAATTTTAATACATATACAAATTTTATTTTCTTCTTTGCTACATTTACCTACACTCCCTCTTTAGAATAATTGAGTGGATGAATTTACTTTTAAAACTTTTCCTCTCTGTATTTGGACTGGAAACCACACATTATGACAGAGGTCCTTAAGCTCACATCCAAATTGCCTGGGGGCTCTGAAAGATGATTGAGTTGACTCTTCAACCAAGTTTGATTCAGTAGGTCTGGGATGAGTCCCTAGAACCTGTAATTCTAACAAATTGCATGCAATGCTCATAGTCCTGGGAGGGAACCACATTTTGAGAACCACTGATCTGTGGGTTTTTCTCTGAGTTAATCTATAATTGACTTCCCTGAGCTTAATCTCTCATATTTTCCATTCATGCCCTTCCTGTTGCTGTCACATCTTTAAAAATTATTCCCCTCAATTATACTTACATGGTTATGTTTTACCTTATTTTGATGTGAAATTTAAAAGAATGTTATGACCATGATGCAATAAAATGGTAGATAATCATGAAGAAATCAGCCTATGCACCCCCCCAATAACTTAACAATTAGCCTTCCTCTGTTGACAAACACCCAAATACTGATATACCCTCAAATTTTAGCAACATGCCATTTGTCAGGACCTGGGCTGACTTTCAAGAAGTGATAATGTACTTGGAGATCAAGACCCATTTTTTACTTTTGTCACGATGGAGAGTAATAGCTAGGCTACTTCAGAATGAGTAAGTTGGTTGAATTACCACGTGTCAGGTATAGTGTGAACTGGAATAGGTCTTGTCTGGATGATAATAAGGGAAAACCATTGGTCTGGTCATCAACTTTAGCTTGAAGTTGCACTTCTGACATAACTTTAAAGATAAGTTCCATGATTTATTTCAAAATATAAAAAGAGTACTAGCATAAAATAAGATATTGGTTAAAGTCACTAAATATAACATTGATTTTGAATCTGAACTTCAGAAGTGATGCTGAATACAAATTTTATAACTTAGGAAAGAACACATTGGTCCAGATGAATGGTTGGTCACAAAACAAGTAATGAAGTAACACAAGGAAATCAAAAGTTGTCTTTGTTCTTATAAATTCAGAAAAGGTATGTTTCTCCTTCATTGTCAAAAAGGAATGTGTAGCCCTGACTGGTGTAGCTCAGTGGATTGAGGGCAGGTCTGTGAATGAAAGGATCGCGGTTCAATTTCCAGTCATCGCACATGCCTGGGTTGCAGGCTAGTTCCCAGTAGAGGACACACAAGAGGCAATGATACATTGATGTTTCTCTCCTTCCTTTCCCCTCTAAAGATAAATAAATTTAAAAATCTTTTTTAAAAAGTTCAATTCTTTAAAAAAAGGAATGTGTAACAAGAGAAAAAGGCATAATTAGCAGTTTAGTTGAAGTAACAAAAATGCATTAGTTCTAGTCAAATGCACAGGTTTATTTATTTATTTATTTCTGCTGCCTTTAGTAATCACACATGTATGAGTCATTAAAAAGGCCACTCTGGCTGGTTCGTTTCATGCCATTTCTCTGTGTTTTCTCTTTGCCAGCATGCACGCTTACCCATAAATGGTTCACATCTGTTCTGTGTAATTCAGTGATTAGATAAAGGCTTCTGTGTCTTCCTTGTTTATTTTAAAAGGACAATGAGAAGATGTATCGAGTGTGATTTAAGAATTCTTGATTTCTGAGATTTGGGGGCAATTTCCAGATTTCTCTTACAAGTGAACTTTCCAAAATGGGAAGCATTTAGAAACTATTTATTTTTATGGTTATACCAGGTTAGCTTACATAGTCTTATGACATTTTTCAAGGTATTGCCAGTACTTCACCCTTTTGCTTGCTCTCCAAAAGTAAACCTGGCCTCTTGGGATAATCATATGTACCAGTCCCAGGGCAATCCCTGTTCACACCTGTTGTCTGATGTACTTACTGATATTCAGTCATGTACTGTCAAAGTGGTATGCAATTGAATTACCAATAATAAAGTCACCCTAACTATGAAGCATAACTGTTGAGTAAGTAAGGTGGGGAAAGATCATAGTAAAGTGCCTACTAACTTTTAAATTTGTAAGAGTCAAAATGAAAGGTTTTGGGATTAATCAGTAGTTTAAAGAGGTAAAAATTATAGCATGTTATGGTAACACTTCGGTCATATTTCTAGATTTATTTATGTATCATCGGATCCATTTTAAGCTATTTGGTATAGTGAAAAGTAGACTACTTTAATCACTGTTGCTCTTAGAGGACTTCTCTTATACTAGCATTGAATGTACCTTTTCCTTATTGTACTTATTCATATTATCTAGTCTTCCCCATTGTGGGTATACACATGATTGATTTTCACTATACATTATACACTATACAGATACATGCACTATATACATTATTGATTTTCATCTGTTACGTCTCTCTGCATAGAAAGACCCATGCCATTTTTAGATTTTATTTGAATCAGTTAGTTTAGAGAGCCAGGTGCTTGAGAGTGGTGAAACTACCCTTACAAGTGAGTAGAGAACTATTTACTTAGCACCATGAAGTTTCCCTGTGGTCGTTGCGGTGCTGGATTTCCTGCCGGGAAGTATTCCAAACAGTGAGACGTCTCAGGGCTGGTATTCTATACTCTCTCTAGTTGATAAGGTTACATCAGTAATTTGTTATCTAACCACACTGTGGGCATGAGAGATCTGGTGCTGTGCAGCATTTGAACAGAAAACGACACTAGGAATAAGAAGAGGGATTGGCCTTCTGATGACGGGCGTGTTTCTCATGTTCTTGCTATGTTTCTTTTTCCTCAAAAATGAAATTAGGACCTCTCCCAGCTGCATTGTAAATAATAAATAGCAGTGTCATAAACTCTCAAGGATAAAAACATCTGTCTGTTTGCTCAGCTCATGATCTCAATTCCTTCTTCTTAAGCAACCTGTGATTTTCTACATTTAAGCAATACATTTGTAGGGTTTCAGTAAAACAGTCAGTGAGAACTCTAGCTGATTCAAATGTGGGATAGTGACATTTTCTCGGGAATTATTCATAGCAACAAAAAGGGTACATTATCCTTACTTACAGGGCTTTCAGCCAATACTCATTAAATCTCACTATGGAGACTGTGATATTATTCTTAGAACTACCAAGGTTATAGGTATTATTAGCTACCTATTCCACAAATTATAAATAATGGCAAATACCTTTTAGACTTTAGACTGTACACGCCATCAGACATAGACATTTCTGAAAGTTTCAAAAAGATATCTGTGCTGCAGATGGAGCTATCAATATTAAATGCTGAGATATTTTAAGGTCACCCACAGTTTCTGAGTTTCTTTGGCTTCCAGAGTGACTTGTGGTGATTTTTAAGGGAACCTAGTGTAGAATTTCTTAAACGTGGTCATTTTTCACTTGCAAATATACTAGTTGGAATTCTGTGTGCATTGGTGGCTCATGTGTGCGCAAACACATACCTATGTTAGGACGATGCAATGAAAAACTGTAAAAAGCAACATAAAACTGTATGATTTGGATTCTTAAAATATATTTTTGCCACTGTTGATTACATAGAGCTATTGATAAAAATTGTCTTTTCACCAAAAGGAAGACGTAGAGAGAAGTGATAAATTTTATATGCTCTTATGTACTGCTTCATAATATGATTTCCAAGGTATTTTGCACTGCATCAGGTAACCACTATTATCTAGAATATCCAATTACAAGTCATACCTAACATATACAGAAAGCAATCAAGACATTAAGTAGCCTTAATCTTTGTGTGTCAGGAAGAAAAATATATGTGCAACAGGATGGCAAAGATTTTTGTATTCGAATTACTCTTTAGGAAATCCTGTATTTGAAAGATATAAGTAGATAAACGGAAACCATTAAAAATTATAGAAGTTAAGACTATTAAAATTCCAAATGAGAAAAATCTCATTTGGGGAAGAGAGGCAAGACGGAGTGGGGGAACCCTCTGTGACCTGCCCCAGAGAGGACACAGAAAAAAACCCCTCTCCAAAGCCTCCTAATCCCAGACAGCAGAGGCAAACAGGACGGGGGCTGTTCACAGTCCGCCTCTAACTCCGCTATGAAATTTTTGTACAACCAAACAAGCAAAACCTACACAAGCACACACCAACAACAGTGATAGAAAAACATTTTGAGAGGATGCATATGTTTTAGAATTATTTTAAAGTGCTAAATTCTGTATTTAGGTCTGTCCTATGCAAAATCCTGAACTATTTGAGTAGGTACCAGCATCTAGGAGACTAAGATTGGTATCTGAGCTGCCTACACAAAGATTATACCATGGATCTTACAAAATCAATGTTATTATCGAAAATCATTTTGTCAGAACATAACAAATAGAAATCCTGAGTGTTTGCAGTGACTATGCAGCACAAACAAGGGTTTATTAGCTTCTGAAGTGAAATACTTGCTTTAGCTTTACTGTTATTAGCTTATATAAGTGTTATAATTTACTGAAGTTTGCTAAGAAAAATCTCTTTCAGGTGTGTATGAGATATCTGATGATTGTACACATAACATGATTTAATTCGTAAAATCTAGAGCAGTAGACAAAAGCACTGTATTTTCAGACATATATAGATATGCAAATTGTTTCATTGAGATTTTGCTGTGGTTTTAGGCCAATTATCTCTAATATTTATAATTAACCTGTAAAACATATAGAAATGTACTACTGGACAGGGACCAGCCTGGAGCAGGTCAGCCTTGGGCCAGCCTTTGGCATGTGGGTTCTTGACTTTGTGAAGGAAAGTTTTCCGAACACAAGTCCAGGTGATTTTGAGAGAACATATATTAAAAAGATGGACAGTAAAACAAAGGGAAGACATAGGGTAGAAGCAATAACAGGGGAGAGCCTAGGTACTGCTCCGCTTTGGCTCCCTTGGAAATTACAGGAAAGGAGTGAGCCAAGGTAGGGCTACTGGTATCTCAATGGGAAGTGAAGGTCACTATGACAGAGATAATCCAAGGCGTGGCTGCTTTGAGCTCATTAGGCAGTTGGAGAAAAAGAATGCTTGGAGATAGGATTGGGAGTTAACTCAGGGTAAGCTGCTGCTGCCTACTGCTCCCTGGCTCAACTCTGATGGGGACCCCTGGAGTTTAGGAGGAAGTAAAAAGTTCATGCCTCAAAAGGGGGTTGGGTGTGCTAGCAAGCCAGCCCTGATATACTTTGTTCAGGGGTTTTCTCTCTGCTTTGGGTGAGAATCTTAGGAGAGAGTTTGAGCAGAATATTCATCAGCTTTCCAGATACATGTTCAATATGCTGATGGATCAAAATGAACATATAGGATTATTTTTTGTTTTATTGTTTTAATTTTACCTTGGGTCTGCCTGGCTCCAGTGGGGTTTTTGTTACTTGTTTCCCTGCCCTCATCTGTTCTTGGGTTTAGTTGGCACCAAGGGTGTTAACTGGGTCTCCGTTCTCTATTTTACCTGTGACTTAAGTTTTGTATGCTCTGATCACGGAAGAGAGGTAGGAACCACTTGCTCTCAAGTGTCCTTGGTTGGGGAAGAAAAGTCTTGCGATTCATCAGCTGGCTGTAAGTTGCTCAAACTGGTTGGCCTTGTTTAATTTCCTTGTCTCGGTTTTGCCTTTCCACTTGTCCAGGAATTTTCCTGGCTTCTTACTGTCCTTCCTCAGAAAGGTCAGTAGTGTATTAGAATTATTTGTTTTTATGTTATGATTCTAGTATGAAAGGTGTTACTCCATTGCTGAAAACAAAGGACCAAACTAACAAAATGGAACAAAAATGTCCTATTTATTGGTAGTGATGTTTTGAAAAGTATCCTCCATCCTACTTCTGTCGCTGATTTCGGCTAAAATTCCTGGACAAAATAAAAGGAGCCCCTATCTTAGTACTCGGAAAAGTAAGGGGTAACAGGCAGGCTGGGCAAGAAACCAGTGCTCTAGGTACAAATGATCTGATAATGAGTTTCTTTGTATTTTTTCCTCTGTGTCTCCTGGCCTTGACTCAAAGGCAACAGGAATCCATGGACTGTGCCCTGGATTCAGACATGAAGAGCTCAAGATAAGCCTTCTCTTTATGACCTAAAGGGGGGAGATTGGGAGCCCCCCAATAAGATAGAGAGAGAATGGTGTCTCTCATCAGTTTGCACTCACACTGTCAGCCAGGACTGCTGTTAAGTCTTGACTGAGGATAGAAGATCCACACCCATACTCACACCAAGGTTGTTTGCAAAAAGCTTCAGGTCCTCACTGTGTGGACCTCTCCATAGAGCTGCTCAGGGCAAGGCAAGTGCCTCCCTCCAGAGGGAATGATGCAAGGGGAAGGGAGAGAGAGAGTGTGCAACCCAGAAACCACAGTTGTATTAAATCTTCACCTTAAGAATACAGTACTATCACTCTGCTGCAATCTGTTAGTCAAACACATCGCTCCCAGTACACTATAGGAAGGGTCGGAGCAATAGGTTGAATATGAGGCCCAAGGTACGTGGTGGCTTCTTAGAACCTGGCTACCACAGCTTACAAAGGACCATGGATGTCTGGCAAATCCTTAGCAGAAAAGAAGACAACCAGCTGATGTCAAACCTGAGACCGATCTGTTAGAATTACTGGAACAAACTTTTAAGCCAGTATAATAAATATGCTCCAAGAATAAATGCCAAAAACTGTTGAAACAAATAGAAAGTTTCAGCTGATGAATTTAAAAAATGACCAAATGGAAAAATTTATAACAAAAAAATTATGACATGGAAAATTTACTAAAAGGGCTCAATAGCAGAATGAAGATTAGAGTGAGTGAACTTGAAACTAAATCAGTGGAAATCTTCCCAATTTATAGGACTTGGGGAAAAAAAACATTTAAAGTAAAATTAACAGAATTTCAGGGATCTTTGAGGATAATATCAAAAGGTCACTTATTTATGTCCTAAGACTTTCAAAAGGGAGGAAAAGGCCATGGATTAGACCCAAAAGGAAAAAAAAAAAGGAAAACCTGAGGCTGAAACTTTCTAAATTAGGCAGGAGATATAAACTTTAATCAAGTGCTTCCGTGAAACTCAAACAAGATAATTTCAAAGGAACTTATCCTCAGTGTATCAGAATAAATCTATGGGAATAAAAATCTTATCAGCATCCAGAGGAAAATGATGCATTATACATGGAAATAATGATTTAAATGAATTTAGATTTTCATCAGAAAACAGAGAAATTAGAAAGCATGTTTCTGATGTTGATAGAAAATAATTCTATATCCAAAGAAAATGTGCTTGTGGAATAAAAACATCTTCAGATGAAAATAAGCTGAAAGAATGTGTTGTCAGAAGACCCAGTTTAAGTAAATATGGACATTTCTCAGAAAGAAAGAAATAATACCACAGGTAAAATTTAACCTCTAGAGCCCTGGCTGGTGTAACTCAGTGGATTGAGTGTGGGCCTGTGAACCAAAGGATTGCCGTTAGATTCCCAGTCAGGGCACATGCCTGGGTTGCAGGCCAGTTCCCAGCAGGGGATGCACGAGAGGCAACCATACATTGATATTTCTCTCCCTCCTTCCCTTCCCCTCTAAAGATAAATAATTAAAATCTTACAAAATTAACCTCTAGAAATAAAGAATCAGCAACATAAATGGCAAATTTATGAGTGTGATGAACTGTTTTTCTTCTCCCAAGTTTTTAAAAATGTAAGAAATTGTTAAGTGCAAAAAAATATAACATAGTCTCATGAAACTTTCATTCTGTACTGGTGTAATATATATGAAAGCTACAACAAAAAGAATGATGGTGATGACATCATATATTGGTAACATTTCTACATTTTGAACTTGAACTTGTAAAATATTAACTGTAAGTAGATTGTGAAATAGTAATCATGTATAATATCCCCCCAAATCATGCAAAAATGTTATACAAAGATATTCTACAAATAAATGTACATATAAATAATATTTAAATATTCCCCAAAAGACAGAAAATGAGGCACAGAAGAAATGCAGAAGGCCCAGGAGAAAGTAAATTATAAAATGATAAACACATACCCAACTATATCAGTAACATTACATATAAATGCTATAAATACCATAGCTGTGGATGATTCCGAAGGCCGCAGCACAGCTGTGGGCAACTGGTGTCTGGCAGCTTCATTATGACAATGTGCCCGCGCATGCATCATGTCTCCTGCAGAGGTTTTTGGCACAACATCAAATCAGCCACATGACTCAGCACCCCTACAGCCCAGATTTGGCACCCTGTGACTTCTGACCTTTCCCAAAACTAAAATCCTGTTTGAAAAGGAAGAGATTTCAGCCTGTCCATGAGATTCAGGAAAAAACAACGGGGCAGCTGATGGCAGTGGGAGAACTGGGTGAAGTCCCAAGGTACCTACTTTGAAGGGGATGGAGGGTCATTGTCCCATGTACAATGTATCTTCTATCTTCTTCAATAAATGCATCTATGTCTCTATTTTTCAAATTACATATTACCTTCTGGACAGAATATGTGTGTGTGTGTACATTGTGAATAAATACACATATAAAATCTGGCACAAAACTGTTCCTTTTTTATTACAAATCATAAGCATATAATTGTGTAACATTACAATATCACACTCAAGCACACCATGTGACATTTTAAGTAAAATGTTCAAATTAAGATTATAAATTATTGCCCCATTTATTTCCCTATGAACCACACTCAAGCAGGCATTAGTTTTGCTGGACCACACACACACACACACACACACACACACATCACACACACATGTATAAAACTTCTTAAAGTTTGGTAACCAACTCTCAGGAAGATGGGACTTTTTTAAACAAGTTTTTAGTCACAAAATTTTCCACCATAAGTTTCTTTTTTCTCAATATCTACGTACTTGGGATGAAGTTTACTTTATTGTGATATATAGTTGATACTGAGGCACTGGTAGTTTTGTTGCTTTCTATGGGAATTTCCAAAAATTGATGGCTAAGTAACAAGAAATGAGAATATCTGTGCGCGTAGATTTATCCTGACTCCAACGTGGTACAGAATTTACATAAGAACAGAGGGAGATATGAAAACTTTCTAAACAGTTTTTTTGATTGGCAGTTTACAGGGTGAAATTTGGAAGCTACAGCCTATTTTGTTGAAATAGAAATCAGGCCATATAATTATCTTCAGATAAATGTGCAAATCAAGAAAAATATGCCATTCAGATTATTGAATCATTCCATCAAAATGTGTACTCTGAATTTAAAAATATGAAATAGTAAAATTCAAATTTTCTTGTGCTTCAAACAATAGAATCCACTAAAAGTCACTAAGGTTAAAGTGTATAAAAATGTACCAAATTAAAGTGATATTGACAAAGAAAGCAGAAACTTGATTTCATTAGAGACATTAATGTCAGAACTTCATTAATGTTTATAGGAATTATTTAAATAATTTAACAGGGAATTCAATGGATAAATTTAGTATTGAAACATTACTTTGCCTGTATGTCTGAATATCATACTTTAATTCTAAAATTATTAAAAGTACAATTGAATGTGTTGGTTATATTTTCATCCAATAAAAAGTCACATTCAAAGGTGTAAAAAACTGGAAAGTTGTTTTTAAATGATCACAAACTGACATTTATCTTTGTAGCACAGGAACAGGTAGCGTTTTGTTCAAATTTGTTGTTCAATTTTCTACAATGTAGCTTCTGCATAAAGGATCTTTTGAAAAGAGAACCAGGCACTTTTATCTCATTAGAATGGAGGTTTGGAAGAAATGCTCATTCTATTGAATGGGTTGACTGAAATCTAGCCCAAATTAACAACCACTGTTGCAAAGTGCATTGATAGCAAGATGCTCTTTGGAATGTTAAACTGGTTCCTGCAACATTTTGGAAGTTGTATTATCTTCTGGTAAATAAGCAAAGGTAAATTACCAGACACCTACAAACTAACAAACAGTATTATTAAAATGTTACCATTAAAAAACATACTTTGATTTTCACTTCTTCTGTTTCCACCTTGAAGTACATTCAACTTCAGTTAGGAAGCCTTTATGTCCTTTGATAATATATGTTCAGTGATTTCATCCTCATTTATTGTAATTATTAGAATTACAGCCTAACCAGAATAATTCAATTATTTCTAAGATCAATCTTAAGCAGTATAGAGGTCAAGCGCATTTTTAAATCAATAAAATAATACTTGTGATAAATTTTTATTAGGTAAAATTCAAACACTGAGAAATGCGCAGATTTTAAATGTGCAATTAGTACGTTTAAATGAATTTATATTCCCATCTTACTGCAGTTAAGGAACGTAACATATGCATCATGTCTTTCTGGTCATCCTCTCCTGAGCAGTCAGAACCTCTGTTCCCATCTCTGCCACTATAAATTAGCTGTTTATATAAATTCATATTAAAATTGTATTATTTATGTCTGACTTCTTGCATTCAACATGGAGTTTTTGCAATATATCCATTCTTTTTTTATGTGTCAAGAATTAATTCCTTATTGCTAAAGAGTATTTTATGTAGCAGACCCTGTCCAGCAGAGTCAGCTTGTTGTGGCTGACGACTAGAATAAATGCACAAGCGACGACAATCCTGTGTGGGAAAAGGGAACAGTCACGACTACTCCCTCAAGAGGGGAGTGCCCCGACCCTTGCCTAGACAGGCTTTTATTATTTTCCCGGGGTCTTACATCAAAGAAAGATTTATTATCAATCACATAGAATATTATTGTCTACATTCTAGGTACAATCAAGGAAATAAAAATAACATGCAAAAGGGGGTGGCAATGAGCTGATTCACTCTGTCCTTGGGAGAGTTCACACAGGCTTTGGATATTACCTTGAAGATAGACATACACATTTGGTGTTTTAGACCAGGGTTAGGGAGTTTTAGCAAGAGCAAGCCATGACAATCTGTAAGCATTTTCTAGACCTGATTCCCACGGGAAAACTTGGTTTGCAAGTCTGGGTTCTGCCCACCATTTCACATCTGTAGGTTTTCCATTCAGAGCTGAGTCACATTTTCCAGGCCAAGACAAACAGGTCCCCTACAATTTTATATTATGAATATGCCATATTTTATATTATGAACACACCATAATTTGTTTTCTTCTTTCTATTTACATAATTTTTATTGTTTGGCTATTAGCAATAAAGTTTCTTTACTCTTGGAAAGGTCTTTTGTGCAGATATGTTATTTTTAATGTTATATATCTAGCAATAGATTGCTTTTTCACAGAGCAAGTTTAGTTTTCTAATAAAGTGAATAATACTTTTTCAAAGTGGGTGTAGCATTCTAATTTTCATGAGCAATTTTGAGACTATTTGTTACTTCACATCTTCCCCCCAAAATTTATTATTATTAATATTATAAAATTGTCATTCTGATGGTGTGTGGTAGTATTTCATTCACAGTTTAGTTGGTATTTCCCTGATTATTAATGCCGTCAAAAATCTGTTCATGTGAGAAAAGCCCATGCATATATTTATTCCTGAAATGTCTTTCTAGTATATTGCCCATTTTTAATTAAGTTGTTTGGATGCTTATTATTGTTTTATGGAATTTTACAGATTCTGGATATGTCTTCTTTTTGACTTTATTGCAATTTTTAATGTTTAATAGGCAGATAAGGCTAACATTTTGGGTTTGCATAGGACTAAGAGGTTTACTGGAAAGTAGAATTTTCAACTTTAAATTAAGACACTCCTAGGAAAACTAGGAGGGTTTGTCACCCTAAAAGTCAAGTTGTTATTTTTTTCTTTTATGTTTAGTGCCCTTGTGTGTTACCTTTCAAATTTTCTGCCTAATGCTTAGTCATGAAGAAAAAGTGTCCCAGGTTTTTGTTAGAATCTCAAAACATTTAGTGTTATGTTCATTTCTGCAAGTCTTCATCTTGTTCTGTGGCTGAATCTACACATTTGCAACATTGTTTATTTAAAACACTCTCTCTATCCCCAAACAATTAGCCATGCATGTTCTTTTATTTTTTTTGTTTAAAACATTGTTTGCATATTTTACATATTTTTTTTAGTTTCTAAATTCTAAAATTTTTAATTAATATGTCAATTTCTTAAAATTCATTGTAATTATGATTGGGATTATGTTGAGTATTTATTTTTTTAATCATTTTTAAAATTTAATTCTTGTTCAAGTACAGTTTTCTGTCATATTCTCAGCCCTGCCCGCCCCCTGCCCCCAAGTGCTCCCCACCTTCCTCCCATTTCTGCCCCCCACCCTTAGTTATTGTCCATGTGTCCTTTATACTTGTTCATGTGAGTCCATCCCCTTTTCCCCTATGATTCTCTCCCCTCTCCCCTCTGGACCCTGTCAGCCTGTTCTGTATTTGAGTGTCGTTGGTCATATTTTGCTTGCTTGTTTGTTTTGTTGTTTAGATTCCTGTTAATGGTGATATCATATGGTATTTGTCTTTCACTGCCTGGCTTATTTCACTCAGCATAATGCTTTCCAGTTCCATCCATGATGTTGCAAAGGGTAGTAGTTCCTTCTTCCTTTCTGCAGCATAGAATTCCATTGTGTAAATGTACCATGGCTTTTTGATCCAGTCATTTACCGATGGACATCTAGGTTGCTTCCAACTCTTGGCTATCATAAATTGTGCTGCTATGAACATCGGGGTGCATAGGTTTTTTTGGATTGGTGTTTCAGGGTTCTTAGGATATACTCCTAATAGTGGAATTGCTGGGTTGAAAAGCACGTTCATTTTTAGTTTTCTTAGAAAATTCCATACTGTTTTCCATAGTGGTTGTACCAGTCTGCAATCCCACCAACAGTGAACTAGGGTCTCCTTTTCCCCACAACCTCTCCAGCACTTGTTGTTTGTTTCTTTGTTTATGATAGTCATTCTGACCAGAGTAAAGTGGTATCTCATTGTGGTTTTAATTTGCATCTCTCTGATAGCTAGTGATATCGAGCATCTTTTCATTTGTCTCTGGATTCTCTGTATGTCCTCCTTGGAGAAATGTCTGTTCAAGTCCTCTGCCCATTTTTTGATTGGGTTGCTTGTCTTCTTTGAGTGGAGCCGAATGAGTTCTTTGTATATTTTGGAGATTAAACCCTTATCTGAGGTATCATTGGCAAATATGTTTTCCCAAGCTGTTGCTTCTCTTTGTATCTTGATACTGTTTTCCTTAGCCATGCAGAAGCTTTTAATTTTGATGAGATCCCATTTGTTTATTCTTTCCTTTATGTTCCTTGCTCTAGGGGACGTATCAGTAAAAATATTGCTGCGTGGAATATCTGAGATTTTCTTGCCAAGGCTCTCCTCTAGGGTTTTAATGGTTTCACGGCTTATATTTAAGTCTTTTATCCACCTTGAATTTATTTTGGTGTATGGTGTAAGTTGGTGCTCAAGTTTCATTTTTTTGCATGTAGCTGTCCAGTTCTCCCAACACCATTTGTTGAAAAGGCTGTCTTTACTCCATTTTATGTTATTGCCCCCTTTGTCGAATATTAATTGACTGTAGAGAGTTGGGTTTATTTCTGGGCTCTCTGTTCTATTCCATTGGTCTATGTGCCTGTTTTTGTGCCAGTACCAGGCTGTTTTGATTACAGTGGCCTTGTAATACAGTTTGATATCAGGTATTGTGATCCCTCCTACTTTGTTCTTCTTTCTCAAAATTGCAGCTGCTATTTGGGGTCTTTTATGGTTCCATATAAATTTTTGAAGTGTTTGTTCTATGTCTGTGAAATATGCCATTGGTACTTTAATAGGTATTGCATTGAATCTGTAAATTGCTTTGGGTAGTATGGACATTTTGATGATAATTCTTCCAATCCATGAACACGGTATATGTTTCCATTTGTTTGTGTCTTCCTTGATTTCTTCCTTCAGCGTTGTGGAGTTTTATGCATACAGGTCTTTCACCTCCTTGGTTAGGTTTATTCCCAGATATTTTATTTTTGTTTTTGCTATATCAAATGGGATTCTTTTCTTGATTTCTGCTTCTGCTGTTTCATTGTTGGTATAAAAAAATGCCTTTGATTTCTGGGTATTGACTTTGTATCCCGCTGTTTTGTTAAATTCATTTATTAGTTCGAGCAGGTTTTTGGTAGAGGCTATAGGATTTTCCATGTACACTATCATGTCATCTGCAAACAATGCCAGTTTTGTTTCCTCCTTTCTGATTTGGATGCCTTTTATTTCCTTTTCTTGTCTGATTGATGTGGCTAGAACTTCTAATACTATTATATTAACTCTTTAGATCCATTTGGATAGAATGACATTTTCTTCTTCAATTTTACAATCCACGAACTTGGTACATTTCTCTTTTTATTTAGTTTTATTTTTTACAGTATTCAGTGTAGAGAAGTCTTACATTTTTTTCTTAAATTTATTCCTAAATGTATACTTTTAATGCTATTTATAAGTGCATTTTTAATTTTATTATTATTATTTATAGATAAATAATTTTTCATTATGTACTCTATTTTGATTTCTAAAACAAACATTTTGTTTTTGGACTTGTCAATAAAGTGAATGACCCCTTACAAAAGGTAAACAACTTGTCCATTGACACAGTTTGTAAGTATTAATTATTCTTGAACATGGTGACCAGTGAGGTCCACATTATAGTTTTAAAAGTTCTATCTGTGCTACGTATTTGAATGTTGTTTGCTCTAGTGCCTTTGTTTATTTATTGTTGGCTTGGGTTTTTTTTTTTGTACTAATGACATCAGAAACTATTAAAATGGTTATACCTGTATGTATCAGTGGAAATAAAATGGTTACAATGGCTTTAAATTTTAAACAAACTAACATTGTTTTAGTTACTGAGGCATTGCCATTTGTTCAACAGACAGTAATTCTTACCAACTACTACTGATACAGAATTATCGATTTGAGCATTCTTTGATTCACACATTTTGCTTGGGTTAGCAAAAAGGATTTATGTTTTAGATCTCACCTATCAGTGGGAGTAAGGTTTATTAATCTTTTACTGAGGTAGCTTTTTAGAATATTAAATGTGAGCTCTCTTCTCTCAGAACTACATTGGTCAGCATAATCTATAGATATATCTCTTTTATGCGATGTAGGTATAACTTACTTCTTACCTAAAACAGCAATTTAAATTTAAATAAAGAATCCTGGGAACTATCACATTTCTCCTAGAATTCAGCTTCTGTGTGCCACAATTTTCTTTACTGCAAAATGTAAATATTTTAAAATGTACTAGAATTAGCCAATAGAATGGTTGGAATATGGTAAAGTATTTCCATTCCAACTTTAGTGTTAGTTGTTATTATATTAAAAACCACATGCTATATGTGCTTTCAAAGTTCACTATGGTAGGTCATCATTACATATATTAAGTATTCTGAATACGGTGCCATCTCATAACAATGAAGAATGAGAAAAATCACCCATAGGAATGGTAAAACAGCTAGGTCTGGCAGATAATTTGCAGAAAAAAAGAATGTCTGAAAATCATGTATAGTCTTGGTTGAATTAACTTACATTTCTTCTTTGGTTATCCTTGCATACCCAACATTTCTCCCATCACTACTAATAGTGGATCGGCAGACTGCCTGACATTCAAAATTTTTTCCTCTTGAACTTTCACAGTATCTTCAAAGTGGCCTTTGAGAAATGAAAGACGCATTAGGACTTGTGATGAATCCTTTGCTCGCTTAATTTACAATCTGTAGGACCCACAATGATGATTGTTAACAAAGCCAATATTAGATTTGAGAGGCCTGTACTCACACCCACTTCAAAGAGTTAAGATGTCCTTTATACTTGTATTAGTATGTTACCTGCTAATGTTCTGCTCAATTGCCAGAACTGGAAACCCACCTGACAATGACGATTGCATTGGCACCAAATGCTTCTAGTCTCTGTTGGCCTATAAACAATAATTAGTGGCTTTGAGACGCTAATCATAAAATTTATTTTATTTGTCTTTGGAGACACAATGTGATATGGGGGGCAGAGGTGTATAGGAGCTGGAGTGTTGGTCAGTTTGAACACTTTTTACTTAGGGTTAATGAAACTCAGACAAATATCATCAAAATATGTTTTTTCACAATACTTTAAACCCAGCATAACGTGTATATCAAAGTGTGATTGCTCCATCTGAAGGAAGTCTTATTAGTATTTATATAAGTGTGTAATATAGAATAAATAATGTGACATGCAATTTTATAACAGAATACTGAATAATTAGAACTATATACCAGACTCCTTGAAAAGGATTTAAAAGTATTGAATTATTAAATTCTGCCCCCAAAGTAGGTCCTATTACTTCTGACAATTTTTGATTGTCTGTTTGTTTGAGTAAAGTGAGATGTTAGGTAACCAGTTTGCATAGCTGACAGGAGGTAAAGTCAAAACTGGCCCTCGAAGTCCGCTGCGAACTGAATTCTGTTAGTAATTTCTACCTGGAAGAATTAATGCTGCTGAATTCTGTGTTATATATTTAAAAAGGAAAAAAAAACAAAAACAAAATGCTAATAATTATTTTTTAAATGTTTGGCAAACCTGGGTTTTATTCTAGAATTTGATGAATTTTTTAATGTATTAAGTTAGAAAAACTATTGCTAAATACTTTTGCTATAATTTTATATTCTGTAGGTAAGCCTAATAAAACAGGTTTATTCACATAATTTTTAACTTTTCCAATCTGATTTATTCAAAGCATTATACTTTGGATTTGTATACATCCATTTCTAGTTGAATCGCCCAGGCATTCCTCTGTTCTTACACATTGGTGCACCTGCTCATGTTTCTCCTTCATCTGGATCAGGGGTTTCAATGGCTCTCAAATGAGGCAGTATTACTATTAGTTTGTGCTTTGCTCAATAGCACACAGGAAATTAATTACCAGTATAGAGCTCATTCCTGCCTTTTTATTTATTTTTTGCCTGTAGCTACTTAGACTAATCCTTTATTACTCCATTTTCTGCAAATATTTATTTTTAATTCTACAAGAGACTTTAGTTGATGTTTTAAATAGTTTTTGAATATAGGGGTGCATATATTTTTGTGATGAAATGTTTCCAAAATTTTAGGTACATACCCCGAGAAGGGGTTATATGAGCTCTTTTATATATTTTGGATATTAACCCCTTGTCCAATCTGGTTTCTTTTGCTGTGCAGAAGCTTTTTAGTATGAGATAGTCCCATGTATTTGTTTTTTTCTTTTACTTCCCTTGCCTTCGGAGTCAAATTCATAAAATCTTCTCTGAGACTCGTCTGTGGGATATAAAACTGAAAGTAACAAATGATCGTATATGACAAATAAAAAAAAACAACCTAGACACAGGCAATGGTGTGAGGTTACCAGAGGAAAAGGGGAAGTGGTGCAGGGAAGTGTTGAGGGGGTTGAGTGTGTAGTGATGAAAGGTGATTTGATTTTGGGCAGTAGGCATGTAACCAAAAACATGTTGCCTGCCCCTATGAAAGACAATACTCCAGAGGCAGGTGCTGATGTAAAGGAAAGTGGGTTTTTTTTTTGTTTTGTTGTGTTGTGTTTTTCCCCCCACAGGCTGACCATCTGGAAGTTGGGAAACTCAAATCTCAAAACCCATCACCTGGGAAGATGGCGGACTCATGGCACAAAGCCTATTGCATCTCGGTGGAGGCAGAGGTTTTTATAAGGAGGGAAGGGGAATAGAACAAAGAGATCAAAGGAGGGGGTTAAAAAGTTCTCTATGTGCAAATGAGCATGATCCATTCTGATAAGGCAAATGACCGTCTGTGTGTATCATCCTGGTTTAGTCATCCTGTTTCACGTCATCCTGGCTCCACAGTTGGAAGTCAGAAAATTTCCCAGAGCTAGCATCCTTGAAGGTCAGAATTTATATCTTTTGAATTTAGTCCCTAGGATTTTTTTAAAACATGCTGTTCATCTTTAAGCCACATAACAGAGTCAGCACTTACAGAAACAATGTCAACAGAATGTGGTCCACTGATGTAATTTTCCACCCTTACAAGCACACAATGAAATACACAGATGATATCTAGCAGAGCTGTATACTTGTAACCTGTGTAAATTTATTAACCAATGCCACACTAATAAAGTTAATAAAAATAAATGATAAAAATCTAAATCATTTTATGTTACTTACCCTCTGCTCAAATAATTGCAATGGCTTTCTATTACATTTCAATGTATAATCCAAAATCATAATCAGCACTTCAAAGACATGACATGGACATAATCTGGCCTCTGATATCATTTTTCTTTTCAGTCAAACTGAATGTATTGCTCTTTCTTGACCACAGTAAGGAATATCCTGTTTTGACTCCTTTTTAGTCATTGTTCTCTCCACATGGAAAGTTCCAGGTATTCTCAAAGTTTTTCCTTCCTTCCATTCATATCTCCATTCAAGATAACCATCTCATACCTTACGGTTCAGGCTGTTTAACACTACGTCTGTCCAGGGGGTACCCAGCCATGTCATATGAAAAATTGGGACTTCTTCACTGAAGAAGATAAAAGGTACAAGAAACATTGTACATAGGACAATGACACCTCAGTCCCCTTCAAAGTAGGCACCTCGGGACCTCGCACAGCTCTCCCAATTGCCATCAGCAATGGTATTTGGTATTTTCTGTGGTATTTTCCTGAATCTTATCAATGGTCTGAAATCTTTTCCCTTTCAAAAGTGATTTTAGTTTTGAGAAAAGCCAAAAGTCATAGGCTGCCAAATCTGGGCTGTAGGAGGACTAAGTCCCCTGGGTGATTTGATGTGTCACAAAAAGACTCTGCACCAGATAAGATGTGTGAATGGGTACGTTATGAATCTGCCAGTCACCAGGTGCCCATCACCACAGCCTTCTGAATCGTCCAAATAGTTTCCATGGGGGAATGTTCAAGACCAACACAAAATGTGATGCAGATTCGTTGCTCTATTCACTCAGTCATTTTGAATGCCATGGCCACACAGTACACATGCTCACTCAAGGCTGTCTATTGTCCCCACTTAATAGTACAAAGAAGTCATCAGTATATGTGCGTGTGCATTCCAGTCCCCTCTCCTTAACTGTCAGGTCATGTCAATGCCCCACAGACCATTCTCATTATATTAACAATGGCTGGACTTTTTCCAGACCGACCTCATACATCTTTCTAAGTCACTTACTATCACCCTACTATTTTAGTGTCTTCAAAGTACTTATCCCTGAAAAACAGAGGCAAGCTATATGAGTGTAGGAATTTGTTTTGCCCATTACCAAAGTCTAATGTCTGGAAAGCATTAGGGCCTCAATTATTTTTTTCTTGAATGTGGAAGGAATTGGAAAAGAAAAGAATAGAAAGTGAAGTGTTTTTTTAAACACAAATAACTGGACCAGCACTCTCCCATATATCTTTTCTTAATGATGAAAACATTCCATATTAGTGCTCTCTCCTAGAGTAGCCACTAGAAAAATGAGTCTATTAAGCATTTAAAATATGGCAAGTCAAACTGAGGAATGCATTTTTAATTTCTTTAATTAAATTTGAACAGCTGCATTTCTATCACATTAGAGAGCACAGCACAGGACGATAGCAGAGGCAGGGAAATGATTAGGCCCATTAGCATAGGAGTGGGTTAGCCAAAAAGTTTGTTTAGTTTTTTCTGTAAAATAAAAGACACATTTTTTATTTCACCAATAAATTTATTGATTTGGATATTTTGAATTCACTGGCTATCTCACACATGGTATAACATTGATTGTTCTCAATTAATGTCTGAATTTGATCTTTGTCAACTTCAATCAGTTTACCTGACCATGGAGCATCATACAGTGAGAACTCTTTAGCACAAAACTTCACAAACCACTTTTGACATGTTTGGTCAGTCACAATACCTTTTCCATACACTGCACCAATCTTATTTTTGCATTTCAGTTGCATTTTTTTCATTTCTTGAAATAATAAAGCATAACATACTGAGCATTTTGCATAATTTCTTGCATTTTCAGTATTAAAATGACTACACAAAATTCACCTGTTTTGATTTCTTTATAATGCAAGCCGATATAAAAGCTGTGACAGTACAAGCTAACAAAATTGTTTCAAATGAAGTTAAAGACAACTAAGCACTAGTAGGACCACCTTAGGGAAAAACAAAATGAACTTTCTGGCCAACCCAATATATTGACCCAAATATCCATTGTGCAATGAAGTTTTTAAATGCCCATAGAAATGTTTGCATTATTTGAAATGAGGGCCCAGCTGTTACTACATTTTCAAGAATTTACATTTCAACTCCAGGGATCTCATTTTCATTTAGGTATATGGTTCAATTATGTGATATTGGAACTTACAAAACTGTAAGTAAAAGTTATTTTTTAAACTGCTGAGATTAAAATGAAAATAAAAGGAAATAGAAGATAAATGTGGGTTTTCAAAATTTCAAAACATTTATCACACAGTTATTTCTAGTGTTAGCAAAGGTTGGGACGTAGTTACTATATTTAAAGCATTTAAAATTAAAGACTTTATCCACTTGATTGCATGTATACAAATTTGCCAGTGAAATAATCAGATACAGGTTAAATGTGTTTGGCATGCTGGTATTTTCAATGACACTGTTATTTATAACAGTGCAAAGTGGAAGTATTTTTTTTTATTTTATTTAATTGTTGTTCAAGTACAGTTTTCTGTCTTATACTCCCATCCCAGCCCCGCCACAGTGCTCCTCACCTCCCTCCCATCCCCCCTCCCCGCCTTAGTTTTTGTCCATGTGTCCTTTATACTTGTTCCTGTGAATCCTTCCTCTTTTCCTCTGAAATTCTCTCCCCTCTCTCCTTTGGTCCCTGTCAGCCTGTTCTGTATTTCAGTGTCTTTGGTCATATTTTGCTTGCTTGTTTGTTTTATTGTTTAGGTTCCTGTTAAAAGTGATATCATATGGTATTTGTCTCTTACTGCCTGGTTTATTTCACTCATCATAATGCTTTCCAGTTCCATCCATGATGTTGCAAAGGGTAGGAGCTCCTTCTTTCTTTCTGCTGCATAGGAGTCCATTGTGTAAATGTACCATAGTTTTTTGATCCATTCATTTACTGATGGGCATCTAGGTTGCTTCCAACACTTGACTATTGTAAATTGTGCTGCTGTGAACATTGGTGTGCATAGATTCTTTTGGATTGGTGTTTCAGGGTTCTTAGGATATAATCCTAGCAGTGGAATTGGTGGGTCAAAAGGCATATTTATTTTTAGTTTTCTGAGAAAATTCCATACTGTTTTCCATAGTGGTTGTACCAGTCTGCAATCCCACCAACAGTGAACTAGGGTCTCCTTTTCCCCACAACCTCTCCAACATTTGTTATTTGTTGCTTTGTTTATGATAGCCATTCTGACCAGAGTAAAGTGGTATCTCACTGTGGTTTTAATTTTGCATCTCTCTGATAGCTAGCGATATTGAGCATCTTTTCATGTGTCTCTGGATCCTCTGTATGTCCTCCTTGGAGAGGTGTCTGTTCAAGTCCTTTGCCCATTTTTTAATTGGGTTGCTTGTCTTCTTAGAGTGGAGTTGTGTAAGTTCTTTGTATATATTGGAGATTAAACCTTTGTCTGAGGCATCATTGGAAGTATTCTTAACACCCGAGGTTAATGAATTTATGTGAACTACAAATACACCACACGCTATTGTTGAAGTGTATACCTGGGGCTAAACCACTAGTTTTGATCTGAAGAGTATAGCGTGGAATACAAGATAGCACATGTACATGTTAATGTGTGCATGTTGCTTCAGACATCAGTAGTTACTTTTTAGTATTATTATTATTTTTGCAATTCTGTCTCTGCACTTTTATTGTGGATACTATTACAGATGTTCCCGTTGTGCCTCCACCCAGCCCCTGCTCCTCCTTCCCTCGGGCCATCACCACGCTGTTGCCTGTGCCTGTCGGTTATGCCTACATGTTTCTTGACTGATCCTTTCACCTTCTTTGATCAATGCACAGGTTTCAGGAGACTATAATAGCAATAACTGCATATTGATAAGTTTACTAAATAAGGTTATTTTTTTCTGTGTTAATTAAACAAACCATTTTAGTCCCTGGCCCTCTAAATTAGGATGATCTCCTATATATTATATAGATTGGCATTTACTTAACTAAACCTCCTTTAGCATATATAAAAAAAAATGTTCACTATACTCTTTTCATCCTCCTCCTAGGTTCTGATAGTCTGTTTAGACTCTCTCATTTACTGACTTCTCCTTGAGTCTCTGCTCTCTATCGCCTGTACCCTCAGGTCAGAGGCCCATAAACAGCCATGGTAGGCCTACACTAGTTATTATAGACTTGTTTGCAAAAACAAGAATGTACAATTTCAGCTGACTTAAACTAAAATGCAAATTTACTGATTCCAGAGTTTTAAAATAATATTCTAAGGTGAGAATACCTGGGGGTTTTTTTTAATGCATACCACATGATTCAGAAGTATATGTTTCTTCTTTTTTTCTTTCTGCATTCACTGAAAAGGTTGTGAGATTCAATTAATTCTTTCAGTTTGGTCACATGGCCAACACCCAATCATTCAGTGGGATGTAAGTGGTAAAGTATATGGGACCTACTTTAACTTTGCAGTAATTAAACTTCTCTGGGTCCACATAGACTTCCAATTAAAAGTAGTCTTAGAAAGGAGGGGAGGAACATCAATACTAGAAAGAAAATCAACAAAGTCAACTGCTGGACCGTATTGCTGCTTCCTGTATTCCTGGCTGCAGCAGACCCCCTACTGAAAGGGGAAAACTCTGACACAGCCTGGTACTGAAACCAGTGCATATTCTTTATTGTGATACAGAGAAGCAGAGCAGTTCTGGGTCTGAAACCAGCAGATTTGTTCCTACAGTTATACTTTTCTCATGTCTGAAAATGTTTAGCTCTTTTGAACAGGGCCATTATTTACCTCTTTCAACTAGTATTTATTGAAAGAGGCTATTTTGTAGCCTTAAGTGTCAGACAATAGCAGGTTGTTATTTAGCCAAGATTTTTTTAAAGCTGTCATCAGAGTTCTTTTCTGTAGGGATTAAAAAAAAAAACACACAACAGTCTTAGGTCTTATTTCATAGTAACCTGCTTACTTATCAGCATTTATTCATGGTTTAATCAGGGCATACCCTCTAATGCCCACTAATATCATCCACAATAGGTAGAATAAGCACCATTATAAACTACTTTATGTTAATATAACAGAAACAATGTACTAAAATGCAATTATTTAACTTGAATTTATGTATATAATTTGAAAAATCATCTAAATTTTGGGTGTTTCTTCACTAGACTATATGCAAAATTTTTAAGAAAATAAAATATAAAAGCAGTCCAAGTTACAGAAAACACTAATACTGTCAATATAAAGAGAAAAGGCCATCATGAAACAGGAAAACAGGAGAGGCATTTGTACATAATTTACTACTGCAGATAAAATAATTGGGAAAATGTGATTTTCCACCTGTGAGCTTTGAAGTTTGTGTAAATTATTGCTTGATGTTTTCTGAGATGACATAAGTGATTTATAGAGTTCAGTGCTGATAAGAGAGTGTAGAAATTGCCATCGTTCAGTGCTGGCTTAGGGCTTTGAAGTGGTGTTATATAGTTATTCTCACAGTAAAATGGTTCACCTTTCATTTTATAGAACAGGATGATGGATGGTACAGTGGGAGCCTTGAAGTGATACGTAGCAGCCCCAGACAGTGAGACACCTTCTAGCGTTTAAACAGCAATTCACCACTGGACACCACAGGTGAACATACTGGCTTTTGGTATGTGTTCATTATGCCATGATAGAATGTTCCATGATAGAAAAGATTGATTAATTGTCTTTCTTTATCAAAAGCAAACTTCTCTATCAATATAACATTACCAAATTTGTAATAATGTGGCATAGAATAGTATAGAGATTTTTAATGAAAAATATATTCAGACATTTTATGCCTCAGTGGCTTTTCACATGCTGTTTCTTATGTCTGAAATGCCTTTCTCTTCTTATTCACCTAAGGAATCCATACTTATCTTTAACGTTTTTTCCCCTGTACTGTCCGTGGGGGATCATGCATTTATTCTTGCATATCTGGAGTTCTTTGATAACCTTGTCGTATGTCTGACCTCTTTCCCCCACTTGTAAGCCTCTTCAGGGCATATCATCCTGGTGTGTGAGGCAGGACTTCAATTTTAAATCTATAGCATGATTTATTAAAATATACTAAAAAAACTGGCAGTTAAAATGTGACTCATCTGTATACTAATGTATACCACGTTTAGTAAGAAAAAAGTTAAATCTGAATATAAAGTAAAATTCTCAACTGTGATAACAAACATAATGTAATGCATATTTATTCTGTTCATTTGTTTATTAATAACAGATGGTCAGCTAACAGTATATATCCTGTTGTCCTTATAAATAAATTGTGTAACAATGAAAACATTATTTCATATATAAGAATTAAAATCAGAACAGACTCTTTATACAGTTAATGATTTCCTCATTTTAAGATCTGTGGAATACAGATGCATTACATTGTTCACTTTTATGAAACTTTTTATTACAGTCCCATAGGCATTAGTGACATATGCATACATGGAGTCTTATTATGATCCTGGCACATTGCCTGGAACATCACAGATGTCACCAGAGAACAGCCTAGGAGGTGATGATTAGCTTTCCAACGTAAGGTGGCCAGTTACTTTGTCATCCCAACCAGGGTACCTTTGACAGAGTAGGATACATGACAACAGTTTTGCCCATGCTGTAGGTGTCAACCGATATTGCCCATGACAACTAGGTCCTATGGTCTTGTGCTCACTCTGCCAATAAATTAAAAGTACTGTAGTTAGGAACAAGTATAAAGGACACATGGACAAAAACTAAGGGGGGTGGAAATGGGAGGGAGGTGATGAGCACTGGGGGGTGGGCTGGGATGGGAGTAAAAGACAGAAAACTGTATTTGAACAATTAAATGAATAAATTTAACAAAAAAAACTAATGAAACTGAGTAAAGCTTAAAAAAGCACTGTAGTTAAAACAGGATCGGTATAGTATGTTTCAATACACATACATGTATTGCTAATACACATTATGTAGCATATGTGGAATATGTACATGCGTATATGAGTGTGTATATCTATACATGTATTTATGTATATATAACTTGTGTGTTTTTAGTATTTAAATATTAATTTCTGAATACTAAAAGGAGGAAAAATACTATACAAGTTACAAGGTTATTTATTTATTTATTTATTTATTTTTTTACATAGCTCTATTGAATTGGGTGGATGAAAACAGTCCTTTTATTTTTCACTTTCACAACATTTTTACATTTCTAGATAAGATAGATAAGTTTTCACAGGTAGGAAGAACTTCCTCCATAGCCCAAAATGGGGCAAGGTTACATTATATTTGGCTTAATACTGATTTCTCTTTGCAATTCATTCCATGTACGCAAGGTTCTTTCATATACCTCCAGGCAAAATCAATGAAACTGTAAAATTAGTCTTATCAACTAGAATTTGGTAAGTCTCAAATTTCTATTTTCTAGTTCAGATTGTCAACCATTCCTTACATAAAATGACTTCAAGCCAGTTTGTGATTTTTTTAATAGTGTTTGGATGAGTTTTGGCCTAGCAATGTCTTTTTTTCATATTGAATTAGAACTATTTATAAACTCTTGTGATCTGAGTAATGCAGCATAGAAAGGAGTTTCACTTCCTTTATTTATGCAATTAAAATTGTATTAACATTTTGGTGTTCCTATTATGCCACTGAAACACGTTTTCAAACCAACTATCCCCTTGAAGCGTGTTTATACATGCTTCACTGTATAAAACTCCAACTTACCACGCAGCATTTCTGGGGCTGGCTCCTTGTCCCAAGTGCAGGACAGCCCAAATAAGCATTGTTACTTTCTGTTTTCTATGTTCTCTGGGTACTTTAATTCTGTCATCACTCTCTCTAAAAAATTTATGTTCTTAGAAAATGTAATTAATGCACCTTCAATATTTTCATCAAAGTCACTAGTAAATGATTTAAAAATAGTCCTAAAACAGAACCTTCTATGATATTATTGTAGACCTACAACTGAGTTGGTGTCTTTGGATATATTTTTCACCTTTTTAACCTTTTGTCACACTGAACAGACTCATCCAAGATATATAAATGTGTCACTTGCCACGGACCAATCATTACAGTGTGTTACTAGAATTAATGTTCAATCCTCTTATGTAATCTTTCCCCACATTACAGTTATAACGTGAAAAATTAAACTATAAGTACTCAGGTAACCTTCAATTCTGTGCTCAAAATGTCATTTTTCATATGCCAGTGCTTTTGTATCACTAAACAATGAGTCACTAAATATCAAAGCTCCCCTCTTTCCCCTGTATAACAGATTCTGTTTTATGAGGACTCCCTTATTTTCTTCTCTTAGCCCCTGTAGCATCTACTCTTAGAACATGAATATTACGTTCTACCTATTTGTCTTTAGAGGAAGCATCTCTTCATGCCACTGAAATACACGTATTTCATCTCTTCTAGATATATCATTGTGTACTGAACTTGATCAGACAAAGTAGAACAATTTGGGTCACAGAATACAAGGTCGTGTTAAAAATAAAAATCTCAGGATGAGAATGCGTATGTAGCTTTGCCTCAGATTCAACTGGTACTTGAATAATCACCAGCCCTTGACCTCACCAAATATCATATTGGTTTCTTTTGTGATCTTGTCTCTTTCACCGGGAAATGGCTTTTCTGCACAGTAATACAGCGTCCACTTGTTAATTTTGTATTCTATAGTTTGAACACTAGAAGAGGGATTTTTTTCCATGATGGGGTGGAGGAGGGAAGAAGAAAGACAAAGAAGAAGGGAGGGGTGTTGACAGAGAGAGAAGAAGGCGAGAGAGAATGGGAGGGAGAGAAAAGGGACAGATAATATCAAAAGTCTGTTGCCTGGCGTCCTGCAGGTGGGATGACTATCCCAGTTTAATCAAACTGGACTTGAGAAGCAGGGGACAGGGAGAATACATCAGGCACACTGTGTTTGAGTCTGAACTGAAGTGTGAG
The DNA here is from genome assembly GCF_014824575.4 of Sturnira hondurensis. Taxonomy (NCBI): domain Eukaryota; kingdom Metazoa; phylum Chordata; class Mammalia; order Chiroptera; family Phyllostomidae; genus Sturnira; species Sturnira hondurensis. The sequence continues at coordinate 407,749 of NW_028089315.1, forward strand.
ACCAACAAAGCAGTCTTTTATTCTTGACCCTGGGCCATTGCTGTTCTGCAGGGTAGCAGACATGTCTTCATGTTTTATGTTTACCCTTGGCTCTGGTGGAGTCCTGATTGTCTTTCTCCACACACTTCACTCTTCTGATGATTGTATTTTCCAGTTTATCTTCCAATAATTAATTTTATTTTTCATCTTTGAGACTGTGCTCATTTTGTTATTTTATAATAACACAGTTTGTCTTAAAACTTCCCTCATATTTTTTAAGATTCTCAACTCAAGCAATTCACACCAGGGGATGTTTGGCAATGTCTGCAGAGAATTTTAGCTATAATACCTGGTGGGAAGAGGGTGAGGGGGTACCACCAGCATCTGGTGGTTAGAGGCCAGTTCCCCACAACAAACGATTATCTGGACCAAAATGGCAATAGTACTAAGACTGAGAAACTGTTGTAGAGAATATAAAATTCTTTCTAAAATACTGATGGACAGATCAACAATAATATGCCCCATTTTATACGCATTGAACCACAAAGTTAGGGTGGGTGTGGAGGCCCGAGGGTCTACTTTTTTAACAACCTCCTCCAATAATTCTTAATCACACTGAATTTTAAAACTATAAATCCCATGATATACCACAAACTTCCCTCCTTCTCAGTATGAGGAATATTTCATGCGGAGCTCACATCATCTCCTGAACTTTTTTAGATTTAGAGAAAACAATATTTTTACTGCATAATCTTCTTTGATAATTCATCCTGATGACTATGACAAATGTTTACTTCCTGTTTGACCTATCTTTCCAGGCTTATTAATGCATTGCTCTTGCTTTATCTAGAAATATCACTTTTAAATTGCTTGATCACCACAAGCAAATTACTGTCAATTGTCACTATGCAGTGCCAGCCCCTCATCACCATCACTGGGTCACCCAGGAAACAGAACATCTTTCAAAGATTTAAGATACTGTAGAGCTTTCTTCCCTTTCATCCCCAGCAAGTATCCTAATTAGTGAACGCTAAAGTAGCAGTCATTTTCTACTTACTTTGAAGTCGCATTTGCCATTTCACTTTCTGATACACTTCACATACTATTTCTCATCCCTTCCCCCCTCAACATCTCTCCATTTTCCATTTTTTAGTAACACTAGTACCAGACCCCCAATTTCATAAGATCTAACAAAAATGGTTGATTATAATATCTAGAAGTTCACAGGAAGAAGAAATGGAGTAAGCAGTACTTCTGGATGTTGTCCCTCTTCTTGGGAATCAGAGCAAAGAGCAAAAGAGGGGTATAGATTCCTAGCAGCAAGAGCAACTAAGTCTCAAACCTTGGAGTAGATTAAAATCTAGTGCTTGAAGGTTTAGATCACCTAAATAAAAAGTAACTCTATCTCAGTCAGCTATTTCAGGGTTTTATTCGTGGTGGTATTGAGGACAAATGCTGACAATATTATGATACTGTGACTACATATGATTGTGTGTAAGCCAAAAATGTTTACATATTGAAGCACTTAGTTTACTGTACATAAATTATCTGCTACCTGTTTAGCACCAACTATAGTATCTCCTTCATTAACAAAAATTGACAATATTTTCATACTAAATTAAAATCATTACAAAATAAATAGTTTAGATTCTTTCTGGTATTCCAGTGTAGGGTTTTTCAGATATTTTGGGACAACTATTGCCTCTCAACCATTTGGCTAAGATCAAGTGTAGTATCTATTCTTATCAGTTTCAAATATTGTGGGACAACTGGACATTCGAAACCCCAGGCTGAAAATCACTACCCCTTGTATAAATGAACACAGTAAAATGTAATGCAGATAGAATATCAACGTTAGAGAACCCATTTTGCACACCAGTAAATAGGAAACTAAATGCATTTCGCAAACTCACACAGCCAACAATACCACTGCTAATATGTGCACATTGAAGACACATGAACCCAAGAACTCAGGGTAGCATGCTATGTGGTGGTTCATAAACATACATACCAATTTGGGGGAAGAAAACCATTATTTTTTATTTTTAAAATACGAAACTGAAAAAGCACAAAATTTATGTTATTTACTTCAGAATAATTAAAGATGATAAAACTGTTTTAGTTTACATTGATTGTTTATAGTCTTCCCAAACCCACAGGCAGGATTCCCAGGGTTCCCATTCCTCTATATTTAACATGATTCAGTAAACAAGCTAGAGAAAAATTGCCATTAAAATTTTTTATGGTTTTCTTTGTTTTTTTTCTTCCCTTGGAATTTGTACTATGAAAATTAGCATGAACAGAAATAGAGATAGTAGTATAAATAATCCCAGTACCTATGCCAAACTTCAACAATTTAACAATATCAGCTCATTGCAAATTTTGTTTCTTTAATCTACCCAACAATGTTATTTTCAAGCATATTCCAGACATCCTATAATATCTTCTATAAATATCTAAAACATATTAACTCTTTAAAGAATAACCATGGTTCTATCACATTAAAAATATTAAGAGGCTTTTAAATATTTTTAAAATTTTCCTTTAATAGTGGACACATAATATTATATTAGTTTCAGGTGCACAGTCTAGTGATAAGACATTTATATAACTTACAAACTGATCATTTCAATAAATCTAGTACCCATCTGATACCATACATAGTTATTACAATATTATTGACTATATTTCCTATGCTGTAGTTTACATCCCCATGACTGTTTTGTAACTGCCAATCTGTACTTCTCAATCATTTCATCTGTTTCATTTGCCCTCCCAACCGCCCTCTCATTTGGCAACTGTCAGAATATTCTCTGTATCTATTTGTTTTCTAGTTGTTCATTTATTTTATTTTACGGATTCCACATATAAGTGAAACCATATGGCATTTGTCTGTGTCTGACGTAGGGCGGGGCTCCTAGGGAATCACCAGGGTGGGGAGAAACTAGGGAATCACCAGGGTGGGGGCAATAGTACTGATGGAGACACAGATACAGCACCCACCTGCCAGTTCTGTTGGGGGTAAAGGCTTTGTAAAGAAAACTAGTCTCTGCCAGCACTTCTCTCTGGGAGAAGGCTGCCCATCCAGCTCTCCCTGGACAATTCAGTTTTTTGTGTTGTGTCCCTAGCACCATCTGAGTTGTTGCCCTATTGCTGAAGTTCAGAGCCAGTGAATGTTCACAGGTCTGTGTGCAGGCCTTTAGGAGGAGTTCCAGGGTCTCTAGAAGCCCTTAGCCTCATTCAGTTACAATTTCCCCTGATTTTCACAGCAGGGAGTTTTGAGGCTTCTCTTTGTAGCATTGGAATCCTTGGTTGGTGGTTCTCCTTACTCCTCCAGGGGAGAGACCTCTGCGGGTGGAATATCTCCATTTTAAATTTTATTTAAAATGGAGATATTCCACTCAATTTTAACCACCACACCTAGGTATGGGACCAGCCCATCCATGTCTCCAACCCTCCTACCAGTCTGGATAAGGCTGCTTCTTTATGTCCTTAGTTGTAAGACTTCTGTTCAGTTAGATTTCATGCAATTCTAATGTGCTTGTTCTATAGTTTAGTTCTACTTTTGCTGTGGTTGTGGAAGGATGGGGGCACTGTGTTTACCTATTTTGCCATCTTGAGCAGTTTTTTATTAATAGTATCAAATAAAAAGCAAATTGATCAGTGCTCAGTTTCTCCCAATTGCCTCCTGAATTCTGTTGTTTAAAAGAAGTCCACATATTTTACATGGTTGTCTTTCCTTGCCATTTAATATATGTCTTTCCTTTTTGTCTTCTTGGAAATTTATTTGGAATACAAAGCAAAAGAAAACAAACAGAACTTAGTCATTTTTTCACCAGAGGTGGACCAAAAACAAAGACCCTAGCACTCTGTGACCTGAAGGTTCTTGACTTTGTGCAGGAAAGATTCAAGCTCAAGTGTGAATGAAAGCCAAAGCAAGTATTATTTAGGTAGAGAGAAAGAGCCCAGGATTCGGGTTCCTGGTTACGGGTGAGCTCCCTTGCTGCTCCAACAGTTGCAGGTCTCACAGTGTGTCTCTTTTAAAGACGCAAAAGTGCACATCCCAGAGAATACAGGTAAACTTGCCAGTGAGGTGGGTGCCACACTCAGTCAGTTCTCTGGATTTTATGTATTCCCAAAGGTTGGCTGTACCTGAACTCTCAGTCAGTTCTCTGGATTTTATGTATTCCCAAAGGTTGGCTGTACCTGAACTTCGTGGCACCACATTTTGTCTCTGTCTTCTGGTTGGGAGGGTGGACTTGTTCCTAATGATTTGTTCCAAAAGTGTCATGAGGTTGGTTCCCCTTTGTCCTACCTGTGCTTGAGGTATCAGGATTTTTTTAAAATTTTTGTTTAACTTCTTAAAATTTTTATTGTTGTTCAAGTACAGTTTTCTGTCTCTCACTCCCATCCCGGCCCACCCTCCCAGTCCTCCCCACCTTCTTCCCATTTTCACGTCTCCTCCCTAGTTTTTGTCCATGGGTCCTGTCCTTTATATTTGTTCCTGTAAACCCATCCCCCTTTCTCCTGAAATTCCCTCCCCTCTCCCTTCTGCTATCAGTTTTTATTTTAATAATGGTATGAAGAGCTTTAGGGTCTTTGTGGTCAATTTTTCCTCCTCCTTGGATTGAGTCAGTTCTGGTTTTAATCGGTTTTTGTTGTTGACCTCCGTGACCACCACAGGAATGTTTTGCCCTAACTGTTTTCCTTTGATCACGTGTGGAGGAGGAGGCTCTGGTGAGAGGGCCTAGTGGATCGTGGCTTTGTGATCTCCACTCCTACTCCCGCATTCCCGTCCTTGGGCACCTCCCTAACTTCTTTCTGTCCCGCGCAACTTGTTCTACAGAGATTTCTGCATGTTTTCTTGATTATATCCCCTCTCTCATATTTCCTCGAAATTAGTAAGGTATGGTTGTGATTCAGAGTTGCTGGTTTTTTTGTTTGCATGAATCTTTCTTCTGTTATTGGTTACTTTCATGGGGGGAGGGGTCACATGAATTCTGGGTTGTATTTTTCATTGTGATGTTAAAACTAATTGGTTTCCTTTGCTATCCACATAATATATCTATTACGAAGTTCCGCACTGTTATGTTATATTTTAGCCCTTTATTTTGTTATATATTAAAATTGGAGATATTCTCATCTTATTCCTTTTTATTAGTGATGATACATCTTTTAAGAAATTTTCTCCCATTGTTAACTATTATATCAAGGTACATTTTATACAGATAACACAAAATAGCATTCTTTATATGTGGATTTACAATATATTTTAGTATCAGTTTGAAGTACTTTATTTCCTTTAATCTATTACAATTGCTTTGTTATTGAAGGATAAATTGCCCTGTATTTAGAGAATGGTACTTCTTCTAGTTCCCACTTGAATCAAGTAGTTTTCTTTGATATCTTACTTTTGGTTCGAATCTTAAATAGTATCAACTATCCCCTATCTGCCATAATATGTAAGAACTAGAAAATATTAATGAACAACAAAAATGTCCTATTTAATTTTGGAATAAAGATATATATATATATATATATCTCCACCAATTTTTGCTACCCTTATGGTGAGAATAAAAGAATTAAATATCCCAAATACTATGTAAAGAATATTGTTCTCCATAAACACTTGACAATCATGTGGAGAAATACTGTGTTTTTTTAATTTTATTTATTCTTGCATTTAATTTAAATGCAAGAATAAATAAAATAAAAAAACAGTGACTGTAAATGAGAGTCAGTTTTGGTGCTAACCTCCTATGTTTGTTTTTGAGTGCTCATGGTTGTGGTTTTTTTTGCCCCGCATGTCATTGTCTCTTCCTTTTTCTCGTATTTCCCTTTCCTTATCATGAAATACTTTGGAGTAACTGTATCAGTCACACTGTGTCAAGTGCCAACTATAGTATTGGGCATGCATTTTACCATCTCTCGAATCCCATAGCCTCTCAGTATTGCTTTTCAAACTTTCGAATCAAAAGCTTCAAGATATTCATCAAGAGGTTACCTTGTTCTTGACAGAGGTTACTCTTTCAGACCTTCTGTGAGCAGCAGAAGCAGGGCAGCTAAACTGCCCCGATTTCTTTCTAAAGAGCTACCCTGCTAGTTTCCACAGTGAAAGCTGGGTGGCTGTGTTTTATATCAAAGGGTGTCCTTGTGCACAGAGCTACACGTGTGTGGACGCTCCCCTCCAACCACTTCGTGTAAACTCTCAAAAGGATTCTTAACACTCTGCTTTAGGTTTTTAAGAGACACTCAATGGAGAAAGTATGTAAGTTCTTGGATAGATTCACCTTACTTTCCTTCCTTTCAAAAAATATATTTACACTTCCACCAAGATGGAGGCATAGGTGGAAACACTGTGCCTTCTTCCACAACCAAGTTTGAATACAACAAAGATTTGGAGAAACAAAGACACAACCAAAGGACAGAAAATTGAATTATACGGAAGTCCGACTACATCTAACCGTTTAACGGGGACGGTAAGAGGGGCGGAGCCAGCAGCGAGCAGGGTCGGGCAGGACAGGGCCCCCGACCCAGGCGCGCAGGCAGACGGGAACCAGTTGGGGTGCGGGGCAGACCGCGGGCGCATATTCGCGCACAGTGAGACAGACCACGCAGGCCCCAGGGGGCGAGGGCTGCCGGCGGTGGCACACTCGCGTGCAGTGGGACGAAACGAGTGGGCCCGGTGATGGCAGCAACTGCGGCACCGGTGAGGGCCGTGGCTGAAGGCCGCAGACAGGACACCACAGTCCCTCTTTGACCCCGCCCCCACATACAGCGTCACAACCCAGCGACTTAGTTGCCCTGCAATACCGGTGAGAGCCATTGTCACTCTTTGACCCCGCCCCCACCTACAACGTCACAACCCAGCGACTTCTTGCCCTGTTCTAGTGAACACTTTAGGGCTCTGATCCTGCTATGGAACAGGCATGAACAACCCGAAAGATGGCGCGAGAAGAACTCAAAGTCCCAGAGCCAATAACTCTCAGCGACCGAGAAATTGCCAGCCTCTCAGAAGCACAATTCAAGACACTATTTATCAGGATGCTCACAGAACTGGTAGATTATAGTCACAAATTAGAGGAACATAGTCACAAATTAGAGGAACATATGAAGGCTAAACTAATTGAAATGAAGGGAGATGCACAGGAAACCAATAGTGATGGAAAGGAAACTGGGACTCAAATCAATGGAATGGACCAGAAGGAAGAACAAAACATCCCACCAGAAAGGAATGAAGAAATGAGAATTCAAAAAAATGAGGAGAGGCTTAGGAACCTCCAGGACATCTTTAAACGTTCCAACATCCGGATTATAGGGGTACCAGAAGGGGGAAAGAAACAGCCACGAGTGGAAAACTTATTTGAACAAATAATAAAGGAGAACTTCCCCAGTCTGGCAAAGGAAATAGACTTCCAGGAAATCCAGGAAGCTCAGAGAGTGCCAAAGAAGTTGGACCCAAGAAGGAACACACCAAGGCACATCATAATTACATTAGCCAAGACCAAAATGAAGGAGAGAATCCTAGAAGCAGCAAGGGATAAGGGGACAGTCACCTACAAAGGAGTACCCATCAGACTGTCAGCGGATTTCTCAAAAGAGACCTTACAGGCAAGAAGGGGCTGGAAAGAAGTATTCCAAGTCATGAAATCCAAAGACCTACAGCCAAGATTGCTTTATCCAGCAAAACTTTCATTTAGAATGGAAGGACAGATAAAGTGCTTCTCAGATAAGGTCAAGTTCAAGGAGTTCATCATCACCAAGCCCTTATTATATGAAATGCTAAAGGGACTTATATAAGAAAAAGAAGATGAAAAATATTAACAGTGAAAGGACAGCAAACACACAGTTATTAACAACCACACCTAAAACAAAAGCAAACCAAGAGGACAGCTAGATCAGGAGTGGAACCATAGAAATGAAGAACACATGGAGGGTTAGAAATAGGGGGTGGGAGGGGAAGAAGAGGGGAGAAGGCACAGAAAATAGCATAGATGGTAGGTAGAAAATAGATAGGGGGGAGGGCAAGAATAGTGGGGGAAATATAGAATCTAAAGAACTTGAGACACGTGGTTATAAACTAAGGGGGGGAGAAGGGTGGGGGAGGGAGTGTGCGGGTGGAGGGGAATGAAGGGGGGGAATAGAACAACTGTAATGGTATAATCAATAAAATATATTTAAAAAAAATATTTACTATCCCCAAACTAAAAATTATAGTGAACTCTGAAACAATGAATATGTTAATAATGATTCTGAGGGAATAGAAGTTGATGTAAAGAGTATATAAAGGCTATTGTTGCAGTCCTGTGCATGGCTTCATGTCACCTACTATTTAGAAATATATATCTTAAAAATATCAGTAAGAAATACCTCAAATTACAATTCTGAATTCCATAGTTGTTTGGGGTAGAATACACACTATTCAGATGGTGACATCAATTTGCATTGTTTCTGGGAAGGGAAATTCTAACAATATCTGTGAGGAAAATTAAGAGGTGAACAAGAAATTATTTCTTGTTGTTGGTATCATTTTCTTTAGAGAAGAGGATCTCTAATTAAATACTAAGTGTGATAGACAAAATATCAGGAATCATCACAGTACATGACATTGAATAGAACAATATAGATAGACATTCATTCTTCAAAATTTCCTGAGTCTGGGTAGTGTTGTTGAGAGTTCAGAGTTAGTGCTTAAGCTAGACTAAAAGCTGACAGTATGTACTTAGATTTTTAAATGTAAGGAAGTCAATGTTCTTTTCTTATGCTGATTTATAATATAGAATCTTTTGGCATCAGGAATAAAAAGCTAAGCTTTTCTGGTGTTCCTTTGACATGAACACTATAATAATATGATGAGTCACACTTGGATAATTTTTATAAAGAGCCTGTGTGATTATTCTCAGTGAACAATTGTAAACCTGTCATGTAAAATACATGGGATTGCTTAATTTGGGTTTAAAATACCAGCTCTAATTTGCAAATAATGTATCAGGACTTGACAACCCCGTAGATCCGCACTCTTTAATGGACTGGCGTGTAAAAACTACAGAAGGCAATGAAAAAACACGTCTAATTCTTTAGGAAAATACATTTCTAAAAAAACCTGAATTACCACTGCCACTGAATTAAAAATGCTTTATCAAATATACCTCATAATGGTAGTTTCATTAATAATGTTTCTTTCATTGTTAAATTGGCTTTGTATGTATTTCAGGTTTCAGCAGTGTTACCTTTCATAATAATGTCCACAAGGCTTGTTTTCAGTCCTGTGGCAATCTGAAGAAACTAGAATCATGTATGAAAGCCTCAAATTAACTAGATACTAAACCTAAGAAATTTTGTGTTTTTACTTGTGTGTTTTTCAAAATTTCTGGAATTTCTTTTCCATTACCTTTCTGTAATTTATCTTTTCCAGTTTATATAGTATATTTTTCTAGATCTTGGTGAGGACCATACCAGGTTTACTCATTTTACTGGCGAGGTATTTAAATTTCTCTGTCATATATTGTATCTTTTTCCCCTTTGTGTTGCATTCTGAATAATATCTTTAGATTTTTTCTCTAGTTAATTAAGTATTCCTTTCATTAAAACTTGGTATTTTAATGACATACTGAATTTAACTTTATTATAATTTTTATTCAGGAAATTTTATTCATTTGAGAAATGGTGCTTTTTTGAACTAGCTTTATGTTCATGTTATTGATATATACACAGATAGCTATACATAGACATATAGATGTATAGATATATAGAGTATGAACCACTGTTTCTTTAAATTACATGTTTTATAATTCCAATGTCTGAAATCCCTTGAGGTTTGATTTAAATTTTTTTTCTAACTCTGGGTCTCACTGTACTAGTGATCCTTGGGTCCACTGAGACTATTTACTTTGAGCTGCTTATTTTTCTTAGAACTTTACCTTCTGCAATCTTTTGATGTCGGCATTATATTTGTACCACTCTAGAGAGTAATAGTGATTCCTTTTGCAAGGTGCATGTGCACATAAAGACTCCTAACTACTACAGATTAATCCTCTACTTAAAAATTGTCAGGCCAGGCTGAAAATAAGAAATGCACCCCAAAACCCATGTGATAGTAATGATAAAGGAATGTTTTTCAAGGGAAATTTTTTTCTCCTCCTATGTATACCCAATTTGAAGAAGACAACTTTCTTTAAGTTTTTTTCAATACTTTTGTTCTGCAGTTTCACCAAAATGTTCACCTAGTTGCAGATTTTGTTTATATTTCTCTTCAGCAGAACTCAGTGTCTAGAGTCTGGAAACTAATAGATTTACTTAAGCAATTTTGTCAGATACTATGCTTTAAAATGTTTGCTATTCTTATTCTCTGTTTTCTATTTTAAATATTTTTTATTAACATAATTTGGGACTTCCATTTTTGCTATTTCTTAGCTGTTACTCTTTTTTCATATTTTCTATATTTTTCTGCATTGAATTCAGTTATTTCCTCAACTTTATCTCCCAGTTTGCTTTTTTAACTCTTCACTCTTGTCTAATCTGCTCTTTGACATATACACTGAGATTTCAATTTTTATCACTGTTTTCAGATTTTTTAGCATTCTTTATTTTATTCTAGCTTTTCTGTTTTTTTAAATGAACTATATATTTATTGTCATGTATAATTCTTTTATTTCTTTAATTAGTTTACATATTTTTGTCCATTTTATATTATCTATCATATTATTTCCCAATACTAGGATGTTATTTTGTCTGCAGTTTGAGCTCATTGATTTAATCCACACCACCACTCCCTCTTATGAGTCATGAGTTTTAATTGTGAACTTGCTTTTCTTCAAGGGGCAATTTTTTTCCAATGGTAAAGGAATGAGTTCGTTATAAAAAATATTCTAGCACAGGGTTTTTTATTTAGGTTTGTTAGTGTCAACAAAATTCAAATGTCATTATCTAATTGTTACTGTACTCAGTATGAGACTATCAGATCTATACATGTTAAGGTCAATGCTTCGATTTTTCACTCAAAACTGTACAGATGACAATTATTCCTTACTGTTGCCCATAGCTAGTGAGTCAAATTCCCACCCCAATCTTGTCTTCACAGAAGAAATAGGATTATCATGCCTGGTTTTAGTGACCTTGCATTTTATAACCTAGGAGTCATCTCTCCAGTTCCTTGTAGGGTACCAGAGACCCAATTCTGGGAGTTCACCCAGGATAAAGGGGCTCATAGCCTCCCTCGTGTCTTTGATTACTCTTTCCACTATCACTACCTAAATTTTTTTTGTTCTCTTTCTTTTCTCCTTTTAAACTGTGCTTTGCATATAAAAATAATCCTCATTGCTATAGTTTAACAACCATTCCTGAGTGATTATGGTAGGAGAGAAGTCTGTCCAAACAGGCTGTTTTGCTTTTCATGTAGAAGCAGTTCATTTATTAATTTTGATAAGCTGAAATTATTAAAAACTTTAAAAAGTACACTATTTATAAAAGCCCCATTGATAAAAAAATAACTAAGTAGAGTGGAAAAGCAAACACTGCTGAGTCTCTCTCCTATTATCTGGAGCTGTTAAAATAATTGAGGATAAGGTTTTAATTTACATAAGAAAGAAAATTCTATAGGGAAAAAAAGTGTTTTTAAAACTTTACAGCCTTAGTAGGGCAGCTCAGTTGGTTAAAGCACCTTTCTGATACTCCAAGGTTGTGGGTTCCATCCCAGGTCAGGGTACATAAAAGAATCAACCAAGGGATACATAAATGAATGAAACAACAAGTCAATGTCTCTCTCCCTCTCTCTCTCCAAAAATAAATAAAAACAAAACAGAAAAAACAAAACCCTTACAAACCTTTTAATTTTTTGATATAGGAAATATGTTTGTGGTTAAAGGAAAAACCGAGCGGAACTAAAATGTAAAATTACTGTGACAAATTTTTCTTCCAAACACTTATTTGAAAAATAGGTTATCTAATACCAAAACAATTTTCTCAAATATGTATCACCGTGGGGTTTCCTTGTGAATGGGGCTGTTTGTAGAACAGACCAGTCTGAGGGAGAACACAGTGGATTTGGTGAACAGAATGGGGTAAATGGTGAAAGAACAATATGAAGTGTAAATAACGGAATGATACAATATTTGCTAACATTTCTGAATCATTGCTGTGTGGCTAGTAAAGCTAAGTGCTTTACATATATTAACATATTTAATCACAACTGTATGAGTCGCATCTTAAAATGATTCCTCTTTTACAGATGACGATATTGTCTTAGTCCCCTCCCCCTGCCATCTGCCAGGTTCTCAATGAGTTGTAAGCAGTGGAGCCAATACTTAAGGTCTTGCTGAGTATGATTATAAGTGTCAGTGCCATGAGTAAAACTCTGCCAGTTTTGAGGAAGGGCTGGTTTCTATGAATAAAGAAGATCGATTCTGTTTAGAAACATTGAGACATAGTAGCTAGTGGGATTTACTGATAGATACATGTATTTTTGGTAATTTTTAAGAAATTAAGTTTATTGGAGTGTCATTGGTTAGCATGGTATTCACACAAAAAGTGTATATAAACACACAGACAAATGGAACAGGATGCAGAGTTCGGAAACATGCATGTGTATGGGCAAATAATTTTTAACAAAGGAGCCAAAAACATATCATAGAGAAAAGAAAACCTCCTCAAAAATGGTGCTGGGAAAATTGGAAAGCCACATGCAAAAAAATGAAACTAGACTACAGTTTGTTGCCATATACAAATATTCACTCCAAAATAGAGCAAATACCTAAATATAAGATGTGAAACAATATATTACATAGGAGAAAACATAGGTACTGGACTTGTGGATCTTGGCCGTAGAGAGGATTTTATGAATTTGACCTCAAAGGCAAGGGAAGTAAAGGCAAAAATAAATGAATGGGATTATTTCAAACTACAAAGCTTCTGTACAGTATAAGAAACCTCCAACCGAATGGGAGAATATATTTGCAAACAATAGCTCCAACAAGGTGTCAGTATCCAAAAATACATAAAGAGCTCATAGGGATTTATTTATATGTTTGAGTCTAGAGCTTGGGGGAAGGCTCAGTGTAGGAACTACAATCGTATCAATAACGATCAGAATAGTTGAAGACAATGTCCAGTAATGTACTGAACATTAAATAGGTTACAGGCATTGTGCTAAGAAATGTAATGCATATGCTTTTTATTTTTAATTTTAAAATAACATTCTAAAAATAGATTTTGTCCCTATATAAGAGAACAGGAAACTGAGACTTAACTTTTGTTCTCCCAAAAAGTGCCAAAAGTTAGAAAAGGGGATTTTTGTCCTGGTACCTGGCTTCAAAGTATACCCTTTATGTAATCTGCCTCTATGGCCCCCCAAACAAATAGAGGCTCAACCTATGAGTGGACTCAAGGAAGATGGTAGAAAGTTCATAGAGGATAGATTTTTCAAAGGGTTAACAGGAAGCAATACAAATTTGATGAATGATGTTATTATTCTGCAATTAATATTAAAATACAGCATGCCCTAGCAGAAAATGTTATGGCCTAGAATCTGGCAATTCTAGAGGCTTAATTTATGTGTTAACATTTGTGCCACTTACAGTGTTCTGCAAGTCATTTCTATGTAATTCTAAATTTACAATATTATATTAGGGTTATCAGTCTTTTTTTCAATAAGTAACCCCAATGGGTTTGAGAGCACATGTTCTACTTGGTAATTAGTTTCGAGGTTTTATTAATCATCTGTCCCAGTGTTATTAATTCATAGTTGCACACATTTCTGTATGTACTCTACTTCTTCCTAAGTGATTTTAAATGTATAGAGAGTGGAACATTTTTAGATCGAACATCTGTGTAACTCCTGTTAATTAGAATTATTTGGCATTTCTGTAGAAATATTGCAGAGTTTATTACTACTGGGAAGTAAGCATAGAATGTGCAAATCTAGCTTCTTTCCCATAGCTATGATCAATGTAATTACAAGCAAAAATCACTGACAAGATATGCAGATATGGGGGCTTATGATGGAGCTGGTTGGGAAATGACAGCGAGACACAGAAATGATGTGTTGCTCTTGTGCCTGGAAGAGAGAAGAACCGACCTCAGGGACAGGAGGCAGGCGATGTAGCACAGGTGAGAACACTAAGTAGCCATGTCACCTTGGCCTATCACATTTAAAAGTATTTTTCAATAAGGCCTTTTCTCCTATAGAACTTGAATTACTATAATAGCTTTTTAAATAATATCTGATACATTTCACCTTTATCTTGATTATTTCATTTTATACATTTGTATTTGTTAGAAAAATTTATAAAATTCTTGAAATTCTCCAAAAAATAGAATAGTTTTACAATGTAGTCAAAGAAAAATAGCAACTCCTAGTTATACAGCAAGGCTTTCCTTAGAAAATCAAATATAAATTTATATATTATAGATAGTATTATCTATTATTAGAGGAAGAATTTATGTATTTGATAAATAACAATGCCTGTACATGTATGTTAACAAGATGTATTATTTTTCTAAAATTCAGACCAGTATTTTTTTCTGGTCTTTCAGAAGATATAGCATACTATATCTGCTGTGATTATAAATGAAAAAATATTAAAATTTTATTTTGTGGTTTCATAGAAACAATAATTTTTTGTTCTACTTCTTTAAAAGAAAGCCATTGTATGCTTGAAACCTATATAGTTTTATTAACCAATGTCACCTCAATAAATTTAACATTTTATAAAAAGAGGAAAAATAGCTACAAGCTCTAGTCACCCACGGATTAGTGCCTTGGGACTTTTCTCTCACCGTGATGAGGGCCTGCAGCATTGCAGAACTCTGTCTCCGTCTCGGGCATCTCCTTTTCTTCCCCACCAGTGCGGTGTTTTCTCCCCTCCATGGGAGAGATCCACTGAATCAGGTGGATATCAGAGAACGATGTGTGCAAGGAAAGGCAATTATAATATGTAACCTTCCAGAAAGAGGGGTTTCTCCACTTGAGCATGGGCATTAGTACACCCTCTGGTATGATAGCAAAATACTGATTCCTATAGAATAACAGGTAGTTAAAAACATAGAATTTGGAAATAAAGTAGACCTGGGTTCAAACCTGTATCTGTCATGAACTGGTTGTATATAATTATTTCAATGATTTCAATTCAACAAGCCACTGTTTTCGCTAACAGCAGGTTGATGTTCCTAATTTAGGAAAATGCTTTAGGGATAACTAGATGACCATGTACTGTGTACTCCGCATAATACTTGACATAGGGTGTTTAATTACTTCTGGGGGGAAACCAGATATTTAAGCAATGGGTACTTACCAATTATACATGTGTATTGTGAGAACATTCCCACAGTTGATTCTGATTTTCCTGCTCCCTGCTCCCCTACACGTTTACCTCCCACAGTGAAAGGCATTCCCCTCTCCATAGAACACATATGGTGTATCTTATGGGTATGAATATTTTTTATTAATCAAATTCAATTACATGACATATTTTCAGCATAACCAATTACTCCAACAAATTTATTGAGTTCCTTTAAATTCATGATGCCATTTCACTTTTTTATATAAACACAATAGTATCATATAGCATTCTATTACAGAATGCATAGTGTTATAAACCTACATGTAGAATATAACCTAAACACATATGAATAAAAACCCACCTACAATTTAGTCAGAAACATTCAGAAATTTCTACGTACCTATTAACTCAAAGACTAATTGTTGCCCATGCCAGAGAGCTATGGGTCAACTTTAAAACAACAGAAACTTGTATTTTCACTGCTCTGTTTTAAACACCTGTTCTTCCACCCTAAGGGGTGCCTTTTGACAAAAGCTTCTATTAAGATGCCAATTATCCACTGTTTCAGTTTAAAATAGTTTCCTAAGCAACCATTGAATTGGAATTTTGGAGTGCTAGGAAAAGACTAAAACTCTTCTCTGTCCTTAGTGCCCCACCTATTTAGCCTGTCAACCCAGAACCACAGGAAAGAGAGAGCGCCTCTTCTGTAGTAGAAATGGGCCGTTTTCACGGTATTTAAAACTAATGACTTGAATGGCTTCAGGTTAAGTTGTACAAAGGCAGGAATTTTATCGCTTTTGTTCTCTGATGGAACCCCTGTCACTAGTCAGTATTCAATAAATATCTGTTGAATTATTTCATTTCTTGTAATTTTAAAATTTTCCTTGCCTTATTGTGAACCCAGGTATACTTCCATCTTTTCTATTATAGTGATAATAAATTTAAGAAATCTAATTCTTAGATATGGACTATAGTTCTGTATTAAGTAAAGCATGACCTACAAACTTCACTTTTGGGAATATATCCAAAGGAACTCAAAACATTAATTCAATATATATATCCCTATGTTTATGGCAGCACTATTTACAACAGGCAAGATTTGGAAGCACCCCAAGTTCCCATGTGTAGATGAGTGAATAGAAATGCTGTACATTTATACAGTGGAATACTATGCAGCCATAAAAAGGAAATATCACCCTTTGCGACGGCATAGATAGACCTGGAGAGCATTATACTAAGTGAAATAAACCAGTCAGAAAAAAAGATAAATACCACATGATTTCACTTCCATGCGGCATCTAATGGACAAAATAAACTAACAAAGAAAACAGAAACAGATTCAGAGATACAGGGAACAGACTGACAGCTGTCAGAAGGAAGGAGGTAGTAGGGCTGGATAAAAAGGTGAAGGAATTAGAAAAAAACCCTCATAGACAACAGTAGGGTGATTATCAGAGATAAATGGCGGCAGGGAAGTTGGAAAGGGTAAAGGGAGATAAATGGTGATGGAAGGAGACTTGACTTGGGGTGGCGAATGCACAGTACAGATACAGATGATGTGTTATAGAACTGTACCCCTGAAACCTATATAATTTTATTAACCAATATCATCCCAATAAATACAACAGTAATTTTAAAAAGTATAGGGTACAGCATAGCAGAGGGGTCCCATGATGAAACGTGTAACTATTTCTACTCTACATTTAGTAGAACAGTCTGAATCCGTTATAAAGAATCTCAATAAAGTACCATGGGGAGTTCTCATTTTACTTTCTAAAAATCAAGACACGGTTGGCTGTACCTGTTATTCAGTACGTACAGTCATGTGGGATACCATCGACCCAAGGAGAAATTGTCTCATTACTTTCATACTTATAGATGGATTCCAACCTGCTCACATTTTTTTAAGGTTTTATGATCTTGTAGCATGCAAAAATTTTTCTTCCTTTTTTTAAACAAATGTTTTTGCTTATTTTTATGAAAGGCCTTTGGGCCTGCCTGGTGTGGCTCAGTGGAGAGAGTGCCAGCCTGAGAACCAAAGGGTCCTCGGTTCAATTCCCAGTCAGGGCACATACCTGGGTTGTGGGCCAGGCCCCCAATATGGGGCACAAATGAGAGACAACCACATATTGATGTTTCTCTCCCTCCTTTCTCACTTCCTTCCCCTCCTGCAAAAAATAAATAAAATCTTAAAAAAAAAAAGAAAGGCCTTTTTCCATTTGATTCACATTGCATTTTTTAGCTTTAACTACAACCGAAAATGACCAGGATGCATGAGTTAAATAGCTGGCTGGCAAAGCAAAATTAATAGCTTTCTTTGATTTTGTGTTTGATATGGTGAGCATGGGCTTTTACGCTAATTGCCCATTTACAATAATCTCCAGCCTGCAGTTTGCCCTGGAGCAACACGAAAATACAATTAATACACAAGTTTACCATAATAGTGACTCTCAGCAGAGGACATTCACAGTCCCCATATTAGAACATCATTTAGGAGAGTGTCCCCCCCCCCCGCCCTTGATTTACAGCATGTAAAAATCAGATCCCTTTGCAGTCATGCAGAAACCTACTTAACTCGAGTTGAACGATTCATCGGTTTATCAACAAATGTCACCTAATGTACTGAGTACGTAAATATTAAAAACTGAGCATTCTCAAATATAGGAATAAACATTGTAGAATCATAACTTTTCTGCTGTTGGAACGAATCGGCAGACACTTAGTCCGCAGGACTTATTTAATGGGCCCCCAGGGAGTGCAGGCGAGAGCCTGGATTTTACGTGTGCTCTAGCTTCCTTATGCTACAGAGAAGAGAGAATCCTAAATGATGATGGAGAATACCCTTCTTTATCCTATGATTTATAAGGCTGACGAATCATTTATCTTCCAAAATCTACTCGGTCTCCCAAACTTTCCAGGAAGCTCTATTTCATGAACATTCTAGTAAAATGGAAGTGTTGCAATTTTTAGAAATTTTTAAGAATACTAGTTTGACTCTCATTTATTTGGTTAAATGCCTTCCGTAAACATTGATGATCTCTTGTAGATGCCATCCTCTGTGATAGACAGGAAGGATACAGACATAAATAAGATACGATTACTATATGAAAACACTCAAAGTTTGCTGCGTAGGAACTTCTTTCTGAACACAGAGCTGCGAAGCTCCCTTCTTTATCAGTCCCCCTTATTATCAAGCCGATGGATCGAGAGTCGCTTTGACATTCTTCCTTTCTTGGGATAGAAAAAAATCAAGAGAAGCTGTCTCATCAGAAAATTTTAGACATAAATTACTGAACTTGATACGACAGAGGAATGTAACAGAACTGTGAAACCTAAGAGACTTGATTTTTATTCTATGGTGTGCTCATGAACTCTTAAAGCCACCTTCTCCGGAAGCCAACTTTTATAACACACTACAATGTAGTACCTTTGCAACCTGCTATTGCATTTGAATTGCACAGATCACAAACCCCTGGCTTTATTTAATGGAATCCACCCATTCCCAGTTCATTGGTTAATTTCCACCTTTCCAATATATACTGCGAAGGACAGGTGTAATGTGTGTGTATGTATGTGGGTATATATGGCTGCACATCTGTATTTTTAATTTCTTTATATGAAAATAAAACCTAATGCATTTTATGTATTTATAATTTTACCAATTCAACTCAAAATACTTAAATATGACGATAACATGGGCTGATTTACAAACAGATTAAAATTAACCATGATAATGTATATAAGAAAAAATAATTACCATAGCTTTATTTTTTTAGGTGATCAAATTTATTCCACTTCACCTTCCTTAGGTGCTTAATGTATATTGAAAAATACTCCTAAATAGGCTATGTACCATCTATATTCAATAATATTGCCAAGTGAATCAAATGGCAATATGATATTGCATTGGGGAATGCAATTCAGATATTTCAGATATTTCTTGGGGATATTTCTTGGGGAACTGTTATATGCCAGTCACATGCTGGGGACATACCAGTGAACAAATAAGGTGTTTCCTGCTTTTCAGGTATTAACGCGGTGCTGGGTGAGGTTGACTTAAAAGAAATAAGTGGAATAATTACAAGCTGTTAATATGATAGTAAACACAAATAGGAAATTTAAAATAAATGAGTGTTAAGTTCTCTTAGTACTTAAGCTAAGCCCTGAAAGGAAAAGTTCATATACTCACAAGGTCAAAGAGGTGAAAAAACACACTTTATTTCAAGCATGGGAAGAAATGTGAGCAAAAACTTGAGGTGGGAAAGCAAAAAGGACCTGGAGTTAATGGTTCAATGTGGAAAGAGTCACAGGACAACTGAAGAGGTAGATGATGCAAAGGTAAACCAGGGACTTTACAGCCAAGGTAATGGGTTAGGATTAGCTCTTGTAAGGGAAGCAATTAATGGCTTTGGAGCTGAAGTGAACCAGGACCCAATATACCTCTTTGTAAGATTATTTTATCACGAAGAGAATAGACTAGAAGGAAGAAAGAATAGAGGGACTGGTTGGGGCACTATTGTAATAGTCTGAGTGCTTTATTCTATGGATTTTCTACTATATGCTGAAGAGTAAACTTTGATTATTTTCTCTATTGTAATTGTCTTTTATTTACTATTATTATTTTAATTTATTTAATTATTTTTCAAGTACAGTTTTCTGTCTATTACTCCTATCCCATCCTACCCCCACCCCATGCTCCCCACTCCCTCCCATTTCCACCCTTCTTAGTTGTTGTCCATAAGTCATGTGTTACATCTCTATCGTAGTTCAGTGAATTTTCTGTCTCCTGAAAAATAAGGGGATTAGCGTGACATGCCTTTACATTTTTTGTTTATCATCATAGATAGAGAATATTATACAACTTGAATATATTAAAATTGATATTTGCAAAAAACAGGTAAAAGAGCAGCCATTTTAAGAGATGTTTAAATTATGACTACTGGATTTTACCCAGAAAATTGAAATGCGCCTGAGTTGCAAGTATACTTATGACCTTAAAATATATTGGCTCTTTAGCTTCTTTCTTCAAGCTAAGCAATTTTTATATTAGACTGTTGTTTATGGCTCCACCTGTATTGCCTGTGATTCAAGTTGCTCATATAAAAATGAGTAAATATATTGCTTTTCATGTAAACTGACTTCCAAATAAAGGATGGCCACCAGTTCAAAATAGCTGGAACTGATACTTTCAAATTTTTGCTTACTTTTGAAACTATTATAATCCTATATAAATATCCACAGAAGTCTTAAGCAAAGTACCTTTGCTTTGCCAAAGCTCTCTAAAATAGAAGATTATTGTTCAGTAGAAAATTAGGTATAATTATAGCTTAGTGTGCTGGGAATAATTGTTTCCTGTTATCAAGGGAGGTAGGAATAGGTGATTTTTAGTCTGTGCAAAGGCAGAGTCAAAGCAACAGCTAAGATGTAAGTATATTTGAAATATTTAATTTTCAAATTGTTTGTGTTTTTAAGAGGTCCTTTTCCTTGCCTCACAGTTTAGTGTCCTGACCTCCAATTTGGGAGAAGGTCCCAAATAGCACATGCTCACAGATAGAGCAGTTTCCCATTGAGAGTAGTGGATTCCCAATTCAATGCTCAGTGGTTCTTCCTGATCCACTGCCAGTGTCCAACAGCCGTGTTTCCGCTGCCTTCAGTCCAAAAGGCCAAGAAGTGTAATTAGCTTCAGGCTAACCTCTGAAGAGAATGGAGGCTAATGTCTAGCATAGGACACCCGTCTTTACACTATTTAATAATTTCTGTTCTTTCTGCTTCTGAGTTCTGCCTAGCAACTGATCGCTTGCTATAGGCACACACATAACACAACCAAGGGCCGATGAGAATATCTCACTGTTTATCTTTTTTAAATTCAATCAGATACATAGCTCTTATTATACTCTGCTCAACCTCTATCTCATTTAGTAAAACTTGCTTGATCTATATAGTTCATGGTGATATATTAAAATTTTAGGTTTTCAATTATTTTTAATGATAATGGGTTTGTCAAATAGAAAAGGATGGTAATACAACTCTCATTAATATTTCCCTCCCTTAGAATGGTACAATTATTGAATGAAAGCATTTGGAAAATTACACTTAAAATGATTGTATTTTTATCCAAGATGAGTTCATTAGAAGGATAGTTTTTATTCATAATAAATAGTTGCGAACATTACATTCACGATGTTGCTGTTTTAGCATATTTTTCTGTATTTTCAAAACTTTTAACTTCAAAAATGATTACTAGGATAGACACCTAGAATTATTAATAAGGAGGTGGTTTTTACAGTGTGAGGGAAAAATATAAACAAATTATCTTCCATTATTTGGCTAGGGGACAAATCGGGTCAAGAGGAATTTAAGCAGGTGAGTAGTAGATGTTGAAAATATCTTATTTACATAAAAATGAGAAACAAAAAGAGGGAGGGAGGAAAGGAAGGAAAAAGAAAGTAGACAAGAAACAGATAAAATGTACAATTAGATAAGATTAGGTTAAGATTAACTGATTTTTTGTAAGGAAAGAAATCTTCTTGCACACCAAAAAATCAAGTAATTAAAACATAAAATACTCCTTATTTAATTTTTTGAAAGTTAGAGAATACTTTAGTATTTTTCTTATAAATAGCACCTAAATAAATATACCTTAAATCTTTCCTTTAGGAAGTTTTAAATAAAAATTTATGTACATATTTCTAAATATAAATTACAAAACATTTTTATGTTACTCCTTTTGTTTCTCTAACAGGTAGCCAATGGTCTGCACTTTGTATACAACTTTAAGGTGTACTTTTTTCATTTTGCATGTTATTTTTTGTCATTTCTCTTCTATATTCTCATCTTTGAAGTGAACATGAATATTGACATTGAGCTTCTATTCTGAGATTTCCAACATGTCCAGGGTAAAATTTGACCTCACTCTGTCAGTTGTGGTGATTAATAGAATCATCTCCTGTAAAGTCCGAATACCATCTTGAGATTTTGTTAAACATATGGTGTTTCTATTATGCTAAATGATCTCTCTTCCTTACTTCCTCACTCTTCTGACACTTTGAATTTATAGAATATCCAAAAGTCTGTTGTCCTGAGAACACTCTATTATCACAGTTTTTACTGCCACTGCCTTTGTTTTCAAAACATATTTCCTGAGGACTATACTCTCCAAGAGGTAATATGCCGTGATTTGTGTTCTTACCAAGCATATCTCCTTGTTACTTAGGAGTTTCAGATTCAGAATAAAGGCAGAAAATAAAGCATTCATACATAGAAACTGTGTGAGAAAAAAGTGTTTTATCATAACCCAGCAGAACTATAAAATATTTGGGTTGGTAGAGAACTTATAGTTTTATTCTAGGACATTGGAACAAAAATACTTGAATTAGTGGTCTATATCTAAAATTTCAGGTTGGCAAGTTGAGTGGTAATTGAAAAATATCAAACAGTTGATATTTTTCATCTAGTTTGAAAGCATGGAAAATTTGTCCCAGATTTGGTAGAGTATTTATATTGATAGATTAATATAATTGATAAATTATCCATATTTTTACAATTTTAGTGATAGTTTGGGTAGATCTACAAATCACCATTTTAAATTACAGAGCTTTACAATTATTATTTTTTTAAAATTCCATTATTGTCCGAAAAGTTAAACACGGGCTAAGTTGTTTCTAAATTAAAAATATTACTTTATTATATTTTATGTGGGATTATGACAATTTACATTATTAAATAGAATAATAGATTTGATATTTTTCATCTCTGGCCATCTTCACATCTGGTATGGAATGAAAAAGAATGTGGACATAGTTGATAAATTTTATTCTCCTAGATTGTCAAGCACTTCAGAAGTCAGAAAGTATACTAATAAGAGTTTTTTAATTTTACCCTTGGAACAATTTCATCAGTGGTTTATCTTTTCATCTCTATTTGACGCAATTGAAAACTGATGTTTCTGTTAGTGAATTGCCTTGTCCAGTGGTGGACAGCAAGAGGAAGAATTTGAAGTCAAGTTTGTTCATTCCCAGTGAACAGGTTTGCAGTGCCGGTTTGTCTCAGACATGAGAGTAGGTCCCAAAGGAACAGAAAAAAAGTAACATGCAGTTCTTTAGCTTCCCCGCCCTGTGTCTCTTTTCTTCTGTGGTTGCAAGGGCAGCTCTTTGCCAGGAGCATTCAGTGCCAGAAGGCCCAGCTGTGCGCAGGTCTTCACACTGGTTTCAGGGCCAGGCCGCATGGCCTGTCCCAGCCTCTGTCCTAACGGATGTTCCTGCCTGGCAGGAGTAGATTAGTTGGTGTTGAGTCTAAAACTTCACCTCTGCCTCTAGGGAAGAGCCCCCTCAAATTCACATGCTTTGTTTGAGCCAAAGGTTACAATTTAATTATAAAGCCAATTAGTCCTGTTTCAATTGGTAGGTTCTCAGCTAGTTGTATAGCCATAAATTTTGGCTCATGCTTCTATTTTCTGGTTGTGAGATTCTATAATTTTCTATGGTGTACCATTGATAGAAACTAAGTAAAAGGTACAGACACTCTCTGGATTATTTCTTTAAAAAGAAACATGTCAAGCTGCAGTTATCTCAAAATGCTTTGTTAAAAATAGATGAACACATTAAACAATCAGTTTTGCTTTAATCACCACTCCTATAACATGTTGTATGATATAAAAATGCTTCATACATTTCTTAAAACAATCTTTTTCTAAATTGAATGCAATTTAAATGTAATACTTAAGCTCAGTTTTTAAAATGCCTAGAGAAATATCTATTTAGATAAAAATTTGCAAGTTCTGATTGAAATATTAGTCAGGTTTACTTTTTTATATTGATTGATATTGTTGTGGTTTATTTATGAGAGCATGCTTCTACAAGTAACTCTGTCAGTGTGACATGCAGAGAGATAGAATGCTTGACAGAAAACATGGCATATCATTTTTGAAATCTTTCTTCTCTCATGTCTTGGATTTTCACTTGTCCCTACAGGTTGTATTTCTTTGGTGAGTGTATCTTGTATAAAGTACCTTTGCTTGTTATGAGTGTCGACATGTCACTCACTGCTGAAGACTAAAATTATCTAACAGGCAGTTCAGAAGATGTTTCTATCTACTGGAAAGTGCCACCTCCTCTGGAGCAATGGACTCCAAAACATGTCAGTGTTGAAAATAGCTTGAGACGCACAACAACAAAATAACAAAATATTTCAGAGGCTAATAGAAATTAAGCTCTGGATTCCAAGAGGAAATTCTCTATAGAATAGTGATAATAAAAAGCATTTTTAAAGCAGTGTAAGCCTGTGCAATTGTCATATCAAATTGGCTAGTAATCTAAGCTATTGTATTTACTAGCAAAAAATCAATATACCAGAAATACATTTAGATATTTCTTCCATAAAAGACAAAAAATCTACATTAATTGTGTAATCCTGTATTCTTCAAGTGACACGCTACATTCATCCTCTCCTGTTGTCATCCAGCGTGGACCCAACTCCAGATACAACATAATGAGTGGGTTTCTTGGAGGTAATTCTGCTTTGCAAAGAATTCTAAAACTTCCTCACCAGGTCCTGTCTGGTTCAAATATAATTAAAGACTTGCATCAGCATCAAATAGCCTGTGTACTTAATTGTCATCTCCTAACAGAATTCAATCCAATTCTGAATATGAGCATCTGGATGAAGGTCTGTCCTCTTGGCTAGAAACTCTTCCCCTGAAAGAGTAAAGGAATCTCAGAGAAGTTAAACTGTAAATACTGTGCATTTACTAATTAAAGACCAATTATAGTCAGATAAAAATTTTGCCAGAGTTCGGCGACAAGATTCTTCTGATTTCAGGTCCTTCCCTGATGAAAGTGTTTTTTCATTGATTGCTAGCCAGGAGTTCACCACTGCTGTACATGGAAAAGAGGCGTCATTTTCTGATGCATCTACTTTGCAGACATGGGGTCATAAGGTAGGGCCTGAGTTTTCTTTTAATCTGCAGGGAGGGTAATGCCATAGCATCACTTATCTGGGGGTTGATAAGTTACGCCTTAATTAAAACAGCCTCATTGTATTGGCTGTGCTTTAAATTGTCATTTTAATGATCACCCTGGAGATGGATGTTTTACACCTTGTTTCTATTGCTCTGTGAGGTGAGAAGGTTACCATAGGTCTAGCTCATCAGAAAGGAGGAGCTATCTTTTGTAGAGACATGAATAGATATTTAAAAAGGGACCAAAGCAGGAATTACTTCATATATGTCGAAAAAATAAATGGATCATTTTTCTAAATCTGTTTTTTAAAAATAGAATGCATTACACAGAACATTATGGGATTGAAACAATGTAGTTGGCTTGAAAAAGCCTGATTTTGCCCTGACTGGTATGGTTCAGTGGATTAAGTTCTGGCCTGAAAACCAAAGGGTCACCAGTCTGGTTCCCAGTCAGGGCACATGCCTGGGTTGCAGGCCAGGTCCCCAGTAGGGGGCGTAGGAGAGGTAACCACCCATTGATGTTCCTTTCAATGTTTTCTTTAAAAAAAAAAAAAAGCTTGTTTTTATAATTCAAAGCCATATAAAGGAATATAATAAGGTGATTTGAGGGGAGTGCTAATATTTTTATCTTGATTGAGATACTCATGGAACTATAGACACAAAAAGAATTTTGCTGTATGAATATTTTTAAAAAGTAAATTAAAAAACATTTCTAAATTGACAAAAATGCAGCCTATAAATCAATGTGTAAAGACCTCAAATAATATTCTATAGATATGGAAAATAAAAGAGTTGAAGTATATGTTTTACTAATAGTCTCACAATGTGAGAGAGAATGTGTGCATCTAAGAACATATATACATGTAGCAATTTGAATTACCTGAATGTTTCTCCCTTTTCTATGAAGAATGAGGGAAGGTTGGAAATTTTGTAACATATTATTTTTGGACACTTTACCTTGCTATATTTTGTAAATAATTCTTATTAATCACATCGCTGATTCCTCTCAGCAAACTGAAAGAAATCCTTGGCCTGACTCTGACTTTATGTGCACGGGTTTGTGTAAGTGCTCAATACCGAAAACAATAAAATGGAAAAACCTTGGTGTGTTATGTGAAGGTTAGTACTTAAACTGTAGTTTCAAACCAGCCTTCCTTTTAGTATATTTTTAAACTCAGAATAGTTTCAGTGATTGAACAGAAGCAGTAGGTAATAAATGAGGAGGGGCAGCATAATTGAGACTATATTTTTGTACATGTATAAAAACTGGCACATTGGAAATTAGATATGCTTCTTTTCTTATAATATATATTGACATAAAGTCATTTTCACGTTTACCTATTTGAATGTTGCTAAAGAAAAAGTGTCTGATAAAGTCTTCCACCTCTAAAATGTCACCAATGGAAAAGGCATCTTTTAGAGAAAGCATTATTTAGAAAGAGGCGAAACATTTAATACTAGTATTTTAATAAAATAGTTAAGGAAAAGTACCATTCTACCTTTTAGCAAGACCAGAAAAGCATTGTATATAATACAGAAGAGAATAATCTTGGCGTGTTCTGTGTGCCACTTGAAGCTCTAAGCTATTTTTATTTTAGGAAGTATTCAAACATAGCCTTGACTAGTATAAGATTCATCAACTGTGGCCCAAAATACACTT
Source organism: Sturnira hondurensis (assembly GCF_014824575.4). NCBI lineage: Eukaryota > Metazoa > Chordata > Mammalia > Chiroptera > Phyllostomidae > Sturnira > Sturnira hondurensis. The sequence continues at coordinate 434,618 of NW_028089315.1, forward strand.
CATATCTTAAAATTAGCTGTTCCTGAATTCAAGTACTTACATAAGTGATTTAAGTATATTCATAGGCTTATTGTGAGCTATAAAAACTTTGCAAAGCAACATCACAGTGATTTGGTAACAGCGATACGAACAGAACGCAGAGTAATAAAGTATCACAGTTGTATAAGGAAGATACTACTGACTCCTGAAATGTTTTCTATAATGGTGAATTATTTTTCTTGATTCTTCTTCACTTCTCACCATGGATATTCATTTCTGTTCTTTATTTCTTCCCCAATTCACTGAGGTATACATGACAAATAATACTATAAATACTTAAGATGCACAAAATGATGATTTGATATACATATGGATTGTAAAATGCTTACCACAGTCAAGCTAATTTAAAACACCTGTTTCCTCACAAAATTTATTTTGTAAAGTGTAAATACTTAATACTCTTTTAACAAATTTTAAGTATACAATTACAGTATTATTAACTATAGCATTAGGTTCCCCAAACTTATTAATGTGAGAACTGAAAGTCTGCATCCTTTCCCAACATCCTGCCATTCCGCCCCCCCTGCCCCCCGCCTTAGCCTGTGGCAATCCCCGTTTCACTGTCTGCTTTTGGGAGCACATGCACGACTCTCTTCAATTCCATGTGTAAGTGAGACCACAGAGTATGTCTTCTTCTGTCTGGCTTATTTCACTTAGCATAATGTCCTCCAGCTCCACCCACATGGTTGAAAATGGTGTGACTTCATTCTTTTTTAATGACTGAAAAGTATTCCAGTGTATGTGTAAGTATGTATATGTATACACATACACAACACATTTTCTTTATCCATTCATCCACTAACGGGCACTTGGATTCTGTGTGTGTGTACATGAATATGGAGCTTATATAAAATTTATGAACATGATATATGTATAGATATGTAGAGAGATACTTACAATGGATAGATTAATTGCTATAGTCTTTATAGAATTTTAGGAAATTTAAAAACACATATAACATGAATAGACTTTTAGAGGTCTATAAGTTTGAAAGTTAGAAGCCTTAAAGTAATGATGGGCTCTTTTTTTAAAATTATACTTTATTGATTATGCCATTACAGTTGTTCTATTCCCACCCCCTTCATTCCCCTCCACCCTGCACACCCCTCCCCACATTCCCCCATTTAGTTTACGACCATGTGTCTCAAGTTCTTTAGATTCTATATTTCCCATACTATTCTTGCCCTCCCTCCTACCTATTTTCTACCTACCGTCTATGCAACTTATTCTCTGTACCTTCTCCCCCCTTCTCCTCCTCCCACTCCCCTGTTGCTAACCCTCCATGTGATCTTCATTTCTATGGTTCCGCTCCTGATCTAGCTGTCCTCTTGGTTTGCTTTTGTTTTAGGTGTGGTTGTTAATAACTGTGAGTTTGCTGTCCTTTCACTGTTCATATTTTTTATCTTCTTTTTCTTAGATAAGTCCCTTTAACATTTCATATAATAAGGGCTTGGTGATGATGAACTCCTTGAATTTGACCTTATCTGAGAAGCACTTTATCTGTCCTTCCATTCTAAATGAAAGCTTTGCTGGATAAAGCAATCTTGGCTGTAGGTCTTTGGATTTCATGACTTGGAATACTTCTTTCCAGCCCCTTCTTGCCTGTAAGGTCTCTTTTGAGAAATCCGCTGACAGTCTGATGGGTACTCCTTTGTAGGTGACTGTCCCCTTATCTCTTGCTGCTTCTAGGATTCTCTCCTTCATTTTAATCTTGGCTAATGTAATTATGATGTGCCTTGGTGTGTTCCTTCTTGGGTCCAACTTCTTTGGGACTCTCTGAGCTTCCTGGATTTCCTGGAAGTCTATTTCCTTTGCCAGACTGGGGAAGTTCTCCTTTATTATTTGTTCAAATAAGTTTTCCACTCGTGGCTGTTTCTTTCCCCCTTCTGGTACCCCTATAATTAGGATATTGGAACATTTAAAGATGTCCTGGAGGTTCCCAAGCCTCTCCTCATTTTTTTGAATTCTTGTTACTTCATATTTTTCTGTTTAGTCATTTTTTTCTTCCTTCTGGTCCACTCCCTTGATTTGAGTCCCAATTTACTTTCCATCACTATTGGTTCCCAGTGCATTTCCCTTCATTTCAATTAGTTTAGCCTTCATTTGTTCCTCTAATTTGTGACTATAATCAACCAGTTCTGTGAGCATTCTGATCACCAGTATTTTTGAACTGTGCATCTGAGAGATTTGCTATTTCCTGGTTGCTTAGAGTTATCGGCTCTGGGGCTTTGAGTTCTTCTTGAGCCATATTTTAGTCTGTTCATGCCTGTTACATATGAGGAGTGGAGTCCTGGGTGTTCACCACGCCAGGGCAACTCAGTTGCTGGGTTGTGATGCTGTGCATGGGGATGGGGTCAAAGAGGAGCAATGGCGGACTCCTCTGCTGCTTCTTGTCATGGGCCCGCACGGTCTGTCTCACTGCTCGCTCCTTTGCTGGTTTATCTGCACGCAAATGTGTGACCGTGGTCAGATGATGGACTCTTTTTAGGTAATCTGTATTCTCCAGATTAGTGCCTTTATGCCATTTCTTTTTATTTGTATTTATTCAACCTTATTTTGATGGGGTTAGATTTGGGTTTACTTTGATTTACCTGCTTAGTTGAGATTGCTGTATCGTCAAAACCAAAATGGCCTTTCTTACGATACAATCCACTTTGAACATGAACATTTCTACTTGATCTTAGCAAATTTATGCTTTCAAGCATTTTCCCCCAACTGTCTATTTATTTATTTATTTAATCAAACTATCCTATACAGACCAGATGTTTTACACATTGGAGTTTCTTCTTTTAACTTTTAATTTATTGATTTGAGAGAGAGACTAATTTATTGTTCTCCTTATTTAGCTTATGCATTCATTGCTTTCCTTTTTTTTTTTTGTTTGCCCTGACTGGTGTCAAACTGCAACCTTGGCATAGTGGGGACGATGCTCTAACCCACTGAGCTACCCGGCCAGAGTAGCACATTGGGATTTAAAAACAGAAGAGTTGTATTAGTTGCACTTTACAGTACAACAAAGAGAAGAAGGAACATTTTTAAATATAGAGAAAATATCACTTCTATGTATATATATATCCATCCAGTTATAAATTTAAGTGCTTATAGTCCCTATTATATACCAGGCACTAGTCTAAGAACTTTACAAAAAGAGTTTATATATTTTTAATACAACTCTCTGAAGTATGTATCATTATTATCCCCATTTCCCAGATGGGAATATTGTAGCACAATTAGGTTTCCTGGCTCAATATCTCAATCAGTAAATGACATAGCTGAGGAATTTTACCTTATTCTAGCATCTGTGCTCCTAAAGAAGACACTAGAATGTTTTTAATGAATACCATTTAAAGTTCAGTGGTAATTTGGTGTGCCTGAATATGAGCCAAGGAAAAAGCAAAATGTATAGTCTCTAAAAATTCACAATTCAGTACTGTTCTTGCATACTCTATGAGTTCATTACTTTTTACAATAAATTCCCCCTTCTAATTACATATTGTTTTTCTCTGACCTACTCACCTGGGCAAAAAAAAAAAAAAAGAAAAAGAAGAAAAGAAGAAACAGAATGTATGCACAGGGACACAGTAAATAAGCAGAGTTGCTGCAGGCAGACCACATTTGTCTACTGGCCTAGTCACAGAGCGGCCTGTGGCAAAGCCCCCAGATGTTCACCCTCAGGGCCTGTTCTGAAGCCAGTGAAGGGGTGTCCACAGTCCACATATTTACCTAAATCACCTCCCTCCCTATTGGTAACCATTAACCAGCAAAGTGTAACTTTCCTGAAGGAGTGTTCCAAGGACAACTTTTTTCAAATCACTGATTTAGAGTCATTACATGACAGTATTGGTTAGGTTACCAACTACTTTCAGTCAGCTGTCTATTCCCTCATTATTTAAAATTAAACATTTAGTATATGTTACAAATAACACTAGGGGCAAGGACTATAGATGTGGATATAACAGTCACGTGACAAAATTTTCACATGAATTTTAAATTGATGAACTTTTAAACAAAATCACCATGGTCTAATTGAAAATTAAACTTGGGACCAACTTTTGAGTAGAACGTCCTTTTCAGTGCAGGATTTTCTCTTTTGTTTCATGCTGTGAAAACTCCAAATTGCTGCTCTTTTTTCTTGTTGTGAATGTTGACATATGCTAATGAATAACTTAAGTATTAGTATCATGTATCCGTATTAATGAAGAAAAACCATTTTGAGATCTAAATATAAAATAAATTAATGCACTATTTTAGGCAAAAAAACCCAAGAGTAATGATATGCTACTTTTAAATCATTGAATTGAATTGAGACTTTAAGGGAAAATTGAAGGTTTAACAGATGGATCCTAAAATAGCAAGTGCATCAAATCAGCACTTGGTTCATACAAACACATGGAAAGAACTATGTAATAAAAATTGAGAAAAATATAAGGATGCAGATAGAAATATCCATCTCATGAGCTTTGGAAATGGGATAGGTCTGACTTCTCCATGTAAAAAATGCTTATGCAAAATATAGACCAGCTCTGACTGATTGGATAAATTCAACTAGGTGGGGACAAATAAGAAGCTCATTTTGGTCTCAGTCTAGGACCAGTTTCAAGTAGTTTTAACTTCGTAAATAAGTTTGATATTTTGTCTGCTTTATTCATTACTGCATGCCCAGTGCATAGAGCAGGGCTCACATAGCACTATTCAATTATTATTTGTTACATAAATGAAAACATCTATATATAAATGAAACTCACAGAATACTACTACAGATTTCACACAGTCTATGAAGTCTTTAATTATGAAGTTATATCCTATATTACAAAGAAACTTTATATAAATGTATAAATAACATGCAATTTTTAAAAGTTCACTTATTCAAATATTTAGAGGGCTAACAGTAACAGTTGTCTAAGTTAGTGATTAGCTAAAACAAGTTAGAGGGTGTGTTGTTTGGGAACTAATTATTCAGAGTATTATTTTATTATTTATTTTTTGTTGTTGTTCGAATATAGTTGTGTCCATTGTCCCGTCACCAGTTTCACCCACCCCACCCACCGCCACATCCCGCCCTCCATCCTTCGCCCCTTTGGCTTTGTCCATGGGCCCTTTATGCATGTTACTTGATGGCCCTTTCAGAGTATTATTTTAATGCAGTAATTTTCTGCAAAGAAAGTAATTACAGCACAACAGTAGCCTACAACCAAAGTTTCTAAAAAGCAGATTTCCCTTTAGAATTTCTATAATTTTTAATGAAAAAATATGCATCAGTAGATGATATATAAGAGTTTGCTATTTTGTTGTTTCCATGTGAATCTTAAGTGTTTCATCTTTATAACATTTCAAAATTTATCCTCACAGCTGTTATTGTTTCAATTTTTGAATAATGCATGAAAAGATAAAATAAATAATATCCTTCTTCCCACATGTATCTGTACTCAACTTTGAGATACATATCAGGATATACTTCACTAAAGTAGTTTGAAAAAAGCGTCTTGGACATCCAGGTGTTTCATAAGTTGTATTAAAAAAATAGAATAATAGACTGCTATTCTGCAGGCTTGCCATTCTGTAATGATCACACCGTCTAATTCTTATTACCTTTTAATTCAGTAGCAAAGGACTGCTATCTAAGGGGATGCCAAGTCTCACAACCATTTATTTGTTTGTTTAAAATTATTCATTTGCCCTGGCTGGTGTAGCTCAGTGAATTGAGTGCGGGCCTGCGGACCACACGATCGCAGTTTGATTCCCAATCAAGGCACATGCCTGGGTTGCAGGCCAGTTCCCAGCAAGAGACTCACAACAGGCAACCATACATTGATATTTCTCTCCTTCTCTCCTTCCTTTCCCCTCTAAAGATAAATAAATAAAGTCTTTAAAAAATTATCCATTCAACCAATAGTTATTGACTGCTTGTATGATGCATGTTCTACCTCACTTTATTACAAAGGCGTCTCAGCTATAGGGATTTATCCAAAGGAAACAATATTGAAATAAAGCAAAGATTTAATCCAAAATGTCTGCATAGTAGGGTAAAAATAAAAAGAAAAAAACCCCTGAAAACTCTATATTTTAGCAAAGGGAAATTAAACTTAAAATGTACACTTGAAGTTAAATATCCTTATCCTTTGAGTAGGATGCTGTGAAATATTTTAATATAAAATATGTTCATGGTGTTTTTTGAAATAGAAAGTAATATGTTAAAAGTCCACTTGTAGAACACAATCAAAATAGCATATATTTTCTATATGTTTTATATGATATGTATACACTGTGTGTGTTTAGATACAGAGAAGAAATGATTTCTGAAATCAGAGTTTACATAACTTCTTCTCTTTATCTAAACTCTGATTGTCAGTGAATATTTTGAATAAACCAAAGTGTGAATTTGCACAAAACACATAGTGTCCCTGAAGAAATACAAGGAGACTTTGGCATTCATTCTGCTGCTGTTATAAGTGTCCCATGATAATTGTTTTGATTTCATGGCCAAATAACTGTCTAGTTACATTGGACTTGAAAGCAAAACAAAAGTACTAGAGTTCAGAACTAAAGACAGGTAGGGAGTTAAAATGCTGGTATAGTTCAGAAGACATACCTTAAAATTTTTGCTAGGGAGAAAAGCAGACTGGATGACAGGTTGGGGTCAATTATTTGATACCTGCCATTAATTTTCAAACTTTTTTATCTTATGTCATGCATAAAGTAATTACTAAAATTCTGCAGCATACCCCCAAATATATGTTTTTTTGATCTGACAGATTCATTCACACCAGATGGTTATTGTTGTGCTGGTTTCGGTCATTTTGTTTTCCTTTGACAGACTTCGGGAAAGAGGTCAGTTCCCCTGACTAAATAGTCAAATAGCAAGTGTTTTAAAAATTCGTGCAGCGCGCCGGTTGAAGATCACTGTAGTACATCAATACAGAAATAGAAGAAAAACAGTCATGGGAGACAAATGGAAGGGTCAGAGTTGTAGAATTATTTTATGTGAGAGTGTCTACATAAAGACTACTTTTCTGACCATAAATCAATATTTTGAGGAAAAGGACTCAAATTCTGTGTGGTATACTTACTAATTTTTTAAAAAATTTCTTTGAGAAACCCGGGGAATGGATTCTTTCCATTATGAAATTCATCTTTGTTTCCTGTTGAGAACTTAGTCTGTGTAGTTGAGAGCAAAGTGAAATTGAGTACATTCTCAGTCTGCAATTTATACTGACTGACTGGGGTAGTGGCCTTCTCAACTGCCCCCAGGAAAGGTTGAAAGCAATCTCTGAGAACCTTTAATCTTGATGATATAGCCCTGAGCAACTCTCTAAAGTAAACATGACTCATAAAAGGACCAAATGTTTTCATTAGAAGACCGTGCAGAGATCTGTGTTTTATGAGATCTGTGTGGACTTTGCTGATGACCAAGGCATTCACTGCAGTGTTTCTGAGTTTCGGAAGAGAACACCATGGAAAGAACATAAAAGACAAAATTTTGTTGAATACATTGGGATATTAAAAAATCATTTCTTACATGACTTAGCTTTGATGTGCACATTTTACAGGACAAATATAGTGAAATTCAAAATATGGTAATAATTATAATTAACTATATTTGTGTCAAACTTTTAAATTTACAAAGCACTTCTATGAGTTAGTTTTTTTTCTTCCCACTTCATTTCCAAAACAGTCCTAATGGCCTTTTCAGTAGATGCCCTATTACTTAGTCTATTTGACAGGCCACGCTCTGAGAACCATAGAGAATGAATAACCTTGTCAAATTATATAACTAGACAATGCTAAAAGCAGGATGAGATGTATTCTGATTAATTCATTCATTCAACAAAGATTATTGAGCATATAATATGCACAAAGTTTTATGCAAAGTACTGAATTGTAACTAAAAAAATCAAGCAGGTAACAGGAATGAAGGAGGGAAGGGAGAAAAAAGCAAAGAAGGAAAGATAACAGTGAGGAAGGAAAGAAGCCTGATCAAACTATTGTTCAGACTATCTAAAGCTCTTCACTCATCTGCTTGAAAAGTTACTCGGCAGTTTGCACAGGGTACAGAAAAAGGAGATGTACAGTTGCTCATGTGGGAAAAATATAACCATTTAAAATGATACAAGAATAAATTATTTTGTGTATTCACAATTGTAAACCTACTTATGTCCCACCCTGTTTTTATCCGTTAATTCTCGCAAATAAACATTTATACAACAACAGTTTTTTAATGATCAAAAATCCGTGGTCTTGAACTAGAATGGAGCAGAGCAAATGGGGAAGGCAAGTCTTTAGTGAAGGAGTGATGTTTGAGCCGAGATCTGGAAAGTAAGAGGGAGGTCACTAGGTGAAAACAGAGATGGGGAGGGAGTGCGTATATTGAGAAACTGCATGTAAAAGGCTCAGAGTTTATACAGAGTCTGGTATTTAAGTGGCAATGAAAGCAGGCAACGTGGATGAAGATCAGGAAATGTAGTTGAGGATCTCATTTTAAAAAATGAGAAAAAAGCCATGTTAAGGACCTTCACCTTGACCATAGGAATAAGTGATAACTAGTGTCTAAATACTGGGATTCAATTATTGCATTTGAATTCTTAAATGATTGCTTGTCCTGAAGACTGGAGAGGAGGGTCAGTAAAAGTTAATATATACATATAATCTTTATAAAGCTTATTTCATTAGTCAAGGCAAGAAACGATGGCTATTTGGATTAGGATGTTTGTTGATGATAAAAATGAACAATTTTATGAGTATTTAATATGCAAAACTATATTGGTCATTATATTGGTCATGTCCTAGAGATGGAAAGTATGGGAGGGGAGTATCAGGAGTGATCAAGTCTAAGATTTCATTCATGTGTTATTGAATACATAGTTATAACCTTGACTGAAAGAGAAAATTCTGGAGCTAGATCACTTTCTTTTCTTTTCTTTTTTATTGGTGGAATAATGAGTATGGGTTTTGTTTCACATATGTGTTCACTGTCTGAAAAGTCCATTTCACATTTCAAATATATGAATTTGACCCACAAAGATGAGTGGCACAGAGGTGCCATGTGTAAGTCACTGTCACGTCAATGATAACTGGAGTACTGGGCATGGGTGACATTCCCTGTGATAAAGTCAGGAATAAGTTTTCGTTTAAAACAATCAGATGAACTTGCCAAGAAAAATAAATAACAGTGGTTAGAGACACAGGAGAGAAAAAAGAGTTTGTAGTGTCTGAGAAGGTAAGAGTTTCATGGAAAAAAGTGTGTTGTCAACAGTGCAGCATTAAGGAGTGGTAGAAAAAGAACATTGTGATTAGTAGCATGGAGGTCATCAAACAGCGTAGGACACTTTGTTTTACTGGAGTTACTGGGGAGTGAGTAGAATGGAACAAGTCAGACGAAGAAAGAGATAGAGCTGGCATATTAATTATTTCCTTGTGATGCTGTCATTCTACACTCCCATGCCCCTCACTAAACATGGTCTCTGACTTTATGAATCACTTATTACTTGGAAGAAAAAAGGAGTCGATGTTGATGTCAGAAAAAGCAAAAAAAATTGAAGAAAATAAATAGTATTAGTCCCATAGCATTATACCAACTCATGAATTCCTATATTACATTGTTAATATATTTCAATGTCAAGGTCTTTGTTCCTCCCTAGTATCTCATTTAGCATCTGGCTGCAGTCTATTATGTATAAGTTAACTTTTAAAAACCCTTTATGCACTTCAAAATTAGTTCTGTAATTGTATTATCACTATGGATAAATTGGCTACGTTTCAGCGTGAAATATAAATGGATTTGACTTTCTTATTAATATTTAATGGTACATGGTTTAATATTGAATTGAAGCAGAAGTCTGAGGTGGTCATGAAAAGGGCAATTTATAAATGTGAATTTAACCAGGGTATAATAAGATAAATCTTAGTTTTAGTACTTCTGAGTAAATGTGGCTTACTAGACTATCTACATATAAGGCATATTCAATTAAAAGTAGAACATCTTCATTACTATGATGAAGAAATAATCAACATTTCCCTACTTAATAATATTCAAAAATGCAGCTCATGAAGAATAAACAATGTCAGATTTTTAAAAACACACCCTATTTAATAACCTCTGACTATTATCAATAGAATTGAGAGATGCTGACATTTTTATTGGAATCCTTATTTCTTCCATAGGGTATTGATTGGCTTTATTCACATCATAAAATCTCAACATCGTCAGATGGACTACTCCATTTACTTTGATTGTCCCTTACAAAGAAATCTACCTGATATCTTCACTATGGGGAAAAATGCCTAGCGATAAATCACCTTGCTTATTTAATGGGAAACCATAATACTCATATACTGCTATTTATTCATTGCACTTAATTTCTAGAAATCAGAACTTTAAAAGCACTTTACATCAAATAAAGTCATTTGTCTCTAACTAAACTTTAGGTTTATTGTAGAAACCCAAAACTATGGTTTTAAACAGGAAGAATAGTACCTGTATGCCATTTTAAAAAATGTTTTAAGGTGATGCTGGTTAATAAGATCATAGAGATTTCAAGTGTGCATTTCTGTGACACATGATCTGCCTATTGCATTGAGTGCCCACCACCCAAAGTCAAATCACCTTCACTTCCGTGTATTTGTCTCCCTTTACCTGTTACCACCCCACTCCCCTTCCATCTGGTAACCACCCACAGTGCTATCTTTGCCTGTGTGTTTTTACTTGTTTTTCTTGTGTTCCTTTGTTGGTTTCAGTTTTATATACTACATGTGAGTGAAATCATATGGTTCTTAACTTTTTTGTCTGACTTATTTCACTTAGCATGATATTCCCGAGGTTTGTCCATGTTGTCACACACACACACACACACACACACACACACACACAAAGCCATTTAATTTGATCATCCTAAAAGGCCTTGAGAATCACGCCATGGTTAATCATGGGCTTTGTCCTTATTTGCTTCCCATGCCTGTCAATCCACAACTTAGAACGGTTGCCTCATCCAACTAATGTTTTACAAATTGATTTTTTTCAATTTCAATCTAATTTGTATTACGAAGAAGCAAGGCTTGTTATATAATTTCTGGGACCCACTACAAAATGACAGTTTAGAAGCTGTATTATTAATAACTGTGAAAAACTTTAAGGTGGCAAACGCAGACTGTTAAACCAAGCACCCTTCTGAGTGTGAATTCTGTGAGCCTGCACAGGTTGCCAGTAAAGTCAGCCTGCTAATAAGACATTTGATGAAGCCTCAGAAAACTAAACCATGATCTGAAAGTCCATTCCAAACAAAATCTCATCCAAGACCCCTATTTTCAGGATCCACCGTCCGCTCCAAAGAAAATCAGCAGTTCTTATCTTTACTATACTTTCTAAATTTTAATATTTATACACTCTTCCTACACATCTATGACATACGTTTTTTTTTTTTTTCTCAACAGCTCCCCTTGGCATTGCATAGCAATAAAATGATCTATGGACCATCTGCTAATGAAACTCCCATTTTCAGAGGATGTTCTATAGCTCATCTTGAAGTAAAGCTCCCTTTGTGTAGTTTTATGGTCCTTAGTTTTCAAAATCAAGTAAAGTTTTTACAGTTATAAATACAAATTGAAGGGCTCTCCCTCCTCTTAGGCACTAAAGCCTCGAGTTTCCCAAACTATCTTTCCTGAGTATTTCATCCAGGCCTATGGCCCAAATCAGGTAGACTCTGGAAATTTAACACTGCACGCTAATAGGAAGTCTGAGCATAAAATTGAGGTGTTAAATGGAGTATAAAATTGAAGCAGCCTGTTTTCGAGTGTGGGCCTGCCTTGGGCTCTGCGTGCTATCAGGAGGGTGCAGACACCAGATACCCCTCAGGTTGACAGGAACTGCAGAAGCCTGTCTGAGATGTTTTAAAGTGAGTAGAGAAAGGACAAGGATTAGGAACCGTGAAAACATCAGAGCCCTCTCATTCAATAGTATTTTTAATTTGTCTTCTCAATGTATTAAGAAACATTCTTGAAAATTTGCAAACATATTTCAAATGAGAAATATTCAAATTAGAAATTCTCTTTGATTCTAGCTTAATAGCTTAATATCCAGCTCTTTATTTATTGAAAATAATATTGTTGTTCATATGGGTAGGAATGATGACTGCTGCCATCAGGCTCATTCAAAATGTGTAAATAATAATCTGAAAGAGAGTAAAATAATAGAGAAATAGAATAATTATCAATTAACAAAGTAAAAACATATATATACTTTCTGGCTACAACTGAAACTTCTTTAGGTTTTTAATATTTTACTTTGCATGGTTTTAATTTTCATGTACATCCCTAACAACAGCAAGAACAAAAAATACATTCTGTTCCATTCCAGTGAAGCTGGAAAACTATATGCAGAAATAGGTAACTGCTTGTTAAAAACAATCTTAACAATATATTAAGTGATCTACTTATATTCATTGACTGGATTGGCATATATTTAATGGTATATCTTTACTGTCTATTCAAACACATGTCACAACAGTGTTTTTTAATTCTGAGTTAATGCTCTAAAAATCATATTGGGAACATGATCTTTTCCAAGCATAACTAGTCCTAATGGCTATAGTAATGAATTGCAGGCATAAACAAATCTGAGACACTGGCAAAGAAGATCAGAAGAGACATATTTTGAGAAGATGTTTTCTCTGTGTAAAAAATGGTAATTTGTCCTCTAATGAACATTTTATTAGGTGAAATCTCATCACTTAGCAGCTTTTGAGACCATGAAAGCCTTCCTAATTATTCTGTTCATGGTAGCAGCATAATGGAGATGGTGCATATAAGGCCCAAGCAAAGTCAGGAGACACTTAGTGTGGTTTTTGAAGAGTGAAAAATAAAATCATCTCAGATATACCCTCTGACAAGTTCCACATTGCAACATGTCTTGAAAATTTAAAAAAAAAAATCTAGGATCATTAGCTGTTTTTAGTAGTCTATCAATGTACAAGCTTTTTTTGCTTCTAGCAAAGCATGTTGAATTATCACAGCAGTATACAGGTTCTTTTTTTACTTCTTCACAGGGGATTTCACAGGATCCCCTCTGTGAGATATTCCAGAATGAATAGATACTGAGAAAGAAAGATGCGTGTAAGCATTTACTAGAATTTATGTACCTGATACATAAAATGCCTAACTAGCCCGAACTGAAAGCTGTGCATAGAGAGAGATCTACATTTCAGAAGTTTGTTTTTCAAAAAATAATACTACAAGATAATTTTTAAAAGGAATTTTTAAATGCAGTTAGTATATTATACTAACAGATTATAGAAAAAAACAACACTGAGTTGCAAAGGAACATATGTTAAAGTTTTGGGATTTCTTGGTTATTATGGTCAACCTGAAATCAAGACAATATTTGTCAAGTAAACTAGAAGATCTCAAATAAGTACATCAGGAAAAATACATGTAAGTAGCTATATGACATATTTGTTACTGTGAATGATCCTCCAAACTGAAAAAGAAAAAAAATCTGGATGGAACACTTTAAAAACATCTGTTTAAACCAACCCATGGGCTAACATAAAATGAAGGAATCTGCAGCCCCGTAAGGAAGGCGGATGGAGGAACATTCAAGGAGCTGTAAAGTCAACTGTTCTGTTGAAGCTTCTACCAGACCCTCACATCTTGAATCTCTGTTTTGAAAGCCATGGGGCATTGGAAGGGAGAATTTAGCTCAGGGCCTTGTCAATATGAGTAATTGATAGGAAGCACATGAACAAAATTGGGGAACTGAAGAGATACTGATTTGAAAGTGTTAAAGAAATGTATCCTTTTTCTACAGAAATAAAGAAATGCAACACTGGTCTTGACAATGGTGTGCAGTGGGGGACAAAGAAGTTTACCTTAAAACTTCAGAATTACAAGTTACCTCACAAGCACACTCAAAGTAATAACATTCTGTAGTCTGAAAAAAAATTCAGGTATGCATATAATTTCTCTTGCATGCTAGTTAATCATGGCATTATTTGTCTGATAGAGATGAATTAAAATTATCTTTGGATAAATTCAATTTATCTCAAGATTAAAATTTCTATACAATTGAAACTGAATAATGTATAGTGAAAACATGCAAAATTATAAAGAAGATAGAGTGAAATAAATAGATGTAACAAAAAAGACTTATAAGATTAATTATAAAATGTAGACATAAAGCAGAATAAAACATAAAATGACAATGATGTATTTCTAAATATGAATAAGAAGCTAGCAAAACTTAGTAGAGAAGAAGAGAGTATGATAAAACAGACTAAAATAGCTTCTTAAAATTATAAAAATAATAAGTAAAAATACAAAGTTTAGGGGACACAGTAAATAGAGCCAGGGACTTACTTGTTAAAGTTGCTACAAGTTTCAATGTGCATTGTGTGTATTTTTAAATCTGTTTTATCATTATGCTGTATCATTTGGGGGAAATAGGCAATATGAAAATATCAAAGAATTTTTCCTGAATACTTGAAAGTATTTAGATCTGGTCAACAAATCATGCAAATTTGTAAAATTTGTATAATTCTGAATTGGTCTGAATATAATAAATTATTAACAGTGTCAAAAATATTTTTAACATTTACAAAACTGCAAAAAATTTGTGAGACAATTTATGCTTATGTTTTTTTCAAAAATTGTCAAGTTATACATTTAGGAAATATTCCCCATTGCTGGGCTGTGAGGCTGGATTCAATTGCTCTCTGAAGGTCAACATTATACTGACCTCACATTCTGAATGCATCAAGTTACATTAAATTTTTTAACGCATATTCAAATTTTTATTTTATAATTAATATAATTTATTAGGTTATTGAGTGTAAAACCAACTCATAAAAAAACATGTTTTACCAGTTACAGTAAGAATTTTTACTTCAATACAAATATGTTTTTTAATATAGCAAAAACACTAAGGGGTGCCTAGGAATAAATATCATTTATGGAAAGAATGTAAACCTTTATTTTAAATACTGAAGAATATATAAATATAACTATACAGGGTGGTATAAACATAGACTTGCTTTTGTGAGTATATGAAACACTGTTTATTATTATATTATTATTTATTACTTACTGTATTATTTTCCATATGAACAACTGTAGACCTTCTTTTGCCCTACCCTGTACACCTGATTTGGGGGTAGAAATAAAGAATCGGTAATACATAGTTATCAACAGTCCCCTTAAACTGGTTAAGAAATTCTGTGGAATTCCAGTCTATTACATCCCAAAAGACTTCTCCTCAATGGTAAAAAGGCTGATTCTAAAATGTTTAGAGAAATTCAGAAAGCAAAATAAATACTCTTCTAAAAAATGCACCCAAAAGAAGGAGATACCCTACTAAATTTCAAGACATCATAAAGCAACAGTAATTATATCTATGTGGGATTATATGTACAAATGAAAAGTTCAAGGAAAAGAGTAGAATGCTCAGAAACAAGTGTGCTAGAGAGAAAATGTGTTACTTCCTCTTGAATTAAGTATATGGGCAAAGTGTATGAAAGGTATTCTCTCTACTTAGTTTTAATGACACAAAACCCACTCTAGGTGGTCTCAAGCTTTCTGCCAATTTCAAATGTTGCAAACATCTGCAGTCCATATTTTCGGATTCTATTGGGATCTTTTAAATCACTATTTGCAAGGGGACCTATTTCAGATGTGTTAGGCAAATTGAGATTTCAACACCTGTTAAAAGCAAGTTGTGACTCCATCGACATAATAAGTAGAATGGATATTTTAGAAGTTTTCTATCAAAAAGAGGAAGCCCTTAGAGAATTATTTTCATATGATTCAGAGACACCAACTGAATATGGATATATATATATGTATATATATGCACATTCTATATTAGCTTTATGTGGATATCTGTGTGTATGTTAACATTTGCACATATCTAATTCATTATTGAGCCTAGATGCCTATACTTTCCAAATTCAAGTTGATTGTGACATTTCTACAAAAATAGGTTCATATGCCTATTTAATAATGTTTTATTTTCATTCTTATTTTTTCTCTATGTAAGAGAACATATTCTTCTTTTCAGAGTAGTAAATTAAATTGTCCACATCACTGTGGGGGCAACTATCCTGGTAAGTCCCCCTGTGTGCCACAAAGAAAGTAAACATGACTGAGACACAATGTGATCTGCTTGGGGAGAAAAGGTGGCCTTCCCCTCAAAGGGGAAGGGCCAAGAGCCCCCTGCTCAAGGGGCTTTTATTGGGTTTGTTTGCGCAAGAATACAGGTAAGGATCAAACAATAGATAGCATTCAAAGAACTGTGAGGGCTAATTCTCAGTCAGGGTCAGATAGCTAAGGAGCCATTAAACTTTAAGGAACAAACTTCTTGCTTGGACCCTTATCATTTAAATGAGAGCAGTCCAAACAAAACAGGTTTCACAGGATTTTTACATACTCTTTCTTATGCCTGATTTACCCTGGATACCCTCCCTTTCCAGCACAGGGTTGCACCACCTTCCCCATCATAGGTATTCAGGTTTAAGGGGATTAGAGCCAGGAAGGACTTCTCCCAGAGGCCATGGGGACTCAGGTTATGTCAAAGCTGGAAGCAAGAGTCCATTGCTCTTTGTTGCAGCATCCCCCCCCACGCCCCCCACCCGCCAGAATCTTTCCACGATGATCTCCCAAGTGATGGTGTCTGGCCTAGGTTGCCCATCTCTGAAGGGTGGTACCCGCCATGGACATCAACCATGCTTTGGGGGCAGGGGAAGAAGCAGAAGCAGCGCTTGCTGCCAGAGACAAGCTTTGTCTCCTGCGGTCCATATTCCGGAGGGACAGATTTCATTTATCTCTATATAAACGAAAATTGGGTGACTGGAATACAAGAAAATTTCTAAATGGAAGCCTACATTTGCGTAGTGAGTAAATACATTTCCCTGTCAGTGATAATGACTGAATGGGTTTACAATAATTTTTTAAATTGTCGTCCTGTTACAGTTCCTTGCCACTCCCACACCCCCACCCCACTCCCACAGTCAATCCCCACCCTGTTGCCCCTATCCAAGGTTCACTTATACTTGTACTTTAACTAGGCCCTTCCCTTTCATTCCTCCTGTGTCCCCCTCCAGCCTCCCCTCTGGTTACTGTCAGTTTGTTTCTTGTTTCCATGCCTCTGGTTCTGTTTGGCTCCTTTGTTTGTCTTGTTCATTAGGTTCCTGTTATAGGTAAGATCATATGGTATTTATCTTTAGCTGCCTGGCTTATTTCACTCAACATAATGCTTTCCAAATCCATCCATGTTGTCTCAAAGGGTAGGAGACATGTTCTTTCCTTTTTCTGCTGCATAATATTCCATAGAATAAATGTGCCACAGTTTTTTGATCCACTGGTTTACTGATGGGGACTTAGGCTGTTTCCAGCGCTTGGCTATTGTAAATAATGCTGTTATGAACATAGGGGTGCCTAGGTTCTTCTAAATTGCTGTTTCAAGATTCTGGGGTATAATCCCAGTAGTGGAATTACTGGGTAAAAAAGCAATCCAATTTTTAGTTTTCTGAGGAAATTCCATACTGTTTCTCACAGTGGCTGTGCCAGTCTGCATTCCCACCAACAGTGCACGAGGGTCCCCTTTCTTCACAATCACGCCAGCATTGTGTTTGTTGATTTATTTATGATGGCCATTCTGACTGGTGTGAAGTGGTATTTTATTGTGGTTTTAATCTGCACCACTCTGATGGCTAGTGATGCTGAGCATCCTTTCATATGTCTCTGGGCCTTCTGTATATCCTCCTGGAGAAGTGTCTGCTCAAGGTCCTTTGCCCATTTTTAATTGGATTGTTTCTCTTCCTGGTATTGAGTCCTATGGGTCCTTTGTATATTTTGGAGGTCAAGTCATTGTCTGAGGTGTCATCGGTAAATATGTTTTCCCATATGGTTGATCCCTTTTCATTTTGATCATATTTGCTTTAGCCATGCAGAAGCTTTTTAATTTGATATAGTCACTTTTGTGACTATATTCTCTTCTTTATTTACCTTGACCTAGAGGATGTGTCTGTGAAAATATTGCTGTAGAGATACCTGAAATTTTACTACCTATGTTTTTCTCTAGGACTTTTATGGTGTCACAGCTTATGTTTAAGTCTTTTATCCATTTTGGGTTTATTCTGGTGTATGGTACATGTTAGAATAATTTTTCTTTTAACACACACATACATATATACCCTTTCTTGTATGTGGATTTTGTCATTATTCTTCAATCTATTCAGTCTCACACCTTTATAACTAGATTGACAATGGCATTTTAAAAAATATATATTTTTGATTATGCTATTACAGTTGTTCCATTTCCCCCCTTCATTCCCCTCCACCCTGCACATCCTCTCCCACCCACATTCCCCCCTTTAGATCATATGTATGTGTCTTAAGTTCTTTAGCTTTTACATTAACCATACTATTCTTGCCCTCCTCCTGTCTATTTTCTACCTACCATCTATGCTACTTATTCTCTGTAACTTCCCCCCTTCTCCTCCCACTCCCCTGTTGCTAACCCTCCATGTGATCTCCATTTTTGTGGTTCCGTTTCTGTTTTAGTTATTTCCTTACTTTATTTTTATTTTAGGTATGGCTGTTAATAATTGTGAGTTTGCTGTCATTTTACTATATATGTTTTTTATCTTCTTTTTCTTAGATAAGTCCCTTTAACATTTCATATAATAAGGGCTTGGTGGTGATGAACTCCTTGAATTTGATCTTATCTGAGAAGCACTTTATCTGTCCTTCCATACTAAATGAAAGCTTTGCTGGATAGAGCGATCTTGGATGTAGGTCTTTGGATTTCATGACTTGGAATACTTCCAGCCCCTTCTTGCCTGGAAGGTCTCTTTTGAGAAATCCGCTGACAGTCTGATGGGTACTCCTTTGTAGGTGACTGTCCCCTTATCTCTTGCTGCTTCTAGGATTCTCTCCTTCATTTTAATCTTGGGTAATGTAATTATGATGTGCCTTGGTGTGTTCCTTCTTGGGTCTACCTTCTTTGGGACTCTCTGAGCTTCCTGGATTTCCTGGAAGTCTATTTCCTTTGCCAGACGGGGGAAGTTCTCCTTTATTATTTGTTCAAACAAGGTTTCCACTTGTTGCTCTTCCTCTTCCCCTTCTGGTACCCCTATAGTTTGGATGTTGGAACATTTAAAGATGTCCTGGAGGTTCCTAAACCTCTCCATATTTTTTTAATTCTTTTTTCTTCATTCTTTTTTGTTTGGTTGTTTCGTCCTTCCTTCCTGTCCACCCCATTGATTTGAGTCCCAGTTTCCTTCCCATCGCTATTGGTTTCTTCCCATCGCTATTGCATTTCCCTTCATTTCACTTAGTTTAGCCTTCATTTGTTCCTCTAATTCGTGACTAAAATCAACCAGTTCAGTGAGCATCCTGATCACCAGTGTTTTGAACTGTGCATCTGATAGGTTGGCTATCTCTTGGTCGCTTAAAAGTATTGGCTCTGGGTCTTTGAGCTATTCTTCTGCTGGGACCATAATGTTTTGGCATGTCTACACCTGTTACATATGAGGGGGTGGAGCCTTAGGTGTTCACCAGGGTGGGCTAACCCAAGTTGTTGGGTTGTAACCCTGTATGTGGGGGCAGGATCTGAGAGGGAACATGGCATTTTTCTCAGCTCTCTGTTGCACCTCAGTCTCTTCCTCCACTTCCCCCAAGCAAACTGAGCCTTTCTGGTGCTGAGTCCCATGCAGGTGGGCCTGTGTACATCCTAGGTGGACCCTGTGGGTCTCTCCAACAAACTCTTCCGTGAGACTGGGAGTCTCTCCCTGCACATCAACCCCCAGAGGCATTTTCAATCAGTGTTTTGAGGCTTTATTTTCCAGTACTAGGACCTTGGGTTGTGCAGTCTGTCTTGGTCCCCAGTTACCATTTGTGCACGAATGTGGGACCACTGGCCAGTTAGCTAGCCACCTTGCTGCACAATGACTCGCTTCTCAGTTGCTGCCTTGCTGGGTCTGCCCATTGCCACCCCATGCCTGGAGTTTGCCAGTCACTGTCTGGGTGCCCAGGGTCTGCCTGGTGCCATCTTGGGTGCCCAGTGTTACCGTTTCCTATGCCATGGCCCCTCTCTGCTTGGCTACCGAACTCCACCCTGTCTACCAGTCTGGATGAATGTGTCTATTTTAATTCCTTGGTTGTCAGACTTCCATACAGTTCAATTTTCTCTCAGTTTTTGTTGTTATTTTGTTTCTAAATTGTTGTTGCCCTTATTTTGGTTGTTTGAAGAGGCACAGTGTGTCTATCTACGCCTCCATCTTGGCCGAGAGTTGTTGACAATGGCTTTTTAATTACTTCCTGGATTAAGACATTTGCCAAATCAGATAGAACCACTATTAATAATAAACGGTCTCTGTCTGACACATTCTAGTTCAGGAGCTTGTTATTTATTCATCCTTCTTTTAGTAGTGCAGTATAATGTTGTAATAGAAATGACACTTTTTTTTTAGGAATGGTATAGCTCCAGATGTAAACATAAATAACCTTATTGATGAATTTTAGCATAGTTTTCCCAACTGGAATATTAGAGTAATAAAACTACTGTAGACTGAAATGAACATATGAAATATATGTTGTTTGCAAAATATCTAGAACATTACATTTTTTCATTTAATATTGAAAATTATTATCACCAATCACTGTGTAAGCCTTTCTGCTTAGGCCTTTAAATTTTTAACATTTATTTATTGATTGTAGAGAGAGAGAGGAAGGGAGAGAGAGTAAGAAACACTGATTTGTTGATGAGTTGTTCCAACTATTTATGCATTCATTGGTTGCTCCTGGTTGCTCCTGGTATGCTCCTGACCAAGGATCAAATCTGCAACCTTGGGGTATTGGGATGATGCTCTCACCAACTGAGGTACCCATCAAGTGTTCTGCTTAGGTCTTTAAAGGTAAATAAACAGTATTTCTGTTTTATTCTTTCCAGTTTCATAGTTTATTATAGGAGACAGACATACAATAGATCATTTTAATAAGATTTTGTTAAGTACCATGGTAAAGATATGATTGGACCATTTTAGACATTGGAATAATAATAACTCAACTAAATATTTCAAAATATACTGTGTTAGCCTGATCCCTGATTGTGGTAAGGAGGAGTTGCCAGTAGGAAATCCTATCAAGTGAAGTGGCAGGGAAAGTATGAAATTTCATTTTTCTCTTAATGTCCTTGTCCACCAAAACTCATCTACCTTCTGATTCTTAGTTTGAATTTATGTTTAAAAATAGGGTATAAATAACCCTGGCTGGTGGGGCTAAGTGGATTGAGCACTGGACTGTGAAGCAATGGGTTACTAGTTCAATTCCCAGTTAGGGCACATGCCTGGGTTGCGGGCCAGGTCCCTGGTAGTGGGTGCACAAGAGGCAACCACAGGGTGATGTTTTTGTCCCTCTTTTTCTTCCTCTCTTCCCCTCTTTCTAAAAATAAATGAATAAAATCTTCAAAAAATAAGGCATAAATAGAAACATTCGATCTCTGAGCTGTGAATGAGTTAACATGAAAGGCACGCAAGTATGTTTAAAATATTTGTTTCAACTTAATCATAGTCAGAGAAAAGTATCCCTGAGTGCTTTGTTTTCACCTATTGTGGTTCTTCTTTTCTCTGACAGATAGGGAGATTTAAAAAAAAAACCTATTTAATTGATCCTCTAATTGGCATGAACTTCACAATAAGTATTAATTTCTCTACTATTCTTTTTTTATTGTTGTTCAAGTACAATTGTCTCCATTTTCACCGTCCCCACCACCCCCACCCCGCCTATCCTCAACCTCCCACTCTTGAACCCACCCCTTTGGCTTTGTCCATGTTCTTCATACATGTTCCTTGATGGGCCGCCCATTACCCACTATTATCCCTCTTCCCTCTTCTCTCTAGTTACTGTCAGATTTTTCTCTATTTCAATGTTTCTGGCTGCATTTTGCTTGCTTGTTTGTTTTGTTGATTAATTTCTGTACTATTCTTAAATGATACTGTTGCTGTTACTGGTACTATTTCTGAGATTTTTGAGTTATATGGAGTAGAATCAACTCCACGTATCACTCCTACAAGAGCTCTTGTGACAAAAATAAGGTCTTATTGGTGTTTTCTCTTAAAATTTTTACAATATAAGATACTTAGTTTATATTTATAAAGTTACTGAATAAAAAGTTACATCTTTGTGGAACAGATATTTCATAGGACTCAGAAAAATTATTATTGGGTAGTAGAAGAAGGCAAGAATGTTTGAGTTTTAGATGAATCATGCCTAACTGAAGAACTGATAGAGACCAGGAGTCAAAATAAAGAGACATACTTCCATATTGTGTGAGAAAGTCAGGAAAATGCTTATGCTGGTGAGTTTGGGGCTAATCACTACTTCCACCTGTGTGAGCCTGACTGTGCAAATAACCTATTTTCTTTGCACCTGTGCCCATTTTTACTTGGAATTTTCTGGAGCTACAGTATAAAATGCAAATTGTGTGGTTCATCAAGACTTTCTTTTAATTAAATGTGAAAATACCTAACAGCAAAATGGAAAAATTATTCTAAAATACCTTTGAAATGCTTATTCTTGTTTATTACTCATAGTCCTTTCCTATTTACAATATAAGAACACATTCCTCTGCTTAGAAAGGAAAAGCAACCTTCTAAATTCATGTACCATTTGTCAGTTATCACAAAATAATCTTTTTCCCCACCATGACCAAAAGCATTAATTTAATTTGTAAATATACATAAAAATTTAATGAGGGAAATTATTTTAAAAACATTTTCTTGGATGTATATTTTTACTATTTCTCTACTTTTCCTTCTTTATTAGAATGGAAAAAAATAATGAATTCTCGATGAGTAAGCCCTATGAAAAGGTTTGCTATAGTGATGAATCTTGGTCTATTTCCAGAGACACCAACTTTGAATCTGCAAATCTTACTTGAAATGTATATTAAATTTAATTTCAGTGACTTACAAATTGAGAATCTTGAGGGAATTGAGGAAAAAAACTTCTTATTTACATTTAGTGTTTTTGTAAAATTTATGTTCTATGTAGAGAACATAAATTGTTCTATGTACAAGCAGTATTCAAATACATTTTCACTGTAAAATGGTCAAGAAATGTAGAAATACATACAGCAAAATGTAAAAATTATTTTTATCATGTCCCTTATATGGAAGTAGCCATTATTAACTTTTTATAATAATTTGAACATTTTTCTCTCCATTTAAAAAACCAAATGAAATAGTTATATAAGCATTTTCTGTGAGAATGCATTTTTGTTTGTTTGTTTCAGTTAAACACATGTTTGAATGTATGGAAGTTATGAAGTCAAGTGCGTTTCTTCTTACAAGTCACAATAACAAAAAACTTGAAAACTCCAATCCCATTTTCTCATGTTACCAGTACAAAAACCATGCCCAAAGAGGCAAAGCAAGTTGCCTAAGTTCACACAGCTGCTCAGTGGCAGTGCCTAGGCAAGAACTCAGGTTTCTCCTGGTCTGTCGCAGAGCTCTGCTCACTGCAGTTCTCTGGTTCTGAATCCAGAAAACACCCTTGGAATGGAACTGGCTGGAGAGCTCAGTGAGTCCCCAACCCCCCAGAACTCCCCAGCCAGGAGTGGGCATTCATCATCTCACCCCAGACTGGGATAGCAACAGACAAGGGGTACAGAGGGCCGAAACCTTTGGTTGAGTTTGTTTTGCACATGCAGCCAAGACTGACCTTGACATTCATCTCAAAACTTTTTAAACAATCACTAAATTAGTGCAAAAGCACTAACAGAAGCTACTTTAAGATGGATGTGAGGGCTAAGACGTTCTGTAGCAAGTTAGGAGCTCTGGTTTCTCTCTGCGGGAATGTGGGCCAGCAGAGCAGTGTTCTGCAATTGAGATTCCATGCCATGGGCAGGGGCACTGCCTGCTCATTCAGACTGCAATTACACTCATTCTTAGAGAACAAAAATACCCTCCTCTCTGTGGTATGCTATCTGCCTTTCAATGTGACCCCTGGGGTGATCAGCACTGTGGACAGAAGGGAGGGAGGGTATGGTGAATGTCAGAAACTAATCAGCCCCATCATTTTACAGGTGGGAAAACCAAGGCTCAGACAGGCCCAGAGACTTGAGCAAGGTCACAGAGTTAGCTGGATGGATAGCCACATGTAACTCAACCCCAGAACTCCTGATTCCCAGCCTCCCACTTCTCAAACACACGCACAAAGCACCTGGACATCTTGTTAAAATGCAGGTTCAGAAGGAGTGGAGAAAGGCCTGACATTCTGCATTCCTGAGGAATCTGCAGGTGTTGCCTCTACAGCTGGTCCGTGGACCACACTTTGAACCGCAAAGTTCTACATGAGGCTGACTGAAAGGTTCAAGGGGTCCTTACGTTTCAACTCTGATGATATCGAGGCTTAAATTCTCCACTTCAACCCAGCAAATGCTTTAAGACTGGCACGCATTTAAAACAACACCTATTATCATTTTAACATTCATCAAATACGTGCCTGAATTATTCCAAATGCTTACATGTATTATCACATTTAATCCTCAGACTCTGAGTGGGATTCTATTATCATCCCAATTTTACAAAAAAGGAAGCTGAGACTCAGTGAGGTTAAGCCACTTCTTTCAGATATTGCAATTCTAATCCCTGGATTTATATGTTGATTTGGTTGTATTTACCTAAATAAGAAGGCAGGAAAGCACAAGCATTCTGCAAATTGCATTGATTTATCTGGAATAGGAAAAATACTTTTATGAATAAACATTTGAAATGACATTAATAGAGATCATTTTATTGTAGGAAAACCCAGAAAAACACCCCTTTTTACCTTATTTGAAAAACCTCCCCACCACATTTCCTAGTATAAATTTTGTGCAGTGTGAAAAAGAGCGTTGATTAAAAGGAAACACTTATTTCTATGATACCCTCCTTGAGGAACAAAAGGTGACTATTCTTATTTTCACTAATATACACTCCTCTTAAATACCTGAACTAATTAAACTCATAATTCAGTTAGCACACCAATTAACACAATACAATTAACTGAAATTGTAGTGCTATTCATTCAGGTAAATACTTGTACTTGGTCCAAGGGGAGGTAATACATTCAGAAAATCTATGCTGTCGGTTTCATTTGGCATCATCTGTGATAGAAACTACTACTGTGTTGAATTTAGATTTTAGTTATTTTGATTGATAGATAATGTTTTTAAATAAAGCGATGGACCAGACCCTTTCATTCTAGGACACATTTCTCTTAACCTTAATCCATTATCCAAATACTCTTCAAATAATTGGGTGCCAGAAATTGCTTCGAGAATGTTACTTGCATTATGTCATTTGATTCTCATTTTGCCTTGTCTTACAAGTATCAGTTGCCCCAAGTCACAAGGAGAAAATCTGTCTAAATAGACGACTGGAAAGTGAGAGAGATTTCATCCCTTTTTAATGCAGGTGTCTGATTCCAAAATCTAGGAAGTGTCAGCTTGCTTCTTACGTCCTTGCCTCTACTCAGTGGCAGTCTGGCAAATACCATCTGAAGTTGTAAGAGTAATTCAACCACTATCCTTTGAATTTTCACAGTAAGTCAGGTAAAGTTCTAATTCCTAATAGTAAGGCAGTGCACAAAACTAAAGTCCTATCTCAAATGCAAAAAAAACCCCTTCTAGATCAATAAAAACATATTTTATATGGTTTGTTGTTTATCCACATGCTTGGCCAAGCCGAGTCCATATGTCAGATTGTTGAGACTTGTTGTAGTGTGTTTTTTACTTCTGAGTCCCCACTGTCTGACTCAGGATTATTGGTTTAATGACTCAGTATATGAAGTAGACACCAAGATATACAATGTAGTTTTTAAAAGGGCGATAACTGATGTCATATTGCTTAAGTTGAATCCTGGAAAACTGCTTACTAATTTTTTCTTTCAAGTAATGCATTTTCTCTATGCTTTAATGTGATCATTTGTAAAATGGTATAAGAATGCAGTAAAAAATATAGGCTTTAATAATGCATCAGTGAATCAACACATTGAAAGTCCTTAGAGTTTTTGGTGCAGACTAACTTAGTTAATGTTAGACTGTAGGCATCTAGTCACCTAGGAGTCACACTAAGCTACAGCATAATGCAAAGAACACTGGACTTAAAATCAGAAATGAGACTCTGTAAATTACCCATTGTATGACTTTAGTCATGGCTTTTAACTTTTCCAAACCTAGGATGTTATAGTGACAAAATTATAAAAAAAATTGATATCTATTGCTGAGAAAATTTTTGTTGTGGAGATTAAGTGCAAAATTAATAATTCATTTATGTATTCATTCAAGAACTATTATACAGCAAATACGATGGTTGATAGTCACTTTCTTATGTATTGGGAATGTAAAGGGTATAGTCATGCTCTTAGAATATTTACAGTGGAAAGTTATTTAGTTTTTATGAATGCTTTCTCCTTCATTCAGTTTGCTTTTGATGTATCAGGTCAGGATGGGATGAAATATTTAAGGAGTGACCTGCACAGCCACAAAATAAAATAAGGTAGTTCACATATAGTTGTATCAAGGGGGAATTAATTTTTTTCCTCCTCCCATCTGGCAACCATCAATATGCTCTCTGTGTCTATGATTCTGTCTCTGTTCTTGTTTGTTTATTTTGTTTTTTAGATTCAATTTTTGATAGATATGTATTTATCGTCATTTTACTGTTCATAGTTTTGATTTTCTTTTCTTAAATAAGTCCCTTTAACATTTCCTATAATAATAGTTTGATGATGATGAACTCCTTTAGTTTTTTCATGTCTGGGAAGCTCTTTATCTGCCCTTCCATTCTAAATGATATCTTTGCAGGGTAGAGCAATCTTGGCTATAGCTCCCTGCTTTTCATGACTTTGAATATTTCTTGCCAGTCCCTTCTAGCCTGCATATTTTCTTTTGATAAATCATCTGGCAGTCTTATAAGTACTCCCCTATAGACAACTAACTGCTTTTCTCTGGCTGCTTTTAAGATTCTCTTTTTAGCTTTAACCTTTGGCATTTTAATTATGACATACCTTGGAGTGGGCCTCTTTGCATCCATCTTATTTGGGACACTCTGCGCTTGCATGTCTATTTCCTTCACCAAATTAATGGAAGTTTTCTTTCTTTCTTTTAGCATATTTCCAATTTCTTGCTCTTTCTCTTCTCCTTGTGGCACCTCTATGATGCTAATGTTGGATTGCTTGAAATTGTCCCAGAGGTTGCTTACACTATAAATTTTTTATAATCCATATCAGATTTGATTTTTCAAGGACAGAGTTTTAAAACTTGTTTAAATTGTACATGGCTATTCAGAAAACTTCTAGGAATAATGATCTTTTAAGATCATAAACCTTATTGTCCCATTTCTTCCAAATATAGCTAAGTATCTGTGGGTATATTTGTACTCAAGGGTTACACATGAAGATGCAATCCTTTTAATAGTGGCTTCTTGCAGATAGAATGAACAAATGCATACTAAAGCATACTGTAACATACTGATTCTAGCAGTGTCAGTAGCATCCAGTTGGGACATCAAATGTTTTCATGACAGATAAGCATTTTAACATCCTAGAAACAATGGTGCAAGGATGCTCACACAGGCAGACATGCAGGCTGTGCTTAGACTTCTTATGCCCATGCGTCTTCATGTCCACAACTTCACTCCTCACTAGGATGCCATAATGAGAAAAGTTTAGCGTAAAATTGTAGAATTATTACGAAGGATTGAAAGAAGACATTTTGATCCACAGTGATTGCATTTTATGTGTCATAACCATGAATTGATAAGTCCTTATTGGGGCATATGTTGATTTAACTGAGCTACCTCATGCTGCTTAATTAAACCCTCAGGAATTCCGATTAGTTACGTGGAAAGAACTGCACAGCCAGGTATACTATTTTACTATTTGTTTTCATATTTCTTAACCACCTAAAAATTTCATCTTTAGTCATAGTGTTTGTGGACCATCAGGTTACCCCACAGGCATCGGTATTCAAAAGGGAAGCAGCTGTCGAGCCCAAAGGATTTTCTCAGGAATCTGTTCATTAGGTATGACACAGTACACAGATGAGTTACAAATGTGAATTTGAACCCAAAATTTTTACAGAGATCAAAGCATAGGCATTAGTTTTTCTACACTTCAAACTACATTTTGAGACTTGAAACCCAAGACTTAAAAAGATTTTGCTTATCTGTCCTTTCGGTACCATTTTAAAAGCCCTACAGGTAGAATGGGCCTGAGTTAACTTGTTAAATGCAAATATGGCATATGTCATTTGTATTTAAATGAGTTCAACATGCTGCAATATTACCTAGAGGTTTGCTTTCCAAATGAGGATGAAGCATATTTTAATGAAGTCAGCTGCAAGTAAAAAAATAATCTTTTTTAAAGAGACTGTATAAATTGCTTTAATGTATTAAACTTCGTGGAAACATTGATTTTAAAAAAGAAAAGGGAACTTTTATGTGTTTGACCAATTTATTAATGTGTTAAAATTGTTATTTCAGTCAAAATTCTTTCTATTTGATTTCTCCTCCAAAATAATGTGAGCATAATTTGTACGTTCAATTGGCAATCCCATCTTTGCTTATGAGCATTACTAGCTCCCCTTTCTGACCCCTCTTCTCCTGCCTGTTTGTTTCATTCTCTTTGGCCTTCACAAACTTAGTGAGAAAATAGAAATATTCAGATGTGAACTACTTTCTTTTACCACCGTGGAAACAAAGAATCCCCTAAGGTCTCTACTGTTACTACTCCCCAACTTCTTTTCAGATACGGTGCAGGAACTATCCTTGCTCTTACCTATGGGCAACTGCTACTCCTTTTGTTCACTGGATTATTAGTGTCCTACTCAAATATGTTCACCTACTATGATTTTTTTAGCTTTCCAGCCACATTCAAGACTCACTCTTTATTGGATTATTTGCTTTGTGCTAAAAACAAAATAAACTATTAACCCTCTTTTAAAATTATATTACACCCCTCTTTAGTTCTTAGGCTTTTCCTTTCCTCTTCCTAGAAACTTAAAAATATATATATGTGTGTATTTGCTGTCTCCATGTCCTCAACTCCTCTATCCTTAATTTGCTCCAAGCAGTCAGTATTCCACCACCTGACTGCTATTATGGTTGAATAAGTCCCTGATCTTCCCAAATCAAATGATTGCTTAACAGTCACCATCTTGTTAAAGGTGAGATCATATGGTATTTGTCCTTCAACACCTGGCTTATTTCACTCAGCATAATGCTTTCTAGTTCTATCCATGCTGTTGCAAAAGGTAGGAGCTCCTTCTTTCTTTCTGCTGCATAGAATTCCATTGTGTATATGTACCATAGTTTTTTGATCCATTCATTTACTGATGGGCAACTAGGTTGCTTCCAACTCTTGGCTATTGTAAATTGTGCTGCTATGAACATTGTTAGAGAAGACACAAATATTTGTCACTCTTCCTCAGATATACAAAAATTGAATTAAAGTTTAATATTTAAAAAAAATATATGATTTTTAAATTGTGTCAAAGAATTTCTCCATTTAAATTGTACTAATTTAAATTGTACTAATTGTATTTGTTAAAAATCAGTTGATTATATAAATACATGTGGGCCTAAAAATAAATAAATTAATTAATTAATTTAAAAAGCAGTCACCGTCTTAAAACTGGGCATTTTGAAGCATGGTTGATTAGTCTCTGTGCTTTGAAATACTTTCCTTTGTTTAGCTTCTGATACAGTTTTAAAGTTTCCTTTTCTTTCCCTCCTCTGAGACCCAGGATTCAGTACTTGAACTTTCTTTTTTCTATTTATAATTTCTTGGAATGGTGCATATTCTTATCCTATGTATTAAAAAGCTTGTACATGTTTATTACCTCTGTGTTCATATTTCAAAGACTGACAGGTCTCCTGAGGTTCCGATCATATATTGAACTTCTTGTTTGAAATATCCTCTTGAGTATTTGATAGTTATATCAAACTTAATTTGTATTATTATGGTGACTTGCCCCTTTCCACCCAAACCAAGCCTCATGTTCCAATCCACCTTTCAGTTGAACTAATTGCTGTATCATTCACCCATTGTTTATATCACAAGCCAAGGATGGTATTACAAATCATCCTTAATTGTGTTTATTTCAAACCCCACATTCTATTTTTCTACCCATTCCATACTGGATCAACCTTCTGAAGATATCCTGACTATATCCATTTTTTTCTTATAAGTCATAGGACTTTAATTAGAGCCATTTCATACTGTTGTGCATATTAAACATAGCAGTCTTTTTTGTGTGAGAAAATAACGTGGCCAGTTTTATTGGTGGTTGAAATCCAGTTATCCGTGAGCCAAAACAACAGAATTATCACTTTGTAACATATTCTCCCTTGAATTCACTTTTCTCTTCTTTTATTTATTTTTATATAAATATAGTTGGTATATAATATTATATTAGTTATAGTAATTTTAGGTATACAGTATAGTGATTTGACACTTTTACACCTTACAATATGATCACCCTACTAATTCTAGTATTTACCTATCACTGTGTAAATTTATCACAATATTATTGACTATATTCCCCTTCACTATTTACCCAGCTCCTCACCCCCCCCACCCCTCTGGCAACTGTCCATTTGGTCTCTGTTTTTATGAGCCTATTTTTTGGGGGTGAGTGGGTGTTAATTTTTCACATAAGTAAAAGCATGTGGTATTTGTCTTTCTTTGTCTGACTTATTTCACTATTTCACTTAGCGTAATACCCTTTAGGTTCATCTATGCTGTTGCAAATGACAAGATTTTATTCATTTTTTATTGTATGTAACGTTTTGTTGTATATGTGTACTTCTATTGATGGACACCTATGTTGCCTTCATATCTTGGTTATTGTAAATGATACTGCAATGAACATTATATAGGGGTGCATCATCTTTTCAAATTAGTGTTTTTCAGTTTTGAGGGGTAAATGCCCAGAAGTGGAATTACTGGGTTGCATAGCAGTTATACTTTTTAGTTTCCTTGAGGTATTTTCATACCATTTTACATTGTAGCTGCACTAATTTTCAGTTCTATTAGTAGTGCAAAATCCTGCATTCCTCAAAAAATTCTTTTTCTGCCTGCACACATATTAAAAATTAAATATTCCAAATTGAGTGTAAAGGATCAAATTGAGTGTAAAGGATCTCTATACACCTCCATCCTTTATTTGCCATCAAGAACTTTCACTAGTCCTTTTTAATTAAAACTCAACTATCTTGTTTATATTAACGCTCATCTAATTCTAGCTCTCCATAAGCTCATACCTGGATTAATTTAAGAACAAATTAATTTCCTATCAGTAACCTTTTCTTCCTCAATGACACTTAGAAGCAAATATAATATTTTTAATACTGCAATTATACCTATCCTCCTTAATGACCTACTGCAAATTTCAGCTGCAAGAAAATTAAATACAAGCTATTCTATCTTCAAGTTATTCCAGAATCTGGGCATATTTTACCCATCCAAACTTGACTGCTAATTTTCTTCAGCATAATGTAAGTAATATGATAAATTGGGAGGCTTCAAGCTATAAACCTATTTTTTTTGAAGTTCAATATTTTAATTGTGCTAACTTTATTTTTTTATTTAATTCATGACATGTGGTGTGAAACAGGCTAAACTATTTCTAAATAAACTTGATTTTGAAATTTTAATTATTCACAGTTCTCTTTGATACAGCAAGGTTAAGATTTATTCATATTATGTTGACTGGGGGGCACAATTCTAATAATGTTTCAATTGCCACAAACGTCACCAAACTTTCCCTCGTTATGAACAGGCACAGAGCCTGTTTATAACATATCATGGTATTACCATTATTTCCCCACATTGCTTCATTTTCTCTATGTAACCTTAAGTTTCTCCAAAAGGTTGTAGGCCCCTTGAGAGCAAAGAGCTTGCTTTATACTTCTCTTTTATGCCTACTGTTGATGAAGTCGCAGAAGATTATAATCCTCTGTTCAATTGAACCAAATTTGCTTTGCCCTAAATCTGTTACTCACCATTCCACTGACAGCTTGCGACTAGATCAGACACCGTGCCCTTATTACAAATGTTTTTAAATGGAGCTGTGGATCAGGGCTTCCAGATGCTGCTTTAATTGGAGCCCTGAACTCTCTGAACCATACTCCCTAGAAAATACCATCTTCCAAAACCCTCATTTAAAAGATACTTTCATTTTGTAACTGTTACCAATATAAAATCAAGTGAAAGAGTCAAATCTTAGAAAAACCTGGCCTATACTATGCCACGTTTTCATTCTTTGTCATGGAAAATAACTAGTGGTTTTGGAGCCACCTATAAATAACTCGACTTTTAAAGCTTGATCTGAGTTAATGAAATATTCTCAT
The DNA here is from genome assembly GCF_014824575.4 of Sturnira hondurensis. Taxonomy (NCBI): domain Eukaryota; kingdom Metazoa; phylum Chordata; class Mammalia; order Chiroptera; family Phyllostomidae; genus Sturnira; species Sturnira hondurensis. The sequence goes on from NW_028089315.1 coordinate 467,035, forward strand.
GTATTGAATTCCAGTATTTCTATCATATATTTATAATAACTTTAAAGTATAATAAATAAATTTTTGTGTAGGCTCACAGCAACAAGTATGTTGTTTTCCAAGGAGAGCCATGTATTAAACGAATGCTAAGATATTAGAATTTTTTAAAGGATGAAGACAAATAAAAGAAATTCAGTGGCTAATTAGCATTTTGTATAATTTTTTGTCCAAATTACTAATTTTATTTCAATTTTGATATTGTTAGCTAATTGCTGCAATGCCTGTTTTCATGGTTGACTACATTGCCATGTGCAATTTGCTTGACTTCAGATGCATACCATACTGTTTGAGCAATTATGTACTTCACTCACTGAACCAGATAGTAAAATGGTTTAATTTTTGCACATTTTACAAATGGAGCTACAAACTTTATTGATCAATCAGCATATTTTAGTGTTTCAGTTTTATGTGCATTGCTGAATGGGCCATATACTTTACAAGAATATCTTTCTATGTTTCTGGAACTTAGCTGCAAACTATCCTAGCCAAAAGAAAGACCTTATTCTGGTTCACGTAAAATGCACAATGCCTCATTGTTATTTCATACTTTACTGGGAGTCACATTCTCAATAAATTTCCACATGCCTGTATATGCCTAAAAGATGTTAAACTATGGTAACAATTGGTAATTCAATGAAAATGAAATTACAGGCATGAAATTCTAAGACTTATGTAGTGAATGTTTAGATGTAAGGGTCAAAATATGTAGCTAAGAGAAATGGCAAGGTGGAATAAGCATTATTCAGGTCAGCTACTTTCGCAAAAATTATTTTTATTAAATAATTTATTTGGTTGAATTACAACTAAATTCATATTTTCTCTCTCTTCCACCGCCCACCACTCCATGACTTTAGCCAAAGATAAAATATGCTCAAGTTAAATTTAATGTGTAAATATTGCATACAGTATTACCACTGTGTTAGGATATGAGTGGCACATAATAAAACAATCAGAATATTGCACTTCTACAAAAATCATTACTATAAGGAAAATTTAGTCAATGTTTGACAATTACCTTTTTTTTTTAAGACAAATGCCTATGTAAATAGATTTCTCTTTTTTTTTAATTTTAGAACAGCAGAATTAAATCAAGCGTAACTGATGTATGGAACACTATTATCATTGATTGTATATGGGATGCTTATATTTTATGTTGCTTCTATTTTATTTATAATTTCAGATAATATAATGAACACCGTTAAGTCACTGCCCAGGTGAAGAACTGTAGCATCACCTGTAACTTGCACTGCCTGTGTGCTTTTACACCATATAACTCTCCTACCCCTGCCACAAGCAATTTCTATCTTTGTTTTAAAAATATCATGTATGTAACATATTAGGTATGTCATCTGGTGCGTTTGCTGTGCTTTATATTTCCATATAAAATATATATCAACTTTTCACATAAAATATTTATTATTCATATATATGTATGGTTTTGCCTGACTGGGAACTTTGTGAAATGGTATGTAGGAAAATAACTTTCCTATATGGTATGTAGGAAAATAACTTTTTTGGTATGTTCATCTTGTCAACAATACATTTTTAATATCATACAGCACCACATGTAACTGTAGTTCATTCATTTTTCTTATCTGTAAATAACTAACTTATAAATGTATACCTCACTTGTTTTTCCATTCTCTTGCCAATGAGAATATTGGGTATTTGTTTTTATTGTTGTTACCCTTCAAGTGTCCTTGAATATTATGGTAATTATACATTTGTTTATCTACTTGGAGTGGTAAGTTCTTTTCTTATTAATTTGTATTTTACATTCAGTTTTCACTGGCTTGTGAATATTAATATCTTCTAATAATTTGTATAGTTTTTCCCTCTCTTAAGGTATTAATGAACAAAAATTTTAAGTTTAATATAGGCAGGTTGCCAATATTTTTTATGTTTAGTGCTTTTACTATATTATTTTAGTTATACACTACAACATCAAGATGAGGGTGAAATTAATCTATTTTCTTCTAAGAATTTAAAATTTGACTTTAGATATGTAAGTTTTGAAGCTATTTGGAGTTGACTGGTATTCTGTATTTTATTTGTTTAAATAAAATTCATTGTGTTATATTTATTTTCCATACAGAAAACAAAATTTTCCAACTCCATTTGTTGGGAAAACTTTTTTCCCTGGGGGTCCATCATGCCACCTCTATTGTAATAAAGGTCTATATACATGGAGGTCTGTTTGTCTTTTCCCAAATTCATACTTTATAAATCTATTTACAAAACCACTCTTTTTTATAGATTTAAAGTATTTTTTGCATAAGATATGCTCTCGTTCCACATTATGTATATTTAAATGCATTCAGGCTCTACCAGACTCTCCTTCATCAATATAAATGTATCAACTGTACAAAATACTCACATAGTACTTTTGACATTTTGATGGGGCTGCATTAAGTGTAAGGATCATTGAGGAAAGAATTGTCCTTTTATAAAACTAAGTCTTCCTACCCATGTCTATGAGATAGCTTCCCATGTATAAGCTCATACATTTTAGCCTTTATTTTACACCATGCCCCAACATACTTTACAAATAGATTAAATAGATGAATGTAAAACAAGTTTCAGGAAGAAACAGCAAATATGTTTATAATATTTGAATTGAGGTCGTATTTCTAGGACAGACACAAACCCCAAAACTTATTTTATGAATTGACAGATTTTATTAAAACATTAAAACATTTAAACCTCTGTGATAAGAAGCACATTTAAATGCAAGTGAACAACTGAAATAAGGCATTATATTTATATATAAATAAATAATTATATTTTTATGTGAATACACACATACATATATTTACCATAGCTTTTTTAATCCATTTATCTACTGGTGGATACTAGGGTTGCTTCCAAATATTGACTATTGTAAATAATGCTTCAGTGAACATGGGGGTGCATGTATTCTTTCAAATTAGCGTTTTGGATTTCTTCAGATAAATTTCGAGAAGAGGAATTTCTGGGTCATAAGGCACTTCCATCTTAATTTTTTTTTTAGGTAATTCCATACTTTTCTCTATAGTGGCTGCAGCAGTCTGCATTCCCACCAAGGCATGAGGGTTCCCTTTCCTCCAAATCCTCACCAACACATGTTTTTTGGTGACTTATTGGTAGTAGCCATTCTGGCAGGTGTGGGGTGATATTTCGTTGTGGTTTCAACTTGCATTTCTCTGATGATTTGTGATGTTGAGCTTCCTTTCAAATGTCTATTGGCCATCTATATTACACAATGGAATACTACTCATCTATAAAAAGGAGAATATTAGCCTCTGTGACTCTATGGGTGGACCTGGAGAATATTGTGCTAAGTGAAGTAGGCCAGTTTGAGAAAGACAAGTACCACATGGTTTTACTTATATGTGGAACATAATGAGCAAAATAAACTAACAAACAAAATAGAAATCGACTCATAGATACAAAGAACAGACTGCTGTCAGAGGGGAGGGGTGTTGGGGTACTGGGTTAAAAAAAAGCAATAAAGCAAAAAAAAAACTTATAGGAAATGGAAAAAAACCAACAATATAATGATTACCAGAAGGAAAGGGGGGTGGGAGGAATTAGAAGAGTGTAAAGGGGGGATAAATGGCGATGGAAGGAGTATTTACTTAGGCTGGTGAACACACAGTACAATATGTAGATGATGTATTATAGAATTGTACACCTGAAACCTATGTAATTTCATTAACCTATACAACTTATCGATACCCCAATAAATTCAATAAATTAAAATAAATAAAAATATAAAGCAAAAATAAATATGTATATGAAATATAAATAAATGTGTGTATTTACCGAGTGTAAAAGTAGACCATAATAGCTAGTTAGAAAAAGTCAAAAATCCAGTTTAATAGGAAAAGAATAAATCTTATAAATTAGAAAAAATGTGAATTACACAGGGTTTAAGCATATAAAGAACTACACTGCTGTTACTCAGTCATCAGTTTGACAAAAATACAAAAATAATCTTAATAATATGCTGGTTAACATTGTAACACACTCTTTGTAGAGTATAAACTGGCAAAGCATTACATTTGGCAAGGATGTAAATTTGCCTACTTTTCAGATTGAAAGTGTACATGCCCTCTATAAGTAGGCCATTTATTCTATAAATTTACTTTAAAGAAGTAATTTTACGCTTACATAAATATATGTATGCAGGAGTTCTACAAGTGTTATTTTACTATTATGAAAGTAAGAACTCTCAATAGACTGAGCAATTTAAATAAATAAAGTACTGAGAATCTGTACTGAAGAATGCACTGCAGTAGTTTAAGAGAATACAATACACTGTCCTTAACTGACATGGAGAAACTACAAGATGCAGTGTCAGATGATGAAAGATAGAAGAGAAAAATAGCTTGAAGTTGTAATCTCCTTTGTGTAAAACACATATCTATCTGCATATTAGTTAAACTTGAAAATAATCATAAGTAAAAAGAACAAAAAAACTACAAGGTGTTCATGACTCTGAAAATATGTGGGCCTTTCCAGTAAGTTCATCTGTATAAATAATTGTTGCAAGATGATGTGTTACCATCATAATTTCTGATATACAGGAGCATGTATAACTGAGCACATGCAGCGACTCCTCAACTTCATGTTTGATCCAAGAATTGCTATTTTTAGTGAAGGCAGTTATGTTAAAAAACAAAAGTTTCCTAAACTGAACTGTTTCTATTTAGGTAATAAATCCCAGGGGCCTTATAACTAAGAACATTTTAATTTGAATTTAGGTGCTTTCTTGTTACACATTCTTTTTCTATAATTGCAACCTCTCTCCTTCAGTTCAGCATGGGAAAATTAGCCAATAAAATGGTACTAATTCAGACTCTGTTTCATACATGTTGCCCAATACAGATAACTCATGTTTATTTTCATATTTTATTTTTCCTTAAAATAACAATATTTAATATATCCCCATATGCCTGATTGGATATCATTGAAAGTACTGGGGGAATGGTTGTAGAACTCAGATGCATAAAGGAAATAACATGTAAATAAGATTTTAGTTATTGTGATTTTATCCACAGGCTGATACTGTGAGACTTCTAAATGGGCACTTGCCCTAACTCTTTTCTGTTAATAGAGAAAGGCACCAAGGATAACTTCCTTCTGGAACAGTGAAATACTGATAAGACACTTGTATGTGGGTCAATAATGCAAACTTTGAATTTTTTTTATTGATTTTCCAGATGCTGTTCAATGTAGCGTATTGGCATTATCACAGTGCCAGGAACTGATTTTCCAGAGCACTCATTGGCAAACATCCGATGAAGGTCAGCTTTCTATGCATGGTTGCCAGCATATAATTCTTTCTGGTCTAATTTTCTGAGGCTGTAGTAGAAATATGCTGTCTGCTCTGATACACAGGTGTGTTTGAGAAATGGAAACATCTCTTCACATGCTCTTTTCATGCCATGCATCATGGAGAGTGAGAGGAAAGTGTCATACCTGGGTCAGGCATTGAATTGTATGGTACCAATCCAGTTGTAGGAGTGCCATCCACTTTGATACTCTAACTGAGGTATAAGACAATGATTCCTAACATCCAGATTTATGAAGTGACTGTCAGAACTTTCCTCTCTTACAGCAATATTACAACTTGAAAGGCTTTATAGACAGTATGTTTTAGAAATAAATATAAGGGATTATGATCTACTAACCATCTAGTAGTATGGACTGAATGCTTGTGTCCTTCAAAATGCGTGTGTTGATATCCTAACCCCCAGCAGGATGGTGTTAGGAGGCTGGGCCTTTAGATGGTGAAGAGGTCATGAAGGTGGAGCCTTCATCAATGGGATTAGTGCCCTTACAAGAAGAGATGTGTGGACTTGTTCTCTGGCTGTCTACTCTCTGTCATGTGAGGATACGGTGAGATGATGGTCATCTGCAAAGGAGGCAGTAGGCTCTCGCCAGACCCAGGACACGCCACTATCTTGGACTTCCTCGCCTCTAGAACTATAGAAATAAATGCCTTTTCTTTAAACTACCTATATATAGTGACTTGTTAAAGCAGCCCAGTGGACTAGGACATCTGGTACTTTGAATTTTAACCTGGTGGAGAAAGACCTAAATTTCTCTGGTTTGGAGTGAGAGTCAAACTATGGAAATATAACCATCAAATATGATTTGAATACTTCAACTCTAGTTTAGCATAAAACAACACAGTGATATGTGTTGAATTTTGTGGCTTCTTTTTGGAGTTATTTTAATTTATTTTGCTTTGAATTTCCCATAACCGTTCCAAATTTTTACAAGTACTTCACTGTCAACGTTTTCGAGGATCCTAAGTCCCAAAACATGACAGTGTATGTTTCTAGGTACAGATAATTGAAGAGAATTTCTCTTTAAACTCCTCTTTTCTTCTAAGGACCAGAACTAGAGCAGTAATAACTGCCACTTTTATGTTTTACACATCATGTTACACTTTAAACAGTACTTGGTGCTTGATGGCCAGCTTTATGTTTAAATCCACGTGAAACAACTTTGATCTTTCTCTCTTCCATGAGTGACTTGCCAAACTGGTGAAATTTAAGAGAGTGCAATAGTTAGAAAAAAAAGGTAAACTTGCAGAATAGAAGACACAAAGAAAATGTATATCATTTATTTAATAAAACAGTAATGGCGCAAAAAAAATAAGGCAGAGATTTGATTTACCATGACTTCCAAAGTGATTGTATTTCTCATTGAAATGGTGGCCTATCATATAAGCAGCCACATTTCTACATATCCTAGATTGAATAAAATTATTTCCCCATTAGGATTTAGTGGGTTCCTTGGTTCCCTTATTTTGATATTACAATCCCTCAGGTTAGTAAAGTATATGAGCATAATTAAACACATTGATCTTAGTTGTTTGCAAGAATATCAGGAGGCTAGAACACGGAGCACTCAGGTGGAGGATGGTGAACTTTTAATAAATTATTGCACAAATAATAACCCATGAAAATGAGACAATTGCATAGTTTCTCATTCCTCTCCCAGAGATATGTATTTCTTAATCCTGAGGTGAGATTTGGGAATATGCAATTTTAATGAGTATATCGATAGTGTGTTGAACACATTTTGAGAAACATGTGTCCAGTGAGGAATGAGAATTGTCTTCTTCTGTTCACTATTTTTAGAGGTCCATGCATGCCAGTACTCAAGCTTTTTTTTCTTAGTGCTGAAGAAACTTTATCAAAAAATTGTCAAAATGAGGTTAAGTTAAGAGGTTCATGGCAATCAAGAAAGAAAACAATTCCGACGGGAGGTATATGGAAAGCACTTGGACCAGGGAATGGAAGGTAGCATTTCCCTTCATGTTGTGCTGTCTCTATAATGTTCCGCAAGGCATTACATTTTGCTCCCCAGCAAGGTGGTTCAAAAGCCTCTGACGAGAACTAAGGACAAGTTATCAACATATTCCCATTTTGTAGGTGTTCAATGGACAATAATGGTCATTTGCAAGCAAAATATAATAAGTGTATTTTAAGGTCAGCACATATGTTCAACACCACACAGGTTATAAAGCAACACTTTTAAGATTAATTTAAATTATTTTATTGAGTAAAATGACAGACTAAGTGAGAGGGGACATTGACGTTTAGCATGCAGAGAGACAGCAAGACATGGATGATTTCTTTGGAACAAAGGTATCAATTCTAGAAAGGTGCTTCCAGTCCAATGTTCAATGATTTGAGTGAAATCTGTTTTGAACTTAGAAACAAATGAGTCAGTCAGAACTCATTTTAGACAGAGCCCATGTTTGAGAGAGCCACTTAAAGCCAGAATGTTATTATGGTCAGTTAACATTTATTGAGTCCGGCATTGTGCAAGCCACAGAACAAAATATGGCTTTAAATGCACCAGTTCTTACTGATGTGGAGTTTTTATTTTGGGGTAGAATGAGGGCTTCTGTGAGGAGCTACATACATTTACATGAACCTTCCTAGGAAAAGTTTAAAAAAGTGAATAAGAAAACCTCTTTAACTACAAAATATAGTAGATAATCATTAAATGGAGATTTTTTTAAAGAGTCTGAAATTGTTCTGCACATAAATTTTCTGCCTAAGTAGCAAATTGGGGCCACAATTTCCCTGTGGTCTTTTCATTATAATTTGAATACAGCAGAGTCTGCCTTTGCCATTTACAATTCCCTGCCTGCATTTAATATTTAGGCAATATTGAATTAAACAAAATCCTGAAGTTCTGTGCTTGTTCATTTGTTGTAAGTTTGGGTGAAGCTGTGTAGAGTTCAATAGAACATGAAAATACACTATATTATTCTCATTATGAACACAGCTGATAACTGACAGACTATCTTGGGAAGCAAATTTCCCTTTTAGCAATGTTTTCTTGTGTGTGTTCTTTTCCCCACCAACTTTTAGTTGTTTTATTTTTTACCATGAGTACACTTTCCTTTGAAACAAGGTTTTCTATAAGCATTCTTTTGTGAGCTCTCTATTCCATTTCCCCAGAAAAATATATGTTTAAAGTTGTTCATACTCCCCCCAACACAGCTCCAAATGATTTTCCCCCTTATGTAGTCACTATTTTTAACTCCTTCAACTTAAGTCATGAATTCATCATTACCTCACTCCCCATGTGTAATTTTAGGTCCTTTATTATATTTACTAGGTCTTAAGGCGCTCAGAATGCAGATACTTTCTTGATTTATGTATCACAATATATCCGATCTTGTTCCTTTCTAAAAGACTGACCAACAGCTTTACCTAAGTATTTATTTTCAAAGGATCTTTTTAACTTATGGAGCTACTATATGTGAATTCTAGACTCCCGGTCCCTGTGGCTGAAAATTCTTCTTTAATTTTCAATGACCAAGAACTTTTTTCCTTTAAGAATAATCTCCTCTATGTCATGAACTAAAGGGGGAGAATGCAGGTGGGGGAGGGGGTGTGAAGGGTAGAGGGGAATAAAGGGAGGAAATGGGACAACTGTAATAGCATAATCAATAAAATATATTTAAAACCAATTTTAAAAAAGAATAATATCCTCTAAACTTTTCAATTAAGGAAGCAAAATCTCAGAACTGTCAAGTCTCTCATGAGAAACAATACAGCTCGGAGTTCAGGAGTTAGGACTAGCAGTACAACAGTTCTTCGTCCTGATCTCAGCTCAGCCTCTTGTAGCTCTATGACCTGGGGAAAATACCTAACGTCTCTAAAACCCAGTTGTATAGTCATTGGGTTGAACTAGCAGCAGGACCAATTTCAGATTTGTACAGAACGCATAGCACAGTGCCTATCATAATCATCCCTAGTCATTGTCTCAACAAATTGCAAAGCCTCACACCACTAACGGGTGGCTTTGGGCGAGATCCTTCTGCAACCAACAAAATCTATGTCCCTGAGAGAAGAATGAAAGCAACGTCCAGTCTCTTTGCTCACCTCATTATTCCTTAATAGAAGTAGTTTGTATTTATGTTTAATATGCATTTTATGTGTGTCATCCACTATGTAAAAATATTTTATATTTGTCTTTCACATCAAATAGTAGATGTTAAAATAATTTAATTGAATATTTTAAGGTATAAAACATCCTTTCTGTCCTTCGATTTGGCATTTGACTTTCCCATTACTCAGAAGGAGCCCAGGAAAACAATGGCATTTGAAATATAGATATAGATATATATAGATATAGATATAGATATAGATCACATAGATGTGCATACATACATATATATATTTGAGAAGCACATTCTGAAAACATTTAAGATAGATAAACAATTGGAATTATTAAAACATTTCAATTTTATTCTCTCATTTGTGTATTATTGTATCTATTTGTGTCTGTCTTTTTCCGCAGATAATTAGGCTTACAATGAACAGACTATGTCGGAATTCCCATTTCTCACTTGTGACTGTCTGATTATGATGCACTGCGCATAAAGTTTTGTGCAGGCATGTTCATTAAGTGAGAGACTGAGCCTGGCTGACTGCCCAGCAAAGCCATCTCAATCAAACATCTGCACTTGAGGCAGCATGTGTGTTTGTGGGCAAATGATGTGCTGCCGTGATATAATTTAATTAGGCAATTTATAAAGGGCAAAGGGACCTATGTCCTATCACTGTCAGATGGATATTTTTAATTTGTAGAGATGTTGAAAACATTTGGCATTTCTTCACATATAAGTGCAAATGGATCTTTCAGTCTGCTAAATTAGTTTTAGATTTGTTCTTTTAGAGCCATCTTTTTATTGTTTACTCAGATACTTTAAATAGGAATAAACCAAATAAAGCAGAATAAATGACCTCTTTGTTCATACTAACCAAATTAATCTGATTTTTAGAAATGTTAATTTAAATATGTTTAGGTATTTTCTGTTTTAAGTACCTGTACACTATGGTTTATAAGTTTTGAATTAACTACGTTGAAATGCTAAGAAAAAAGAATTCACCCTGTTTTTCAGGCTGTGTAGAAGGAGGCATTACTGAAAAAGCTTACATGAGAATTTATTCCTGGGTTTGTAAACAAGAATAGTAGTGTAAATCACTTGCATAAACATGCAAGAATTGGTTGTATACTTTTTACTCTCAGACATCATAGATGTGACTGCTATGGATATATGAAAAAGTGAGAGCCACTGGTCACATGTGGACTATGCCTTTATATATACCAAATACTTTTCCCAAGGTCTGAAGTTTTATAACTATAAAATGGCTATATCTGTATTATAGATAGAACCATTTTTCTAAGAACTGTGACTTCTTGGGGTGTGAAGATGACCTAAAATAAGCAAAGGGAATTTGAGATTTGGGATTTTTAGTGTTCCTAAAATGAAATTCTGTAGGCGAGAGCCATATAACAACTCATAAGTCCAGTGTGTCCCACTGTCTTAGTTCAGACCGCTGTAAGAAATAACCATAGATTGAGTGGCTTAAGCATCGAACATTTGTTTTTTTAAAGTTCTACAGGCTTGGTCTAAGATCAGGGTGCAGGCATGACTGGGTTCCTATTGGAGGTCCTCTTTCTGGTTTGCAGAAGACTTATCTTCTTATTGTACCATCTCACTGTGGGGACAGAGAAGAGAGGAAGTGCAACACCGCGTGTCTTTCTCATAAGGTCAGTAATCTTACTCATGAGGGCTTCACCCTCATGGCTTAGTTACCTCCCAAAGCCTCACTTCTTAATACCATCACATACAAATTCCAATATATAAACTTTGGGAGAACACAAACATTTATCCCATAATATCTACTGGTCACAACAATCACTCCTACCCTCTGCCCAGCAGAAGATGGCCAGTTCTCTTAGATGTCTACATTCTCTAAATGATGAACAATTATGCCAGATGTTTTCTTACCATGGGAAAATATCTGCAGTTAATATTATCTCATTTTGGATTGCCTCATGGCATTTATGCTTTACAAATAAAGGGACTCTGATTTCCTGCAATGACCACAAATTCTGTGTGCTGGATAAAATTGATGATCTCTTATACATTCAAAGGGTGTCACACCACAACACTAAATTATTACGCACTTTGGTTTAAATTTGAAGAAGGAATTCAGATTTCCAACTTTACATAGCTTATCAATGCGGTATGAATTTATATAAATTTTAATTATGTTCTCTGGTTGTTAAAGTCCCATTATATTGATAATATTCTTTAAATATATTCATAGTACATTTATTCTGCAAAGGTTTTCCTATTGTTATAGTTTGAAATATGTATTTTACAGAAAATAGTTAATGTATAATTGGTCTTATCTCCAAGCTACTGTATTTTGCCATATATAGTGCTCATTTCTTTGTCTAAAGTTTTGAGGGAAAAATAAGTATGCACATTATACATGGGTAGTACTGATTCTCTCTCTCTCTCTCTCTCTCTCTCTCTATATATATTATTCATTTATTTATGCTTATGCATTAAAAGTATAATATAGAAAGCAATAACTATATCTGTATGTAAAACAATACCCTGAAATATGATAATCAGTTTTGTTTCTAATATAAATAAATAAATAATTGGATTAAGAAATTAAAATGAAAGAATTTTTTCTGAAAATTTGGGCCAAAAATGTGGGTGTACATTATATACAGGAGTGCATTATACAGAGCAAAATATGGTAACCCCCTTAGAATTATCTAATAGTGATAATTATATTTTCAGTCAAACCTATTTTTTCCACTGAAACCAAAGTTAAGTATATTTAATAGAAAAAAAATCATCTTTGGAATGTACAGTATTATTTCAAAACATGGAGTTAATGTTGCCTTCTAAATGTAGAATAGCAATGCAATTGTGGAATAATTTGATTTTTTAATGCTACTTCTTTTGATCAGGGATATGGATATTTCTATTAATGTTTAGTAAGACAAAAATTGCTCAATACTTGACAATTAGTATTTCTCATTAAAATACACTTTCTATTGCTCACGTCATTAACTGAGCAATTAAAACTTGTTACTTGTGTTATAATAGTGAAGCATGTCGGTGAATGGATTTTCAGAAAGATGCCTTGTTCTTACTCAGTTCACTCTCAAATGTATTCTAAGTAATATTTTGATAACCATTCTGGTTTTCTTTCCAACTTTTCTTAATTGAATAATTTTAAAAGACATTCTTTAGAACAATCGAAGCAATAAAGTGCTTATTTAATTAAAGTAGTATTGTACTAATGGCTACCATTTCCTTAGTGCTTAATACATATCAGGGCATCTCCTAGACACTTCACTTTTTAATTATTTTAATTTTATTTTTAAACTAAATTTATTGGGGTGACATTGGCTAATAAGATTATATAAGTCTCAAGTGTGCATTTCTATGATATGTGATCTGCACATTGCATTGTATGCCCACAACCCAAATTCTAATCAAACTTAATTTTAAATACTTGTAGTTAAGCTCCACAGCAATAATATATACTATTATTATAACAACTTTTTAAATTAGAAAAAAAGAGTGACTAATATGGAGAAAGAAGAATAAAAAGAAAGGAAAATAAAAGGAAAGGAAACAAACAAAAAAACCCCACCCAAATAAGGTCAAATAAAATAAAATAAAATAATATAAAATAAAAAAGCAAAGGTAGGACTGAGGTCTACTGAACTCCCAAGCTTATTTGTCTTTTTATTACTCTTAATTGCCAGAAATTTTAGAAAAAATATATATACTTTAGGTTATAAACTTACCTGTAGTCAGAAGAAATAACGAGGGTTTTTTTTTTGCATCACAGAGTTAAAATATTTAAAAACAAAATTTGAGTTTACTATAATGGTGAATCATAGAGCAGATGTTACTAGTCTCTAAACCGAATTAGATTTTTACTGTTCCTTATAGTTTCTAGGGGAACCTGAAGACCAGCCAATGTGATCCGGCCTTGGGATTACACAGTAGGAAGAGAATACTTATAGTACAATGCAATGTTACTAACTTACGGGTTTTTTAAATTAGATCTTACAGGTGAGTGATGTATGGGCTTGCTCGGTTGTAACCTCTTTGGGAGTTGCCCGGGAGTAATCTGAAATCGGCCACCATAGATAGAGGGCATAGAGATACTGAAGAAAAAGACAGACCTTTATAGACTGGTAGGTGACAAGTTCATTAAGCAAGGAAACTTAGGAGGCTTGTCTTGGCCAACCATGAGGTGAGTAGCTTCATGCACCCACCTGTCAGAATCTTGAAAGTTTATATAGAGGCCTTCACTGGATTCGGTCACATACACAGGGGGTCTTAACTGGGTTTAATTGTGTATGGAGTCCAGATAGTCTTATTGCCATGTTATTATCTCAAGGATGTGTCCTTGGGAAGCTTCTAGTATTGTAAAGACAACTGAAGCACACNAAAAGACAGACCTTTATAGACTGGTAGGTGACAAGTTCATTAAGCAAGGAAACTTACTTAGGAGGCTTGTCTTGGCCAACCATGAGGTGAGTAGCTTCATGCACCCACCTGTCACAATCTTGAAAGTTTATATAGAGGCCTTCACTGGATTCGGTCACATACACAGGGGGTCTTAACTGGGTTTAATTGTGTATGGAGTCCAGATAGTCTTACTGCCATGTTATTATCTCAAGGATGTGCCCTTGGGAAGCTTCTAGTATTGTAAAGACAACTGAAGCACACATTCCAAGCACAGGGGAAGGAGTGGGGAGCCTTCAGTTGCCTGGGTCCAACTTAAGGGTCTAATTGGTGTCCATGTGTTCTTGATGACCTTCCTCAACAGGTCTTTAGGAAAAGTAACCAGATATAAGGATCCTTAAGAGGCAAACCATTGCTTTGCAAAGTGCAAAGTTAGCTTGGCAGATACTTCTATTTTGCCTAGAGTTGGCAAATCAAAGGACTGATTTATGAAGTGACTTATTATGAAGTTAGAAGAAATGTGAGTCAAGGAATACTAAAAGGAAGCCCTTGGACTTGTTTGAGTCTAACCAATAACATAAATGTCTGTTATTTACAGTGGTCTTGACATCGTTTCTGGAGGCATGGGATAGTAGTAGGTCAAGGCCAGACTTTATGATCATATATGCTGGGGATGTCAGTATAGGATTTGAATTTATTTGTATAAACTTTGGCAAAATTATGGAATCTTAGTTAACTTCCATACATCCAGTGAACTGCATCCACGAAGTGAGTACAGTAGCTTGTTAAAATACACTCTTTCTATTGATTCTGCTTTTAGACTTCATATCTAGAAACGGGGTAAGGGAAGCAACTTGGAAGCGGGAAATCATTCAGTGTTCTCTTAGAGGCTGCTTAACATGGTCTCTTTGCAAATATTTACCATTGGCCTGTAAAAATATCAGAAAAATAACCTTCTATAAAAATAAAGTTTTTCATTTTTTTCTTTTTTATATGTATGCCCCATAATAATTTTTTCACTTTTCAAATATGCTAATTGGCCAAATGTTTTTTCGAAGACCTTTACATTTTTATTGTTGCTCTATTACAGTTGTACCAATTTTTCTCCATCACTCTCCCCTGCCCCACCTCCCACCCCCACTCCCACAGTCAATCCCCAAACCTGTTGTCCATATCCATGAGTCATTCATACTTGTTCTTTAACTAGGCCCTTCTCCTTCTTATCTCCCGTATACCTCACCCCTTCCCCCTCTTGTCCCTGTCAGTTTGTTTCTTGTTTCCATGCTCCTGGTTCTATTTTGCTCCTTTGTTTTGTTCATTAGGTTCCTGTTATAAGTGAGCTCATATGGCATTTGTCTTTTGCTGCCTGGCTTATTTCACTTAGCATAATGCTCTCCAGATCCATCTATGCTGTTCCAAAAGGTAGGGCTTCCTTCTTTCTTTCTGCTGTATAGTATTCCATTATGTAAATGTACCATAGTTTTTGATCCAGTTATTTACTGATGGGCACTTAGGCTGTTTTCAGCACTTGGCTATTGTACATAATGCTTCTGTGAACATAGGGATGCATAAGTTCTTTTGAATTGGTGTTTCAGGATTCTTAGGGTATCATCCCAGCAGTGGAATCACTGGGTCAAAGGCAGTTCCATTTTTAGTTTTTTGGGGAAAATTCCGTACTGTTTTCCACAGTGGCTTCACCAGTCTGCATTCCCTGCAACAATGTACTCAGATTCCTTTTTCCCAGCATCCTTACCAGAACTTGTTTATTTCTTAGTGATGACCATTCTGACCAATGCGAGGTAGTATCTCATTGTGGTTTTAATTTGCATCTTGCTGATTTCCAGAGTGTTAAGTATTCTTTCATATGCCTATGGGCCATTGGAACAGAAATCCAATTTTGTTTTAGAGAATCATCCCCATTTTGTGCAGACTTGAGGGGAAAATAAGCAAAAGTAACTCTGAAGGGTTAGCTTAGTGAGCTTAGTTTATTCAAAACAACTCCTAGAATTTTGAATAATGAGCTAAATGGAACAAAGATTTTTAGAAATTCATGTTCATTTTTTTTCAGTGTCAGTGCACTAATAAGACTTGTAAATATCTTAGACCTAGATTCTGGAAACTGTATTGTTTTTCTTCTACTCTGGTCAAGGTCTCTAGTTTTCTTATCAATGTTAGGATCTTATCAACAAATTTATCTTCTGGTTGAGTTACCCAGATTCAGTTTTGTTGCTTCCCATCAATAAACCTTATTTAAAAGCACTTTCACTTATGGGATAAAAATTCAAGTTCCAAACATTGAAATATTGGTAATTCTTTAAGCAAATTGCAATAGCCAAGTGCTGGAAGCAGCCTAAGTGCCCGTGAGTAAATGGGTGGATCAAAAAACTATGGTACATTTATACCATGGAATACTACACAGCAGAAAGAAAGGAGGAACTCCTACCCTTTGTGACAGCATGGATAGAACTCGAAAGCATTATGCTAAGTGAAATAAACCACACAGTGAAAGACAAATACCATATGATCTCACCTATAAGTGGAACCCAATCAACAAAACAAACAAGCAAAATAGAACCAGAGACACTGAAATAAAAAACAAACTGACAGTAACCAGAGGGAAGGTGGGAGAGGGATAATAGGGAGAAAACAAGGGAAGGTCCATCAAGCAATATATATAAAGGACACGTGGACAAAGCCAAAGGGTTTAGGTTTAGGGTGACAGGTAGGGATGCGTGGGGCAGGGGGCTGTGGTGTGATGAAAATGGAGGCAACTGTACTTAAATAACAATAAAAATTTATAAATAAACCACACCATTTCTCTATTATCTCTATATATACAGCTTTTGGGGATCTTACAAACCCACCCTTTGTCTTTTGGTGTTAACAAAAGACAATGACCTTTTCATTCTGTAAAATTTCTGCTAGCACATTTAAGGCTTTTCGGCTGGTGACTGTAATTAGTTTTCTGGCCCAGTTTGTGCCACTTTATAATATATGTGGAATTATACCTCAAAAGCACTGTTTACTCTTTAAGATTTTTATAATATTTAGAGTTTCAGTACTTCCTATTGGATCTACCAACTCCCAATAATCTGAACAGACATTTCTATTTTTCTGTAAAGATTTAGCTGAGACATGATATTACACTAAGGCACTCTTATGTTTCCAAGACAAGTCCCTCCCACCTGTCTTCTGTAGTTTCCACACGTCTCTGCCCATTATCTGATTTTATAATGTTTTCTGTATGCAGCACTCCATGAAAGCTCTCCTATTCTTATGTTTTCCTTATACTCAATACATTTTCTTACACACTGTGAATGCTCCTTACATTTTTGATAATATATTTAATCATGGATAAGTATGATATATGAGTTAATATGTAATCTACATGCTTTATTAAAAATAAGAAATCAAATAGTAATGAATTTATTTTCTTCCAGTCATAAATGTTCCTTGTGTTCACAAAGGATCCTTGTTTAATTGGAATTTACTAAATATACCATTTATAATATTAAATTTACCAAATATATATTACTGGTATATGCTTGAATCAGTTCCTAAATCACCGCCAGATTTTTGAATAGTAGTATCATAAACCACCCATGTGCTAAGATGTGAATGTTTAAAACAGCATCTGTGTGGATGTGGATGCTAAATATAATTTTGTGTAGAACATGCAATAACCCAGAAGATGCTATGGTTAGTAGTTTGTAATTAACAACAATCTGTCCTTCCATTCCAAATACATCACAATTTTAAACGGTACTCCTTTTGAAAGAAAATGAGTTTAGGATAAAAATAAAAAAATGATGTTCTATTACTACTGAGAATCCAGAGGACCAAGAAAGGCTCCTGGTGGCTACCTGGGCTCAATTTTAAAAACCAACAAAAACAAAGAAACAAAACACAGAGTCTAAGAGCCATTTTTGCACAAGGGCCTCCCTCAAAACTGCACTTCGCAGAGAAGGCTCTGTGCTGAACTGCCCTGCCTCTGTGCCCTGCTGCTAAGTGGCCTGCATTCACTGTTTTTCTGCTCTCTGAGCTAGTCCCAGTAAAGGAGTTCCTGGAATTCTCTTTCAACCAATTGAACTGAGTTTTTACCTACCCAATCAGAGCTGCACACCTCTTATCAATCAAAGAGGTTTGGACCAATCCGGAACCAGGGGTAGAGATTTCTGTCTATATTAGGCAGCTCCCTAAAGGCTGGTTGAGGATAGAGTGGATTCTGCGCTTTCCCGGTTGGAGCTGAAACGCTGGAGCTCTCCATCCAGGAGCAGAGCAAAACAGAAGGGCACCACAGAGCAATGTGGAGCAGTGCAAAGCTGACCAGCACAGAGTAGGGCAGAGCAGAGCAGACCAGACCATGGTGGAAGGGCACTGCCTAGCTAAGGAAGGGCCTGGCCCTGGGACAGTGCCAGGGCATTGCTGTTTTCACAGCAGCCACATTGGCCAGGTGGTAGCTCTATGATGCCATTGTGCTGTTCCTCGGCATTTCGAATGTCATAGCCGTGCTGTCTTACCCTCAAGCTCGCACCTTCACAGCATTCCAAATAGGGGATTTCTATCAACATTTGAATTAGCGCCAATACCATGGGTTGACACTACATTATTTATGTTACAATAGTAAAAATCTGTTACCGACATTTATTTAGTTCTGTGTGGTAGGCATTGGCACTGTATTAGAAGTTCTTTCCATAGATTACTGTATTTGTCCCTCACTATAGTTTGTGGAACAGCCTTAAATAGAACAATTCTTTAATAGAGTACAGTTTAGCAGCTTACTAATATACCCAACATTTTAAAAATTATAGCACTGAACTCTGAGAAATAAGAATAGCTCCCAGGTGCACACAGCTAGAAACTGGTCAAGATTGGATACAAACTCAGATTTGCTAAAACTCTTAATCACTATTTTATTCAGTTGGCTACTACTCCAAGAAAAAAAAATCCTTGTTTATATGTAAGAGGACCATTTTATAAAAAGTCTCAAACACATTTTGGTGCTTGGTTGAATGGTTTACTTAATATCTGAAAGAAAACTAAACCCAAATATAATAAGATGTTGGCATATTAGCTTATTTTTCCATATTTGCCTCCTCACTGACTTAACACTTTAGATGTGTACCTACTAATGATAAGAAAGTCATAAAATAAAATATTTTTTCTAAATGACTATGTTAACTTTCTGTTGTTAAGTAACATTAATAGCATTAGGATAATGCTGTCAACACAGTGTGTGACTTCAAATGCAAAGCTACAAAAATTTAAAAATGCATTCTAAGTAAATGCATAATTTATATTTTCTCATTTCATATATTCTCTTTTAAATATGCCTCCCCTCCTTAACATGTTAAATAGTGGAAATTACCTTATGAAGCCTAGTTAAGGCTTTTTATCAGCAGATTATAAACCTGTATTTTAGTGAGGTTTTAAATACTGGATCATTTGATTTTAGGTGATACATACCACTCATAATTTTCAGTTTGGAAAAATTTTGTTAGGCATATTTTTATAAGTTAATGCTTTACATTTGATTATATTTTTTTACTCTGTAGTCACATGCCCCCCTCATATTATTAATTTATAAATTTTAAATATGTTGGAAAAATTCTATATTACTATGAGTTTTATAGAAAAGTTGAGTAACTTTTAATTTTGTAGACTTTAACTAATTTCAACTCTAAAGAGAATGAGAGAGATAATAAACTGCAGGGAAAATATGAGTTTTGAACTGCCTTTTGGACTTTCCATTTGTTGTGAATCATTTTTTTATACTTTTAGAACATCATAATTTAATTAAAATTTAATGCTCCCAGGATTCTTTAATCACTGAAGCTCACAAGAAATAATATATTAGGTATTGTGGAGGAGGTAAATGATAAGAACTATTATTTTGCAAAATTTGATATTGTGGCTGATATCATTGAAATGAGACCATCTGATTACAGGGCATGAAAATGATGGTAACAAAATTCACTAATTATAAGATTTTATTTGTCATAATTTTAAATGGCAAATAAGAGAGATGCTTAGGATGTCAGCTGATGTCTCAAAAGTACAACAGGGTGAATGGACTTGGCAGGCTTCCTGTGTTCCAATACTACGAAAACATGGAACTAAAATATCACATTGAAACATACATACATTTGCTTACCTCTAGATAAATAAATGAGGAAAAGTACTGATATTTAACACAATTCCAAAAGACCTGCTCTCATGTAAAGAAAGTGAAATTATTTACTTTAGCTATATTTTTGTTTTGTAAAGCAATACATATACATAGTTCTAAAAGTCAACTTTTCTTTAAAAGGCTTATAATAAAACAAATAACAGGATGCCAAATTAAACTCTTAATCTAATTCTCAATATAAAATATTCTGCCATCCTTCTGAATAGCATTCTTATGCAAGTATTTCTAATTTTTAAAGATTAACACAGGGCATATGGACTTTTTTAATAGGGTGCTAATAAGGCTTGAAACATAGGCAAACAAATAATAAATAACATACTGATTTTACATTATAGTGCACAATACATACAACATTACACTTGATATGTTCAGTGTTGTCCCTCTGCCCCCTAATATTCTCAAAGTCCATGTTCTCACAACTGCTCAGGTTCTGTGAAAAGTTGGAATTAATAAAAGTGCATTAAGCAGCACTTTCATCAGTGCCTGTATGTGTTGCCTCAGGTGTATCTGATTTTGATTGAATTCTCTAAATAAATCTACACATTTAGCATACCCTAGGATAAATACAGTAGGAGAGAGATATGACTGTCAAATCCATAACAAATATAAAATATAATATGCCTGTGTTTTATGTCTGTATATATAAAACAAAGATGTTTTTTTAGACAACTCCTCACATTTATACATACATTCCTTGCCTTTTTCTATTTTTTTGCTATATCAACATCGTATGTCTTATTAATGGTCACTATTTACAGTATTACCAGTGGTAATACTGTTGACAGTTTAGCAAAGGAGTTCCCTATAATTTCATTCCCTGTCTTACCCAGATAGATTTTTTCTGTCACTGAAAACTTCCTTTCTGTGATTTTCATAACTTTTGATAGTCCTTTCATAACTTAAGCCTCTACTTTTTATTAAAATTCTGTAACATTTCCTCTGGTACCTTGCATTCTTCTGGCTGACTTTCCTCTATGGCTGCTGTTGTGCAGTTATCCTGGGATTCTTTGATCGTTATCTCAGAATCCTTATGCCCCTTTCTGGTGTTGGGTGATCTCTCTCCTATGGCCCATATCTTGTTCTTAATTGATTTATATCCTCATTTCAGCAGAGTAGATCCTCAAATAGTTTCATAAAAAATAATACTTGGTAATGTGTCACCCAAGCCTTTGAGTGTCTACAAATTGATTTTATCCATAGCTCATCTAGGCATGTAAATATATGTGTGTGTGCACGTGTGTGCATGTGTGTGTATGTCACATATATACATAATGCGCACACACACACACACTGCTTTCTAGTGTTTTTATGGGGAAATCTGACACCACTGTGATTCCTGACATTTTTTACCTTTCTGTATTTTTTACCTTTCTGTATTTTCTGTATCTTTTCTATGTTTTCTTGAAATTTTATTATGTGATTGCCTTTTGTTTTGTGTACTTCTTATTTTTCATTTATTTTGTAATTTTTAAATCTGAAAATTCAGGTTGTTTTTAAAATATTTTATTTATTTATTTTTAGAGAGAAGAAGGGAGGGAGAAAGAGAGGGGAAGAAACATCAGTGTGTGGTTGCCTCTCTAGTGCCCCCAAGTGGGGACCTGTCCCACAATCCAGACATGTGCCTTGACTAGGAATCGAACCCATGACCCTTTGATTCACTCAAACACTGAGCCACATCAGCCAGAGCAAAACTCAGGTCTTCTGACACTGAGAAGTGTTTCTAGTAGTTTGTGTTAATTTCTTCCTCACTATTTCCCCCATTCCATTTCCTGTTCATGTAATTTTTATTAGAGGGATGATGGGATTCCTGGTCTGATCCATTGTCTTATTTTTTTTCTTTTGCTAACTTATTTATGTCTTTTTGTTTTACTTCCTAGAAACCTGTTCATCTCTATATTACAAAATATCAAATTGTGTTTATTATTAATATTATTAGTAGTATATTTTATTATAAAGAGCTCTGCCTTATTCTCTAAACATACTTTTTTCTTAAAGTATCTTGTTTTGTTTAATTATCCTGTTAATATCCCTCTGATGAAAATTACCATACAAATTTAAAATGTGGTTTCCTTGCTTCATCACTATTTCCTTTGAAATCAGTCATCTGTTTATTTGATTGACCTTATGTGCTATATGTTTCCCTCAAATGTCTAATATTTATTAGTTGCCAGTTCAAAGTTCAGTGTGAGGTCCTAAAAAGCTGGTTAGAAACTCTACATGTTTGTTCAAACCCTATTAACTGATGGGCATCAGCATAGGTGGATGTGTTGAGAAATCCCATCTCTCTTTGAAGGAACTTGCAAATCTCCATATGTGTAGTTTTGTTGTGTTGGTCTATTTCCCAAAAAGAACTCCTCTGATCTTTGGTCTTAGAGATAGAACCCTAACTCAGCATTTTGAAAGGCAACCGAGGAAGGGGACTTGGGAGTCCTTACTACTTAGGGTGTGCATCTAATTAATAAATTAGAGACCTCCCTCTCCGTATCTGCTGAGCCCAGAGAATCTTTGTATCGCCATTGCAGCGGGTAAGCTTTCTGCCTTTCCCTAGTTAGTGGGGTTGTAAGGAGAATTCCCTGAGTGAGAGATCAGAGTGACGTCCGAGGATCTAACAGCTTCTTGTGCTTCATACTGGTAGTCAAGTAATCCTCTAGCTTTTATCCATCCTTCCTTCTCTGTCCTTCAAACACACACAGCTCTTCAAAGGCAGTTGGCATCTACACTCGTGAAGAAGGTTTTAATAGATTTTGTGGTACAAGTTTTTTTTTTTTTTTTACTTCCCACCCAAAAGCCAGATTTTTTCCCAGCTAAACTGTTACCTCTTGGCTGTCTACGTCTGATCACACAAATCTAAGTTGACATCTCTCATCTGTTCTAGTTCTCCCTCCCTCTGAAGTAGACTTTGATTTAATTTAGTGTAATGCTACAGGAGGTTTGGGAGGCAGTAGATTTAAAAACTCAAATTATGGAAATGCTCTTTGATGTTATAGGTTATGGCAATAATTAATTCAGGAGATAGTGAAGGACAAAATTTTCATTTATTTATCAAAGACATAAGATGCTATCATTCATTTATCTGTTATGTACTCTTTATTTATGTATTTTACCATATGTCCTTCTATGGGCTCAGTGCTAACTGCAGGTTGTAAAGCAGTGAATGTTACCCCCCAAAAGTCTCTTCTCATGAACTTAACATTCTAATAGAGGATACAGGCAATAAGTAAAAAAAATACAAACATGATTGTTTCAGTTAAGGAAAAGTGTTAAGAAGAAAACTGAGTAAGATAATATGAGAGTAACCAAGGGGTGGCTCTAGGGCATATATTGCTGGAAAGGCGTTTCTGCGGTTCCTGATGAGGAAAGGATCATGACAAAGTTCCAGCCACAGAAACAGACTGGGTAAACAGACAGCCAGGGAATCCAGAACTGACACTGAGTGTGCCACTTTGGAGACAGATAACGAATGCATGTAGAATGTGGTATACATTGAGGCGTGAGTTGAAGGAAGGGAGCCATATCATAAAAGCCCTGTGGACCACAGTATGGGGTTTACATTTTGTTCTACACTACATTGGATCGTTCAGCAAGAGAATGATACCCATTCATCCAGCCAGTATTGGCTCGGCTCTATGGTGTATGAGGCAGTGCGCTAAGTAGTAGCAAGAGCCATTGCATGCTGTTGCTATGCTCATCATTTATCTGCTATTCGCTGTCAAGTCGTCTTGGCTTGGTTGGTCGAGAACAGCCTCAGCTGAAATCGCTGCTCCACACAAGGAGCAGGGCAGCCTGTGTGTATGCACCTGGTGACCGAATAAGATTCTAGGACAGCCAGCAGAAGTACCCAAGGACTGTGACAGCACAGGCTCAGAGCTGGCCCAGTGCCCAGGTCACCACTGGCTNTTATCTGCTGTTCGCTGTCAAGTCATCTTGGTTTGGTTGGTCGAGAACAGCCTCAGCTGAAATCGCTGCTCCACACAAGGAGCAGGGCAGCCTGTGTGTATGCACCTGGTGACCGAATAAGATTCTAGGACAGCCAGCAGAAGTGCCCAAGGACTGTGACAGCACAGGCTCAGAGCTGGCCCAGTGCCCAGGTCACCACTGGCTGGTAGCCCTGATTCGAACAGAGAGGGAAATAGTTGTTATCCCTTCATGATAACACTTACAGTGCCCCATTGCAAAATCATGGGTATAGGAAAAGGTAAAATATTCTGATCACATTCCTTAATCCATATTTATTTAGTTAGTTTTGTTTGTTTGCTTGTTTTCCTTTATTGTATATAGTATGTGTACCCCAATAATACATGGGGCAAACTGAAGGGTGTTAAATTTTCAATTTTGGGAGAAATTCTAACCAGGATTAATAAATTCTGATGCTAAGAAATTAGCATGCCTCTATTTGGCAAGGTTTCCTGTTTCTTAAAGACCAACGTTTAGCAGATGTATTTCTGCCATAAATTACAGTGCTCATAATGACTTTGTAGTAATGTTTTGTGGAGCGGGTCTTGCTGCTGATAACTTGATTGTGCAACGAGGGGATGGGGTTTGCATTTTGGTAGCATAGGACGTTTCTAGGTCTGTAGTCATTAAACTAAGAAGAAGTCCTCCTACACAACGAGGTCTGTCCATAAAGTATCCATCCATGCACTATGAAAAACAGAGACATTTATTGAAGAAGATACGAGATATGAGAAACATTGTACATATAAAAATGACACCTCAGTCCCTTTCAAAGTAAGTACCTTGGGACCTCACACAGTTCTCCCAGTTGCCATCAGCTACCCTGTGGTATTTTCTTGGATCTCACCAAGAGTTTGAAATCTCTTCCATTTCAAAGGTGATTTTAGTTTTGGGAAAAGCCAAAAGTTACAGGGTGCCAAATCTGGGCTATAGGGAGGCTGGGTCACCTGGATGTTTTGATGTTTTGACAAAAAACTCTGCATGAGATGTGATGTATGAGCAACCACGTTATGGGGATAAAGCTACCAATCACCAGTTGTCCATAGCTGTGGCCTTCTGAATCATCTGAATAGTTTCTGTGGAGGAATGTTCAAGCTTAATGCAAAATTTGTTGCATATTCTTTGATCTACTTGCTCAGTCATTTTGAATATGATAGCCACATGGTCACTCAACATCACTTATACCACCCCAACTTACTAGTACAGTGGAGTTGTCATTGTTCACACATGCACATTCTGGTCCACTCTCCTTGGCTGCTAGGTTATATCAATGTTGTACAAACCATTCTTATTATACTGACAATGGTTGGACTTTTTCCAGAAAGACCTCATATATCAAGTTGGCAATGAATTGATGTCAACCTTTAGCCCAGTTTCCAGGACAAAGCAAAAAGTCTGTTTTGGACAACTCTTTCTCTCTCTTTTTCTAAAGATATCTATTTGTTTTTTAGAGACAGGGAAGGGAGAGAGAAAGAAAGGGAGAGAAACATCAACGTGAGAGAGAAATATCTATTAGGTGCCTCTCACATGCCCGCAACTGGGGACCTGACTTGCAACCCAGGCATGGTTTGATTGCCCTGATGGGGAATAAAACTTGTGAACAGGCTGGCACTCAATCCACTGAGTGACACCAGCCAGGACTGACAACTCTTTCTATGGAGTCATAGCATGGGCATTCTACATAGAATAGATATTTTAATGTTTTCAATGTTAGGCAGGTAGGAAAAAATCAGAGAAATTACCAAAGAAAAGTCTTTACCTTATCGGTGTTATCAAGGGGCATAAAAAAGGCTGCAGTGCTGATAAAGCTAACGTTACTGCAGTTAAGGTTGCAGATGTTGCAGGCAAATACATTGTAACTCTCTGGACAGAGGACTTGTGACCTTTTAGCAAGCCTCCTGTCGCAGAAATTTAAATCCGCATTTTGAACATAGTAGCCACTAGCCAGATACAGCTATTTAAGTAACTTATATTAAATATTAGTAGCTCAGTCACCTTACTACATTTTCAGCACTCAGTTATTTTAAAGTCAATTCTCCTATAGCCCTTCACATACATACAATGTGTGTTTTTATGTGCATGTACTCGAATGGATTTTGATAAAAGAATACACCATGTAACTACTGCCCCGAAGAAGATACCACACATATCCACTACTTTACAATGTGCCCTCGGGCCAGTGGTGTGCTGCAGTCTGCTGGTACTAGCTTATCAGAACCAATTTTTAACACTTCAGGAATTTTGCAAACATTCTTAAAGCAGGCTAGTATTGAAATTAAATTACATAAACTGATAATTGTAAACGTTATATACTTTTAAAAGGAATAGTCTAAATTCAGCAACTCTTAATTATTTTACTACAGCTTATCATTCATTATCTATGGTACTGAGGCAATTTGCATCTATTGTATTTGTACAGAGGAAATACAGATAATATGCCACTATGCATCTCTTTTTAACTGTCGTCACATTGGCAGCTTTAACTTAGTGCTGAAGCTGATGAGATTTGGCTTAATGATATAGAGGGTGAGTAAAAAGAGGTGTATAGATGTGAGTATGAAACATGGAGTTTACTCTTGTATTATTATTTATTACTATATTATGTATTTGTATTATTTGCAAGCCTACCTTTGTGCACTCCTGCATTTTACACAAAGGTGCAGTAATTTACAGTAGATCACATATTAGATAGAGCAACACTTAATTTATTGGAAAGGGAGTTAGTAATTCTGTCTTCTAGCTGTGGATGGATTACAGTTATAGATTATCAACCAATAGAAGAATTCAGGGAGCATCAGCAAAAGCATTTGGTTGGCTCTGTGAAAGATCATTGTAGATTTATCATGTCCAAATGGTGCTATAATTTTTATATCAGTAAAATGTATAATGTAAAACATATATATTTTTATATCAGCTATAATTTTATATCAGTAAAACATATACACTCATGCATGCATATTTTTAAAAGATTTTATTTATTTATTTTTAGAGAGGGAGAGAAACATCAATGTGTGGTTGCCTCTCGCATGCCCTAGGTCCCCTAGTGGAGACGTGGACCACAACCCAGGCATGTGCCCTGACTGGGAATTGAACCCATGACTCTGGTTCGCAGGCTGGCACTCAGTCCACTGAACCACACAAGCCAGGAGTGTATGTGTATTTTGAATGGCAAAACTTTACCAGGAAATCACTGCTTATGTCTTCCTATATCACCCAACCTTAGAAATAGCCACTTTCTGAATTCTATCATTGTTGATGAATTTTGCCTGTTCTTGGGCCTAAAAATATGTAGTGTGTTTGGGTTCGGGTTTATCTATGCCTTTGTCTTGTTTCATTCACTCAACACTTTAAATATCCATCAATATTGTAGTGAGTATTTGGGATTTGTTTCTTTCCATTGCTGAAAAATGTATCACATAAATGTATCTCCTATTGATGGCATTGATATGGCTTTCAGTTTTTAGCTATCATGAATGATGTTGCTGTTATAAATATTTTGTACATAGTGGCTGGAATTTTTATATAATTGATAAAAGCACCATCATAAACTTTAGATACATATACCCAACAGTAAATTAAAAAGTAGCCATCATTAATATTGTAGTGATTTAATGCTGCAATGAACTATTAGCAAGTGGGATTATATGATTTCTTTTGCAACCTAGAATCATACTGAGAAGGAAAGAATACACTATTAGTATTGTTACTTTACAAGAAAAATAAGTGTGCATTAAAACATCCCTGAGCAAACCAGGACATGTAGTCATACTAGAAATAGAAAGGAAGATATTACTTCTCTATGATCAATTAATCATGAAAGAACTGTATTTGAGAATACTGGATATATTAGTGGCTAAATTGTATTGATCTTAGCAGAGGTGACCCCCTTTTCAAGTGGATTTTGACCCAGGCTTCGTTATTTTCATTAGAATGGGGAAGCAATCATAGGGGTCATGAAAGCGAAGTCACGTGATGGATTATAAGGGCAGGTGGCTTTCTAGAATCTCACTCTCTTAAATGACACTAAACCAAGATATAAGGGAAAATCAACAAAATGTAGATTTAGCAGTCATCTATGCAGGAAAGATCCAAAATGGCTCATGCAAAAAGTGGAAGAATCCCATAATTGAGAAACGCGAGGATAGAAAAGAATTTTCATGGAGTCAGAAATGGAGGTCAAATGAGGTCACCAAAGCTTCGGCTCTTGGTTCTCTCTTTTGAGTTAGTTCTCTATTTTCAGAGACTTAGCAAAGTGCCCAAATTTTCCATACCTTACAGTCCACATCCATCATGAAGAAGATATATTTCAGCAAAGATTTGACATTCGCAGGTACATTTTAACTTGTTTTGATTGGATTACCTATCAGGAAATCTGAGTGAATGGAGTGTGTGATTGGCAAAACTCAAGGTTGACTGCTTCACGCAGGTTGCTTGCATTGAAATTAGCTGACACAAAGTGCTTAGACCTAGATTTGTGGGGGAATATTCTCAAAACTAAAATCAGAGTCTGTTCCAGAGTAAAGTCAATGGCAAAACTACCAGTGTGTACCACCATTAATTTATTTCTCTGCTCTCCTTTCAATTTCTAGTTTTTCCTCATTCATATCTCTAATCTCTATATTATTTTTCACTTGCTTCCTTATTATTCAGTTAACTCCCTACTAGAGTATTTAATAAACAGTTTACTCCCTAGAAGAAATGTGGCAGAGAGGACGGGAGTGGCCTTGAGTTCGCTGAGATTGTACTGGGAACGCAAATCCTCTTATTAGTTACGTGACCAGGAGCAGGAAATGTTGTCTCTCTGTACCTCCATTGTATCATCTGAAAAGGCAACACTCATGGATGTTTTAAAAAGTACTATGAAGACTAAAAACAATAAATATAAGCAAAGAAGCTTGGCGTCCTAAATGAGTAGATGGTGAAGGTGTCAGGAGGAAGCAGTGCTCTTTTTCACAGGTTTTTAAGGAACCATGTGTTGATCATGAAAGAAAGCAATTTAAAAAAAAAAACCAACTTTACATTTTGCCCCTGTAACACACTTTGAAGTATGGTTCTTATGTTTAAAAAAATCCTAAAATATAAACCTTCTCTTTTAATTTTTTAGCAACAGTTCAGCGCTTGATTAAAATTTTTTAAAAATATTTTATTTAGTTAGTTTTAGAGAGGGGAAGGGAAGGAGAGAGAGAGAGAGAGAAACATCAATGTGTGGTTGCCTCTCACATGCCCCCTACTGGGTACCTGGCCTGCAACCCAGGCATGTGCCCTGACTGAGAATCGAACCCATAATCCTTTAGTTCACAGGCCCACACTCAATCCACTGAGCTATACCAGCCAGGGGTCCTTGATTAAAATTTTAAAATCTCATTTGATTAAGTATTTGTATATGAGACAGAAAAAAGTAATATCTGAAGTAGTAAAAGGTACTTTTTTCTTTTGTGTTATTTAACAGAATTCTTATGCAATCAACTTTGAAAAAGATCATTTATTTCTATTTTCTTGTAAACTAATAATACTTTATAAAATTTTCCATTTATGATGATTCAGCATTATCCAAAATACAGTTTACCTCCATCTCAAGATCTTCTGTATTGCCGTGTGCATGTTGCTTGGTCATATCAATTCAAACTACTATAAAAATGCTCCCATTTTTTATGTTCAGAGTTTTCCTCTCTTTTATGGTCACAGTGCAATGTGTTAAAAATGAAAGCTTTAATTAGTCTGTACCAGGTGATGTACATGATTCTAATTTTAGAGATTGGCCCAAGTACCTGACCTGTTCACCATTCATGCATTTTAAAATTGAAGAAAGAAGCCCTGGCTGGCGTAGCTCAGTGGATTGAGCGCGGTTCGATTCCCAGTCAGGGCACATACCTGGGTTGCAGGCCGGTTCCTTGCAGGCTAACTACCAGCAGGGATGCACAAAAGGCAACCATACATTGATGTTTCTCTCCCTTTCTCCTTCCCCTCTAAAAATAAATAAATATATAAAATCTTTTAAATAAATAAATAAATAATAAAATTGAAGAAAGGCAGAGCTACCATTGTCTTGTCAGTCCAAAATTATTTATCCTTACCTGAATTAAAATGCTAATTTGGTGATTACTCAGGCTGCGTGTAATCACCACTAGTGGGTGGTCATGCAAATGTACAGTGAGCAGTTCTCTGCCTGTGAGCACACGCATGGGTCTGGTGCCCTTAGCACTATCAAAATAAGATAATTCTTAAATCACTTAAGTACATGGTTCAACTTCTTCCTTGTTAATATAGTTTTATACTAAGCAATCAAAAATTGCCCGTCAGCCATTGTTCATAACTACTCGAGCCAGAAGCTTTACAGGCTTGGCTTATTGTTAATCAAACCATCTTAGCTTGCAAACTGTGTAGTGAGTGGTTATTTAGACTTGGCAGCTACTTGTTGAGGCAAATGTACTTCAGCTTTCAGAGGTGAAGGAGGAATTTAGAGAATAATGAAATACCATGGAACTAAACTGTATGCAGACTAAAATCTTCATAATGATTTGATATACATATACATATATCTGTATATATGTATATACACACACAAAAATGTATGATCTTGTTCATTGTTGTATCAACAGTGACTGAGCAGTTCCAGCATGTAGTAGGTGCTAAATTATTTGATAAATAATGGAAGTTTCCAAACATGTGTTTAATCCAAACTCCTGGTAGCAAAGAGGCTCTGGGGCTGACATGGTGCGTAGTAGGTGTTCCCTGAGTTATGAGGGTGTGGGGGGCAACGTTATACATAGTTAGATACATAGATCAGATGTAAGAGAGATGAACCTGACTACTTCTGTCAAAAAAGTCTATCAAGTAATGTAAATTTCACATTCATGGTATTTTTAAAAGTCCAATATTATTCATCTAACTCTATTTTTAGCCTATTCTATTTTCCAAAGTTTCAATATTGTTTGTTTAGTCAGTGTATTAGTCAGGATTTTCCATTGAAACAGATGAGAGAGAGGGAGGAAATGAGAGAGAAACAGAAAGATTGAGAGGGAGAAAAAGGGAGAAGAGAAAGTACACATTATTTATTATAGGAATTGGCTCTTGTGCGTACAGTTGCTGAGAAGTTTCGTGATCTGTAATTTGCAACCTAGAGAACCAGGAAAGCTCACTGTTATAATTTAGTCTGAGCTGGAAGGTGTGTGAACTGTGTGGGTCAGATTGTGTTAATTTCCATTCAAATTCTAAAGGTCTATGAACCAGGAGCTCTAATGTCCTAGGAGAAGATAGGTCCCAGCTCAAATAGAATGAGAGCAAATGTACTCTTCCTGTGTTTTTTTGTTCTATCAGATCCTTAGTGGATTGGATGAGAACAATTTTACTTCAGCTCATCAGTTCGAAGGTTAATCTCTCCCAGGAACACTTTCAGACACATCCAGAAATGTTTAGGAGCTATTTGGGCTCCTAACTTAGCTAAATTGGCACATTAAATTAACTATCACAGGCAGTACCTCTGTTAAAAATCTAATAACTCAGAAGTTTAAGGACACTGATTTTTAAAAATAAAGTATGAATAATATTTGATTATTAAATACAATGTAAGATTTATTCATCTTTCGCTATAAATAGCTTCGATAACATAGGCTTCTTCAAAAAGTGTCTAAGGTATGGTCGTAGCTTATGTTAATGACAGCACCATTTGATATGAAGCAGAAAGAAAAGGCCTGAAGAGACCACACATAAGCTGACTTGGACCTACAAAACCCTTTGTATATCGGTGCAGAGCCTGCACCGGAATTGAAGTAACTGTCAGAATAAGCTAAGAGAGAATACTGCCTCAGGTAGCTGCTTAAAATCCAGCCCTGCCGACGATGGTGTTTGGCCTCAGCGTCAGCCAAGAGACTTCAGGAAAAGAGACTTGAAAAATGAAGGCAGATTTTACTTTTCGCTCTACTGATGCAAAGCTGGATCACACCTCAACATATACAGTGACCGTATAATTTTTTTAGGTTATCTACATTTGGTAGATTTGTTTAATTTGTGGGGAGGCTAAAATCTGAAAGAAAAAAAAAATGACAGAGCCACTTTAGAAATGTGCAACATTAGTATTTAGTTTCATTTCGTTTTTTTGGTCATGAGGTTACCCTCAAGTGTGAGAGAGTCATGTAATGTGTCACATCAAAATTAGGGAGGTGAGTCACCACTATATACCCAGTATTCTCATTACCTGCTTGCCTGCTATGTGTGTGTAAGCAATTAAAATGGAAAGAACACTGAACATCTTATTAGTGATGATAAGAAATAACTGAAATTTAAAAGCAAGGATAAAAGAAGTTTAGGATTTTGCTGTTGTGTTACATTAATTATTAGATTAAAATGCTAATATTTGTGATGAACATATCAATAGAAAAGGCACTCATATTTATACACATATATATGTATATACACACATATATGTGCACACACATGTGTAACCTATTTGTCTCTCAAAGAGAACCCAGGCATGGGTTAAGTAATTAAGTAATTGCATGTTGACCATAGTGGCTATCATTGTTTCTGGTGACCTCTGCTGTGGGCGCTGCTGCTGCCCCGGGACTGGCAGACCTTCTGAAGAAATGCCTTAATTGCTTTAACTGCGGTTTCTCAGTGATCTAGGTTTATATTCTCTCAGACATTTGTTTTACTGTATTGAATGAGCTTTGAAAATAGTACTTCACATAATAAAATAAAAGTTTATTATATTTTTTACTATACCTGATTTTTTAGGCAGTTTTTAAAAAAAAAACTACTATTTTAGGATTTCTTTATACTTTATATTGATTCTTGAAATTCTACTTTTTTAAAAAAGATTTTATTTATTTATTTTAGAGAGGGCAAGGGAGAGAAACATCACTGCGTGGTTGCCTCTCACACATCCCCTACTGGGGACCTGGCCCGCAACCCAGGCATGTGCCCTGACTGGGAATCGAACCAGCGATGCTTTGGTTCTCAGGCTGGTACTCTTTCCACTGAGCCACACCAGCCAGGGCTGAACCTCGAGTCTTTAACATTGTTTATGAATTGTTTTCTTGCTTGGGAGTCAAGGTGAGAGGATATCTGAGGTCTGGTCTTCCAATAAACTTCTCTACCCAGAGAGAGAACAGACAAAGGCTTACAAAACAGAAGAAAAACTATTTTCTGTATGATATCTGTTGGTGTGATAGTTCCAAAAATTATTGAGATGATTTAATCCAAAGACAGTTATTTGCAAAGAGCAATTGAATACTTTGGGAGTAGAAAAAATATTTTTTAGAGTGGACAATTTTGAGTTCACTGATTTGTTTATCTTTCAGCTCTGTGACATTAAACAATTGCTTAATTTTTCTAAACTTGAGTTTTTTTTTACCACACAAAATTTGGATAACATAGTACCTACCTCACAGAATTGTAAACATTTAAAAATCGAAGATGATTCATGCTTAACATGATTACCTCATTCTGAGAGCTCAATAAATATTTTCTATCACCATGGTTACATAATGATTCCATGCAGCAAATGAGGTATATGAAAAGATGCACATCTCTGACTCAGTTTACTCTCTGAAGTTGGAATGTCATCAGCTTTCCATGCCCTTGTACTCTCTGGAGCCAGTTACTGGGGCTTCTCGATCTTGAATTGATCCCTCTCCATCATAATCCCTACTTAATAAGATTTTATTCTAGCAAAGTATAAATAGCATGAATATCACTGGTAGTTTTTTCACAAATTACTCATTGAGTGTACCAACAATACACTTAGAACTATTAAAGGATAAATGATTTTCCAAACTAGCAGTAATTTTTCCGAGAGTCAAAGGAGGGTTTTGATATTTAAATGTATTAAATTTTACCAACCAACTCACTTTTTCTTTTTCTGTGAATTCTAACCCAGGGGCATGTTTATTGATTTTAGAGAGAGGGAAGGGAGACAAAGAGAGAAATATTGATCATTTGCCTCTTGCATGCACCCTGACTAGGGACTGGACCCAAAACCTAGGCATGAGCCTTGACCAGGAAATGAACCAGTAACCCTTTGGTTTATGGGGCCACACTCCAACCAATTGAACCACACTGGCTAGGGCCCAATAAACTCACTTCTGAAGGGAGCCACAGCATAAAACAGCAGACTTTTAAAATGAGAAGCTTTGAGTAGAACTCCATTGGCTTCAACTAAGAACACTTTTTTTTGTTTCTGAAAATTATTGAATAGATGATTCAATAATTCTCTCCTATCTCAAGCTGTACTCTGCAGTAGATGTCAGGTTTCTTGCCAACATTTTTTATAGATCCAGTCTTTTTAAAGATATGTGTATCTCTGTCTATTCAGTGAGAAAGAGATTGGGACACCATGGCCCCTAACTCTCTCATCCACAGTTATCTTCTAACCAGAAGAGTGATTCCAGGATAACAGAAAAGAACAGGTATCGGAGCAGGGAAGCCTTAACTTGTAACACTTCCCACTGGCATTACCACTTAGATTCCACCATTGGCAAGTCAAATAGCTACCTTTTTGTACATCATCCTCATCTTGAGAGTATGGATAATAATAGGACTTACCACACAGCATTGGTGTAAGAACAAAATGTACTGACTGCTGACACATCAGAAGACCTCAATAAGTAATACTATTGCTATCCTAATATTAACAATAATCCATAATCAAGGGATCAGGTACCATCCTAAGACTGAGGAACTAGGTGGAAGTGGTGGCAATGATGGATTTTGGAGATTTAGAAAAGAAGTTCTGTAGAGCTGATACTCATCTCTTTGAAAGAGGGAGCCACTGATCTTTCTGTTTCGAAAAGGTGGCCTCGGCAAATAGAACCCAGACCTGTGAGGGGGACACTCAGGGAGGAGTGATGCTGGTGTCTGGGACAAGCATGACTTCACTAGATCTGTGAGGGTTGGAAAAAATGTTAACAGGAGCTACTAGAAGCATTGTTAGGTAGGACACCATGGATGGGAACAGAAGGCAAACAAGAAGGCGAGTGCCTTTTTGTGTCTCTCAGCATTGCCATCTCCTTACCCTCTCCCCTCGGTAGATGGAGACTATTGAGAACAACGTGGTCCATGGAGTTTCAGCTCTAGCATCACAGAAATGTATAATAGTGTTTGCAGCAGGAAGGCAATTGCTGAGTTACCAGCTCATGCTGCATTAGCCTTAGGCTTATAATACAAAATAGTGTTTATGTTTGATGTTATTCCCAAGTGATAGTGACTTTCAGTGAGACAAATGATGAAATTATATCTGTAGTCATCAAGAAAAAGTTCTTTTCTATGTAAAAGATAATATTTTATTTTTTTCTTTATGTTTATCGTTAACTCTAAAGAGTATTTTAAATATAAGCAATTTGTGTGTGATGGAAAAAAGCAAAGCATGCCCTTTATTTGCTTCCCCCCTCTCTACCAGCCACAAATCCTGACAAAAGCACAGACATCCCTGCGGAAGACTTTTACTCACTCTGTCCTCAGGGTAGGTGATTATGGCTCCGAGTACCTCCGGGTATCAGTGGCTCTTCACAGCTCCTTCGAAAGTGAAGGTGACAGCCGCCCCTGGCGAGAGTGGCCTCCAGAAATGTGTCTGTTGGTAGCTTTTATCTCTTCAGATCTTCTCTGTTCTCAGGTCAGCAGAATTCTCAGGTGTATTCAGCATTTTCTCTAGGAAAGAACTCATTTCATATTGTTGGTTGAAATTTCCAGTGACACCTGTAACACCATAAAACCTTTCAAGGAAATGAGAAAAAGCAGTTGATGTCCATTTTTTCTGTCAGGGTGGGTCACAAAACTTGTAACACTTTTGAAGGGGCAGCAGCAAAAAAAAAAAAAAAAACCCAACCAACTTTTTATCATGCCAACTAAATATACCAAAGAACACACAAACAAACCTAGCTATTAAAATTATCATTGAAAAAACACTTTTCCACCAAAGAAGTTGGAAAGTCATAATCTCCATTACCAAAGGAAAAATGCAATAAATATTAAATTAATACAATACATTAAATTAAAAATAAAGTCATAATCTAAGATGAAAGATCTTTCAAGTGAATACATTTAGTTTTGTAATTAGTATCTCATCTGATAATTATCATTTTTTCTACATTTCCACTGGTGGATGGAAGATCATCAACAAACATCAGTAACATGTGGCAACAGCTATGTCAGAGCAAAAGTTCCTGGAATTTTCTCCCTGAACACAAACAATAGGTTTTAATCTTTCATAAATGTTCCTGGAACACTTGGAGTTCCACATTTCTCCTCTGGATTACAAGAACATTCCAGGGAACAAGTAAATGAGAATAAAGATGTAATGTAAGTCTCTAATGTTTTTGGAATGATAAATTATTAGCAAAACTAGTGTCAGGGAACATGAATAAAGGGCACATGGACCAAACCAAAGGGGTTAGAATCGAGGGTGGGAGGTGGGGATGGCTGGGGTTGGGGGGAGTTTCGGGGAGAAAGGGCGACAATCGTACTTGAACAACAATAAAAAAAGACAGAAGAAAAGAAAAACAGGCTAATCTGGAAAAGACAAGCATCACGTAGATGGTGAAGCAGAGATTTGAGAGTGAGACCATACCTATTAGAACATTATTTCTGTAAGCTAATCATTAGACTGTAATCCAACAGTCTAATACACATGTTGTCTTTTCTAAGCTTTAAAAATTAAAGTAGAACGTGCAAAGTGGCCGTGTGGACCACAACTCTCTCCCTCCTTCTTAATGTAACCACTATTCTGACTGCTAACAGCATAGAATATCTTTTGTCCCTTGTTTAAATAAGTAAAACAGTAGAAAAAAAGCACCAGCAAAACATTCTGCTATATTGCTTGAGGCTTTTGATTTTTTATTTTGTTTTTGTTTCTCAGTTGCAAGTAACAGAAAGACAACTCCAGCTGGTTCACACAACTAAAGCAGTTAGTTCGACTGGCTCATGAATGGCTCAAATTAATGATTCAGATCATCTAATACTTTCATATGGTTTTATATTCGTCAGCTACAATCATGCTTATGATTTTGTATTTGTTTCTCGGTTCTGCATGATGCTGGGATATGATGGTTAGTTTTATATCTCAACCTGACTAGGCCACAGGATGCCAAGATATTTGGTTAACATTATCCTGTTTGTTCCTATGAGAATGTTTTGGATAAGTTTAATAATTCAGTTGATAGACCAAATAAAGAAGATTGCTTTCCCTAATGTGGAAGGTGTCAGTCGATCAGTGGAAGGTCTGAATGGAACAAAGAGGCTGAGCAAGAGGCTGTTCCTCTTGATTGATTGCTCTAGAGCTGGGATTTTTCCCACCCCCCCTGCCTGTAGACTCTAGTTGAAACATGATCTCTTAAGCCGTCTGGACTTTGGCCTGGAATGCCCCCAGTGCGGCTCCTTGTTTTCAGGCCTGCCCTCAAAGGAACACTAGACCACTACTCTTCTGGGGTGTGGGCTCACCAGCCTCAGATCCTGAGACTTGTCAGCCCGCCAGTCCTTACAGTCGCTCTTACAGTCCGTGTCTGTTGCTTCCTGTCTCATATATGTATATGTGTCGCTTCAACATGCTATAGGTTTTGGTTCTGATTTTCTGGAAAACTGATTAACTAGTACATGGTGATTTCCTGTTCACCAGGGAACAGGGCAGTGATTTCCTGTTCACCAGGGAACAGGGCAGTGATTTTCACATTATGTGGTAAAATAGCTTTTGATAATCCCAGGCCCACTTTCTACCAATCTAACAACCTAGCAGGAAGAACAATGCTTTCCTGAAATCTTTTCTTCTATTCCAATCTCATCTCTAGAAGTAGCTATTCCTTTTACTTAATCGGCTCACTTGGTAAAAGAGAAGATGGGCATCCTAGAATAATGATTTTAAAAAGTGTCACCTGACAAATGGATGCAGCTACAAAAATATATGTGTAGATAGGTAATTGGATTATAGAATTTTTGAATAGGAACAAGAACTTGCTAATTCCCTTTGCAAAGATTACTGTGACACACACTTTTTAAAATCTTCTTTAAATAATTAGGGTAGCTATTTCTTTTCATCCCCCATTATTATCACTACAGGAGCACCTTCATCATTTAGTAAATTCATAGTTAGTTAGACTAATACATGCATGAATTGGCTAATCCAATTCAAGAGATCTCAAAAATACAGAAACACTATTTTTCTTTATTGGTAAATGTATATGGCTTATAGAAGCACCAAAACATTACATTTAATGAGGTAGTTTTACTTTAGTGCTTTTAATGGTATATCGTTTATTTGTATTGGACCTTGAATTTTGTATTTGGAGGTTGAGTATCCACTGGCTTTGTGTCATAATTGTTAAATGTTGTGTCCTGGTTATAACCAGGAGGAATGAAAAGAGAATTTGTGAGGATATAAACTAACTTGAAAGCATTAAGTATAAAGAAAAAAAAGGAATCATCTGAGAGCGATTTGAAAGAGAAAAAATTACTTATTCTTAGATCAAGATACAGGGGGATAAGTTCAGTTTATGAACCTATTAAAAGATAAGAGAACCATTTAAGCCTCATGAAAAAGTCAGATTAAAGCAGTTGCATTTTAACACGTTGAGAGAGGGGTAACTGTATGTTAGCTACTCAGATAAATAGAGAATGTATGACATATCACTAGAATGAAGAAAAATTCAATCTATAGAAGAGGTCATAAGTAATAAAATTAAATATCAAAGAAAGCAGAGGTGAGGGAAATTAAGAAAGAAAAGTCACTGTCAGACTTCAGAGTGAGATTAAAAGTTAAAGTCATCGAATCCAAAAAAGAAGATTCACTGATAATTGGGCATAATGTCAAGACTATAGAAAATTTAAGGACCTAAATGAGAATTATTTTTCTTTTGTTGCAATGACTTGTTGTGACTCTTAATTAAGAATTAATTTCTGTGCGGTTTAGCCAGCCTGTGCACTGTGTATTTTCAAAGAGCGTGACTGATAAAGAAATGTGAGATAGAAAATACAATTTCAAGTATTATTGCAAAATGTAAGCCCAAATCTATTATTGTATAATGAAGTAATGAGAAAGAATCTTCTATGAAAGCAATGAATATTTTCAGAAGACATTTTCTGATACAGAAATATTATACTTGGTAATTTTTATTTGTGATGTTTTACTTACTATTAGTATGAGTTTTGCTTAATTCCATCATGCATATTATTTCTCTCTTTTCTACATTTATAATGTAAGCTTAGAAAAACCTTCTCTTTATGTCTTGTGCTTGTGATTTAGTATAAGAGCTAGACAGAGCAGACTGAAGGACTGAAACCCAGTTAGTTTACAGGTGACATGGTTACTAGAACATTTTTAACATATGTTGAATGAGATATGAACATGCAAAGAAGAAACAAAAGGTGTAAGGGAACAAAAATGCAGAACGACATGAATTTTTACATTCCTAAATTCCAGTAGTACTTCTCATTCATGCAATGTATTATTTTGCCACTAGTCATGTTTGGAATATTGCTAGGTTTTTTTTTTTTCCATGTGTATGTGTCTTATTCTCCATCGCAGTAATAACCTAGTCAAGAACAAGGACTGGCGGCCATATACATTTTTGCTTTTACAGCAAGCAGAGTGATTATTGAGAGCCAGGGTTTTGAAGCAAGTTTTCCTGGGGTCATATATTGTGGTTCCATCATATTATAGCTTTGAAATTTAAGGGACGTTTTATTCTGTCAATATCCCAGTTTCTTTATCTGTAAAAATTCATAATAGATCATCCCCCACAGCAATACTTTTAATAGTTTATTGCATGGTAAGAGCTATATAATTATTATTTATTACCATATCTAGCATTTTGTAATTTTAAAATAAAATAATAATGAAGAGAGAAGATCGGTTGTTAAAACTAATGGGATATTGTAATGTAATTCTTAATTAAAGAATAAAACAGGACAATGAATAATTATAGACAGCAATAGAACATCATAATTAAGATTTATTTTTTTGAAAATATAAGACCTTGGCCAAGATTATTAACTCTTCTAAACTTCATTTTCTTTATCTGTAAAATAATGAAAATAACACAGCAAAACTAATACATTTGTAATTATGCATACATGTGAGTGTGTGTGTTCATATGTGTGTGTGTTTAGCTTAGCACAGTGTCTGGCAAAGTGTAAACATACATGTAGCACATATTAACTAAGATTGACATTCTTGAGTTAATGATTTTTCAACACCATGATTATTGAATTATGGTTTTATTATCATTTGTAGAACTTACCAGTTTATCTAATTGTGTGCCAAGTGCAACACTATTTTCGTAATTTATTTTAACAGTGTAAATAGCCCCCAAATGTTGAGAGACAGGGACTTTTAGTAAATTACTTATGATCAGGATCACCCACTTCCTTCAGGCCCTCTCTCCTCAAGGCACCCAGAGGGAGCGTTCTCATTCAGCTGAGGCAGGTCACCCCCTGCTTAAAACCCTCAGTGGGTCCTTCATGCTGGGTACATAACACCCTGACTCCTCAGTTTCCACACGGCACAGCCTGGTTGAAAAGGATAAAGGTTATATGATTATAGCAACAGATGCAGAAAAAGCATTTGGTAAGATACGACATTCATTTATGATTAAAACACTTCATACAATGGGTATAAAGGAAAAGTACCTCAAAATAATAAAGGCAATATGACAAACCCTCAGCTATTATACAGAGTGATAAAAATTGAAAGCTTTTCCTCTAAGATAAGGGACAAGACAAGGATGTCTGCTTTCACCACTGTCATTCAGTGTCATCCTGAAAGTCCTAGCTAGAGCAATCAGGCAAGAGAAGGGAAAAAAGGCTTTCAAATTACGAAGGAAGAAATACGACTGTCACCTGTTTTAGATGACACGATTGTCATATAGAAAATCCTAAAGACTCCACCAAAAAACTATTGGAAATGATAAACAAATACAGTATACAAAATCAGTGTACAAAACCCCCTGTATTACTATGTACTAATGATGAAACTTCAGAAAAAGGAATGAGAAAAAACCAAATTTCTTTTGCAATTACAACAAAAAAATAAAATATGCTTTAAGATAACTTAAAGGATATGAAGGAACTATATGTTGAAAACTACAAAGCCTCATTAAAGAGATGGAAGAAGGAATAAAGAATTGGAAAAAATATTTTCTGTTCATGAAATGAAAGAATCAACATAGTTAAATATGTCCACATTAGCCAAAGCAATATAAAGATTTAATGCAATCTCTATAAAAATCCCAATGACATTTTTTAAAAGAATGCCAAAAAAGTCATCCGATTTGTATGGAAACAAAAATGACCCCAAAGAGCCAAAAACAATCCTAAGAAAACAGAATGAAGCCAAAAATAGTACACTACTGGATTGCAAATTATACTATAGAACAATGATAATCAAAACAGCTAGGTATAGGCAAAGAAACGGACACATAGATCAATGGAACAGAATTGAGAGCTCAGTAATAAACCCACATGTATATGGGCAAGTAATTTTTGACAAAGGAGCCAAAAACATACAATGGAGAAAAGAAAGCCTCTTCAATAAATGGTGCTGGGGAAATTACAAAGGCACACGCACAAGAAAGAAAGAACCCTGCTGTTTGTGCCCATACACAAAAATTAACTCAAAAATTATTTTTCTTAATTAAAATTATATCTCCTAACTTCTTTAATTTTGGTGTAATTATATATAGAATTTTTAAGGAAGTATAACTAGGCATGAGTTTTGACGGTGATTCCAAAAAGTGTTTCCGATACAAAAAGTGGTTTTGAAACACAGTGAAAGTAAATGACCGTGTTGCATTGTAGAGTCACACAGAAGTGGTTTTTCTAAATTCTGTATTCTGTTCTTTTTTTATTAGTGCTCACTATATGTGGATACTAATTATCTGCAATATTAATATAGGGCGCTCTGGAATTTCTGACCTAACTCTGTGAAGCAAAGAGGTCTCTGTAGGACTTGCAGTTACACTCTACTCTCTAAAGTGTGCAGTACACCTGGGTTGAAGGAGATTTGCCTCAAAGTAGCAAATAAATTTTTAAGAATATATACAAATACTACAGGGCAAATTTATCTTTTAAAAAGTGTTTTAATTAAAAGTATTTTAATTTATATAATGCAATGAAAATATATGTGTGTATATGTACATGTACATGTGCATAGGTATGTGTGTGTGTATATACAGGGTGGGGCAAAAGTAGGTGTGCTCACAGCTGTAAATCTTACATGTGTGTAGGATTTACACACACACATACATGTATACACCCACATACACACACACATATATATATAGAAAGAGAAAGGTTTATAAAACTTCATTTATGAAATACACAATTGATTTTCTTTGCTTTTTACCATGAAAAATGACTAGTGAAAAAAAGCAAGCAGAACTTTAATATGCAGATCAGGAAATTCCTGATATCAAGATTAATTATGTGTTACAGTGTGATTTCTTTGCATCCATCTTTGAAACTGCCACATTTAATATTAGAAACACTGAAAACTTTACCAAGTTGGGAAAGGGTATTAAAGGAAGGTGTGACTCTTAATACAGCACATGCTACTGTGAAACATTCTGAGCCGGTTTCCCAGGAATTTAAGAACCATTCAAAGAGAGGAATCTTTCTTTTGTACCTAAGTGAGTACATATAGGACACATATCTTTTTCTTCTAGGCCACTGTAAGTGAATTTCTCCTGCATAATGTCAATTTCTTTCTCTTATAAATAGTATCATAACTTAGGCCAGCAGATGAGAGACACTAACATAACTACCCAGGGGTTTTCGCTGCCAAAGAGACAGAGGAGGGTTCAAAAATGTAGTCTTATCTTTGAAAGAACTGGTATTTCAACCTGGGTGTGCTGAGTGGGATGAGCTAGCCAATAAAGAGAGGTGTTCACTCCACATTTCCTTCTCATTCCTCAGATAGTGAAATGAATATCCAAAGGCCATGGTAATTAAGGAAGAAACATAGTCCCTTTATTCTATTAAGAATAACATGAGGAAGACACAGGACTATTGGGTAAACATTTCTTTGAAGGAAGAACATAATATTTTAAGTCTATTCTAAAGTCTATTCTACTCTTCTTAAGAATTTTCCTCAGTATCCCAAAACATTTGGGATTTGCGGTGATATGGTATCCTGTTCAAAAACACTGTTATCCTGAAAGGTGCCAAAAATAGGGGGGAAAAGCAGTATGTGTCCCATGAAAATTGTTCAGGAAATTTGTGCTTAAAGGTGCAGATGTTCACCTGTGTCTTGAGAACACTTTTCTTACACTTGCCAGGATTTGAAGGCAGTATGAGAAGTGAGCAGTACTTAAAAGTACAGCTTAATAAGGGATTATGTGACAGTAATTAGCCACCTGATCTCATCTTTCCTGTTGCAAGTGTGCTATAAAATGGCAGGAGAATTCCCATTTTAAAAAGAATTCAACTAAACCTAAAAGAGATGGAACAACGTGGGTAAACCATATCTTTAGTAAATAGGGGAGCAGAGACTTGAATCCAGACCTACTGCCAAACTGGATGCTCCTTTAGTCACATCATTTAGTTTTCCAATACTGCATTCCTGAGGCAACAGGTGCAAAGGCATCTAGCACGATAAGGGATGCTAGAAAAAGAAAAAAGAAAAATGTGTGTTCAGATACTTGGAACATTACATTCATTAGACAGGAAGCGCTAATTAACTTAGGGAGATAAGTGATGTCTAAGTGAATAATATTTGTAGCTATACCTGTCCCTGGAGAAATGCCGATAGAGAAGTGGATAAAAAGTGAGACTGAGCATGCAAAAGCGTTTACCTAGAGCTAACAGGATATGCCACAAAAATAACAATGTAGTCTTAAGCTGTAATGAAGATGTAATGTTCGGTAGAGAGTGAAAAATTACAGTCTCTGATCTCTGAGATGTTCAGGACAAGACTGGATTTAAACAACCACAGTAACAAAAATACACCAATATACCTATTGTGTTCACTAGTTAATTACTAATCATTTGGCTCAAATGTGACACTATACAATTCAATTAAAAAAACTGTTGGAGGAGGAATATTACATATGACATCTGTCAAAACTGGTTTATCAAATAACATTAAAAGCAAATGACTGCATCCAATTTGCATTTCTATTAATGACAAATATAATAAGAATTTAGTTTGATTTTATAAGTGGGTCAACTACTTTATAAAGAAAGAGTAATGTCTGTTACCTACCATATCAAACCTTGTGCCTAAGGCATTGAAAAAGTTTTAAATATCTTATTGGTCTCATTGATAGATGATAAATTATTTTTCTCTTAAAATTTTTGAACTTTAAATATGCAGGCATGTCCTACCA
This sequence comes from Sturnira hondurensis, assembly GCF_014824575.4. Lineage (NCBI taxonomy): Eukaryota > Metazoa > Chordata > Mammalia > Chiroptera > Phyllostomidae > Sturnira > Sturnira hondurensis. Next base: position 511,343 of record NW_028089315.1, read on the forward strand.
TCTAAACCAAATGAGGTAATATTTTATTGGCATAGAGATAATATCTTCAGTCTATACATGATAGTTAACATTAGGCCACTTATTAAATTATTAAATGTAATCTTTTTCTTACTAGTCCATGTTTACTTTTGCTTAAATGTGGCTTAAATGTAGCTATTGTCTCTTGCGCTTACTATGTACCAGACAAACTGCTTTACATATTTTTTATTGAAATAAAACTTAGGTACAATAAAAAGATTACCCGTTAACAGTTTGTTGCATTTTTCATGTGTGTGCCCTAGATAAATTCTCTCATGTGCATAAACACCACTTAGATTGAAACCAGAAAAGTCGAGGTTCATGCTGCCTGTCACTACCAGAACCAGTAAGTAGAGATAAGTATGGAATCTTCATGGGCACTTTATTCAGATACAGGCTATCTGAGAACGCAGTGGGTTGTGTACCCTAACAACTGTCCTAATACCTCATCTGAAGCCTACCTTTTTGTGAGGAGAGGCATAGAGTAAGTAAGGGGTTTGGGCAAAAGGTTAATCAGATTAGAGTTGTGGTATAGCAGTGATTGTCCTAGAATTTTTTATGTGCTGATCAGCATTTCTTTGACTGCCTCACCTACCTTCCCTCCTTGGAACAAAATCGCTCAGATACCATCCCCAGGGCTTGCAGACCCCCTAGGGCACAAAGGTTAAATCTCTTGTCCATTGCTTGGAGTCCTACATTCCAGTTCATGGAGTAACAGCTTTCCACTTATGCCTATCGATTAAGGCTATTGATTCTTTTAAGAAAGTAGAAATATCAGCATATTTATTAAAAACAGATACCATAAAGCTTTGGAAAATTGTCTCAGGGTGACTAATATAGCTGGAGCAATTATTATTTTAGACTAGCAAAAATGGGAAAATGTTTATAGGCTACTTAAGCACATTATTAAAAATAGTTCTTTAACTCCAGTACAGGTATAATAAGGATCTTTTAAATGATAAAATATGATTAAATGGATATGATTATGTTATTTCTATGTCCTTAATAAAATCCACTTGCTACTTTTAACCTGTTATTTTGATATTTGTTGTCAGAGAACAGAAACAATGCTTAAAATGGAAATATGTTAAATACAGTATTTAAGGAAGATAGTAACTTTTATAACTGCTATTGTTTTCTGCATTCATTTGCTGTAGCAGGTTTCACTTTTCTTTTTAACAAAAAAAAATCTGAGAAAGTCATGAAGTCTCTGAGAAGAGTTTAATTCTAGAAGTGCAGAAAAATCATATGTAACCTGAACACTATCAAAAAGTGCACACTATGGGTTTTCCCTTTTTGATAAAATTACCGTATTGTAGTTCAGCCTGTACTTTTAGGACTTACCACTGACTCTTCTGTTTTCCTCATACTCTAAGCCAATCATCAAATTCAGCTGGCTTTGCTTTCAAATCCTGCACCCAATTCAGTCCATGTGTGGCTCCTCTAATGCTCCCACAGGAGACCTAGCCATCGCCATCTATCACCTTGACCATCACTATTGCATCCTGACAGATCCTCCTGCTTGCACCCTTGCCCATCAGCAGAATTCATTCACCAGGGTAGTCCTTATAAAATCTAAATCCTATTATGGCACTGTTCTTTCTCACATTCTAATGGCTTTCAATCTGGAGCTGCTATTATTTCTCTGGAAATGGCTAGAAAGTAAATATTTGATGGTTTGTGGTCCACATGCAGTCTCTGCAACTGCACTTTTTTGTTTGCTTTTGATGTTTTATTAACAAGGATTTAAAATGTAAAAAAAAATACTGGCCGATGCACCATGTTTAAAAAAATAAATCATAAGCCGTGCAAAGCAGTCTGGGGTTGCCTTTGGCCCAAGATCTGTAGTTTGCACACCCTGAAACTGAGGTCTGAACGATGGATGCAAGGCCTGGTGTGACCCTGGCTAACTTGGCAGCTGCTCCGACATCACCACCTGTGTGGTACCCCCCCACCTCCACCAGCGTGCCTTCTCTGCCCTCAGGCTACAACTTCTTTCACTCTTCCTTGATCAAACAAAACTTATACTTCAATCAAGTTTTTGCCTTTGGTGTTCCCTCTGACTGTAGTATTCTACCTCCAGATAGTCGTTTGACTGACACTTTTACATCTTTGAAGTTTATGTTCAGATAAAAGTCTTAAGAATGACCTACCTTATGTACTCTATCTTATTTTGTTTTTTAATCCTCACCTGAAGACATGCTCATTGATTTTACGGAGAGGGGAAGGGAGGGGGAGAGAAGGAGAGAAATATCAAGGTGGGAGAGAAATGTTGATCTGTTGCCTCTTGTATGCACCCCAACTCAGTATCAAACCTGCAGCTAGGTGCGTGCCCTAAAGGGGAATCAAACACAAGACCTCTGCTGCATGGGAAGTTGCTCCAACCAACTCAGCCACACTAGCCAGGATTATGAACTCTTTCTTAAACATCACCTGTAGTTATTGATTGACTTGCTCTGATCTACTATTTTATCAATGCTCTTTTTAAAGTAAACTTTTAAATATAAACTTTTTAGTGAAATGTAACACACAGCAAAGTATACAGATCAGAAGTGTACAGCTCGATTCAGTGTAACAGAATTGACAAAGCCATGTAATGAACTTGCAGATAAGGAGCAAAATATCACAAGCACCCCTGAATCTCCCTCACACCCCCTTCCTGTCACTACTTTCTAGAAAGTAACCATATTCCTGATTTCTAACCCCCCAAATTAGTTTGACTTGTTTTTTAATGTTATATGCATGGAATTATACAGTATGAACTCTTTTGCCTCTCGGTTTTTTCAGTCAATATTTGTGAAGCTCATCTACAATGCTGGGCATAGCTATATATTTTTTTCATTTGTTTGTTTTTAGTTTCCATTGCTTTATGCTACTCCATTGTATGAATGAGTAAATTATTTGTATAATACCACACTGTATCCATTTGATTGATGAATATTTGAGTTGTTTCAGTTTTTAGCTATTTCAGATATCTAAAAATGAGCATGTATAATGAACATGAAATATCAAACATGTCTACTGAACTTCTGGTGCATTTCTGTTGGGAATGCACCTAGGAAACAAGAGCTGAGTCTAGGAGGTGTGTATATTCAACTTTGCTGGGTGCTAGTTCATCTCCAGAGTGGCTATAACAATTTACACTCACCTGCCGTGTGTGGGTTACACTCTATATCTTTGGCTGTACTTGGTGTTTTCTGTCATTTTCATTTTAATCACTCCGGTGGATGTGTAGAGGTATGAATTTTAATAGCTATTTTAAGTTCCTACCAACAAAGTTGAATATTTATTTATTCAACTTTGTGGGTCAGATGACCCACATATTTATTGGTCATTTGTATATCCTCTTTGTCAAGTGTTCATCCTTACTTGTATCTGATTGATATATTGATTTCTAAGAGAGATACATTACAATCCCCCATTAAATATGTGGGTTTGTCCATTTATTACAGTGATTCCGTCAATTTTTGGCTTTGTATATTTTGAGGCTTTAAGTTGACATACTTTTGTGGGCTTTTTGCTAATGCTTTTTTTTTTTCATCAATGTATGGTTGCCTTTCGCGCGTCCCCTGCTGGGAGTTGGCCTGCAGGGAACTGGCCTGCAACCCAGGCATGTGCCCTGACTGAGAATCGAACCGCGATCGTCTGAGTCGCAGGCCCGCACTCAATCCACTGAGCTACACCAGCCAGGGCCTGCTAATGCTTTTTGTATCTTTATTTTTATATCTTTTTGCTAAATTATTTTTATGCCTGTTCTTATTAATAGTTCTCAAAGATTTGCATTCTGTTACTTGATACTAATATTCCCTCACCAGATCACTTTTTTTATTTTCCTATTTTTTAATTATGGCAATAAACACACAAAATTTACCGTCTTAACCATTTTTACGTGGTCAGTTGAGGAGTGTTAATGTTCACATTGATGCACAACAGATCTCCAGAACTTTTTCCTTTTGCAAAACGAAAAATCTGTATCCATTAAATAATATTTTGCCTCTCCTACTTCTGTTTGTTTAAAATGATTTGCTTTGTGTGTGTTTTCTTTTTTAAAAAAACATAAATTGATTGGAGAAGCATTGACTGATAACATTATGCAAGTTCCAGGTATATAATTGTATAACACATCTTCGGTCTATTCCGTCCTGGGCTCACCACACAACGTTTAGGCTCGTTCTGTCATCGCGTGTTTGACCCCCTTTATCTTCATCCTCCCCCCAATGCCTTTCCCTCTGGTAACCACCATACTGTTGTCCATGAAATAGTCTAAGGAGCATTTTTAGAATTTCAGAATAAAATCTTACTCTTTCACCTTGCTTTTTTTTTTAATTGTTCAAACCCTGAAACTTTTGTAGGACCACATTTACAGCTTTGCCTTCTTGTAATCTTTGTTTTTAATAACTGTAATTCACTAGAAGTTCCAGAAGTTCATTTATTTGGTGTTGTGCTTATTCAACTATTTTAGTAAAACCAAGTTGTTGTGGGTTTTTTTTTGGGTAAACAAAACACAACCAAATTTTGGAGAACTTGTTGATAGATACAAAATTATTTTAGGATAACTAAGTTGTTTTACAAATAATTTGTCAAAGTCTCAAATATTTCTAACATCTGATTAAGTGAGAACGTAAAAATAGGGTGCACTTACTACCTAGATGTTTGCCTCAAAAATTTGTAGTTCTGTGTCTCTGTGTATGTCACCTCCTCTGTTGGGCTCTGTCTGGGAGCTGTTGGAAGCCTGGGGAAGCTATCCCAGTTTGGGGTGGGGAGGGGAATGCTCCAGCACTCATCTGCTTCTGCCATTTTCATTTCAGCTGAGGAGGTCCACGAGGCCAAGAGGTGACAGCCCCCAAATCTCAGCTGGTTAAAGGCAGAGCCTGGCATTGCTCACCCATCGTGCCCCAGCTGCCCACTTCTCAGGGCAGCGGGGGGAATTCTGATTCTACCAGTGGTTACACTGTCCCAAGCCCTGGTAAGTGGGCCCAGATCTAATATTGCCTTGCTGTACCCACAGGGGAAACTGCTGTAGAATGAGGGTGAGGAACTGCCCAATCTTTCAGCCTCCCCAGAAGCTTGCCCTTTGTGCCTGGCATCAGAGCCAGGGGAAAACAAACCACAATGTACTTAGTTTCACAAAGCTGATGAAAGCCCCAGTGGTATATACACTTGGAAAGGTGTCCCAAACTGGGCTCTGAAGCACCTCCCAGAAGAGACCAGCTCTCAGCTGTCCATTTCTTCTGGGGTCCAGGCCCCAAGCCAGAGAGGCGCTGACATCCAGAACTTGAGCTGTGGAGTCACCACCTGGGTGCTGGCTGGGTTGTGGGCATAGTCAAGACAGATCAGGTCCTAGGCTGGAGCTCACTCTCCCCTTTGCTGGGCTTTACTTGCTCGCTGGAGGTGCTGGGTCTTGTAGGTAAGAGTGGCTCTTCCCAGGCCTTCCACATGTAGTACTGGGCAGGTCGGAGGTTTCCTCCTTACCTTTTGTGACTGTGTATGTGTAGCTTTGCAGTGCGAGGGAGTATCACCTGGGAGAGCAGAGGTCTCTGGACATCAGAGTAAGTTTAAGGCCCTGGTTGGCTTCTGCATTGATGACACCTCTTCCTCGGACCAGTGCATGACACCTGCTCGGGGTGGGGCAATGAAGCCAGATCCCTGGGAGGTCCGGGCTGCTGATGGTTGTCATGGTGACATTGTGGTTTGGGTGGTCGTACTGCACCCACTTTCTTTGGCTGTCACTAGCCACTCAGGTCCGTCTGCCTCCCCCTGTATGTCCTCTCTGAGCCAACAGCTCCCGCTCCTCCAGGTGGCGCTGTTCCAGAGCTTCTGTGGCTCTGCCCTGAGCTGCCGCAGGGTTTCCTCCAGGGCAGCTGCCTCCGCTCCACGTTCTATGGGGTATGCCAGCCAGGTCTTCCAGCTGCTTCTCCTTGTCCCAGCTGAGTTTGAGGACACCATCCGTCATTGCCACCTAGTGCCTTGAAGTGATGCTCTCACTTTTCTTTTAAAGCCACAGAAAATTAAATGCTCTTTAGTCTCCTTCTAGCTACCTGCTTAGTCCACAGTCTTGCTAGATGACTTCCTAACTTAACACAGGTTCATTTCTTCAAATTAAAATTAAACCACTTCTCTCCTCCCAACAGAATTCCCACTTTTCTCCACAGACTTTCTACTGCTGTATATTTACATAGTAGTAGTAGTAATGATATAATTTTTTGCTTTATTTTTACTGTATTTTTTTCATTGTCATTTAGTCCTCTTATATTCCCCTCCTGCCCAGCAATCACCACACTGTAGTAATGATATTATTTTACATTTATGTAGAGTTACTATTTATTAGACATTCTTCTAAGTCATTGACATACACCACTTCATTTAATTCTACAACAGCATGAGGTAGGATGTGCTTCATAGATCTGTTAATGGATAAAGAAAGTAAAGTCTGAGGGTTAAATAACCTGCCCAAGTTTATAGCTATTTGGCACCAGAGCCAAGATTTATCCCAGGTTGTCAGATTTCACAATTTGTGTCATTAATTAGCATGGCATTTTGTGACCATGTGCCAGTGTACGTGTGTATGAGTGTGTGTGTGTGTGTGTGTTTAGGTGGTGAGAGAAGGTGGTGTCTTAATAGGAGACACAGAGAGGCAGGACATAAGGGGAATTTCGCATCCTGAAGTCAGGTTTGGTTTTCTCATAGTTATTTTTATTTGCTTCTTTGTGTTGCCATTTGTTTTGTTTTGTTTCCAAATATCAGAAAAGTGAAGTATTGCACATGGCAGAGTTACAGATTTTGTGTTATACATCTTACATGTGAAATGACTATCACCCTACTAGAAAACCATGAACCTCAAAATGCCAAAGATCTTCTGTCTTTTGCCAGATTTTATTTTGCATCGCACAAGATCTACTGCATTGCGCCCAAATTCTGGGCCTTTTTTCAGTCACCAAAGAAATCTGAATGAAGGGCAGTCCTGCCAGAAAAAGTGAGATCATGGTGGATTTAAATCTGGTGAGAGGAGGGAGATGCATAGTACATATGTAATACCACTGTATCCTAAAATTTCATTGCAACAACTAAAATATGTAAGTGTGATAGGATACTACAGAAATGCCTATTCAATAAAATGTTCATTTTCTTTCATAAGAAAAAAGACTTCAAATCAATATTCAGCTTCACAAGATTGTAAAATCATTTTAAACTTAATTTTATTCGACCTCTCCTTAAAAATTGACATGAAATATAATGTAGATATAATTATAATGCCCTGTATCATATGCAATTGCATACAAAATAGCACTTGATTGGTGTTAGGGACCTCAAATTTTGGTCTTCTTTAAATAGTTTTAAAAATTTTAAATGTCAGTACTCTCAGATAATTATTGTCAATAAAATAAAGAGTCCTTAAAAACTAACATGAAAAGGTTAAAGTTCAAGTTCCTGTAAACTGGGCTTGTATGCTGACAGATGCAATCTGTTATAATTATGGGTCAAGATGCCAATTTTGTCCTAATGTAAAACTAAGACCCATGAGGCAATATCACTATAAATAGAAAAGAATAATCTATTAGTATCTTTTAATAAGAGAGTACAAATTAAACACCCAGTTTAAATGGCACTCAGTAAATTACTTTGGAAAACCCATTTGTTTAATAATTGTAAAGAGTCTGGTTAACCCAATGCTTCCAAGTACTACTATCTTCAATATTACAAACATTAATATAAAGCCCCATTTAGAAACTAAAGATATGAGAATAGAAAATTGCATTTTTATGCAATATCTATTGCTAGGTTTGTTTTCTCTCTTTTTTATGAATGCATTAAGAAACCTTATCAGGTGTCTGTATTTCAAACATTATAGCAGCAAAGAAACTGGGATGTAAATGCTTTTTTAAGCCATTCTTCCAAAAACTATCTTAAACATTCAGAATTAAAAACAAAGGCATAGAACTATTTAAATGTACTTACCCACATTCAACAAATTGTAAATCACACAATTTCAGATTATTTTCTTTAACCCAGCCTGGCTTTAACTTTCCCTATTCTTGCTGCCTAAAACGCTCTTTCCCTCAAACTTCTATCTACAGGGGTGTCAAACTCATTTTCACCTGGGGCCACATCAGCCTCGCACCTGCCTTCAAAGGGCCGAATGTAATTTTAGGACTGTATAAATGTAACTACTTCTTAACCAGGGTCAAGAAGCTTGGGGCTGCCTGGGATAGAAACAAGGCACAGGCCCACAAGACAAGGGGTGGGCCTTGTGTTTGCCATCTGTGCCCTACCATCTTTACGTATGTTAGTACTCAATTTAAATACTTACCTTGCCAGGGCACTCTGCTTTGCTCCACTCTCTGAAGTAAGTCCCAATTCCCAACTTGAGTCTCTATTTTAGGCACCGGTAAACTCTCTTAAATGCTAGTTTGCTTCAAAATATTCTTCTGTATATTGTTTTCTGAGTGTATTTTCCTCCACTGCAATGTAAGTGCTCAAGAATAGTTACACAATAATATTCCTTTAGCAATCAAGCAACAAAAACTTCCCCAAGGGCTAACATAAACCTGAAATAGAGTAATTGCCATGTGAATGTTTATTGAAAATAACTTTAAAGCAGTTTGAAACATACCTGGCAGTGTTAGAGAAGGGTATCCTATAAGTACTGTAAAACAGAGAGAGGGAAGACTAGTAAAATTTGCCCATTGTTTATGATCTGATTACTCTTAACCCTTATTAATCAACAAGGGTTTTTTTTTGTATTTTAGGGGAATTAACTCTGCAAATAAAATGTGAATTGGAAATATTTTTTGCAGCATGTCATTTGAATTATTTTCAGGATATTTTATCAGGAAGATAATTATATAAACATGCACCCCAATTTATAGTCTATTATTTCAGGCCTTTCTGGATTATTTGTCATATAAGAGAGGCATCTTCACATCTAATTTATGACAGATTATTCTTACCTGAGTTATTGCATTATTCATTTCAATGGGTACATAACTCAGAACAATGACTGATTCAAAGCAGGTTTTAATAAACCACCGTTGGATGGATGTACAAGTGAATATATGAGTGAATGATTGCAATGGCCTCTGAACTCTTCCCCCCTTTTAATATGATGTATATTTCTGCTAATAAGCTTAATTTTCCTGAAATATATAGTGCTCTACCTCTCATGAGAAATAATCAGCTTAAGACCTTTCATCTCCAAGGTATACAATCTAGACTCTTTGTGCGTTGTAAATAATTCTTTTATGATTTGTCCTTCAACCTTCCCATAACCTGTATACCTTTTGATAGCTACATTATTTGAAAATGATCCTGTATGTTTTATATTTTCCTGGATTTGGTTCTTATTAATTCTGATTTCCTCTCAGTATGGGGTTTCTCTTGTATATCAGACCGTCCTATCCCCCTTTCCTGGGCAATCTCAGGAAACTTAAACTTAGACCTGGCTTCTGCCCATCAGTTACCCTATGCTCTCTGGACAAATTTCTGTCTCTTTCCCATACTGACTGTGTTTAAGTCTTTACTGTTCTCTCATGGCTTCCCTCTCTGTCTCTATCTCTTGATGTGTCTCCCTTTCCCTGATTTAGCTCTCTACATCCCTGGGTCTCTGGCTCTGTGGTTCTTAGGTTCTCTTTGGGTTTCTCTCTGTGTGTCTCCCTATCTACAGGTTTCTCTGTCTCTGCCTCTGTTGGATGTCCCATCCAACTCCCACTCTTCAGGTGATGTTGGGGTGATACAAGCCTCTACTCTTCCCACACCCCCAGGTTTTCCTCCAAATTAGGTTCTGCTTCATCTGAGAGAGTTGCCCTGAGGAGGAGAATAAGGGCATTTCCATGGAGAAGGGACAGGGAGGGCTGGCTGATGGGTGAGGAGTTCCAGGACCAGGCCCCATGGAGCTGAATGTGGGAACCTCAGAACTCACACCCCAGTGTGGATCACCATTTTGGGGGGCACTCCTGCAGTTCACTTTTCTCTATTGTCTACACTCTCCTCCACTGCCTACTTCCTTTCCAAAGTCCTCCTTCACTCTGCACTTCACCTTCTTTCCACAGCCTGACTTCGGCCACAGCGAACATCTCTGGAGCTGCTTTTGCCCCAAGTCCACATCTCTGCATCTGACCTTCGCACATCTATTTCTCCCAACAGCCCACCGCTTCTCCCAAAGCCCATGTTCTCCCATCAGCCCAACTTCTTACTCTTCTTCTTGCCCTGTATCATCACCAGGCTCTGCATATGCTCTTGTGTTTCTATTTTATTTTTTGGTGTTGACCCCACACATAGCTTCTATTTCCCATATGACTCAACTGCTGATTGCTGATCTCCAGCCACTTGTTGCCATGTTAGAATTAACTGAGTGTGAAAGCATGGGCTCCATAAAGCTCAGAGGAAAACCTAGAAGTATCAGTCCTTTTAAGTGACTACACTCATTTTGGGGCATGTGGGTGTGCAGTGGACTGGGTGTGGTTTGCAGTCTTAGAGTTCTGTGCCTAGGGAGCGAGGGCTCTCTGACTGGTTTTTGGTCTTCTCCATATCTGGCTGTGAGGTTTGTCACGATGGAGCCAGCTATGTTCTAGGGCCTGTTGGTAAGGTGGGCCCAGGTGCCGTGAAGACCTTGGCCTTTTTGTTGTGTGGTCTTTTGTGGATATCCCGTTATTGTAAAGACTTGTAGAAAGTTTGGTTCTAGTGGAACTCCTGTGTGTTTCTAGTGGTCATGGAGGATAAAAGTGACTAGTTGTTGTGGACAATTAGTGGTGACAGACCTTCACTGTCATTTGCTGGAGTCTGCTGTTTGTGTGATTATTGTTTCTGAGTTAGTGGCCATTAATTCTCTCTCTCATAGTATTCTTTAAGCCACCTCCTGCCTTGTTCCTGATGACTTCCCTCTTGGATCTCTTTCAGTGACCCACAGTGTTTGCTTATTTATTACACTCTAACTTAATTTGTAGTTATATGTAGACACAAGCCTGCTGATCTAGACTGGCAAACTCTCCCAGGACAGGGATTTGTGTTTGTTATTCTTTGAATTTTCCACACATCTTAGCTCAGTGTTACATTTTTGAAGTACTTTCCCTGGCAGTATTTGATTCAAATTGATAAAACTCTTTGCATATAAATTCCAAACTAAAATGTACCCTCTAATAATAGAAATAAGCAAATGTCAGTTTGAAAGTAGATTTCATGTCGTGGTACTCAAGAATAGTTACACAATAATATACCATTGTCAGTAGTTTGATAATATAACTTTATTTTTGTAACAAAGATCAACTATTTGGGAAGTTGGATGTTTTGGTCTACATGATATGTTGGACAACTATAGTGTAATGTATGAAATAAGAAAGTTTTGGATGTAATAGTTTGTAGTTGGACCTGTTAACACATCAAAATAATTTCACATGGATTAAACAGTTGGTGTAAATTCTCTAATATAAAAACATGAAAATCAACATCTAACCTCTAGAATTAGTTTTTATTTTAAAGGAAGAAAATAAATGCAAAAGGAAAGATTTTTGGTTATAACCATAAAGGTGCCGATTTAAATACAGAGATGTCAGATGCTGTAGGAAGAAAATGTAGGGGAGGCAGATTTTTGCCTCTTCCCCCTTAGCACTCTTCATCTGGGACTGAGAATTAAACTGACGTAAGATAGAATAACAGGAGTAAAACATACATATTTATATAAATTATACATGACAAGGCAGCCCTTATAAGGAAATGAAGACCCAAAGAAATGGAGAAGCCTGTGTGCTTTTATAGTAGGTTAAATAATGCAGGCAAGTGTAGAAAAATAACTATGTGGGGAGGGTAACAGGAGATACAGGTAATTTTAACAAGGTCACCTCTATGGAATTCTCTTGGTCTCATCTTCTTGTTCTTGTTACTGCCCTGCTAGTATAAAGAAGACATCTTTCAGGTGGGATTTCATCTCCTGCTTTTAAGAACAAGGAAAGTTGGAGTATTTTCCTGCCTTTTTTCTAGGTGCCTTTAGCTCAAAATAATCCCATGCTAAAAAGGAATATTCTGAGGTGGCACAGGCTGCCACCCTTCAAAGACAGACCACAAAATCAGAAAATAAATTAACAAAAATAAAAGCAATGTAATATGGTTAATACTTAAAGGCTATACAATACAGCAATTCTTGATTAGTTTGTTTCATTATGATGTTAATGAGGGAAAAATATTGATTCCAGCCAGGGCCATAGTCTGTGTGGAGTTTGGACATTCTCCTCATGTCTGGGTGGGTTTTCTCTGGGGCTCTGGCTCCCTCCTACACCTCACAGCTGTGCATGCGAGGTGTACTGGAGTTTCTACCTTCCCATCTGAGTGAGTACGGGTGTGTGAATGGCCCTAGGATGGAAGAACCCTATGCAGGGTGGGGCCCACCTGTGCCCTGAGCTGCCTGGAATAAGCGGGTTGGAAAAATCATGATATTGTTTTTATTCATCATATATACATATATATGTATATGTACATATAATTCACACTAATTTTATTTAATATAAGAAGGGTTTGGGGTCTTTATTAGAAGTTTGGTGATGTTTTTGTGACTAGAAATAAGCCATAGGAACTTAACGATTAGCCTGTGGTACAATTGGTTTGGTTATGCATTTCACATGTAAGTACAGTCTCCAAGTACCTATCTGAGGCTGGGTGAAGACTTCCTGTAAGTAAAAGCAATGAATAGATTGACAAAAGTGACAGTTTTAGGAAGACCAAGCTCCCCTAAACCTTCAACTACATGTGGATTTAAAGTACCAAATTTAAAAAGGTCATATGAGTTTTGCTAAAAAATAAGCTGAGGCATATTAATACTTTTTTAGTCCATTCAAGCATTTATCAATTCAAATCTAACATTGCCCAAACCAGGAGTGTTTAGGAGTGCTCCACCTTCAGGAGCTTAGGAGAGACTTTTATAGAGAAAAGACAGACAACGCTGTAAGGAAATTATTGATGGGGTATATGTTATAGCCTACAGGCTCTTTGTAATTGGTTGTTCTTGGTGTTTGATTTTGTCACCTGAAGGTATTGACAGGCTGCAGTTTCAGTGTGCTTCTCTAGGCTGCCCAGATTACAGCCACATCAGTCTAATGGTGTCCTTGTAGAATCAATTTAACAGTTTTCGCCAATGAATTTAACTATCATTGTGTGTGATACTAGATAAACCTGAAAAGGCCCAAGAATAATAAATGGTATGTACTTTTTTAGACTCCTTTAAGAAAGTTATTTACATGCTCAGTCCCTTCACCCATGTCCCTTCACGTTACACAGACATGCACACACCCAGGCATGCAAACTTTCTAACACAGAATTAACCGGATTCTGATTTTGTCACCTTCCCCTCGTAACAAAATTGTTCACTGAGGCCTCTCTGCGGCTTTGCCAATTTAAATACAGACATTTAATGGGCCACTGGAGGTAGAGAAAAACATTTATAATGCAGCCAGGAATTCTACAGTGTTTTTGTAATTACCAATTACAAAGTATAATCAATATCTACAGAATTCATACATTTCCCCAGCATTCATCAGCTGTAGTTAAATGGCTGTAAGGGAAGTATAACCGGTACCTCAATGAAAGTAAGCAGCCACTGTTCTCTGCAACACGAAGTAGCTGACTGTTGCTTAAATTTGCATAATACAAATCTTCTTTGTAGATATTTATATTTAAAAGGCTTTTTGAACTTATGAAGCTGTTTCCAACTTACAAAAATACCTTTTCCTAATTAAAGCTTTCTCCAGCAAAAACATCTAAAAGAAAGCATCTTTTAACTGTACATATATTTAAATCCCGCCTTTGTTTTAATATACATAAGGTTGCATCTCTTCTTTTTTGCATGTTTGAATTTTTCATTACATTCTAGTAATACCATAAATATTCTATAAAACATAATTTAAAAAGTGGTGTGTTCCGTGTGAGTTCTCTCAGCAGGAAAAAGTAATGACGAGATGCATATTCTTGAACTATGCTGAAAATAATTTTGTGGAGCTAGTGTAGCATGCTGAGCGTTTGAAGGCCTTTTAGATCTCAAACTGGTATTATAATGATTTATAATATCCAAATGCTCTGAAGTGGCCATTCATTGAACATCTTGTTATGCAAAATAGTCACTAAGCTTTTTGCAAAGTCATATATTAATCACTTCGGTCACAAACAAAACCCTGTTCGTTCTAGCAGCTTTTTCTAGAATCTTATGACTGTCTTTAATAAATTAAAACTATATTTAAAAAATCATAGACTGTGCCATCATATGAACATTTTCATGCTGTAATCTTGAAAGAAAAAATTATAATATTTTGATTAGATGAGTACTTTGGTTTAAGAAATGGCACTGATAAATAATTATAGTAGTTTATAATTTCTTTTCATTAAAACATTATCTTTTATGAAGTTTTCTATTATTTTTTGTTAAAGTTCACTCTTCCCTCCATCTTCTCTAAAACATAAAAGACCAGGTATTAATTCAAGTTCTGTCACGTTGTAAAATCAATCATCTTCCATTGCTTTTCTAAGTGCCATTGCTATCTGTCAACCCTCATGTCCCCACTTTCCCCCTCCCCCCTTCCTTCCTTTCTTCCCTCTATCAGTAAACTTGAATTAAGCAGTCCACTTTATTTTTCTGATTGACAATACACATTTTATTGTACTTATGTCACTAAAAATAAATCAGTTTTCTACAGGCTTTTAAAAACAACACATTTGGTGTTGTAGTCTTTTGAGAATCTCTAGATTTTTAAGGAAGTAGGCGGTCATAAAATCAATGCCACAGCAACCAGGAAGCATTTATTTTATTATCTCTAAAAGGCTGACTTAAGTGAAGTACTAAAATGATTCTCAAATTTAATAGGCTTTTATCTTTTAAGTTCAAGCAAGTCTTTTCTATTTCTGAGTTTCATTTTATCTTTTTTTCCTTTTCCTACTTGGTTAAACTTACTGAGGATGTGATCAGTGTGCCACACGATTGCACATCCTGAATGATATTCTTTCCCAGATTAGTACTCAAATCCTTATTCACATAAAAATCCACTACCACATGGCTGCTCTTAATTGTCGAGTTGAAGCCAATGTCTACATCTGAGTTAAAATTGCATGATCTTAAATCANAGATTTTTAAGGAAGTAGGTGGTCATAAAATCAATGCCACAGCAACCAGGAAGCATTTATTTTATTATCTCTAAAAGGCTGACTTAAGTGAAGTACTAAAATGATTCTCAAATTTAATAGGTTTTTATCTTTTAAGTTCAAGCAAGTCTTTTCTATTTCTGAGTTTCATTTTATCTTTTTTTCTTTTCCTACTTGGTTAAACTTACTGAGGATGTGATCAGTGTGCCACACGATTGCACATCCTGAATGATATTCTTTCCCAGATTAGTACTCAAATCCTTATTCACATAAAAATCCACTACCACATGGCTGCTCTTAATTGTCGAGTTGAAGCCAATGTCTACATCTGAGTTAAAATTGCATGATCTTAAATCACAGATCCATAAGACATTCTAAAAATCATCAGTTTCTACATTTTGGCTTTATAAGTTAGTTAATTAGCGAGTAGTAGTTTTGTCAACTGACAAATAGCAAAGTGAGCTGGCAATCTCCCTTGTTTTTTTTTCTTTCCTTTTCTTTTCTTTCTTTTTTAAATGAAGTGCCCTTCATTATACCACTCTGCCTCATTAGATCATGGTCTAAAATATGTGGAATTTTATGAAATAGAGTGAAGTTATTGGGGTGGAGGTAAGAAAAATGAAACAAACAACATGCCAGCTATTGGAAATTTGAGAACATATCTTGAACCTAGAAACATAGATAAAAAATATGAGATGGAGAACTAGTAAATTTTACCTTTGAGATCTCAGCATATGGGACAATAAGACATCATTGCCTTTGTGTAAGCTAGTAATAGAATGAAACTGCCTTTTACGGAGAATGGCAGAACTGCGAAGAAGAGATTCCGAGAAAGTAGGGAGAGTCACGAGCTTGGCATTGGCCAAGTTAATTTTGAGATGAATAGGCATTCAAACAAAATCAAACCAAGAGGCTGGAGGGATATGGCCAAAGATGTCAATTTGGTGATAATTAATTCCACGAGACCAGATATAAGATGCCTAGAAAATCACTATATGCAGAAAGTGTCAGAACTTAATGTCAGAGCTCTGGGGCCCCCATCATTTAGAGGTAGAGGAATGAGAAGGAACCAGCAAAGAGCCAGACATATGTGGGAGGGAAATTCAGATCTGTGATGTCTTGGAATCCAAACAATAAAATCTACTGAGAGAAAAATCAACTCTACTTCCTTCTGGTGTACCTTGTATTGATGCTTGCAATTGGAAATTTTGTGATTTAATTTTAGCATACACTGCTCTGTTTCCTTTTTTATCTTGCATTAAAAGTGGGTAGCAGTTGGTGGTGGTGATGATGGTATTGTCTTCTCTCTAGCTCTTCCCTCCATCTTCTAAAAAAATGTTCAACACTAGATACAAACTCAAGTTCTGTCTCATTGTAAAACAACAAACCATCTTCCACTGCTTTTCTGAGTGCCATTGCTATTGTCAATCCTCTTTCCCATTTTCTCCTTCTCTCCCTCCCTTTCCTCCTTCCCTCTATCAATAAACTTTAATTAAACTGTCCGGTTAGACTTTTGTCCAATTTCTTGTCAACTAATGGTTGATACCATTATTTAAGTAGCATAATAAATATATATTCTTAGACATTGTTAGTATTCAGTTAATTAACCTTTCCTACTGTTTTTATTTCACATCTAGTTGAGTATTTTGGGTTTTTTATGACTTTCTTTGTTTTTAGAGTGAATGGAAGAGAGGGAGAAAGGGAGAGAATCATTGATGCACAAGAGAAACAATGATCAGTTGCCTGTAGTACACACCCTGACTGGGGAGTGAACCTGCAACCCAGGCCTGTGCCCTGACAGGGAATTAAACCCATCACCCTTTGCTTTATGGAACAATGCCCAACCTACTGAGCTATGCCAGTTAGGGCCGATTTGTTTTTCTGAATAAAGACTTACCTCTGATGAGTGGCAGTCAGTTACACACAGACATACAGCAACTCTTACACAGCAAAACGTCATTAGATTTATATTTTTACCAATTCATACCTCTCGTGTTTACATTAAGTTCAAAATTCAAAGAACCATCCTATTGTGGATGGCATTTTCAGAGACTGCAATTTGTTTTTTGAAACATGTTTTACCTTAATAAATCTCAAACTGCTTCATTATTTAGGCATTGTGAGTTTGTGGTTGCTCAATTAGATCACATCATAAATCTGTTTATGATTGTACACTGAGTGACACTGTTAAAAGGCTGAAATTCAGTTACACAACGTATCTTATTGATTAAATATTGTATTACAGTGTCAAGGTCAATCATGAATGAAATGGTATGAAACAAACATTAGTTTTGTTAGTGATTGAGTCCTAGAGTCCCTCACATAACCCATTTCCAAGTGCTCCATGGAGTTGTGTGCTTTATGTGAGTAAAATCATTGGTTATATATTTATTTTAGGTAATATTGGGCCAGTCCAGAGCAGTGAGAAAATCTTGGGGGTATTCTTGGTACTACACAGAACTCAAAAAAGGGTACTATTGAAGTATTGATACAGAAAAATAGTTTTAAAAATTTTAATATTCACAATAAATGAAATACCTCAGGAATTGGTACTAACTTAAGATGTTACTTTATTCAACTTTTTATTTTTTTTAAACTGTATAAACTGTTGAAATCTTACACTGTAGATATAAATTCTGTTTCATAATTCCCCAAATCTAGGATTGGCAATATGTATTAAAAAGTAAAAACGTTCGGTAATTATATGGTATTTGGTACTATAATTAAGAAGTATATATACAATAAAATAAAATTAAGTTTTCTACATAATTATAATTTACATGTGTTGAAATGATACAAACTTCTGTTTCATTCATTCTCTGTCTCTTTCCTATGGAGGTATTTCAACACTTTGAGTTAATTTACAAAGCTTCATACTTTCTGCTATATTTTATAACATGTGTAATCATTACTCAGAAATAATGGTGAGTAACCCCACTGTATTACCAAATAGACCCAAAGCATAGTGCAAAAAATGGTATTTTTTTTGCATGGGATAACTTGTGGGTTCAGCACTATTCATAAATGTAGAGTTCCCCAGGGGAAAATCTAGCTCTTTCTGTTTTTGAAGCTGTACTAGAAACCCATACATAGTCAAGAAGTCACTGTAATAATTGTCTTTTTGTTATGGTCATTTTTTTAAAGATTTTATTTATTTATCTTTAGAGAGGAAGGGAAGGAGAGAAGGAGAGAAATATCAATGTATGGTTGCCTCTCGTGAGTCCCCTGCTGGGAACTGGCTTGCAACCCAGGCATGTGCCCTGACTGCGATCATGTGGTTCACAGGCCCGTGCTCAATCCACTGAGCTACACCAGCCAGGGCTGTTATGATCCTTTTGATTAAACAACTGAAAAAAAATCAATGTATCAAGTCTATGTAATATCCTTTTATTAGCTGTATGTTAAGAAAGTGATCCATGTCAAGAGTTTTCAGAACACGTGCCATGGAGTGTTAGTTGTACAAAAATACCCCAGATGCCACCAAGGGACCAGAGTGGAAGTGGCAGGCGGTAGCACGCATTTTGAAAATCCTATGAGACCTTATTGATAATTTGACTGAAAAGGTGAAGCCGATATGATTTATATAAAAATGCTAAGCCTACATTTTATTGTAAAAGAATACATACACCACTTACTTTTTTATTTTGAAAGCTGTCTTATTTATTTTTTCTCAATGTTATATATTTCCTGATCCCCAAAAATGTATAGAATTTGCTTTTATGAATTTCTTAATTTTTATGTTGTGTAGAAATCTCTCTCTATGTATTAATGTAAAAACACATTTTAAAAAATTTCAATTGTGTTCTAGATTTTATAATAATCTCTGATTATTATAATAATATGATATTATGTTTACTTGCTGCTATTTAATGTAGATAATTTTAAAAGTACAATTAGATCATTTTCAAAGTACTATTTAAAACTTTTTATATACTTAGCTCCATTTATCCAGTAGTTCATAAGCAAAAATTGGTTGTAAACATAAGTCATTGTTTTGGTATTTCATAAATTAAGTGCATCTGCCAACATCATATGTTTTCCTGAGTTTCACAGGCACCTGTTTCTGTGTTTGAAACAAACTCTAGCTATTTCCTTCTATTCTGTACTATTTCTTCATATGTATTTACTCCATGCAGTACTAACTACAGAACTAAGAGCTATGAATAATTAACATAAGCTCTTCAACTTTAAAGAACTTATTAGCAATAAGCAGGCATATTAGCAATACCAAAAATGTGTTAAGATTTTACATTACATTATCATAATATCCATCTCTCCTTTGAAAAAGCACAGTTGCAAAATCTGCGAACCTAAGGAAATAATGGTATGGTATAACATGCCGAGAGCTAAAATGTGTTGATTCGAGAGTAACCTTTAATCTATATAGTTGTTCTTAATTGTCTCAGATCTATTTACCATATTATAAAACACCACATTTTTAATGTGTCATTGAAGGAGAATTTATATTGCAGTTCCTTCTTAGGACTCTGGTCTGACGGGGTAAAAAATGGTCAGGTGGACGTGTTGTTTTATTTGCAAAGTAAAAAATTAAGTGGGAGCATATATGATAGTAGGCATTCTACAGTTCAGTTTTAAATCAGAAGCACGCTGCTTCCAAAACTTCCACTTATAACTGCAAGCTTTCAGAATTTGCAATAATTCCTCAGAAGCATAAATATAATCTGTACAAAAATAATTGTTCTTATACTCTGCCCTTTAACAACATCTTTGCCTTTGATATGCCATTGATCAAAAACTCTGTTCCACAGGAAAATGGAAATAATCACTAGAAACAGTTGAAGTTGCCAGAACCAGTGATTGACAGACGGACACGACACAGGGGTGAGTTGTGGTTACATTTATGTCAGTATTTTATTTTTATGTAATGTTTTTTCTTCTCCTTTGAGAAAGAACAATACATTGCATCTGTATTTTATATTCATTTCATTAACTGTGCATGGAATTTCACGTTTGGGCATTGCTCAATTTCTTTAGGCAAACATATGTATTCTGATTCATCTAGGTCAGAGAGAGAGAAAAGAGTTAATCACAGAGTTTGTAAACATTTCTTCTCAGGGAAGTGAATATCATATTTCTCCCTTTGATACATTTGAAACACGCAAACCTTACACCCAGTTTAGATTTATTATTCTTCATTGATTGTCTCATTTTCTTGGAGGACATTCGGGCAGTAAGGAAGTAGACACATCGCATCCATTATCATGTGTCAAAAGGCCATCAGGTCGAGGATTCTTTCTGAACCTTGTTGTTTCAGGAAACCGTAGCCAAAGATTATAGCAGAAGTTTGACATTTTCAGGATGAATATAAATTCTCTTTTATGTGTTTCTAAACTGTGGCCTGTGCTGTATTTTGATTACAGAGGAAATGGTTTTTGAAAGTTTGGAGTAACAAAATAGGACTTAAGATAACAGTTGACTAATAATATCTTGAGTAAAAACAAGGAGAAATATATTTTAGTGGTCTCCTAATATTTTAAATCCATAAAGTAGAATCAGAAATAAAAGCTTATGGAATTGGTACAGTAATAGATAATTTCTTCCAAATTGAGATAGTGATTAGTAAAATTTGTATTTATATTTAAAGTTAAAAATGGAACATAATATTTCAGAAAAAGTGATTTTAGAGGAGAAATAGCTGTAATTTGCAATTTCTGGAAACATATATAGTATGTATCTTATGCCTACTCTTATTCCCAGCTAAATATTTAGGTTCCAGAAAGGTAAAAAACATGTCTCATGTCTGCCATCATATTTTTAGCATCTAAAATAATGCTATGACATAGGAAATACTTCATAAATATTTACTACCTCAATATTTTAAAATACTAAAATAGTAATATGTTTAAGATGTTATATTTTCATTGTGTAAATAAATATTAACATGACAAAAGAGTGTTGTGGGTAATTTCTGGAATTGTGACTATAGGGAGTTGCAATATTTTTCTCTTGTCAGTAATTATGAATTCAATTTTTAATAATTTGCTCAAGTGTTAAAAATGCTGTTGGTGTTTTTTCATATGCATAAGATATGTTTATGTTATGTATATTTAACTGCTGGATGTCTTGTATTTCCAACAATAGCTTTATTCTGCATATATGTATATTTAATTTTCT
Source organism: Sturnira hondurensis (assembly GCF_014824575.4). Taxonomy (NCBI): domain Eukaryota; kingdom Metazoa; phylum Chordata; class Mammalia; order Chiroptera; family Phyllostomidae; genus Sturnira; species Sturnira hondurensis. The sequence goes on from NW_028089315.1 coordinate 532,607, forward strand.
CTGGAACAAGTATTTTCAAATAAATTTTTTAAGCAAAGTAACATGCACATTTTTTAAAAATCATAATTTCATTTTGTTGATGAGTACATTGAAGAGTGAAAGTGATAATTGTAAAAAGAGTAATTTCATATCCAAACATTTATTTCAATTTATAGTTACAGGGTCAGGCAGAAGTAATGCCTGCTTGACTGTGGTTGGTAGGGTACATGAATGTCTTACATGAAATGGATAGCAATTTTAGTATTTCAACTAAAATGTCACATGGTGTGCTTTAGTGTGATATTTTTATGTTACAAAATTACATGCTTATTATTTTGTAAAAAAGTACTTTGGAATTAAAAAGGGATATTATTTGAACTGGGCCCTGTATATTTCTCAGAGCATTCAAAGAAATTGTAGTGTAAATATCTTATTCTAGAAGAATTGTTAACATGTTATTAAGGTTGGTTCACATGTTTACATATGTGTGTATGCATGTGTGGGTAGATAGATAATTCTACAGCAGTATTGAAGTTTCTAGCGCAAATACTCTCATATACAAAATTCTCTGTTCTCTACCTTTCAAATATAATAGATTCTTGCAAGGGTGAGAATCAGTATTCTTCATGTGTGCCCATCCACTCCACTTGTATTGTATGCGGGTGTTCAAATGTTGGCTGATAAAGATGAGGTTACTAGAACTGTATCCCTAGTGATAAAAGGAATGTCTTTAAGCAAATACAAGACATTTTAGTATCCTCTTTTAAGATTTTAGGAAAATTCTCCTTCTTTTATCCTGACCTTAGGGTAAAGAAATATCTGTCTCTCCTTGAGCAATTTGTACACTCTTAGCCTTGTTGTGTAACAAATTAGTGAGAATACAAACAAGTTGGAAAGGACTTTAGTGATTTTGAAGAAAACTCTTTAATGTGTATTTCAGCTCCCTAAGTTTTCTAAGATGTTGACTCCCTAGTGCTTGGATTTCACTATTTAATTTACTTATTTTTTTATCCTAAAGCATTTTACAGACCTTATGTAACTATTTCAAATCATTTTTGTGGTTATGGTATTAAACACACACATTTATCAGGTAATTTATTCAAACAACATTTACATTTATAGGTATTTTTAGTTTCCTCATTGTACTAGTAGGACAAGGAAACAAAACATTGACTAAAAAGAGTATTTTACAAACCATCAATGAAAGCACTCTCAGGTGATTAATGCTACTGCCAAACTGTCTGGTAAAGTTCCTTGGGCACAAACAGACTGTTACATGTTACAAGTTTTTCTCCCTTAAAAGCTTGAGTTGGGTAATATCCAGCAGATGGACTGAGATTCAGACTGGGGTCAGACTCCAAAACTACAAGAGTTTTTGTTACAAAACACCGTGCTCTCTCTCCTTTGACAATTCAGGGCACCTGGTTTGGGGTTTGAGTAAGTGATTTGCATGATTTAGGAATCTGAGACTGTGGGTCTTTATACACCTGAACTTCAGTTCAGGAACCTAATTCATCCTGGAAAACTGTTTGAGAAGCAATTTGTTCAGAAACTGCATCTCCTTCATTTGTTGTCTGAGAGATGCATGACTGATCCTTGGGATCAGAATAAAAGGGTTGTCAGACAGAAGCTCGAGATCTGAAGTTCTGGAAGACAACTAAGACATTTTTTTCCCATGAACAACTTGGTTTAGAACTGAATTTGTTTGAGAACTAATAAGTTCAAAAACCGAGATTTGAGGGTATGTTGAACTTACCTTTGTGAGAAAATCTTAGATAATATAGAGTATACATTGTGTTAATTTAGCTACAGTTATTTTATGTCTACTCATGGCTTAAGTGAATAGAATATCTCAGTAAATTGATCATACTTCTAAGCCTCTGGGAAAATAATACATTTTGATTTAGCATCTTTTTACATCATCAACATGTTTGCTCAAGTGGAGAAGCATACTTTGTACAAAAGCATATAAGTGGTACAAACTGTATTTTCTATTATAATTATTGAGGTTGAAGAAAGCAATAATTTACGAACTGTAAGAAAATATAGAATGTACTTTCTACATCTAACGGGGTTTGTAATTATGTAATCAATTACGTTAATATACCTAACGCCTGGTATTACTGGCTCCATTTAGATTAGATAAAACTATTTTAAATGCAAGATCATAGATCCTCTCTTCAACTACATTTATGGCTGTTTTGATGTTAATTATCCACTTCATTCAGATAATTACCACCTAACTTGTTTATTGTACAAGGCATGCTTATAACTTTAATCTTAAGGAAGTCCTTTAAGTGGTCATTTTACCATTGGCCAGGGAAGTTTACTAAGTGGCAAAATTATATCAGAGAAAATCACCAGAATAGTAGCCCAGTTTACAGACAGTTAAATATTATCAGGTTAGAGCAATATTTTAAAGGAAAAACTGCAATTCAGTTAATATTTTTTTCTTGCACTTTTCTAAAGCAGCATTTGCCAAACTGGTAATACTTACATCATGTGGCCCGAGATTTAATCATTAAAAAAGTCTTATGGTCAAAAAAATTTTTGACCAGGTGTAGCCCTGGCTGGTGTAGATCAGTGGATTGAATGAGGGCCTGTGAACCAAAGCGTTGCTGGTTCAATTCCCAGTTGGAGCACATGGCTGGGTTGTGGGCCAGGTCCCCAGTGGGGGGTGCAAAGTGGCAACCACACATTGATGTTTCTCTCCCTTTCTTTCTCCTTCCCTTCCCCTCTCTCTAAAAATAAATAAATCTTTAAAAAAATTTTGGGAATAGTCAGAGGAATGATAAGAAAGTTAGCAATACATAATAGGGATACATGTAATACATAATAGGACTCATAGACTCAGAGAAGTTCTTCCTTAAGGGCAATTGTTAATTTTTTTTCTCCAACTTATTTATTTGACTCTTGAATTGTCATAGCTTTTAACTTTCCCAATAACGAAAATTTGTAAATTTTTCTCTAAGGGGTCAGATAGTAAATAATTGAGGCTTTGCGGACTGTACTAGCTTCCTGGTAATGACTCAGGTTTGCCTTTGCAGTATGGAAGTGGCCTTGCATCTTTCTGTAAACAAATAAGCGTGGCTATGTTCCGATAAAACTTTGCCAAAAGAGCCAGTGGCCTAGATTGGGCCCTGGTGCAGTAGTGTGCTAATAATCTCTGCTAATAATATGAAGAAGTGTTTCGGAAGTCTTCATCTCTGAGGTGCTTCTTTATACTTAAAGATCAAACTCTTGCTCTGGCTGGTGAGCTCAATTGGTTTGAACATCGTTCCTATGTACCAAGGTAGTGCGTTCAATCCCTGGTCAGGGCACATACAAGCAACAACCAATGAATTTATCAATAAGTGGGACAGTAAAGTGATGTTTCTTTTTCTCTCTCTCCCTTGCCCCCCTAAAATCAATAATTAAAAAAAACCCCACTGAACTCTCTAACAGTTAAATTTCAAGTCTCTTTTCTGACTATCATATTTGAGAAGTATGGAACAGTAAGGGAGGCCATGATCGACGGAATCCCTTTTTTTCATAGAGAAATCACTCTATTAACCCTGGTACTTGTGGCTATCCTAGCAATATCTGCAGAATCTGTGCCAAGCACTGAACAGATACTCTGAACCACGTACTCTCCTTGCCCTCAATGAGCTTTATGGTCTACTGGGAGTGGTGGTGACCGCTTTGCGGAGGGCAGGAGATGTAATTAGCACATAAAAGAATATAATAAAACGTGTAATATTAATGCCACATGAGCAGTAAAATTTTCCAAGAGATGAAAAGGAGAAATAAACTTCATTACAAATATCAGGTAAGGCTTCATATAAGAGATATTATTGCAGATAAGATTGTACCTAGACTTCAACAGGCCATAGTACGTAAGAAAGGACCATGAGAAAGCGCTGTTGCTAGACAGGAGATCATGAATAAGGAAAAGGCAGTGGCAATGGGGAAAGCATGTTTCTCTGGCAGCAAATAGTCCAGTGGCAGGAACAGTCAGTGTAAGACTTAAAAGTAAGTCTGTGTCAACGAGGTGCTTAATCCAACAGAAATGCCAAGCCCCTGATGATATGAGAATGGTGGAGCCCTATTTATTCTCTGATACCTATTTGCCCCCCGGCAAGATTGATGTATGCCTGTATTGTCTGATGATGCTGTTTACATCGCCTGTTCTGAGTTGTCACATAAAGCATGCTGAACGTGGTTTATGTAGCTTTGAGAGTTTCAGGGACCCAAAAATGCTTTATCTGGATATTTCAGGATTGAATGAATAAAGGTGACAATAAAACCTGCAACGCCCTTCCCACCTCCGCACCCCAGAACAAACCCAGAGCTTGACTGGCGTGTTTCCAGCGGTGCAAACATGTCAGGTCGCAGGTCTACCTTCTCCGATGGTCTTCACCTTTCCTTTGTGCTGGCGGGGTTGGTACTGCTTTTGCAGAGATTGTACCCAAACTTAAAGCTAGAAGGGGAAGTCTGCACCAGGTATGGTAACCCTCTTTACTGTGGGAAAGCCAAACTTACCAAAAACACCAACCACATTTTCCCACTTACATTCCGTGCCCCAGAAATGGATTAAATGGCCACTCCTTGCTGCAAGTAAGGGGGGGTGAACAACTACTGACTTTCTTGTCTTTCATGTAGGAAATGAAAGGATGTAAGAGGATGAAGAGTGTTTTTTTTTCTGACACAAATAGAATGTTTTTGTATTTAATAACAATTTTAAAGAGTTAATTTTAGTCAAAGCACATCTTATACTTATTTCCAGGATTAATGGCTATAATCTGATAAATTTATTGAGAAATTTAAAAAAAAACCCGTCTTTTGAAATAGAGAAAACAAAGATACATAATATCCAAGCAATACAACTGGAACCTGTTAGGCTGAGATGTAACAAAACATTCAAAGCTTTTCCATTTGAAGTTATCTTAGCATCTTTTTAGATTTAATGCTCATTTTTAGTTTATGAATGGTTTATTATAATATAAAAGTGGTATAAAACTTCTGAGGGTTTTCAGTGAGAGGATCCGAAATGTGATCCCGAGTCCACCATTTACTAGCAATTTGGCTGTACTGAAGTCATTTAGCCACACAGGACATCAGCCTCCCTTTCATCATTTCTAAAATGAGGGTAATAATAATCGCCCTTCACACTGTGTAGGTTTGTTGCCAGACTCAAATGAGGTGATATTTTTAAAATTGTTTCATCAACAGCAAAACACTCTAAGGCATCAATCTTTCCCTTTTTTCTTTCTCTTCCATGCATATATTTCTACACATAAAACTCCTCGCTTGAGATTATAAATGCCATCATAGAGATACATTCAGGGCCTCTCTGATAGCTCCTGTCGCTCAGTTTGGTTTCTTTCTACTTAGACCAAATTGAATCACACCATTAGGTGCTGCTTCTTTAATGATTACATCTATTTCTCACTTCAAAAGCCTTTCTCTCTGACCTCAGACACTCTGAAAGCCTGTCGGATATAATCAGCTATTATTCTGTTTGTCTGAACATTGAGTTCATACATCAAAATTAGAGAAACTGGTATTGGAGGCACTTTTGTTTTGGAATATAATTAATGTCTAGAATAACATTTGGGTCATTAAGAATGAGGAAGGGTTCTCCTTACAAGGTAACCAAAGAATTGTGAAGCTTTGAAATTTGTAAGGTCAATGATATTTCTTCTCCTTCTTCAATTTATTTCCATCTAACATCAGTTTATACCTATCACATCAGTAAAATCACCAAGAGTTAGTATTATGATATCATATCAGAAGTCCAAACCAGTAGTCATCACCACCAGCTGTTGAGTTTTAAATCTTGTGTCTACTCTAGAAGAATATAAAATAAATATATATACATACATATTTATAAGTGACTTTAAATATAAATTCTTTTGAAATGAGAGGGTATAATACATTTTCCAAAAATTCACATAGCATTTATTTGTAATGTGCTTAATGTTTTTTCTATATTCCCACCCCTGTCTATAATTATACATGTCTTCACATATGTCTTTAGACCCGTTGTAGTGAAAGTAACAAAATATAACTCAATCTAGCATGAACAAAAGTAAGTTTATTGACTTACGAATCTAAAAGTCTAGAATTAGCCTTTGGGCTTTGGGAAAGGGTCAATTCAAGTGTGTAGTGATGTTTTCACCTGTGAACTCTGATTTCACTGGCAATGTCTTAATTTTAAGGCAGGCTTTCCTTGTGATCTCGGTCAAACATGTCTACTCTTTGTGTCCTATGTTCTTCCAAGTTCATATCAATGGCATTGCCAACAAAGTCACCAGTGCCTCTCTATTTAGCTCAACTTTGTTACATTCCCACCTCTGACTCAAGTGATCACTCTGGTCAATGCTTATTTACATAGATTGGGTTATAAACTCCACCTCTGGAACAAGGGAACTGCTAAGATGCCCAGATCACAGAGACCAAACCTCTTGAAAAAAGAAGGAAGGCTGCTGGAGCAGCAATAAATAAAATGCATTCTAGTTCAATAACAAGAGGGCTGATTTTAAGTGTTCATATAGGTATATAATATATGGATTCGACATCCTGATATAAAGAATAAAGACAGGTATTCTCCCATGAGCACAGGAATTTTGTTGTCATGAACTGTTAGGTTAACTACTTGAAATTGTCATTGAGGGGTAAATATGGTAAAAAAAATCAGTAAGTTTATATGGTTTAACCACTGTGGGGGCAACTTCTCTCTTGAGTCCCCCCAGGTGCCACGGATGAGTGAATAATGGCCGAGACATGATGTGATCTGTTTGGGGAGGAGGAGTGGGCTGTGGCTGGTTACTCAGGGGAGACAAAGGCCAGCAGCGGCCAGTTTCTCTGAGAAGAAAAAGGCCCCGAGCCCCCTGCTTCATAGCCTTTTATTGGGTTGTAATACACAGGAATACAGGGTGGCAAGGATCAAACAGTAGATAACATTTCAAAGATATCTGAGGGCTTCAGAGTCTGAGTCAGTGTCTGTCAGGAAGAGAGTTGCAGAAATTTTGGGAGACATACTCATTTCCTCTCGGACCCTGATCATATGAATGAAAGCACTCTTAGCAGAGCAGATTTCACAGGTTTATCAGCAAGTCTTTGTGATGCCAGATTCTTCCCCAGGACACACTCTAGCAAGGCAAGGAGCTGCACCTCTCCCCATCAGGTATTCAGGCTTAAAGGGATTAGAGCCAGGAAGCACTTCTCCCAGAGGACATGGGGACTTGGGCTTTGACAAAACTGGGGGTGGGGGTGGGGGAGGTGGGGGTGGGGCAAGAGTCCATTGCTCTTTGTTGCAGTACCACCACCACCCCCCCCCAGTCCTTTCACAAAGGCCTCCCAAGTGATGAGTTTGGCTTAGGTTGCCCCCCCTGCTGTGAGGGGTCTTACCCATCATTGACTTCCAACCAAGCTTTGGGGGCAGGGAGAGGAACTGAGGCAGTGTTTGCTACCAGAGACAAGCTTTGTCTCCCGTGGATCGCATTCCAGAGGTTGTCCCTCACCCTTAGCCACAAGGGGTATAGATACAATTCCTAAAACCAGGCAGAGCATATGAATGAAATATGTCTACAATGAACCACATAGAAAGCAGCTTTAATGGAAAACTAGATATGATAACTTTCACTATTCCACAGATCATAATCATCAGTACTGTAATATCTTTAAATGTTCAGCAAGTTTATTTAATACATCATTACAACAATCAATCTTATTGAGATATACATTTTCTTTTATTCCAATGTTTTAAACAAGAATGGGGCTTCTTTAAGTTAGACATCTATTGGATGATTAATTGGAGTATTTCAGACTCAGGCCTGAGCTAACATATAATTATGTTTAAATATATATCCACAATAAAATGATTCGGCTGTGTTCATGGGCTAGAGAGTGGATCCCTCTTCATCCATTTTTGTCTGATGAAAAGAACCCCTTCATTTCTGAGGAACCATTTGCTCTCTCCATTGGTTTCCTGTGTTTGGTGATTTTAGGTATTTATGCACAAGTTCTCTCTGGACACATTTAGGTGAGTCAGTCCTAAGTTTGGCTTGATTAACTGCTTAATCATTGTGGATGGGGCCTTAGAGGAAAATAACTATAGTAGTTCTTTATGAAAAAACTCTAGTATTTATGTCACTTTTTCTACCAAAGGTGGGTTGTTAAAAATATTCATTATACACTAGTTGAGAAATATTTTTCCTTGCTCCTATATAAGGCCTTAAATTAATCTTCTTTTCTAATCTATGAGTTTTTGATTACTAAATATGTATGACTAAAAATGATAACATCATTTTTCTGCTGGTTTTCAGAAAGCTTTGGCCAAATCTGTTCTGACTGTCTTAGGGTGACATGTAGGAATTTTGGTGTTTCTTTCATTTCACCTATCCATCTTTCTCCTTTCCTAAATTTTTGGTCAAATTAACACTTTTTAAAAATTGTTGTTCAAGTACAGTTGTCTCCATTTTCACTCCATCATGCCACCCCCACACCACCCCACTCATCTCTGCCTCCCATGCTCAAACCCACAGCCTTTGGCTTTGTCCACGTGTCCTCCATACAATGTTCCTTGATGTCCCTTACCTATTACCCGCTATCATCCCTCCCCCCAATCCTCTCTGGTTACTGTCTGATTGTTATTTATTTCAGTATCTCTGGTTGTATTTTTCCTTGCTTATTTATTCTGTTGATTGGGTTCCATTTATAGGTGACATCATATGGAACACCATCTTTCACCATCTAGCTTGTTTGACTTAGCCTAATGCTCTCCAGTTCCATCCATGGTCTCGGGAAGGGTAGAAGCTCCTTTTTTTTTTCTTTCTTCTGCATAGTATTCCATTGTGTGTATGTACCACAATTTTTTATTCACTCATTTACTGAACCCTTTTCTTAATAACTGAAAAGAGAGTTAAATGTGTAATATGAGAAATAAAAATATATTTGAAAGAAAGCAAAAAATAAATAAAAAGTGAATAAATATAAAATGCATCATTGTAACCCACTAAATTAGCCACTGCTAACATTTAGCTGTATATTCTTTAATGCCTCATTTATTTTTATCATTTAATATATTGTATCATGTCACTGCTAAGCCTCCTAAGATCCTCTTTGGAATAATGTGGTATCTATAATTCTTTATCTATCTATATCTATATGTTGACGTAGGATCTCTCCACTCTGTGCTGCCTGGAAAAATCTTTTACCCATTTGGAGGCCTAAGGGATAAGAATGGTTGAGTTACAACAAGCTCAGTCCTTAGTTCAGCCTCTAAACCCGTCAAGGGAGTGAAGTCCCTCATTGTACAATCCGAGAAGTATTCCTTCAATGATACTAATGGGTACAGGAGGTAAAGCGGCTATCATGGAAGTGCACACTGATTTATTTACATTGACTGGAGGAGAAGTGGTCAGAGTAGCAAGATGTCAGTGATAATCTAGACGTTCTTAAATGTGCATGCTCCAATTTCTCTAATTATATAGGATGGAAAGTCTCTTCTACCTGTGGTTCCTTTTATGACTCTACTCAATTATCCCCTAAGTACCTTCCTCGTAATTGTCTGTAGTGATTTCTAAGAGATTCCTGAGTGCTTCTTACTTTCTGAAAGCAGGAAGTAGTGTGGTTTTCTGGATCTCTCTTTGTAGGCGTTTGCACCCCTGCTTAAGTGATAACCTTAACAATAGTTTGTTTCCTTTGAACCAACACTAACTGTTTTAAACTTCTGTAATCCAAATTTGGCAAAAATGACTCACTAATTTTTTAAATATTTTAAATTAAAACCATTTTGTGGTGTATTATATTTTTAAACTTATCTCCAAGCACCATTAGTCTCCTTATACATTTTATTCTTCATCTGCCCAATTGATACTCTCTATGCATATATACACATTTATGTAAGTGTTGATATTATCTGTACATACTTATGTACATGGAAATTCAAAAAAAGAGATTTTGTAAAATTGATTTCTCCTGACTAGATCTATATTTGTCTTCACTCTAATGTGAACTATATTTATGTCTGTCTATCTATCTACCTATCCATCAATATCTCATATTTCTCTCAAAGGATTTCTGGATAATTTGCAACATTCCAGATTAAAAAGTTTCCATAGCTATTAGAAACAACTATTAAATATTAAATAAAAGAAAATGGTAAAATCTTCATTTCTCACACATATATCATTTAATTTTAAAGTGACTGCTAACATGATGGAAAATAAATTTCATATTTTTTACATATTTAAGTGCCATAAATTTTTTTTATGTTAACATTTAACAGTCTAACTCCTAGTGGTTTCAAAATTTTCTGAACATATATAAAAATAATTTACTTCAAACTGAAGCTCCAAAATAATGTGTATCAAAGGAAAATTTACATGGTAAATGGTAAATTTTACATGGAAAATTTACATGGTCATTACATGGTAATGACCCCTATATTGAGCTTTTACATTGTCAATTCACACTTTATGTATACAAGTTAAGTGATAGATTAGTCATTTTGAGAACTTAAAAGTCAATTTAAAAATGTTTAATGTGTTTCTCTGCAAAAGATTTGATAATAGCTGGCTTGAGTTCACAGGTACAGTTCTTCAGATGACTTTGAGCAGAACCTAACTCCTTTTTATCAACATGGTACATCTTGTCTGAAGCAACCCTTGGGCTCTAAAGCAGTAGAGCCATGGATGTTGAACCTGAATGTTCATGTTCTTGAACCTCAAGAATCAATGTTCATGTTGTTTGCACTACATGAAAGTGGTTATGTGGAAGACAAATGAGAAAGGGTATAATTAAACCTATTAAGATAATAAGCAAGTAAACAGTGGATTAGCACAAAGCTATCACTGGCTAATAGCACAGAAGTACATTTGAGAATTCATAAAAGACCCTCCTCTGAGAAGAAAAATTAGTCTGCTGTGGCCCAATAAGGATTACAAAATGTAATACTATGCAGAAAACTATGTAGAGAGGTGAGCCCTTACCCCAGACTGATACAGTCCCTGCCAAGGTGTACAGCATAATGAACTTAAGAGCAGACTGGGTTTCAGCTTTCCACTGCGGTAGTCTTGCTGCACATTTATGGTCAGGAGACAATATGGGCAGCCTTAGGATTGTCTCTGTGTTCAGGTCCTCAATCTTGCTCTGTTTACTAGGTCGATTTTGTTTTCATTGCTGGAAACATTTCAGATATGTGAGCCATATATGTAAGTAATCAAATAAATTAGTTCAGTTAGATGATGTAACTTAAATATAATTATCCTTTCAAAGTAAAGTATTAAAATCATAATTTATTATTTTTATCTTTAAAATTAAATGTATTGGGGTGACATTGGTTAATAAGAATATATAGGTTTCAAGTGTACAGTTCTGATAGATCATCTGTACATTGCGTTGTGTGCCTGCTACCCCAGATCAAATCTCTTTCTGTCACTAAATATTTTACCCATTGAATCCTTTATTACCCCCTACCTCCTTTCCCTTTGAATTGTAACCCTGATTTTTATTTTAAAATATCATATGTATACATTTTGATTATCAGTATGTATTTTTAAGCATAAATTTTGCTATTTTCATTGAAATAAAAAAATGTCATGGTTGGAAGGACGCATGTAACTCTAACCCTAAACAATTCATTTAATTCATGTATTACATGCTCGTGTATGTATGTACATCTATGCTCATATAGAAACACACACACACATAATCACAAAGGCCCTGCACATTTTTATTTACTGAGAACTTGAATTTAAGTTAAAATTGTATAATTACTTTCCCCATTCGAGTTATTACTGCTCTCTCAGGGCAAATATGAATTGTTCTTTTAAAAAATACAAGTTAAGATATGTAACTCTTCTTGTTACTTTGAACCTGTCTTCTCTGTTAAAAGTTAAATTCTCGTCACTGCTCATTGGAATTGTTTCTAACAATCCCCTAAAGATGTTTCACCTTTCTGGTAATCCTCTGTGTGTAAGCAGGTTCATCTCATCTAGCAGGGAAGGTAGGCTGGAGTGTTAGTCACATTTATTTTCAAACCTCAGCACTAACATTTATCAGCTTAATTATCTCTAGACTTGACTACACTCTCCAATTCATCTCTTGTCATTTTCTGTTTATTGTTATAAATTACACATTGGTCAAAAATTATTTGAAGTATTATAAGTATACAGCCCCTAATTTAAAATTTTAAAATTTATACATATATCTGGAATGTGTCCACCCATGTAATATGAAAAATATTACATTTATTGACATTTAGAGACATTTATTGAAGAAGATACATGATACAATAAAAGAAATATTGTACATAGACAATGACACCTCAGTCCCCTTCAAAGCAGGCACCTTGGGACCTCACATGGTTCTCCCAATTGCCATTTGCTATTCCATCATATTTTCTTCAATCTCATTGACAGTCTTGAAATCCCTTCCCTTTCAAAAGGGAAATTTTTGTTTTGGGAAAAGCCAGAAGTCTCAGGGTATCAAATCTGGGTGATAGGGGGCCTGAATCACCTGGGTGATTTGACGTTTTGTCAAGAAACTGCATGAGATATGATGTATGAAGAAGTTCATTGTCATGATGAAGCTGCCTGCCAATCACCAGTTGTCCATAGATATGGCTTTCTAAATTATACCAATAGTTTCCATGGAGGAATGTTCAAGCTTAACACAAAATTTGATGCAGATTCGTTGCTCTGCTCGCTCAGTCTTTTTTAATGCAGCAGCTACACAGTACACATGCTTCCTCAATAGCATCTACTGCCCCTACTGAATAGCACAGTGAAGTTGTCATCGCTCATACAAGCACATTCCAGCCCACTCCCCTTGGCAGTCAGGTTACATTGATGTCATGAAAACTTTTCTCATTATATTAATGATGACTGGACTTATTTTTTTCTGGACAGATCTTAAATGTGTGTGTATTTTGAAAACTTTTTTTTTTTTGTAATTCATGGGTGGCAAAACTTATCATGACCTGTTGTAGGGCTCATTTTGACTCTACTTACTTGTTTAATATAGATGTTTGTATTTCACTGCAGAAATATTAATATGTTTCTTTATAGGATGTAGTTTCAGATGCCATGGAGATATGTAATTTTTTGTATATCAAATACATTACTTTATTTTAATCTTTGCTATTTCAGTTTTTTAAAGAAATTTTATTTATTTTTTGAGAGAGGGGAATGAAGGGAGAAGGAGAAGAAGAGAAGCATCAGTGTGTGGTTGCCTCTCACATGTATCCTACTGGGGACCTGGCCCTCAACTCATGCATGTACCCTGACTGAGAATCGAACCAATGACCCTTTGGTTTGCAGGACAGCACTCAATCCACTGATGCACACCAGCCAGGGCAAATAAAGTACTTTTTAAAAAATTCTGCCTTTTGGCACTTTCCTGTTAGTAAGTTTTTGAAAAAAGAGCTATTCATTTATAATGGCAATATCTAATGCATCTAAAACTCTCTTAACCTGTCTGTTGTTGAAGTGGTTCTATCCCTACCGCACCCTCAGTGCACATCCTTCTCTTCCATCCACACAGTGGAATCCTTTATCATCCCCCAAAGTCCATCTCAGTCATTATTCTTCCCTCACTCACCTCTTGTTTTTGTTGATAGGAAAACACATCCTTTAGCCTTTCTCAGGCATTTGCTTACCTATTCATAAGTGTTATTTCTACAAAGTCTTACAGTATTTGAAAATTACAATTGTGGACTTTTCATTTTTATATTATCAGTTCTTACCATTGCCTTAATAGCAGGGACTTCTTTGGTGAATATTTGTTGAAAACATGGGCAATAATATTGCTCAGCAAGAATAAATGTTTTATCTTTTCCCAAAATATCTGAGACAGGGATTTTCAGTGGTCAATATTAAGTTTTTGGCTCTTGCTAAAATAAATAGAAATAAAAGCAATAGGATATTAAAGCAATAAATTAAAGCAATAGGGTATTATGTTGTCAAACACCTAACAATATCCTTTTGTTGTTGTTGTTTATTAACTGCTGCATAGCTCAATGAAATTGAAGTAATTAATGAGTATACTTGTGTATTTTTATGCTGTCAACATGTATTAATCAAAATGATAATGTGAAGAAAATGCTAATTTTAAAAATTTCTTCCATATTTGAATCTCAATCCTCATCATCCTGTATTCTGAGACTACTTACCTACTCAAAATTTTTGTGAAAATTAGTAAATTGCATTTTCTGTCACTTATAGAAAAAATTCTTCCATCCTTAATTCTTTCAATGTAAATTTTAAATAGAATCAAAGTAGACATCTTCTAGATTTACTATATAATTAAATTACTAGAAGAGAAAAAAATCTGGCAAATTTGATATTTGTTTCTTCTGAGTTTTTCAACTCTTACATAGAGACATGGTAGGATCTCATGGAAGGCAAAATCACATCTGTAGGTTTGCTCAATAGACAGATTCTTGGCTTTATTCAAAAGCACTATCATACTAGTTACTGTTATATACTTCATTTACTTCAAAGGGATGAAGAGGTAAATGGACTGAAAATGTGAAATTGGAATTCTGAAGAGCCTCTGTTACCATTCAAACATGCGTCACATTTAATTTTCTTATTTTAGTATTCAAGAACTTCAAAATGTAACTGAGAGCTCTTGGCTTTTCATTCCTGCTGTGTAAAGCATGAACAATATTGCATTCACTGCTTATATTTTCTTTCTGAGCAACTACTAGTAAAACTTGAATACCAGTGATAGTTAACATTTTGAAAGATATTTTCACTTTTATTTTTATTTCTCTACTATAAAGGAGTCACCCCACTTAAGTGAAATATCATGACATTCTCACTTTTGAGTTTTATACTATCTTTGCAATAATTGTCTGTTTCTGGTTAACAGACTATATATGTACCCCATCTAGCTATGATATTGTACCAAGTATATAGCTTTATTATGCATATTTAATTGAATCATTTGCTTGTGGCATATTTTTGTGCAAATATACTACTATTAACTGTAGGGATTGATGTAGTTCTTTGGGAACACACCCATATCTTATATTGAAATTTAAATGGCTAAATTATCAGTTATTATTTATCTTGACTTTACTTTTGCCAAAATGCAGACAACTTAAACATTAGACACATTTTTTCTAAAATTTTGTATTAGCAGCTCTTGTATAAAACTACCTTCACATTATATTCCAATACCTAAAGCTCTTCTGTCACTAACATGCTTCTCCTGTTGTTTTAAATGTCTTCGGAATGTCAGGTTTTAGTAGATATTCATAGCCCCTCCAGCATCCAGGCTGCCCCTTCTCTTTCAGTCTTCCTCTCCCCTGCCTAGATTGGATTTAGTTTTTCCAGTGCGTAATTTGGATGAAAATGCTCTCAGTGTCATTTTTGGCCGTGAGTAGTTTAACCAATAAATGTAATTCAGTGTGTGCGCAACATCTTCTTGGCAATAATTCAAGAATGAGAACATGATGCCTTTCCAGCAGTCGACTCTGGGGCTTTGAATCTAGAATAGAACATAACAGTAGCACATGGAACTGTTGAAGTCCTCTTGGACATGAGAGCCACAGGAGCAGATATGAGAAAAGAAGAGAAAGTACTTTGCCCTGCTCACAATTTTGAAACTACTCAATAAATAGCTCTCTGATAACTCATATCTGGAAACTTCAATTATACAAAGTCACAACTTTGTTTAAACCAATTTGAATTGCTTCTTTCTGTCACTTTCAATATAAATTCCTAACTTTTACTGAGGGAGTTGAGTTTGTCACTGCATAATAATGTCCGTTATTATCAGAGAGTATTTATAAGATACTTTTACTTCATAGCTTCTGTCACCTAATTTGGGATTGTGTTATATTTGTAAGTGTATGTCTTTTGATATGTATGTCATATCTATAGCCAGGATTTTAAGACCTGCATACTATAATTTTATATAAAAATATTGAATAAATGCTAGTATTATATAGAGCATTTTAAATTTATTTTAATTTATTTTCAATCAGTTAAGAAGTTTGCATTGAGAGAATGCTTCATGTTTATTACTTTCAAATAGCCATTAATTCTTTTGGTCATTTAAGTTAGTATCAACCTGAATGCACTGAAAATCATCTGAATCATTGTACACTTTAAATGGGTGAATTATATAATATGTGAATTATGCATAAAATGAGGTCTAAATGTACAAAAAAAAAAGTTAGTATCAACCAGCTCAATATACTAAAATGTGTTTGAACAACAGTACCTGTTTTCTTTTAACCAGCCCAATTTATATTTGCATTCATTATTTCTTAATTCTGGGACAAGTAAGATCAAAAGCTAAAATGAACCCTGAATTCCCACCAGGAGATAACAAAGCTCATATTGAAGCAATAACAAATTTTCCTAAGTTTTCTTCTTACTTAGTTTCTAAAATATAATTAGCATTTATCTTAACATTCATTCATTAACTACTTTTAGCTTCTTTTCAAGAATTCTTGTATATATCTTAGTAAACAGTAGTTGAAATATGCTGCTTTATAAAGATTTTTTATGTTTTGTGTATATTACATAACCCTTTGAAGATGTTTTTAAGGAAAATAATGGCTGAAGTGAAATCTTAAAAGGGGTTACTATTTCTCTGCCCTTCAGAAATTTTACTGAAATGGATTTTCCAATAAAATGCTGAAGTGCATTTCCTATAGTGAAATTCATATGCTACCAAATTTAAGGGCTGTAATTTACTTTTAACTGTAGATCTGAAAGGTTAAATTTTAATACTAATCTTAACCAGCTACTGTGAAATCATGGAGTTGACGCTGCCAAAAAGGTCAGCTATTCTCTCGATATTAAATCAAAATGTTCTCCATTAATTTAAACGAGTTAATATGTTGATACATATCTCTTGAGTAGTGGAGCTATCCTGTAAGATCTAGTTTGCTATGTCTGGACAATTTTAATACTTTTGTCAATGTGGTATAACATTTACTTGATTTATATACCTCATTTTTTGATTCACTTGTAACTTACTGTTTTGGGGGGTCAGTTCATAATGGTCTTTTTACATTTTGACATAAACTTTATCTGTTCATAAATAGATATAACAGATCACAGCGAATTAAGTATTTTGTCATTTTTACTAAAATACAATAAATAATTTTGTTTAGGAGAATGTTGAAGCAGGAGAAACAGGGTGATAAATAGCAATTTTTATAATATTTGAAGAGTGGGAATGGAAGAGTCCACCATTATCTGTTAAGAAATAGTATTTTTTTTCTGTTAACAACTTCTGATTTTTGTCATTTTAGCTCTTGACACATTAGTATTTAGTGTTTCCAAATGTGTTTTAAGTGAGACATGCTCATAAATCCTGATGGTTCAAAATATATTTAGTATGTAGAAAAGAAATAACATTTTTATTACCTTATGTTCATTTTTGTGTTCATTTTTGTGAACACTTTTATTCATTCATAATCACCTATTGCAATTAGGAAAATGTAAACAAATAATTTTGTTGTAACTCATACACTTAGATTAATAGAGTGTACTTAATGACATATAAAATATTACCTGTTGAAAACTTGATTATATGAAAAACAATTCAAACTCTATTCTTAGACATATAATGTTATAACTATATATAGTCTTTCTCACTTGGGGAAATGCTCAAGGTAAAAATTGAAGCCAAAGGGTATACAGGCCAAAAATTTAACCATTAATAAACATTGTGTAATTTCTATCCCTATATATGTTTTTAATTTAATATATATTTTGAATACAGTGAGATATGCAGGCTATAAGTATATGGTTAGATCACTTTTGATAATTTCATCACTCATATAACTCATGCCACCACAAACACATAGAACATTACTATGCCAATACTCTCCTCTTGCCAGGAAACAACTGTTGCCATTTTTTCATGTTAAAAATAAATTTTGCCTATATTAGGAAGACATATAAATGGAAGCATACAGTATGCATTCATTTAGGCCTGGATTACTTTTCTCAGCATGTGTTTCGAGATTCACCTTGTTGCAGGTATCAGTCACCCTTCCTTTTTATAACTGTGTGCTCTTTCTGTTGTATCAGTATAGTACAACAATTTGTTGATGCATTCTCATGTTGATGTGCATTCTGGTTTTTCCGGGTTGAGACTCTTATAAAGACTGCTGATAAGCTTTCACAGATAAATCTTTAGATTCTCATTTTTTTTCAATTCTTCCGAGTTTAAATTTATGAAAATTGCCAAACAGCTTTTCAAAGTGATTGTGTCATCTTACATTCCCATAAGAATTATGAGGCATTTCAGGTTGCTAGCAAATTGCCAGCAAATGGATTTGGTTGGTCTTTTTAATCGTAGTCATTCTAATGGCTGTGTAGTATAATCACATAGTAGTTTTATTTTACCTATTTTTTAATTAAACTTACTGGGGTGAGGCCTGACAGGAATGTTTCAGTGGTTTGGGAATTGTCCTGAAAAGCAAAATATTATCAGTTTGATAGCTGACCAAGGCACATGCCTGGGTTGCAGGTTTAGTCCCCAGTCAGGGTGAGTACAAGAAGCAACTGATGTTTGTCCTTCTCTTTCTCCTTCGTTTCTCCTCTCTCTAAAAATAAATAGGTAAAATCTTAAAATAGATTTATTGAGGTAACACTGGATAATAAAGTGATGTAGTTTTCAAGTATACTATGTTACATCATCTGTATAAGGTTTGGTGTGCCCACCACCCAAAGCGAAATCTTCCTCCATCACCCTACATTTGACCTTTTTTTTTTTTACTCTTTTTTTTTTTTAAAGATTTTATTTATTTTTCTTTAGAGGGGAAGGGAAGGAGAGAAGGACAGAAGTATCAATGTATGGTTGCCTCTCATACGTCCCACGCTGGGACCTGGCCTGCAACCCAGGCATGTGCCCTGACTGGGAATCGAACAGCGATTGTGTGGTTCGCAGGCCCGCGCTCAATCCACTGAGCTACACCAGCCAGGGCTTTTTTTACTCTTTACTGCCCACTACCCACTTTCTCTCTGGCGACTCCCATACTGCTGTCTGTGTCTATGAGTTTGTTTGTTTTTCTTGTTTGTTCATTTGTTGCTTTCAGTTTTATATCCTACATATGAGCGAAAGCAAATGATTCTTGACTTTTTCTGTCTGACTTATTCCACTTAGCATAATATTCTCAGAATCCATCCATATTGTTTCAAATGGCAGTATTTCATCTTTTCTTGTGGCTGAGTAGCATTCCATTGCATATAAATGCACCACATCTTCTTTATCCAGTCATGCATGGAAGGACACTGGTCGTTTTCACGTCTTGACCTCCAGGCTACAGTACACATAGGGGCACATATAATTTTGTGAATAAATGTTTTCAAATTTGTTAGATAGATATCCAGAAGAGGGGTTGCTGGGACATATGGTGACTCCATCTTTAATTTTTTTGAGGACCCTCCACAATGCTTTCCCTCGTGGCTGCACCACTTTATATTCCCACCAGCAGCAGTGGATGGGGGTTCCCTTTTCTCTACAACATTTCCAACACTTTTTATGACTTGTCTTGTTGATAATAGTCTGTCTAACAGGTAGGAGGTGGTATCACATTGTAGTTTAATTTGCATTTTCCTAATAGGTAATTAAGTTGTGTATCTTTTTATTTGTTTTTTTTGTCCCCATATGTGAAAATTAACCCAAAATGCATAAAAGATCTAAATATAAGACCTGAAACAGTAAACTACATAGAAGAAAACATAGGCACAAACCATCTTATAGAAGATTTTATGAATATGACCCTAAAGGCAAGTGAAGTAAAGACAAAAATAAATGAATGGGACTGCATAAAACTACAAAGTTTCTGCAAAGGAAAAGAAACCACCGACAAAAGGAAAAGGCAACCAAGTGAATAGGAGAAGATACTTGCAAACACTAGCACTGACAAAGGGTTAACATCCAAAATATATAAAGAACTCCTACAACTTAACATCAAACAAACAACAACCACAACAAAAAACAATCTGATTAAAAACTGGGCAGAGGACCTGAACAGAAACTTCTCCCAAGAAGACATCTAGGTTTTAATGTTCATTGCTAACTGCTTTTTCATGTGATTAATTATTAACCTGTCTTCCTTTGTGAAATGCTTGTTAAAGTCAAGCGCATTTTCAGTATACTTTCTTACTTTTTTATTAGGATTGGAATGGGTGAGGTATATAGTGTAGATTCAAAACTTCTGTCAGGTATACACGCTAAGAATATGTTCTCCCAACATGCAGTGTGCCCCCATTATAGCTATGCATTTCACACCATTAGAATTTACAAGAGAAGACCTTTGGTTTCCTTTCATCCTTCTCTTTACTGTGACATTTGCCACCAGAACAAACACAAGAGCTTTTCTGTCTATCATGTATACACACATAGTGCTTGATAGTTTGAGATTTGAGTAGGGATAACAAGTTCTTACAGGGTTTTGTTCTTTGAGATCAACACTTTTCCTTAATTTGAACAAAGAATGTATTTTTTAACTGTATTTTTATTGTTTATAATACTATGGATGCTCCCACCCCCTAACCTTTGCCCACCTCCACCCAGCTCTTACCACCCCTTTCCCCCAAGTCATCACCACACTGTTGTCTATGGAGCTAAATGCAAAAGTTGAAAGTGTGGAGAAGGTAGAGAATATAATTTGGAGTCATGATTCTAATATAAAAGCAAAGAAATGAGATCCCACAAGTAAAAACTGGGGGAAAAGGCTCATGGTTTCATGGTATATTAGACAAACATGTTTTTGACTTTTTGTCCATGAGTAGGCTAGTGAGAATAACAATGCATTAAGGCTATGTGATGTCATTCATTTAGCTAACTATTCATAGAGGAACAATTCAGGAGCAGTAGGATGCTCTGTGGTAGCAGGGATACAACTTCCTTCTATCTTGTTGCTTTAGTTTTTATGGCTGCCACCTCCTGATCTAAGATGCCAGTGTCAGTGTTTCAAGCAGCAGAATGAAGTAGAACTAAAGCAAGGACCACTACATGACAATAAAAATTCATTCATTCATTCATTCAAAAAGAAGAAAAAACATAACAAAAATAAGCAAAGTCATGAAGTATTCATTAAAAATCAAATAAAAATATTCTCTGAGAAATATTTTTTAAATAATATTTTCTCTCAGCATGTGTCTTACCTGTGCCCAGTTTCAGGTTTGCTCCTTGCACAGCTTTCTTCTCTCCTGTCCCTATGAATTTTAGTCTCTCAGAGCCCTAATTCCTACATCCTCACAGTACCTAGCTCCTCCCCTAGTGCTTTGAGAAATCTCTCCCTACACCCAAGTGTGAAAGTTATCCCAGGCCTAAAGTTAGGGGTTTTATGTGGCTCATCTCATTTGTTTCTCTTTTTTGAGTTTTCACTACGTATGCTACTGCTTCTCCTTGTCTAAAAGTGGCAAGTAGTCATTCGACTTCTGTTTTCTTGAGTTAAAGTTATTTATGGCAGACAGGCTAACCAGGTATGAGTTTGTCTTTAATGACTAAATGAAGAAATTCCTTTTCATTTTTATACTAATATTTTAATAGAATAAATTTTAAAGTAATTATGTGAAGGAGTGAATTGAGTCAGTATTTTTAAACAGTTGTATTTACTTCAAAATATAGTTGTTCAAGTACAAATTTAATTAAGTAATGATGATTCAGAATGTTTTTGTGTATTGATACTTTGGAATTTAATAGAGTTGGCATAAAATTACTTTAGGTGTCAACACATCACAGGAAAAAAATACTATAGAATCTAAAGACCCACCCTATGAGTAAAAATTTTAAATTATCATTTTTATTTTTTCAATTTCTATGACAGACATATGCCAATATTTTCATAAGAGACATTCAGTATAGTTTTTGATTTTCTCATGGAATAATTTGCAAATATATTTTAAATGTCAGCTTTGCGACTGTAAAAAAAATGCCATGATTTTAAATCATTCCATTGTTTTCTGGAATAAATTGATATTGTAATTGTAATGCTGTGTATATTTAAAGTTTATGATGGCTTTCTTGATTCAGATTTGTCTCAGAATAGGGCTTGAATTCTACATATTATATAATTAGAGTTGCTATTTGAATTTTCTTTACAGAAAAATACATTTTAGTTTTAAAATATAAATTATTAAAAATCATATATTCTGTAGATAATTAAGTAAATACAGGAGTTGATTATAGTTACATGATCCTTATCATATTATTATCTTATGATAATTATATTTAAACACAAATATTGAACATAATAATTTTTAAGGTGACAAAATACATGTTTTTTTTTAAAGATTTTATTTATTTATTTTTAGAGGGGAAGGGAAGGAGAGAAGGAGAGAAATATCAATGTATGGTTGCCTCTTGTGAGTCCCTGGCTGGGAACTGGCCTGCAACCCAGCCACGTGCCCTGACTGGGAATCAAACCACGATCCTTTGGTTCACAGGCCTGCGCTCAATCCACTGAGCTACACCAGCCAGGGCCACAAAATACCTGTTTTTTAAAAGAGATTATTTCATTGTTTTTCTTTCTGGACTTTTTGCCTTGAAGTAACTTGAAAAAGTGACTTTAAATTTCTATTTTAAAATGCTGCCAATACCATCTTGTAATTATAATAAGTAACAACACATACCTATACTTACTCCTTTGGGATGATTGTTTATTTAATTTTTTGAGCCAGTGAGAAATTGCTTAGAATATTTAAATATTTTCTGTTATAACTGCACAATAAAATTTAGCAAAATTATAACTATTTTGACAATAGTTGGCTGTGATTATTTTGATAAACCTAAAATATATGCCATGACTTTAAATTGAGAAATATATTTTTGTTTTTGTCTCAAGTACCACGAAAACTGCCACTGAACCCAGGCCCTTTCTCCCCTTTGACTTTTCCACTGCTAGTGTGTAGCTTTCTTCCTCAGACCCACAAGATCGCTTCTGCACCACAGAGTACACATGTGAATTCTAGAAATGAAGAAATGCTAAAGCAAAAAGGCAAACTCTTGCTTCCAGATGAGCCCACCTTTTTTTTTTAACAAAAGCAGCAATATTGAAGGGGACTTCTGCTTACAAGTCCTTGACCAGATGAATCTTTTGGCTAAATTCATTGCAAGTAACTCTAGGTCATTAGTGCTATTAACCAAGTGGAGGCTATGAACAAAAGCAGGGTTATGGCAACAAGTATAAATGGTAATGGGTAGTGATTAGAATGTAGTTATATCTGTCACAGAAAGCCAAAACAGAAGTGAATTTTGCCGCAAATGGGAATCCTTGTTGTGTTAGTGGTTACACAAAGAATAACAGACATTTTATTTAGTTTGCTCAGGAAAATGAAAAAGATATTTCTGTTTATGGTTTTATGATATATAACTCTATATTCCGTTTTTCATTTCTGGTCAATATGGTTTTGTTACTATGTCTTTCCATTTTGCTGTCTTACAATAGGGTGATTTATAGCCCTATTGTTCATAAAACTGTGTACTCAACTTGTTATTTTTAGAGAACAGTTGATTACTTAAATCTCAGGTATAAACCTCAGTGATTGTTATAAGGTAGGAAAATGATATTTTCTGTCCCCATTTAAAAACTTGTTAATAGCTTGGATAAGTTTTTCACATTCTGGAATTGTATGTATATTGAAATTTTCATTTAAGCAGATTACTAATATAATTGTCCACTGCTATAAACAACTAAAAGTCAGAAATGATTTCATTTATTTCAAAGACAACAGTTTGTTTCCTCCTCATCAAAGTTATATTGTCATTATATTCATAAATTCAAGAGAAATTATAATCCCAATTATGTGCCTCTACATTACAGTTCTATCAGTTAGAGAACATACTTTAAGAACTAATATGCAGTTTCATAATGATTATTCCCCTGGAATAACACGAAAAAGATGCACAATCTTATCTACAATACTTTTCTTGTAACACCCATTTTTCTCATATTCATCATGTAAATGGATAAACTCCTTTATTAATATATCTTTAACTGCCTTATTCAAAGTCCTTGAGTAACGTTCTTTGTGAGCCTGATATACCCTCTCCTGTGTTCATCTAAATGTTTAGGGTGACCAGGTCAGTTCTTCCAAGGTTTCCCCAAAGAGATGTCCACTATTCATATATGCCATTTTAAAATAGGATTTCTTTACTTCTAATCCAAACACACGTCTTTCTTTCTTTTTCTTTTATGAAAAATACTTCTAATTTTTCTCATATGCCTCCAGATAACTTTTGGAAAAAGAAATTTTGAGTTATGTACTTTTCTTGCAAAATGTGGAGTTCTATAATGAAAGCCCAAATTAAAAATTACTTAAGCAGGAAATATGAGATTAGTTATGGCAAATAAATATAAATTTGGGACAAGCAACTGCATATCCCTGTTTGTCAAAATTAAAGCATATGGGAATGTCAACAATGTCCCACAGATTGGATCTTATTATATTTATAGTGGGGTCTGCAAACAGACAGTGGCAATTCACCACTGTCTATAGCAATTGGTCTTATGGTCTGTACTGCACACTCTTAACCCAACAACCTGCTTTGCCTCTGGCCCCCTTTTCCAAAATTCTGATTCAAGAATAAAGGAGAGGAGTCATAAGTGCAACAATCCCATTTGTGTTTGTTTGTTTGTTTTAGTACTTTTTCCTCTGTTTGATAAGAGTCTCATTAGGTAGTCCTGAAGATAGAGTCATCTCTGCCTTAAACTTAGACCTAATTAGGCTTTCTAACAGTGAAATTTTAGAGTAGTAAAAATGTCAATGGCATTTGCCAATTCTCAATTTTTATATCATTTTATTTCAGAAAAGGTATGAATGCTTTTGAGCCTCACAAAGTATGATTTCCCACTAAAGAATGTATATAATAGTGAGTTTATTTTCTTTTATTTTCATTCATAGTGCAAAAATAGACTTCACCATGTAGAATTTCAATCATTTCCTACGTCTTCATATATTCATTTTTAGGTTGTGAATCAGTGTTACACAGAAAAAGCAATCAGATATCTTGGTTTTCACAACCTTTAGTTGGAGACTTGAAAATTTTCTTGTCCCCAGCAACATTTTTTGGTTTTTCGTGTGCCCATACACCTATCAATACCAGGGAATGTTCTATCTGAAACACAGATTGTATTTTCCCCCCTGTAAGATAGAACTCTGTGCAATCTTTAATTCGAGTGAAAACTTGTATCAACAGTTCAAAAATATATTTGACTTTAAGCCATCAGTAAGGGCTAAGCTCTCAGGGGCATGGGTCTCTGCTTGTGGAATTTGACAGTTTTAAATTAAATTAATTTCAACAGACTTGAACCAGCATTTCCTCACCTACATGCCAGATAAAGGAATTTAGTTTCTTAACAAATTGGGTTTGACAAAGTTAAACACAAAAAATTAGCTGAAAATGTTGTGGTCTGTTTAGTAGGCCAAATCAAGTTAGTGAACTAAAAAAAACACCATGTAATTACTGTTCTCTACCTGAAACATGTACCCTTTACATCTGCAGTCTCTTCAAAAACAACATTTTATTATCAATGTAATCGTATTGTCTCTTTGCCAGTCATGGATAAAATGAACTCTCAATACAAAAGTAAAGTGATTATGTTTATTGAAAATATTGATAGATGGTTGAGTGATTATATAATTTGAGTGTGTCAAGAAATAAACCTAATCAACAAAACAAACAAGCAAGCAAAATATAACCACAGGCACTGAAATTAAGAACAATCTGGTAGTAAGCAGAAGGGACATGGAAGGGGATAATGAGGGGGAAGAGGGGAAGGGTTTTCAGGAACAACTATAAAGGACGCACGGACAAAACCAAGGCGGGGTGGAATCAGGGGAGGGAGGTGGGAATGGCTGGGGTCAGGTGGGGAGTTGTGGGGGGTAAGTGCAGATAACTGTACTTGAACAAAAATAAAACAATTAAAAATACCAAAAAAATTTTCAGCCACCAAAAACCAAATCATGTTATTCAGTAACCCAGAATAATTTAAGTTCTTTTTAGAAAATATTTACCAAATACTATGTAAGTAGAATGTCATCCCTACTAATATGTATTTAAATCGTTCTTTTTATCTTATATCAAAAATACATGTATCCTGTGTTTTTACCCTTTTTTGCATTTCTTCCTTCTCAATTGATTTTCTTCACTCCCACACTCACATCTCTTATCCTTCTCCCACATCCACAAAAGATGTGACATAGCCACAAACCAAAAGAAAGCAAGATGATTCTCAGAAGATTGGTAGAATAAGGGACCCTTAGGCCTTTTGGGTGGGCAAAAATACTGCACTCAGGATCCTAACCTTATTTTTGTAACCTTCAACTTCTCCCTCTTGTCTGTCTTCAACAATTTTCAATGTTTCCTCTGTCCATTCATACAGATTTTTCTTTCTGTTTGACTTCTGGCATTATCTTTCATATTCTTCCATAATAACACTTCTCATTTCAATACACAGTTGTTCCGGTTCTCAGTCAATTAAGTTTAACAATGTGAACAATTTTTATGTGGACTTCAAATCCATTCTTTTAGTGACCTATCTTTAAGTTCACTCTAATATTTGATTTTAATAGTTTGTGGTCAGTACCACAATCTGCTTCTGGTCTGGTTTTAGCAGACAGAATGCAGCTTCTTCATCTCCTGCTTCCAATTACATAGTCTATATCATTTCTATACTGGCCATCTGGTGATGTTCATGTGTAGTCATCTGTTTGGTTGTTTGAAGCATGTGTTTGTAATGTGTAAGTTGCTGGTGCCACAGGAACCCATGAGCTGATCTCCTGCTCTATTTATAACTCCTTTTTCTAATTTTCTGATTCATTGGATTCTGCTTTATTTTCTACTTCTGCATCCCAATCACCTATAATTATCAACATGTTTAGTTTCAGTGTGTGATCAATTTATTATTTTGTACTTGCATAAAATTTTCAATTTTATCTTCTTAGTCTTTTTAGTTGGAGCATAAACTTGAATGATGGTTATGTTAATAGGTTTTCTTAGAATTCTGATTGATATTATTCAATCTGACCTTGCACGTAGCCTCTAACTGCCTGTGCTACGTCTTGCCTCAGTATTTAACCCACTCCATTTCTCCTTGCATTTCCAGTATAGAACAATTTGCAGTTGCCTGACTGGAAGTTTCTGATTCTAGTCCACCTTCTTTCACTAACACCAAGCACTGCAATGCTTACATGTTCCATTTTTTGGATCATGCTTCTTACGTTTCATGTTCCAATTGCATGGGGTACAGCATTGTATTTTCTTTTCACCTTTGTGCACATCAGCCTCTGGACTTCCTTCCAACACTGGTCTGGTTGGGTCATAGCAATGGTGCTTTTTAAACTTGTTTTCAGCTCTTCCCTTGGAACTCACCAGGGTATAAACAGGCAGTGCAACCCTCTGCACCCCCTACCCTGTCATCACACACAAACTGAGAAAGGCAGAGAAAAGACTGATTTCATCCCTACCTTTTAGTAACAGTATACTCCTCTTCATCTTTTCTGGTTAGTGTCAGAGGAGTCCCAGTGGGGAGTTAATACTTTCGCCATGACTCCACAATAATTTCACTACCCCCAGGTATGAGTAGATGTCTTCTCAAATTTATATACATGTAAAACCTAGTTTCTATAATAATTTAAGCATAATATCTGTACAGGTACATAAAACTACTTTAAAATTTATGGGAAGAGGCAAAGAAGATAGACTATTAAAAAAGAAAAAGAACAAAGAAGCAAGAAGTTATATATTTGATTTAAATATTTATTAAATATAGTAAGAGGACTGTGTGGGATTAAAAAGAGGGATAGACACATAAATCAATGAGACAGAATAAAAGAACAGAAACAGGCCAACATAAATATCCCCAACTAATTTTTTAATGAAATTACAAAAGCAATTAAGTGGAGAAAAGACAGCCTCTCAACAAATGGTGCCAGAGTGTTTGTAATATTTGAACATCCATAGGCAAATAATGAGTCTCAACAACCTTGTTTTACTCCTCAGGCAAACATCAACTCCAAGTTGAGCACCAACTTATAGACAACCACATATCTGACACAGGATTCATACTTAGAGTGTATTTAAACTTCTCAAAACTCAACAGTTAAAAAAACCCAACAATTTAATTAAAAGTGAGGAAACTACATAGAGATGCATTTTATTGAAAATCATAGATACAGAGCAAATAACACAAGAAGATGTTCAACATTATTAGCCACTAGGGACATGTCAGCTAAAATTACAGTGAAATATCACTATGTACTTATTGAATTAGCTACAATTAAAAATAAAAACACGCGATTAAATGCCTCAAAGATGTAGAGTAATTGGAACACTCATATGTTACTAATGAGAACATTAAATGAAATAGACACTCTGGGTTATAGTTTGGCAGCTTTAAAATTAAATCTGCAACATGGCTATGACCAAACAGTTGCATTCTTGAACTTCATATAATACTTAAAATGTTAAAAATGCTTTATAAAACTTAAACATTATAATACTTAAAAACTAAAAGTAACCCAAATGATCTTCAAGCGAATGGTCACATAAACAATGTGGACACCTACACCCATACCAAGGAATACTATCCTAGAATAAAAAGGAGTAAACTATGTATCGAAATGTACAACACCTTGCATAAATATCCAGATTATACTGAGTGATAAAAGCCCATCTAAAAAAAATCTCGAAAGGTTACATTCTGTTAGAGTCCATTTAAACAGTCTTGAAATGATAAAATTAGAGCAATTGAGAGGAGATTAATATTTTTCAGGAAAGGGTGGAAGCAAGATCGAAGTGGGGATGTCTGTAAAAGGGCAAAATGAGGGATCTTTGGGAGTGGGAAATATTCTGTATTCTGATTGTGTCCTGGTTTCAATATTGTGCTAAAATTTTGTAAGTCATTAACATCTGAGGAACTAGGTAAATGCAAATTAGATTTTCCTGCATTATTTCTTACAATTCAATGAGTATCTCAAATTTAGAATTTGTCTGTAAATATAAATTTATCTCAAATTAAGAAGTTTAATTTAACAAAGAAAAAGAATAATGAAGTAATTGTCCTTCATCTTCTGTGGGCATAGGCACATTCTGATATAATGCCAGGCCTGCAGGGGCATTTGGACAGGAGAGCAGGAAGACAATGGGTAATGCTCAGGGGCTTAGCCTGGTAGAGCAGTAAGATGAATCACTGAACTTAGTCACCCTCTTAGGCACTGCTGGCTCTAACTGACATCTGACCTCTGGTTATGTTAAATATATTTTCTTCTGTTAAGGCAAAAAGAAGAAAAAGGAAGATTACTTCAAAACACACACCTTAGAATGACCTAAATTTAAAAGACTGACAGTTTAAGTGCTGGTGATAGTGACATACACTCTGGTGAATATGTAAAGTACTATAGAAACTTTTGCAACTTATTTGCCAATTTCTTCTATGTTTATA
The DNA here is from genome assembly GCF_014824575.4 of Sturnira hondurensis. Classification (NCBI taxonomy): domain Eukaryota; kingdom Metazoa; phylum Chordata; class Mammalia; order Chiroptera; family Phyllostomidae; genus Sturnira; species Sturnira hondurensis. The sequence goes on from NW_028089315.1 coordinate 562,002, forward strand.
GCTCTAACTTCAGTCTGACCTAGTATTTATACATTTGTGCATTTACCAAAGTGAGAGGAAAACATACATTCACACAAAGATTTGTCACACATTTTAATAGCAGCTTTATTCATAACTTCACATTTTAAGCAGCCCAAATGTCCACCAATGGGTGAATGAATAAAAAAATGTGATATATCTATGTAATAAAATGTCATTCTGCAGTAAAATAGTGACAAATTAGTAATATGCACACAACTAAAGATGAATCTTGACAACAATATCCTGGGTAAAAAAATGCAAAAAACTATGAACTGTGTGATTCCATTAAAACCACAATGAGATACCACTTCACACTAGTCAGAATGAACATCATAAACAAATTAACAAACACCAATTGCTGGAGAGGTTGTGGAGAAAAGGGAACCCTAGTGCACTGTTGGTGGGAATGCAGACTGGTGCAGCCACTGTAGAAAACAGTATGGAATTTCCGCAAAATCTAAAAATTTCCACCCATCAATTTCACTGCTAGGATTATACCATAAAAATCCCAAAACACCAATTCAAAAAAACCTATGCACTCCAATATTCATTGCAGTACAATTTACAGTAGCCAAGTGCTGGAAGCAACCTAAGTGTCCATCAGTAAATGAGTAGATCAAACAACTGTAGTACATTTACACAACAGAATACTATACAGCAGATAGAAGGAAGGAGCTCCTACCCTTTGCAACAGCATGGATGGAACTGGAGAGCATTATGCTAAGTGCAATAAGCCAGGTGGTGAAAGAGAAATACCATATGATCTCACCTATAAGTGGAATCTAATCAACAAACAAGCAAGCAAGCAAAAAAAGAACCAGAGACTTGGAAATAAAGAAGAAAACTGACAATGACCAGAGGGGAGATAGGAGGGGGGTAATGAGGGAAAGAAGGCGAAGAGTCAAGTCAAGGAACATGTGTAAAGAACCCATGGACAAAGACAATGCAGGGGGATAGAATTAAATGTAGGAGGGGGGGTGGATAGGACAGGAGAAAGTAATGGGGGGAAAATGGGGACATCTGTAATTGAATAACAATAAAAATAGTGATAAATTACTAATGTGTACACCACTAAATATCAATCTTGACAACATTATCCTAGCTTAAAAGAAAAATGCAAAAAATGACATATTGTGTGATTCCATTTATACAAAACTCTAGAAAAATGTAAACTAGTCTATAATGACAAAATTTTGAAAAAAAATAGTTGCTGAGGGTGGGTGTAGGAAGGACACAAAATAACTTTTGGGCTGATGGAATTGTTTTATATTTTAATGTTAGCACTGATTTTACCAGTGTATGTATCTGTCAAAACTCATTAAATATACACCTGAAATGAGTGGAGTACATTTTATGCAATTTCTATCTCCATGAAACTGATTGAGACAGTCTTTGGAAGCCCTAGAGGAGATCATTCAAGGCCTGCCAATAGGGTTGACTTCCAGATCAAATGTACTGAAATGGCAGACCAAGGACGGTAGCTATATTATTACCCACTACAAAAATGCAAATTTTCCTACAGGATGTGGCTACACTAGTCACAGAAAACAGAAGATTTGCCAGCACACAAGACAGAACTTATTCTTGAATTATGATTGATTAATTGTGGTATTCGTTTCCATACAAACAACTGTAAACCTACTTTTTCTCCCCAACCCTGTATTTACATAACTACATTTATGGTTTAACATTAGAATTATATTCACATTACTGTTACTCATTTTTTGTTTGCTCCATAGTTGTTACTAACTTCTGCTCCTGCTGTGGTAAATGCTGCAAAGAAGGGACAGAATTAGACTCCCCTACCCCAAACTGTGTTCAGATTTTGAAATGCCACACATGCACTGAAAATTTGGGGGGACAAAAAAAAGAATTTATCAATGACACTTAAACACTTTCTGGGAGAACAGGACATGCTCCCAAACAGGTCTGAATTTGGCTTGTTGGAGCGGGGAAAGGTTACCAATTTTCCTTTTGTTGCGGTAAGGGCAGGGCTGGAGTGAGGATTTCTATCCATCTGCATATGGGCCAGGGCTTTTATGGTTTGAACTTAACACCGAATCCGAAGGAGGGCGTCCCCTGGCTTCCTATGTGCTCGCCCAGTTATAAGGCAGAATTGAAACAGGGGTGGTGGGGTTGAAAAGCAGTCAGTAGTGAAACATCAAAATGAAGTCATATCCTTCATTACATCTCTGATTATATTTTTACAATGCTATATTATAGTACTAGCTGTTCAATCTCTAAGATACTATAACAATATTTAAATGATGGATATTTAAGTACTAAATTAGGAAAGTAAATTAGTAGGCTACAAAGAATGAAACTCAATAGTTAAGATGTTAATTGTTCTTTTCAAAATAATTGTTGTCCTTTTTTTCTCTGTGACACAGGTTATTATAAATAATATGCATTTTAGTGCAGTGTAGGCATATTTTAAAACCTCTGGACATAACTATTGTGAACTTTAGTTAATACCATGATCATCTTTATTGTCTTGATTATCTAGATTATCATTTTTGTCAGGCCAATATAATGGCATTAACTGATATTGAAAAGAAAATATAATCTCAATATTAAAATGACTTTAAAATATGCACTTTTTCTTTCTTTCTGTTTTTGGGGTTGAAGAAGAGAAAAAAAGCTTTATTGACCATAGCAGAACAAGCAGAATGAACTAATTTTATGTTCTTACCAATTTTTCTTGCTCCCCAAGACAGTGAAGTGTTGTTCTTTCAAGAATAAAAGGCCTAGTTTCCTGATGGCACTTACATAGGTGTGGCCACATAAATAAATGCTGTGTAAACTTAACATCTCATTCCTTCATTAAGAATGAATAGAAGGTTATATTCCTTATTAAACTTTTAAAGCAGACTGATAAAAATGCAAATCTGCCTTATTTAAGATGATGTCATTTTGTTGTAAGCATCACACCTAAGAGCTTTTGAAATCCTACCTGTGTTGGTGTCAGCACAAGTTCTAAAATTAAAATGAGCACAGACAGAAACAGCCATTCAATCACTAGGCTGGTCATGGAAAGTTCCTTTGAACTGTTAAGTGTGGCTAACAATTTTTAAGTTCTCACAATAAATAAATATCAAATGATAGCTCACCCACCCAGTGCTACCTCTAAATTAAATAGATTATCTGTCAGAGAAGAGGACCAAAAATCAGAGGACCAAATTATATTTAAGAGTGCATTACTCTTTTTTAATTTTTCAAATACAGTTTACTTTTAATTTTATTTTGTGTTGGTTTCAGGTGTACAGCATAATGGTTAGATAATCATATACTTTACAAAGTGTTCCCCCACCAATATTTTCAGTACCTGACACATACAGAATTATTGCAACATGATTGAATATATTTCCTAGGCTGTATTTTATATCCTTGTGACTGTTTGGTACCTCCTCAAAAGAGCTACATTGTTCCTAATTACAGAGGACACAATATCCCAGGTGCATGGTGATAAAGAAAAAAAAGTAGGCACATCATACTGAGCCTGAGACAGATATCTTCTTTCTGTAACTAAAATAGATACTAGTATTTTTCTCCTTTGAAAGAATCATTTGGCAACTAATAATAATGAGTAAACTATATGCTATGAGGCCCTGATTATGGACTAGTAGAGGAAAGGCAGAAAAGGATGGAAGAAAATATCCTGTAAGGACTTAAAGGTCATTACTCAGAATTTGTGTTTAATCTTAAGGAATGGCGATGTATTGTAGGATATATCACTGAGTAGTGACATGGCCTTATGCTAATTTGAAAACACTGTTTTAATTACTGTGTTGATAATATACTGAAGGGGAACAGGGCAGAGGTGGAGAAACCTGCTTAGAGGTTAATGGTGAAATCCTGAGGAACCATGATGGTGGTTGGATAGGAGGTCAGTACTGGAGGAACTAAGCAGTGGTAAGATGCTGGGCAATTCTGGAGACTGAGCCAACAGACTCTATCAGGATTTCTCAATGAGTTAGATGTCATATTTGGGGGCGGAGAATTCAAGAGGAACTATAAGGCTTTGACTTGAACAACTGAAGAATTAGAGTTGCCAAAAAACTAATGTGAATGAGGCAGCAGGTAGAACCTATTTGGGGGAAGAATGTTCATATTCAGTTTTTTAGTATATTCAGTTTTACTGAGTTCATAACTCAGTTTTTTAAACTGAGCATCTATTAAACATCAAAGTGGACATGACCAAAAGTTAGTGAAATTTATGTATATGTTTGGAGTTTGAAAAAAGGGTTAGGACTGGAAATATAAATTTGGGGTCCATCAGCATGGACATAGTTTTTAAAGCTGTAAGATGGGAGAGCTTTGAATCCAGATACAGAAAGAAAGAGAAACTTTATCAGGGAGATAAATACAAAAAAAGGCTGGAAAGGAGTGGTCATATGAGCAGGGGAGAATCAAAGACAGTGTGGTATCTCGAGTCCTAATAGAGACCAGTTTTCACACAGGGAGGGTGCTCAACTGTGCCAATGGTCACTGGTCCTTTAAACACATTGCGGACCAAGAATTGACCACCGAGTTTAACAACATAAAAGCCTTGTAATTGACAACCTTGACAAGAATAGTACCTTGACCAAGGCAGCTTTTTTTACATTACCTTATTAAATCTCTCTAAAAACCGTTATTGATGACTAAACTTAAACTCCAGTGGCTTTCAGTACTAATTTTAAGGACACAGTGCTAGTAAATGGTTGAGCATCAATTTAATTCAGATCTATGTGTTCTCAAAGCCTGTGCTTTTCTCATATGCCAAATTATATTCTAAGAGTGAGAGAATTTTAATTTACATTTTGTTTTCCCCAAGGTATTTTTACGATATATTATATTACCTATCAACATTTGGCCTAAAGCCAAACAACTAATAACACAGAAATCAGCAAGGACTTATTAAGAAATTTAAAAGAATCTTTTAGTTTCTTCCTAGACAGCACTAACTTTTTTGGCTTTACTCTGAGAATTAAATGCTTACAGTCTTAATCTATTAAAATGATGTAAAATGAAGATGACTGGAATATTTCAGAGCATTGTTTTTCAGTAGAATTTAGTATGCCTACCTTCTTCATCGTAACCTTCTTTCATTGTACAGAAAATTATTTGCATGGTGTGTTCTCACATATACTGATTTACTGTCAATCTTTACATGAAATACTACAATGATTCATATTTTCAGCTTTCCTCCTGTTTACTTTTGCCATCTCTATCTATTTTGAGTGAAATTTTAAAAATATCCACTTTTTGTTATTTTTCAAACTGCAGTAGAAATTTGTAAGTATGAAATTGTGGAAACGAATGCTTTATACTTGCAAGGATATGTTAGAGGGTAGTTTGCAAAAACTGCCTAAGTGCTTGTTCCATCAATTGTAGGCAGTATGTGGTTTAGTTATTTCAAAATTTAAAACACTGCTACTATCTTACACCAGGCAATGGTAGTTGTTTTTTTTTTTTTAATGAAAAGCAGAATGAGGCTTCTTTTGATGGCGCTTCACCTCCTCACTTGTAGTCGACAAGGGACGTTGTGTTCTTTCCCACAATATTTCTAAACTCGTATGGCAACATATCAGTTTTATGATTATGCAAAACAATAGGGCCCCCTTTGAATGTTTTAGAAACAAATCAGGATAAAATTCCATCAGGCATATGATCAAGCAGTTTTACTCCTTGGAATTTACCTAAAGGTGTCAAAAACATATGTGCATGCAAAAACTGCAAGTGGATGTTTTATAGCTGCTTCATTCATGGGCAGCTGGGGTGGAGAGGACGCATGGCAAGGCACCAGCTGGTGGACCAGGTGGTCCCACATTTGAGTGTGGATAAAATGGGAGGAACAACCTGAGACTGAGATAGACCATGGAACCCAGGGTTCCAATGTGGGGAGATATAACTGCTTTATTCAAAACTGCCTAAACTTTGAAGTAACAAAGATATCCTTCACTAGGTGAATGGACAAATAAACTGTAGTACAACTATGAAATGTGATTACAATCATTGCCTACAAAAATGTTAGCAAGTCTTGATAAAATACCCAGGGACCTTCAATGTATACTAAGTGAAAAAAAGCCAATCTGGAAAGGCTACATACTGAAAAGCCAAAACTATAGTGACAGTAAAACGATCAGAGATTGACAGGTGTTAGGGAGGAGGGGGGATGAAAAGGCAGAGCACCGAGGATTTTTAGGGCAGTGAAATGTTTAGTATGATACCATGATAGTGGTACATGTCATTATACATTTGTCCAAACAATTGAAAGTATAATGTCAGTGGTGAACCCTAATATCAACTAGGGACTTTGGGTCATTTTTAAAAAGTTAGCTAACAAAGAAGGCTATTGTGTTGTAAATTAACTCTCTCAGAATGGTCTTTGAAAGAGAAAGTATGATCTTTCTTTGCAGAGTTGAATTCACTCAGACTGGTCCATATAAAATCTTTATTTAGAAGTCAGTTAAGATATCTGTTTAATCATTTCTCCTCCTCTCCCACCAAGATTAAGCCTATATTTTCATCTTTTTTTTACTAGTCTGAACCATACAGAACGGCTTTTCCATACAGAAGGTACAGTGATGTCTTTTGAAAGAATAACATATTGAGTGTTTTTAAATTTCCCCCCAGAGTGCCTAGGTATGGCTAGGCACATGTGTGTATATGCAAACATGTGTATACACATGTGTGCACATGTGTGCCTATGTGTGATTTACATATATGCACATACACACATACAATATTATGTCTGATATCCAATAGCTATAATTTTTATGTTTATTGATGTTGGCTATTGGAAGAATGATTCATTTAATGACTTTAACTCCTAAAAAATCAGTACCCACCTACTAATTATAATTTTAACTAATTAAAATGGAACTCATTTGAAAACTTGTTTTAATTTTGCTTTAAACTCACTGTTATACTATTACCTTACTTTTAGGTTTTTAAAACTTGATGATATAAACAAAAAAATATATAAGGGAATCCTCATTTTATCAAATTTTCATTGACCTAAAAGATGCTGCTATAAAAAGTCATCTTACTGAGTTGCAGAAGGCCCTTTAGAATTTGGCTCTTGGATATTCATTGTGACAGTTCTCACTAATAACACATACACAATGATCTTATTTTAAGGGCAAGATTCGACTTAGCTAATTTAATCCTTACAATAGCCCAAAGATTTAGGTGCTTTTATTGTGTCCACCTTGCACATGAGGGTATTAAGTCACCAGAAGGTCGTTATCACAACATTGTGCTGCTACAAACTGACAAAGCCATGCTTTCACCCCAGGCAGGCTGGAGTTGCACTAGGGCCACACTGGTTCACACGACTTGCTCTAGTATCTTCCACCACTCTCAGTCCAACCTCTCCACAGTGACCTCCTTGCTCTTTCTCAAATACGTCTAGTCACCTTCGTGTTAGAGCTTTTGCCTTCACTATTCTTTCTCCTTGACTGCTCCCTGCCGATGTAAACATCAGGTTCATTCGTATTCTTTCTGCGCTCTCCTTAAATTTTATATCTCCTTGACCACCTACCTAAAATAGCACACATCCTTATTCACATTAACCCCAATCACTCTTTACCTTCTGCCCTCTGCTCAATTTTTTTTATAACACATATACTGCAATGGTTCTCAATCCCTACCTACATCAAAATCCTCTGAGCAGCTCATTAAAATGACAAAATTATCCAGGGTCAACCCCAGAGATGGCAAATTAATTATTTTAGAAAGGTGACTGAACAGATTGAATTGTTTAAAAAGTCACCAGTAATCCCAATGTAGAGCCAGGAAAGCACCTCATAATTATTGTATAAACATTGTATGTACATTTATTTCTATATTGTCTATCTCCCCACCTTGTATATAAACTTTAGGTATATAAGACCATTGTTTTTTCTCACTTTGCATTAGCACTTCTATGGATCCAAGTAGGGTATGAAATATCTGTTAAAAGAATGAGTGTTGCCCTGGCTGGCGTAGCTCAGTGGATTGAGCGCGGGCCTGTGAACCAGATGATCGTGGTTCGATTTCCAGTCAGAGCATATGCGTGGGTTGCAGGCCGGTTCCCAGCAGGGGACCCACGAGAGGCAACCATACATTGATATTTCTCTCCCTCTCTCCTTCCCTTCCCCTCTAAAGATACATCAATAAAAATCTTTAAAAAGTTAGGAAAGGTGAATTTTGGATTAAAAAAAAGAATGAGTAAGTGTTTATTAAATAAATAAATTTGGAAATCAACCCGAACACCATTAGCATAAGTCTTTCTTTAAAAATGTCAGATTTTCAGACAATACTCCAAAGGAACACCCTAACTTTAGGAAAGGAGGTGAAATATTTTATGGACTTTAGCAGCAAATGGACACTAAAATCAGTTCATGTTGGAAAGAGAAATCAGGCAAGAATTATCCTCAGTGCAGAGAAAAATTGCCTGCAGATTTGCAGCCTTTGACTGGTCAATTTGGACTTTATCAGAAGAGATGACTGGACAAGTTAGAAGCTGTAGCCATATGCAGGAGTGGTCGAGGGAAGAGCTGAAATGACAAAAAATATGTGGAGGTCACCATGGAAAATTCTCAGTCTTTCATTGTCTCTCACAGTGCCTTTTCTTGGCCAAGTAGAACTGAGTCTCATTATGTAACCCTCATCTTAATTTGTTTAACTAGATCTGCACCTCTCATGTTGGTGAAGAGACAGTTTTTTGTGGGTCACTCTTGCTTTTGTATATCTTACAAGTGAGGCATTGGATACTTGGACCATCTTTGCGTAAAGTAAAGGAAGAGAGATACAGAGTTTTCCTTTGAACAAAGAGCAAACATGCTTACCATCTATTCATAAAAGATTAGGGTTTCCTAATCTTGGTTTCCTGCAAGCATTTATCTCAACCCATCTGCCTTGATCATATGACTTCCGGTAAGAGGAGTTGTTGTCTCAAACAGGCTGATTTGAGACTACTGCTTCTAATATGAGCAAATGGTCCTTTCTTTTTAACCCAGCAGTTTCATATTTTCTGCCTTCATTTCTAACACTGGAGAATTTGTAATCTTGCAGGTAGGGGAACGGCTCAGACCCTTTAAAATTCTGCGAAGTATTGATAGCGGTCTCAGGCTTTTTAGTGGTGACTGTCAACACAGCTCCCCACAAATTTTGCCTTTGTAATGGGTTTTAAATAATTTGTCCTGGCTGGTATAACTTGGTGGCTTGAGTGTGGGCTGCAAACCAAAAGGTTGCAGGTTTATTTCCCAATCAAGGCACATACCTGGGTTGCAGGCCAGGTCTCCAGTGGGGGCCGTGTAAGAGGCAACCACACATTGATGTTTTTCTACTTCTCTTTCTCCCTCCCTCCCCCCCCTCTAAAAATAAATGGATAAAACCTTTTAAAAAAGAATTAAATAAAAAAAGAATTCAAATAATTTACTAGATAAGTTACTGCAAATATGGATTTAAAATTCTATAAAGAACACAGAGTTTAAAGGAGATCAGCATGAAGCAAGGAAAATTCTGGAATAATTATATGATAATTATGAGATTTTTTTCTTTTTGGAAGAAGAAAAATAGTTTAAGATGTTGAGATGACACAAATGTGGGTGAGGGAAAACAGAAGTATGTCATAGAAGGACCTTTTACAAACATAAAAATGGTAGATGTTTTCAGTTAAAAGTAAGATTAAGCTACACGTGGGACCTTTAGGTTAAGTAGAGAGACTCAGAATTAAATACAGAGCCTCCATGAGCTCTGCTGTTGCTGTGACTGCTGCTTCTGCTAGCAAACAAATAGGGTGGGCTTCTGCTGCAGCATCAAGAGAGAGGCTGAGACCCATTGCTATTGATGTTAGAATCCCAAAAACTTTCCCCAACCTTTAACATACAGATAGGAGGAAAAGTGGATGGTGATTAGTGAGTTTACACATTTGAAGTGGGATATGGGTTGACGGGGACTGCTTTAAGTTTTAGAGAACAGTTTTAGTGGATCTGTGAAGGGCCATGTATAAGTATGGCAGCTTTAGCCAAATCGTAAAAGGTAGCCCTCAGTTTAGAAAAGGTAGGATTCCATGTCTATAGTGTAGTCTATTTCCAAAAAATCCACTAAATTGTCCACTGGCTGTTGGCTGGAGGAACGCATGGGTGGTCTCCAATCTTTGAGGAGAAACAGGTGAAGAGATAGTCCTTTTTTGGTGATCTTTTAGTCTGGAAAATGCACTTGGGTCTCATAAAATTGAAATTTAGTGTGACAGATCAAAAATAACATTTGTGTGTTAGTGCTATCAGTAGGGCTGCAAGCTTCTCAGTCTGGAGGGTATAATGGAGATCTTTCTAAGCCCTGACACTAAATATATATATATATATATATATATATATATATATATATATATATATAATATATATATAAATATATATATATAATGCAAGTGCCTGATTTAAGCTTTGATTACCAAGGCATTCACTTTAATAAACACATTGCCAGCCACTAGACTAGATTAAGAGCCAGACTATGATCTCCCCTTCCCCCTCCCCCAAGCTAAGTTAGTTTAAATATCTTTGTAAGTTTTGAAAACTGACCATTGGGTTCCTCGGTTTTGTTCGTTTGTTTGTTTTGTTTTTATTTGTTGTTGTTCTCCTGTGCTTTAAATTCCCATTCTTATGTTTTAAATTCAGCATTGAAGAATGAACCCATGGAGGTCCCCACCCTTGACCCTGGTAAAAGCAGAGCCCCAGGCCCAAGCTCTCTCTAATCAGTGTCCTCTCTGCCCATTCAACCTCATTGTTGAATAGTCAGACCCTGTAGGTAATAACCTTTTCTTTCAAAGTTACTTGATGGTTATTGTGGAGAATATCTTACAATTATTATAAGAACCACAAGGTCTAGTCCAGCCACAACAATGGTGGGATGAGCTCAGCCCCAAACAATTCTCCACATATTGTGTAAAATTAGAGTCTTAGACCAATCATATATTCCTTATGTATGGTAAAAATAACTGCAAAAAAAGATATTTCTGTAAAATCTTAGGGGCATAACTTTCTGATTTACTATTTCAGCTAAATACAACAAATATTATGGTCTTTTTCTTAGATAAGTCCCTTTAACATTTCATATAATACGGGCTTGGTGGTGATGAACTCCTTGAATTTGATCTTATCTGAGAAGCACTTTATCTGCCCTTCCATTTTAAATGAAAGCTTTGCTGGATAGAGCAATCTTGGTTGTAGGTCTTTGGATTTCATGACTTGGAATACTTCTTTCCAGCCCCTTCTTGCCTGGAAGGTCTCTTTTGAGAAATCAGCTGACAGTCTGATGGGAACTTCTTTGTAGGTGACTGTCCCCTTACCTCTTGCTGCTCCTAGGATTCTCTCCTTCATTTTAATCTTGAGTAATGTAATTATGATGTGCCTTGATGTGTTCCTTCTTGGGTCCAACTTCTTTGGGACTCTCTGAGCTTCCTGGATTTCCTGGAAGTCTATTTCCTTTGCTAGATTGGGGAAGTTCTCCTTTGTTATTCGTTCAAATAACTTTTATACTCATGACTGTTCCTCTTCCCCTTCTGGTACCCCTATAATTCAGATGTTGGAACGTTTAAAGATGTCCTGGAGGTTCCTAAGCCTCTCCTCATTTTTTTGAATTTTTGTTTCTTCATATTTTTCTGTTTGGTTGTTTCTTTCTTCCTTCTGGTCCACTCCCTTGATCTGAGTCCCAGTTTCCTTTCCATCACTATTGGTTCCCTGTGCATTTCCCTCATTTCAATTAGTTTAGCCTGCATTTGTTTCTCTAATTTGTGACTAAAATCGACCAGTTCTGTGAGCATCCTGATTACCAGTTTTTTGAAGTGTGCATCTGATAGGTTGGCTATTTCTTGGTCGCTTAGAGTTATTGGCTCTGGGGCTTTGAGTTCTTCTGGAGCTCCAGATGATGTTTTGGTCTGTTCTCACCTGTTATGTGTGATAGGCAGAGCCCTAGGTGTTCACCAGGGTGGGACAACTCAGTTGCTGGGTTGTGATTCTGTATGTGGGGGTGGGGTCACAAAAAGGCAATGGTGGTCCCCTCTGCTGTTTCCCGCCACTGGGGCCTGCGTGGTCTGTCTCACTGCTCACTCCTTTGCCTGGTTTATCTGCACGTTCGAATATGTGACCTCGGTCAACCTGCCCCCTTGCACCCTCACTGGCTCTGCCCGTTGCAACCCTAAGCCTAGGCTCTGGGCCCTGGTTCGGTCTAGCCAAGTTTTCATGTGCAACCCCAATCCTCCAGCCACTGGCTCCGCCCCTCTTACCAGTTTGGCTGAAAGGTTCATTGTTGTTGGACTTCTGTATAGTTCAATTTTCTGTGTTTTGGTTGCGTTTTTGTTACTAAAACTTTGTTGTCTTTAAACTTGGTTGTGTGAGGAGGCACAGTGTTTCCACCTATGCCTCCATCTTAATTTCAATCCAAGTTCAAGTGATTTAATTTTATACTTAAATCTAAATTTATTTTTATAAAATTGGGCAATATCTATTGTGCACATAGATATCCTGCATTTTTCCACATTCCCTGCCATGAGCATTTTCTCCTTTTTTCATAATAGTCTAGAATATGACTTTTTCATGGTAACAAATCATTTGACTATATGGTTTTATCAAAGTTTGTTTTATCAATTCATTCTTGACGAATATTGAATTATGCCTTTATGCATCTTACTATATATTTTCTCATAATATTTTTTGTATGTTGAGTCACTCTGCCTGTGCTTGAACATGTTAAAGTGCATATGTATGTGTCTGTTACCTATTTTTCTTCCAAGAACAGTAGTTTTAGTTTTTATATCTGAAGATTTATTCAGCTACCAATACCCTTATTGCTACCATCCACTCAACATTTGTGCTTCCATTTATTCATTGATAAATTTAGCATGTGACACTTTCATTTTCACCATTTTTTTCTATCATTGACTTCTTTCAACTACAATGTGCCTGTAGATGATACATCCATCAATTGATCTTAACAATTCAAATAGTGTTTATTCTCATTGTAACTTTACCTACTCAGTTCTATATAGTGTTCTTCAACTCTCAGTTCTACACTTATTTTAATATCAAAATTCATAGTGTTTGAAACTTTAAAATAACTAATTATACTTTACTCTTATAGTCTCCATTATGCCTTCACTTATCTCCTCACCTAAAATTTATAACCCATAATTATAAGCACTGTTTTGAAAACAACTGAACTGTTTCATACTTGCAGTATGTTGCAGTATGTTTTTCTGCAACATACTTCTAGAAAAATCTCCTACCTAGCTAAACCCAAATACTGAACCTACTGTTATGCATGCCCCCTCACATTTCCCTGAACTATCACTTTGTCTTTCCTTGCTTGATGAATTATTCATATCTATATTCATGTAAGCCATAGTAATTTCTTTTCCATAAGACAGTTTGAACTGACTTCTCACCCCCTCCCTAAAACACTGATACCTTTTACCATTTTTATTTCTTCATCCCACATATCCTTCATATATGTCATTTGATCTTTTATAGCCAACTAAAGTTGTTTTTCTCAAGATGTCTGATATCTGTGTTGTCAAATAGAGCAATAGCTTCTCTCTCCTTATTTGATCTCATCACATTTGAAACAAATAATTTCTCTTTCTCTCAAAATGGATTCTTTTTTGATTCTGTGTTACTAAATCCTTTGCATTTTCACATATGACTGCTCCTTCTCAATTGCCATCTCAAGCTTTCCTCATCTGTGCATTCTCCGCAAATTGGGATGGTTCAAATCTTGCTTGTGGGCCCCCTATTTCCTCTATCACATGATCTCTCTAGATCACCTTATCTGTCTCAAGGCATTCAGTCTATCTCTAGTTCTCATATTTTCTTGGAATTCTAAACTTATTTATCCAACTGCTTACTTATTGTCTTCACATGGTGACATTTATTTGCTTTTCATATAAAGGAGATTCTTCATTCTCTCTTCCTCAACACCTGTTTTGATCTTCTTTCATCTACTTCATGTTAGAAAATGACGCATCACAACTCTTCCTTTGAGAGGGATTATTTTAAGGTAATTTTCACACTTGTCTGTAATTGGAATTGCTTGACTAGCTCTTAAATATAGTGGTTTGTGGGTTGCATGCCCATAGGTTCCAATCTCATCCAGGCATTGGGATTTCAAAAAGTCCCCTCAGCTGACTGTAATTGAGTGTTGAGATTGAGAATCACTAGAAGGGAAGCTGAACCACATTGTTTCCCTTACAGGAGAGCAAAGACTGGCAATGTGCCAGAGCTGAGGCCCAATGCGCCATGCCTAGAGACCAACTTTCTTAACTTGCTATTTGCCTTCGAGAAATTCACATATGACAAAGAGACCTGAGAGAGATACAGCAGTTTCTGTTTCAAGGACTAGGTCTTTTATTTAAACATTTTCTGTTGGAATTTTGTTGCCAAGTCAGCTCTTGGTCTAGTTTCTTTGTGCTCTGGCCTTGGTTAACATAACACTTGACTCTCTGACAGTGTTCCCCAACTTCTAATCTCAGCAAATGAGAACCAGGGTGTTAATTTTCTCCTTTCCTGAGGGTTGTAATTTTCTTTAATTCTTTTCTTATTAACCATCTCCACTCAGGAAAAGGTACTTGAACATCAAAATTTCTTGTTATATCCTTCTTTTAGGAAAATGGGCTCCACAAGCCCTATATTTGCACAACTGAAGAAGACTGCGCACGGCTTCTTTTCCAGTGTTAGGAAACAGTGGGGACATCTACTGTAAGGTTATCTTTCTCCTTCTTGGAGTTCAATTCAGTTGAATGCTCATCCTATCAGATGAGACCAAAAAAAAATCAAAATTGACCTTTGTAGAGCAACCCATTTATGGAACCCTGCTATGGTGTTTTATGACTTCATCTGTTGATGCATCGTTCTAGTTTGTTTTTCTCTACTTGTTAGGATTTTACTGCCTCACTGAGCCTTTACAAATTAGCTGTGTCCTCTCCCATGAAGCCCTTTCTAGTGACAGGTACTGATGTTGGATCTAGACTGATTCGTGAGCCTGACTGGTGGGACTGTTCTGTTTCCCCGAGGATATTCAAGGTTAAAACGAGGACACTGCCAGAATGCAATTGGGCAAACTGTTCATACTTCCTGGGAAATGAGAAAACTTGGCATTTTTGCAGCCAGAAAATGGTACCTTTAAGCCACAGTAATTGGTCTATGACTGCAAGACCCTTGTTTTTCTTTGGCCTGTAGGGCATAGCATTGGGTATTTTTGTGACAAATAGAGGCTAATAGTGCTTTTCCCATTTGAAAAAAAATACTCAAGTTATTGTTAAAGATTTATAGGACATATTGTAGGTTTTGTTACATACAAGAGAAGATTCACCACAATCACAATAATGGCTTTATATTAAATAAAGCAGACCCTGCATTCCCCTTTCTCATGATTCTACGGTGACAGCTAGACAGAGAATTTACTTTATATGACATTTTAGCAGCAGGACGACTACAGAATGTATTTGGTCTGTAACATCTCTCTTTGTGCAACAGCCAATTCTTTTTAATGTTCACTCTGACTGTTACCTGGTCTTGATGCATTCATCTCCATCTTTTCCTCAATCTTTGGGCACTGAATCTTTGCTGCTTACCCATAAATTAGTAGAAGAATAAGAAAAAATAAGGATTAGAAAAGAAAGGCAATTTGGGATTCAAAAATGACTTTTAAACATGTTTAAAAAAATAAGCAAACAGACAAATAATTAATAACATACTCCACTTATTGTAAAGAATCTTAATAGATTTTAGCTACTGAATCTAGGATAGCTAAAGTATTTTTGTTGTTATTAAATATAACAATAATATGTAAGGCATTATGTTTTATTCACATATATAGGTCACCTGGTTATACTTTGGCTCACTCACAGGTCTTAGCTAATTTATTCACCTAGTAATCTTCTTGCTTATCCTTCCAGTCAAGTCACTGGTCCTGACTTATGAAACCTTTAAGAATGCAACTTTCTCTAATTATTCGGAATAAGTCAGGTTATTGAATCTGGCTCTAGACATTTCTAAGTTGTTTGGATGCTAGTAAGACTCCTTTTCTAATAATCTCCATTTTGGAGATTTGGAATCTTTATTGGATATGGAAGCTAGTAGAAGTTAGGCTACTCTGCATGGACTTAAGGGACAATGCAGTTGCTGTATTTAGATCATGTAACACACTATGTGATTCATTTTATTTATGTTCCCACAACACTCAAAAAATGTAGTACAACTACAAAATATATCATTGGATTTCTTTTGAAAACTAGAAAAAAGGTCTGAGACTTATTACAGGGATATGGCAGGTGGAAGTTATGTCATAAAAACAGATTAGGCTTAGTATTATATGTCCCTAGAAACAAGTAGATCATGGAGAAGGCTTTGCCAGACTATCAAATTGGTTTTTCAAAGTCACTTTAACCAGCTCTCCAAGGACCAGGTCCTCTGTAGCTGAAATTTGGGTTATACAACCCATTAAGTAGACTCAGGGATAATGCCAATATCAGACCAATGAAGAATTGCAAATGCTTCAGCTGCAATATACAGTAAAAAATACACTATCTATTATACCCTCCATTTCTATGCTTGATGTTCCAAGGCTGAATGCTTCCAACTCTTGCTATACATGCAAAAATAAATATTTAATGAACTGGGGGCTCTTATTCTAGAAAACTGCATAGATTTTTTTAAGTTTTGCAGATCTTCTGAGTATTTCTTACTTTGTTCTTTTTTTCTGTGTGCCTTTTACTTTAGGGCAAATAATGATTTCTATGCAGGCACTTTCAAATTCATTCAAAGAAGTCAAGGCAGTTTGGAATTATTTTTAAGTACATCTCTGTTTTACATACTCATAATAATAAAAGGAAAATAACAGTTCAAGTATATAATTTCTTACTTAATAGAAATTCAGATATAAGGTTATAATTAAATTAATTTTTTTTCAAAGCTTTTCATTTCATCACTGAGAAATGAATATTATTGGTATGACATTAACTTTAATTTTGGCAATTTTGTGATTAGAACTTAAATTTAGTATTTTTAATTCAAAACTTAAAATTTGAATTCCTAATCATCTTTTTTGTACTGTATCAGTCATGGGACTACACATAATAAATTATTTTAACAGAATTTTGTGATTATAAGGATGTAAACAATATAGAAGTGTATTTCTTTCCTTTAAAATGGCTCAGAAGTCAGCAGTAGAAGGCAAGTGGGTACGTCAGCAGTAGAAGGCAAGTGGGTAGGTAAGTCAGCAGTAGAAGGCAAGTGGGTACGTCAGCAGTGGAAGGCAAGTGGGTACGTCAGCAGTAGAAGGCAAGTTTGCTCCATGAGGATAGGGAGAGGTCCAGATGCCTTGGATCCCGTAGCTCTTGCATACCCCAGATTCGTGCCGTCTTTATTGAGTGCAGTGAGCTCATCAGCTCCTAGAAAGGAGAAAGAAGATACCCAAGCATAGAGTTGGAGGAAATGACATAGAAGTTTCAACATTACTTTCTTTCATTTCACGGTGGCCTGACTTAGTCATCTTGCCTTACCTAGTTACAGAGAAAAATTCAGATCCTAGCTGGATAGTTGTGTGCTCTGCTGAAACTTAAAGTATTCTCTTATTACATGAACTAAGAGAATGTAAATGAGGACCTTTGCCACACTAGTGATTCTTTACTTTTTAAAATTTTAGTATATCAGTTTGGGGATTTGGAGATTGTTTTCTTCCATGACTGTCAGTTTGTTTGCATAAGAAAGGAGGATATAAGCATTCTCTGTTTTTTTTTCCCTGCATATAACTCACGTATAAAATGTAGGGCCTTAAAAATAAGGGTGCATCACAAGCAAGAGGAGCCTAAGGAGACATGTTGACTAAATGTAACGTAGCAGCCTGAGTGCTGTCCAGGAACATAAAAGAGACATTAGGTAGGAACAGGAAATGCAAATAAAATTTAAACTCACATTAATAATTATGTATATATTAGATCATTAATTGTAACAAAGGTACAATACTAATATAGGATGTCAATAATAGAATAAGCAAAGTGTGATGATACAGCATATCTCTGTACCCTCTTTGCATTATTCTATAAGTATAAAAACATTCTAAAATTAAAAGTTTATTAATAAAACTTTTTACTTTATTAAATGTGCATTACTTTGTATTACACAACTGTTTCTATAGCTTATCAAATGCAGGACATAAACATGACATGAAATACAGAAAACATAAAACTGAAATTTGAGAAAGAATTGGCTTAGATAATATATCTGGGATCCAAATTGAGTAAAGTATAAAATGGCAAAAGATAAAATGATATGAAGATCTCATATCATGATGAAGTATCAATTATTTATCATCCTGAGTTTTAAATTATAGTAAGTTTGCTTTATTCATCTATGCTAAATTTAGAAGAGGAATTTATTTTGCTCATTTTTATTAATAAAAAAGTCTGTCTTTATTTTAAAGTGTATGGTTTTACACTTTAATGATTCCTTCGTTAGACTAGATGTAAATGATCTAATTGTTATTTTTGTCTTAAGATTTGCAGAATGCTTTAATAAACTATTTGTTCATCTATATCACACTCCTAAAATAAGTCTTCAGACACACATTTTTAAAGAAAAAATTACTAGTGTGCACAGCTATTTTTTATTATAGTGAATCAAGTGAAATTTCAAATGCTGTTTCATAGACACAAGAAGTTTTATTTCATGGAACCATTTTAGTAACAAAAAGGTTATCTTTGACGTTAACTTTATTGTAGCCATTAAGATAAAAAATGTTGAGCTCCTTTAAATTTAGAATCTAATTGCCATAAGAAGAAAGAAACTATATTTTGTTTGTTAGATCAAGTAAACTATAATTTAAAAATTTAAAAAATTCTTAAAAATTGTGCAGACTTGGTTACATTAAATAAATAAGTAAGGAGCCCAGTACCTGCAATAACGCTCTAACATATGGAGAAACAGGGCTTTCTAAGTCTGTGTATTTCCTACATGCAGTTCATTTTCTTTCCTAATTTATTCTTTGTTGATTTAAGGAGCAATAAGGACATTCATTTTCCTAAAATAAATGACTGTAAGTCATTGCTAAACTTTTTTTAGATAAGGATTATATTTTGGTTAGCCTAGTTTTGCTTTTAAGAAGCAGAAACTGTAGGTAACTGTCTCCTTTTCTCTTGCTGCTTTTAAGATTTTCTCCTTATTTTTGATCTTGGGTGATGTAATTATGATGTGCCTTGGTGTGTACTTCCTGGGTCCAACTTCTTTGGGACTCTCTGAGTTTCTTGGACTTCCTGAAAGTCTATTTCCTTTGCCGGACTAGGAAAGTTCTTCTTCATTATGTTTTTAAATAAGTTTTCCATTTCTTGCTCTTCCTTTTTGCCTTCTGGCACTATGTTGGAAGACTTAAAGTTGCTCCAGAGGTTCCTAAGCCTCTCCTCATTTGTTTTAAATTCTAGCTTCTTCATTCTGTTCTGGTTGAATGTTATTTCTTCCTTTTGTTTCAAACCATTGATTTGAGTCCTGATTTCCTTCCCTTCACTGTTGGTTCCCTGTATATTTTTCTTTATTTTCACTCTGCATAACCTTCACTTTTTCCTCTATTTTGTGACCATACTCAAACATTTCTCTGAGCATCCTGATTACCAGTGTTTTGAACTCTGCATCTAGTAGCTTAATTCTGTTTTTGGAGTTTTTATCTGCTCTTTTATTGGGCTGTATTTCTTTTTTCTTGGTTCACCTGTTAGATTGTAAGGGTGAAGCCTTGGGTATTCACCAGGGAAGGGCAACCCAGGTCACAGAGTCATGGGGCTGTATATGGTGGTGAGATCAAAGAGGTAACAATGCTACTTGCTTGGTTCTCAGTCAGCATTCAGTCGTTCCCCTGCTTCTCACAAGCAAATATGCCTTTTTAGATGCTGATTCCTGGAAGGGTGGGTTTGTGTACATTCTAGCACCGTGTGGGTCTCTCCAGTGAACTCTCTTGTGAGGCTGGGAGTTTCCCCTGCTACAGCAACCACAGGTTTTTATAGCCAGAAGTTTTGAGGCTTTATTTTCTCACACTGGAAACCTGGGTTACAAAATCTGTCTTGCTTCTCAGCTGTTCCCCCAGTTTATCTGAAAGTGAATGTGGAACTGTCTGGTCCTCCACTTACCACCTTGCTGTTTGTCCTGTCTTCCCTGGCTTCCCATCTTTGCCCCTCCTACCAGTCTGAATGAATGTTTCTTCACTAAATCCTTGGTTGTCAGAGTTCCAAACAATTTTCTGGTAGTTCTGGTTGTTTTTTGTTTTTAAATTTGTTGTCCTTCTTTTGGTTGTGTGAGGAGCCAAATTTTCCTCCATCTTAGCTGGAAGTCCTTTTGTCAAAATTCTGTTTAGTTTGTTTATTTATATTGTTCATTAGACGGCACAGTATAAGTGCCAGATAGGTACTATAAATATTGGGGAAACATTTAAAAAAGTATATGATGGTTTGACAAGATTATACAATATTAGATGGTCAGATGGTTAGACAGGTTTTGATATTTAGGCAGATTTTATAAAGTATATGATGGTTAGACAATCATATACTTTATAAAATGTTTTCCCAATATTTAACTACCTATGTGTCACTTATATGTACCATCTAATGAACAATATAAACAAAAAGACAAAACAGAAGCAGACTCATAGATACAGAAAACAGACTATTTCCAGAAGGGGTAATTTGGGGGCCTGGCTGACCAAGGTGAAGGGATTAAGAAGCACAAATTGGTAGTTACAGAATAGTCAAGGGGTTGTAAAGTACAGCATAAGGAACAAAGCCAATAGTGATAATAATACAGTCAGTTGCAATAATTAAGAATTTCACACATTGATCAATAAATTAGCATGAAAACAGAATGAAAAGAAAGATACATATTTACTAGACAGAAAACATTTTTTGAGATTTTCACTGACCTCATAACCTCTCACAATGTGAGAGAAAAAGATTATTTTTTGTAGTAGAATGAGAGGGGATGGATAACTTTCTATTCATTATCATGATACAATATTGTCAATACTAATTTTTATGTTATCTAATATTTCTGAAAACTTATCTCTAGAATTTTAAGCAATGGATTTGAAAAAGTAACTTGGAATGTTTCCAGACATAATCATTTATGATGTCCCAGTCACATTATTTTACAATTACATAGAATTAATTCAGGGTAATAATTTTTATTGAGTAAAACTGGAACCTATAAATAAATTTAAAAGACAAATTATAAATAAGCAAATATCTACACAAATAAAACTAATTCTGCAATCTACAGATTCTCTGATAAACTCCATGAAGTAGCTTTGGGTCCTAGTCCATAAACATAGGTATTCAATGAATAACTCATTTCGTTATTTATTTTTGATTAACTTAATCTGAATGAAGCTCACTAAGATCCTAAGCTCATGGAAAATTCAATATCACTCACTGAACACAATTCAGTGTCACTCACTCCTCACATTGAGTAAGGTTGCAGGAGTATTAGGTAACATCACAGCATCAGATGTCCAGCCATTGGTCACTGGTCTTTGTTTATTGGTTAAAGATTAACACACCAACCATCAAATTCTGTTCACACTGTGGACTCTGCTGTTTCCATGAGGCACTTGAACATGGGAATCATCATCACAGGAAGGACTGCTGTCTGTCCTCTAACATTCATTTTCTCCTTTCATAATGTAATTTTAGTTGAGCATACCACAACATCCAGGCATTGTTCAAATATGTACGACTATATGGCCAAGTTCTTTGCAATGGACTATGAAAGGAAATGATGTTTTAGGCCTATATTATAAACTGACCATGATTTATCTTTACCTCAAATTTAATTGTTTTTTTCAAGAAAACTTAACCAATTAGAAATGCTTTACATTTATTGGTTTATTGATTTTTAAATGCTGAAAATTAAACTTTAGCTATAGTCTATAAACTTTGATTCCCAGTTAATTTTGTTAAAAGAATATAGTGTACAATGGTACAATTTTAGAAGAAAAAAAAATTACACCTAATTGCAACATTGTAATTCTGTCCTCAGTAGAGCAAATGTCCTTGTCTGTGTTCTTGTGGATACACATATTTTCCTTAGCTGCAACTATACAATATTTAGCCAACTGTGCTCGACTTTTCAATTGAATTTTTATATTGTATTTTCTATTTGCTACATAGTCTTCATAATTGCCTATTTCACAAGAAAAATATGATAGTACTTAGAAAATTGAATAATGCCATAACTGGTAACTATGTTTAAATAACTTTTTATTGTAAATAATAATGTTATTAGCAAATAGAAACTTATCACCTTTCTCTTCCATGGCTCGCTTATCTAGAAGTGTATTCCATTTACAAAATAAGTTGAATAAAAGAATAATCAGCACAATTTATTTTTTTTTAATATCACTGTGAAACATGAACTTTACTCTGGATATAAAAATTAATAGTTTGTCTGGTCTTACTCTAAAATTGTAAAAAATCCTCATGTTTGACCTCATAAAATGTTTTAAGCCTATTATCAATATTTTACTCTTTCCTCCAACTCATGTCTTTTACTACCATCCAATCTGCCGTCAACAATCTGCCATCAACAGACTGAAGCTTGACACTTGGACACTTAAAGAAAGTAGCATCAGTAATTAGGTCTGTATTTAATCCACGATCAAGGTAATCTCCAGGCCTTTAAATTCATGCTTACATAAAGTGTGCTGCTGATGGGCTGTGACCTCAGAATGAGAATCCTTTTGGATGTACCACTGATAGGTCTCTAAGGAATATATCTGATAAGGAATATCTCTCTAGAGAGCCGGTGAGATCAAGGCTGAGAGTTGGTGCTCTGTAAGTTTAAAAGGAATCAGTCTATTTAAAAAATATATTAAATGTATTGGCATGGCATTGTTTGATGTAATTATATAAGTTTCAGGTATACAGTTCTATAACACACCGTCTGTCTATGGCATTGTGTGCTCACCACCCGAAGGTAAGTCTCCTTGTGTCACCATATGCTGGTAGTTGACTTCCTTTACCCTTTTACCTCCTCATTCCCATCCCTGTGGGTAATCACCATACTGTTGTCTGTGTTTATGTGTTTTTTTGTTTCTTTGTTTAGTCATTTGTTGCTTTCTGTTTTATATTCCACATATGAATACAATCATGCTTTTAAAATTTTTTTCCTTCTGAGTTATTTTGCTTAGCATGATATTCTTGAGATTAATCCATGCTATTGCAAATGGCGGTATTTAATCTTCTCTTATGGTTGAGAAGTATTCCATTGTCTATATATACACCCCATCTTTTTTGTCCAATCATCCAATCAAAGGACACTTAGGTTGTTTCCATGTCTTATTTACAACTAATGCTGCAATGAAAATAGAGATAAATATATCTATGTGAATAAATATTTGCACATTTTTGAGGTAGATACTCAGAAGAGGAATTGCTTGCTAAAGAACACAGGGTTAAAAAACATGTAGAATAATATCCAGTTCATGAAATAGACTGAAGGACTGTCATGATTGCTCTATGTGCTGTTACCGTCTGTTCTTTTAAAAAAATGTACTAACATTTTCCATTTTCTTTTCATCATTTTGTAATGGATTTTGGGGGGGCAGATAAGTTGATCAGGTAACTGTGATGAGTGAAACTGATACTTGACTAACGGGAATTCACAAAGAAATTTAGTGTTGGAGATAGATTAATGACTGAATGAAGTTCTGGAATGTTCCCTTTTTGTGGATAGAATGAGTATATTTCTGTGGTACTATGGACAGTTGCATTTATAGTCGAGAAGGCTTTCTAAAAATTGCACAGGATGTATGTTTTTGTTTGTCTCATTTCTCCTTACAATTCAATTGTCTATAGTTTCCTTGTGGTTTAGTTTTGTCTGACAACAAAAACCTTTACTTTGTCCTAGTTTCTCTCTTGGGCATATAGCATTTACCACATGTGGTGTGAATACTGATTTCAAATTCCTAAGTAACCAGTTTGCAACATTCCTGGAAATTTCCCAGTTTGCTCCTGTAAATCAGCAGTTTTCCAGAGCTACTAGGATTTCCCTCTCTCTAGCCTTCTGAAACTGTCTATTGAATAAAAATCATTCTCTCATAGATTGATTGTTTTTAAGGAGGTGATAATAAACAGCTTCACATTATCTCATTATGTTTGTGATAAACGCAAATAGAAGGAAATCTCTATTCTGTTTAGTGGAAACATTAAATAAAAAAAATAGTAGGTAATGGGCATTTGTTATCAGCTTTGAAAAATAAAAATACCTACTGCTTACAACATAAATTTTCCCAAACAACTATATGGACTGAAGAAAGTCCATCTACCCTGTGTATGAAAACTAGACATTGATACTAATACTAAATACTCATAATAAGGCCTTTAAAATATCCATAAAACAAGCAAATGTGGACATTATTCCCATGGTATCAAACATTTTAACTTTTAATAGTATTTACTCCAGGAGAAAAAAGTCTGACTTATAATATAAAGAGTCTAGAAATAATGGCCCTCTAAAATAAGTGAACAAAAAATGCAATATGGACAACTAATAAATTCATAGGTATGATAGATAATTTAAGTGAATATCCAAGGAATTTGTTTTTTTAAATTAAAGTAAAAAGTTAAAATAGTAAAAATCAGAATAAAAAACAATAGTGAAAATAATAATAATCAAATTGATAATGAAAACTAAGAAAAGTTAAAAAAATGATAGGTTTAAATATGAGTTTAAAATGATTTATACTTATACAAATTCACTCTAAAATTAAGTTGAATATCTTAAAATTTCATGCTCAACAAATTATATTAAAACTATAAAGAAATTCTAAAATTAAAAATATAAAAGTAATTAATAGACTAATTGAAAATTGAATATATGAAAATAGAGATATACCATTTTATAGTATTTTACATACTAAAGAGATATATATTATTTAATATTGATAAATCTAGCAATGTAAATTACATAAACTATTCTAATATAAAGGTCTTAGGTCTATAGGACCTAACATCTACAGAAAGGTGGTGAAAATGAATTTAATAAGTACTTAAAATTATTATGTATATTCTAATTAGTAGGATAAATTGTGGAAACTAATAGAAAAACTATAAAAAGTATATATAAACTTTATTATTGTGGTATATTATATATTTTTAATAAAGAAACTCTAGAAATCTAAGAGCTAAGCACTTAATTTTCATAAATAATAACTAAAGTTTAATTTATAGAATTTTATAAATTTCTTAGGTAGTGTTAAAAATACCAATTCACAATTCCATAATTTTGTATTAGTTTTGGTGGCTAAGACCTGAGAATTATTGTAGCCTGTGGCCCTTTTTTGAGTGGCTGTGAAGAAATGATATTTATGAATATCAGTGGTGTATTTTGTGGATAAAAGGGCTAAAGTACTTTTTAATCCCAATATCTGAGTCACAAAGAAATGAAGAAAATAAAGTGCATAGAAGTGATGATTAGCAAAACGTTCAGAAATTAGACTGAAGAAATTTGCAATTCTTAGGGAAAAATACATCAAGAAGGAGGAGTGAGTTTGTTTTTAATAAGTTGGGATACACTATGCTTTCCTTGTCCTTCTTTCCTTATTCTACATCTTGATTTCTACTGCTTCTACAGGAGGGAAGGTCCCTTGAAAGTTGCACAGCCCACTCTATGTCTGTGATTGAATAAACACAGCAGGAGGGAATCAGACTATCACTTCATGTGATAAAAGTTTTATCACTTCATAAAACTTATCACTTCATGTTTATATATTCCTAAGATATGTATTTAACATGCAAAGGAAATTTTCATTTAATTACATAAACTTGTTTTGAAAGATGTAGAAATGTTAAGGGACTCTAAAACTCATGGGTAGGAAGAGGCCTAAATGCTTTAAATTTAAACTTTCTCATTTGGAAATATGTTGGGGAAAAAAAGCATGTAATAAATGCTGGTAAAATAAATACTCATTATGAATTGCAGTGTCAATTCATCATTGTGTTTTCTATGTAAATGCTCTTAGTAAGTATTTATTAGGGATATAGTGAATTATTTGTTTAGGAAAGTGTGTTGCATCTGTGTTTTTTTGCCTGCTTTAGGTCATTAAGGGCAGCAAACGTTGCTCAAAGATGTTGTAAACTGAGAAATGTGAGTTTTGTCTTTACCTTTGGTTTTCATTTCACTTGGGATTAGTTCCTGAAGAGCACTGTATATACTTGTTACCGTGCAGAATGGGGTATGGCCACTTGTCGCCGTGTACCAACATACCATGAAGATATGTGAGGAAGGGAACATGTTTTTATTAATGAGAAACCCAATTTGAAGAAGCCGAAAATGTTTCTGCTCCAAGCCAAACTCATCCTCAACACACAGAAAATCAGCCACTCCCAGGGAAATCACAGTTTAAGACCAAATCCAGGGATTGCCCTTTATAGCTTATTTGTCCCTTGGGAGTTTAAGACAGCAGCACACCCCAGCCTCCAGCTCCAGGCGCTCTCCCT
The DNA here is from genome assembly GCF_014824575.4 of Sturnira hondurensis. Classification (NCBI taxonomy): domain Eukaryota; kingdom Metazoa; phylum Chordata; class Mammalia; order Chiroptera; family Phyllostomidae; genus Sturnira; species Sturnira hondurensis. Next base: position 588,517 of record NW_028089315.1, read on the forward strand.
GGTGTGCACTCCCGAGGTCAGTGTCTGCACTGTCTCTCCCAGCTCTCTCTCTGACTGATGTCTGTGGTGTGCTGCCAGATCACTCCAGATGGTCACGCAGCGAAGGCTCCATCTGTGAGGTCCTGGAGCCTGAGGCTGCCGTTGCTCCCGGGCTTCCCTGTGCTGCTCTCAGACTCCCTGCGCTTCTCTCAGGGCGAGAGAGTGGAAGTAGTCCAGGACGCATGCACTCCGTTGCACTGTGTCTCTGCGTCTCAGGAAGAGAAGCATATGTCCCAGCATGGGACTCTGCCTCCGGGATCTGACGTCTGACTGTGAGGCCTAAGTTCCAAATGGGGTCAGTCTCTGTCAAGCAAGCTAGGCCTCTGTCTTCCTCGCAAGCACTTCCCAATCTGGGACAGGAGGCAAGCCAGGGGGAGGGTCCTACTTTTTAACCACTAGCTATGTTTGTCTTTACCCCCTTTTCCAGGCAGGGGCAGAAGTCTCCAGTCACCCTGGGCAGGCAGTGCTTTGTAGCCTGTGTCACAAGCTGGTAGTCCCAAGGCTGTAGGCTATTAAGCCCTAACGGTAGGGTTTTTTTAAATGTCTTTTAAATTATTTATTTATTTTAATTGTTGTTCAAGTGCAGTTTTCTGTCTTTTACTCCCATCCCAGCCCCTCCCCCCCAGTGCTCCCTACCTCCCTCCCATTTCCACACCCCCTTAGTTGTTGTCTATGTGTCCTTTATACTTATTCCTGTAAACCCTTCCCTTTTCCCCTGAAGTTCCCTCCCCTCTGCCCTCTGGACACTGTCAGACTGTTGTCTATTTCAGTGTCTTTGGTTATATTTTGCTTGCTTATTTGTATTTCACCTTTAACAGGAACCAACTGTAGTTTTAATTGCTCAAGCTTTCTGTCCCTCTTCCTGCTAGCTGCATTGTGTTTATTTTAGCCTCTTTTCCTCGCAATTTTCCTTTTGCAGGCAGACCCTTCCTTTGTAGAAGGCAGGCTGCTTTAATCTGCCACCGTGGCTCCCTTCTGTGGGCAGGGAGGTGCTGGTTCTGGGGCCCCTAGGTAATTTTGGGGGAATGCTTATTTTTTCCTGCTTATTTCATTTTGGTGAAGTTTCCATTCTTTACATTAACTATATAATTTTGCAAAATGGGGAAAAGTATAGTAAACATCAAAAATAAATAAAACACTGCCTATCGCTATCTTTTACTTATCTGAACTGGGGCCCCTGGCTTTCCAGTAATCTGGGTGGGCCTACCTTGTTACCTATTCACTGCATTGAGTAACTGAAGAAAGTTGATATTGCCCTGGCTGGTGTAGCTCAGCGGATTGAGCGCAGGCCTGTGAACCACATGATCCCGGTTCGATTCCCAGTCAGGGCACATGCCTGGGTTGCAGGCCAGTTCCCAGCAGGGGACTCATGAGAGGCAACCATACATTGATATTTCTCTCCTTCTCTCCTTCCCTTCCCCTCTAAAAATAAGTAAATAAATCCTTAAAAAAAAAAGAAAGTTGATATGAAGAAAGACAGTAACCATCTTTTTATTTCAGCAGTCAAGTTTATGTGCTTTTTCTGTTGCTTCCACTTTATCAGTTGGAAAAACAACTTTTCCCATGGGCAAACATTTTCACAATAGAAAAACTGATTTATGTGTATAGTGGACATGGTTCTGTTGTACAGAACTAATGTTACCAGGGGATATATGTGAGACGTATTCTAGTTTTTACTTAATGTAATCTAGTGAAAAGAATACCCCATAATATCTTTCCAAAGTTGATACCGATTGTGTCAGATGATTAATACGTTAAAGTAACAATTCACCAAGGGTTGAGGCTTATTGTATAATTAAAATTTATTTTCCTATGCCACTACCTGTTTAGCTCATTTTCTAAAAGTAATTGTATTTTAGGAGCAGCTGCTTTCGATAAACAAGTCCAATATGTTTAGTCTACATTGTGTATCTCCAAATTCCTACAGTTGTAGGAATAATAAACACAATAACCATTTTTCAGTTGTGTGTGTTTTGGACAATCATGAATCTGGAATATGAGGACATTGTAAATAGATTTACTCAACAATTAGTGAATGCCCACTTATGGGCAAGTTTTCTGGATAGGGGAAGAGACTAAACAGTTGTTAAGAATTCTACTTGAGGCTGAATCTGGTTTCCACCATTTAACAGCATCAGGCCTTCAGCAAATTCCTTAAATTTTAATTGTCTCAACTTCGTCTGGAGATGAGAATAGGGAACTATCTTTCTCAGGTTTTTGTGAGGCTCACATTAGTTATTTAGGCCTTTCTTAGTGCATGGTACATTTCATACACATTAAGTAATTATACAGAAATATTATCAGTATAACCTATATAAAAAATCATTGTCGGGAACCGCCCTGCCTGCTTTCAGGAGCTGTAACCCCCCATGGCTGAGGCTGAGTGAGCGACCTTCAGACCATAAGCCACTAAGGAGATAAAGCTCATGTCCCTGGCAGGAGCCCTGCTTCTGCTCCTTTTTCCATAACTGGCCCTCAATGCTTGTTTAGTTAGCCAATGACAGGTAAGATTCCCCAAGAGGGGAACCGTCTAAGACAGGCATGGTGATATGGAGGCCCCAGGGAAGGACTTGGGGGGCTATGGAGAAAGGGGATGGCGGACTCTTGCTCCTCGAGCTTTGACGAAGCCTGAGTCCCCAGTCTGTCTGCAAGAAGTCTCCGAGAATTCCTTGGCTATCTGCCTCCTCTGCCTGACTTAAGCCTGAAAACAATGACAGAGGGTGGTGCAGCCCTGTGCTGAGAATGGCAGGCTCCCCCTAGTGATCAGGGGCGAGAAAGGATATGTAAAATCCTGTAAAGCCTGTCTTGCTAAGATTGCTCTTAGTTAAATGATAAAGGTCTAGGCAGAAAATGAGTTTGTTTTCCCAAAGTTTTGCAGCCTTTTAGATGATAAACCCTGACTCAGAAGAAGACCTAATAGTTCTACGTATGTTATCCACTGTTTACTGCCTGCCGGTAATGATTAATGTAATGATTAATAAGTTGTACCTGAACTCCTGCACACACACACACACACAAAACAATAAAAGCCTGTCTAGGAAAGTGTCAGGGACTCTCCCTTGGAAAGAGTTTCCAGGCTGCTCTGAGGAGCTCCCCCATTGAGGGAGAAGCCATGCCATCCCTTTTCCTCGACCGGACTCAGTGGTCTGTGTGAATTTGTCCTGACTTTCCATCCATAACGCCACGGGCACTGCAGGCCAGTAAACACATCAATCATGTAATAACTTTTTCTTTGTAATTCTTCCTCTCTGTAAAATCTTCTGTCATGAATGACCAGACAATGCCTGCATACTTTATTTTGTCACTGCCTTTTCTTCTTTCTTCCTCTTGTTTTCCTTCTGAGAGTCATGTTGAGTACTCAAATCATATCTAGGATGTGGCTAGTACATGTACTACCAAGAACAGCATTGTTCTGTAAATAATGTAGGTCAGGTTTTAAAATAGAGAGCAGCCCTATTTCAACTACAAAGTCCTCAACAATAGGTATTTTCCATTCAGGATAATGTTCAGCAGGAAAATTTCAGCTATAACTCTTCAGCATTCTGCTATATCTCATTTCTGTTTTTGTGAGTCCTCATTTCTTCTGAAAAGTGGAATCCTAAACGTTCTCTGGGTTTCCCACTATAGAAAAGTGGTTTTCTGACAGTGTACTCTAAAAAATATGTCTTTTGTTTAACTTATGGAATATTATTTTTTCTTACTATAAAATCCCCACTAGAAGGACTAACCACTCCGAGGTTGTGACATGGCTTGATCTCAGCGTGAGCTTTGATTTACAGTTTAATGGTCTGATGTCAGAATTTTGCCTGGAGTTTTAGGACCCAGTTATCTAACCCAGCTCTCCTGAATCCCAGTGGTGTTACTTGGGGTAAGGTACTCACCTTTTAAGCTTTAGTTTCTTATCAAGCATAGTGATTCAAAGAACCCTTACCTCATAGTATCATTATTTGAATTAAACTGCATGTAATACTTAGCATAGTGACAGTATATAAAAAAGCAAAATAATTTATGCTGTTATTTTAGAATTTAAATACACATGATTTGGAAATATGCACATCTTATTTTTGTGTGTTATTGTGTGACAGAATATTAGCAGTTTCAACTTTTTGCTTTTGACGTGAGCTGTATGTCGGAGTAGTCATTGTGTTTCCATGTATACATTAAACATATATATTCTAAGTCTGCTAAAGTTCTATATTTTTATATTTTTAAAAAGTACTAGACCAAAAGGCAAGAGATTAAAAACAAATAAGTTTTAAAGTTATACTTGTTGAATGTAACAAATATATGGCAAAATAACTAAAGTGAAACTAGTAAGTGGAATTCAGAAAGATTAATTTTAGTTAAGAAAATACATTTAACTCTAAGAAATGTTGGGGATTAACTGTTTTTCTCCATGGGACAGAGGCTTTTTGCTCCCAGCAATCTTCAGACAGGATGAAAGTTTGTGTCCGATCATCCTATGAGGATATGAGTTAAACCTAGTTGTTTTAGATAACCGAATCCAAGAGATTTTTTTAAAAATCAAAGAGTCATGTGGAGACAAGGACCTGAAGCCGGGTTTGGAACGTGTGCAGTTTAGTGTGGAGACAGGTTGTGCTTATCTGAGGGTGACACCACCTTCTCAGCAAGTGATGTAAACACGTATGCCCATCAAAGCTGACGTAAACAGGCGCCTGTCTGAGCTGATCTATTCAACATGTGTCTATCAGGACTGAGCAAAATAACGTGTGCTGATCCAAATTAAAAAAAAAAAAACAGGTTTATGAGAAACTGCAAAATCAACATGACTATGCAACCAAAAGAATCATAAAAGCAGAGGCTTCAGACCATGGTTGCTGCATCTGCAGAGCAAGTCACTTTGAGATGTGTCCTGCACGTCCACTTCAGGAAAGAAGGAGCCAGGCTGTGCTTCCACCCTTTGACTCTGCCTTGCCAGACACTGACCGCCTAGCCCAATGGCCTCCCAGATCTGAACCTGATCCGGAGTCTTGGGACCTGGGATTGTTATTTCCCAATTATTTTGTGTTATGTTATTGCTGATTGTTTGTGGGTGATGACTATTGTTATTAGGTTAATATTATTGTTATTAGATTAGTAGGGATTTGTGTTGAATATGTGCGAATGAAAGATGAGTGAATAGCATAGGCACCTGTGTTGGCTCACTGAAACTCCTTGGTGTTGGTGTCACTCGTAAGGCTGGTGGCTTTATATGCAGAGTGGCACTTTCAGTTCTTAAGGCCCCAGTTAGGAGACCCAAGTGGGAACTGAAGGCTGAATAATAGGAAAGACTGTATCTCAAAATGTACATTCTCAACAAGTCACATGACTTTAGTGCTGGGGAAATTCCCAGCTGTAAGACATTTCTACTGATACTAAAGACATTGAAGTAAGTTGCAACTAATATGAATACATTGAGATAAGGTTTATATATGTAAATATATAAATATATATCTCTATGGCATATATACATAGGCATATACTGTATTTTGCTGTGTATAATGAACAGATTGTTGCTTAAATTTTTCAGAGAAAAATATTATGTATGTGTAGCACCTGAACTACTTTGTATGTGCTATTGTGTTTTGTAATTATTTGTTACATAAAATTTCTTGTACCATAATATATTTAAAAAGAAATGCTAAAACTCATTTATAGTACAAAAAACAAGTATCTAAACATAAATAAATGAAAAATTGAATTAAAAATTAAAGCAAATAATTTTTTTCCTAAAAGTTTAAGCAAAAATGTGGGTGTGCATTATACATGAAAAAATAAGGTATATAGTCTGTCCAGAAAGTATCCAGCCACATAATATTAAAAAAATAAAGATATTTATTGAAAAAGATAGAAGATACAAGAAACATTGTACATCGGACAGTGATACCTCAGTCCCCTTCAAAGTAGGCACCTTGGCACCTCACACAGTTCTCCCAATTGCCATCAGCTTCCCTGTCATATTTTCCTGCATTTCATCAGTGGTCTGAAATCTTTTCACCTTTCAAAGGTGAGTTTAGTTTCAGGAAAAGCCAGAAGTTGCAGGGTACCAAATCTGGGCTATACAAGGGCTGAAGTCATCTGGGTGATTTGATGTTTCTCCAAAAAACTGCATGAGACATAAATGCGTGAGCAGGCTGGTTATCATAATGAAGGTGCCAATCACCAGTTGCTGCCCATAGCTGTGGCCTTCTGAATCATCCAGATAGTTTCTGCAGAGGAAGGTTCAAGCTTAACACAGAATTTGATGGCAATTTGTTGCTCTACTTGTACAGTCATGTTGGATGCTATGACCCACAGTACACATGCTCACTCAGCAGTGTCTAACACCCCGACTGATTAGTACAGTGAAGTCATCATTGCTCATGCATGTGTATTCCAGTCCACCTTCCTTGGCTGCCAGGTTACATTGATGTAACCTGCTCTCATTATATTAAGAATGGCTGGACTTTTTCCAGACAGACCTTGATATATATATATATATATATATATATATATATATATATATATATATGAGAGAGTGTATATATGTGTATATGTATGTGTATATATATATATATCTTTTCAACTGTAACTTAAACACTTATTTTTCTCTTGCCAATACTAATGTAATTTGTTAGTATGTTCTGTTATCACTATAAAACATTTTCATTTGATTATTTGGCAAAATGTAAAACAAGAGAAATGTATTCATAATTATAAAGTATTATGCATTATAGTGTAGCTAGAATCACCAGATAAAATATAGAATGCCTAGTGGAATATAATTTTTAAAAAAAACTAAAAAGTTTTTCAGTATAAACATGTCTTCACTATTAACTTTTTTATTTGCTAAATCTAGTGGTTTTAACTCTAATGCGGAGGTGTCAAACTCATTTCACCGGAGGCCACATCAGCCTCATGGTTTCCTTCAAAGGTCCGAATGTAACTTTAGGACTGGATAAATGTAACTACTCCTTAACATTTAAGCAAAAGGTTGGCACTGCTGCCGGGTAGAAACAGGTGGCTGGTCAGATAAAACAAGGTGGAGGGATGGATTCAGCCCACAGGACTTGTGTTTGCTACCTGTGCTCTAAAATATACCACACAGCGATTCTCTATTTGAAGCTGGTAGAGTATTTAATATTTTATATTTGCATATGTACAACATAATTTTTTGTTCAGCAAAATTATCTTTGGTATCACAGTTTATCCTTATTATGTTATCTGAGTGTAAGATTTTGCTTACCAATAGCATCTCCTAACTAATGAATGCATTGTTATTATTTTAAATATATACTAAAGCATATGCTATATTATCAGTGAGTAAAATCTGCATTCGTAGAGAGAACACTTTGTCAGTACCTAGTGTTTTGTGTACGTGTGTTGTTGCTTTTGGATTAATATGTGACTCGACTTTATTTTATTTGTTCCTTTATTCATTTTTATTTCATAACGCATTTTCCAAACTTAAATAGACTGTAGGCATGTATAAATTCACAGCCTATTTCCTAAAATAAATCTTTGGTGTAGATTTTTCTTTTACAAGTGCATTTGAATGTGTGTTTTATCAATTTGTTTTCTCAAGTCGGTTAAGCCCTGTTGAACTATTTTCCTTCCTGGAGAAATAGGCAGTTGATTCAAAATGTCAGTACTATTTTTTAAAAATGATTTTATTTATTTATTTTTAGAAAGGGGAAGGGGTAGAGAAGAGAAGGAGAGAAACATCAGTGTGTGGTTGTCTCTTGCTCATCCCCTACTGGGTACCTGGCCTGCAACCCAGACATGTGCCCTAAACTAGGAATTGAACTGGTGACCTTTTGATTCTCAGGCTGGCACTGAATCCACTGAGCCACACCATCCAGGGCTAATACTAATTTCTTAACATTTATATTCTTGCTACTACTATTATTGTTAGTGGTACTATTGATAAACCTGTTTATATATGACATAAATATTTTTATTCATTATTGGTTTAGAATTTAGTTTTGCTCTTAAGATATACATAATAGTAATATATTATAAGGCCTTAAACAGTAGCATGTTTTCTTCCAGTTTTTTAAATAAGTGTTAAGTGATTAATCACAATCTCTTCTTTAAATAAAAAAAGTGTTAGTGTATTGGGTTCCTGTAGATCCCTGAGGAGACATAGGGTTACTGTCTCTGATGATAAAGCTGTACTGGTTTTGATTATTAGAGGCAGTGGGGTCATGTGTGAAGGGTATATTTATATGGAGGAAAGACCAGTTTGATTTTTTTTCTGAATAAATTCTTTTGGAGTCAATACCAGTGCAAAATAAATTAAGACAAACTTACTCTATCTTGGTCATATACATTCAGTTTTAGTACCTGTAGATAATATGTAATAGAAAATTTTATTTATCTGTTTTATATTGTCATATTGGAGCATAATATTGGGGAAAATGGGGAGAGGTAGAATAATACAAAATTATTTTCATATTTTAATAACAAATCACAACCTCCAGAGCAAAAATCTTGTCACTGGCTTGCTGTCTCTGGCATGCACTGACACTGACCCCTAGTGGTGAGATAGCCTGTCCACTGTGCATTGCTCTTGCTCCTCAATTTTTTGTGGGTGTGGGTGGGGAGGGGCAGTAAGCATAAGAATCACAGTAGAGGATTAATATCCAAATTAAGTAATTAAATGAGAAGATAAGATAAGAATTTTAAGAATTAAACTTTATGTTACTTAATTTTCCTAGAAAACAAAGAGTAATTGCTAAAACTTCTAAATGAATTAACTTGCATGGTGAATTCAACAATTTACTTACGCTAAAATTACAGTTACCTTTCATAGAAGTAGGGAAATAGAAAATGTAGAACTTGAAGCTGTCATTTTAAATGAATGTACATTTGTTTTAATAATTGCACCCTTTGTAATTTAAGTCTCAAAAAATAGGCTCCAATGAGTGCTTAATCTGCTTAAGATATTGCACATAAAGATTAATTCACTCTAGGTGTCTACAATAGCATTAGCACTTTTAAAAAGTGCATTGCAAGCCTTTTGGTATGCGGGCACAATAGGAAATGGCGTCAAATGTTATTAACACACCACATAGAATGAACAACTAAGCATAGTATTTTTTCCCTTTCTGTGTTTCACTTTAATAAAACCCTATATCATTTCAATATTTAATGCAATTAACAACAGTCATGTGAATAAACTATTAGATTATTAGCTTTTTTTCCACCTGAAGTATAGTTGAGGGTTATTATGTTTTGAATAATTTTATTACAAAAGCCTGACCTACTGTGATTATTTTTCAGGAAATATTATCATGATGTTTTTTTTTAAAGTATGCATTACATTTAAAAATTATAAGACCATAGTAGAAATAATTAATATAATATATTATAAAGAATATATGACCTCAGGGATCATTCTATGGAGAGCACCTCTGTGGAGTGCTATTAGGAGTTTCCACTATGGAGTACTGACTCAAAAACTTAAGGGACTTGTTAGAATTATATGGTTACAAGACTTTTTTTCCCTATAGATACCTTAGCATCTTTAATATTTTAATGTCTGGCTCTTTAAGAAAGGGATATAAAATGCAGTGTTTTCCAAATTAATCTAATGCAGACATTTTGCAAGCAGTATACAATTGAAATATTATAGAAAATGCTGACCTTTCTGTTTCCTCAAATTCTTTGAGTGTTTTCTTCTCTATGATTTCCACATTGTGTTTTTGTTGATATACATGTGCAGAGGTATATGTAAGGTCAAATAACTGACTGTGGTAATGGAAAAATGAGATTTCCCCCTCAAGTACATAAAAGGGAAGGTGAGTATGTCTCTCCTTGAAGGTGAATAGTCCTCATCTCCTGCAGCTTTATCGGAAGGACATCTATATCACTTTAGTATTTTCCTTAAAGCTGCAAAATTTTGCTCTGGTATTAAATACAGGTTTAGCTCCCGTGCAAGATCTGAGGGAGAATGTGATCCTAGCCCTCTTCTCTGCTAGGTCAGTTAGCATGCTTGAGCACAAAACATTCTTTTGCTTAAATGGCAACCAAATATATGCCTATAAAAGTGCAAAAGTTTTCCCTAAACCTCTGCCCTCTGCTTAAATGAATACTGCACTTCCTGTTTTTGTATCTTTTTAAGTTGTATACTCCAGACTCTAGTAACTGGTAAAAAATTTAAAAGCTTTATACTTTTCAATGGTAACTATTGAAAGTTTCATTTTTCCCGTAACATTTATTTTTTATATTAAGTGAATTAAACCAAAATAAATATTCAGAGTATTGAAGACCTCCATATTAGTTGCATTGTTTGCTTGCAGAAATTATTAGTTATTTTTCTTTTAATTATTCAGTGATTTTTCATGCCTTTAACAACACTTAAATATGTCCTTTTACCCTCTAATAAAGTTAATAGCCTTTATTCAATTATTAAATGTGCATTTCCCCATTGATATATTTATTATAGTTTGAACATTGTCTTTCAAAGTTGTATTTTGAAGAAAAAGTTTATTATTTTTAGATATCTAGCAATAATAAAAACATTAACTTTCTAAATAACTATATTTTGAGGGAATTGATCTCTTCTCAAAGCATGGAGCATTCTTTCTTTTATTTTCTTTTTTTAAATTTCTTACATATTTCACTAAATTCAGTTAATTTGTTAACATTTTTTATTGTTGTTCACGTATAGTTTTTTGCCTTTTCTGCCTATAATGGTTAGTGATGTTGAGCATCTTTTCATATGTCCCTGGACCCTCTGTATGTCTTCCTTAGAGAAATGTCCATTTGTATCATTTGCCCACTTTTTTTATTGGAATGTTTGTCTTCCTGGTGGTGAGTTGTATGAGTTCTTTATTTCTTGGTGAGCTAAAGGCTTTGCCAATGTGGTTATAGATCGGGGCTCAACATGTAGTTCTGGTCTGCAGACTCTGTAATAAAACACGTTTGTATTTTCTAAAGGTTTTCTCCAAATATTCTATTATTTTATTTTCACATACACACACAGAACAGTGAAGAAAGCGAGTGCCAGTTGTTTTCAATTTGGAATGACATAAATGATTTAGATCATATGTAAGGGGGTAGAATTTGTTTACTTAAGTAAAAATTCTCAATCCAGAGGAAATGCAAAATAAGATTCTAGAGAGGTAGGGTTAGTTTCAGCCTTCAAGTCAGAAGTGAGTTTTTGCTTTTGTTTTCAAATGAAATTTTTTGTTAAAGTCTTGTAAAAAATCCATATGGTAACGTTACTTCAGGCAGATATTAAGAAGAACAAGTTACATTTTTCTCCCTTATTTGCTAAGGTAATTAGCGTCACTTAACTTATTGTTAATAATATAAAGTGGCGTAAGAGTTGAGATTTTAAGTCTCTTGGGACTTTATCCATTCTTTTATAATTATATTTCAACTAGGTTCAAGATTTTACTCAATTGATTTTAATTGCAAAATCATGTATTTTAATAATTCAACATTCAAATCTTATGAAATATATTCTTTGGCTTTGTGAAGACATAACCTAGCAGACAAAATAGAGACTTGAGAAAAATTGAAATTTCAGTCATGTAGCCTTATTTAAGGTTTTTAACCTCTTCACTCATATTTTTCAGGATAAATATATAATTATTATAAAATAATATTTTATTAATTAAAGAGTTCTCAACTGCTCTAATATATATATACATTTCCCTAAAACACAAACCAAACAGATGCTTTAAGGTTTGCATACAAATTCAAAAATTCTTGTTTTAGGGTTATAATAATTTAAAATTAAAACTACTGTGAACTTTTTAAAGATTTTATTTATTATTTATCTTTAGAGAGGATGGAAAGGAGAGAGGGAGTGAAATATCAATGTATGGTTGCCTCTCATGCGTCCCGAGCTGAGAACTGGCCAGCAACCCAGGCACTTGCCCTGACTGGGAATTGAACCACAATCTTTTGGTTCGCAGGCTGGCACTCAGTCCACTGAGCTACACCAGCCAGGCCAAACTACTGTGAATTTTAATGAATTGACTTCAAAATGGAAAGTGATACCCTTTGGGAAATTGGACATAAAAAAAACTAGTTCTTCTGATGTATTGTTTGTTATGTGTGTTGTTATTATATTTCAACACTCTAAATAGACTCATATACTATATAATATAGTGGATATATAAGTTACTAAATGGGTATGTAAATTGCTAAACATATAATATAATAGTAAATATATACAGGTACACACATATATGTATATTTATACATATATATTGCAATTTTACATTAATCTTGTGGCATTCGTTTTATTGAGTACTTTAGCTTGTATACAAAATCATTTATAAATGCTTCTGTAACAATTTTGTCAATTGCTGCCAAAGCATTTAATATATTTATGCAATATGAATGAAATTTGTCATTACAGTGAGCTAAATAGCTCATATGTATAGATACATACAAATTTTCTTTTTCCTAAATTTAATCTAATTAACTCATGTGCTTTACTACATTTTTCAAATTAGACATGGCTAGTAAAATGAAACCTTGAGTTTATTAATTTTTTTTCTGTATTTCTAAAGTATTTCTGGACAGATAGACTGGGTTCTGACTCCCAGGGCTTCCCCTATCCTGTTGTAAACTACTTACATTTCCAGTTCAGTCTTCAGTGTTTTCTAGCTCTGCTGTCGCAGGACTGAAAATTCTCTCCCTGTGTTCTCTTTGAGGCCATTGCCACCTGCTTTCATCTCCTCAGAACCTGCTTACCATAACAGACTCTAACTGCTCTCTGTCGTAATCATGTCAACAATAATCCAAACAATAGTACACTTTGCAGGATAAAAATACCATCCCCTTACAGAAACGATTTTCTGTTAGTGCTCGCCAAACTCTGCATAACAAGGCTTCGCCATCTCTTCTTCCAATTGCATCTCAATAAAAATAGCCCCTGGCAACTTGAAAAGCCTCCCACTAACTTACATACTTTATCAGTTAAGCATTTGACATTTCCTACTCCTGTTTCTTTATTCGTGCATCTACATTTTTTTCTCTGAAGCTTTACTTAAAGGTGTAGATCAGCTAATTCCCTTCAGAAGTTGATCATTTTCACCCATGGATTGAGGATATTAAAATAATATATGACTTGATATGTGAAATTATTGACTTAATATTCTACTGTTCATAAATGATGACTTTAAAACTCAAAGAGGAGACATAAAGGCACTCACTCATCTGAAGTCTCATGCACATCATCTAAAATAATTTGTGTTATTTTAATATGTGTGTGTTATGGGGTTAGCACTCAAATAATGTAGTCATGCATATTATGGGGGGTAAGAAATATTTTAACCACTTGAGAAAATAAATTGTTTTAGGTTGGCAAAATCTTTAATTTTATAAATGATCTAAAATTAGCTAGACCAATAAAAAGAACATTTTTAATTTTGAATCATTTAAGAAGTTGACACACAATGCCCCTTCACCCTAGGATATTTTAGAGGGTATTTCCTGGAAACAAGCACATTTTTATACCTAACCACCAAAAAAAACCCACCAAAATCAGAAAGTGACTATTGCTATATTATTACCATCTCAATGTCAAACTTCTATTTATAAGATACATCACATTTGTTTATTTTTAAAAAATTAGATTAAATGAGAGCTAATCTTGAATCCAGTAAGGATGGCAGGAAATTGAATGTCAGTCATTTTGGAGAAAGACCTCTCCATCTTTACCAAGTCCCATTGTAGTCTAGGACCTTTCAATTGGCTTTAAAAAATCCCTGGTCTGTAACTTTTCACAGTGCTCTTTCTCTTGACTTCAGCCTTTGATGGCTGACTGCTCCATCGGACAGTGGATTTAAGGCTGGTGTAGGTTCCCTCAGGGGCAAATATGTCCATAAAGAGAGGTATAATAGTTGAAATGTATGTCAAAATGTACCGGATTGAGGTAAGATGAGGAAGGGAACCTACATTAATGGATGGTGCCACCTTTAGACTATGGAGAATTAAACCTTGTATTTAACTTACCGCTAATGTTTTTCTGATCATAATGCTATGCCCGAACAAAAACTGAATACAATCTCATATCTGCTTATTTCATATGTATTGTGCAAATATTTAGAAAATCAGTTTTTTAAATAATTCTTATTCAAAAATGTGTTAAATTATACTTTAAAATATGACAGTAATTATAGTGAACTAAATTCAGGCTAATAATCATGCCTTAGAGAGTTTTAGCCCTGATGTTCTCCTAGAGAAGTAAATTAAATCAGAACTTTCATGACCTCTAGTAATGCTTAGAGAAGATACCATCTGGCTTCTTCCTTAAGAAAAAGAACATACTACATATATCTCCAAAATTTTATGTTTGATAGTTTATGTGTTTATATACTATAAGAATATTTGAGTATCGATGGACAAGGCTAACAATTAATACATTCTGCCCATTATCTCCCCCCACCTCCCCTCTGGTTACTGTCAATTTGTTCTTAATTTTAATGTCTCTGGCTATGTTTTGCTTGCTTGTTTGTTTTGTTGATTAGGTTCCAGTTAAAAGTGAGCATGGAGTTTGTCTTTCACGTCCTGGCTTATGCTCTCCAGTTCCATTTATGCTGCTGCAAAGCGTAGGAGCTCCTTCTTTCTTTCTGCTGTGCAGTATTCTATTGTATAAATGTACCACAGTTTTTATAAGAACTAGGACCTCTTCTACCTCCTGGGAACAGAGGGGTATGGGTAAGAAAATAAGGCCCTTGCTTTCTTGCGTTTTAACATACAGTGGTGACAAAGTAAATAAATAAATGAACAGATAGATCAACAATACTATTTAAAGTGGCCTTTTGAAGAAAATAAAACCATAGGTATGATCGTGAGAGACTGGGGAGGGGGGTGGGAGTTAAGCTCTTTTTTCTGAAGTAAAGAGCATTTGACCATTGAGCATTGAGCATTTGACCAAGAGCATTGTTTGACCATTTAAGGGCCTATTCAGGCCATTGTGGATAAAGTTAATGAATAGGAAGGAGAGTTGGATGGTAGGAGATAAAGTCAACGTGTTAGTCAGACAGGGAATTTTAAGACTAGATAAGGAATTTGAATTTATTTAAGTTCAGTAAGAAACCAGGGGAACGCTATTATCTGACTTATATTTTAAAATATTGATTTTTGTTTGATGTCTCACATTTGTATCTACAGACATATCCAGTTGCTAAGATTTCTAAGGACAGCCCTTTCAGTGTGCTTGCTAATATTTTCACTTTTTGCCCAGATGTTTTGCTGTTGGCAGACAAGACATAGTGTTGAGGGGAGATATACATCTCCCTGAGATGTGTTTAAACATTTCTGTCTATTATGAGAATGGTTTGGGAGCCTGTTAAAAATTCATCCAAAAATAAGTACATACTTGTGATATCTCAACTGAGAATAATTTAGCACCTTTGTTACTTCTATTCACAGCTAAATTATCTTTGTTTTTACATTTGTTTCATAGATATAAATTGGTACTATAAAAATTGTCATAAACCTTTGTTGATGCAGAGAATCAAAAGTAAATGAAAACTTAGTAGTATAATATGCCTGATTTGCTTTTGACAACATAGGTCTTCTGGGTCACAGTATCTTTGAAGAAAAACATGCTCCTGCCAGCTTTAGGTTCTATTTTCATATTATTAGGTATCCACTAAGTGCAAAAAGCCACATTTTTTTCGAAACAGAGACCCAGAGGAGTAAGCACTTACTAATGAATTAACACTGAAGTTAGTTTTTTTGTCAAATATGAAAAATAGAGATTGCATGCTCCAAGCTTGTGTATCTGTGAGGACATTGTCACAAGTATCTGTTTTGTGATATAGTCTTTCCTATAAGCCAGCCTACAATAATAATCACCAAAAGCAATGAGTAATAACACCACACAAGAGAACTGGGGACAGAAGCCCAGCGTAGCTCTTTCTCTCCACAAGTGGAACATGTAGGACACAGCTCAAAGTGACTCACTCTCCTGATGCATAGTCCATGGGGTGAAGTCCTCTGCTTTTATTCTTCTCTTGGTTTCAAAGTCATGTTGATTTTGCACAATTTCTCATAACTCTGTTTTTCTTAATTTGAATAAGCACATGCTGTTTTCCTCAGTCCTGATAGGCACGTAGGCACATGTTATATACATTAGCTCTGAGAGTCAATGTTTATGTCAGTTGTAATAGACCCGTGTTGTTTTGTGCAACCTCATCGGCACATATGGTTTATGTCACTCTACTGGGCATGCTCTGAGAGGGTGGTGTTAACTTCAGATAAACATATACTGTACTGTGCATGCCGAGGGGCTGTATCACCCCCCAGTCATTGCTCTACTGTGAACGCTCCAAACATGGCTTCAGGTTTCGTTCTCTACATTCCACCCCTTAATTCCTCCAGTATTTACAGGATCCCTTAAAAATGGTTCCTGTTTGGTCGATATGAGAGAATATCCATGCCTTTGTGTTCACTCAGGACCATAGTACATTGCATAGTATTTGTATTGTTTGGTTGACAAAAATGAATATCAATAAATTGTCCCATGTCTACAAATTTTCTGTGTATGTACTATTGCAAGCATGCCCAACAATATAGGTTTTTTTAATAGGAAAATTGAATTATGCAAAAGACATCCCGAGGTGTTCCTGATGGCACAATTGATACATGCATAGATGATTTTCATTGTGTATATGAATGCTTGCAGACACAGTATTTATGTGTCCCTATTGTGGCTGAAATGTAGAGACAGACTGTGCATTTGTCTACAGGATGTTAAATAACCTGTTAATTCTGTAAAAAAAGAAATCAGTCCATGAAGTCCTTTTGAAAGGCAAATCCAATAACCTAAACAAGTTTTTAAAAATGACTCTTCCATTTCCTAGAAAGAGGCAAAAATAATCTCTGATAGAAAGCTTGCTTTCAAGAATCTTTCTACAGTAATGGCCCTACTTATAAATTTATAGAGCCTACTGTTTTCTCGAAGTGTTCCTCTCCTTGGCTCTCACTTCAGAAACTTAGTAAGACAGGAACTAGTACCTGTATGGCAGCATGTTGTAACACTTGATTCTATACCATAGCATCTAAAGTGAATGAAATTTAGAATGCTTACCTAACAGCAGCAAATCATAAAATATTCGAGCCAATAGTTTTTGTTTGTAAAAAGTATCATATTTTTGTGAGTTGTTTATTTTCTATTATCTTTGTAGTTTCAGGAGCATAACTCTTTCTATTTGAGTGTCAGATTATGAAATATGTGTGAATATAGAAATAATTTAGACAATTTTATAGGAATTTTAACTTGGAATGCTATAAAATGAAATAAACAGGTTGATTTGAGCACTTTTCATGTGATTTATTATGTTTACACACATCTGTTGGTTCTACTTTTCAGTAAATCTGACAATTAAATTTAGTAATATTCCCTCTTCAGAAGAAACAGGTACAGAGACAAACATATACATTTTTTACAGGAAAAATATATAATTCTCCCCATCTGCAATGTTTGGTACCTTGTACTAATTAAGCAGAGCAATGGCACTATAAAATTCTATTGCTTAGAGGTCTCAGTGTTGTTATGAAATCATATTCCCACTACTAACATGACAAATGACAGATATATTATTTCAGAATTGAAACATAAGGAAAAAGGAAAGAAGAATTACTGATATCCAGATGGGCTATGACACCAGTAAAAATAACGATTTTGTTGCTAAGAGAAACAACTGTACTTATAAACACACATAGATCTCCTGAGTTATAGAAATATAACCAAAGACACTGAAATAGAGAACAGGCTGACAGTGACCAGAGGGGAGAGGGGAGGGAATTTCGGGGGAAATAAGGGAGGGATTTAGAGGAACCTATATAAAGGATATATGGACAACAACTGAGAAGGGTGGAAATGGGAGGGAGGGGGGAGGATGGGGGGTGGGATGGGATGGGAGTAATAGACAGAAAACTGTACTTGAAAAATAATTAAATAAAAAAATTGGAAAAAAAAGAAAGTATTATTCAGAAAATTACTAGTATTGCCTAATGATACAGCTTTTAGTAAAAATATATACTTACATGGTACATTATAATAATTAAAAGCATGGACTTAGAGAAAGAGAAATATCATATGATCTCACTTGTATGTGGAATCCAATGAACAAACTAGACAAACAAATTGAAACAGACTCATAGACAAGGACCGATAACTGTTGGTTGCCGGAGGGGACAGGGATTGGAGGATGTGTGAAAGAGGTGATGGGATTAAACATTACACGTGGCTAGTTACAGAATAGCCACAGGGATGTAGGTAAAGCATAGGAAATACAGTCAATAATGTTGCCATAATTGTGTGTGGTTTCAGTTAGGGTATTGGAAATATTGAAAAGTGTATGCAAAGTATGTGATTGCCTAACCTCTAAATAGTATACCTGAAAAAATAAAATTGAAAGAAAATGAAAAAGAAACAAAAAGCATAGGCTTTGTAATCACACAGCACAGGTTTGAATTAGCAATTTACCAAGTGTGTCCATGGGCAATTGAAGTAAACACTCTGGACTTTAGGTATTGTGACCTCCTCTGGGGCTCATAAGTATGGGGTTCTTTTTTTTAAGATTTTATTTATTCATTTATCTTTAGAGAGGAAGGAGAGAGGGAGAGAAACATCAATGTTTGGTTGCCTTTCGTGCGTTCCCTCTCTGTTCCCTGCAGAGAACTGGCCTGCAACCCAGGCATGTACCCTGACTGGGAATCGAACCGCAATCCTCTGGTTCGCAGGCTTGTGCTCAATCCACTGAGCTACGCCAGGCAGGGCAGTATGGGGTTCTTGATAGTTTTCATTTTAGTGGGTTGTTTTGAGGATAAGTGACACAATGCACATAAATCTCTTACTACAGGGTCCACAACTATTTGCTATTATTTTTATTAAACAAACAAAATAAGCTATTATTCTCAGTCCACCAGAGGATTTTGGTCTGAAAAATCTTGCTTCTGAAAGCCATAATTGACCTGTACTGTCTCATTATTTTATTTTACTTTTCCTATTTTCCATTGTTCTTACCAAATTTCTTCATTAAACTTATATTGTCATCATTTATATGAAAATATATAGAATCCACAAAACTATGAACTTTTGTATTTTCTAGATTTTTGTAATATGTATCATCTATTTAATGATAAAATAAAGTATATTTTAATAGCAGTGGGCCCTTTTATAGCATCAGCTCATTTGACTTTGAATATAAACTTATACTACATTTCATTCTGCATTTTAATTCACAGATGTGGACACTAAGGCATTATTACCCTAGGCTATACAGATAAGAAGTGGGCAGTAGTCCGGGTAGGTCTTCACATAGCAAATCCACAACTTTCAGCACCAACTGTAGCCAGTGCAACAAAGTCAGTATATTAAAAATGCTTTTTGAGTAGTGATGTCAATAACTACTTGCACATACCTTGAGTAATGAGTCATACATGCCAGTGCTTGTATCGCTTCTCCCTGCACAGATTGATTAACTGAGACTAATGAAGTAATGGTTGAGAATGTAGAAGAGGAAGTTTCAAAAAGCATGCCATCTCTAGCAAGGAGGAGACAGTGCTCTACTCTATGAGCATTCTATTATTTTTATTATTACATTAAGCACTATGGTGATACAATATACAACAGAGTTGAAAATTAGAAACATGGAAGAAAGGAATAAAGTATTTTAATTTTCCCAATTTAAAAAATTTTTATAATATGCCACTGAATTTAAAAAGACATATGCTTTACAGAATAAAATTTAAGCAATAGTTTCATGATGAATATTATTTTTCTATTTCTTTATCTTCCTTTATTACAGATATAATTTCCAAGTGCAGTTACTTTAAATTCATGTAAATATTATTATAATTATATAAAAACATTAAATAGCATTTATTAGGTGTTTACTGCATGTCCAGCAACATTTAGTAGGTGATAAAGTGTGCATAGCTAAGCATTTTACATTCATTATTCTCTTACTCATCATTATAATCCTCCTAGACATAGATTAGTATCAGTATTATTATAATTATCAGCACAGGAAATTAAGATTTAAACAGATTTTCTAGCATCCCCAAGGCCCTCACAGAGGTGATCTGAGGGCCTAGAAAAGCAATTTTCAACCTTTTTCATCTCACATCACGTATTAAACTAATTACTAAAATTCTGCAGCACGCCAAAAATATGTTATTGTATTTTTTGCTGATCTGACAAAAAAACAGGTATAATTTGGATTCATTCACATTGGGTGGCTATTGTTGTTTTGGCTGCTGTTGTTTTTAAATTTGGCAGTCTGAGAGAAAAGAGGTCAGTGCATCTGAGTCAATAGTCCATTGTTGTACGTTTTAAACATTTCCTGTGGCACACAGGTTCAAAATCGGTGCCTTAGACTAAGGCTTCTATGTAACTTTGAATATTTGGATTTTAACTGATTCAACTATTGTACATATGACCCCTTCTTTACTTATATTATGTATCTCATTTATTACAGTTGGTGCTAAGTAGGCTTAAACTTCAAATAATAGCATACAATGATTCATTTCTTTGTCACATAATAAGTTAGCATCTGTTATAGTCTATGCACAAAATTAGTTCAGCCACGGATACAAAAATAAAATGTTTAAAGTTCATTTGCCTTTGAGAAAGTTACCTTATCAAAGCAGGACATTGTGTACATTAAAAATGGCAATGCAATTGTGTAGTACTAAATTTCCTCATGTTACATGGGAAGGTAGGAAGATTTTAAAGTACTACGGGCTCCTTTCTATCATTATGGCCGTATGGCCTCCAGTCACACGTTTCAGAACTCCCCCCACAGTAACTCCTAAAAGCCTTTTACCTTTGGGTAAATCAGTGTTGACTCTAGTCCTGTACTCCAGGGACCACTTCACAGCAGTAGCCACAGGAAGGAATAGCGGGCTCCAGCTCTAGCATCTGATTTCAAGGGGCACAGTTTAGCTAACTTCTGGAAAGTCCTCCCTCGGTAGATTTCTGTGACTCGGGACCAGGTTCAACACCTGATTCATGCGCCCCAGCCCAAATGTTCTAATAGGCAGGCTGTTCTAGGAGTTAAACATGTTTCCCCAAATTGATCATATATAATTAGAAAGAAAATCACAAAGTTGTATAAGACTAAATATTTTGAAAGATTAAATCCATTCACTAGTGGGCACAAGTAATATTTATCTCATGTTTCCCAAAATGAATACTAGCTACCCACAGGTGATCTTTCTAAAATACACGTATGAAACAGTGTAAGAAACCATGTCTCCATTTTAAGACCTCCCCGATGTGATAAAATTAGTAAGATTTTTTGAAAAAATATAATAAGCTATACATATATATTTGTACATATGAGTACTAATTTGAGTTCTGTCCATATATATGTTGAAATTATATAGAATCATATAGAATTATATATATACTATATAGAATACATTAGGAGAAAGAGGAAATGATAAGTACATTGTCAAAGTGTGAAATAAGCTATATAGAATAAAATAGGATAAAAATTAGTGTTAAAGAAACAAAATTACATTCACACACATTTGCATAGATAAGTAGTTATGTCTATATTCAGATACATCATTCAGGTATTATTCTAATTGATTTTTATAAGTATTAACATTTGAGTGAATAAAATGTTATTAAAATATATAGAACACAAAAATAAAAAATGTGTAATTATGATACATGAGATATGATCCTCAAGTCAATAAAATAAAATGTTTAAACTATATGATCATTATAAAGGACAAGAATCTATAGATAATGAGTTATAAAAATATACAAACATTAAAAAATAAAAAATCATTTTAAAATGTAATAAAACTTAAAATGGAGTAGGACTTGAAAAAATGAAAGAGAAGATAAATGTCATCAAGGGAATACAATTTTAGTTCTTTTGGCTTGAGTCTCTCTGGTAGGAGCACTGGAAAATAAATAATTGAACTATGTTAGGCTAGTGAGGTAGGACCAGTCTTTAAATTACAACTGGGAGGAAAGGGGAGAAGAAAAAGAACCGGGCTCCTGGGACTGGGGAGGTGGTTAGACAGAGGAAGGGCTGGCCTTCGGGCCTGATGACCTGTCTACCTTCCTCTTCGTATTTTAATCTTCAATTTTCCCACAGCTACTTTCAAGATATGTCATCAGGAAACTGTTGAAGAGCATAAGCATGCTTGGGTAAACAGACAAACAAACAAAAAAAAACTGAAAAAACAAAGGAAAAACCTCTTAGATTCATTACTGATTTGACAAATGGAAATAAAAATAATGACAAAGTTCAGATTCCCAAATAGTATTATGAGACTAAAAATACCAGATTTTATTTTTGATATTTAACAACTTCATGAAATAACAGAATACACAAATAATAAAAGGGAATTGCAACCAATAAAAGAAAAATCCCAAATATTAAAGATTAGAATCTTAAAGATGAAAGACCAAATGATAAATTAGAGGAAGAATGAAGAAAAATGATTTAAGACCTTATTGCAAACAGAATCTCTACAATGTAGATTTTGGTATGATGATAACACATAATATAAAACTATTGTTCGTTTGCTCATTTCCTTCAGATTATTGTTTATTCAGTCATTCAGCAGTATATTAACTTAGACTTACTTAAAATTGTGATCTAGTACAAGTGTATAGTGTGCTGAACAACACAAGGAAACAGGTGATAAATACGTTCCTGAATAAATAAGATCATTTCACATAGTGATAAAAACAGTGAAGAAAATAAACAATCTTGTTAGGTGGGCATAGAAGGTAGGATTAAATTGTGAAATCAGGACAAATGTTTATGAAGGCTACCTCCTTAAATTACTTAGTGATGATTAACAGCTGATTATGGGAATTTGGTGTGGGAAGAATTTCATGAGAAGATGATTTAAAAAGCACAGAGGCTTAGAAACTGATCTGAGGAATGTTTTGGCTATAATAATTATAATATTTTATAATGAACTAAAGGGAGTATGGTGTGAGTTTAGATTAGCTAACTGAAAAGGGATTGATACCCACAGGATTTTAAAAACCTATGAGTTAAAAATGACTTTTTCAACAGTGGTATTATGAAAGATATATTTACAAGCTTATATTTTATTTCTGAGAAGCCCTCCCCTCATGCACGAAAAGGAATATACAATGCTGCCTATCAATATGCATACAATCAGATGACTGTGAAATGTGGAGTGTACTTCTCTTTTCAAACAGTAAAATATGCTCTTATGTCAGCCTATTCTGTTTTCTAGCAAATAATGTTATGGAGTGATTGGTCCTTCTCCAAGTACATATTATTTGGTCACCTGATCCTACCGCTTATACCCATCTCCAAATAAATGAGCTAGTGGCTCATCAGCCACTGGAAGCTCTATTTTCCCCTCATTGTATATAGTGTTTAATTTTCTCCCTTTCTCCAAAGACTAAAAAGACGTGAATGAATGAATGAATGAATGAATGAATGAATGAATGAATGAATCTAGGTACACTAAAAAGAACTTTTGAATAGAAACGATGGTTATTTTGCTTGAAATTGTTGAACATCTTTATCATAATAGTTAACCTGCAGTAGTCATCAGTTCTGTTGGCTGAGGTCTTTGCATGTGTTTTCTTATTTAACCCTCATCATCTCTGTGAGGCTTTTGTACCATTATCACCTGCCCTTTGCACATAAAGAAACTGAGGCTAGGAGTGATTAAAAACTTGTCAGGAACATGTACAAAGGACATATGGACAAAGCCAAAGGAGGATAGGATTGAGGGTGGAAGGTGGGAATGGAGACAACTGTACTTGAACAACAAAAAAAGGTGGAAAAAAAACTTGTCAATCAGTCAAACAGCTAAAAAAGTCAGAACCAACATTCAATGCAAATAGTGGAAAGCCAATGGTGCAGCGTTTGTTGCCAGACCCTTCAAGAACTGAGCACTTTCAGTATTTATAAGATAACATGCAGCAGCAGATGGAAGCAGTTCTCTTTCTTAACAAAGATGTTCTTGTCCCTCACCTTATGTGAATGTGGAAGTCAAATTCTTCCCACAAACATTTTGAACCAGACAATGATTTCTCCCGTCAGAAGGTTTATTTGACTTCTGCTCATGTACTGTCTTGATGTAGCTCTCCTTCTGTCAGTGTTGGGTCAGGGTGTTTTTATACAGGAGGAATTGAACATGAAATGCTGTGAGATTGAGACTTGTATTCTTTGCAGACCTTCAGAACACGGCTTTGTACTGAGATTTTATCAGGCGAACTTCTATAGTCGTATCTAATTAGGCTGGCAGTAAAGTATGAGCTCTTGAATAAAAAATCATGTTGGAGAGTCATTCTTTGCCCTATAGGTTATACAGCTCGGAAAAATTTAGAATTTATCATTTATAATGGGATTGTAATGCCCTTTGATGAATATCGTTTACATTCTGGGTTCTCATTTTGTGCCATTAGAGATGATGTTCCTTGTTTCTCTCACTAATTTGGTAGTTTACATTTAAAGAAAAGCAGAATTCATATATGTCCCCCCTTCTAAAATATTTAATATGTATCTTTGTAACTGCATATCAAACCTCATCATTTATCAGTTGAGATGTCTCAGAATGCAGTACTCTTTCTATTAAGGCAAATGCTCCTCCAGTAACTCGCGATTTTTGGTATTAAAAGAGTTGTGCTATTTTCTGGAACTCCTTCACATTACTGTAATTAAACAAATTAAATGTTATATGCGGTGAGCCGTTTCAGACTTCACCTTCTATAGTTTGATGTTTTCTCACTATATTTCTTGAACCCAATTTATTTTTTAACCAAATCACTGTCATTTTTACAGTGATTTTGTTTTTTCCGTTTCTCTTTTCTCTTACACTAGAGAATATCCTCGCATTTATTTATTTATTTATGTTGAAAAGTTTTATTTATTTTCAGAGAGAAGAAGGGAGGGAGAGAGAGGGAGCAAAACATCACTGTGAGGGAGAAACACCTATTGATTGCTTCTCCTGCATGCACCTACTGAGGGGGTTGTTCCTGAGCCCACAACCCAGGAACATGCCCTGACTGGGATTGAACTGGTGACCTTCCATTTTGCAGGGTGGCACCCAGTCCACTGAGCCACACCGGTCAGGACCTCACATTTATTTTTCATTTGACCCTTTCTATCAGCGTAACTCCCTGAAGCAGTCTGACTGAGAGAGACAGTAGCCTGTTTCACCACGCCCAGAATCATAAATAAGGACAAAGCATAGTGAAGGTGTGTCCATATGCTTAAATCCTCTTATTATGAAAATGATTACACCCAAGTATCTGAGAAATAAGTGGCTAGATTCAGAAAAAGCCTGAGCTTTATCAAGCAGCTGACTTTGGCAAATCATTTAACATTTCTATGGCGCATATTTCTCCTCTGATGGAAGGAGACGGGGTAGTGATTACCACAGTTTATGATGTAAAATTCTATGATTGTACTTCTGGTTGAAGTCAGACAATTACCTTAAACTTTTAAAAAAGAAAGTTGTAGAAACTGATTAGGTCTGGCAAGGGAAACTCCGTGCCTGGTATTTAAGGGTAGGAGAGATTAACTTTTAATTTAATATTCTGTTAGTGCACCAGGTGTTTACTTCTTTATTTTTAAGGTTGTTAGTTTTCAGAAGCTCTCTTTTGGAATAACAATTTACACTTTTACTTTTTCTCATCTTTTTGTTTTAACTATGCAAGAAGTGTCAGGGCATTCGAAGGACTAGTGATCATTACCACCCACTGTTTTAATGTACTCTCTTCAATTAATATGTGCAATACTCATATTTCTACCATAACCCGATGTGGTATAATCTGACAAATTGTTACCTGTAAGATGAAGATGTAGCCATTGGTTACCACTTTTCAACCTGATAACACGATAAACATATTACTTACTAATGAAAATCTTGCCCACAGTCATGTTTCTAATATTAGAAAAATAGTGTCATGGTAGAGTGCTCTGATTACTCAAACTATGCTGGACTTCTCAGTGTAAACTTGTAAACTCAAAAACTGAAGAAAATGTAGGTTTAGAATAGATTCTATCAAAAATTAGCAGGGAAATATTTCTGTTGTGAAGGATGGGGGAATTACACGTAAAAATTGTGACCTAGTTTATTTTTTTCCATCTAATTCTCTATGAATAATCGTTCCTCAATTTTACATTTCAGTGCATCATTGCATCTCTCCAAACCTTGCTGCTCATCACTTTCCCTCTTTTATTGCCCAAGGACATTGTGTATGCATCAACATTACATTTTCTAACTGCATTTTAATGAATGGTTTACCTGACTTTCCAGTTCACTGTGAGTTCTCCGAGTGTAAGAATGATTCTTGTTCGTATAAAAATACCTGAACTACAATCAGTAGCATGTGAATTTAAGATATAATCTGATAAAGTTAAATTATAATCTGTTGTAGTTCATTCAAACTGATGAAAGTTGTTATGTTTAAACAACAGTTGTAAAACGCAAAATTTTAGTATTATAAGTATCAATACAATTTATATACTTTTCTGCACTTGTGATCCTTCAACCCGTAGATAATTTTAATAATGCTAAGTAATCATATTTAGTTGGCCTACTTTCTTTTACTCCATCTGTTTGAATCTTCGATATATACTTATAAGAAAATAACATTTGTAACTTGTAACATTTGTAAATAAGTTACCTGTATTTGTAACTTATTTCTATGTTACTAACAATGCACTGGCTTTACTAATTATAAAGACAATGGAACTTGACACTTCTGATGAATATTTGTCATATAACATTGTGTCCCTTCATGTAATTTACTAAACCATTTCTAATTAATCATAAATATTCAACTGAAGCATGAGCTTGCCTGGAAGGTAAAAGAGAGAGAAAACAATGATGCAAGCTGTCATGTTTTTACTAACAAGAGAAACGTTAAATATAGGTAAAATTGGCATCTTAAAAGAACCATTTCTCTTTGCTTTCAACTTCATTACTTTAACTTACTAATGCATGGAGAAGTAACTTATATTACCCTAGTCATGTAAGACATCAGGAAATCACAGTGAGGTGGTGCTTTAGGGAGGTTCTGAGGCCATGTGATTAAGCCCTAAGAAAGAGAGGACTTTATGTCCTGCTTCCTCACATTATCTTCACATCATTATCTTCACATCATTTTCAATGAAATTTCACCAAAAATGTCAAATCTAGAGTGGTTTCAAATTCCTCATCTGCCTTTGGTAAAATGATTCAGTGTGCGTACTAGGGGAGCTACTCACTACGATGTCTGTTGCTGAGTCTGCAACTCCAGTGCAGTCAGCAGTCTGGAAATGGTGTCAGATGTAGGCCATTTAAGGTGGATTATTTTCTGCCTTGTCATAACCTTATTTCTTAAGCCCTTACCAAAATCGGCATTCACTTCTTTAGATTAGGCCTAATGTGAGTTCTTAAAAATATGTAATAAAGTTGCAATTTCTATGGCCCAGAGTTTTAGAGGTCAGTTAGAGTGGATTTGTATTATTTTGTTCCCTATTTAAAACATAGACCACACCACTCAGATATGTCCATGCGGGTTTTGTGAAATTTTTGACGTGTTTCTTTTCTTTTGTAACATGTCTGAGCAGCTTTGAAGCTCCTATTTTGGGCCCATTCGGCACAGGGTTCCTTACAAGCAGATGAATCCTTCAAAAGAGGGGCAGGCTGCTTCTTTTAAATGATTTGAAAGCAAAAATGAAAACTATCACCTCCATGAACACAATAAAATTCTTGCAGTATAATTTGAGGCAAATCCCTCTCTGTGCTTAGTGATATTAAATAGAAGCTGATAGAATTTGTGAAGAAAGCTTACATACAAGTACTTTGAAAATACTAACTATACCATCTGATGGAACAATATAAAAGTCGCTTTTCTGGGGAAGTTGTATGTGTATTTTTAATGAATCTTACCAGAGTGAAATATTTTATAGTAATCATGTATCTTTCTATCTTTTTCTATGAAAACAAAAACATACAATGACCTACAGGGTGCGTCAGATGGACAGAGGGGAATTACTGCCAGTGTTTCTCTGAGCATGTCCTCACATTCAACTGAAGTTAATGGAGGTTACTTTTTTTGCAAACTGAAAGTGCCCTATCATCAGCTGTTCTTTATATTAGCATCTTTTATTTTCATCATTCATTCATCTGGATGTGCCATCTTGGTGCAGTTCTGTCCCCCCAGGAGTTTATCTTAATGAAATAAAAAGATATGTCATGATTGCCTACCCACAAGGAGATTGTGGATCTGATAGACTTCTGAGAGAATGAAAGTCTTCTCTTCCTTATATTTCTATGGCCTTATTATAATACTTAGGATATGATATTATTTATTTGATTTGTTTTTATGTATAACATGAACATTGACAATAAAGAAGTACAGATGTTTTTAACCACGCTTGACACTTCTTAGAAAATATTCATTGATATCCAGGAAAGGGATTGATGGTTCATATGGTAATTCTATTTTCCATATTTGGAGGAACCACCAGACCATTTTCCACAGTGGCTGGACCAGTCTACATTCCCACCAGCAGTGAATGGGGGTTGCCTTTTCTCCACAACCTCTCCAACACTTGTTATTATTGTCTGGTTGATAATAGCCAGTCTAACAGGTGTGAGGTGGTGTCTCATTACAGTTTTGATTTTCATCTCCCTAATAGGTAGTGTCCTTTGATAAATGCTTGGATAAAGAAGATGTGGCACATGTATGTAATGGACTACTACTCAGGCAAAAGATGAAAAACTACCATTTGTGAGAACCTGGGTAGGCCTTGAGAATATTATGCTAAGTGAAATAAGTCATAAAAAGCTAAGAACCATATGATTGCACTCATATGTGGGATATAAAACTGAAACTCATGGACATAGACAGTAATGTGGTAGTTGCCAATGGTGGAGGAGTGGGGATAGAGGGAGCCTAATATGTGGTGATAGAAGATGTTTTGACTTTAGTCAGCGGGCATATAGTGTGATATATAGACCTAGTATCATACAAATGTACACTTGAAACCTATATGATCCTATTAATGTCACCCCGTGAACTTAGTAGAAATTATTTTTAAAAAGAAAAAATATTTTTGAATAAACTATATAAATAAAGGACAAAATCATTGGTGAAATATCTCTTGTGTTCCCTAAGTTCTATAATATGTGGAGCTGGGTGCACAGATTAATGTAAAGATTAGTGGGGCAACAAGAATGCCTTTGAAATGTAGTCAAAGTGAGGAGAGGACTAAACTAAATATACAAATAATTTTTGTCAGAGTTTAATAAAACAAAATATCATATGGATTTATAGTTGAGTGGCATTGTAGAAAGACTTTCAAAGACAATTTGTAGAAATGTATTACTTAAGATGTGTTTTAGAAAAGAGTATTACCATATTTTTCCATGTATAATATGCACTTTTTGTTCACATATTTGAGGGAAAAATAACAATATGTACTATACATGAGTAGTACTAATTCCATATCTATATAAATGTTTTTAATTCTTTTATTTATGCTTATGCATTCAAAGAAGCAATAATGATATCCATGTGCTAAAATACCCTGGAACATGATAATCAGTTTTCTTTCTAAATATAAATAAATAAATAATTTAACGAAAAATTAAAATGCGAGATTTTTTTTTCTGAAAGTTTGGACTGAAAATATGGGTGCACGTTATACATGGCCAAATACAGTGTTTGTAAATGAATGTAGGTGAACCTATTTAAAGAAAAATTTATTGTTTCTAGCAAAGCTC
The DNA here is from genome assembly GCF_014824575.4 of Sturnira hondurensis. NCBI lineage: Eukaryota > Metazoa > Chordata > Mammalia > Chiroptera > Phyllostomidae > Sturnira > Sturnira hondurensis. Next base: position 618,259 of record NW_028089315.1, read on the forward strand.
ATCATTCTGACACTGGTTGGGTGCGAGGAGCAATACTGCCCACGGTTACCACTGGAGGACAAGTCCAAGGCAGGCAGGCACTGTTACTGTGTTGCTCCCTATATATTGGAACTGCATACCTGGTACACGGCAGGTCCTCAAGCAATATTTGTTTAATGAGGAGATGGTAACATGTCGGAAAGTTTATACTAGCAAATCTTGTAGCTGGAAGGATCCTGTATGATCGTCTTCACAAGAATCATCTATGTGAAGAATAGCAAGTGTTAGAGAGTGCATAATTATGTTCTAAATTATAAAAGGCAGTTATAGGGAAGAGAATCTTTGAGTGCAGATCTCATAGGAATAGAGCTTTTCAGAATGTCTTCAATTTTAGAGGAAGTGGTGGTAGGCATTTCTGTAAATTGATATAATATGAAGAGTTTGGAGATAGTAGGTTTTTGATATAAATTGCTAGACTAAAATAAGTAAATTCATTTTGTGGAATACTTGAAAATAAGTGGAGTCACAATTTGAAAGATCTTGAATGTGTGTATGCATGTACAAAATTTTCGAATACAAAGGAGCTACTAAAATTATGCAAAGAAGAAAAACAAATTGAAACAGTCTCTTATTTCAGGCTAGAAATGTTAAAGACTAGTTAGGTAAAAATTAAAGATGTCAGGAAGAAAGAACACAATGTTTCTAGTAACTCTAGTGGTAGTATCCCCACAGTTTGTCTGGGAAGACTGAGAATGCTTCGGGATAGGGGACAAGACTCTCTTTCATGTCTCCATCTCTACACGAAGTATTGAAGTCCCACACTGTTTGTTCAGGGATACTTTTAAGTATCATAGCTCATGGATAGTGGATTGCCTGCAGGGATGAGTTATCGGAAGGTCTTTCTTCTGAATCCCTTGCTCTTATCTCTAGTCTTTATATCATATGCTCATTCTTAACCTTCATTATTTGATGTAATGTCTCCACACAGGGTGTTTGTATTTCCCATACAAACAACTGTAAACCTACTTTTACTCCACCCTGTATTTTTCTAATGCATTTCAGTACCATCATTTATCACCTCTTTTTTATCCTCCCCCCACCCACCAGGGCTATTGAATTTTTGATAGCAGAGCATCTGGCTCTGTGTGCAACCATCCAAATATGCCTTAACCTATGCTCAGGCAAGAGGTTTCTTTTCTTTTCTTTTTTTCCCTGTTTTCATGTAAGCAAAGGATACCCTTGAGACATTAGTAAGAGAACAGAGAAGTGAAATAGTAGAAAACAAACAGATTCATGCTTCCAGATGTAATCCTGCAACTTGTCTCTTAAAAAAAAAACACAGGTAACTCTAACATAAAAGCCCCATAGAAATATTAAAATAGGTTTTAATGATGAAAGAGCAGGAACCTGGATGGAAACCTGAGGAAAATATATCGACTTCTATACAAAATTCTATTCTCCTCAATATACCCCAAAAAGACTACAGGAAAAAAACCTTTATATCTAAATATATGTTCTGAAAAACAACTCTGTTAGAACAACACATGCGGTATTTCAGATCACTTGCAAAGAGAAAATAAACAAAGTCCTGAAAATGAATGAGCTCTCAAAGAGGTACATAGGCAAGATAAAAAATCAAGAATGACAAGCAATGCTATACACACACACATATATATATATACTAATAACATATTTAATTTTCATATAAATTGAATGAGGCTAGTAGTAAAAATTAAAATGCATTTAGAAAATTCATACTGAAACACCAGAAGGCAGGCTACTGTCAGGGTTTGTCCAATTACATCAAAACGTGGTTAGCCTGTGCTCTGTGACCTAGGACTTCATTTTCTCATCTAGCTAATTCTTATGCATAAAGTTCTTGAGATACATGGCTTTGAATGACTTAATTAAAAAAGTTAGCTTGTTGACTTGTTTGGGTCAAAACAACTGCCATTAGCACTAATGCGTTTGGAATTATTACGTGGCAGTGTGCCCCGGTGTCATATGACTAGGGATACGCTTTGACAAATAAGTAAAGGCTTGCTTTACTCTGTGTTTACAAAATAAATCTCTTGAAATACAGTGTGTGTCACTGCCTTCCCCTTTGTTACATAACCTCTCAGTTTAGGTCGCAATGATCTCACTGTGTCCTATGTCCTAGTGTGTCCTACAACAACCGTTTGCATTTCAGTTGCCATGTCCTACCACTATTTTTACTTATTACTAGTCTCTATTTCATACTGCCCTAATTCTGTTTTCAAAACCCTCCCCACACAGACTACTCCTCACGTTAGCAACATCGTTTTCTCAGGTTTTGCTGAGAGGGTCTTTTTGTTTCCATTCCACAAATATTCAGTGTGCTCATTCTGCCTGGAGATATTTATACACGTATTTTTCTTTGCTCTGAATTTCCCAGAATCTCATGTTTATGTTTGTGAATCTTACAATTTTGTGTAGATTGATTTTTTAAAAATGTGTCCCCATTGACTTTTAGAGAGGGAGGAAGAAAACGAGAGTAACATCTATCAACGTGAGAGAGAAGCATCGATTGATTACTCCCTGATTTGGTAGCTACAGGATGCCCTAACCTACAAAGCCACATGAGCCAGGGCTAAGTAGATTGATTCTTATCTCAAATACTGTAAGGGAACTTTTCTGGCTAGAATAAACTTGCCTACTGTCATTCTCAAACATCTGCGATTAGGAAAACTCCAAGAAAAAAAATGCAGGGCATTTTCTAAATATGTGATAATATTAATATCAGAAAGTACCACATTTCCATTTTTCCTTTTAATTTTAGAACCAAAAAAGACCTCAAATAGCAACAGGAATCTTGAGAAAGAAGAACAAAGTTGGAGGAGTCATGCTACTTAAAATCAAACTATACTATAAGGCCGTAATAATCAGAACAGCCTGGTGCTGGCGCAAAAACAGACACATAGATCAACGGAACAGACTAGAGAGCCCTGAAATAAACCCATTTCTTAATAATCAGTTAATATTTAACAGAGGAAGTAAGCACATAAAAGGGAGGATGCAAGGGAAAACAGCATTTATTTATATAAAATGTGTATTTATTCTTACATGTTTAAACTTCAGTCACCTTCAAAGTATTCTCCATTTGATGCAATAAATCTATCAAGACATTTTTTCCACTGCTCAAAACAGTTTTTGAACTCATTGATTTTCATGCCTTTTAGTGCTTCTGCCATTTTTTGTTTCAACTTTTCCACACCAGAGAAACATTTCCTTTTGAAGACTCTTTTTACTTCTGGGGAAACAAATAATGAAAGTTGCTCAGGGAGAGATTGGGGGAATGGGTAGGGTAGGGTACAGGAGTTACACTGGTTTTGGTCAAAAACTGGTGAACACTCAGTGTTGTGTGGGCAGATGGGTTCATGAATCGCCCAACACAAAATGGGCAAACATGTTGAAAGAGTATTCCAAAAAATTAACTGACTCCAAGTTCAGCCTTTCACAACAACACCAGCTGGTACACTGATACAAATGGGTTCCTAGAACTCTCACCTAGTGGGGGAAGCCTGTACTACAAACAGCCCACCCTCCAGAAAATAATTCTGTTTTTTCAGGCTCCCCCCCATTATACAATGAGATAAAGATAGTTTATTCAATAAATGGTGTTGAGAAAATTTGACAGATATGTAGAGAAAAATGAAACTAGACCACCTTCTTGTGCCACACAGAATAATAGATTCACAGCGAATTAAATACTTAAATGTTAGACCCCCAAACCATAAAATTTATAGAAGAAAACAGACAGTAAAATCTTGTACATTGTTCATAGCATTATTTTTTCTGATACTTTTCCTCTGGCATGGGGTGACTAGAGAAAAAAAATAAACAAATGAGGCCACATTGAACTAAAATGTTTTTGCATGGCAAAGGAGACCATCAACAAGGCAACCCACTGAGTTTTTTCTTATTTTAAATATTTCTTTGTTTATAAATATTGTAGTGTATTTTTCAGATGGGAGAAAATACAATGCAAAGTCTTTACAGAGGGGACAAAATGAGCTGGCCCTTTAATCAATAAGAATTCTAAGGGCAGGAAAGAGGCAGGAAGACATGACAGAAAATGGATCATTAAAAGGAAAGAGAAGAAAGTATATACCCAGCTAGTTTTATTGAAGTGGCAAGTGCTTGTGGGTGGAATAACATGTGGTATAATATAATTAAAGAATAAATTGCTAATTGTGTGCAGAAAGAATGCTATAAGCACTTAATTTGATCGTTTTTCTTCCATATCAATAAGGCATGCCGCTTATTTTTACTTTATATTTTGAATTAAGTTTAAATCAAGACAGGTTTCAAAACACATCTTATGCTCATTTATGTTTATTGTATTAATATTCCCTTTGTTAGATATAATTTGTAATTTATGATAACTATATTTCCATGTAAAGATATGTAAATACATTTGCTTTTACAAAAAACTTGCCACAAGCAAGCCTTTGTGCCTGAAGAAAAACAACTGTATCCTCCTAGAGATTGCCTCCAATGCAACTATCATTATCAGCATCTTCATTTATATCCCTCTCTCCAATATAATTTTAATTATTTTGGGTTGAATTGAGAACTTCAAAGTTATATTGTTACATGTGGTCCTAAACTTAAGATGCACACATATAAAATGCATTAATAAATATACAGAAATTCAATAAGTATAGTATGAGATGGTATTGAAAAGTATTTTTTACCAAAGTAACATAGTATGTTTCACAAAATATAATTTTTAATTTTCTGTAGAACTTTTTTGTTTCATTCTAGAAAATTAAATGCATATATGCTATTTTATTTATTCTAGTTGATTTTATACTCTTCTCAATTTCTAAACATTGCAAATAGGAATTGATGCACCCACAGTCTTTATCTCCAGTGCCTACTGGAGTCTAAACTCAAGTGCCTACTTGAGTTTATGCCCAAAGATAAATGTCTTCCTAATGTTTATTATATAATGGTTAGCCAGCAAATATTTGCTTCATAAATAGCTTATGGAGGAAACAAAAAATATACCAAAAATAACATGAAGGGGTTCCTATGCTTTTCTCAAGTTCTTAACTCAGTTACGGTATCTTCAGTTAGTAACTTTAACAATGTCAGTGACAGGGAATGTACTACCTACCTAACTCCACGAAGGAACATTGGATCTCCCTGTTAGAAATGCTTTCTCATTTAGCAAAACTAACCAACCTGTCATTCTTTCTCTTTTTCTGCACACCACGTACATACAAACAGCACAAGAGCAAAACAAAACAAAACAAAAGCAAATCGTTTTTATGCATTATAGCAGTTCAATATCTTGGTTCCCCCCAAAAATAATAATTGAAGAAAAATGGTTCCTTTCTTTCTGGGTAACCAACTTTCCTGAATTTCTTTTCCATCTTTCCTGAATTGGAAACTAAATCCTTTGGTAGCCATGTTAATGCCGGTCTAAGGCTCACACCTAACAAGACTGAAAGACTAACTTTAATGAGATCTTTGAAATAATCAATTTTTGTGCCAGGGATTCTCTCTGTCCTCTCTCTCTCCTGCAAATTCTACCTCGTTTAGTGCCTATGAAATCCAGTTTGCTTAGATTTTGAATTTACGGAGGGGTTATAAAACAGATCCACTGTGTTTTTGGACAAATCTTTAAAAAGTTTTCCCAATTAGTGAGAATACACAGCATGCACCCATTTAAAATTCAGTATTTAAATAAAATACAAATGAGGGAGGGAAGAGGGAGAGAAAGGCTTTATAATGAGGCCTCTGTCTTAAACTTTTAAACAGTAAATGGCAAATATAAACAGTTCTTAAAACTTCATGAATTTGTTTAAGTTGCACAACTTCCACTGGGCAATGTTAAGTGAGCTTACTTTGAGTAATAAATAAAATGTGGTTGAAAAAGAAGCTGCCCTTTTTTTAAAGGTATGGTGTAAAGTTACACTTTTCTCAGTTCTCACTGCCTTTAATTGCAATCATTCAGCATATTTTTGCATTGTTTTGGAAGCTTATATAATTTGCATCTTGTTTTAACATTCATTTTCCATACACAAGCATGTAATTTTATCTTCTTTAACTTTTTTGCAAACATTACAGTTCTAATCCACCCATTCGATCTGGTCCTTTTAACTTCTTTTTTTGTTTGTTTGTTTTATTGTGCTGTGTTTTATTGTGCTTTGTTCCATTTTGCCAACACGGTGTTCTTTACAAACTGAAAGTTTGTGGCAACCCTACATCAAACAAGTCTACATCAGCACCTTTTTTCCAACAGGCTCAACTGATGGTTATCATTTTTATTTATCGATAAACTAGTTTTAATTAAGGCATGCACATTCCTTTTAGACATAATGCTATGGCACACAAGACTACAGCGTAGTGCAAGTATAATTTTTTTAAAATTGTTGTTCAAGTGCAGTTGTCTACATTTTCACCCCACCACATTCCCCTGCCATATAAATTTTTGAAATGTTTGTTTTATAACTGTAATATATGTCCTTACTATTTTAATAAGGATTGTATTGAATCTATAAATTGCTTTGGATAATATGGGTATTTTGATGATACTAATTCTTATCATCTATGAACATAGTATATGCTTCCATTTATCTGTGTCTTCCTTAATTTCTTTCTTCAGTGTTGTGTGGTTTTCTGAGTACAGGTCTTTTACTTCCTTGGTAAAGCTTATTCCTAGGTGCTTAATTTTTCTTGTTGCTATAATAAATGGAAATTTTTTCCTGATTTCTGATTCTGGTATTTCATTGTTGGTGTATAAAAATGCCCTCACGATTTCTGAATATTGACTTTGAACCCTGCTGTTTTGCCAGATTTGTTTATTAGGTCCAGTGGTTTTTTAAAGGAGTCTATAGGGTTTTCCATGTACGCTATCATGTCATCTGCAAATGATGACAGTTTTACTTCCTCCTTTCCAATTTGGATACCTTTTTTTTCCCTCACCTGATCACTGTGGCCAGGACTTCTAATACTATGTTAAGTAGAAGTCATGAAAGCAGATATTCTGGTCTTCTTCCTAATCTTAGTGGGAAAGCTTTCAGTTTTTGCCCATCAAGTATGATATTGGCTGTAGTTTTCTCCTATTTGGCCTTTATTACATCAAGGTATTAACCCTCTACTCCCACTTTGCTGAGTGTTTTTTATCATAAATAGCTACTGTACCTTATCAAATGCTTTTTCCACATCTATCATTACAATCATGTGATTTTTGTCTTTCCTTTTGTGTATGTGATGTATCAAGTGCATTGATTTGCAAATATTGTACCATTCATGCATTCCTGCGATAAATCCCACTTGATCATGGTGCATGATCTTTTTAATATGTTGCTGGATGTAGTTTGACAATATTTTATTGAGGATTTTAGCACCTACGTTCATCAGCAGTATTGGCCTGTAGTTTTCCTGCATTGTTATGTCTTTGTCTGGTTTTTAAATTAGGATGACGTTGGCTTTGTAAAAAGAGTTTTAGAGCCCACCCCCTTCTTGGATTTTTTGGAATAGCCTGAGGAGAATAGGGGTTAGCTCTTCCTGAAGTGTTTTGTAGAATTCTCCTGTGAAATCATCCGGTCCAGGCTGTTGTGCTATCATCAATCTGTTCAGGCTTTCTACGTCTTCTTCATTAGTTTTAAGAGACTGTATTTTCTAGAAATTTGTCCATTTCACCCAGGTTTTCAAATTTCTTGGCATATATTTGTTCATAACAATTTCTTAAAATTATTTGTATTTCTGTGGTATCAGTTGGAATCTCTTGTCTTTCATTTCTGACTTTGTTTATTTGGGTCACGTTTCATTCTTGATGAATCTGCTTAAAGGCTTGGGTTTTGTTTACTTTTTCAAAGAACCCACTCCTGGACTTACAGATCCTTTGGATTGTTGTTTTAGTCTCTATGTTGTTTAATTCTGCTATGATCTTGGTTACTTCCTTTCTTCTACTCGCTCTGGGCTTTGTTGTTGTTGTTACAGTTCTTGTAGATATATGGTTAGGTTGTTTATTTGAATGTTTCTGTCATTTTTAGGTAGGCCTGCATCTCCATGACCTTCCATGTCAGAATTGCCTTTTCTGTGTCCCGAAAGTTTTGGGTTGTTCTGTGTTCACTTCATTTGTTTCCAGAAACTTTTTGATTTCTTCCTTGATGTCGTTATTGACCATTAATTGTTTATTAGCATGCTATTCAATCTCCTTGAATGTGAGTGTTTTTGAGTTTTTCCTTGAGATTGGCTTCTAGTTTCAGACCCCTGTGGTCTGAGAAAATACCTGATATAATATCAATATTCTTGAATTTGTTGAGTCTTATTTTGTGTCCTATAATACCTTAACTTCTAATGAAGTTAATCTATCCCTTTAAAAAAAGAAGGGGCCATTATTGCTTCTTTTTGCAACTTATGAATTATTTCAAACAGTATTGTTTATTTATTTATTTAGTTAGTTATATTGTTGTTCAAGTAGAGTTATCACCATTTTCCCCCACCAATCCCCCCTCCCTGCCTATCCTCACCTCTCACCCTCAATCCTACCCACTTCGACTTTGTCCAGGTGTCCTTTATACATGTTCCTTGATTTATGTTAAAAAAAGTTATGGTAGTTTATTTTAAAATATAATTTTGAGGACTATGATATATTTCTTTCTTAGCTGATTGATCTTTTTTTCTTAAGATTTTGATACACAAAAAGAATAGAGAATAGAAATAAGAGATAAAGGCCATTATCATTTATGATTGAATAATGCTATAATTGGGTGCTTTCTAGGTCAGTAGGTTTTCTTCTCTTAATATTTTTAAACAAAATGTATCTATCTCTTCAATTTCCCTCTGTTGTGTTATCTTGATTTAGTCCACTGTAGTCAGCACAGAAAGCATTATTTTTGGATCTAGTATATGTACAGAAGTGTTGTTCAAGTACGCTTGCCTTCAGAATACTGTGTACCACTTATTAAAATCTGATTTCCAGCACCACCCTAAATTTACAGAAACATTAAACTGACCTCTTTATATATAAACACACAAATACTATTGTAGTAATTGAAATACATCAAGGAACAGCCCAACATCCTTCTCCTATGTATTTGTCCTAGAGACAGGGACAAGGACAAGAATCTAGTTGGAATTTTTATTCGGAGAACCCTATAGGAGAATAAGAGTGCTGACTCAGATTCTTTTTTTCTTTAAGATTTTATTTATTTATCTTTAGAGAGGAAGGGAAGGAGAGAAGGGGAGAAATATCAACGTATGGTTGTCTCTCGTGAGTCCCCTGCTGGGAACTGGCCTGCAACCCAGGAATGTCCCTGACTGGGAATCGGACCTCGATCATGTGGTTCGCAGGCCTGCGCTCAATCCACTGAGCTACACCAGCCAGGGCTGACTCAGATTCTTAATTGCAGTTACTGATTTTTAAAAATACAGGGTGGGCAAAGAAACAAATTCCCTATTTAATCTCAGTTTCTTATTATTACAAGAATAAATAATTGTTTAATATTAATGATGCCATCTTAATTGCTTTTTCAGTTGCTGTAAATATTTTAAAAAATACTTGAATGAAACTTTAAAACTTGTAAGCACTGTATTTCACTGACTATCTGAAAAAAAAGACAAAGGAGTCGAAAGAGATTTTGAATCATATTTTATAATCTTGCCAAACATGACATGAAAGTTGTGTAAATAAAATTAAATATAAATAGAAGCAAATTAATATGTAGAATTTTCTTCTTTTTAAAATTTATTTATTTAATTATTGTTCAAGTAAAGTTTTGTTACTTTTACTCCTATTTCAGCCCACCCCTCCATTTCTCCCCACCTCCCTCCTATTTCTACCACCCCCCCTAGTTTTTGTCCATGTGTCCTTTATACTTGTTCCTGTGACTCCTTCCCCTTTTCCCCTGAAATTCCCTCCCCTCTCCTCTCTGGTTGCTGTCCCCCTGTTCTCTATTTCAGTGTCTTTGGTTATATTTTGCTTGCTTGTTTGTTTTGTTGTTTAGCTTCCTGTTAAAGGTGAAATCATATGGTATTTGTCTTTCACCGCCTGGCTTATTTCACTCAGCAAAATGCTTTCCAGTTCCATCCATGCAGTTGCAAAGGGTAGTAGCTCTTTCTTCCTTTCTGCTGCATAGAATTCCATTGTGTAAATGTGCCATAGTTTTTGAATCCATTCATTTACTGATGGACATCTAGGTTGCTTCCAACTCTTGGCTATTGTAAATCGTGCTGCTGTGAACATTGGGGTGCATAGGTTCTTTTGGATTGGTGTTTCAGGGTTCTCAGGATATACTCCTAGCAGTGAAATTGCTGGGTCAAAAGGCATATTCATTTTTAGTTTTCTTAGATAATTCCATACTGTTTTCCACAATGGTTGTACCAGTCTGCAATCCCACCTACAGCAAACTAGGGTCCCCTCTTCTCCACAACCTCTCCAACACTTATTGTTTGTTGCTTTGTTTCTGATGGCCATTCTGACTGGTGTAAAGTGGTATCTCATTATGGTTTTCTTTAAAAGTTTTAGGAAGTACAGGATACCAGATAAAAGAAGGTAAAGAAAATATTTTAGAAGTTCTTAAACCTGAATGCAGTTGCATTTGCAAAAGTTGTTCATTTCTTTTATGTTCAGATAAGCAGCACTTGGAGATGAACATCAGGCTGTGTGATCTCTGCTGATTCCAATTTCAGGAAAACAAATGAAAGTCATGACCTTGGTTAGCCTGTATGTTTAGTACTATTTGTTTTTTATTTAAAATTAAGCATAGCAGTTTTTAATAAAGTCACAACAGATATTTGAACTTCCAAATACTTGACACTTGTCCTTGCTAAAAGTGTTAGGTACTTTGTTTTCAGGCAAAATATTTGTGTATCTGAGGGCATGTTGCTTGTTCATTTATATTTGGCAAAATATAAATTTTGAAAAATTGGCAAAACATTTGTTTGTTTGTTTTTGGTAAGATGGCTCTAGTAGCATTTAGTTTTCTTTAACTTCATTCAAAACAATTTTGTTAGATTGTATTGTGACAACTATGATATCAGCATGAATTAAAAAATCAAAATTAGTGCCCTGGCTGGCATAGCTCAGTGGATTGAATGCAGGCCTGTGAACCAAAGGATCGTGGTTCGATTCCCAGTCAGGGCACATGCCTGGGTTGCAGGCCAGTTCCCAGCATGGGACACATGAAAGGCAACCATACATTGATATTTCTCTCCCTTTCCCTCTAAAGATAAATAAATAAAAATCATTAAAAAAATAAAAATTAGTAATTTTTATAGCCATTTTAATATGGAAGGTGGAAGAAAATATGCAACGTGTTCACATATTATGCTTTACTCTTTCGAGAAAGGTAAAAATTTAAAAAAAAGATCTGTGCAGTGTATGGTGCAGGTGCTATGACTAATCAAATGTGTCAAATGTGGTTTATAAAGTTTTGTGTTTTAGATTTCTCGCTGAACACTGCTCCATGGTCTGGTAGACCCACTGAAGTAGATAGCAATAAAATTAAGACATTAATCAGCAGCAATCAATGTTATACTATGTGGAAGATAACCAGCATACTCAAAATATCCATATCAATAAAGTTTTTGGTGAAAATGAAAAAAAATGTATATTTTATTTTCTGGGAAAAAACTAAACCAACTTTTTGGCCAACCCAATATTTACTTTCAGAAATGTAGTTGAATACAGATATTACTTTTCTTCCAAGGCTTTTTTTTTTCTTTCCTCAGCCTTCCTTACCTTTCATTTTCTTTAGTATTGATCTGATGGAATATACCATTCTTGGAATCACAAAGACCTTAGTTCAAGCTGGTTGTACCAGATTTAGACGTAATATCTTGAGCAAGTAACCCCTTTAAGTTTGTTTTCTCATGTATAAAATGAGGGAAATAATAGTACTACATCACACAATTAGTCTGAGAATTAAATGAGAGAATGAATAGGAACAATTAGCTGAAAATGTGTCCCTATGTAAGTAATCAATAAATGAGTTCAATCACTCTTGTAAATATTGGCCTTTGATTGGAGATTTAAAGTAAAATCTGGTACAGATCACAGTTTCATGGCCTAGTGTGTAGCTGATATTTATAATCTTTGTGAGATGTCAGATATTCTGCTGTTTTATCCCCAATACTGAAAGTGTTGAACATAAGTGAATGTATTCCATAATTGTTTGTTGGAAGAATTAGTGACATGGAAATACTGTCATGATATTCTTCTACTTCATCTTACATGATAAAGGTATTAATTTGCAAATGGCAAACTAAATTTATTTAAGCAAGAATTATAAACCCAACAAATAAATACTCTATTTATAGTTAAAATACATTTTCCTAAAAATAGGGTCCTATCACTTTGTTATTACCATATTGTATGTATGTTGAATATCTATAATGACCTGGGAGAAAAATCATGAGATTCACCTATGTGACATAGCTTATCTCGTCTCTAAGGGCTCTTTTTCACGTTTCTCATTATACATCTTATGAATCTTTTCTTTTGTACATAAGCCCTGAATGACAATCCAACCCAATCTTCTCTTCACACGCCAAGAATTTCTATCTAATTTGGTGATGACATGCAATGGAACTTCTCCTCAGTCCTTCATGCCTTAATATATCTTTATTTGTACTCATCTATGTCCCAGAAAATGAAATAAATCCTATGTTTAAATCAAGACATAATGACTCTTTTTTCATCTCATGCATTGTCTTGTCTTCTGTGATCCTACTCTATCAATTGTCATTTATTTCTGTCTTTGCATTTTAAGTGTGCTCATTACCAATTTTTTTCTTCAGTTAACTAGAAAAACTTGCCTATATGCTTACATTACACTGAAAAAAGAAAAATCATCTACCTCATACTTTTTATCTCTTAAGTTATTGCATTACTTCATTTTTTCCCCATGATTTAAAAACTATTAAAAGTCTTCTTGCTATGTGAGCAGTTACACTATTAGTAGTAGTATAGTTCCACTTGGCTTTTAATCCGTTAGACTGGTGTTATGACTCACCTTTCTGGTTCCTCACCCTCCCTCTTACATTCTCCAGATGCAGCTGTTCCCAAGTTAGCTGTTTTGTTATATTCTCCCTCTGATAGGCTGCATTAGTTTTAATTATCATGCCAATGCCTCTACATCCTGAATCAAAATGTGCAATAGTAAACTGTCATTTCTTTCTTTCTAATTCTACCTAGTTTTACTTTCCTAAGTTTCATATTGTAAAAGTCTACTACCTGGATATGTGAAACCTTTGGCACATTTGGTACTTAAAGACAAAATTGATTGATTATGCTTTCTGTCTTTTCACACACATGAAAGATATTATCTAGTTATTAATTCCCTCTCTTTTAAGATTCCAGGCATCAAATCCTTCCCTCATTCTCATTCTCTCATATTCTCTCTCTTTCTCCCCAAACACACATTTTATTCAAGGGTATACTAATTGCCCCATGTAATACATTCTCAAAATTTGGAATAATCCCAAACTTCTCTTGGCTTTGCAAAATAACTCTCTCTTTAAAGCCACCCTTAACCAAGTTTTATCACCTCTATGATATATTACTTCCTGTCCATTCCTAAGGCTATTTTCCTAGCCCAGGCTTACATTGCTTGGGTTGTTGTTTTTACTCCTTTCCTCACTATATTTCCATATTCATACTTTTTCTTGTGTCTTGAATGAATTACAAAGTTACCATGTGAATCTGTAATTAGCCCAGCTAAGTTGGTATTCCTATCTGAAAAACCAATGAGAAAACATTAATTCTTAGGGAATTTTAAATAATATATAATATATAATATTAAACATGTGTGTATGTGTCGCAGGCAGTGTGTGTGTATATGTATATAGATAAAGATATAGATATATATATATATGTCTTTTGGCACACTGAGTATAACACATGTAAGCATTTGATATTCTTATTTAATGTTATTATCATAGAATAATTATTATCAGTCAGCTCCATAATCCTACCATTTATTTTAGGTATTTATGTGGGTTTGTCTTCCTGCAATACAGCGTTAATTTTGTCCTGGACGTGTTCAAACTATTGAAAGGGTTTGCACTGTGCTATAGAATGGTGTGAAAACACCATTATGTTAATCTAAAATTACAGTCCCCTTTGATTTGATCTTCATCAATTATAAACTTATCTAATACTTTTATATACATTTTACTTACTGATTATTTGAGAGAGAGAGAGAGAGAGAGAGTAAGAGAGAGAGATGGACTAATTGTTCCACTATTTATTTATTCATTGGTTGCATCTTGTTTTGTGACCTGACTGGGAATAAAACTCACAACCTTGGTGTGTGAGGATGATGCACTAACCAACTGAGCTACCCGGCCAGGACATTTAATACTTTTAATCATTTCCCTCCAATTTTATTCACACTGAATTCTCAATTATTTTTTACTTTGTGTTGTGATTTGTCACTTCTAAAGTATTTTTTGCCCCATACACACCTTTGATTTAGAAATTGTACCAAAGTCTAAACAAGACCACTTAAAATGCTAAATAAATAAATAAATAAATAAAGTAAAAACCTAAAATCGAATTAGATATTGACCCTGAATTTTTGTTACAGCAAATTTGTACCTTTACTGTGTTAATCTTTCTATCTTATATTGTAGAGCACGTATTTAGGATATAGTAAACATCAAAACATATTGTATTGAATAAACTATTGTATTCATGAGACTCTTTAATAAAAGCATAAATAAGTCATAATAAGCTATTTATAACATATATTTGATATCATATTTTATAAAATTACACATGATAGTTTGATAATAATCATATATTTGATGTCAAATTTGATAAAAATATAATATATAATATGATATTAAATAAAATGTATATCTTAAAACTTGTAAAGACACATAAGTGACATTAAGCTATAATTAATTCTACACATTTTCTTTAAGAATCAATGTTTATTCATTGAGGACTTATGTTTGATTATAAAATAACTTCGAAGTTCTGCCCTGGCTGGTATAGCTCAGTGGATTGAGTGTAGGCCTGTGAACCACACGATCGCGGTTCGATTCCCAGTCAGGGCACATGCCTGGGTTGCAGGCCAGTTCCCAGCAGGGGACTCACAAGAAAGAAGCAACCATACACTGATATTTCTCTCCTTCTCTCCTTCCCTTCCTTCTAAAGATAAATAAATAAAATCTTAAAAAAAAAGAACTTCGAAGTTCTATAAATAGCTGACTACAATAATTTCCAGAATAGTAAGTACTGATTTTGACATACGATTTTAAAGGAAGGCTTTAAATATATGAGTTGAACTTTATAATGTAATACTAGGGTACTTTTAAGATGGTCCTTGAACAATAAAAATAAATCAATAAGTATTGTTTGTCAGATTGTAAAATTAGCATGGTCTTTGTAGGATGTTGGGGAAAAAGAGGGAATGGAAAAAAAGAAAGTAAAAATTGCCAGAAATCTCATGAGCCAGATATAACTACAGTGACATTTTGATTTCTGTGACTGTCCATTTTTCTTCTCTTTATCTCTTCATCTTTTTGTCTCTCTTCCTTCATTTATGTCACTTTCCCTCAACAATCAGATGCCAACACACGCACACACACACACATGCACACACACACACACACAGACATGAAACTGTGGAGCTAATGTAGTGGTTCCACATGGTATGACTGTAGAAAAACATGAAAAGTGCCACATCAAGAGAGTTTGGGGAGACAGAGAGGGAAGCTTATGTGCCTCCTAAAGGATTTAGTTCTATTCCATCGACACTGGTGGAAGATATTTTTATTCTTCTGTCAGAGAGGTATTTCAAAACGCAGGTATTTTTATTTTTTTTTAAAGTAAAAGGATTTTGCCATAGCCTGGAGAACAAATCAAAGAGGAACAGCTGTGACTGTTGGCAGGCAGCCAAATCAGAAAGTTGTCATTGCAAAGTGGATTAGAAATAATGAAAACCTGAAAAAAAAGCAGAGTCAATAGCAGTGGGGATGGCAGGTGGGAAGCACATTTGTGAATTTATGAAGTTAGACCCGATAGTATTAGCAATTAAATGTGACTTTAAGGAATATAAGAGAATAATGATAATTTCTGGAGGTCTGGAGCAGTTGACCAAATAGATGGCAATGCCGTTTCTTGAGATAAGTTACATAGAAAAAGAAAGAGGGTGATGAGATCAATTCTAAACTCATCCAATTTGATGTGCCTATGAGAAATGTAAGTGGGGACACCCACTATGAATTTGAATGTATGGGTCTGTAGTTTATGTTTGAATCAGGAAGACTATACAAACACACAAATACACACACAGGATATTTTGTGCTATGAAGTCTGTCCATAAAAAGTCCACCCATTGTTAATATAACAAGGGTTTATAGGATATTGATGTAACCTGGCAGCCAAGGAAAGTGGACTGGAATGTGCATGTGTGAACAGTGATGACTTCACTGTACTAGTCAGTGGGGGTGGTAGGTGCTGCTGAGTGAGAGCATGTGTACTGTGCGGCCTTCACATTCAAAATGACTGAGCAAGCGTCAAATTTTGTTTAAGCTTCAACATTCCTCCATGGAAACAATTCAGTTGATTAAGAAGGCCACAGCTGTGGGCAACTGGTGATTGGCAGCTTCATCAGAGCAATGGGCCTACTCATGCATCATGTCTCCTGCAGAGTGTTTTTGGCAAAACATCAAATTGGCCAGATGACTCAGCCTCCCTACAGCCCAGATTTAGCACCCGTCAACTCCTGGCTTTTCCCCAAACTAAAGTCACCTTTGAAAGGAAAAATATTTCAGACCATCAGTGAGATTCAGGAAAATATGACGGGGCAGCTGATAGTGATTGGGAGAATTGCATGAGGTCCCCGGGTGCCTACTTTGAAGGGGACCGAGGCATCATTTTCCTACATACACTGTTCCTTGCATCTTGTATCTTCTTCAGTAAATGTCTTTATTTTTCATATTACATGGCTGGTTACCTTCTGGATAGAACTCGTATATTCATGTATGCACATAACCAGAGAATATTGTATTTAACAATAGCTCTTTTCATTCAAATAATGAAATCTAAATAGTAGAATACTTTTCATTTTAGCACTTATGTATGTGTGTCTGAAGGGGGATGTGGGTAGCAGTTTACCTACTTTTGTTTTAATTCCAGATGTTTATATCAGAGAATTCTTTCAAGAATATATTTCAATCATCTATACTTATTTTATTGTAATTATAAAATTTATTTATTCTTTACCTGTAACAATGTAGTATTTAACACAAAAGTGTTTGGTTAAAATAAAATATTTTAATGTCTTTAAAAGGGTCTTAAACTGCAATCAGAAATTTATGCATGATACTTTCATTGATTTGAATACTTCCTTCACAAAATTAGTTCTATACACTTAGTTATCTGTTCATAATTGATTAAAATTATAACCATTACTCACAGTCAATTTTCACTTTAAGCCACAAAATCTATTGTCAAGAGCATGAACAATTTTCTCTAAGCTTTAAAAAATTAATACTTCATCAAATAAAAATATCTTAAGTCCATTTTTAAATTAATGATTTTAAAATATGTCCTAAATGAACTTGATTTAAATGAATTTATGGTAATATAAGAACAATGACCTGGCTAAGGTGGCTCAGTATATTGAGTGCTAGCCTGTGAACCAAAGGGTTGCCAGTTTGATTCCCAGTCAGGGCACAAGCCTGGATTGCAGGCCAGGTCTCCAACAGGGGGCTCTGGAGAGGCAACAACACACTGATGTTTCTCTCCCTCTCGTTATTAGAAAATAACGATTAGAAGAACTACACCTATTTGTTGCTTGTAAATATACTTTTCTTTATAAGTAATGGTAATTTTTAAAAAGTATTATATATGTTCCATATACTTACAGAAAAGCATGCAGATTCACATTGATTATTACATTTTGACAAATTGAACATACCCAGGGAACCAACACACTTGTCAATAAGCAGGACACTTTGTTATGATTTTGAAAAATAATTTAGGCTGGTTTGGCCCAGTGGACTGTTATTATTTTGAAAAATAATTTAATATACTTTTAAAATGTTATATCATATTTGCCAATATTTTAAGGGCAAAAACACTTCTTTCAGGGATAATCAAGGATTGTTCCACTTAGAAAACCTTGTAAAAAGGACACAATCTGAAGGAGGGTTAGAAAGAAATCTATGTAACATCCTGTATTTCATCATTTTGGCTTATCCCTTCATTCCTTTCTTATTTCCACTACACCTTTGAAACTTATTTGTCTTATTCAGTGACAGTGTGTTGGAAATTAATAGGAACTAATGTTAGACAGGTAGGGAGGAAAACAATTTTGCAGGGTTATAAATATCCCTATAAAAAGTATAAAATGTTTGACATTTAAGGAGAACCATTTTAAGGTTTGAGGAGGATCCATAAAGAAATAGTTTAGGAAGATGAGTTTGATGAAATAGTATAAACAGATTAAGATAAATACAGGAGCTTTGATATAAAAATTGGCCAATTAAAAAGTTGTTGGAATTATACAAGGATAAAGTAAAAAATATACATATAAGCAGTGTAGACTCAAATATCTCCTTCAGCCTTGTATCTGTGCTTCCCTTTCTCTTTCTTGTCCTTTTCTCTCCTATTACACTGACCTTATCTAAAGTATGACTAATGCTTTCAAAGCTCACCTGAAAAATTAGCACCTATCTTTCAGTTGAAATCAACTCTTCCGTCTGTTCATTCTCACTACTAAATATTTGTCTCATTTTAGCAGTTACTAAACTGAATATTTAAATTAACTTTTATTATGTGCCCAGATCCCCTCAGCAGCTCTTCGAAGAGAGGAGCTATTTATTATCTTGTTTTCCTAGGTCATTTTCAGGAGCATTTTGCATGGTAAAAAAGTTCTTGAATGAAAATTTTATTCAAATTAATTAAATACTATAATATTATGTAGACCAGAATATTATAGAAAAAGAGCAAGGAAGAGGAGAGAGGGAGGAAGTCATTAATGCCTGGCTGGATAAAGGTACAAATGGAAGTTGGATATTGTTGGTGTCACCTGGTCATATAAGGTACTGCGTACTATTGAACAATATTGGTGACATGTCAATATACAATTTTAACTTACCATCATAACTTCTAAAATTTGTTCATTAGAATATGAACTTTTGATATTCTTAAACCACAATGGCTAATCCATTAATTTTATTAAAGCCACCAAGTAATAAACTGCTATTTTTAGTTATGAACATAATTGTATTTGAAAATAATGTCTAGTACTGTGTCATAACTTTAAAATATCAAATCTAACTTAACATTAAATTTCTCTCCTTCTGCTTCCTCCATTACTAAATTGTAAGCTATCTAAAAGAGAGACATGAAGTTAAAAAGTATGTTTTAACCTTGTTATTGTCTTTCTTGCTTGCCTCACAACAAAAATAATTGAAACTCCATCTCTTTAGGGCTAGATAAAGGGAGAAAAAAAGAAAAAGAGATTAGGAACTTTTTAAAGTTGAATTTATTGGAGTTACATTGCTTAATGGAATTTTATAGGTCCCAAGTGCACAATCCCATAATACACAATCTCATAATCTGTGTATTGTATGTTCACCACCAAAATCTAATCTTCTGTCACCATTTATCCCCACTTTTCCTCCTGTCCCTGCCCCACCCTCTTTCTTTCTGATAATCACCACACTATCATTTGTGCCTATGAGGTTTTGTTTTGTTTTGTTTTTTTTGCTTAATCCCTTCATGTATGTACCCAACGTAGGAGCAACTAAATATAGAAAAAATCTTGATGGGCATAAAGGGAGATATCAACAGTACTGCAGTCATAGTCAGGTATGTTAAGACCCCATTCACATCAATGGATATGCGTTCCAGATGAAAAATCAACAAGGAAACAGTGGTCATAAATGACTCACTAGATCAGATGGATTTAATTGATATCTTCAGAGCATTTTGCCCCACAGCAACATGACATACATTCTTTCCAAGTTAACGCGGGATATTCTCTAGGAGAGACTACATATTATGACATAAAACAAGTCAATAAATTCAAGAAGATTAAAGTCATGTCAAGCATCTTCTTTGACCACATTGGTTTGAAACTAGAAGTCAATTACAAGAAAAAAATAGAAAACCACACAAACACGAAGAATACCTTACCAACAATGAATGGGCCAACAATAAGATGAAGGAAGAAATTAAATTTACCTTGATAGAAATAAAAATGAATGCAAAACAACCCATAATCTATGGGACACAGAAAAAGCAGTCTTAAGAAGGAATTTCATAGCAATTATAAGCCTACCTCAAGAAGCAAAAACAAACAAACACACAAAAAACCTCAAATAAACTATCTTATCTTATACCTCAAATAACTAAAAAAAAAAAGCAACAAACAAAGCCCAAAGTGAGTAAAAGGAGGGAAATATAAAGATTAGAGTGGAAATAAATGACATAGAGATTAAAATATCAATACAAAATATCAATGAAAGGAGGGGCTTTTTCTTTGAAAGATAAACAAGATGGGCAAGCTTTTAACCAGATTCATCAAGAAAAAAAGAGAGAGGACCCAAATAAATAAAAATCAGAAATGAAAAGAAGTGACAACTGACATTACAGAAATATAAAAGGATTATAGGAAAATACTATGAAAAACTATGTGCCAATGAATTGTACAATCTAGGCAAAATAGATAAATTTCTAAAAAATACAAAATCTTCCAAAACCAAGTCAAGAATAACCAGAAAATCTGAATAAACCAATTATAATTAATGAATTCAAATCAGTAATCAAAATCTCCCAGCAAGCAAAAGTCCTTGACTGGATGGCTTCACAGGAGAATTGTGCCAAACATTCAAACAAAACTAATACCTATCATTAAACTGTTAAAAAGTGGATTTGGGAGAAGAATTCTAAGCTCATTTTACAAAACCAGTATTATCCTAATTTCAAAACCAGGTAAAGACATTGCAAAGAAAAAGAAAACTTATTCGTCAATATCCCTGATGAACATAGATGCAAAAATTCTCAACAAAATATTAGCAACCAGACCCATTACAAAGATGGTGCCCTGGCCAGTGTGGCTGAGTTGGTTGGGCATCCTTCCACAAGCAAAAGGTTGCTGGTTTAATTCTGGTCAGGGCACATTCCTGGACTGCCCATTGGCCCCTGGTAGGGGCAAGTTCAAGAGGAAACTGATTGACATTCATCTCTCATGCCAATGGTTGTCTTCCTTGACTTCTCCCTCCCTTCCCTTTTCTTGAAAAAATAAATAAATTAAGCCTCCTTTAAAAAAAATTTACACCATGATCAAGTGGGACTTATTCCAGAGGTGCAAGTTGGGTGCAATATTTGCAAATCAGTAAATGTGTTATACCACGTAAACAAAATGAAAGAACATTTTTTTTCCTTATTGAAATCTTTATGCTCTTGGGTCTCAAGAAAGTTTATATTAATTCTTTCTATTGTGGGACATTTTTGTTCATTAGTTAGAGACTCTCAGCACAAGAGCTTCTATAGCTGTAGTCATTCTATTGCCAGTGTCTCATTTCTTTCACACGAGCAGATCTCACCCTCAGGTTTGGTTCATTTGTGACCTGTCCCACACAGATTCTCATTGTTGCAGCCCTTTACCTACCCAGAAGGTGTTGTCAGGAAATATTTAATTGAAATATATTCAGTCTTGTTTTCTCTCTCAAACACGTCATTTGACTGGTGAGAAGTATGGGATTGTCTTGCAACTCCTCTGATACAGTACTTGCCTGCCTCTTCTAAAAGGGCCGTTAGCTAGTTTGCCAACTGATTTCAGACTTACACAGATGCCAAATACCTTCTGAAAATATTCCCAAGAAAGTTAAAAAATATGTATTTACACCAGGTTTGGATTACAAGTTAACAACGCACTACCCTTTCTCTGATTCGAAGCATGGCATTCTCTAAGGAAATTCCCCACAAGTCTCCCACCTTGCTTTTTTTGTTGCTTCTTTATGTAATCTTAATTTGCCTGGGGGTCCAAGAATAATAGAGGAGGTTCTCTGACATTTCTTCCAGCTATGCATTCGATGTTCATCTTACAGTTATTTTTGTTCGTAATATCTATTATATTAACATTGCATTGAATATCAGAGCAAGAATTCTTTCACTTCAACATGATATTGCAGAGAAGTTTAGTTTAAAAACATATGACAGAATTCATTTAGAAAAGTGAGGATATGTGCCAAGAAGTTTTAAGAATCTGAGGGGTCACCCTGCTTCCAAGCTAACAGGTTAGTCAGCCGCAGTTTCATGGATGCTGGTGACAGACACAAGATTCCAGGGTCAGAGGCGACGGGCTGCCTTTCACTAGTAACCGCATTAGAACTCTGCTCGTCTCCCAACACTCAATTTCCAAAGGTTGACATGAAGAGGAACAGAGGACACCTGCACGCATAGTGGGTTATATTACAGGAGAGAAACACTTAGCTTAGGGAACACAAACGTTGTGTTACTGACAAGTAGGCGAGCCTGTTTTTTGTTCCAGAGAGAGATCATTAATCTACTGGAAAATAATCATGTCTGACTATTGTCCCAAGGCTGTTTGCCAGGCAGACCAACCTGAAAACAATAAGGAGAAAAGGACTGTCAGTGTCTCATTCACAAGCCATGCAAACTGCAAGACTTAGCTCCTAAGACCCTGATAATCACCATACTATCATTTGTGACTGTCTAAGACCCAGACAGTTTGCAAAAATATATATACATATATATGAGTTCTGTTTTTGTGCTGTATTTGAAGTGATCATTAAATATCAAGCTGTGAATTTTGTGTAAACAATTTGAAATCTGGGACTAGAGGTGTTTGCATTAATATATTTCTGTAATTTAACCTAAATGAAACTCTGTTAGTCTATAATAAAATGGAATTGCCCCTTAGGTTATGTATAAATTTAAAATGGCATGATTCTATGTTAGTAACAGATAACATAATCTTGTAATAAAAGGAAGATTTAGAACATTTCTTGTAGAATGATAAAGA
This sequence comes from Sturnira hondurensis, assembly GCF_014824575.4. Taxonomy (NCBI): domain Eukaryota; kingdom Metazoa; phylum Chordata; class Mammalia; order Chiroptera; family Phyllostomidae; genus Sturnira; species Sturnira hondurensis. The sequence goes on from NW_028089315.1 coordinate 641,232, forward strand.
CTTATGAAATATGTATGTTTTAATTAAGAGAATAAAATTACTTATGGAAGCTCGTGAATTGATAACACTGCATTTTTTGTTATAATGCTTGGTAACATGTTACTGCTGAGTTAGGAAAATTATGTTAAGTTATGCCATCCTTTTTGTTCTAAAATACACTTAGAGAAATCACAGTGTTCCCAACACTAAGTCTATATTTGATCACTGATTTAAAATAATTTGAGTATTCCACAAAATCTAACATCACTGTCCATAAAATGTCCTGAGTGCTCTTGAAAAACAAATTATTAATTTTTATTTTACACTTATTGCTATTTTCAAAAGAGTACTTAATTCCCAAGTCTAAATAAATGTAGCACAGTTTTTTTTTTTATCTACTCATTTACTTAAGGCTGACAGTGACCAAATGGGGAGAGGAATAATGGTGGAAAGAAAGAAGGGGAAGGCACCAAAGAACATGTATGAATGACCCACGGATATGGACAATGGCCTGGGGATTGACTGTGGGAGTGGAGGTGTGGGATGGATGAAAGAGGGCAAAGGGAGAAAAATTGGGACAACTGTAATAGAATAACAACAAGAAGTGATTAAAAATAAATAAAATAAAAAACTTCCGAGTCTAAATCCTTTATTTAAAAAAAAAGATTTCATTTATTTTATTTTTGGATAAATAGGGAGGGAGGAAGAAAGAGAGGGAGAGAAACTTCAATATGTGATTGCCTCTCATGTGTCCCCTACCAAGGACCTAACTGACATTTCAGGAATGTGCCCTAGACTGGGAATCACACTGGTGACCCTTTGGTTCACAGGCTCGCACTCAATCCACTGAACCACACAAGCCAAGGTTCCAGTCTAAATTCTTTAGAGATAGTAATTATTTCGTTTCTTTAAAGGTAGAACTGAAATCATGCTACTTTCTTTTTTACCCATCTCATCCTTATTCCAGCACATTTATTTTCTTACCCATGAAATACCGCAATAGTTTCCTGTTTATCACAGGTTAGCTTTCACACATAGATCTTTTCAATTTGTAGTACACTGCCAAAGTAATTGTATATTACCCCTGGTCCCCAAACCTCCATAGCTTAATGGATTAATGAAAACATCTTCCCTCCCCCACATTTTTCTATGAAGTGTTCTATGCCATCAACTCCCCCTCTCATCTGTCTTTCTTGGGTGCATTAGAACCCAATCACTTAAGCTTTTATCCTTTACTATTCAAAATGAATTTCCTTTCACCTCAGATTCACTTTAAGTCACCAGTTCCAAGTTTTTACTTTGTACTACCACCTTGAGAATACAAAAAAATTACTACATTGATACTCCCTTTGATGTTTATTTACTTTTATTTTTATCTATTAAGAGGTGTATTACATATAACCCTAAATACCAGTTATTTCAAAGTAAAGAATGTCAGCTCACCACAGACTGACAGTTAAAGTTTGATAGTTGCTATAACATCTTATTCCTCCTCTATGAGACCACTGAACTATTGGCATATAGACAGTTGATTGGTATTCACCCCTAATAGACCTTCAGGGAACACTATTCTGCTATAACTTTTAATTATTTCTATATTTTTTATACTCTTCCCCCAGTGTCATGCTACATGTTGTAGCCACTGAATACTTATTTATTGATTATTGAATGCCCCAGAAACACTATTGAAAAACTTCTTTTGGCCACAGCAGAGAATGGCCAGCTGTTGAACACATTTATTCAATTATGCATATGATTTCCATATATGTATATAAACATCCACATATTTTTGCTAGGCAAAAATGTAATTTTTATAAAAAAAAGTTTCCAATTGTTATTTTAGTAATCTTCTCTTCTGTAGTCTCATAAGAATATTGAATTTAGTCCATCCATAAAACATAGGAAAAAGATGTTAAGTGTACATAGATGCAAATGTTGTTATGTTATTTTTTTCTAAATTGCTTTTTAGACATGTACTACATTCCCATTAGTGTCCTCATCTAAATTAAACTATGTTAGGAGCGAAAATGGAACTATAGGGAGGACTAGAAAGAGACAAAATTTTGGTGTAGAATACAGGTTCCCATTTCTGCTGAAGCTATTTCATTTGCTCCTTTTCTCTGTGGCTGACTTATAGAAACTACTATAAATGAGTTCTCTTACCTTTTGGAATTCACTTGAGTCAACTAATGGAAGACACTAGTGAGCAGTCTTGAGAGAAGGAAAAAAGTAAAGTTGAGATGTCTATTTACATTTTTCCTCTTGGTGGTAGATGTAGGCACATATGTCCTTTGATTAAATATGAGAGTTTCTGTAGAATAGCTTTTTACATTTAGTTATTTCTTTGTGAGTTCTTACGCCTCCTCTCCCTATATTTTAGGGTGCAGAAGTTTACCTAAATTTGGTTTCTGCCATAAAAACATGAATTAGGAACTTAGATATAGGTCATTTAATCAGGAGTCATCAGGAGAAGACTGGAGGAAAAATCAATTAAAAAGGTATTATTGAGCTCGTTAAAACTTTGCAGAATTTTCCAGGATGGAGAAATTGAATATTGATGCTTAAATCCCACCCCAAGTCTAGTATTCTTACAATGTTAACTCCTGCCATGCATTTTTACCAATGTAGGTCTCTTATGACTTTGGAAAAACCCTCAAAGCCAAAATAATAATGGCTAGCATTGTGCACAAATGTCCATCATTTGTGGTTGAAATGGCATTGTCCGATATACCTGGTATGAAATCAGAAGTAGGCTAAGGTGACATAAAATCAGACACCAAGCACACCTGCTGCACTTGGAAGGAACTGGGTCACTGTTACTAGCTTCAGGGCACAGCACCTTCCCCTGTGGTTTCTTCTTCTCTGCCCACATCTTCTAAGTACTATCCTTATTCAACTTTGCTCAAATTACCCAGTTTTAGGGCACAACTGTTTTCTGCCAGAACCTCAAGAAATACTTCCTTCATCAGTGCTGGTTGACTATAGGACGTCATGTTGCCAAATATCCAGCATTTGGCTCCATCTTTCCTTGCCTTTGACCAGACTTCCTGAGTATATCAAACAACACTCAGTACTCAAACCTACCTCCCAAATACGCTACTGAGAGAAGTCTGTTGATTATATTTCATTAACATACATGTGTTTACCAGGTCTCTATAATAAATTAATAATGTAAATATGTCTAGTGGAGCACTGAGGTAGAGTAAGCCCCATGGTAGGAAAAAGACAAACAAGCAAAAGAGAGAGAGAAATAGTAGGATGACAGCAAAGGAGAGGTGTCGGGGGGGAGGTACTGAGCAAGAAAGAAAAAGGACTCGTGGACATGGACAACTGTGTGTTGATTGTGGGGGGTAGGGGAGCATAGGGGACTAAATGGTAATGAAAAAATACAACAAAAAGGATTAAAAATGAAATAAAATAAAAACAAAGACAAAGGATATACTCTTCATGAAGGCCATTGGCCAAGTTAGAATATATAGACAATATTAATTTCAGAAAATTTAGTGCTCGCAATGTACAACTAAGGACATGGAAACATAAGAGTTTTAATTATTTCTTATAATAGAAAAATTATATTATCTGATCCCTGGAAGTCTCTTTCAATTTTAAAATATTCTTAAGTTATATAATTGTTATACATAGTAAAATACCATATGTCTTTGTTTGTATCTAATCAGAGTGTTTTGATAAGACATATTTTTTTTTTCGTTTTAATGGGTACGAGGATTCTGTTGTTATTGAATGAATTCCAAAGTACAGAACTACAAATTTTGTAGTTATAGTGGTAGGAAAATATCACATATCAAAAATGAATTCCTTCTTTTTTTGGTAATCTCATTTTTATTACTGCAGAAAAGTTTGGTCACTAATAATGTATTAAAGAGCAGATACATGATTTTGTTTATATGTATAATCTCTTTATATTTTTTCAAATAAGAGCCGAACTCATTATCTGCAATATTTATTTTGTCATAGAGATGGAACGTGAGGCCCCTAGACAATAAGTGTGAACATTGTAAGAATGGGGACAATGTTATCAAAGAAGAGAAAATAAGTTTAAGTGCTTCACCTTACTTATTGTTTTTGCATTATAGACAAGTGTTTTTTTGTTTGTTTGTTTGTTCGAACATTTGTAGCACAAGTCCTTGTTAAAGTTACACTTCATAATCAAATGAAATGTTACCTCAAGCTGTTTTTTCCCACTTTGAAAGAGCTAGTAATATTCAATCAACTTTAGAAAAATAAAAATTTGACATGCTACATTTTTTAAATTTAAAGTGTGCAGTGTTTTCTTTGATACATTTATAGATTGTGATATGATGGCCATTGATGCAGTATTTATCACATTGCATCATTATAGCATGATATTATTTTCTATATTCATTTAACTGTGCATCAGATCTCTATGGCTTATTTAATACTCATTACAAGTTTTTCAATCAACTATTAATACACAGACTTACATTTTCATTTATTCAAATAGGGTAAATATATTTTAATGGGTGATATCCAATTCCTTTTTACTTTTGTATTTTGCTATAAGCAATTTTGCATTATAAACTGTTCAATTTATCTTCATGTAATAGTAGCTTAGTGAGTACTAAAATCTGAAAGAAAATTAGGTGGTAAGATCAAATTCTTAGAGGATAGAAAATTCAATGAGATTAAAATGGCCAAAAGTTTAGTAATATAATGAATAGTTCCAACATTGTTGTAGCATTGAAATTTGGTGTTCTTTCATTATCTGCTCATTTCTTCATATATGTATTGATTTAAAATTTTGCACACCAACTTTGAGCAAGCCAAGTACTCTGATATTTGATATGAATACAATAGTCAACAAACATGAACCTGCAACTCATGAACTTTGAACTTTAGTGAGGAATACAGATGTTAGTAATCACCATGTATTTAATTATATATGATAAATTTTTATGTGAAAATATGAATATATATGAAAGCATGCTATGAAGATTGTTGACTTTATAGGTGGGTTCACTGAGCTGAGGTCAGGTGATCAGGACTGTAGTTGGAGGGAGCAGGGCAAAGTCACTGACATGTTCTAAGTTAGAAGAAAGATTTATGCAAGTGTCCAATGTGAGAAGAAACATAGCAGCAGTGGTGGGAACATGGAGACTGATAGGAAAGGAGGTTCAAAATGTTCGTTGTGGTAATCAGGAACTGATTCTTGTAGAAGCTTCAGATCCTGATAAGAATTTATTTTTTTGCAAGAAAAATTGGCATGGCAAGTACAACCTTGCATTTTCAGAATGTTTTCTAGGTACCATGTGCAGACTCTTTGAAAAGACCAATAGCGGATGAAGATTGGTCCATTAAGGTGCAGTTTCACTGCCCACGTGAAAGGCCACAGCCAGAAAAAAAAATCTAGATAGAGTCTACATGGACGTACTTGTGAGATACAGTTTGGAAGTCAAGTAAGTTGGCTTGAGCATTGTCCTACACACCTGAAGGTTGCAGGTTCTGTCCCAGTTTGGGATACTATGGGAAGCAGTCAATTGATGGTCTTTCTCACATCAATGTCTGTCTGTCTGTCTATCTGTCTCTCTCTGTCCCCTCCTTTCTCTCTCTCTAAAATCAATGAACACATCTTCAGGTGAGGATTTAAAAAAGAGGAAATCATCATATGTGATTCCTATGTTTTCATCTTGGCAAATATAAAGTCGTTGTGTCCCTGTATATCAAGTTAGAGAATACTTGGGGATGATTGAATTGTGGAAGGAGATATATTAGGTGTTTAATTTAGTATACATTGAGTTTGAAGACATTTTGACACATGCAAAGAGATGGGTGCTAAATGGGCAGTTGGTTATTTTGGACCTCAGTTTAAAAGTCTAGACTAGATCTATGTATTGAAAAGATATCTATGTAAATATTAACATTGCACATAAATTTTTCTATGGAATAGATCTTGGCCTGTTTCTTGAGATAGATAAACATTTTAATGACTGGTAGCATGACTTAGTTCCCAAAAGAGCTAGAAATTTGAGTGGAATTTTTTAAAAGACAGGATTTAATGGAAGCAAAGAGAAATGTTTTAGAGAGGAATAGGTGCTTGGTTTTGATAAACCTTAAAAGAAGCTCAATATGACATACTTAAAAACACCATTGGATTTAGAAATGCAGAGGTTATTGACTTTGGTGAGAAGTGTTTACATTGGGTGTAATAATCTACCAACTACTTTGGAACTGAAGAAATGCAATCACCAAGTAGAAAAAAATTAAATATTTGGCTCCAGAGAGGAAAAATATATGTTAATAATACTTGGATAGCTAAATTACATGTTGACAGTACCTTATGAAACAAGTCTTTATCATTAAAAAAGGAATTCTATAGTTTCAAAAATTCAGTTATAACAATTTTCCTAATTCTGAACATGTAAAATATTATATTGCAATATTATATATTTGAAGTGTGTATGACTCAGTTATTTAATGAACCTGCATAATATTTTAACATCATAGAATTTTCAATCATTAGCATAGTTTACAGGTATGAGTAATGATGTAAGGGATAGACTAGTTAACAAATATTAAGTTGAATATTTTTTAGATGAAAAGTAACTGTACAACGCAGAGTAACTTTCATGAACACTAAGACTTATACAAGGAAGAAGGAGGTATTAACAAACCAGTTTCCAAAATATACTTTGTGTCAAAGGAAAAAAATGGTTTTTCAAGAGGCAATTTGTAATAGGCTTTTTCTGTTGTCAGTAATGATTTAGTACTGTTTGGATGTCCTGGAAGTGTCCAACATTGATTTCTTACCTTAGTTTTGAGTGTCACATCTGTTTTTGTGGTTATCATACACAATGGCTAAAACTTTAATCATGACACGTATTCTGAGTTAGTCCGTAATATGATTTTCCATTCCACATTCAGTATTATTATCTTGATATCTATAACTTTTCATTGTATTTCAAATTATATTATCCTGTCTTTTCTCATCTGTACTCCTTTTTTTACGAAAGTTCATTTTTTAAAAATATATTTTATTGATGATGCCATTAGTTGTCCCATTCCTCCCCATCACTCCCCTCCACTCTGCCCTACCCTCCCGCACCAATCCCCCCTTTAGTTTATGTCCATGTGTCTCAAGTTCTTTAGATTCTGTATTTCCCACAGTATTCCTCTCTCTCCCCTGTCTATTTTCTACCTACTCTCTATGCTACTTATTCTCTGTACCTTCTCCCCCATTTCTCCTCCTCCCACTCCCCTGTTGCTAACCCTCCATGTGATCTCCATTTCTATGTTTCCCCTCCCGATCTAGATGTCCTCTTAGTTTGCTTTTGTTTTAGGTGTGGTTGTTAATAACTGTGAGTTTGCTGTCCTTTCACTGTTCATATTTTTTATCTTCTTTTTCTTAGATAAGTCCCTTTAGCATTTCATATAATAAGGGCTTGGTGATGATGAACTCCTTGAATTTGATCTTATCTGAGAAGCACTTTATCTGGCCTTCCATTCTAAATGAAAGCTTTGCTGGATAGAGCAACCTTGGATCTAGGTCTTTGGATTTCATGATTTGGAATACTTCTTTCCAGCCCCTTCTTGCAAACAGACCAAACATTATGACTCATCTGTACTTCTTGAGGTCATAGTCTGTCTCTACTAATGTGACTCTAATTCTTTCTTGTTGCTTTCCAAATATTGGGTTTGTTTTATTTTAATCTAAAATTTGAGAGGGAAGGAATCCTTCCATTTTAAATCATGCATTCATTATTTGGAGTATTTAAACTCTTAAAGCAAATAAACTTAAATTCTCTATATGTAAATTGTTGAATCAGGAATTGAGAGCACCGAAATCACCACAGTTAGAACTTAGTTTTGTATATGTCAAGAACAATGATTCACTATTACAACTATTAACTAATCTCTATGTTTAACCATATTCATCATTAAAAATATTCTATGATTGAATATCAGAATTTTAAGCAGTTTTAAGTTTATATACTAACTCAATTTCAGAAATAAGAGTATTGATTATTTGTACAATGTATCTTCTTGTCTGAAAACTTAATTCCACTTTTTCTAGTAATATATAATCTACTTTTCATACCCTAATAAACTGAACATTTTAAAGTATATCTAGCCTTGCATCTTTCTCTGTCTCCTAAATTAATCATATTTTAGTTCCCTAAAATATGTGTGTATGGAAGATACGTGATATGTGTGTGTTTGGAACTCTGTTGAGATATTTATTTCTGTTTGCTATCCTGTTTTCTTTCCCTCCTCTTTCTCTTTATTTTTTCTCTTTCAAAAATTGTGTAGACTTGAGCCCTGGCTGACGTGTTTCAGTAGTTGAGTGCCTACAAAGCAAAAATTGTGTAGGCTTTATGCCTTTTGTGCTTCAAGATAAGAAACCAAAACCATGAATTCAAAAGAATATGTACCCCTCTTTGTTCATCGCAGCACCAGGTATAATAGCCAAGATTTGGAAGCAGCCCAAGTGCCCATCAGTAGATGAGTGGATAAAAAAGGTGTGGTATATTTATACAATGGAATACTACTCGGCGGTGAAAAAAATGAAATCTTATTTTTTACAACAATGTGGATGGACCTGGAGAGTATTATGCTAAGTGAAATAGGTCATTCAGAAAAACACAAGTTCCACATGACTTCACATCTATGTGGAATCTAATGAACAAAATAAACTAACAAACAAAGTGGAGACAGACTCATGGATACATAGAACAGACTGACAGTGTCAGAAGGAAGGAGATTAGGGGTTGGATGAGAAGGGTGAAGGGATTAAGCAAAGAAAAAAAAAGACTCATGGACACAGTATGGTGTCCATGACAACAATATGGTGATTGCCAGAGGGAAGGGGACTGGGGGGATGTAGGAGAAAGTAAAGGGGGAATAAATGGTGATGGAAGGAGACTTGACTTGGGGTGGTAAGTGTACAATACAATGCACAGATGATATATTATAGAATCGTATACCTGAAACCTACATAATTTTATTAACCAATGTCACCCTAGTAAATTTAATAAAAAAGAGAAGAATATTATTTAGGACTGAAGACATTGCCTTTTCTTTCTTTGCTTTTTGTTTCTTTTTAAGGTTTTGTATCTCTATGTGTTTGCAATGGAAGAAATGAGATTAAGGCAAGCCCTGTAGGGAAAATCCTGAAACAGAAGAAGAGCTCAGACATCTAGAAGGAAGAGGAAAGTCTGATATTTTTGACATGGATGGTGATAGACTTCATTCTTTTGCTGAGCTCCACAGAGTTTAGGGTACCTAGGGCTGGGGTCAACAAAAATGGCTGCAAAATATCAGGGGAGCTTGTAACCCAGACACTGTGTTTCCCCACATGAAGGAGACCCATGCCCTGTATATGAGAAGGAACCAACTCACTAGACCTCAGCTGGCTTATGCACAAGATGTATTATCTGTGCAACCCAGTGAGAATCACTGGGATGCAATTTATTTAGGAACCTCACTGAATACAATACCCACCTCAATAATGACAGATTGAATTTTCTACCAGCCAAATAACATGGAGGATAAGGAGTCACATTTAATTTCACTTAATTAAAGAAAAGTGAAGTTTTAACTACTACACTTACAATATTTTAGGTTTGATAATGTAATATTGATAAGATAATTATTAGTCCTCTTTCTTGCATTTGTCATAAGCCAGCAAGGTTCTCCTCCTTCTGTACTTATTTGCACTAAGACAGTTTCTGTGTTCGGCCTTTGTGCCTGCTATCCCCTCCACCTGAACGATGTAGCAGATTCCTCATTATTCAAGTCTGACTCAGTTAACAGACCGCTTCCTCAGTGAGACAGTGACTGAGAGCCAACTTTGTATTGTGTCTCCTACCCTAGGTGACTCTTTGTTATCTTTATAGCACTTACTCTAAATGAAATTTTGTTAATTTATTGATGTGCTTCTATATTGTTTAAATCACTAGAAAGTAATTCCCATGAGCCTGGGGCTTTTCCTGTCCTTCCTACTTATGTAAGCCAGTCACACAGTTAGGCTTCCATAAATGTTTCTGAAGTGAATGAAAACTAGCCTTCTCATCTCTTTGCATACTGGCAGACTTCATGGGTGTTCATTTATACTTTTACCCTTCATGATTTTTTACCTCAGGTTATACAGTCTTTTAGATTGCATAGCTCATGATAGGTTTCCACAATCACTGAGTGACCCCTATTTTAACCTTATCACTATTGTAAGGTTTTGAACGAGTGCAAAATCTTCTCATTTTTTCTCATATTATTTATATGAAATGTGTCAAGATACTTAAAACTTTGTATTTTTATTGTTGTTAATGAAGACTAAGTAAGAACTGAGCAACACACAGATAACAGAAGATTTATCAAGACTTTAAAAGAAACACCACATCCACATGTTGTGCAATTTTTCAAGGCAGGCTGTTATTTAAAAGAGTTAATGAACTAGAGGTATATGGTTCTGAGAAACAGATGCAATTAGGCAAGGTATTGATTTACCAATTAGAAGACAATTAATCATTTTTGTTGTAAGCAAAGTGAGAAACATTGGTTGTTAATCAAGAAATTGGTTTCACTCTTCAATTTTAAATCACAAGCTTAAACTAGGTTTTTTCCCTATTTAATAGTACTATAGATATTTCTTTTAGTCTTTAAACCTAGGATACATAGGTAACAAGGATTCTAAAAATAATATGAAGAACGGTATAACAAACTAAGTGTTAATATAAAATAAATACAAAAATATACAAAGATATACAAAAATATAAATTATGCTCCATAAAATCAACTTTGATAATAGTTATTATTGATTTTGTTTATTATCCCAATAAATGAAAGAGGATATGGCTTCTGTGAAATTTTCTCGAATTTCACAGCTGTTGTGATTTAAATGTTTCATAAACGTCAACTTTTATTTGTAGATGGATTTTACTAAATCTCTCCCCTCTTCTAGCATAGTGAAAAGTAGAGAAATGATCTAGTCTTATTAAGTATTAGAATCACCAGATCTGTTGTGACAATAAATTTCCATTTCCACCATATACATATGTAAGGGCATTTAGACACAGAGGTCTGTATGTGCAATTAAAACAAAGTAAAAGATTAACAATATTTGTCTTTACAACATGAGATACACTTTATTTAAGACGATTCCATATTAAAAAGTGCTCAGGGATGACTGGAAATTCGTGAAACCCCATCTCAGACTAAAGGGAGGTTTTGCTGTGCGTGTGGCCCTGTGTGGATTCAGATGGCCCTGGGAGGTCATTGTTCTTTTCCTTTCAGGTAGAGACACTGTGAAAGAGGTAAGGTTGATATCCTTCACAGATCCCCTTTCTGCTATCAGAATGAATCATGAGAGACTTTTAATCAAGATCAAGGAAAGGGCATCAGTAAATCTGAGAACTCATGATATTTAATCATTTCAATATTTATTAATTCTAACTACTTACACTTTTTCAGAAACTACTTGACTCATCACAGCACAATGAGAAAATGAAAGGTGTTTCTTCAGGTTTGGTATCTGGGGGAGGTTAATAGGAGGCCTTCATCCTTTCTTGCCATTGGCTTACTTGTTCCTAGGTGAGATGTCAGATGGCATTGTGCAGTGACTTGGGTCTGGAATAGTTACTCTTTCATACTATAGTTGCTGAAGCTAGCAAGGCTAATTCATAATAACTAAATAATGTAATCCTACCCTTACCAAGACCAAGATAGATTGCTTTTAGGCTATAATGGCAGAGAAACACTGTATATTGAGCAAAAGTGCAAATCATCCAAAACTGTATTATACTAATAATATACAGTTGAAGGGAAGAGTGAGCCAGTATACCCTTGTGACTCCACAGGAAATGATCCAGTCGATCTGAAGATTCTGTCCCCAAATCTTACCTCTGTAGTAGTTCTATTACTAAGCCTGTTACTGGCTTCTGCTATGGACTTAAACATCAGAAGAAGGCTGCAAATGTTTCTAAAACATTTATCTGCAAGGCAATTCATAAAGGTATCAGTGGAATATCCATGCAAAATTGTCTGGTTCCTCAAGTAGAATATTGACCTAAGTAGTCTAGATTTGCAGACTTAGTTCTTTAGAAGTTTATAATTACTCAGAGTCACGAGACTTAGATTTTTTAATTTATGGCGAGCATTTCTTCAGGTAATAATGTGTTTTGCTAATATTAAGGAATCTTGAAAAGTAGTTATAACTTTAAATACACGGAATTTTAGAAATGGAGATACTTACATTAGAATCAGCCCAAAGTGTCCTAAACTATCTTTTATAGTTTAAAAAATATTTTTGAGGCATGATTCAATCTCATGTATATTAACAAGGTCATGTATGATACATAATTTTATCTCTTTAGTCCCTTTTATATTTGAACAACCTTTGCCCTCTCCCCCATTTATATTTTTATGTCATTTGTTTTTTTCAAGAGGGAAGTCCAATTGTCATTTAGACCCTCCCATATTTTACATTTGTGTGTGTGTGTGTAGAATTTTTCAACTTGTTCTTTTATTTTAATTTTATTTTAATTGTTGTTCAAGTACAGTTTTCTGTCTTTTACTCCCATCCCAGCCCACCCATCCAGCCCTCCCTCTCATTTTCACCCTCCCCTAGTTTTTGTCCATGTGTCTTTTATGCTTGTTCCTGTAAACCCTTCCCCTTTTCCCCTGAAATTCCACCCTCGTCCCCTTTGGACACTGTCAGCCTGGTCTCTATTTCAGTGCCTTTGGTTACATTTTGCCTGTTTGTTTGTTTTGTTGTTTAGGTTCCTGTTAAAGGTGAGATCATATGGTATTTGTCTTTCACCGCCTGGCTTATTTCACTTAGCATAATGGTTTCTAGTTCCATCCATGCCATTGCAAAAGGTAGGAGCTCCTTTTTTTCTGCTGCATAGAATTCCATTGTGTAAATGTGCCATAGTTTTTTGATCTGTTCATTTACTGATGGGCACCTAGGTTGCTCAACTTGTTCTTTTAGATTTTAGGCTACTAAACTATGACTTGTGTGCCAAATTAGGACTGTGTTTGTTTTCTTATAGCATTTTAGCTAAGCATGAGTTTTATATTTTAAAAGTTATTAAAATAAATAAATAAATAAATAAACAAGTCATATAATATGCAATATAAATTAATTATGGCCCAGAAGCCTAAAATATCTGCTACCTGCTCTTTAGGTTAAAACTCTGCAGACTCCTACTTATACTATTAAATTCATGTAAATAATTTTGACAAGAATAGTGTATCAGTTTAATGACACTATATATGACATTACCTCAAATCAAAACTGTTCTACAATGATGCTATTTTTGAGAATGCGATTGAAATGAGTAACCACCAAGTTACTCCTTTCTAAAACTATGTTTCTTCTTTATAGTCAGGTTACAACACAGGGGGTACCTTGCATGGGCACCTAGGGGACCATTTATTTTCTTTCTTTCAGAACTTGATTTTTAGTATCCACTGATTATTCTTGCCTCAATCAAAACATTCCCTCAGGAGCTTTAAAATGCAATTTTCTAATTCTGTTATTTTTTCTACTTTCACTGGATGGCATTCTTCTGTATTAAGAAATGTAACTCGGTTTCTCCATAAGAGATATGATGGTAAATAGTTTAATGCCCCCTCCCTGTACTAATGTCTGCCTCTGCCTCTTAATCCAGTATGTGCTTATTCTACCTTTTTGCTTTTGAGTTCACCTTGTTTTTCCTAAACATTCCAAATTATGTCATACCTAACAAATATAATAAGCATTACCTAATTAAAGCTTTTGGCTTTTTAGATTAAAAAAAGTTTGGTGGTTGATTTGGATGGCTTGAAATTGTATCTATGGAGGTATAAGTTCATATATTTTTCTCTAATAAATTTTCTATAGTACACATGGAGATTTCTAATCCTCTCTTTTTTTTCTTACCAAAATTTCTTTACAGAATCTTTCACCAGAAAAGCATTGTATTTTGATGTCAATGAGGTGCTACTCTAAAGAATTTTATGACATTGGAGAGGTCACTTAATGTCTATAAGTTCAGTAGATAAAGTATTAGGTTAAAATACACATTGATAAACAAATCTAGATAAGGAGAACAATGAAATATGAAAAGAACCAGGTAGTTCTACTCTAGTTACCAATATTTCTTCTTTACAACATGACAAATCAAGCTAGATTTTCAAATTGTGTTAAAAATCTTATTTTTTTTCTGATTGAATTATAATCTATTTTCTCACTAAGTTTTCATATTATATGACTTTAAAATGCTGTTATGATTATTCAGTAGGAAAGGAGAATTAAGTGGACATTAGTGACAATGGCTATTAATAATGAATAAACAAGGAGCAGAATTGAAAATAAATAAAAGAGAAAACACTTGGGAGTCAAAGTAGAGATTTAAAATGCTGTTGGAGCAACTGTGTAACTGGGAAAAAGTAAATCCAGGAACTAATTAGAGATAAGCCCCTTAGAAAACAACCTGGGTCCAGGGATCCATCAATGAGGAATGTGTATCTAAGGAGATACTAAATGGATCTCAGAATGAATACCTTAATAAATACAAATGTGAGGATTCAAAAAGTTGCTAGGATGTTTCACCTTCTGCTAAAATAGTTCAAATGTATCTTATTCTGCATTGAAATAGTTCACTACTTTGGAAAGAACATGTGATGATCTACTATGGAAGAGAATGTCTGTATAAATATGATCCCTGTGGATCAGTTAGTGATGCTCATATAATAATGGGCAATTTGGAGTGTCAGACAAATATGGTTCTACCAAGAAGCTGCATTCATTATTATGAATGAAGTAAAATGGTTTCAACACTATCTTCCCCACTGCCCTGTTATGAAATCAAATATTCCAGTATTTTTATGATTCCAAAAGGTTTTATAATGTGGAGACATCAATGTGTTCATTGGGTGGGGACAAGAATTTAAACTTTACCACTTATCCTGATAGAACACTGCTAATGAATATTTTAGTTCTGTTATAAACACTTGGACCTATTTCTATACTCCAACTTTGACACTTGTGTCCCTGACATGTAGGGATAATGAAAATTACAACTGATACAAATTTAGCTAACAGAGCATTAGAAGATTTTTATAGGCCAAATGATGCCTCCTAANGACCATTTATTTTCTTTCTTTCAGAACTTGATTTTTAGTATCCACTGATTATTCTTGCCTCAATCAAAACATTCCCTCAGGAGCTTTAAAATGCAATTTTCTAATTCTGTTATTTTTTCTACTTTCACTGGATGGCATTCTTCTGTATTAAGAAATGTAACTCGGTTTCTCCATAAGAGATATGATGGTAAATAGTTTAATGCCCCCTCCCTGTACTAATGTCTGCCTCTGCCTCTTAATCCAGTATGTGCTTATTCTACCTTTTTGCTTTTGAGTTCACCTTGTTTTTCCTAAACATTCCAAATTATGTCATACCTAACAAATATAATAAGCATTACCTAATTAAAGCTTTTGGCTTTTTAGATTAAAAAAGTTTTGGTGGTTGATTTGGATGGCTTGAAATTGTATCTATGGAGGTATAAGTTCATATATTTTTCTCTAATAAATTTTCTATAGTACACATGGAGATTTCTAATCCTCTCTTTTTTTTCTTACCAAAATTTCTTTACAGAATCTTTCACCAGAAAAGCATTGTATTTTGATGTCAATGAGGTGCTACTCTAAAGAATTTTATGACATTGGAGAGGTCACTTAATGTCTATAAGTTCAGTAGATAAAGTATTAGGTTAAAATACACATTGATAAACAAATCTAGATAAGGAGAACAATGAAATATGAAAAGAACCAGGTAGTTCTACTCTAGTTACCAATATTTCTTCTTTACAACATGACAAATCAAGCTAGATTTTCAAATTGTGTTAAAAATCTTATTTTTCTTTCTGATTGAATTAGAATCTATTTTCTCACTAAGTTTTCATATTATATGACTTTAAAATGCTGTTATGATTATTCAGTAGGAAAGGAGAATTAAGTGGACATTAGTGACAATGGCTATTAATAATGAATAAACAAGGAGCAGAATTGAAAATAAATAAAAGAGAAAACACTTGGGAGTCAAAGTAGAGATTTAAAATGCTGTTGGAGCAACTGCGTAACTGGGAAAAAGTAAATCCAGGAACTAATTAGAGATAAGCCCCTTAGAAAACAACCTGGGTCCAGGGATCCATCAATGAGGAATGTGTATCTAAGGAGATACTAAATGGATCTCAGAATGAATACCTTAATAAATACAAATGTGAGGATTCAAAAAGTTGCTAGGATGTTTCACCTTCTGCTAAAATAGTTCAAATTTATCTTATTCTGCATTGAAATAGTTCACTACTTTGGAAAGAACATGTGCTGATCTACTATGGAAGAGAATGTCTGTATAAATATGATCCCTGTGGAGGGATCATATTTATATGATCACAGTTAGTGATGCTCATATAATAATGGGCAATTTGGAGTGTCAGACAAATATGGTTCTACCAAGAAGCTGCATTCATTATTATGAATGAAGTAAAATGGTTTCAACACTATCTTCCCCACTGCCCTGTTATGAAATCAAATATTCCAGTATTTTTATGATTCCAAAAGGTTTTATAATGTGGAGACATCAATGTGTTCATTGGGTGGGGACAAGAATTTAAACTTTACCACTTATCCTGATAGAACACTGCTAATGAATATTTTAGTTCTGTTATAAACACTTGGACCTATTTCTATACTCCAACTTTGACACTTGTGTCCCTGACATGTAGGGATAATGAAAATTACAACTGATACAAATTTAGCTAACAGAGCATTAGAAGATTTTTATAGGCCAAATGATGCCTCCTAAGCCATGGCAAATGTACAATATGTGAGATCAAAAACTCTAAAAGCTTCATGAAGAAGTTATCCTCTCCAAAATAAAAATAATGTCTAATCCCCTTTCCTAATATAATATACCATAAAAACTATAGCTACCTATATATCTTACACCTTTTGATAGATATCATAAAAAAACACCCAACCTTAATTTTTTTTAGTTCTATGAAAAAGGGTATGAACTTGAATATAATTTACAAAATTAGTCTTTTATTCTAAATGAGTAATTTATACTTCAATGCATTGACATATCAGTTATTATATATAATCTATGGAAATTTAATCCCCAAAATAGAGGTGAAAAAGGCAATAGAAGAGCCAAAAATACTAAAAACTTACTGGTTGTAGTTTAGATTATTGTCTGCTTAAAATATGCATACCAAATAAAAGGCTATTAAAAATTTACTTATAGTGATAATGGTCCTATTCTCAAGAAAGCTATATGTATGTTTATAGATTTGTGTGAAATATATGTATATATTTGTATATATATAGTTGTATATGTTTACATGTTTTACATGCACGTAACCATATATGTGTGCATATATTTTATACATACTTTATATTAAGATTGTCTGGTAATGATAATAATCTTTTAAATGTCAGTTGTAATAATACTTGTACTCAAATAAATTATATTTTAGATTTTTCAAATTTGAAAGTAGGGAAAGGAATGTTTATAAGAATTCATGTAGAGATCTCTACTAATATTACTGTATTCATAAACTACAAAAATGTTATGCTTTATGCTTTCTATGTAATTTTTTCTAATATTTTTGTATTATGAAAAAAAAAACAGTCCTTTTTAAGGAATCTTTGTATCAGAAAATGTTTGTAGACTCTAGGATGCCATTTTTGACAGTGAAGTCCATGCCCCAGCATCACAATTTAAAGACCCATGCTTGCTTTTATGAATTTGCCTTTGTGAAAATGAAATCTGTTGGGCCTACTTCCTCATTAATTAGGAATGACAAGGGGATGGATGAAGTTAGGTTGAGCTAATAAATATTCTTATAAGTAAAAAGAAAACAGTTTTTAAGCTACATGATTTTAAATTTTGAAAAGACTACTTCTGAGGATTTTCTTAGAGATTTTCTATAATATTTTTGACATTTCAGTATGCAATTTTGTTTCTCTTATGTGAATTTGTATTTAAATAACAGTAAAATTATTTACAAGAGGCCAGTTGTATTTAAAATGGGAAACGATTGGAAAAAACAGTTATTTTCAGAATAGTTATAGAAAACATTTCTTAGCTATAAGTTACAAGTTCTGACTTTTAAATTTTTTTGAATGAGTGATGATTGATATTTTCATGACATTAAGTAAAATTTATCTTAGTCAATTATTTTATTTATGTATTTTAATATAGATTATTTTATTTGTATATTGCTAATCTATCTCTGTTACTGGACTTTTTCTAACTGTGTTCAAGCATCGTCTTGTACCTGGCACTTTAAGAGGCTGTAGCCTTTCTTCTTTCCCTTTCACTGCAAAACACTTCAGATGTGTGTGTGTGTATTGCCTGTCAATACTTGGTTACTTCTAGTTCATTCTTCAGCCACTCAGATCTGGTGTCAGTGCGACTATTCCAATTGTGTTCATATTCTCAAATACAACAGACACTCCTCCAACTTCTTCCCAGAACTCTCAGCAGAATTGGTCACACTTTTCCTTCTCTAAACACTGTCATGTACTGGTTTTTCTAACACCACATATCCCTGGTTTTCTTTCTCTGTTACCAATAAAAAAAAATTTTTATACTACCTTGAATATTGAAATCCATCAAAGTTCTCTCCTAAAATCTCTTATCTTTACTTTTGTATTCTCTTATTATTCTCATCTTTTTTTTTTTGTTCCCTTGAGACACAGATGTCATAGCAATTCACACAGGGCCACAGCATTTCGAGCTATGTTTCTATTAATAATGGATCAACTATTTTATTTCCACTTTTCAGAAGATAAGCATCCCATCATTAGTTTATTTGTTCATGTGATTACAATACCTTGTTTACAGTGGAGGCCATTTTCCATGATAGTGTTCTTACTCTTAGATTGTAAGGAGATTCTTTTTGAAGTCATTTTGTATGTGCCACAGCAAGGCACAGAAGAAATTCCAGGGAAAATTTTTGTAGGTATTTTCCAGTTTTCAGTCCCTGAATTGACACTCTATTCACCAGTTGTGAAACAGGCACAGGGTTCCTCTGCGAACAGGAACCCTTCTACTCTTACATAATTTGCTCATTCGTACCTGAGCTAGGGTGGGCTGAAGCTTCAGCACTACCCCATAGGGGGCATACTGGCCATCCGTGACTTCTGTCTTCCGGGAGAACATTCACTTCCAACTTGAAACATCAGTTTATTCTCAGCTCCACTGCTAAATAAGCGATGTGATTTTAGGCAGGCCTCCTCCACTGACATCCCTCATTTATCCATAATAGCTATGTTAGGAAGGCCAATATATATGTCACAAATACACTTTTTTTAAATGAAAAAGCCTGATACATGTAAGATGTTAGTACCATTGTGATAAAACACACAGGACAGGAAAGCAGAAAATACATCTTCTGATCTGCCATCCTTTTATTAGGCCTGTGACCATGTAAGTATGAAATAAGTAAGTGGTTGCAAGGCCAAGAACATCTTTAATTTCAATTTTTTATATCAGTTTACTTGTGTATTACCCATTAAACTAAAATATTTGGTTATATGTCAACATATCGGCCTTTTTTCTTTTTGCAACAATCTCTAGGTCTAAGGTAGAGAAAAGAACTTTTCCTTACATAATGACACCTACCTATTCAATGAGTATAATAATATATTTATGTGAATCCAGTTATCATTGTTACATTAAGTCAAAGTTGTTGAAGACAAATTACACCTATTTGTTGATGTGTTTTTATGCAATGAATTAGCACTTTTAGAAAGAGAATGGACAACCAAATGTATTATACAGTATATTCACAAATAAGCATCCACGCTGAGCATGCATTTGGTACATAGTGTCTTTTCAAATCATGTTCTGTAGTATTTGAAATGCAAAATAAGTGAAAATAGGGCTTCAAAGCAAGAAATAGAAACTTAAGCAGAATAGTGTGAAGATTTGTTTCACAAATGATTATTGCTAGGGATACTTTTATTGTTGAGTTTTATTCAGGAAGCTTTGAATTGCTATAATAGTTTAGAGAAGGTAACTAGAACCACCTAATGTTCTTTCTTAAATTACCATAAAAGAACTGAAACAATTCTGCTATCCCTAGGGAATTTTCCCTTTTATCCTTAACATTCAGATTTAATCATCTGTCATTCACCTGACTGGAGACCAACCCAGTGTAACAGTAAAAGACTGAAGAGAGATTTGTATTTTGCCAGAAACCTTGAACAACTGAATAAAATAGTACCAGACTGGAGTGTAAATGACTTCTTTATCATTTCAAAATTTCTAATTAGTGATGGTGGTTTTTCTAAATACTTAACATACATCACCTAATTTTAAAAACATCTTTGCACAAATAACACTAGGTGGAAATTAAAAACTGAAAATAAGTAACTTATTTTGATTATATTAATTTATTTTTGCTTTATATTTTCAAGTTGAGAATTATTAATAGGTAAACATAGTAGGACTCCTACTTTGGAGTCCATATGTCAAATCATCTTACTAATCATCAGATAAATTGTAAAATAGTTTAGGGGCATTTTCTAGATTCAGGTATATTTTTATATCTCTTATGTCATGGAAAAAAAGTACTTCTCACTAAAAACATTTTAGGAAATGTTGATATAAATGAAGTTACAGGAGTTCTGGCCAAGACGGAAACATCTACCTATATGCTTACCTATATAGATATGCTTCACTTCCTTGCACAAGCAAAAGAAGGAAAACAACCAATTAAAAAACAAAAAACAGAACTGCCAGAAAATTGAACTGTGTGGAAGTCCAACAACCAAGGATTTAAAGAAGACACAGTCATTCAGACTGCTAGAAGGGCTCGAGATGTGAGAAGCTGGGGCAGAGAGGACAGGTGGCCAGGAGGCAGCTGGAAGACCAAGTGGTCCCACGTCTGCATGTGGATAAGCCAGGAGGACCCCTGGGGAGCTAGACAAACCACACAGCCTAGGGTTCCAGTGAGGGGAATAAAGCCTCAAAACCTTTGGATGTAAAAACCCATGGGGGCTGCGGTGGTGGGAGACACTCCCAGTCTCACAGGAGAGTCCACTGGAGAGGCCCGTGGGATCCTAGAATGTCCACAAATCCACCCACTTGGGAATCAGCACCTGAAAGGGCACAATCAGCGTGTGGGTAGAAGGGAAATGACAGAAAGAGGGGCTGGAGCTGAGCAAACCATGTTGTGTTTCCTCTCTGACCCCTCCCCCACATACAGCTCCACAACCCAGAGAAGTGGGTTTCTTCACCCTGGAGAATACCTAAGGTGTCACCCCTTACTACATAACAGGTGCACGGCTGAGACAAAGAAATAGGGCCCAAAATGAAAACAGATCAAAATTCCAGAAAGAAAACTAAGCAATGAAGAAATAGCCAACATATCAGATGCAGAGTTCAAAATACTGGTAACCAGGATGCTCACAGAAATGGTTGAGTATGGTTGAAAATAAAGAAAAAAAAGAAGGCTATATAAATTGAAATAAATGGAAATATACAGGGAATCAGCAGTGAAGGGAAGAAAACCAGAACTGAAGTCAATGATGTGAAACGAAAGGAAGAAATAAACATTCGACTGAAACAGAATGAAGAAACAAGAATTCCAAAAAATGAGGAGAGGTTAAGGAACCACTGGGTCAATTTTAAACATTCCAACATCTGAATGATAGGGGTGCCAGAAGGAGAAGAGGAATAGCAAGAAATTGAAAAATTATTTGAAAAATTAGTGAAGGAAAAGTTCCCCAATCTGGTGAAGGAAATGCACATGCAAGTCCAGGATGCTCAGAGAGTTCCAAAGAAGTTTGATCCAAGAAGAAACACACCAAGACACACCAAAATTAAATTACACAAGATTAAAGATAATGAGAGAATCTTAAAAACAGCAAGTGGAAAGGAGATAGGTACTCACAAAGAAGTTCCCATAAGACTATTAGACTATGAGAAAAATCCTATAAGAAGGAAATTTCACAAAACCTTGCAAGCAAAAAGGGGCTAGAAAGAAATATTCAAGCTCATGAAAGGCAAGGGCCTACATCCAAGGTACTGTATCCAGCAAAGCTATCACTTAGAATAGAAGGGCAGATAAAGTGCTTCCCAGATAAGGTCAAGTTAAAGGAGTTCATCATCACCAAGCCCTTATTATTATAAAAGTTAAAGGGACTTATCTCAGAAGAAAAAGATCAAAACTATGAGCAGTAAAATGACAACAAACTCACAGTTATCCACAACTGAATCTAAAATGCAAAAACAAAAACTAAGCAAACAACTAGTACAGAATTACAGAAATGGAGAGCACATGGAAGGTTATCAGTGGGGAGGGAGAGGGAGAGAATGAGGAAAAAGGTATAGGGAATAAAGTATATATAGTAGGGACAAAATAGACAGGGGGAGGTTAAGAACAGTATAGGAAACAGAGAAGCCAAATAACTTATATGACCAACCATGGACATGATCGAAAGGGTTGGGGGGATGCTGGAAGGAGAGGGGCTCAGGGTGGAGAGGGAGAAAAGGGAGAAAAAGATGGGACAACTCTAATGCCACAATCAATAAAATATACTTAAAATAAAAATAAAAATAAATAAAGTTAGACATATATGTTGCATCATTTATTAGAGCCGTTAATAAAACAATTTTCTTAATAAAGTTCCAATAAAAGTACATAGGTTACATATTTGTCTTTCTCTCATTTCAAATTAAATGCCTAAAAACTTTCTAAAAGTTTTTTGTTGTTTTCAATTGCTGTAGGCCAGTTTATATGAAAGAGAAAAGCATTTGATAAAACTTTTATTAATATCCTATTAAGACTGTCAGGAAATCATATATAATTATATATGGATCTTTGAAGAAGATTATACGAATCACCCTTCTTAATTATATCTTGTGGAAAACTTAGTTAACTTTTTAAACTCAGCATCTTTTTATTTTTTGAAAGATTTTATTTTTAGCGAAAGGTAAGGGAGGGATAGAGAGATGGAGAGGAACACTGATGTGAGAGAGAAACATTGCTCAGTTGCCTCTGGCACATGCCCCAACTGGAGACCAAACCTGAAACCCAGGCATGTGCCTTGAGTAGTAATTGAACCAGTGACCTTTTACTAGGTGGAACAGCACCCAATAAACTGAGCCACATCAGCCAGGTCTAACTCTGCTTCTTTTTAAAGATAACAGAGATATAAATATATCTCTGTGTTGGGATTCCAGTGAGTTTTCAGTTGTATAATTCATATAATAAAGAGTAAAACTTGGCTTATATTAAATTACTGTTAACATGGAATCTTGAATTTTGATCACATTGATGTCTCTACCACATCAATTTATTGCTATGCATTTTTAGGTTGGATTTTTATTTACTCTCATCTCTTGAAACATCTGCATTTCCCAAAGGACTTTTGATACCTTCCGATACGTGCCTTCCCCCCCGGAAAATTAATCATTCTCTTACCTGATCCATTTCTCACCATTTTTCTCCAAATCTACCCTTTGATGTGCTATATCCTGATTGCACACTCCACTACAAGCTGATATACAAGTGTTATTATATAGATATATATATTTTCAATATTAAAGCAGTTGATATCTATTAACTGGAAAGATTACAAAAATAACCATGGTAGATACCTTAGTTCATACTTCTAAAACCTGTTGAGCTGGTTTTCCCTGTTCCCAGCATCTCCACCTTCTAGAAAATGGGTGGTCTTTTCCTTTACTCCACTTGGTGGAGAAGCTCATTTGAAGGGCTGCAGGAAGTTGTTCACTTCTTTGAAGTGTTTTCCAATAGTATCGATCTCATGGATCAGACACTTCATGTAGATGATGCCATATTTACCAAGAGATTGAGCAATCAGTGTGTTATCTCTCAGGGCTGTTCATTTTTTTGTTGATTTTGCTATAACCATTCTTGTAGATCAATGCATTTACTGACTTCAGGTTTGGGTTCCCACCTGCAAATATTATGGTTCCACAATCCCCAGCATGTTAATCAAAGCCTTGTTGAGCTTAACAAAGATGTCATTGATCTGGTGAAGGCAAAGAAGCTGCAGCTCCTTTTGGACCTTTCCACTCACGCCATTGATACTGCTGATTCTGAAGACAAATGCCAATTTGGGGTTCCACAAGTACACAGAAGTTGCCAGCTTTTCTTGCCATCCTAGCCATTCAACTCTGTTCTGTACTTCCATCTATATTCCTTGTAATAGTGCTTAGCTTTTTCATAGATACGCTTCCTCCTTGCTTTTCCAAGCATCTTTTTTGCAAACTTCTTTCTCAGGCACTTGATCTTCAGCTCTGGGAAATCCCTTTGTGTTTTCTTAAGGGTTTCTGGCACAGCGGGAATCTTCTTATCATTTTGTTTTGCAACCTCCTCCCATGATTTCGGTTGGAAAAGAGCACCAGCGTTATTTTAAATAACTATATTCTCCATACATGGTTAGGATCTGTTCACACAGTGTGTGTGCACACATATTTATTCTCAAATAAATAATTTCCACATGTAATAATAGCAGCCTCTTAAACTTCTTTTTGAATTGGAAAAATAATTAAAAGTAAAATTTTTTAAACTAATCTACTTTCAAAGATGTAGGGTAGGGTAGTTATAAATGAATAATTAAAATGAAGAAAGTCACAGCCTAAAGTGCAACGTGTTAAGAGGGCTGCCTTAACCTACAGAAACTAAGAGGCAGAAAATTTGGAGTTACTAAGCATTGCAAAGTAGAAGGACAAGATAAAAGATAGAAAACAAGCAAGTGATTTAAAAGTATATACCTGGTGTAATCCCATTTGTTTATTTTTTCCCTTGCCTGAGGACATATCAGGAAAAACTACTGCTATGAGCAATATCAGATATTTTACTGCCTATGTTTTCTTCCAGAATTTTTATGGTTTGGGATCTAACATTTAAATCTTTAATCCATTTTGAATTTATTCTTGTGTGTGACAGATGAAGGTGACATAGTTTCATTGTTTTTGCATATATTTATTTAACTTTTCCAAAAACCATTTACTGAATCAACAATCTTTAGCCCATTATATTTGCTTACTTCTTCTGTCAAATATTAATTGATGATACAAGTGTGGGTTTATTTTTGGACTCTCTATTCTCTTCTGCTGATCTATGTGTCTGTTTTTATGCCAGTACAATGCTGATTTGATTAGTATGGCTTGACATTAGGTAGCATGGTTTCTCCGACTTTGTTTTTCTTTCTCAAGATTGTTGTTGCTATTTAGGGCCTTTTGTGGTTCCATATAAATTCTTGAAATAGTCAGTTTAGTTCTCTGAAGTATGTCATTGGTATCTTATAGGATTGCACTGAATCTATAGATTGCTTTGGGTAGTGTGGAGATCTTAATGATGTTATTATTTCTTCCTATCCATGAACAAGAGTATGTGCTTCCATTTACTTATATATTCCTCAGTTTCTTTCTTAGGAAAGTCTTAGAACTTTCCACATACAGGTCATTTACACCCTTGGTGATATTTATTTCTAGGTAACTAAGAAGTGTTTGCACAGCAAAGGAAACCATCAACAAAGTAAAAAGACAACTCACAGAATGGGAGAACATACTTGCTGATACATCTGATAAGGGGTTAATATCCAAAATTTATAAAAAACTTATAAAACTCAACAACAACAAAAAAATGCATAAAAAGTGAACATAGGGCCTGAATAGCACTTCTCCAAAGAGGACATACAGATGACCAATTAACATATGAAAATGTGCTCAGTGTCATGAATCAGAGAAATGCAAATTAAATGATAATGAGATATTACCTCACACAGGTCAGAATGGCCATCATCAACAAATCAACAAACAACAAGTGCTGGCGAGAATGTGGAAAAAGGGGGAACCTTTTGCACTGTGGGTGGGAAAGCAGATGGGTGCAGCCATTATGGAGGCAGTACAAAGATACTTCACAAAATTAAAAATGGATCTCCCTATGAGCCAGTGATTCCACTTCTGGGAATTTATCTGAAGAAATCCAAAACACTAAATTGAGAGAACATAAGCACCTCTATGTTCATTGCAGCATTATTTGCAATTGCCAATATGGAAGTAACCCAAGTGTCCTTCAGTAGATGAGTAGATAAAACAACTATGGGGCATTTACACAATGGAATACTACTTGGCCACAAAAAAAGAAAATTTTACTGTTTGCAGCAGAATGGATGGACCTGGAGAACATTATGCTAAGTGAAATAAGCCAGTCAGAAAAAACTCAAATATCATATGATTTCACTCATCTGGGGAATCTAAGGAACCAACTGAATGAACTAACAAGCAAAATAGAGACAGACTGGTAAGATAGAGTGCAGACTGACAGATCTGGGGGGGTAGGAATTAGCAAGTGGAGGGATTGAGCAAAAAGGAAAAAAAAACCCTCAAGGACATGGATATCAGTGCAGTGACTGGGAGTTATATAGGGAATAAACAGTAATGGAAAATATACAATAAAAGTAAATGAAAAAATTCTATACTTGGAAGAGTTCATTCAAACTCTACTCCCCTTGCATACACACATGTAAATGGTACAATAAAAGGAACATGTTGAGCCCTGGCCAGTGTGGCTCAGTTGGTTGGAGTATTGTCCTGTAAACCAAAAGGCTGCAGGTTTGATCCCCTGACAGAGCACATGCCTAGGTACAGGTTCAAGTTCAGTTCCTGGTCAAGGTACATATGAGATGCAACAAATCAATATTTCTCCCTTAGATAGATGTTTATCTTCCTCCCTCTCTCCTCCCCCTTCCTCTTTCTCTAAAATCAGTAAACATGTCTGGGGTGAGGATTAAAATAAACAAACAAACAAACAAATGATTGTTAGACAAGGTGTACCATATGCTATGAGAAAAAACGTATCTAGCTGTGCACTGCTGGAAGTCACTTAGAATTGGATTTCAGGGGAGTTGTACTACATTGTAGGGAATATTTTACCCAATTAAGAAAATAATGTAAACAAGTGTGAACTATACTGTGAGGTTTTTCTTTAAAAATAACAACAAGAAAACACCACCACTAACACACACACAGGCATCATTTGAAGAAACAAAGCTCTAAAACAAAATGTCTCAACCTTTCTCCTGGCAAATCTTACAAACATAAGGACCCTGTAAACAGAGTTACATGATCAATCACTGAGTAGCTCATTATTGAATTTCAATTATGTGTTTGTCACAGTATTTATGTAGTGCTTAGAATACTTACAAACCGTTGCGAGTGTGTATCCAACCTTTACCAAACTCCCATGCTTCGGCCACTGTAGGTCAGTGAGACACTTCTGATTAAACCTGCCTTGTTGTGACAAAGACCAGTGGTCCCCAACCTTTTTGGCATCAGGGACTGGTTTTGTGGAAGGTAATTTTTCTGCAGACCAGGGCAGGGGCGATTTCAGTGTGATTCAAGCATATTACATTTATTGTGCACTTTATTTCTATTATCATTACCTTGTAACATACAATGAAACAATTATATATGATTAATATATAATCATATATGATAATATGATTAATGTCAAGTTCCTAATAGGCCATGGACCAGTACCGGTCTGTGGCCCCAGTGTTGGGAACCCATGATGTAGGCTATTGCAAATTGATAGTTAAGTTGCTCCCTGTTCATTATCTAACAAGGTAGGAATATGTTCAGGTGTATATCAGTTTTTAAATACAGTTTTCCCATGAAAATCTAGACAGCAATGAGTTATATCTTTGTTGTGGATGAGAAGGTGAAATGTGGATGAGTTTTATTTTCAGAAAAGTTAGATTTTCTATTTTAAAATATTGTGTTATTTTGAAACCTCATGACTATCATTTAAATTGAATTTTATAATTTGACTTCATTAAAACTCATTTTTAACCTACTTTTTCCAACTGCAATAAATTCTAGCTTATTTATATAGGAGTGTAACTGTCAGATATTTTGAGTGTTTTGTTTAACCTTTCCCTTCAACTATACTAATAGCTTCATACCTGCAACATTTTGTTAAAGAATATGGCAACAAAATCTCATAACAATAAAATTGATATGTATATGATAATGGTTTGAAGTCCACCTTCTTTTCTAAGTTACAGTAATTTAATTGCTTCTTGAATCAGCTTTAACTTAAAGGGGAAATTCACTTTCTACATGAAGAAGTTGTATTTTAATTTATCATAATCAAAAAGAAAACAAAACCAAACCCATACTCATATTTTCTTTCTGTGTTCACCTCCCTAATTCTTGGTCATCATGTTCCTTTCCTAAAAATGAATACATTTATTTATTACAGCTTTCTCAGCCAATGGTATATTCTTTCATGAATAGAAAATATTCAGTATTTTTGAATTGTGGAAGGAAGAAAGAAAAGGAGATGGGAAGAAATTCCAATCTTCAGAATTTATGTCTGTGAGAAATATCAGTGTTTAAAAACACTGATATTAAAAAAAATATCAGTGTTTTTCATTAAAGAGATGATGTAATTAATGTAATTAGAGGTTTTGTGTTTCAATTATCTTTATGGCTATTTTACCATTCTAGCATAGTATTTTGTGTGTAATGGACACTCCATTTTTTTAATAGACTAATGTTTCATCTATTTTGGACATTATTTCAAGGTTGCTATTCTTGGATAGTAAGAACGTTAAACTGGCCTTTTAAAATGTATTATTAATGACCTTATTGTGGCAATTATTTTGAATTATATATGTATATCCAACGATCACATTGTACACATTAATATTACACGATAATATATGCTGACTATATCACAATAAAGCTGGAAAAGATTATAAATGTAAAAATGTGTTGCTGTGCTCTGACCTGTGTGGTTCAGTTGGTTGGGAGTCATCCCACAAAATGAAAGGCCGACAGTTCGATTCCCAGTCAGCACACATGCCTGAGTTGTGTGTTGGAGAAGCAACTAGTCGATGTTTCTCTCTCACATTGATTTTACTCTCTCTTTCTCTATTCTTCCCTCTCTCTAAAAATAAATCAATAAAATCTTAAAACATGTATTGGTAAAGTTATTTCTTGCATTGAATATGAATATTGGAATTGTTTTATCTTTAGATGAGGCCAGTCTCACTTCAGTACCTTTCAAATATTAAATCTTCAATGCTCTTGAAGTTTATTTTGACGTGTGTCATGCTTTTGGTTGAAAATAATATAATGCCTAGCAAATAGGTTTAAACAATTAACAAAATACATTGATCTACCAATTGTAAAAATCCAGAATTTGGGTATATTTCCAAAATTTCTCGATTAGGGCTCTGACTCTAATTATTTGCACTTTTGTTGGCTATCCCTTTTCTGGGGACTCACATTGACTTCAGGCTGTCTTCTTGCTGGTAGAATAACATCAGTGTTGGTTTCAGGAGTATTATCAGCACATCAAGAAAGACTACACATACCCCCAACTTGCCAGCAAAAAAAAGCTAAAAGTACACTCTCATTGGACTGAGTGGGGTCACATTCCCACTGAGGACAGTCACTGTGATGAATTACATGTACTGACTAGATGAATATCATTTTTCATTTTATGCTGGAACTAGATGTGGTAACTGCCTGTCCCAACATACATGGATACTAAGCAGAAATCCTTGTTCTGGGGAAAAGTCAAGTAGGAACTGATGCACAAGGCACAAAATGTGTAGACAACATGCTCACAAATTGCTTCCTTTTGTGTTTTAAGTATTTCTGTACTTTAAATCTTTCAATATTTTTAATGTTTCTGTACATTGAATTTTTCCATGTAGTTAAAAACTTCCAAATCATGCATGAATGAAAGAAGCACAATAAACAAAAACAATCTTTCAAAAATAATGAAATATGAATCACTGTATGGGCTATATAGAGATAATATAATCAGGAACACGTTGTACTCATGCAGATTCAAAAAACTGAAAACTGATCTGTTTGCAAGAATAAACAAACACTATAATGACTAGTATTCAAACACATTCTGCTCTTCTGGGAGGGTGGTAAATTTTTGAGAATATTCTAATTACTTGTTTACCCTATTACATCCATGCCTATATATATATATATGTAATTTTTGAAAATATTACAATTAGTTGTTTACCCTATTACATCTATATATATATATACATCCATATACATATTTTATACATATTTTATGTATACATATATATATATACATATGGATGTAATAGGGTAAACAACTAATTATATATATATATATAGAGAGAGAGAGAGAGAAGGAGAGAGAGAATTAAATATTTCAATATTTCTAGGGAAATTATAATTTATTGCTGTGTGTTTTGAGGAACATGTTTTACTCTTTGAATTCAACATATATTTATACATGTCCGAGAAAAATGCATTATAGATAATACAGGCACATCAAAATATTACAAGAAGATATTCTAAAGTAGTGTTTATAAGCAAAACTCCAGAGTGCTGCTGCTTAGGATAGAAACTCTGTTACACTAGTTCTTATTCATATGACTTGGTCTAAGTTTTCCAGTTTGTTTACCTATATAGTGAACATGTTCACAGCACCTCTTTCACATGGGTGTTATAGAGAACAACTAAAATAACTCTATGTGCTCATAAATATTATTTTGTGTAGGTTAATTGTTTTAAAAAGTTATCCAATATGATTTATAATTTATCACCCCAACAATGACATAGAAAAACTGATTCTCCTTCTACGCAATTCCCATCCAGATTTATTTTGAATATTCAGGGTTTAATCTCGTGAGAAAATGCAATAAAGAGAAGTATTAAACTAGATATAAATAATATATTACCTCTCATATTTTCTTCTAAAATTATATTTTACAAACCATATTTCAAATTATTTTTCTCAATAACGGGTGCTTGATGAATTTTTGGAAGTATTTTTGCTCCTGTGTGGCACCTACATATCTTAAGTTTTGCCTGTTGTTTAACTGCCTTGGCAGAAAGCAACCTTGCATCTCCTTAGAGTCCTGGAGAGCAAAGGCCCTCCCCTGGCACACCCCCGTCATGCCTTCCATCAACAAGAGCTAGACAAAAGCATTTCTCCAAGCCTCCACTCTTTTTAAAAGAACGCATAGAGCGTTGTGTGTGAGCATAAGACAAAAATATATTCTTCCAAATCGCTGCTTTCCACCTGTCACACTGAGGATGAAAAGAAATTTCACAGAGAATTTAAAATAGGTTGTTTCCTTAAACCACAGATGGAGTTTTGTTTTATGTTATTTTAAATCAGATGCTCCTGAGGCTCAACACCATCTAGAGTCAACCTTTAATTAATATTTAAAAAACATCTTCTGTTTCTTGTGAGATGGTAAAAGTGTGTTCATTTTGTTGCTTTTAAAATGTAAGTATACTATTATTATGCGTGTGAGATCTACCACACATTAAATATATGCACACATGTGCACACACATACATATGAATTTGTGTATTAAGCTTCCATTCCCATTTATTGGAAGCCCTCCTTTCAATTTCTTAAAAGGTCATTAAGTCTCAGAAGCTGTATGTAGGTACCAGAATTTAGTAAAAGCATGAGATTAATTATACAAATCTAATATTAAAGATCAACCAATTAATTGAAACATATGTAATCAGTTTTGTAGGTCAAAATATTGTCTAATACCTGCAATTTTATGTGGTTCAACCTAATATTGAGGTAATATATTGGTAAAAGCCCCTTAACAGCAACAGACTCTAGGCATGTTCCAAGAGCTTCCCTTTCAATCCCTCTCATATTTCTCCTTTAATCCCACTTTCTAGGCTCTTCTTCTCCACTTCCTAAACTTTTAGCTTTCCATGAACCTGTGAGTATTTGGCATTCCCACTATTGTCTTTTAAAATGTCTTTCAGTTACATTTTACATTTAAAATCATCCTGTATTAGTTTCTTACATTCAAAATTATTCTGTATTGCATGTACAGCAGAGTTATTAGAAAATCATGTACTTTGCAGAGTGGTCTCTCCAATGGTTCAAGTACTCACTTGGCCCCATATGTAGTTTTCATGGTATTATTGGCTATGTTCCCCATGCTGTAATCTACATTTCCGTGACAGTTCTGTGACTACCAGTCTGTTCTGCTTAATCTCTTCACCCTTTTCACCACCAACCCCAACTCCCCTCCATTCTGACAGCTGGTAGTTTATTCTGTGTTTCTGTAAGTCTGTTCCTATTTTGTTCATTTATTTTTTTCTTCAAATTCCACATATAGGTGAAATCAAAAGGTATTTGTCTTTCTCTGTGGGTTACTTTGGAGCACTTTCTTTTTTTTAAATATTTTATTTATTTATCTTTAGAGGGGAAGGGAAGGAGAGAGGGAGAGAAATATCAATGTATGGTTGCCTCTGCCGAGGACACACGATGTATCGTGTGTCCCCTGCCGGGAACTGGCCTGCAACCCAGGTATGTGCCCTGACTGGGAATTGAACCTTGATCCTCTGGTTCGCAGGCCCATGCTCAATCCACTGAGCTACACCAGCCAGGGCACTTTGGAGCACTTTGAATCAATTTTGTTCTCTATCTTTATGCAGGGTTTAGGGAGACTCTACGTAGGGAGGTGTAGAGATGTATGGAGGGAAGATACAATTTTTGAATAATTTATAGCAGAACTGGTCCTTCAAAGTGATTTGATCTAATCAAAATAAATAGTATCTTTCTATCCATGAATATATTATGTCTGTAATATAATACATATGTTCTCTCCATACTGCTTGGACCATATCTTTAGTCCCTCTAGTATAAAACATATGAGGAGCACAGTTTTGTCCAAGGTTATTATGGGTTTATGATTTTATGGCTCTTCATTGAAACATACCCTCTGCTTAAATTTTTTTGGGGGTGCAGTGATGAGGTAAGAAGATCATCCATGAATCAAAAGGGCTAGACAAAAGAAATAAGTCTGTAAACAAACAAATGACGGAACTTGGTAGCTAGTCACAGTATTATCTGTTATGATCCTGTGGGAAAATGAAGAATTTATTGACACAAGAAATGTTTCTTACAGTTAGATTAGGTTTTTAAAAGAGAGCCCTTTTTATTGTTTCATATAATTACCAATTCTTTTGGTATCCTGACTTGTTATAAAATAAGCCTTATACTCATTAACATCAGCCAGTATGGGTTTGATGAGTACTGACTTGTGTTTCACTAACTTATATTAATATCATAGCTATTTTCAAAATATAAAAACAGACAAATTTTTAGTGGTAACTTGAAAATACCTAAAGAGAGGTTAAGGTAAAGAACTTTATCAATCAGAGTTTGCCAAGGAATGGGATGGGGGGAAGGTGAGTGAGGATAGAGATATAGATTCATTATAGTGTGGGTAAACAGTACGGCAAGGAAAAGAGGACTTTAAGTGGTGAGCAACATGCCCATAAAGGGAATACACTGAAGAAAGTAGGTGAGGAATGGGAGATTTTTTTTTTCTTGTTATAAGTGAAAAGCTTAGGGAAGAAGAAATGTATCTAAATTTCATGTGTTTGAAATTTTTGTTTGGTATATTATATAAATCCCCTTTATGTTTCCCAGTGAGGATATATATATATATATATATATATATATATATATATATATATATATACACACACACACAAAATATTTTCTTTAATGCCCCCAGAGTCCAATTTGAATATTAAATATTTGTTTATTTTATTAAAAACCGATAGATAGAAACTTGTTTCAAGATGGCCCAACTGAATTTGGGTTATATGAAGAGAGATATGTTTCAGTTTATATTTGAAGAGAGTTCAGTTTGTTTATATGAGCATTTGAGTAGATTTTCATTTATTTGAATATACTATGTCCTTAGGCTGAAAAACAAGCTCAAGACCTTTATGGCATGCCATAAGTTATATAAATTACCTACTAGAATAATGCTGCTAAAATAAAAACAAGTTAAGATATATTTAAATAAAAGCTAACAGAAACAAAAAGAGAGAATCCATATACCATATTTTCAGACTATAAGATGCACTTTCCCTTCCCCCAAATTTGGGAGGAGTAATGGTTGTTAATGCTGCTGTTGAGTTCTTTTTACATTTACATTGGTGAAGTAGTATGTTATTTATTAAATAATTTACCACACATTTTGCTTAAAATTTTTTCCTATTTTTTCTAAAACCTAGGTATGTCTTATAGTCCAAAAAATATGGTAAGTATTTAGAACATAAAAAAATACTGAGATGAACTTGTGTGTTTGTTAATGTCTACATTATGACAAAATCAGTTAAATATGAATGGAAGGTGGATAGATAATTATTCATATATTTAGAGCCAAATAGGCATCCTAATGTGTTGCTAAGCACAGAATATGGGAGGAAAGTACAGAGAATAAATAAAATTGTTTTGTTTGTTTAGGGGAAATGATTTGATGTTAACTCAATAACAAGAGATATGGAATAAAATAAAAATTGTTCTGCCCTGTAATTTTTTTAAAGGGAAAAAAAGAGTATAGCTTTTTTATCTTCATTAGTGGAATTGAAAGTATGTCTAGTAAAATTAGATGTAGATATATGCAAATGTTACATTTAGAGCATCCTAATTGGCTTTTTGAGCACATAAGTGTCTCTTTTGAAATGCATTGCATGTTGGTAATAAGCTTTTAAATCCATAATGGATGGCCACTGCATCATTGCCCATTTAGAGGTAAAGGAAGGCAATTACAGATGTTCACAAACATTAAATACAGTACAAAATATTTTTGCTATTATTGAAGAAACCATTATCTATACTTCATCCCTTGACCTTTGCAATTCTGCAGTTTTATCCATCATTAATTAAAACTCATCAGCTGGTACATTATAAAGTTTGTTTTCAATTTATGTTAAAAATATATTGTCTTTTGTGTCCTTGCTTTTCCTTGGAGCCATAGAAAGAAGTCCAGCCTCTTTCCCAAGAAAGCTATTCAAAGTTTGAAGTACATTATGAACTTCAATAATTTGTTTTACAATCTTTTGTCTCCATTTCAAGTCTTAATTCCTCATATAATATTATAACCATAAAAGGTAATTCCTAAATGTTACTTTTACCTTTTAAAAATGTTGTGTCCTGCTTAAGAGTCAAATTGCCTGTTGAGTATTAACTGTGTGACTTTGGGCTGTTATCTAATTTCTCTGTGCCTGTTTTCTCATCTGTAAAATGAAGATAATAATACCTCATAAAGTTGTCATGAAGATTACATAGGTTAATTTTACTATAGCACTTATGAAATTGTGAGGCATTATTAGTGTCATTATAAAATTATCATGGCCCTTCTTCTAAATACTAATTTAGCATGGAAGACCTGTTTTTGTTATAATACATAGTCAACTTGAGGATTTAATAATCCCAACTTCAATTTCCATTTCTGCTCACAAGCACAATTGCTAATTTGCAATTCCTTTATGCACTTAATTTATTCAATTGAATGTGGAATATTATATTGGTCTATTTCACATGTATTTTTATTGGTATCAACCTCTTTTTTCACACTAGCAAATTTGATTGAATCCTGACTTCATCATTTAATTTTAATGCACTTTGTTTTTTAAGACAAGTATTTCTGTCAAAATACAATTACATATATGATTACTATACTTTCCAAACTTTAGTTCAGGTCATAGGTAACAAAAATTGAGAAGAACTAGGGTAAGGAAATACAAATGCTGTGAGAAACTTCTTTGTAATTTGAAATTGCACATAATATAGAAACTTTTAGATAGTGCCCTCCTGAAAATTATTGATCTAAATTTTTTAATAGCCATCATGTGCCTAGCAGTTATGTTTTTGTAAGACTTTATTAAACACCTGAATTACAAATACACCATTATAAATATCACATACATACAACTCACTGTGCTTTCATTGTCTTACTATCTCTTAACCTTAATTAAGAAATCAATAAGTTCTATCTTTAGAAACATATTATTTTTACCTGTGTAAATTCTCAGTGAATATTTTTCTAGAGAGTCATTTAGTATACCTTAAACAGCTCTATTGGGATTGACTTGAAGACTAAATCTGATATTTGGGTTTTTTTCTTTGAAACTAAAAGTACTTACCATTTTTCATTCTTCCAGCACTGTTATTATAATTCCTCAGATATCAATATTAGTGATTTAGTGAAGTCCTGACAAACTTTTATCCGAATTTTGGAAAGATAAAGACTGGACTAACACATTTAGGTGTTTTGTATACTTTAGGAGTTCTGCGGTACAGTTAGGGTTGGAAAGAATAGTTTTGGGCTACAGAATTATCATGTAAGTCTCATTTCAACTTAAGGACAATGCCACTAGAGAAAGCATGGATTCTAAAGCCTGTGACTGACAAAATAACCAATGTAAATAATTCAAGTATCCCTAGTGTGCTGATTTTCAAGTTATGCAAATCCCAAAGGAATTCAGGATAGAGCTTTATTTGTTTTCTGTACCTTCCCCTTTCTCTGTTGTACACAGTGTTTTCCAACCATACTCAACTTTTAATTCACTTCTCTTGTATATACTATATACCATAGCTCACGTAAGAGACTTGGTCATACCCTTTCTTCCACTTCCTTTTGAAGAAAAAGGTTTTTCTGATCCACCTTTTTCTCCCTCTCTACCTCCATCTCCTTTACTAACTCCTCGTTGTCTTTAATGTTTATCTGTTAAATCTTTTTCTCCAGGAAGCTTCTCAACCCTACTGCTTGCCATCCACCCATCCACTTAGTTTCTATTGCACATCACTGTCATTGCTCCCACAGCTCTGTGTACGACTTTTCTGAAACACTTATTAGTGAGTGGGGGGACCCCAAAATGGCATTTATTTATGGAAATTGTGTATTTATTCTTACATGTTTAAACTTCAGTCACCTTCAAAGTACTCTGCATTTGATGCAATACCCTATAGAGACAGTTTTCCCCGCTGCACAAAACACAGAACTCATTGATTTTGATGCCTGTTAGTGCTTCTGCCATTTTTTGTTTCACCTCTTTCACATGGGCAAAATGTTTTCTCTTGAGGAATTCTTTTTTATCTGGGGAAACAAAAAAATGTCACCCAGGGTAAGATTGGGTGAATAAAGAGGGTAGTACACAGGGGTCATGCTGTCCTTGATCAAAAACTGCTGAACACTCAGTGTGGTATAGGCAGGTGCGTTTGTAAGTCACCCATCATGATATGGGCAAACATGTGGAAAGAGTCTTCAAAAAAATTCACTGCAGCTGAATGCAGCCTACAAAAATTCACAACAGTGCCAGGTGATACACTGATACAGTGGGTTTCTGGGACACTCCCCTAGAGGGGGAAGCCTATACTATAAAGGGCCTGCCCTGCAGAAGACAATTCCAGACTCATTGGGGGATTCCCCTTTGTATATTAATAGCTAGTTTACACATCTATAATTCCACTGGATCCTGACAATGAGAAAAAATAACAACTATAATTTATTAAGAGCTTTTATGTGCATGTACATATATTTACTTACATATAATATTGTATTTATATACTTATTTATATTATAACTATATAAATATAGAAGTATGTACTTATATATATTAATGTATTTATTTTTTATTTATTTTTTATTTTTTAAACAATGGGAACCAGAGGTAAATAGGAGACTCCTAAGAACACCTACTATTTTTTTAAGATTGTATTTATTTATATTTAGAGGGGAAGGGAACGAGAGAGGGAGAGAAACATCAATGTATGGTTGCCTCTCATGTGACCCCTGCTGGGAACTGGCCTGCAACCCAGGCATGTGCCCTGACTGGGAATCGAACCACGATCCTATGGTTCTCAGGCCTGCACTCAATCCACTGAGCTACAACAGCCAGGGCTATTTTTCTTAATATCTCTATGAAGTTATATAAAAAGAAGAAAAGTTTCACTAATTTATGCAAGACCACACAGCTATCAGTTTTCTGTAGTAAGCACCTAATAACTAAATTAATTTCTTTAAAATTCTAAAATGAAAAGCAGCCTACAGATGGTCAAGATATAAAATAACATTGCCTGTTTTGCATTTGTGTTCTGAATGAAAAGCAAATAGATCCAATGTAATTACCTTAGAGACATTCTTATTTTTCCACAGAAGACACTGGTCATGTGCACACAAGAAGAATTCTTAGAATTTAATAGGCGTTCAAAATATTAATTGATGGAATTAGTCATCACTAAGGGGCATCCTGAAGAACAGCTTTGCCTACATTGTGAGGATAGACCAAAGGTCGCACTTAGCAATTCTATGTCCCTGTACACCTCTATTTGTGTTATGCAATTTTACCAATTCTTACTTAAATCCTTCTATAAAAGCAAGAATGAGGATTCTCCTTAAAACACAATAAATATTCATGAAAAGACCTCTCAAGTTCATATTTACTTGCCACATGCACTTAGAGTTCAACATTAACTATAGTATTTCTAGGAAACTACACTACATGATAAAGGTAAAACTATAATAATATGTCCTTGTTGGTTTCTCAGAAATCTAACTTTACTCAATCTTTTACAACTTAAGGATACTGACAGAAATATATGTATATATTGTGGAGTAAGTTCAAAAAAAAGAATTTTAATAGGAATAGAAGGCCAGAGTGTTTCAATGTTACAAAAGAAACAGGGGTCATGTGGATGTTATTTAAAGCAAAGGAGAGAACATATATATTTAACATTAAGATATTTATATGTTTTATAGACATTAAGTATCCACATAAATGAGTTTTCTTAATCAAATATACTATGCTGAATTGTGTAATATTTCTTTAGCTGGATTGTGCTCACTATTACTAGACTTTATTATATTACCATGTGTGATTTTAATTGGAAAGATATTTATTTTAATCTCTTAGGCTATGCCATCTTCCCTTTGTTTTAAATGTGTGGGCATGTGTGTATATGTGTGTGATTTAGGAATTTCTTCATTATGTTATCGTTTGCTTTATTTTCTGGTTTAGAAGTTATATGCAGAAATGATATATTTATCTCATAAATTAGTCATTTGCAAATTGATTTGCATTTTAGATCCTTAGGAGATTAGGTTAGCCATTAGGGGTTTTATTTTGCTCTTGGAAACCTATGTGTTATGTGCGTATGTGTGTATATTGTAAGTTGGAATAGTGGTGCAAATGTGTGTGGATATATGTGTGTTTGTGTTTCTGTTTGCCCGTTTAGCTATTTGTTCCTCAAATAAGTGCGCTTTCTTTTTCAAGATCTAGCTTGGTGACCTAGAGCTCACTCCTCCCTTAGGTAATGGTAATGTCCTGTTGTCAGGAAGGCTCACACTTCCTTCACTGGAAACCAGGTGCGCGTTATATTTAAATGAGTCCTAATTCTGTCACTTCAGCAGCCCATTCGTGTGAGTAATGGGGGGCTTTTCTGGTCTCATTTGGTTTCTACACTTAAGCAATTCTGAAGCTACTGTCAGTGTACATGATGAAATAGGAGCGTAAAGGAAGGATTTCAAAGCCTTCAAAATCTAACCATACAACATAGTAGCAATTTATTACAGTGTAGCTTATGCCACCAGCATGTATGTAAATTAAAACACCCTTGAGTTACTAATATGAATAGTTTTATATAGCCTTGAAAATTAATATTTAGTTTCATATGTAAGCAATGAATTTGAAAGAGACTTTCAGGAGTGAAAACTAATTTTCTATATTTGGAAAAAAGATCCAAATTCAACCTAGCTCTATAAAATTATAGTGTATATAATATATAACAATTTGAAGTGCACACTGCCTTTTTAAATAGCAGCTGAGTCTCTAATACCTATTTGAGTATAAAGAATTGTTCACCATCTATGCACCTTGACAAATCAGTAGTTTTCATTATTCTAAATTCCTTTCTAATTGTTATTCATGTCCACATGTACTTTAACATAGTATCAAAAATATTTTTATATTCTGTGTATTTTTACCTTTTGTAAATAGTAACTTTTTTCCATGAAGCTGCAAAACATTCACACCCTTAATTTTAATAATACATTTTTTCTATAATAAATTCTATCATTTAAAATTTATCATTGTTGTAGATCTTAATGACAAGTTGTATTTAGAAATCTATACCATTGTGATAACTTAAGATTATATATCTACATTGGTATATTTAGTTCTTAGCCATAACATTATGCAGCAGTTATTTTATATGTGCTTTCTATGTGTACATAAGTTTGTAGATTCTAGAGATATACAAACAAGGAAAATTTCTTCACCATTTGAAGTTTGTGTCCACTTCCTAGTTATTGACATAGGACTAAGGGTTTCTATACATTGTCAAAATAAATTTGCCACCAACAGTTTATAGTAACTGATTAATTTCACTGAAGATTTCATAGGAAGATATGAAAGACTGTACATTGCACTGTCTACAGAAAAACAAATCAGAACTCTGAAAAAAAATTTACATTGGTGAGGGTTTCTGCTTTAAGCTTAGAAGAATATAATAGATATTTGATTTTTCACTCTTTTATAAAATAATTCATAAATTAAGTGAAATGCGTAAAACAACACTTTTCATTAATTGGACATCAGGGCAGTGATTTCTGTGAGAGGGGAAACAGACTCAGTGGGAGCTATGGTTTGAATTGTGGTTTGGAGAGATTTTTCCAATCTATACTGTTCAGGGAAAAACCAGGTAACGCCTGGCAACCTACCTCTCTGAGTTTAGAAAACAGAAGTAGATGACTGAGAAGGCAAAGGCTGCTCCAGTTCCTAGGACAGAGTGCCTGACAGGAACGAGCTTCCAAAAGAAACAGCTCCTAAGATTTTAAGAGTCTTCTCCAAGTTTTAGGTTGAAAAGTAACTGACACATAAATGTAAGAAAACCTGAGACTGTGTAAAGCACCCGAAAAAATAAACAAACAAAACCAAAAACCAGAGGGATGCTCCTCAGAGCTCACAGGGGGCAAGAAAATTAACTTTCTCACTGGAGGGGAACACTTTAATTTCCAGCGTGGACAGCAACTCTACACTGGTTAGAGTACTCAGAAGGGTACTATCTCAGTAGTT
This sequence comes from Sturnira hondurensis, assembly GCF_014824575.4. Lineage (NCBI taxonomy): Eukaryota > Metazoa > Chordata > Mammalia > Chiroptera > Phyllostomidae > Sturnira > Sturnira hondurensis. The sequence goes on from NW_028089315.1 coordinate 682,138, forward strand.
GGGGACAATTAGTTCTTCTTAACTGAACACCTCTCTGGACTCAACTAATAAATGAAAGAAGTCTTTTTCGAAAGGATCATACTAGTTCCAAGGAGTGTGCCTGCTTCCTAGAATGATGCTCAAGAGTGTTTAAGGGAATAGAAAACCACTCCCTGGTGCAGTAAGATAAAACTTATGTTTGCCATACAATGAGATAATACTCAATATTTAGAGGAAGAAACCACAACCCATAATATACTAAAAAATAAACTAATAGAAACAGACCTGTGTAGAGATGAAAGAAGTAGTATACGAGGACGCTAAACAGTTATTACAACTTTGGAGGTGATGAATGCAATCATTATCGTGACTGCTGAGGTTTCATGGCTTACACATGCAGCGTCTATCAGGTGGTACCCTTAATGTGCGATCTAATGTATGTCAGTTACATACATCCCAATAAGGCTACAAAAAGCAAAAAAGTGAAAAGTAAGCAAACAACAAAAGCTCTGTTTTATACATGTTTTTCTAGCCTACTCTATTATCTCTTGACCCAACACACCCTAAAACGGAGTTTTCTTTTATGTATTTGGTAACCCAGCTCTTCCAGGCCTGCAGTCCCAGTTCTGAACAGCAGAGGGCTAGTTACATGGCGTTGCTGACCACGTTTCTTTAGAATATCACTTATTAATGACTTCAATCTCTGTTTTACTTGTTTTTAGCATTCTAATGTGTATAATATGTACATAATAATATGCATGTGATAAATAACATTATAATTATATACTATAAATATATACTATGTGCAGAATATGCATATATGGTATGTACACATATAAAATAAGTGATATATATATGTATATGTATACACACACACACACACACACACACACACATATATATATATATATATGAGGTCTGTCTGGGAATCATCCAGCATGGTTAACATAATGAAAACAGTTCACATAACATCAATGTAACCTGACAGCCAAGGAGAGTGGACTGGAATGCACTTGCATGAATAATGATGACTTCACTGTACCAGTCAGTGGGGGCAATAGACAAAATTGAGTGAGTGTGTGTATTGTGTGGTGATCACATTCAAAATGACTCAGCGAGCAGAGCAACGAATCTGCATGAAATTTTGTGTTAAGAATATTCCTCCATGGAAACTATTCAGATGATTCAGCTTCATCACGACAACATGCCTGATCATGCATCATGTCTTCTGCAAAGTTTTTTAGTGAAACATCAAATCACCCAGGTGACTCAGTCCTGCTACAGCCCAGATTTGGTGCCCTGTGACTTCTGGTTTTTCCCAAAGCTAAAATCAGGTTTGAAAGGGATGAGATTTCAGGCTGTCAATGAGGTTCAAGAAAATATGATGGGGCAGCTGATAGCAATTGGGAGAACTGTATGAGGTCCCAAGGTGCCTACTTTGAGGGGGACTGAGGTGTCATTGTCCCATGTACAATGTTCTTGTATCTTCTTCAATAAATGTCTCTATTTTTTATATTACATGGCTTGATACTTTATGGACACACTCACAAAGATAGACATAATATGTTGTGATGGTGAGTTTTGACTTTTTTTTATGAGAAGCTACTCAAATAGTTAAGATACTCAGAGAGTTCAGTTACAATATATGAACTCATGTTAATGAGTTTAATTTACTACAGATTCACAGGAAAAGTGGTTTTTAATTAGGAGTACCTCACAAGGGAAAATTTTTTAATTGAAATGTAGTTTGTTATAGGGAAATATTCATGTGGCTTTTCAACAGACATGACAAACCATTGAACAGCATATATAAATGAAACAAAGTTTCAGAAAATAAGTGTGTGAGATGCATGCTGATAATTTATGTTTTACTGTATGATGTTTTATTAAAAAATATAGTAAATTGATACCTTTTTCACTGTTGCATCATGACCTACAGTGAATATGCTTAGATTTATTTATTTTTTAAATTAAATTTATTGGGGTTACATTGGTCAATAAGATTATACAATTTTAAGTGTACAATTCTATAATAAATCATTTTTATATTGCATCGTGTGCTCACCATCCAAAGTCAATTTTATTTATACACATTTCATATATGTACCACAGCCAAAGTTCTCTTGTGCCAGGCCTTTGGTACAGGGATTTTTTTCTCCTATATTTGAAATGTTATTTCAAAACATTAGTAATCTACAAACTACAACCACCTTTCCTATGTGTTTTAACAACTGCAGAAATTGCAACACATTGTCTCAGAGTTGGCTGCTGTTTCTTATCACTGGGGAAAAATTACATTCATTAGTGCCTTCCTAGTGGCATGGGAGGTTGTTAAAACTTTTCTCACCTCATGGTTAAAGGGAATTAAAATGAAAGGTTTTATTGCATCTCAGAAATTGACCTCATCAGAAAAATAACATCGTTTTAAGGCCTGGAGGAAATGATCTCTTCAGAGTTCCCTTGAAAACATATTCGATGATATTATCAGCATGGCTTTGTCTTCTAAATGTTTTAAAGCATCTTACAGACTTTGGCATATTTACCCTTGATGAAATGGAGTGGGATCAAGCCCTCTTCGTTTCTGCATCTTCATGTGGACACAATGAGGCCACTGCTGTTCTAAAATTTTTGAAACATGTAACTTAGTAATGAAAATGTGGAATCTCAGACTGTGAAAAAATCTTATACTTTTTCAGAGCAACACCATTCCCTTCTTCAAATTTTGCATGAATAGTTCTTATAATAGCAAAGTGAACAAATTATACAAAAGCAATTAAAGTCACTAACATTGTCTAAGTGTTTTGGACTTAAAGATATAATAATGTTTAAAACTCTTTGCCTGATCTGGTGTGCCACCATCATTGACAGCTAGCCTTGCTAGTAACTTATTTTATAAAGATATTAGTGAAGCATCAGATACAAAAATATGCACTCTGGAAAGATAAACTATCTATAAAGGGATATTGGAAGGGTATTAAATAGGAAAGGGGAAATCTAGCACTCCAGCTAGTGTAAGACACTTCAGAGGTGTGGTTGATTATAGCCTTTAACTGATAACTAAAGACTTTTAAAATATGCTTTTTTATTTGTGTGTGTGTGTGTGTGTGTGTTTATGCTGCACGGTAAGCAAATCATCTCAAAGTCTTCAGTCTTCAGATGCCTTGCATTGATTTTGTTGGGGGAAAAAATGAACATTGGTTAATTTCCACAGAGAGTTGGAACAAAATAAAGGGAAGAAAGCACTATGGGAGGTAAAAAGTTAGGGAGATCTAGACACTCAGAGATGAAGTAGCCATTGAAACGTAATACTGAAATAATATGCAGGACTTTAAGCGGAATATGGAATAAGAGGTTCAACCCAATCTATATTTCAGTTAAAAGGGTCAGGAAAACACTATTTTATATCTGGATTACTGTATGTGAATTTCACTAATGACTTACCCATCAAGACCCATATATATGGCTTGCGAAAACAGCACATCCCTCATTTGATTCAAATGAGAACATGAGCTTCATCAGAATCCCATAATCACTTTTCATGAGGCAGAAGTAGCCCTCTACTTCTGCCCTAGCCAGCCACAAAACATCATGAATCAAAAACAGTTCTTACTCCTTTCCTGCTAAGTGTCAGGATGGTTATGCCACAATTTCATTCTTTTTTGCTCCCGGTACTTCCAGGAAGAATTGTCTCTATGACCTGGAGCCACTGTAATGGACACGGGAATTGTGATGGCAGTTAAGGAAAGAAGAAATCCTAAAAATATTGAGGATGAAAAAAAAATTCCTGAAAACACCCTTAAAATCCTAGAGTCGTCAGACATTATTTTGATTTCAAAGAAGCCAGGACCTCCACTGAAAATCACTAGTTAGATTGGCTGAGTTCTGGGAGCCACATGGAAGCATAAAATTCAGAGAATCTATTTAAAAATCACATGGTAATCACTATGGTTGGGGGGAGATAGTACCTTTACAACCTCTCATTCCTAAATTTTTGACATAAAATTAGAGTTGTCTTTTGGGGTAAAAATTTATAACCAGAAGTCTGTGAAAGAAATTTAATATTCAAAGCCCTGATCCCTCTCAGATGTTGCAGTGTGCAGGTTTCATGGGAAAAGATCAGTTTTTCTTTTCTTTTTTATTGTCTTTTTCTCCCATGACTATTTAGTGCCCTTATATCTGCCCCCGCAATCACCACACTGTTGTCCATGTCCATGAGTCCTTTTTCCTTTTTGCTTAAGCTTCTACCTCCCAGTCCCCCGCCACCTCAGCTGTCATCCTGCTCTGTATCTGTGAATCATCTCTTTTTGGCTAGTTAGTTCAGTTGTCTTTTTTCCCTTGTTACTATGAAAAAAAAAAACCATGACATTCTGTTATTGTGGCTCTTTCTTTGTTGGTGTGTTTTAGGCAGAAGCAGAACATCAGAACATCAGAATCAGGGCTATTTTAAATTCAGTTGACTGGGCTGAAATATGTGTGCTTCTGTTTTTTCAGATGCTCTGTGATCTCTTATTCTTGAATGCACCATCCTGCAGACACACACACACACACACACACGTGTGTGTGTGTGTGTTTATTCTTTTTGGACATAGCTGGGAGAGTTACCTCTATACATTTTTTAATTTTTATGATAATCACATTTACTGTAACAATAATGCTTTTTAAAAATATTTTATTATTTGTTTTTAGAGAGAAGGAAAGGGAAGGAGAAAGAGAGGGAGAGAAACATCAATCTGTGGTTGTCTCTCACATGCCCCCCCCAGGGACCTGGCCTGCAACATGGGTATGTGCCCTGACTGGGAATTGAACCAGTAACCCTTTGGTTCACAGCTAGCACTCAGTCCACTTAGCTACACCAGCCAGGGCTAAACAGTAATGTTTTTATAAAAAACATTCTGTCATGTATTTCTACTGCAGGTACATGATTTAAGTGTACTGTTATTTTTCTGATACTATTTTTTCCATTGCCAATGACATCTTCCTCATAGTGGGTTGCCAAAAGACATTTTTAATTTGCTTATGGAAAAAAGGGGGGATTGAGTATTACTTATTTCTCCTGAGTATTTATATATTGATTTAAACCAGGACCACAAATTACAATGGAACTCAAGAAAATAGCATGGGTTGCAAGTTCAACAGTATTAATTTTGCTTATTAGCCCTCTAAGCAGGCAGTTAGCTTATTGGCACTGTTGTGAAATAGTGTTTACTACAATGAGGGAAATTTATAAATCCATGTGCCTAAAGAAGACAAGTGAGTAAATTATCTTAGTACATCATTTCACAGATGTAGCACATACTCGAGATATGTTAACTATCGTTATGCTTTATCACTCATTACTATTTTACTCCCTTTGCCCAATAGTGCCTTACATAATAGCTGTTTGATTTAGTTGTTGACTAATAAACAAGAAACCTATAGTAATGCTTTTAACTTACCCAGTCTGCAAAGAAAAAGAAATACAATCATTGCATTTACATTTTGCTTATTTGTGTTTTAGAAGAGAGTTTGCTTGTACAGTATTTCCTGAGTCAATGTGTGAAATCACAAACTGCAAATAATATTGAACCATATAAATATATGCACATATACACAAGGTACAAGCTGAAAATGTCCAACCATTCTTAACATAACAAGAATATTTACTTGAACAGGCACCTCTCCAAGGAGGACATACAGAAGATCCAGAGACACATGAAGAGATGCTCAATATCGCTTGCTATCAGAGAGATGCAAATTAAAACCACAATGAGATACCACTTTACACCGGTGAGAATGGCTATCATAAACAAAGCAATAAACAACAAATGTTGGAGAGGGTGTGGGGAAAAGGGGATTCTGGTCCACTGTTGGTGGGATTGTAGACTGGTACAACCATTACGGAAAACAGTATGGAATTTTCTCAGAAAACTAAAATTGGACCTGCCTTTTGACCCAGCAATTCCACTGCTAGGATTGTATCCTAAGAACCCTAAAACACCAATCCCAAAGAACATATGCACCCCAATGTTCATAGCAGCACAATTTACAATAGCCAAGAGTTGAAGTAACCTAGGTGACCACAGGAAATGACTGGATCAAAAAACTATGGTCCATTTACACAATGGAATTCTATGCAGCAGAAAGAAAGAAGGAACTCCTACCTTTTGCAACATCATGGATAGAACTGGAAAGCATTATGCTGAGTGAAATAAGCTAGGTGTTGAAGGACAAATACCATATGATCACACCTTTAACAGGAATCTCAACAACAAAACAAACAAGCAAGCAAAATATAACCAAAGACACTGAAATAGAGAACAGGCTGACAGTGACCAGAGGGGAGAGGGGAGGGAATTTCAGGGGAAATAAGGGAGGGATTTAGAGGAACCTATATAAAGGATACATGGACAACAACTGAGAAGGGTGGAAATGGGAGGGAGGGGGGAGGATGGGGAGTGGGATGGGATGAGAGTAATAGACAGAAAACTGTACTTGAAAAATAATTAAATAAATTTTTAAAAATGTTAAAAAAAAAGAATAGTTTGCATGACATCAATTAACCTGGCAGTCAAGGACAGTGGGCTGAAATGTGCGTATGTGAACAGTGATCATTTCGCTGCACAAGTCAGTGGGGGCATGCGTACTGTTCAGTCATAGAGTTCAAGATGACTAAGCGAGTAGAGTAATGGATCTGCATCGCATTTTGCATTAAGCTTGAACACTCCTCTGTGGAAACAATCCAGATGATTAAGAAGGCTGCAACTATAGGCATCGGCAGATCGGCAGCTTCATTATGACAGTGCACCTGCTCATGGATCACCTTTCCTGCAGAGTTTTTTGGCAAAATATCAAATCACTCAGTTGATTCAACCCTGTTACAGCCCAGATCTGGCACCCTGAAACTTCTTTATTTTCCCAAAAGTAAAATCAGGTTTGAAAGGGAAGAGACTTCAGTCCCATAGATGAGATTCAGGAAAATATGACATGCCCTGGTGGTGATTGAGAAAATTAATGAGGTCCCAAGGTGCCTACTTTGAAGGGGACTGAGGTATCATTGTCCTATGTACAATGTTTCTTATATTTTGTATGTTCTTCAATATATATTTCTATATTACATGACTGGATAACTCCTGGACTAACTACACACACACACACACACACACACACACACACTTCATAACCAGAAGCAGCAAAACCAGACTGAGCCATTCTATGGCTAATATCAGGACCAGTTGCATTGACTAATGATCCCCTACCCTGGCTCCAAGCAGTTAGTAGGGTTCTGAGGGAAACGCCTGGAATGCTGATGGATATTCTATTGATATTCTGCGCTGAGATCTCCTGATAAAAGCACTTAAGACAGTACCTGCACATATTTATAACAGTGAAGAATTAAAACCCACCCCACCCCTCTTTTGCCATTTTTTCTGTAAGTGCGGACTCTGACTAACATGTACCTTGTAAATAAACAGCATATCTGTATAAGAATTCAAGGAACATCAAAAGATACAGACTCTGACCTTCAGGAATCCCAGCTCTAAGAGTTTGCTAACCTTTGACTGTGGAGCCAGTATGATGTAAAACCAGGCTGATGTACACTGGACCATCACCTGCCTTATGAAATGGACTATGATTGTCTGCATGTAGAGAACTTTTCAGCCCCTTCCCTTGATCTCTTTGCTTTGCTTCTTCTCTCCCACCTTATAAAAACCTCTGCCTCCCCTGAGGGGTGAAGACAGGCTTTGAGACAAAGAGTCCTCCATCTTCTCACATGACCGGTACTTAAATAAACTACTTTTGCACCAGCACCTGTGTCTAGAGTATTGGTTTTTGCAGTGGCAGGCAGCTGGACTGGACAGACTACAGGGACATGCTCTCTCTCTCTTTCTAGAACACAGCCGTATCTTTTCTCTCTCTTTTATGTCTAATATGTGTATCTCTCTCTCTCTCTCTCTCTCTCTCTTCCTCTCCTCTCTTCCTCCCCCTCTCAAGTTCCAGGGGCACTTCTTCTTCTTTTGCCTCTGGAGATTGGATTACAGGATAGTAAGTAGGATGATATGGTCCCTTAAAGACAGGCATGCTTCTAAGGAGTCTGAAAAAAAGGGTTACTCTGGCATTTTAAAAGTGTGTTAAGTTAGATGTACAAAAATAAAAAAATAGACAGTGCATGCTTAAGACAAAGATAAACCTTTTATTAAGGAAGTTGTATGACTATTGGAGCATGACTACCAATAGGACCTGCACAAGTAGGATTTATGATTAGATTACCCTGTGAGGTTCCTTGATGTAGAACCCTTTTTTCTTCCACAATCAATTCGCAAAGAACACTCAGTAATAATGCTGGCTTCTTATATAGTTTTTACAGAGAGAGAATTCAGTAACCAGAGAATTGGGCAATATATTTCTCAAGGTAAATTAATGAATTGCATTCCTCTAGTAATTCAGTGTACATGACTAATGCATAAACTGAAGAAATTGAAGTGTACATTATATTTATTTAAGAGGCAGAGGTCAAGCATTACACTTTTTAGAGTATGAAGTGTTCACTTTTGAGCATATAAATTAAGCTTAACCATGGCTATATAATGATTCTTTAGGTGCCACTACTTGTTTTCATTTTTAGGCTTGTCCGTATGAACCTAATGCAGCCATTGGGTGATATAAAGTTCATCCCTAAACAGTCAGTAAATAAAGGTACTACCATTTTACAAACTTCAATTACTGCTTTGATGGCTATTTTTAGAAAGTCTAGGGCTTAGAGTAGGAAAGTATTCTTAATAAATTAATAATACAGTTATGTTTAGTAACAGAGTACTATTCAACTTGTAACTATTCATCAGCAAGACTATTCTATTATATCTTTGACCAATAGTGGTCAATAGAATTTCTTAGGCAGAGGAAAATTAAAGTACAATATTAAAAAGTCTTATCTTATATCTTATTGTGTCTTATCTGAGCATGTATTTGTTAGAATTCTAAAACCAAAGACAAGACAGCCCCCTTCATCCTTTTAACTCAATATTTTGTTTCTGAGATAGTTGTTCTGTCTCCTTCTCCTTTTGAATCCAATTCATCATCATTTTCACATTTTTCTGGGGATGCAGAAATATGGTAAAGTATTTCTTTTCTATATAAATTTCAACAAAAATATAATAAAACTCAGTGATGCAATAAAACTAAAAAGGCACTCTAGAAATTTCCATTGAGGCACACTATATTAGAAGGATTGTGTCTTATGCAGCAGGAGTCAAACTTTACAATGATTCAGATATGAGAAAAAGTAACTTTTTCTGCTTTGCATGTCTGAGCTTATCTATCTCTAGTGTTCCCAGGTCTTCTGAACAGTGTGAAAACAAACACAAAAAATAAAATATAAAATTAACCATTGAAGTAAACTCAGTCTTATTTAGACATATTATCAGTCTTTTAGTTTTTCTCCATTCAGCCTTCTCCACCATACTGCCCCCACCACATGCACGTGTAAAGCATAAAGGAACACTGTGTTTGCAGTTTCTCAGCAGTGACAGAGAGCTTTACCACAAGAGCAATGAACATGGAGGGCTTTGTATTCATTTCCGAGGGAAATGAATTTATTTGAAATAAAAAATGGAAGTTCAAACTTAAAACCACTGACAAAAACAATGGAGTTTTTTTGTGGAAAGTAATTGAAAAGGGATAGTAGCTCCATGAGAGCAACAGATTAAGCCTGAGACCACTAGAAGTCTATCGAAGAGAAACAGGAAAAACAGAACAAAACAAAACAAAAAAAATTGCTAAGAACAGCCTTCCTAGTATCAGAAGGAGACTGAGACTGGCCTTTAAGACTGCCCTTAAAATTGGCTTAAATGTAATTGAATCCAACTGTGAAGGTATATCAACTTCTAAAGTATAGTTAAAAAAATAATAAAATAGAAATTAGTACAGGCAAAAAACTTGACGTATACAAATAGTGGCAGACATCTTAATAGAGAAGTCAGGGAAAGAGACAATCAAAGAGAGTCTGACTTAAACAAAATGTGTGCATTCCCATGGCTGAATCATTTGTGAATTAATATCCGTGGTTTTGTACTACAAAGGAGACAGACATCACAATTTACTCAATTCAAGTCAGTAAGGAAATAAACATGCCAGCTGCAATAATAAACCTCACTAAGTACCAGGGGAATCAATATTCATATTGGTTATACTGTATGTTTTAAAGTCTCCAGTTTTTAACAAAAAACATATATGATATGTGAAGAAATAATAAAGTTTGACCAAATGCCAGTTAAAATTTTTATTAAGAAGCAAGCATAGAAACTGCTCTGAGAAGACCCACATATTTTATTTAGCTGATAAAATAGTCAAAGCCTCTCTATGCCCAAAGGATTAACAAGACAAGAAAAGAATAGAAAAGATAAGAAAAAACTAAGATCTGTTTTTTGGGGAAGATATACAAAATTGACAAACCTTTAGCTAGAATTACAAAGAAAAACAAGATAAGTCAAAAACGTAAAGCTAGAAATAAAAAAGTAGCATAACTAATATCACGGAAATGCAAAGGGTCATAAAGAGATGGCTATGCACAATGATATGTGAACACATTGGACAACCTAAAAGAAATAAATCAATTTCTAGACACCTACAACCTACTAAGACTGTGTTGTAAAGAAATCTCCACGGTCCAAGTGGTTTCACTGATTAATTCTATTAAACATTTAAAAATAATTAATAGTGATTATTTTATACTCTTCCAAGAGAATGAGGAGGAAAGAATACTATCAAAACTATCTTAGGTGGGCTGGGATGGGAGTAAAAGGCAGAAAATTGTACTTGAACAACAATTAAAATAAAAAAAACTATCTTAGGAAACCAGCATTATGATACCAAAGCATAATAAGTCCACTACTATAAAAGAAAAATATAGATCACTGTCCCTGATGAATATAGATGCAAAAATTATCAACAAAATACTACCAAATCCAATCCAATCACACACTCAAAGGATCCTACACCATGATTAAATGGGATTTATGTCAGGGAAGTAAGGATGGTTCACTATATACAAATCAATAAGTGTGATAACATTTATTAATAGAATAAAATATAAAAATCATGTGATAATCTTAATAAATACATAAAAAGCATTTGACAAAATTCAACATCCTTTCATGATCAATATCTAACAAATTGTGTATAAAGACCATATCTCAACATAATAAAGATCATATATAACCAGCCCACAACTAACACCATACTCAATAGTGAAAATTTTCAAGTTTTTCCTCTAGGAGCATCAATTTTCTAAAGGAAAGTTGTCTTTGTTTGCAGATGTAAAGATTTCATATGCAGAAAATTTCTAAATTCTTCAGCAAAAAGCTATTAGGACTAATAAAGAAATTCAGAGAAGTTGGAGGATACAACATTCAGAAATCAGTTGTGTTTCTACAAACTAACAGCAAAACATCTGAAAAAGAAAAAAAGGAAACAATTCTACTCATAGTTAACATAAAAAGAGTTAGGAAAAAATTAACCAAGATGATAAGTGATCTATCTGTACATTGAAAACTATGAGACACTGATGCAAGAAAATGAAAAAGACACAAATACATGGAAAGATATCCTGTGCTCATGTTTCAGAAAAATCAATATTGTTAAAATATCCATATTACCTAAAGCTGTATATAAATTGAAGAGAATTCCTATCAAAATTCCAATGATATTTTTCACAGAAATAGGAAAAAGTCTAAAATTCATATGAAACCAAAAGAGGCCCCAAAGAGGCAAGGCTATCTTGAAAAAGAAAAACAAACCTGGAAGCATACCTTTCTGATTTCAACTATATTACAAAGCTATAAAAATAAATAAGTATGGTATCGATATAAAAAAAAGGCCACATAGATAAATGGATCAAAATAGAAAGCCTTGAATTAAACCTATGCATATATGGTTAATTGTTCTTTGACAAGGGAGCCAAGAGCACTCAATGGGGAAATGATATTCTGGTTTAAAAAATGGTATTGGAAAAACTGTATGAATACCTGCAAAAGAATGAAATTGGATACCTATTATACACCATATATCAAAATTATTGCAAGGTTGATTAAAGGCTTAAAAGTAAGACACGAAACTGTAAAACTCCTAGGAGAAAACATAGAGAAAAAGCTTCTTAACTTTTTATTTGTAAAAAATTTTTAATCAAGAGCACAGGGAACAATAGCAAAAATAAGTGGGATTATATCAAACAAGAAGTGTCTATACAGCAAAAGAAGTGTCTAAAAGAAAAAAAGCCACCTACAAAATGGAAGAAACCATTGGCAAACCATTTATCTGATAAAGAGTTAGTATCCAAGATATATAAGGGACTCATACAAGCAATAGCAAAGTAATATGATAATAATTCTGATACCAATAGCCTGATACCAGATACCCCACCCTCAGGCAAGATGGCAATAGGAGGAAGCATTACAAGAGCAAGGGACATAAAGGAAAGAATAAACAAGTGGGACTTCATCAGAATAAAAAGCTTCTTCAGAGCTAAAGAAAACATCAGCAAAATGAAAGGGATCAACCATATGGGAAAAAAATATTTGACAATGATACTTCAGACCAGAGTTTGACCTGCAAAATATATGAAGCATTCATAAGACTCCACATTAGGAAGACAAACAATCCAATTAAAAATTTTTCAAAGGACGTGAACAGACAGTTGTCCAAGGAGGACATACAAAGGGTCCAGAGATATACGAAAAGATGCTAAGCATCACTAGCCATCAGAAAGGCGCAAATTAAAATCATGATGAGATACTACTTCACACTGCTCAGAATGGCCATCATAATCAAATTAAGAAACAGGTGCTGGTGAGATTGTGGAGAAATGGAAACCCTAGCACATTGTTAGTGAGAATGCAGACTGGTACAGCCATTGTGGAAAACAGTATGGAATTTCCTCGGAGAACTAAAAATGGGTCTGCCCTTTGACCTGGCAATTTCACTGCTAGGACTACACTCTAAGAATCCTGAAACACCAATTCAAAAGAACTTATGCACCCCAATGTTCATAGCAGCACATTTTACAATAGAGTAGTGGTGGAAGCAACCTAAATGCCCTTCAGTAAATGAGTGGATCAAAAAACTGGTACCTTTAAATGATGGAATACTATGCTGCAGAAAGAAAGAAGAAGCTTACCCTTTACAACACCTTGGATGGATCTGGAGAGCATTATGCTATTTGAAATAAGCCAGGTAGTGAAAAACAAATACCACGTGATCTCACCTACAAGTGGTGCCTAATAAATAAAACAAATAAGCAAGCAAAATATAGGCAGAAACATTGAAATAAAGATCAAACTGACAGCAACCGGAGGGGAGGTGGGAGGAGGTAATGGAGGTAAAGGGGAAAGAGTTGTCAAGGAACATGTATACAGGGCACATGGACAAACCCAAAGAGGAGTAAGATGGAGGGTGGGAGGTGGGGATGTCTGTGATGAGGGAGAGTAGTTGGGGAAAATGCAGACAACTGTACTTGAACAATAATTTTTAAAAAAGTAAGAAAGAAAAAAATGGGCAAAGTACCTAAATAGATATTTTCCCAAAGAAGACATTCTAATGGACAGTAGGTATATAAAAAGCTTTTCAACATCATTAGTCATCAGAAAAATGCAAATAAAAACAATGAGATATTACCTCACATCTGCTAGAGTAACTATTATCAAAAAGAGAAAAAAATAAATGTTGGCCAGGAGTTCAAGAAAAGGAAACCTTTCCTCACTGTTGAGTAGGAATGTACAACCAGTAAGGAAAACAGTATGCATGTTACTCAAAAAAATTTAAAAAAAGAACTACCACATGATCCAACAGTCCATCAAAAACTTGAACAGAATAAAAATAAATAAGCTTTATTAAAATGAATATTCCTGCATGTTAAATGGCATTATCAAGAGAATGGAAAGACAATAGGCTTGAGCAAATATTTGGAAATCATATATATGATAAAGAGCTTGTATACTAAATGTATTGTTAAAAATTCTTAAAATTCAATAATATAAAGAACAATAACTCCATAAAAATGTACAATGGAGACATAAACATTCATCAAAAAAATAATAAATAAAATAGTGAGGAATAGCTAAAATGCTAATAAACACATGAAAATATACACATAATTTACCATTAGGGTAGGCATATTAAAACCACAATAAGATACAACTTCACATATACTAGAAATGCTATAGTCAAAAAGACAGAGTGAAAACAATTTGGTGAAGATATGAAGAAATTAGAAGCCCCCTACATTTCTGTAAAATAGTACAGATACTTTCAAAAACATTTTGACAATGTCTCCGTATTTTAAACTAAGACTTGCCATATGACCTAGTAATTCCACTCAGGTGTACACCAAAGAGAAAGAGAATCATGTGTCTGTACAAACGTGTGTGCATTCTAGTATTCACTGTAACCAAAAATGTAAACCAATCAAATGTGCATTCACTGATAAATTGATAAATATATTCTGGAACATCAATATAAGGGAATGTAATGTTGTGATAAAAGGACTAGACATTTATGCTACAAAATAAATACATCTTGAAAACATTATGCTAAGTGAAAGAAGCTAATCATAAAAGAACACACATTGTATGAATCCATTTATCTGCCGTGTCTTGAACTGGCAAATCAATAGAGAAAAAAAGTAGATTTGTGTTTGCCTGGAACTGGAGTTGAGGGGGAATGATAAATGACTGCTAATGGGTACAGAATTTCTTTTTGGAATGACTAAAATGTTATAAAACAGATTGTGGTGATAGATACAAATCTCTGTGAATACACTAAAAATATTAAATTATGCATTGTAAATTGGTAAATGATACAGTATGTGAGTTTTATTTCAATAAGCTGTTAAAATATTTTGGGAACCTAACAGGTAACTTTATTCCTTTGGTGGCATGTTGCATAGCTATAAAATTGAATAATAATTTAACTGAATAACTTTAATTCTAGTTAAATTGAATAATGTGAGCAAAAATGCAAAGATGCTAATGAACAGATAATAGCAAATACTATGTAATCCTGAAGAAGGAATATGGGAGACATGGTGAAAATAGTGAAATATAAATTCGAGATGTTAATTTGAGTAGAATTTGGATTGTTAAACTGTTGAGTAAGAGAGTTTATGTTCTATTTTTTTGTGTAATTTAGAGCAAGCCAAACATTCCTGAAGTGAGAATATCAGGTGGACACTGTAGTGATTTTCAGGATTCAACTCTAACTTAATAATGTTAATATATTGGAAGAGTGTATTTTTAAACAACCAAAATTCCTTATACCATGTGCCCTTAATGTCTGGAAACACAGGTAAATATATCTATTGAATGGTTCACAATAGATTTGGATTGATGTTTTGTCTCAGGTCTCCAATGCATAGTTAGAAGTTGTATTGAACATAGTGTATTCATGCAGAATTTTCATCTGTCTCTGCATAAGCATCTGTGATGTGTTACTAAAGATTAGTTATGTCTCTCGTTTTTACTGAAAATGTGGTGCTTTTAGCCTATCCCAGAGAAAGTATAAGAATTCAAACATGACATTTTCTACATTTCTAGACCTTATAGTCACTCTGTTGATAATATATTGCTATTAATATAATTCCTTCATATATCCATACCACTGTTTTATGATCATCTCTCATGCTGTGTATTTTTAAAATTATTTTAAAGTTGGAGATAAAGTCAAGTTAATAGGAAGATTAAGTCTATGTCCTTAAAACAGATATACAAGGAAACCATAAGGAACAAATAGACAGTATCTTGCAAGTTGTTAAATGCTATCAATATCAAATCACATGTTTATTTACTAGTGGCAAATCAATTACCTAAAAATCTGATCTAGAGTTCATGTAAAAATATTATTTAGGAGATCTAGCAGCAAAAATATTGATATGTGGGTTTATGGAAGGGTGTATTTTCAGAGATATCTGAAATGTTCCTGCCTAAGTTTTCCTCTAGGACTTGTATCATGTCATGACTTATATCTAAGCCCTTTATCCATTTTGAATTTATACCGGTCTAGGGTGTAAGTTAGTGGCCTAGTTTCATTTTTTGGCATTTTAACAGTCTAGTTCTCCCAGCCCCATTTATTGAAGAGACTACCTTTACTCCATTGTATGTTCATGGCCCCTTTGTCAAATATTAATTGACCATAGAGACTTGGGTGTGGGTAGTATGGACAACATAATGATGTTAATTGTTCCAATTGATGAACATGATATATACTTACATTTATTTGTATCTTCCTTAATCTTTTTCCTCAGTGTTCTATAGTTTTCTGAGTATAGGTTTTTTATCTCCTTGGTTAAATTTATTCCTAGGTACTTTATTTTTCTTGTTGCTTTATTAAATGGGATTTTTTTCCTAGTTTCTCTTTCTTATATATTGTTGTTGATGTACAAAAATACCATAGATTTCTGAATGTTTGACTTTGTCAAAATAGCCTCTCACTATTTTGCCAAATTCACTTATTAGGTAGAGTAGTTTTTTGGTGGAGGCTATAGGGTTTTCTATGTATGCTGTCAAATAATGACAGTTTTACTTTCTCCTTTCCAATTTGGATGCCTTTTATTTCTTTTTCTTGTCTAATCATTGTGGCAAGAACTTCTACTACTAAGTTGAGTAAGAGTGGTGAAAATGGACACCCTTGTCTTGTTCTTGATCTTAAGGGTAAAGCATTTTGATTTTTCCTATAGAATATAATGTTGGCTAAAGATTTGACTTACATAATTTTTATTATGTTAATGTGTATTCCCTCTATTCCTACATTGTTGAGTGTCTTTATCATAAATTGGTGCTGGATTTTATCAAATGCTTTTTCAGCGTCTGTTGATATGATCGTGTGATTTGTGTCCTCCATTTTGTTTATGTGGTGTATTATGTTTATTGAATTGTGAACATTGTGCCATTCTTGCATCCCTGGGATGAACCCCACTTGTGTATGATCTTTGTAATGCATTTCTGAATCTGGATTGCCAGTATTTTGTTAGGGATTTCAGCATCTATCTTCCTCTGATACACTGGCCTGTAGTTTTCTTTCTTTGCTGTGTCTTAATCTGATTTTAGAATTAAGATGGTTCTGGCCTTGTAAAAAGAGTTTGGGAATTTTCTCTCTCCTTCAATTTTTTGAAATAGTTTGAGAAAGATAGCAGTTAGTTCTTACTTAAATGTTTGCTAAAATTCACCTCTGAAACCATCCAGGCTAGGGCTTTTGTATGTTGGGAGTTTTTGAACTACTGCTTCAACAACTTCGCTAGTTGTTATCAGTCTATTCAGGCTTTCTGCTTCTTGATTCAGTTTTGACAGAGTGCATGTTTCTCAAATTTTTTCCATTTTTTCCAGGTTTTCAAATTTCATAGTACATAGCTGTTCCTAGTAATTTCTTACAATCTTTTCTATTTCTGTGGTATCGGTTGTAATTTCTACTCTTTTATTTCTAATTTTATTTATTTGAGTCCTCCCTATTTTTTTTCTTGATGAGTCTGCTCAAAGGTTTGCAGATTTGTTTATCTTTTCAAAGAACCAGCTCCTGGATTTATTGATCCTTTGAATTGTTCTTTTAGTCTCCATGTCATTTAATTCTGCTCTGATCTTGACTACTTCCTTTCTTTTACTGCTCTGGGCATTATTTGCTGTCAATTTTAAATATTTGCCACTATAATCATACTTAAATTGTTTTCCAACATCTTATTTGTGCTCAGATACATTGGAATAAGAATGCAAATAAATGGGCGTTTTAATTTATATTCCAAGTGAGTAACATCAACCTAATCTTGGTACTTCCTGCACACAGAAACAGTGCCAAAGCAAGAGTCTATAGTTAAGGATTTAATTTCACTTTACACAGCTTTCAGAGTTATTACAGAGTCAATTTAAAAATAAAAGGCTAAAATATAATAAAAGTTGTTCACTAATGAAGCTTGCACATAGAATCCATAATTAAAATATCAAATTAATATTTCTCACCTATGATACATTACTTTAAAAGATGCTAGCTTCTTAAGGGATTTTATCAAGACTTCCTTAGTAAGAAGAGGGAACTAATTAAGGGAAGCGAGCAGATAATCTTAAACTGGCAATTGACTTGATTAGGATTTCCTATATCAGAACAAATTTCCTATATCATTTTCAAGGATCAAACAGTGGGATACCTTCTCTCTTACTTTTCTGTTTCTGTGTGCGTGTGTCAGGTATTAGAAAGTGAATTTGAATCATATTAATCTACCCCTGAAGAATAACAAAGATTTTTGTTTGTTTGTTTCATATCTGCTGCTTTTAGCAATTGGTGTAGAAAAGAAAAGGAGAGAGGTCAGAACCAGGAAGCAACATAAAACACTTCTTTTTTTTTAATCCAAACTTTTTTTAAAAGATTTTATTTATTTATCTTTAGAGGTGAAGGGAAGGAGAGAAGGAGAGAAATATCAATGTATGGTTGCCTCTCATGAGTCCCCTGCTGGGAACTGGCCTGCAACCCAGGCATGTGCCCTGACTGGGAATCGAACTGTGATCATGTGGTCCGTAGGCCCGTGCTCAATCCACTGAGCTACACCAGCCAGGGCCATAAAACACTTCTTTATGTAAAAATTGCCACTGTTGCCCAAACTCATCAAACACTTCAATTCAAAGCTGCTTGAAAATAGCCAAGTTTTTTTTTGTAATTAATCACATAGAGTTTAAGTTGAATGTGAAGTCAGAGTGGTCTTGAAGATAATGCTGCATTTCCTGTCCCAAAGCTTGGATTGCAATCCCTGATTTGTTCTTGCTGTATGATTCTGGACAAAGTCCTCAGCATCTTTAAACTAGGGGGAAACAAGTGAGACAAAATAAATTGAAAGCTTTCCAAAACTAAGAACATTACATGATTGTGGGTAATTATTTTACTTGCAAAAATGCAAAAAAAAAACCCTTTTTAATCACACAATCACACACACACACACACACAAACCCTTTTTAATCACATATACACACACACATAAAAAAAACAGGGACTATCCTGTAAGTGACATCTTTATTTCTCTTTCTAAATATCAGTGTTTCTCACAATTGATGATGGATAACAGTGATTCCGACCCTCCTATAGATTATGGTGACATAGAAATTATCTTATTTATAAGGCATGTTGAAGGAAATGGGCAAGATTGCTTCCACGTAAGTTGACTCTGCTCTGGGGAACTCAGTGTCAATAAATTAGCACTACCAGAATTCATTTGTGGCCCATTGGTCAGAGGCAGAAGATTCTCCCTGTGTGGAAGAATACCCTGAGGATTCTGATCTCACAGGCTCGGTATAGAGCCCAGAAACCTGCCCTTGTAAGTGTTAGCCCGTGGGGTTTAACACCACACTTTCAAAGGCATATGTGCTGACTTAATTGTTGCTACTCAACTGAAGAACATGGAAGAAAGTTATTTTTTAGAACCCAATAGAGAAAGTATATAGTTCCAGACTAATCATGATTCAAAACAGTAATTTACCAATATCAAGGCAGAGTTGTGTGGCAAAACAAATACCCACTTCAAGGTTAAAAAAAAAACCTGGTTTACTTTTCAGTTGTGAAAATTACCACGACTATTAAATTCAATTAACCTGTCTTCACCTTTGTTTCCTTGGGGAAAATTCAAATCCTTTAAAGGGGCTTGGTGAAGATAAAAAAATAAGAAAATATTTGTCCCAATATTTTAGCCAAATATAATAAGCCATTTAATGTTTCATTACGATCAGAAATTGTATTGTTACAATTTATTATTTTAATGACTTTATTTATTTATTTTTAGAGAGCAGGAAAAGGAAAGAAGAAAGAGAGGGAGAGAAGCATCTATGTGTGGTTGCCTCTTGTGTGCCCCCAGCCAGGGATGTGGCTTGCAACCCAGGCATGTGCCCTGACTGGGAATCAAACCAGCAACCCTTTGGTTCACAGGCAGGCACTCCATCCACTGAGCCACACCAGCCAATGATGATGATGATAATGGTGATGATTACATTTACTTTGGAATGTAGAAGTTAATTTCTTGGTTGAATTTTGATGATTATTTTTAAAGTGACTGCAACGTCATGCAACAATTCATTTGAAATAAATGACTTGTGTCTGCTCAAGAGCATATCTTGCAGAGAACATTTGTCAAATGACAAGCAAAAATCTAAAATAAAGATTGACGTTTAGAGGATAATATAGCTCATCACTGTAACTTCATAACATTGCAAAATGCTCATAAATGTAATTTTAAAATAATTATATGTTTCTAAAATTAACATCACATTGATTTGAAAAGAGGGCCTATAGTTTGAAAATGAAATAGTACAGGAAAATGGACTGCAGTTTTGAAGGAAATTGAGTAACTATATAATCTATCAATCTTGCTAGCAGTGCTACTAATTCATACTTTGGGTAGCAACATATTGCAACTTATTCATAAGGGACAACTTCTATCAAAACCTTCTATTACTGTTAAGGAATTCATATGTTAGACAATTAATTACATCTGTCCTGTTAAGTGTACATTATTAGAAAAATTGTTCATTTTTACCAAACATTCAAGTATGTTTATTTCTTTGCCTTTCATAAAGAGTTGAATGTTGGTATGCTTGAAAACAGAGTATCATGTTATTAGAAGCAAATGCCAAATATGGCTCATGTCAGAGTTTGTGCAATGACCCACGTCAATAACAGAAAGTAACGCTTTCTGCCAAAAACCAGGATGCCGAAGTTCAGATACTGCATTTATTTGATGAACGTGTTGGTCCTAATATTCACTTATTCAACAAATTTACAATTCTGTAATTCTTCAGAGAACATACTCCCCACATCCCAGGAGAATAGCTCTTTCACTTTAAGATATGCAGGGAACCTTAAAAACTCTGCATTTTGGACTACATTTCTGATTTTTATAACTTATCCTGGTTCCTCTTACCCAAAACCCTCTGAAGGGATATGGTATATCTGATTTTCTGTTTAATTTCAGATCATGAAAACTCACCATTCTCCTCTCGTAGATGGGTCAAGAGCTTGAAGAGTTGAAGTAGATTTTTTTAAAAGTATGTGTTGGCACTTCATCAAAATAAAGGGTTTAGTAAGCTAGGAAAACAGAAAAACTTGAGTTTATGGACTTTAGAATAAATAAAGAACAGATCAGAAACTTAAATGTATGGAGGAAGAGAGAAGTTTTGAGTAAAATTGGTAAAGCATCATCACAGGTGGGGGAATTTTAAATATTAATTTGCTCCAAAAAGCCATAAACATATAATAACCTTGTGGAAATGTATACCAAGGTAATTATTATTGATCTCCTCTTCCAACACATAGGAGTAAAAATTTACCACATACAAAAAAATTGAAACCACTTATATATCTTAGCTCACCAATTTTTCAGTGAAACAAAGTCTCAGTCACATTCAGAGAGAATGGTTCCCATTTCCAAGATATCCTATAAACCCTGAATTTAAGTCCTCCAAGAATTTGTGTAACAACCTTTAAGTTAAGTTCTTCATCACACCAGGTTCTGGTGCCCCTTGTGTTTTAGAAACAAACCTGGATGCATTGCTATCAAGTCTCCAAGTATAATTCTGGCCTTCCTTAAAGCTGTCTTATTGACTGACATTCTCTATTTGTGCTTGACCTCAGAGTGCAAAGTACAGGGGCAGTAGAGACAGTTCCTGACTTAATGATGATTCAGCTTAATGATGGTGCTAAAGCAATACACATTCACAGAAACCATGCTTTCAGTTTTGAATTTTGATGTTTTCCTGGGCCGGTGCTTGTAGTTTGATATTCTTTTGTGATTCTGGCAGTTGAAATGAGATGACTTTGCTCAAATATAAACTAATGTTAGTGTTCTGAGCACATATAAGGAAGGGGAGGCTAAATTACTGGTAGGTTAGGTAGATTAAATGCATTTTCAACATACAGAGTTTTCAATTTATAATGGGTATATCAGGACATAACCCCATTTTAAGCTGAGGAGTTTATGTAATTGTGGTACAATGAACAAGTACATTCAGTTTCAGATTATGACGTGCTGTATTTGCACGTGGTTTTTTTACTTTTCATTATGTTGTTGGTATGAGGAAGTAGTCTCTTAATAAAGCAAACTAGGAATAAAATGTCTTTGTCTTTATGTTGTTAAAGAACATATCTGCCTCCTTGTTCAGACTTCAGATATGCTCTTTGCACAATTAATTCATAAAACTTCAGGAATGTAGACTCTCCTCTATCTCATCTTCATCTTTCTGACAAAGAAATTACTTGCCGAATCCTCTAAATTGACATATTCTGTTTGTGCCAGACACAGAAAAGATTTCCTGCCATGCACAGCCAACTTCACTTAAGAAAAATCTCACTCCCAGTTCAGGAAATGACATAAATCAGGGGTTGTGGTACTGTCTACTCAACTCAAATGACCAATTTTAATCTTATTTACACTTTGCAAAAACAATTTGGTCCTTGTCAACGGACTTTAAAGATTGGTTATGCATTTGGAGGAGATATGGCACATAAATGCCATGAAAGATGTCTTAGATATTAAGATAGATAATAATGGCTTCTGCTCCTCAGACTGGAAGACAATGAGAAAATGTATGATTTATTTTTTCCTTATAAATCAATGCCACACCTTCCAAAAGCAGACACATTTATTTTCAACTTTCTTTTTTAACATCACCCTATTAAATTTGTTATTTACCTGAGGTAAACAATAGGTTTGGTAGGTATGGATGTTTACAGGGATATCAGCTAGGGAATGATATTATACTCTATTCATATTTGAGCTAGAATTCCATCTTTGCTGTAGTCACCTGTATATCAAAGATGTTTTAAAAAGGGAAGCTCATAGAACCAACCTATTTAGTT
This sequence comes from Sturnira hondurensis, assembly GCF_014824575.4. Taxonomy (NCBI): domain Eukaryota; kingdom Metazoa; phylum Chordata; class Mammalia; order Chiroptera; family Phyllostomidae; genus Sturnira; species Sturnira hondurensis. The sequence goes on from NW_028089315.1 coordinate 704,959, forward strand.
ATTGTGTAAATGCATACTGTGTAAGAGAATAAATGATTGACCTAAATGAAAATAAATAAATTGTTGGGAGTATTGAATGTGTACAAATTCTAGGAAGTTGAAGAATGATTTTGGAGTGTTTCAGGATGATATAAAAATGTTGATTGTACAGATAATTTCAGCTTAAAGACGAAAGTTTCCTGTTGGTTTTTGAAGTAACTTGTCCTTGAAATATACATGATTTTTAAAAATTATTCAAATTACATGTTTTCTACATAAGTTTTTCTATCACTATTTGTACTTTACACTGGCTCTAGAGTCCAACAAGATAGACTGCATTAGATCACTATTTCACACAGGCCAGTGTTGCTCAAAAGGAGACGCAGGCCACCTGCATAATGGCACCTATGAACATCCCAATAAAGATGCATTTTTCCACATCCTCTTCTTCACATATAATGAATTCTCATTCAATGTGTGATCTACAAATTTGTGTCTTAGTGCATGATGTTTCCGCTTTCTTCATAAGGGAATCTTTAAAGATTCACATAGATCCATGTCTGTGGAAGCCCTCTTCTGTCTCAAGTACTTCTTTATTTTACAGAATTTTGAAATTTTGTTCTTACACATATTTATATCATTAACACCTGAAACAGAGTTTGGATAAATAACTTACAGCTTCACAAGGCAGACACTTCCATTGAAGAGCATATCTGTTAATATTCTACTTCCTTACAGTTAGCTTAAATTTATTGCATATTATCTATTTTTCTTCTAGAGTGACATAAGTCATCATTATTGGCAATATTGCAGATATTTGGAAACATTGTCATGAGTTTTTGCATTATTCTCTTCAGCAACCTAAGTATTTCTCATACTTCAACTATCTATTGTATTAGCAAATCAAAATGCCTAAAAACTATCTATTATTATATGTGACTAGTTTCAGAGATGATAAACAGTAATTTGACAATACTTATACACCTAAGTAGTATAAAAGTATAGATTAAAAATAATTTCATATCCTTCAAGAATAGTTTTAACATCAAAAAAGTTACCTACATAGTCTTAATTTAATTTTTTCTAATTACTTATATTGTTGGATATTTCAAATACACCTTTGAAATGGCCTAGCACTGTAGGCACATTCTAATTTGAACATATTTTATGTAAATCAAATGCTATACTCAGTATTTTGGAAGATTTCTTAGGTGGACTTCTCCAAAATTTTATACTTTTAGTTGTGATTAGTAGAAGAAAGATGATAAAAATGACTCAGAGATCTGATATTGATCATGTGCTGTTTAATCTACTTTATTTTCACAGTCTAATTTAGGGATGCTGTGAACTTCATGGGGTTCCCACTGCCTTAATTTTGTCCATTAATCTCTGGTAGTTGAATATAAAATGACTACAACTGATGAGAATACACGTCCTCTGTTTTCCATGACTTGTAATTCTCCTACCACAGTCTACCCCAGAGCAAAGTGACTATGGAGTTGTCTTATCAAAGCAATCAGCTTAAGGATGATGAAATGCATAGAATAATCATAAGAAGAATTAGTTAGACCAATATAAGTCAGGGTCCATAATAAATCTCATCACTTGCACAACATTTGACTTTCTACACGACATATATGGATTTCTAAGGGCTACATGTTTTCTCCAAATGCTTAATTGGATAATAATAGTACTTTCCAGTGATGGTTACAATGAGGACCATTCAGAAGTAAACAAATCTTCTGTGGATTAGGACAATTGTCAAAGATAGTATGAGTCTGTCTTGTCAATGTCTCTACTAAACTGGCCTGGATTCTTTTTTAGGAAAATACCCCCTCTTTCTCTCTCCCCTGCCCCACTACCCAGACACACATACCATAGTGCCAAAACAAAGTAAAATGCACCAAAATGAAACTCACAACACATCGCAGAATTAAATTTCAAATGTTGCCTAATGTCAGTTCAGAAATCAAGAGTTCAATTTATTTAAATAATGGGGAAGGAAATAGTGTGCAAACAGGTAGGCTAAGATGCTAGGTAAGATTAATTTTTTTAAATTGTTGTTCAAGTACACTTTTCTGTCTTTTCCTCCCATCCCAGCCCACCCCCCTAGCCCTCCCCACCTTCCTCCCATTTCCACCCTGCCCTAGTTTTTGTCCATGTGTCCTTATACTTGTTCCTGTGAATGCTTCTCCTTTTCCCCTGAAATTCTTTCCCCTCTCCCCTCTGGTCCCTATCAGCCTGTTCTGTATTTCAGTGTCTGTGGTTATATTTTGCTTGCTTGTTTGTTTTGTTGTTTAGGTTCCTGTTAAAGGTGAGATCATATGGTATTTGTCTTTCACTGCCTGGCTTATTTTATTCAGCCAGATGCTTTCCAGTTCCATCCACACTGTTGCACAGGGTAGGAGCTCCTTCTTTCTTTCTGCTGCATAGAATTCCATTGTGTAAATGGACCGTAGTTTTTTGATCCAGTCATTTGCTGGTGGGCACCTAGGTTGCTTCCAACACTTGGGTATTGTAAATTGTGCTGCTAAGAACATTGGGGTGCATAGGTTCTTTTGAATTGGTGTTTCAGGGTTCTTAGGTTATAATCCTAGCAGTGGAATTGCTGGGTCAAAAGGCACATTCATTTTTAGTTTTCTGAGAAAATTACAAACTGTTTTTCATAGTGGTTGTACCAGTCTACAATCCCACCAACAGTGCACAATGATACCTAAGATAAGTAGGATTAAATTTTTAACTTTACACACATAATTTACACCACTCCAACCTTTATGTATCAGAGAACTATCTAATTACCTTAATCTCCTCAAAGGCAATACTTTATTTTATGATAAGAATGGACAATTTTTCTGCACCTCTAAACTTACTGAATGATGTGGGATGGCTTTTGTAATCACCAATTTTCTTGTTATCAACAGTATATGAAATCCCACTATAAAACTATATATAACTCAAATTTCAAAACTTAAAGACAGAACCATATTGCTTGTGTTTATTTGTTTCAGGCTTCAAATAGTGTTTTGACATGACACTATTTTTGTTTTCTTGTTTTTGAAAGCTTATCAGATGTTTCTTATTATCTTGTCCCCATTTTTACTGAGATACAGTTAACACATACCATTCTATAAGTTTAAGATGTATAGCATAAATCAACTTTTCATATAATTGGTAAATACATATTTTAACTAATATAACACTTCTGTTATAATCTTTAAACATATTAGGATGAAACCCTTAAAATCTTCACATAATTAGTTAAAATATATATTTTAACAAATACAGCAACACTTCTGTTATCTTTAAACATATTAGGAAACACTAAAAATGTTGTATTATGCAATGGCAGTCACTATACTATGACAGCAAAACAGAAAATCAACAGCTCAAAAATGAAAAGAAATTACTGTTATTAAAACTTAGGGTTGACATATCATGTGCTCTATCTACATCCTATAACAGCAGTTTTCAACATTTTTTAAAATTTCAAGGCACATATAAACTAATTACTAAAATTCTGTGGCACACCCAAAATTTATTCTGTGAATACATTTTGATTTATTCACACTGGATGGCTACTGTTGTATGTTCTATTGTCATATTTATATGACAATCTAATGGAAAAGAGGTCAGTGCCCCTGTCCTACAAAAATAGAATCAATAATATATTTTTTTTTATTTTAAGTGTAGTTTACTAAAGTGGAAAACCAGTGGATGATTAACAGAGTAAAATCTGGCAAAATTTGGCAAAAGGTTAAATTTCTTAATTAAAATATTATTCTTGTTTTAACATATTAAGCTATTGAAGATATCAGTTACACAAAGCCAATTTGTGTAGGATCAAGGTTGGGAAGTGAGGGTGACTGGGGTTGGGGGAGTGGTGGTGTGGAACTTGAGACAACTCTACTTGAATAACCTTTGAAAAAATTTTAATAAAAATATAAATAAACTAGAAAATAAAAAAGAGAATTATTAAGATATTGAAAATATTAGAGTCAGAAAATTTGAAAATTTTATTGTCTCTTTCTCTCTAGGTACTCTGCAATCTCTTTATATCCTTTACTATATTTTAATTATGTTATTTATACTCATTATGTACATTTGTCTTTTGTGAATATATTTTTTCCTCAAGACACTTTCTCTAATCTTGTCTGAGACCTCACATACTAAATATACTGAATAGTTCTTTGGACTTTGGCTTCCGGTATATGTATGGTCATGCTTTATATTATTTTCTTCTTCTCCTTCTTAATAGAGTTTTTGTTTTTTATGGCTTTGTCCTAACTGACACAAGGTGAGCTGATGTTTAGCTTCATCAGAGAACATCTCTTCCTTCAAAAGTAAACATGAGAAGCTACCATGTCTTTGTATAAAATCTATGCTTATGCAGTATAGCTATACTTCAAAAACTAAATGATGGTCCTCCAAATGGAGTTTTTTCCAGAAAAAAATCTGGAAGAGTGAAAAATAAAAATTTGGTAACTAGGCATTAAATCAGATGTTTTACTTCATTATTCCTTGAGTAATCTTTTTTTTCCATTCCATGCAGCTCAACCAGTTGATCCTGAGTACTATTTCTGTCTCTGACATGTTTTTCTGTCTTTTCCTAGTCTGACTAGTCTGACTCACTCTGAAATAATTATTCTGTCTGCTAACCAGTCCAGTTACCCTACACTATGAATTCTGGTGACACCTCATCACACAATGCAGCACACTTATTAGTGAGAACTGACCTCCAAGAATCTGTGGTTACTGTTGTATTACTTGTTCATTCATTCACTTATTTATTCAATAGATAACTAGTAGTTCATCTATTTATTTATTTATTCAATAAATATTTAATAAAGATCTGTTCTTGAAATGTCCTTTGCTGGATAGTGAGAATAAAAATGAAAATAGAACTTGATAACATCGATCAAGGGACCCACAGTAAAATGAAGGGGTAGTCAGCTAAATTTTCACTATGGTTAGGTGCTCTGATAGGGATAAATTCATGGTGCACAGGAAGTATATAGATAAAATGCTGTTCTCAAACCCAAGGGTCAGGATTGGATTCTCACATGTGATGTCTGCTTTAGTCTTATCAGAGTGATTTAGTACTTTCACTAGTGAAACTAAGAAAAATGTCACTTTTTAAAAATAACCAAGCAGGTCCTTAAGAGGAGAACCTAGACAGCCAAGTATAAGGAAGGCAAAAAAATACTTACAGTTCTCTCTTCTCCTGAGCTTCAGAACTAGAGTAAATAAAATGTGATAATGCCTTTGCTCAGAAAGATACAAGTATCTCCAATTGTTGTAGGGGAGACTATACTGATGACAGGCACGAGTCTGAGGGATATCTCTGTAGCCTTTGGATTCCTGAGGAATCTGGGATCTGCCTTTTGCGAGCAGAGGAAGGATCCTTCTGTCAGAGGATCCCAGCAATGCAGCAAACTTCAGAAAGAGGGTCCAGGGTCCTTCACTTCATGCATCTAAATCAAGGTTGCCCTGCCTTTCCTTGACAATCCACAGATTTCATAGGGTAGGATATAGCTATACAAAACCTTCACTGATTATTGAAAATGATATCATTATGAACTCAAAATTTTTTAAAGTATAAAAAGCAATAGTGCCTAATTCATACTATCACATAATTGCAACTATGCATCATTTGATGTGTTACTGTGCTTATAAACATGACTGCACTTAAGGGACAATTTGAGGGAGTAAGGAGAGTACATTTCATATTTTGTTTGAGAGCACAAACTCCATAGACACAAGTGTTTCCATGGGAACTTAATGATAATAGTAACCACAAAAACAACAGTGAAGGTTCCTATGGACCAAAATGCGGAGACCAATAGATCGGACAATAAAAACGCAAGTAAAATTTTTGAACGAAGACTGCATTCAGTATCTGAGGTTTTTATCACATAACACTGTATTGTGGAAGTAATTGTCAAAAGTCAAACTGCTGAAAAGTGTTTGGACCAAGTGCGTAGTATGTTGGGGGGGAAGGTTGCTTTCTTATTCATTTTCTTCTCAGTATATTTTGGAGAATAAAAGCAAAGGAAGAAAGACATATAACTATACTTAGTGAAAAGCAGAGATTTCCACAATTACTCTATTGGAAACATATCTGGAATATATGGAATATATTTAGCAAAATAATTATTATTCTAATCAATTTTGGCTTTTTTTCTGTGGTAAGAATATCCTATTTTCCACAAAGAAAAAGTATGCTTTTGAATTGTAGTTGTGTAGTCCTCGGTAAACCAACACGTACTCACAGCGGGGAGTCATCTCTTCTCTCTGTGACATTTGCTATGAGGAAGGGATGCAGAGTGATGGTTTTCCTACAAAAAGCAGAGCAGCAGAGGCTGTGCGATTCCCCTGTGGATCCATTAGGTCTGTGACCTACATATATTGCAATTGAACTCACATTTATTGGAGCCTTGCTACTTTCCAGGTAATATGCAAGGTTGTGAGGAGACAATGATTATTAGGGCATGCTCTCTGCACTTCAGGACCTAAGAATCTTATGAGGAAACAGACATTTCCATTACTGCCTGCTTCACTGGCAGTACAGGCTAGAGTGTGTGCTGCTTCAGAGATGGAGAGATTAAAGGTGTCATTTTGAACACTTAATAAAAAAAAGCATTTGAATTGTCCCTATGCATGTAACAGAAGGGGAATGTTCTTATGCAGAAAAAAAATATCTCATGCTATAATATTCTATGTAGAACCATAAGTAAATACATACTTGCTGCCTGGTAGTTTATTATGCCAGAGTGTACCTTTATAAATCAGTGCCCCTTATCTTTCCTATTGCCAAAAATGTTTTTCTCTCCCTTTAACTATCCTCAAGGTTGTTTTCCAAGTAGACAGGCAATGAGATGATGGAGGAAGACCATCGTTGAGAATTAGTTAAGGGCTAGCTAGCCCCGTACTAAGTGTTTTATGAATGTTGTTTTCATGCATAAATACTCACACAAACCCAGAAGTCTTAATTCTGAAATTAAACAAGGAAAAAATAAAAACTTAAATATTTGATCTCTGTCACATAGATATACATTTATGTAAATATGCCTTTAACTTGAGCTTGTAAACTAAGTAGCTGTTTTGGAATTGAAGTATATTTTAATCCTTGCCATTGAAATTAAAGTGGAAAGGAAATTAAAACGATCTATTCAATTTCTGCACCCTCCAGACAGGTTTTTGTTGTAAAAAGCACTTCCAGAGATTAGGAACCTAGGTCCTCCACTGTTGATAATCCTGCTTGAAGAGGTTCAAGGATGTTGGTAATATTGTTACCACTTAAATCACAAATCGGGCACTGAGTTCTCTTTGCTACATGGAGGGTTTTGAAATATCTGTTTTTGATTTCTCCTCCCTGTCGTTTAGGAAATATCGGGTTTATTTGTTTGCCAGTTTCGGGTGATGGAAAGGATTGTGCCTTTTATTCCTTTGTCTTTATTGAGACTTCCCCATGCAACCCTTTGAAATACACTTTGTTACTACTTATGAGGCAGAATGAGATTAACCAAATCAGCTTAATCTTAATATATTTAGAAAGTAAATCTGAGCATATTTAGAAAGCAAATCTGTTAATCTGCCGTATTACACATGGTTTGTTATATTCAAAATGCAATGTTAAGAGGAATACAATTCTGTATTCCTGATACACATGCAATATAGTTTTGACAGAACATCTTTACATGAGCTAAATATCTTCACCCCTGTTTATTCCCACAGTAGAGAATTGCCTCATATTCACATAGGAAAGAAAACTATCCAAGAGCTTAAGGATTACAGCAATTCTCTCTTTCCTGACCTCGTTTCCTAGAAAGACCTTGTCTCAGAGGCTTCCTGTAACTGCCCTAAGACCTAGCATTTCTTCCATTGGGAAGTACTCTGACACTGTGAATGAATGCAGCACTGCAGAAATGGATCCAAAAGTCAATTAATTAATCTGTGGCATTAGATACAAATGCTTAATTGTTAGAACTTATAAATGCATGGCTTTATTTCTTTGATAGCATGTTTAGAAACTGCGCTTGCTGTATTCATCTCATAAGTTTTCAGCTGAATTCATTTGCTATCCTGGGATTTTATGTGTTTTTGTGAAAAAAGTACAGTATTCTTTTACATGTTTATAATGATAAAATAATGGCTAAAATAATTTGAGGAATTAAAGCCTGGGTTCAACCTTTGACAGTGACTTTGTTCATTCCTTGCTTGAAGGAAAGGGGAAAATGTCCTGATACTGTTCTCATAATTCAGTTTGCAATCTTTGTAATGTGGCAATGCACAACTGAGAAAAGAACCTAGACTTTGATGCCGAATCTTGGCTCTGCCATTTATTTATTAACTGTGGGACCCAAAGTGATTTCTTAGGACATTGCTTTCCTCAAGTTAGTGTGAAGGGTGATAATTCTGTTTCTTCATGTAGTTGTGGGGCTGAAGCTAAAATAGATAATTACTAAATGCCTGATATAGAATAGATGTTCTATAAGCAAAAGCTAATTTAAAAAAAATAAATTGATTTCATCTGTATTTTAGTATAATCCTTTTTGTATTTTTTTAAGTTTATGCCCATCCTCTTCATACGCTATCTCTTGCTCTGCTAATAAGCCACAATTTCACATGGAAGTACTATATCAGAGCTTAGAAAGTGGAGTGTTGCTTTAATGATAAAGTATATTTTGAAGATTGTTAGAAAATCATTTTTTTTATTTGTTCTCTTGCCTAAATGGTAGTTTATTCTTAGTTTCTCCTAATTTTAATGCGCCTTTAATGGTCTATTTGATGATAAGGCGAGATGGAACTGGGTCTTCCTGAGTTGTAACATTGTAAATATTGCTTAATAGAAGCGACAGTTGGAGTAGCTATTAAACTATTTTAGTGCTTTATGTAGATTTTGTTTCAACTTCAGATTGAGAAAAACATATTATATTGTTAAACCAAATCAACTTAATTCAGGAAGGAGAAATATTTAGAATAAATATAAATTTCTGGCTGCTACAATCAGATATACAAGTTATAACTAAGTATCCCCTTTTCTGGTTATATTTAGGTAAAATACAAGATTCTATTGAATGCATTATCTAAACCACAACCTTACATAAACAGCAACCAATTATGTTAGAGTTTATTTCCACCTTAAGATTTAAGCTCCAGATTTTAAATTTAAACAGAAAATTACTATGAAAATAACATTATATATACTTCCTCTTCAGATTATGTAATGATTTTACAAAGTTTAAGTTCAAAAGAAGAAGAAAAGACTCATAGGGCCAGAATTTCTAGTTTTGGTTTGCTTTTATCTTTTTAAAAAAAATCTGAGAGCATAAATTATTTTCTTCACATATATCAAATTCAATAAACTTGAAAACTGAGTCATCAATATATTGTTGAAAACTGCAGAATAACATCATAGTTAAAACTAGGAAAAACACTTGGCTGGTGTAGCTCATGGATTGAGTATGGGCCTGTGAACCAGAGGATCACAGTTCGATTCCCAGTCAAGGAACACGCTTGGGTTGCAGGCCAGTTCCTGGCAGGGGGCACACGATACATTGTGTGTCCCCGGCAGAGACAAACATACATTGATATTTCTCTCCCTCTCTTCTTCCCTTCCCCTCTGAAGATAAATAAAATCTTAGAAAAAAAACAAGCAAAACACATGTTCCAAAAAAGGCAATTATTATTTATTTTATATTATCAGTACTGTTTGATTGACTAAGGACACAGAGAATGAATGGCTCTGGTACTGCCCATCACACACCTTGACTTGGCAGCTTGTTGTTTCACTGGCATTGTGGGAGGCACTGTGCAGTTCATCCTGTCCTGACAAATGGACTGCATCATTTACTTCACTGCTGACACTGCCAGGAAATGAAGAGGTGCCGAATGTGCTGTTGATGCAAAAATGACGGCACAAGATCTGTTTTGTTTTTATGTTTAATTTTAGATTTCTTTCTCTTTTTTTTTGTAGTGCAGTAATCCTCCTTATTTGTGGTTTTGCTTTCTGAGATTTCAGTTACTCACAAACACTGTCCAAAAACATTAAATAAAAAACTTCAGAAGCAAGCAGTCATAAGTTTTAAATTGCACACTGAGCACAATGACAAAATTCTCCACTGCCCAGTTCCACCAAGGATGTGAATCACCCCTTTGTCCTACATATCCACACTGTGTGCTACCCACTGTTGGTCACTTAGTAGTCATCTCGGTTCTCAGATTGACTGTGGGGGCGTCACAGTGCTTGTGTTCAAGTAACCCTCATTTTACTTAACCACGCCCCCAGAGTGCAAGAGTAGTGATGCTCGTGATTTGAACACACCAAGGAGAAGCCATAAAGTGTTTTAAGTTAAAAAATGAAAGTTCTTGACGTAATAAGGAAAAATATATAAATATATAGTTATATATTATATATAATATGAAGATATATAAAATATATATACACACACACATGCTGAGGTTGATAAAATTCAAAGCAAGAAGGAATCTTCTATCTTGAAGTTATCTAATTCACAAATCAAATTTATCATAGGGGTGTGGATGTGTAGGAAAAATCGTAGTGCCTATAAGGCTCAGTACTCTCTGAATGGTCTGAATGGTCATGCATTTGATATATTTTTGTTACCCAGTGAATAAAAAAGTTAATTCCAACTTACATAGAGGTAATGAGGAAGGCCTTGCAAACATTTAAACACTTTGAAGAATGTAAAATTTGACACTTTACTTTCAGAAGAGCCCACATTCCGTTGTTTAATGATGTAGCTACTTCACACCCCAGGCACACGGTAGTGCTTATTTTATTGTCACAATAGAACTTTCACGCCCACTCCCTTTTTCCTTTGTTCTACCCACCAGCATCTTTGGGAAGGAGACTTTTTTTTTTTCCATTTGCGCAGGGGAAGGTCAACAAAAATATTTATAAATATTTGGCCAACAAGAAAGATGAGGTGTCTTTCTGAAGACGAAAGACATTATTTGTTGAGTGGCCTGGGCTCTGTGTCACATGTGCTGCAAAGATGATCCCCATGACATGTTAAGAGGAACCTGCCGCTGACGGAAGTGAAGCAGCTCACCCAAGTACACGAAGTCCAGTGAGTGCACAAAGTTCACTAAGAACTTTGAAAAGTTCAAAGAAAAGAAAAGTTCACGGGGCCTGCCTCTGAAACCCAGGTTCTCTCCCTCCCTCACTTCCATTTATCATAATCAATGCTTAATAATATAGTGAAACCACAGCTCAGACATACGTTGAACTTATAACACCATAAATCAAGAACAGATTATGGCCATGATGGAGGGGGGCACTCTGTCTCCTCAATAAAGGCATTTGATACTTCACAATAGAAAAACTGCGTCTCCAGGTCTGGGGTGCCATTGTATCAAATGCTTCATGTTGGATGATAAGATCTGCATCCATATTTGTTTTTTTTTTTTACTCTACATGATGATACATGAATAAATGCTTGAAATTTATTAGTTACACCCAGTAACTCAATATCAAGATATAAAATATAGCCCTGGCTGGTGTAGCTCAGTGGATTGAGCATGGGCCTGCGAACCAGAGGATCTCGGTTCGATTCCCAATCAGGGCACATGCCTGGGTTGCAGGCCAGTTCCCGGCAGGGGACACACGATACATTGTGTGTCCTCGGCAGAGGCAACCATACATTGATATTTCTCTCCCTCTCTCCTTCCCTTCCCCTCTAAAAAGATAAATAAATAAAAATATTTTTTAAAAAAGATATAAAATATAATCTATACTGGAATATAAATGATAGAGGTATTATTTTGTTTTTTTCAGTCATACTAAATTTGGGTTGGTGACTTTGTGTCTGGGATGTTTTCAGCTTTTGGAGACTGTTTAGTATTTTACTGTTAAAAAAAGACTTATCTCAATTTTATAAATATAGATATCTGATAAATTTGATTAACAAATAACTATCTTTTATATCTTTAGACATATAATTATAGACCTATAAATTATTGCATAGAAATTATATGTTAATTTATTCTCAGTGAAATTAAATATTTTCTAAATATGTTTATTATTTATGAACATAGACAACAAATTTTATGTAATTTATTTCTAGAATTTGATACTAGATGTATTAGAACATGTATTAGCTATATTAAAACATATATTAGATGTAAAAGATATGATGATAAATAGTTCACACTTACTTGAAACTTCAAAACAGTTAATTAGCAGAGGTGATCAGGATCTTTACTTTGTACTTGACAAGCATTATCAAGTCATTTTCAGTGGCATTTTCCTGCAGAAGTAATGGAATACATTAAGATATCAATATATAAAGTTTTACATATGTTTATCATGTAAGAATTTAATAGGCACTTCAAAGAAGCCGCACTTAATCTAGTGATTGATTAAGTTACAATCACTAGATATTGAAAATATGACATGTAAGGTACAATAAAATCTCTACAATTATGTGCTTACAAAATACTTAATACCCATGTGTATTTGTGCTAATTGCTTAAAAGTTAGGGAATAATACTATGTCATAATCTACACTATTGAATAAATCAGATTATTGGCATGTGGATTATCATTAGATGATGAAACTCTTAAAATATCAAACTTTAGACTTGAAAGCAGTGATATTTCATATATAGACTTGTTTCAGAAGGCTCTACAATAAAAAATTTACAAAATAATTTAAGAAAACTTCAACCTCAATGCACTTGCTTTGGTCAATTTTAATATTCACTTCATGGTTGTAACTGCAAGGCTTAGAACCAAAAAGAGGTCTTTCTTAGTGGATGCCAAAATCTAGAGCTGCACCTTTTAATGATTACTCTCTAGAATGTTACACGGTGACAGATGTCATTCTAATTCTTGCAAAGCAAAAGGGAAGTGCTTTTAAGGCGTTTAATGAAATGTTTTGCGAGAGTGCTTTTCTACATCAGGACTGGGACATGAACTGAACCACTTAAAGTTAACTCCTACTCCCTGTCCCAGTAGCACTGAACTTGACACCTAGAGCAATTTATTGTTGCCATTCTATCCATTTCCATAGGTGCCTGTTATTAAACCAGATGTGGATACATATTGGTGATGTGTTTGTGTTAAAAATAAAAAGTGGCAGCAATGTTTTTAATGTCAAGGGCAATCCTGAAGAAGACGATAAAATGTGAAGTACCCAGATATTTTTTCTGTATAGAAGAAATAAAATAAAATTATTTCTGTCCTTTCAAAGATTACATTTAAGAAATTTGTTTATTAAGATATTCCAAGTGCTTAGAAAAATGCCAGTTAAATAAGAAACAGAGTAATCAATAAATTTCTATTAAATGAACAAATAAAATATTTAAACAATTAGCAGCAACAACACAGCAAGTCTTAGGAAACTGATTATTTTCTGGCTTTAAAGGGAATACATGTTTGAAAAACGTTTGTTTCATGAAAAGTTACAAGAATACAAACATATTGATTTGTCTTTAACCTTGAACTGAAAGTAAAACAATTCTAGTGATAGATTTAAACATGTTTAAATCTGTTTAGCTTACCTTTAGTTCCCACTGGAAAACAAAGAAAGAATCATTAATCACAGATAAACTGTATCTTTATGATGAATAATGAAATTATAAAATATTAATCTAAAATCATAAAGAATTTAAAAATATCCTAAGAGGAAACAACTACAATGTTAGCATCAGATCATTGCCTCATCTTAACATTAGAAATAATTTACTTTACATTCATCTAATTTCCACACACAAATATTCTAAGTCCAGCAAGTTAATTATTTACAGAAACTTAATACAGTTGAATATCTTATCATATACTTTTTTAAGTGATAGTATTTCCTTTTATTATGGGCACTAATTCCAGTCATGCTACATGGCCTTAAACAGTAGTGTTTTTCATAGAATCCTTGTATACCCCCAAAATGTGTCATTCAATTTTGATGATCTCTGAGTTTCCACCTGCTTTTAAGGTTGTGTGCATGTGTCTTACAATTCCATAGTTGTGTATCTCTTCTTACTTTACCATGTTATCTTGTTTGCATGTTAAAACATGGTAATTCACTATTCCCATATTGTAAAAAAGTACACTTGTTATTTTGAAGCAGTAGTTAATCTTAGAATTAGACACAATCTTATACTACATATTATCTATGTATTAAGGATATATATTGTATATTATACTATTCTCTAAAGTTTTTATAAAATATTTATATTTATAAATATATTCTTATATATTCAAAATGAAATATGTTTCTGTGATGTTTGCCTTGGAACTAAAATTTAAAGTGGAATATGCTATCATATTTAGCAGGAGCTTGTGTTGTTACAAGAACTGAATTAGGCATTTTAGTTTCCACTATCTTATTTACTGAGAGAATTTAGAGTGCCAAAAAGTAAAAAAATAAAAAAACTGGCAAATTTAAAGGTAATCTATCTATCTTGTATTAACTTAGATATCTTGTCCCAAAACCAACAAAATAAATTTTACTTGTTCAATGTTAAATATAATGCTAAGTAAATTATTAATGTTTCAAACATTTTGCCCCAAACTTTATTTTAATGTTTTCTAAAAGCCCACATTATTGCAATGTGAAATATACTACCCTTGCATTTTTTAATAAATAAACATGTTGGGTATACATATAGAAAGGAAGAAATTTTTCTATAAACCATCTTATTCCTCAGGCACAACCACTGTAGATGTATTTACTATGTATATTTAAGTATATTATTACCCAGTTTAGTTAAATAATCTTGTTTTTCAAACCTAACAACAATATTTCTTATGCATTATATCCATATTAATTGTGAAATTTGAGAAATGAACTTCTGAAATGATCCAGTATCTGGACCTGAGTTTTTGTTAATAAGTGAATAATCAGAAATAACTTTTTTAATGGTTAGACAGACATGCATTGTATTTGTTTCTGTCTTTAACAACATATTAGCAATTATAAAAATTATGGCAGTACCAGATGTTATAGGGAAATATTTAATAATTAGCCATTATTCCTTCACTGCAAAACTTTGCTCAGATTTAAATATGAAAATGCATTTGACTCATCAGTTTCTTTTCTTTATAGGAATTTCCAGTGTCATGTTTCTGAATATTGTGCATAAGACCTACAAATAAGGTACAGTATATTTTATTTTATATTGAATTTCACACATAAAACATCATGTCAATACTTGAGTAACTAAGAGTTGTATCTCATAAAGAAAATTTTAAATAAATTACTAGTTTTGGGGCCCCAGTTACAATCATAATTTATTTGTTGGCAATTACTTTATGATTGTTCCTTTGTTGTGTTGAAACCTATTTGTATGGACATGTCTACCATTTGCTGCTTTTCTTAAGTATTAGTTGCTTAAAGGAAAAGAAAACATGGACTTAGTTCTCTGCTATCCAACCATGACGTTCTTGCTAAATATCAAAAGGTGATTGTGATGAAGCAATTTATCCACTGGAAGGACCTCATGTAGAAATATTTGTTAAAATCCAACACCCACAAGGGCAATACCATGGGAAACTTGAATTTATCACTGTCAAGAAAACCATAAAATTCTAAAATCTGAGTGTAGATTGATGTTAAGAGTTTGAAAAAGGTCATTATTTTAATGCACAACTCAGCTCTTTATTTCTCACATATAATGAATGATTTAGGTGAGCCATTAAAAAGTAAATAATGTTACACAGAGTTTATATATTATCTAAGACTACATTTTTCAAAATATTTTATTTATTTATTTTTAGACAGAGGGGAAGGGAAAGAGAAAGAGGGAGAGAAACACCAATGGGTGATTTTCTCTCGAGCTCCCCTTACTGGGGACCTGGCCTGCAACCCAGGCACATGCCTCTATTGGGAAGTGATGGTGACCCTTTTTTTTTTCCCAGGCCAGTGCTCAATCCACTGAACCGCAGCAGCCAGGGCTAAGACTAAAAATTAATGCTAGAAATATTGTTTACTCCTTGATATATTCTGGTGGAAAATGTTGTATTTAACAACAAAGCATTTTGATATGCAAATACACTTCCTTGCAGTTGTGTCCCTCTGAAGAGACTCTTGTGAGTGTACTTTGTCAAGAGTGTTCTTTTTTAAATTTTGATTTGTATTTAATTCTTGTTCAAGTACAGTTTTCTGTCTTATATTCCTAGCCCTGCCCCACCCCACCCCAGGCAAGAAAGAGTGCTTTGAAAAGAAAGGAAGGAGGGGAGGAAAGGCAGAGATGGGGAAATTTGAAAAGCAACTGCCAATCCTAAAGATCCTGGCTTTGAGGAAAGTTGAATGACAGGACACACATTTTTTTGGAAAGTTTTTTCTCCCTCACATGGAATACCAATATTTATTTATTTATTTATTACAAAATTGTATTGGAAGTTCTTATTGGACTTACTCTTTCTTACTAGATTTTGGTTTCAAATACAAATAAAAATCTATATCAAAGAAGTGAGCTACTTTTTTTTGCTAGGAAAGCTAATTACTTCTTAGTGTAGGACATTAATGTAGGAACAGACATTGAGGCTCATTATTTTAGTCATTTTTTTCCTTCGTAGATTCTCACTGGGACTATTATGAAAGCCAACAGCTAGGAAGAAGAACTTGGACTATTTTTAAGCCTCATATTTTCATCTGTTTCTCCTCTTATTTTATAAAGAGTCAAAATTATAAGTGAATGCTTTATGAGTATAGCACTAAATCATGTATTTCTAATTGGATATAGTAAAATAAACTTAAAGGTTAAATTGCAAGTGATTTACATTTATATTCAATTATTTTTATTTGAAAAATCCTTTGATACCCTTAGATGCTTTTTAATTAACATATTACTTATGGTCATATAAATTTTTAAGATAACAATAGAGTAATATGCGTGACTAAAAAAATTCCTAGACACATTTAGCATGTCTCTTCTAGTGAAATATCCCTTCAAATAATAAGAACTAATTATTCCTTCAGTCCTTGACATAGTTACTGACATAAAAAGAAAAACACTGTGGAGTAAAACCATCCCAGATTAACCAGGAAAAAAAAAAAGGCTGTACAGAAGAAATTTCTTGTCTTTTTAAGGAATTTTATTACTTGGCATAATATAGTTTCATCTTTTAAAGGAATTGTACCAGTCTCTGACAAACGAAGTTCACCAAGTAATGCAAAGTGCCAAACCCTGTTCCCTAAGATGTTGCTCAGAGAGCAATAGTCGTAAAAGTTCCGCAGTGGTAAAATGATCCACTCGGATATAGATTGTGTTCCCTGTCTTTGAGGTATTTGTCTGAGTGTACAATGAAGGCTCAGGCAGACAGCTTAATAACTGCTATGACTTACAAAGTCTACTTTGGTGTATTTGGTCCAATGTCCCCACTGCCATATGCCACTGCCAGGGGGCAGGCACGATATGTGGGAGTATATTTACCCAGGCAGTAAATCTAGGCGTTCTTATAAATGGACTCTTTTGTTATTAACTTTTAGGGGAAGAAAGAGGAATATAAAAATATCCAAACTCAAATGATTGATGCGTGCCATTGCTTTATGCTTATCAGGATAAAAATAAAGATATACAATACTGTGTGCACTTATTTTTATTGTCATTTCTAAGATGCTATCTTTGTATGTTTATGTTTATGTATGTCTCATATTTTAAAAGACAAAGCAATACACAGCATGTTTTCTTATCTGAAATTTTATGCTTGATTCTGCTGTCAGAGTGATGAATATGTAGAGATGGGCACAGACAGAGCAAGGGAATTTCTGAAAATGATGGAGATAAGAAAATACTCAGTATTCTGAGAGGCAGAGAAATGAAAGGAAATTTGTTGGTTACATTTTGTATTCAGTTCTTTTAGTCAGTGTCCACACTTACAGCAGGCTTGCAGAGCTTTTTAGAATATTTGACATTCACTACTTCTTACACATGAGCCCAAAGCACATTAACCAAGCAGAAAATGACTGCTTTGGCTAATTCCATCTATCCCCATTTTTGTAATGCTTTGTTACAAATAGGCTTCCTTCATTCAGCTGTCATGTCTTATTTCTTTATGGACCTTTGTTTCTTGTGGCCATTGGGATAACTGGATTTTTAACACTGAAATAAAAATCATCTGTTGAAGATGAGATCATGTGGTATTTGTCTTTCACCACCTGGCTTATTTCACTTAGCATAACGCTTTCCAGTTTCATCCGTGCTGTCACAAAGGGTGGGAGCTTCTTCTTTCTTTCTGCTGCATAGAATTCCATTGTGTAAATGTACCATAATTCTTTGATCCATTCATTAAATTAAAAAATAAAAAATAAAAAGTCTTCAGCCCACTATAAAAAATCATGTTCTTTTCATGCTAGTTATAACTTGCAATACAGATACTCAAATACTAGATACTTGAACTCCAGGGTATGTCAACTTTGAAGATTAACTGTTAGGTAAATCTGGTTTACCTTTTGACTCTGTGTCTTCTTTTTCCTGTCTTATATACTTCAGCCCTAAGTCTGGCAAGCCTACATTGCTTTTTCTTTTTTAACTTATGTTGTTTAAAAATGAATGTCTAGATTCTGCTATACCTACACCGCCCATCACTTAAGGACTCATTATGTGCCTACAACAAATTCTTTCCTACATATTACAGCCTTGCTAAACTGGAATTATTATTATCCTTTTTCAGTGTACTCTGTAAATCAGCACACACTATAAAGCTGTTGTATTCTAATAGCACTGAGTAATGTATTGCTTTATTAATGCACATTGTTATCCATTGATTCTGTGTTGTATTAATGTTGTCTCCCCACCTACATGGAAAGTGTCTCATGGGATTGGCCGTGTTTCTGTCAGAAGAGATAAATGAAACAAAAATACTTCAGAATTCAAATAATCAAAACAGCTATGCTTTATAAAAGTAGTTGTTAAGAAATTAATGAATAATTTATTTAAAGGATTTTGTTCTTAGGAAAAGCATACAGAGAGGTTCTTGTGCACATTGCTTTTGCAGTGATTAGACTTGCAATGCCACGGTGAGAGGAGAAATGTTTGACATGTCACAACAAAATAATGTGTCTAGAATCTTTAAAAATGGGTTTCTTCTCCACCTGGTTACATTCTGAGCCTCTGTCAAGACCAGATTTGATTTGGCTGCTTGTTTAATGCTGCTTTCATATTCAGAAATATTCATATTTTGATAGTTAAAAATGTTTTGAATTTTGTCATGCAAATGATTTACAAATTAACTCTGTTAAAGAATTTAACAAAATCCCTGGCACTTAGTAAGTGCTTAATCAATAATATATTAAATTAATAGCGATCACAGAAACTTGATGGTTAGTTATCATTCTTGACCTTCATGTGGGTTATTTAGAAAAGATATCTTGTACTTTAACTGGGTCTTCATATATCTCAAAATGTCCTTCTTCTATGAGCATAATAGTAGCTACAGTGCTTTCTCTAATGAGTTCTGTAGATGTTTATGTTCCAGTGTGAAATGATGTACACAGTTTAGGAGCCAATCTCACTGATGTCTTTGGCTGTTTCCTCTGTTTAGTTTCTGCCCTTCTTTGTCATTAACATTTGACAATTCTGGGAGGATGTGTCTGGTGTACCACTTACTTTGTTTGGAAACTCATTTTGAAAAATGTGATCTTTAAATGTGATCTTCTCATTATTTTCCCATGTTCTTTCTTCCCTGCTCCTTTTCCCTTTGCTTTCTTTAAATCATGAATTACATATCCCATATCAATCTTTCATCTCATTAGTTTCTCTTCATTTACTGATATATTCTCTGAAAATTTGGGAGATTTTACTGCATTATCTTCTACTTAGTAGATGATTACGTCCCTTCTTTCAACTGCTTGCCATTGCTTTTGTCACAATTTCTAATGTGATAATCTTGTTTTCCTTTGCTCCAGTGTTCTTCGTGAGTTCACATTATTTTTATAGCTCGATCACACAAATTTACTGACAAAAATTAAACCTGGGAACCTTCCAAAAAATGAAATTTATTTCCTTTAGATTGTAATTAATCTGACCTACATATTAAGTCTCCATATTTTTCTTAGCTGGAGGGAATAAATGAATAAATAATAAATAAATAAAACAAATTTAATTAACCCAATTATTCATTCTCTCTTGTATAAAAATTGCTCAGCATTTTGATGAAGCCAATTCCTCCTCCTACTTTTCTCCCTAAAGAAGTGCCTGGGTGTGTGTATGATTGGCATGCAAAGTGGCATGCAAAGTACGGAACGTAGTGTAACTGAGCAGACCCCATGAGGATATTTAAACAATGTAGCTTTATGCATTTTGCTTCTTTTAGTCTTTGATGTGACATACTTTGTCTCCATAGGCCTTTTCATCTGAAGTCTGAGACCCTGTATGGCTAGTGATCTCCAGAGAGGCTCTTGAAGGGAGTGACGTACACCTTGCTCTGTGATCAGGTCTTACTCACAGAATCATTGGCTGTGATGAGGGAGGCCCACTCCATAGGCCTCTGCAAGGCCACATGCTCTTGTGGCCAGGATCCCTCAAGTCTACTCCTTTGCTGGATCGTCAGGTGAAATAATTTTTCTGACACTGAAAAATTCAGAGATTTCCTTTCCCTGACTGTGATAAATGTGTAGGTTTCTTCGGTGGGGCTCCCAGAGTCCACAAGAGTGTGTGACCAGAGGACTTACTTGGCCCTTGGCGTTACCTCTCTTATATAACAAACCTTCTCTCTGAGCTTGGCTGCGTTTGTTACTTTCCTGGAATCATGATCATTCTTCTCACAAATATCCTAGAACAGAAAAGGGGGAAGCCAACCTTTTATTTCCCATCTTTATCAGTCACATGGGAGATCAATAAATCTGAATCCTATATGTTCAGTTGTTTTTATACCAAATTTAGTGTGAAGACCAGAACATTCTCCCCACAATACAGTGATTTAACTCAAAGGCAACTGATCCACTCTATCAGATAGATTTGTATATTAGGAGCTAAAATTCTCCTTGTTCCTTTTCTCAGCATTCCCTTAATAATATGTCCTAGCCCTGGCTGGGTAGCTAGTTCATTAGAGCATCATCCTGAAAAGCCAAGATTGCAAGTTCAATGGCAAGTTCAGTCAGGGCACACACAGAAAGCAATCAATGAATGCATAAATAAGTGGAATAACAAATCAATGTCTCTCTCTCTCTCTGAAATCAATAAATACAATTTAAGAGGTAAAATAAAATATATTTTAAATTTTCTGTTATGCTAATATCCTGGGTAGACTAGAGGTGATAGTCTAGAATCCAGAAGATACAAGAGAAGCTCATAAGTGTTTTTTAATTGATTCTTGAATTTTGTTAAGTGCTAATAACTTATTCTATAACACCTCCTCTATGTTCAGTAGTGAATCTGTGTCTAAAGGACTACTCATTTCTAATATGAGACATTGTGCATTCTGATAGAATTTTTCTAACACACTCTCTTTTCTTGCCTGGTTTATCCTTTTGATTATGAGAAAATATTTTCGCATCATCTGTTTATGATTAATAAGAGTGAGGTATGTTTTATCTAAGATTGAATTTCTTGCAGCTGCATTCTTTCTGAAAGAGAAGGAACTTTTAGGCCCAGATGAGTTGCAATAAAATCTACTTCAAATACTTGCAAGCACCAAAGGTAAAAATATAATTAGTTTAGATGATTACTTGTGACAGTCCAGCCACTGTGTGTTCCATATAATGCTGAGGGATTATGAATATTTTTGATAAAGAAAGAAAATTGGTATCTGAAGTAGTATGCTACCTCCCTTCCACCTTATGGTCTCTTGTGTATTCTGTTCTTCCATCGGTAGCTTCAGAAACATTTGTTCTGATCAGACATATAATGAGAAAAAAAGGTTCTTTTCAGCAAGCTGTAGAGTATAGGGCTTCGGAGCTTTTGCCTGTTTTTCCCATCCTCATGATAACCAGGAGAAATTCCAGGTAGTATCTGTTAGGTGGATGTTGCCATTCACAAATGTAAGCACTATTGTATAGCTTTACTTTTTATTGAATTTTATATATAATGTTTAAAATTATCCTTAAATTGTGTTTTACTTGCTGAATTATATATTGAAATCATAAGATAGCCTACAGTTTTTAACATTTTTGAAGGCTGATGGCCTTAGTCATACATCTTAAACAATTTTATTTAAAGATCTATCAGCTTTCCTATTTTGAGCTCTATTTACATGTAAATCTGTTATAGATACCTTTCTTCAGGTCTGCTTAATGCTGGGCAATATTCTTTTTTTTTAAAGATTTTATTTATTTATTTATTTTTAGAGATAGGGGGAGGGAGGGAGGTGCAGAGGGAAAGAAAAACATCAGTGTACGGTTGCCTCTCACATGCCCAGCCCAGGGGACCTGGCCTGCAACGTAGGCATGGGCCCTGACTGGGAATCCAACTGGTGACCCTTCAGTGCACAGGCTGGCACATTCAATCCACTGAGCCACACCAGCCAGGGCTTGCTCTTCTTTAAAATTCTTTACTCAGGATTCATAATCACATATAGTACATCCACATCATCTAAGTTTATCAAACCGATCTTCCCACTTCAAAAACTAGAGAGTTCCTTGAGCTATGTTTGGGCAATATGTGAGCGTATGGAACATTTTTCTAAGCATATGCATTCTTGCAGCCTAAGCAGTGTTACCAGGGGCAGCCTTTCTAAAAATGAGTTTTTTACGCATTAATCAGTTGTTCAGTAAATGAAGAGTTAAAAATGATATGATCTTGACTCCATAGTTAATCTTTCCTTTTAAAAAATATATTGTTTAAATACAGTAGTCCCCCTTCCTCCCCACCCTGCCTCTGACAAAGTAGGAGGGATCATAATACTTGATATCAAACTATATTACAAGACATGATTCAATAGTTAATTTTTCTCTAGTTTTGTTTTAAAATACTATAGATGCTGCAAAGTTTGGTTTTGAAGTGCTTTGCCCTCCCAAATAAAAATGGTGTTTTGAAACTTCAGTATTGATTTTTCCCCTCATAATAAATAAAGTTGTCATTCATACTATATTCTCTTTAAAAATTATAAGAATTGTTATTATTTTTAAAATATTTTATTTATTTATCTTTAGAGGGGAAGGGAAGGAGAGAGGGAGAGAAATATCAATGTATGGTTGCCTCTGCCGAGGGCACACAATGTATCATGTGTCCCCTGCCGGGAACTGGCTTGCAACCCAGGCATGTGCCCTGACTGGGAATTGAACCACGATCCTCTGGTTCGCAGGCCTGTGCTCAATCCACTGAGCTACACCAGCCAGGGCTTAAAAATTATAAGAATTATTAATTTAATCCATTTATTATGTTGAAACCTTATTTTACAATCTTTTATTTGCTTCTAAAGTTTATCAGGATAACTTTCTGTGATATACATCATTAAATGTATCAGAAGTTTTAGTGTCCAAGAGTGTCCCAAGCTGTCATATTATAAGCCAGGGTGACTCTTTGATATGTAGATTTGTGAGACTCCATTTCCATATGGAGGAAAAGAGAGAATATCTCTGTACTACCCTAATTCAGCCTACTCAGATCATGGCTGATTTCAACAAATAGCTATTCAAGACATTTTACAATTTCCACCTCTCTGGCTTTCATTTTCTTATGTGAATTATTTCTTTGTGTATACTTGTTTAGGGCAAGGTTGAATTTTTAATATCATCAACAATATGCTATTGATAATAAAGAATTACTCAGTATTTGTTAAGTATTTTCGTATAAATTACATTCTTTGATTCTACCCAAAATCCAATAAAATAAGCATCATTTCCCCTTCTATGAGTGTGAGGAAAGTAGATAAAATTATACATGATTAGCTGAACTTATGTTGCACAAAGTTCTGTATTATATCAAGGACTCTTCTTGCCAATTTTATTTTGTTGCTGATTGGCTGTAGTAGTATTGAAAAAATGAGAGTTCTTAGATTTTGATTCATCAATTTTTCAATGAGACAGGTCACTGATGCATCTTACACATAACTTGGCTTCGCTTTTAAGATATATGGCTTATTAGAAACATGATTTATAATGCATTATGTCAAGTATACCACATGGAACATTTAACAAAAGACCATATTCTAACTATATTATTACAATACTATTAAATGAATTCAAGTCAAGCCAGAATCTAGGAGAAATTATTTGTAAATCACATATCTAATAAATACATGTCACAGTTTTCCAAATACACAAATAATTCTTGAAACTCAATAATAGAAAAACAATCCGATAAAATAAAAGTAAAATACCTGAATAGTTGGACATTGCACTAAAAAAGATGTATGGATAGAGATAAGAACATGAAAAATGTTCAACATCATAAAGAAAATACAAATTAAAAACACAGTCTATGCTCTTAAGGGACTGACATCCTTGGAGAGAAGAGTATAAGTCAATCAATAAATAAAATGCTTTATATATATAATTATGTATATATTTAATTATTAGAGATATTAAGACAAATAAATCAAGCACAATAAATAGAAGATTAGGGTGGTATTATTTGTAAAATTGGGTATAATTTATAGTTTACTTTACCAAATGTGTAATTGAATCCAGGCTTTTCAATATACATTTAAGGATATTGAAATGGAAAATGGTAAAAAGAATAATAAAACCCTATATTGATATTCAATAACAGAAATTAGCTTTAGTTTTCATGACACCAAGATCATATTTATTTTCAATTCATATTACAGCGAAAAAACTATTACTTTTAAAACACTTTAAATGACAGTTTGGCTAATCACATCTGTGCACTGCTTCGTGGTCACACAAACTCTCGCTAAAATCCACTTCCCTCTTCAAACTCTTTGAAACATGGAACTTGTAAACCTTGGCCCAGCACTGACTGGGTGCTATGGAAAGAATTTATTCTCTTGAAAGCCTGGTGTTGAGGGATTAAATATGCTGAAGAACTATTTGGTAAAAATTATAAGGATGCACATACACGGATGCTCATTTTAGTATTCAGCTCAGCGTGGCTCTTTGTTTTTTTATTTTCATTCCGCTTTCTGTTGTAAGCAAAGTTGTAAAAAATTCAGTGGTACTTTACTGGTTTTGGCGTTCCTTCTGCAAACCTTATTGTATGATAGAATATGGATGAGTGTGTTGATCTGATTCATTATGTGTCTTTACATTTAGTGTCAATAACTTTTTTTGATGTCAGATTGCCCCTTACTTCCTCATACCAGGCACTGGACTTATCTCTTACCTAAACTGCTTAACATTCCTACATAAGATATTTCATAAATATAAGACTAATAGCCATTAACTAAAAAGAAAAGAGAAGTTTTTAGGACATTCATTCCAGTGTTTTCTCGTCACTCTTAGACTTAAGACCCCAATGTTTAAGCTGGGATTGTGGTAATAAAACTGCCGGAATGTGTAATCATACTCTTGAGGCACACAAGCTAGTAAATCTCATAATGCTGCCTCATTTTTAATCCAAACAATATATATTCAGATTACCCAGCCTTTTTAAAGTTATGAATAAAGTAATTATTTATAGGTAATACATTTAACTTGAACCTACTATAATATTTTACTAATAAGGGACCATTCTTACTATATTCAAGTTATAAATATATTATACTTAAAACAAAACTATATTGATATTTGTTTTCTTTTAGAATCCACAAATATGAAAAGCTGGCAATCAGCTTTATTGACTAATTGATTTCTAAAGAAAGTCATGGCTAGAAAAATAATTTGAAAGTTATAAATTTTCTATTTCATGTAACATTCTATTTTAAAACCATTTCTTTTTTCAGATTGAGAATTTCAATGGTATAATGAGGCTTCATAACACATCAAATCCATACTTTACACATTACTCTTTCCTTTTACCTGAAGATAATGATTCAAAGGTGTATATCTGGTGACATATAAAATGTAGGTCAATGCCTCTTAAATAGCTGTTTACTCCCAGGTACCTCCTGTCATCCCCATGTAAACCTTTCATGTTAAACAGTCTTCATCTATTTAATATCACTTAGAGAAAACTCTCCACATTTATCTAAAATAGATTCTAGCATATTCACACAAAAATCTAAGAATATGTATATTTAGAATATTCATGTTGTTAAAGTATCCAGTAGAAATTTATTCTAACATTCCTTTTCTATTGAATAACAGTGAAATGTGCATGATAGAAATTCCGGTTGGTTTTCCTTCTATATGAAAATAATATCTGAAGCACATTTATTTATTTTATTTCCAAATGTTTCATCAAATGAAGCTTAAGTACTTTAAGGGCTGTAATCTAGTTTTGGAATATAAGCTAGAGTAAATTCAAGAGAGTAGCTGTTAGCGTCAGTTTTCCCTGGACATTTGTTGGACTGGAAGATGATGTTGCGACTAGACAGAAAAAAACCAAAAACAAAAAACTTCTTTTGTGACCTTACACTCCAGTTTGGAAAGTCAAAATATATCATAGAGGAAGTTTCACTGCCAGCAGTGTTTGAAGCTGCTTTTCCTGGGTTCCCTTGAATTTCATTGAGCTGGATTTACAAATAAAATCAATTTGGCATAAACTACATTCATTCTGATGACAGCAGTGCTCCCAAGTGCATACTTCGATTAAATTCTTAAACTGACTGCTTATGGCTATGGTGACAATACATCCTGCTAATCCACTGTCAGTTCCATTGTCCTCTCTTGGAACTAACTGCCAAGGCTGCAACAAAAGATCATTGGGTTGCTTTATTTTAATTAGTTAGAAGAAAACATCACTGCTCTGTAACACGGTTGTTTTTTGAGGACTTTGCTTTACATTTTGACTGTAAAGCAATAAAGTGGAAAACTTAGTATAATCACTGAACAACAGATTTTTATGCCATGTTACATCCACTTTTTTCATTAAAAATTACTAAAGGAAAAGTATTTGAGATGTAATAATACATACCAGATATTAGAAAGACTATGATTCCTAATATGAGATTGCTTATGTGAAAGTCCAACCATTTAGACTTTCCAAATTGGAGGAAAGGTGGTGATGAAAGTTTCTTTTATTTTACTGCCTCTTTTTTACATTTATTTTCAGAGAGAGGGGAAGGGAAGGAGAGAGGGAGAGAAATATCAATGTATGGTTGCCTCTCATGTGTCCCCCACTGGGAACTGGCCTGCAACCCAGGCATGTGCCCTGACTGGGAATCGAACTGTAATCCTTTGCTTCACAGGCCCGCGCTCAATCCACTGAGCTACACCAGCCAGAGTATTTACTGCTTCTTTTTATGACATTTTTTATGATCCCTTTCTGGCTCTTTAAAACAGTGGTCCCCAACCTTTTTGGCACCAGGGACTGGTTTCATGGAAGATATTTTTTCACAGGTGGGGGATGGGGTGGTGGTCTCAGGATGATTCAAGTACATTATACTTATTGTGCACATTTATTATTATTCCATTGTAATATATAATGAAATGATTACACAACTCACCATGATGCAGAATCAGTGGGAATCCTGAGCTTGTTTTCCTTCAACTAGATGGTCCCATCCGGGTGTGATGGGAGAAGTGACTTCTGAAGTGTGTTGCATATGTCCGGTCTCCTCCATGATCTCATTTGGGTGCTGTCCCGGCAGAAAACCCTGCCTCACAAAGGAAGGGTGTTGGAAATGAAAGCAGGCTTTTCAGTGCTTTTAATGCAATCTCTGGATATTCCTCCTTGACTTTAATCTATAAAGTATGGAGATTTGAAGCTGTGTCAAACATACTTTCAAGTCCTGTTTCAAACATCTCAAGCAGTTCATCATCTTCTCTCTCTCCCTCTCTTTATTGTTGTTCAAGTACAATTGTCTCCATTTACCCCTCATCACTCCCCCGCCAACCCAGCCATCCCACCTCCCACCCTCGATCCTACCCTGCTTTGGCTTTGTCCATGTCCTTTATACATGTGCCTTGATGACCCTTCCCCCTCCCATTATTCCTTCCTACCTACCATCCTCCTCTGGTTACTGCAAGTTTGTTCTTTATTTCAATATCTCTGGTTGTATTTTGTTAACCAGTTGATCCTCCTCTAGCAAGGACAAAGTCAATTCGCCTGCCTTATTCACAAATGAGTCACACATTCTTTCCTTCCCAGTTCTGGGGTCTTTTGTGGTTGGGATGTAATGTTCAGATTCTTTTGAAAGCTGACTATTTTGAAAGGTGATCATGCACCAGCTGGGAGAAATAAGGCTCTGGCTCAGTGTCTTTCAAAATCTCTGCCCATGTTAGAAACACATCAAAATCCTAATGGTCACTTGTTGTCTCCATAATTCTAGTTTGGCTTTGAATGCAGCCACTGTATCTGTCAACTTGAACATAGTTATTGTTCTCTCTTGAAATGACAGATTGAGTTTATCAAGTATGTTGAAAGTGTCGCCAAAGTAAGCAAATGTTGCTCCCTATTCTGCGTCATTGAATGTGCTGCTAGTGGTGACTGTTTTTCTAAAAGAAATACCATATGATCTCACCTTTAACAGGAACTTAAACAACAAAACAAGCAAGCAAAATGTAACCAAAGACACTGAAATAGAGAACAGGCTGACAGGGACCAGAGGGAAGGGGGGAGGGAATTTCAGGGGAAAAGGGAAAGGGTTTACAGGAATAAGTATAGAGGACACATGGACAACAACTAAGGGGGGTGGAAATGGGAGGGAGGTGGGGAGCACTGGGGGGGTGGACTGGGGTGAGAGTAAAAGACAGAAAACTGTACTTGAACAACACTTAAATTAAAAAAAGAAAGAAATTTCTGGAGTGGCTCTCATAACTCAAAAACTCTGGCTGGTGAGCTACCTTTAGGAAGCCACCTCACTTTGTATAAGAGAAGACATGTGTGCTCTGTGTCCATCTCCCAGAGCTATGTGAACAGATGTGAATTAAGGGCATGTACTTTAATGTGGTCGCTAATTTTAATCACATCCTGCAAAACGTTGTTAAGCTCAGGTGCCATTTTCCGGCTGGGCAGCATTTCTCTACTGTTGACACAGTGTATAGGTTCACATTCAGAAGTGACGTCTGTGACCTGAGTAGCGAACCAGAAAGCCATCCAGTCATGGCAGCCGCTCCATCCATGCATGTGCTGATATAAAAATGGCCAATTCAGTTTTCCTGATATGTAATCATCCAAAGACTTGACTAGTCCTTTTTTAAAAGGTTTTTTTTTTAATTTCTTTATTTTTTGAGAGGGGGAATGGAAGAAGAAAGAGAGAAAGATGTGTGGTGCCTCTCACACACCCCCCCACTGGGTGACTGCAACCCAGGCATGTGCCTTGACTGGGAATTGAACTGGGGACCATTTGGCTCACAGGTTGGTGCTCAATCCACTAAGCCACACCAGCCAGCATGACTTGAATAGTTCCGTTGTAGTGGTGTTGGTTGGCAACAAACGTACATATAACCTATCCTCATGCACATCCTCTTGAAAAATATATTGCACAAAAACAAACCTTGTTGCCTTGTTGTCAACATCTGTAGACTTGTCAACCCAGATGTGTACCACAGTGACTCATTAATCCTCTCTAGTAATTGTGTCTCCATACCCTCTCCTGTTTCATCAGTTCGTCTACTTGGCACTAGCCAAAAGAGGAACATATACCACTTTTTGAACTGCAGCCTCTCCTAAACGTTCATGAGAAATGTCCTTAGTAGTGGGCAGGATCAACCTTCACCAATAGTAAAGGGCTTCTTAGCTTTTGCCATGCAGTTAGCCACTAGGGATGATGATCTCAGTGCATCACCCTTAGTGCATCACATTAGATGAAGTGGTGCACTTCAATAATTTCTCCTGTTCTTTGTGTTCATGTTTGTGTGTGTGTGTGTGTGTGTGTGTGTGTGAAAAACACAAAGGCTTGTCTTTTAATGCAGGGTGCTTTGTTTCCATGAGGGGAAGCAGTTTTGAAGGTTTAATGGCTTCAGTTGGATAGCCAATCACAACATATTATACAAAGCAGGCTTGGAGAATGTGAATTACTTGTTGCAATGAACCCGTAATTTACACAGGACTCGGTATTTTCTTTTAAATGTCGTTTCTTTTTTGTTGGCAGTCCTAGAGTCTTTTTCTGTCTCATCATTGGGTTTTTGCCCCTTTTCAGAGAAGCTCTCCAGCAACGTTTGTTTTTCACTCATGTTGTCTAGGGTTAGCCTGTGGGCTTACCAAAACTGACTCAGGCAGGTGTGCAGTGGGGGAAGGAGGTGACAGCAGAAGTAGTAAATAAAAAGTGTGTGGGCCACGTGCAGAGTAATAAGTGTTGGATTCTGACTTAAAGCCCGTCACTAGATGCCACTTCATTGTTACTTGCCACTCACTGATAGCGTTTTGATGTGAGTCCACAAGCAGTTGATTTATTGTGGTCTCTGTGCAGTCACACCTCTCTGCGAATGATAATCTGTATCTGCAGCCGCTCCACCTCAGATCACCAGGCATTAGATCCTCATAAGGAGCACACAACCTGGATCCCTCGCTAGTTCACAGCAGGGTTCATGATCCTATGAGAATCTGATGCCACCACTGATCTATCAGGAGGCAGAGTTTAGGTGGTAATGCAAATGGTGGGGGGCAGCTGTAAATACAGATGAAGCTTCACTTGCTTTCCCTCTATAATCCTCCTGCTTGGCAGTCCTGTCCCCAATACACCAGGAACCAGTAGCAGTCCGTGGCCCTGGGGGTTGAAGACCCTGCTTTAAAACATCAATAAGAAAGTAACTGTGGGGAAGTTGACAGTTTCTGAATGTATGAGACTGTGGGGAAAATTCAACATGTAAGGCATGGTTTTCCTATGGTTTTACCTTTAAAGGTAAAAATTAGTTATTTTAAGAGGATATATAAAATACATTTTAATAATTTTAACTGAAAAGATAAACTAATTTTGCATTATTGAATATACCTATAATGCTAAAATGTGTTATGTTAAAAGTCCATTTCTTATATATTACTAATAAATACAAGAATCTTTTTATCTAATAATTTTTGTTCTTTTTAATGCTAAAGTAGAATTTTGTCTTCAAAATTTAGTACTGAATAATGAGGATTCAGTTATTCAACAAGTGACCACTGCTAGGAGCCAGACACTACTCTGAACTTCAACAATATATAGTCATGAGCATGAGGACCCTGACCTCATATCACTTCCATTTAAGTGATACTGATATTTTCTAATTTGCATTATTAATGCATTCCGTCTGAATCAAAACATTTATGCCCTGACCAAAGGGCTCAGTTGGTTGGAGTGTCATTCCATACACCAAGATGTTGTGGGTTCAATCCCTAGTCAGGGCACATACCTAGGTTGTGGTTTGATCCCTGGTCTGGGTGCCTATGAGGGGCAACTGATCTGTTTCTTTCTCACATTGATCTCTCTCTCTCTCTCTCTCTCTCCCTCCCTCCTCCTCTCTCTCTAAAATCAATAACCATATCCTTGGGTAAGGATTTTAAAAAATTAACTGGCAATATTCCTATTACTTCAACACACCTTTGAGAAAACATTTAACAATAAAACTATGCATTCTTTTTAAAACTTTGGCTTAAGGCAGATATGTGGAAAAGGCACCACTACCCAATTGACTTAGATTTTACATTATTCTGATAACTCAAGTTAATCTTTACAAATGGAAATATGCCCTAATTCATTTCTTTTATTGGTTACTAGGCTCTTAGTTACCATGGCTTTCGAGGTGGAAATTTTCATCTCTATAACTAATCCGGTGTGATGGTGCCCAATTAGTGAATTGAGTTTGAAGTCTTTGTATTCGGACTCCAAATTTGGGAGGTAATAAGCAAGAAAAGGAAAAAAAACCATTTTTTTTTTTTTTTGCTGTTGTTGCTATTAAACAGTGGTTAAAGGACTTCATGCTATTTCTGTACCCTCATATGTGTGAAGCTCCCAAATTATTTTATTAATAAAGAAAAACACACTCTTTACTAACTCAGTCCCCATGTTTCTGAACTCAGATAGAAAGTGAATTAATACTGCTTCAGTAAAACTCCATAGAGACCATATTCACACGCCTTCAGGCATAGACTCGGCAAAACCACTTCCGTGCACCTATTCTCTCAGAGGCAGCACAGGCCTGTGTGCCAGTCCTCTCTCACTTCTGCTGACCCCAATGAGCGAGTCCTCAAAGGGCCCGTGCTGGGAAGCTGTGGAGCCCACCTGGAAACTAAATTGCGTGCTTGTTTTACCCTGGAGAAAAAACAAAAGTATCAAACACATTTAAAATCATCATAAATAACAGAGTTTCTTCCCACTTTTTAAAAAAATGTGCACTTTAAAAGTCCCAAAACATGCTGGAAGTCAATGCTGTTTAAATTCAGTTCTGCCTATGTGTTTCCATCTTTTCCATCTCAAATCTCAGTGGAACTATTATTGCAGACATAAGATATTCCTGCTATGAAACTAGAGAATGATTGTTTTTTCTTTTGGATAGTATACAGTTAACTTCTATACAGAAAATTTTAATTTGTACAGAATCAACAGAAAGTCAACCATATGTTAAATAAATGTGATTTTAAAAAAATTATATTTAATTATTGTTCAAGTACAGTTTTCTGTCTTTTACTCCCACCCCAGCCCATCCCCCCAGTGCTCCCCACCTGCCTCCCATTTCCACCCCCGTTAGTTGTTGTCCATGTGTCCTTTATACTAGTTCCTGTAAACCCTTCCCCTTTTCCCCTGTGATTCTCTCCACTCTCCCCTCTGGTGCCTGTCAGCCTGTTCTCTATTTCAGTGTCTTTGGTTGCATTTTGCTTGCTTGTTTGTTTTGTTGTTTAGCTTCCTGTTAAAGGTGAGCTCATATGGTATTTGTCTTTCAACAACTGGCTTATTTCACTCAGCATAATGCTTTCCAGTTCCATCCATGCTGTTGCAAAGGGTAGGAGCTCCTTCTTTCTTTCTGCTGCATAGAATTCTATTGCATATATGTATCATAATTTTTTGATCCATTCATTTACTGATGGGCACTTAGGTTGCTTCCAGCACTTGGCTATTATAAATTGTGCTGCTATGAACAATGGGGTACATAGGTTCTTTTGAATTGGTGTTTTAGGGTTCTTAGGATACAATGCCAGCAGTGGAATTGCTGGGTCAAAAGGCAGATCTATTTTTAGTTTTCTGAGAAAATTCCATACTGTTTTCCACAGTGGTTGTACCAGTCTAATTTTTTTAATCTCATAAAATGTTACAAGACTGGAAAGACCGGAAATTTTCCTTTAGATGACATTTAAGTTTTTAACAGGTTTATATGTCATCTATAATAGGCCTCTCTAATTCTCTATATGGAAACATATAATTTAACATTTTTTCCTTCTGATTGAGGGTCATCAAAAAAGTTTGATTAATTTATCCATTTTAATTGATAAGAAAACATGAGCCACTGTACTCAATGTAGCCATGTATATAGCAGTTTGAGGATCTTCACAATGGGTATTCTATTTTGGCTGTTTGTTGATAATAAAAGGTGTGGTCTATGAGATATTTAATATGCAATTTGGGTCTAAATACATTGAATCAGAATTTAGGACTTCTCAACATACATGGATCTACTTTATACATCTAAGTTCAGAAAAGGGGTAACCACTGAAGATGTGGAAAAGAAGCAAACTTCAGCTGAATTATTGTTTGTTTCTTATATTTTTAATGAAATATGGAGCCAATATGGAAAATGATAACATTAAAAAATTATGGTAGTTATACTATTGATCTGAAAACTTTTCTTAAAGAGTTATTGAAACTCCATAGTTATAAATTTAAAGTCAATATATTAATATTCATTAATAGTTTTATACAAACATACTAGTAATGCTGGTTTTATATAATGATTTCTAACTTCACTTATTCATTAATTATACTTTATAAGTTAAATATTAATGTACTTAATTAAAGTCTTTTATATTAAAAAGAAAACCAACTTACTGATGTTTTAATTTTTTCTAAACATCAACTTATATGAATCATGACACTCTGCCCTCCAGTAGTTCTTTTGTTACAGGTTATTTCATTAAATATTATACTATATTTTTCTGTCTTCATGTTTTATTGAATAACAAATATTTTTAAGAACCAAAATATATAAAGAATTCACACCACTTCACACTAGGAAGACAAACAATTCTGTTAAAAAATGGGCAAAAAACTGAACAGACACTTCTTCAAGGAGGACATACAGAAGGTCCAGGGACATATGAAAGGATGCTCAGTGCCACTAGCCATCAGAGAGATGCAAATTAAAACCACTGCTCACCAGTCAGAATGGCCATCATGAACACACCAACAAACAGTAGTGCTGGTGAGGTTATGGAGAAAAGGAAACCCCAGTACACTGTTGGTGGGAATGAAGACTGGTGCAGCCACTGTGGAAAACAGTATGGAATCTCCTCAGAGAACTAAGAATGGAACTGACTTTTGATCAGGCAATTCCACTGCTAGGATTATACCCAAAGAATCCCGGAACACCAATTCTAAAGAACCTGTGTACCCCAATGTTCATAGCAGTGTTATTTACAACTGTCAATTGATGGAAACAGCTAAGTGCTCATCAGTAAATGAGTGGATCAAAAAACTCTGGCACATTTATACAATGGAACTTTATGCAACAGAAAGAAAGAAGGAGCTCCTACACTTTGTGACAGCATGGATGGAACTGGAGAACATTATGCTAAGTTAAATAAGCCAGGTGATGAGGAATAAATCCGTATGATTTCACCTATAAGTGTAACCTAGTCAACAAAACAACTAAGCAAGTAAAATAGAACCAGAGACATGGCAATTAAGAACAAACTGAGAGTAACCAGAGGGAACCAGGGAGGGAGATTATGAGAAAAAAGGAGAAGAGTCATCAAGGAACATGCATAAAGGACCCATGGACAAAGACGATGGGGGGCATTGAATGTGGGAGGTAGGGGGTGTGTAGGGAAGAGCAGAGTAATGGGGGAAAATGGGGACAACTGTAACTGAACAACAACAACGAAGAACCAAAGGGCTTTTGTTTGAACTCATCATACTTTTTAAATTATTTTTTATTATTGTTCCAGTACAGTTGTCTACATAATTTCCCTTCCACTCTCCCCACCCCAGCCATCCCCAGCTCCCACCCTAAATTCTTCCCTCCTTTGGCTTTGTCCATTTGTTTATAAATGTTCCTTGATGACCATTCCCCTCTTCCCCATTATCCTCTCCAACCTCTCTTTGTGCTACTGTCAGTTTGTTGTTTATTTCAATGTCTCTGGTTCTATTTTGCTTGCTTGTTTTGTTGATTAGGTTCCACTAATAGTTGAGATCATATAGTATTTTTATTCTACTGCCTAGCTTATTTCATTTAGTATAGAACTCTCCACTTCCATCCATGCTGTGGTGAAGGGTAGGAGCTCCTTCTTTCTTTCTGCTTCATAGAATTCCATTGTATAAATATACCATAGTTTTTGGATCCATTCATTTACTGATGGACACCTAGATTGCTTCCAGTACTTGGATATTGTAAATTGTGCTGCTGTGACCATTAGGGTGCATAGGTTCTTTTGAATTGGTGTTTCAGGATTCTTTGGGTATAATTTCAGCAGTGGAATTGTCTGATCAAAAGTCAGTTCCATTTTTAGTTCTCTGAGGAAATTCCATACTGTTTTCCACAATGGCTGCTTTTCCACCAACCACAGTCTGCATTCCCACCAACAGTGTACTAGGGTTCCCTTTTCTCCATAGCCCCACTAGCACTTATTGTTTGTCGTTTTTTTTATGAAGACCATTCTGACCAGCGTGAAGTGGTATGTCATTATGGTTTTAATTTGCATTTCTCTGATGACTAGTGATGCTGAGCATCCTTTCATATGTCTCTGGGCCCTCTTTATGTCCTCCTTGGAGAAGTGTCTGTTCAGGCCCTTCCCCCAATTTTTAATTGTGAACCTGTCATGTTTTCACAAATCTCATCAATGATTTGAAATTTCTCACCCTTCAAAGGTGATTTTAGTTTGGGGAAAAGGCAGAAATTTCAGGGTACCAAATCTGGACTGCAGTGGGGCTCAACCACTCTGAGCCACCTTGGTGATTTGATGTTTTGCCAAAAAATTGTGCAGGAGATGGGATGCATAAGCAGGTACATTGTTATGATGAAGGTACCAGTCACCAGTTGACCAAAGGTTCAGACTTCTGAATTAACCAAACAGTTTCTGAAGATGAATGTTCAAGCTTAATGCAAACCTTGGTGTACATCTGTAGCTCTGCATGATTAGTCATTTTGAATGTGATGGTCAAGCGGTAAACATGCTGGCTGGATGGTGTCTACTGCCCCCACTGACTGATACAGTGAAGTCATAATCTTTCATACATGTGCATTCCTGTCCACTCTCCTTGACTGCCAGGTTGCATCAATGTTACACAAACCTTTCTTGTTATATTAACAATGGCTGGAATTTTTCCAGACAGACTGTAGTGTCTTTGAACTTATAAATACCAACAGGCACCAAGGTGACAGGGAAGTAGGTCTATATGGTAAACACCTTGTCAATCATTTTTTCCTATAATGGCTTGATTATAAGCTCTTTGAGGTAAATTTTTAACATTGTACTAATTTCATTGTTTTATCTCTCAAAACACAGAAATGCTGCTGAATGTATTTTAATTCCCATATAATTTTTTTCCATTTTAATTATTTAACTTCAGTTGACATGCCATATTATGTTAGTATACAACATATTTGAAGTATACAACATTTATAAAGTGATCACTTCAATAAGACTAGTATCCATCTGACCCCATACAGTTATATAATTCTTTAAAACTATTAGTATAATTCATAAGATACCATTAGCAATGGTGCCTTTAAGAAAGGAGCTGGTGATGGAAGAGGTAAGAATGATTTTGTCTATTGCTTAAAATATAGCTGTCCTCTCCAACAGCTCCCCCAAAGTCTGTTTGAATTTTAAAAAGCATATATTTTATCCGATCTGTTTTGCATGCACATATATGCTCATATCTTTTTTAAGTAGTGATGCATTACTTGTTTCTCTGAGATGCTCAACTCCTAACAATGTAGGAAATTAAATTATTTAAAATTTTTCATCATGTGTTGACCTCAGAGACATAATTCTTCAGATGAAGTTTCTTTAGCAGAAACTAAGTTGTTTAAAATAGAAACAAAAGAAAAAAGAAACAAAATTGTTTAAAAATAACATTGCATAATAAGCAT
Organism: Sturnira hondurensis; assembly: GCF_014824575.4. NCBI lineage: Eukaryota > Metazoa > Chordata > Mammalia > Chiroptera > Phyllostomidae > Sturnira > Sturnira hondurensis. The sequence goes on from NW_028089315.1 coordinate 742,071, forward strand.
GAGCCAACATATAGAGCTTATATTTTTAATTTGTGTTATGGAAGTTAGAGAATTGTAAGCTTCTCTTACAATTGGTAGCTATTTTCATTTGTTGCTAGATTTGAAAATGTGTAGACTATAAATCCATTAGCTATTTGCAAATATGACTACAATATCACATTGATAACATAGCCAGAAATTGCCATGCCTGTTTCAATAAACAATGAGATTTCTCACAGCTGTGGCTTTATAAAGAGAATAGAACATAAAACATATGAATAAATTATTTAAAACTATGAAACTTGAATTGATAAGTGGTCAAGGTTGGGAATAGTTGTTTAAGTAAAGCAACACATTGGATACTTAGGATAATCATTATTTTTATTGGATAATAATTTTTTCCTCCAAGATACTTTGATTTGCATTCAAAGCCTTAAACAAAAAGTCTTGTAACATTTTTTTCAATAGTATTTTATTCTCTAGCCATTGTAATTAAAGAGAACTGAGCACAGTGAGAGGTTATAATTCATCAATTAGCATAAAGGCTTCAAATCTCTTTGTTGTCTGAAATACATTTCACTAACATGCAGACTTTCACTCCATTAAAAGTGGTTTTGTTACTTGCATCTACAGAACCAGCTTACATAAGAAATAATGAGAGGATTTTTTATACATATTTTAATAAAAAATATGACCTCAGGGTAATTTTCAGAAAATGTATTGGAAAATTATGGTTTTTTAGAAGCTACTTAATGCAAATACATTTAGTCCTTTTAACAACTTACCAAACTGCATTTCAGAAGGTAATCTTTTTTTAGGTATATTTTTTCACTTGGTCACCCTCATTAAAAGTCTATAATTACTTAGCTTGTGATAAGAATATAAATATACAATGATTTTAAACATTACTAAAATTGTTATTAAAATGTACAGTGTTAAAACATGTTTCAACCTATTTTAATATATTTTATTGATTATGCTATTACAGTTGTCCCAATTTTTCCATTTTACCTCCTTCTGACAGGTACCCTCATTTCCTCCAGCAATTCCCCCTTAGTTCATGTCCATGGGTCATGCCTGTAAGTTCTTTGGCTAATCCATTTTCTACACTGTTCTTAATATTCCCCTATCTATTCTGTACCTATCAATTTGTACTTTTTAGTTCCTGAAACTTTTCCCCCATTTACCCCCTTCCACATTCCAGTTGACAATTCTCCTAATATCCATATCTATGATTCTGTTCCTGTTCTGCTTGTTTGCTTAACTTGTTTTTTTAGATTCAGTTGTTGATAGTTGTGAATTTATTGCCTTTTTTATTGTTCACAGTTTTGTTCTACTTTTTCTTATATAATTTCCTGTAACATTTCATGTAATAAGGGCTTGGTGATGATGAACTCCTTTAGCTTTATTTTGTCTGAGTAGCATTTTATGTGCCTTGCATTCTAAATGATATCTTTGCTGGTTAGAGAAATCTAGGTTATAGGTCCCTGCTTTTCATTATTTTGAATATTTTTTGCCAGTCAGTCCCTTCTAGCCTGCAAAATTTCTGTTGAGAAATCAGCTGAAAGTCTTATGGAAACTCCTTTGTAGGTAACTCTCTGCTCTTCTCTTGCTGCTTTTAAGATTACTTTTTATCTTTAACCTTTGGCATTTTAATTATGATGTGTCTTAGTGTGTTCCTCTTTGGGTCCAACTTGTTTGGGATTCTCTGTGCTTCTGGGACTTGTATGTCTATTTCCTTCACCAAACTGGGGAAGTTTTCTTTCATTATTTTTTTCAAATAAGTTTTCAATTTCTTGCTCTTCTTCTTTTCCTTTTAGCACCCCCATGATTTGGATGTTGATATGTTTGGAGACATCCAGTGGCTTCTTAGTCTATCCTTATTTTTTAATTCTTTTTTAAATTTTTGTTATTCTGATTAAATGCTTCTTTCTTTCTTATATTCCAAATTGTTGATGTGATGCTCAGCATCACCCCCTCTACTGTTAGTTTCCTGCAGATTTTCGTTTTCACTTAATATAAACTTTCTTTCTGTCAGGCCCTTTTTTATGCTATTGAAATACCCAATGAGTTCTTTGAGCATCCTAATCACTAGTGTTTTGAACTCCGCATCTGATAGGTTTCATATCTCCATTTCATTTAGTTCTCTTTCTTGAATTTTTTGTTTGTTTGCTTGTTCTCTCCTTTGGGACATATTTCTTTGTTTCCTCAGTTTGGCAGCTTCCTCATGTTTCCTTCTATGTAACAGGTAGGGCTGCTTTGACTCCCTGTCTTAGTAGCGTGGCCTATTGTAGACAAGCACACCTGTAAGTTGTATGGGGTGGAGCCTTAGGTAATCACTTGAGCAGAGTAACCCATGTTACAGATTTGTGTGGGACAGGGCTTGGGGAAGGGACAATGCTGCTGCCTGGCCTCTGGAGTTTTGATCAGAAAGAAACTGTCTTTGGCACTCGCTCTGTTGATAGTCACCTCAACCTCTTTCCCTATGCTACTGGTGCCCCTCAAGCTGTTGTCCTCCTGCTGAATACCAGAGGGTATGTATATCTGTTTAAGTCCTAAGTCCATTGCAGGCCCTTTAAGGGGAGTCTCTTGAGAATCCTGTAGTTTCTTCTGCCACCCCAAATCCCACTGGTTTTCACAGCCAGAAGTTATGGGGGCTTATCTTCCTGGTGCTGAAACCCTGAGCTGGGTGCTCTGGTTTAGGGACGGGATCTCCCACACCCAAGGTTTCCCTCCTAATTTTCTCCACCCCACAGGAATGTGGGACCATCCATTCCACGTCCATGCCTCTCCACACCTCTATACCTCTCTGCACCTCTTTGCTTACCTCCACATCTCTTCCCCTCCTACCCATATGGATGAATGTGGCCTCTTTAAGTCCTTGGTTGTCAGGCTTGCACACAGCTTGATTTTCTGATGAATCTGGGTGATATTTGTTTTGTAGTTTAGTAGTAACTTTTGTTGTAATTGTGCAAGGAGGCAAAGCATGTTTATCTATCCCTCCATCTTAACTATAAGTCCCAATAGATTTTAGGTTTTGTAGCATTTATAATACATAAAAGGTCAAATTTATCACTCGTTGAAGACAAAAACTGTCCCCAACTTGGTATAATTTATGTAATTCCTCACCTTTAGAAATTGATTCCATTTTTTTCTTAATGGCTGGCAGCTTTTGAAATTTGTAAAGTGTTCCTAGGGCATTTGTAACATGACAGGTTTGTCCTTTCAGACCTTGGGTTAGTGGCCCAACACTGTGAGCTCTACTTGGCTAGGAATGAATACTAATATGTTTGTCCCTCATGGAATCTTAGAAATGGTATGTCAAAGATTAAATTTTATAAACTCTACTTTTTTTGATAGATCTGGCCCAATGGAAATTGATAATGTGCTCATGTTATTGTTTTCCAGGACCAATAGTTGAAAGAACGTTTTGACTCCAAGAAATAATCCACCAATAACACAATCTCGTAATCTGTAACCATATCTACCATGATGATATTTGTTGATGAGGGAATCACAGTTTTTATGATTTCATCAAAAGATGAAGATGGAGATTATTAAACGTAATCAGGAAGCTCCTTGTAATACTGCATTAAACATCCATTGACAAGCCAAAGGATTGCTATCTCTTATTCAGATGGAATAATCAAAAACAAATTAATAGAGGGTTATATTAAAATATATAACATTCATTATGCCAAAATAATAAATGTAGGAATCTGTAAACATCGCCAAATGACTTATTCACTAATATGATTATAATTACCAAAGATTAATTAGATGCAAACTAAGTCAAAGTAGACAGAGTAGATATAGATTTTATTCCAAAATTTAATTTGTTATCCTCTGCTTTCATAATGTTTTTATGCAGTCATCTAGGTCAAGTTTTTATTTTTTTAAGTGAGTCCCTTTCCTTGTAACTAGAAGAAACTAATAAAAAACATTTAGCAGTTGGAAGCAACCTAGGTGCCCATCAGTAAATGAATGGATCCAAAAACTATGGTACATTTACACAACAGAATTCTATGCAGCAGAAGGAAAGAAGGAGCTCCTACCCTTTGCAACAGCATGGATGGAACTGGAAAGCTTTATGCTGAATAAAATAAGCCAGGCAGTGAAAGACAAATACCGTATGACCGTATGAGGTCATACCGTATGAGGTCATACCGTATGACCTCACCTTTAAAAGGAACCTAAACAGCAAAACAAACAAGCAAGCAAAATATAACCAAAGACACTGAAATAGAGAACAGACAGACAGGGACCAGAAGGGAGGGAATTTCAGGGGAAATAGGGAAGGGTTCACAGGAACAAGTATAAAGGACACATAGACAAAAACTAACAGGGCTGGAAATGGGAGTAAGGTGGGGAGCATGGGAGGTGGGCTGGGGTGGGAGTAAAAGACAGAAAACTATACTTGAACAATGATTAAGTAAAAAAAAATAAAAACATTTAGCAATTGCTTTCTCACCATATATGACAAAGATTTGTAATTTCTCTTCCTCTGTTTATTTATTAAAACTAGTGAATATCTTATTGTTTTAGGTTAAAAGTAGAAGTATGTGAAAATAACAGTTCTAAAATAAATAAATAATATAGTTAAGACAATTTATTTTAAGCCTTCTTAAATATTACTACTTATTTTGATTCACTTTCACTAGATTGAGTAGATTGAGGCTCCAATAATTTATTCTAATACACAACCATGTGCACAATATGCTTACCTCAATTTGTTAGAGAAAAATCAATTCTTTTCTTATCCGTCTTACTTTAAAAATGCTATGTTTACAGTAGTTTATTTATTGCCAGCTCATTTTATATTCAGATATACCCATGGGAAGATACACAAGGATCTATGTATATTTATGCTGGGGGCACAGGAATAACTTTTTAATCATGATAAAATTAAATATTTAATCTTTCTGAGCATAAAAATATGTAGTTAAAATTATGAATCAAAATATTTTCTGTCTGGGTTTCCCTTAATACTATATGTAATGTTGATTCCTTTACAAGAACAATTTGTCCTAAGCCAAACCATATTCAATTTCTAAACCTAAACATTGTAGAATATGAAAATATTTAAAGAATGTTCCCATTTATTAATTTTATTCTTTGAGAAGACAGGTCTCAGGCATACTAGTATTCTGTTGAAGTTCCTTTCTCTCTCTCTCTTTTTTTAACTATGACCTACTCTTGGTATATTAAGCTAATTATATGTGGGTTATAGTGTTTTCTCTCTCTTAGATTCTGTAGTAGACCATTTTTTTTCTAACTCTTTGTTATGACATTTGGAGCACACAGGAGTTGCTAATCTCATTGTCTACCGTCTCATTCTTATTTACTGATTCCGGGAAGACTCCTGAGGCTATGTGAGTTCCAGAGAAATAGAGAGATCAGAATCAGAGGAGTTTTCTTCTTATTGTCAGACAGAGACCCTGTTCATTTAACTTGTGATGTCTATTCAATTCAAGCCTTTGTTCTCAACCCTGCCTGTATATTAAACTTATAAATCCTTTGGCATGGTACTGAAGCAGAAATTTTTCTTTAATTGGTTTGAGGTGTGGATATTTTAAAGCTCAATCACAATTCTTTCTTTTAAAAATTAATTAATTAATTAATTTACTTATTTAGACAGGTAGGAAGGGAGGGAGAAAGAGAGGGAGAGAAACATCCATATGTGGTTGCCTTCTATGTGGCCCCCACTGGGGATCTGGCCTGCAACCCAGGCATGTGCCCTGACTGGGAATCAAACCGGCGCCCCTTTGGTTCGCAGCCTGCGCTCAATCCACTGAGCTACACCAGCCAGGGCGAGGACTTTTTTCTTTTAACCTAGTGTAGCTGAGTCAGGGATAGGAATGAGAGAGTGACATGTGAGATTGTAAGTTATATGGATATATTTATGTGGAATTTTGATATAAGAACTTAAAAATCAGTTAGGTGATTTTAGCAACTTTAGATGTTAATACCTTCGGATATGTTTCAAAAGTATCATAACTGTTAGGTTTCAGCAAATAATGTTTTATACATGACAATCTTTCTCACAATGTGACTCCCAGAGCTCCTATAACTGTGTCACCCAGGTGAACTGTTGGAATCTTAAATTCTGGGCTCCGGCTCTGATCTTATCAACCATGGCCTCTTGGGGATGTTAGCTGGTTTTCCAGGTGACTACTAGACACACTTAGCTTGAGCCCTGACGTGTGCTCAAGCTCTGGAGGGCGCTGCTTATATCACAGCATATCTGCGTAAACTGACCCCTCGATCCTAATTTATATGTAGAGTCTCTGTCCAGTTTGACAAATTATTGATGTTCAACAACCTGTCATATAGTATGTTCACTGTGTAGATATACAGGGCAAGAAAATACACAGATGATATGAACTGAATGGTGGTGTTACTGCAAAGGAGAACAAAAGAATGATAAATGTTAACTTCCCTCCAAATCTTTCCATGTGTGATATATCACAGAACTCCTCCTTTTCAGGGAATAGAGCATTGCTAGAGAAAATTATGTGCATCTAGGCACTGCTGAAAATGTGCTGCTGGGGTGCCTAGGTGTGAAAATGTGTCAGTGTGTGGAACAGTGTGTCCATTTGTAGAGCTGCTGGCTATTCAGTGAGTGAACAAAGAGGTTTGTTTTTTATGTTTTAGATTCTAAGTGCAATGCCACATCAGAGGATGTGCCTCTGATCTTTAGGGTCACTCTTATGGGGTCATTGCATTTAAATAAATATACACATAACAGTTATACAGTTCTTACTATATGCCAGGCAATATGATATATGCCTTAGGTATGTTATCACTTCATGCTACAAATGAAGACAAAAGTTTTATTTCCATTTTCTACTTGAGGAAATTGGGATTCATAGAGGATTAATAACTTGTTCAAAGCCACGGTACTCAGTTGTAGAACTGAGAGATAGGCCCGTTTTTTGATACTCTTCAGTGTTGTATGATGTACGTGCTTGGATGAGTTTCCTAGGGACATTGTAACAAATTAGGTCACTTTAAACTTCAGAAATCCACTCTGTCCTCCATTTGTGTATGCTAGAAGTTTGTGATCAAGATGTTGGTTAACCCATGTTCTCTCCAAAGTCTGTAGGAGAGGATTCTTCTTTGCTTATTTGAGAGTTTGGTAATTTGCTGGCATTACTCAGTTTGCAGCTGCATAACCAGTCTCACTCTTTATTGTCACAAAGCATTTGTTCTGTTTCTTTTTTTCTTTTTAAATATTTTAATCAATTCATTTTAGAAAGAGAGAAGGGAGATAGAGTCAGACATACAAAGAAACATTGATTTATTGTTTCACTAAGTTAGGCATTTATCAGCTGATTTTTTAATATATATATTTTATTGATTATACTATTACAGTTGTTCTATTCCCCCCCTTCATTCCCCTCCACCCTGCACACTCCCTCCCCCACCATTCCCCCCTTTAGTTTATGACCACGTGTCTCAAGTTCTTTAGATTCTATATTTCCCCTACTATTCTTGCCCTCCCCCTATATATTTTCTACCTACTGTCTATGCTACTTATTTTATGTACCTTCTCCCCCCTTCCCCTCCTCCCACTCCCCTGTTGCTAACCCGCCATGTGTTCTTCATTTCTATGGTTCCACTCCTGATCTAGCTGTCTTCTTGGTTTGCTTTTGTTTTAGGTGTGGTTGTTAATAACTGTGAGTTTGCTGTCCTTTCACTGTTCATATTTTTCATCTTCTTTTTCTTAGATAAGTCCCTTTAACATTTCATATAATAAGGGCCTGGTGATGATGAACTCCTTGAACTTGACCTTATCTGAGCACTTTATCTGTCCTTCCATTCTAAATGAAAGCTTTGCTGGATAGAGCAATCTTGGATGTAGGTCTTTGGATTTCATGACTTGGAATATTTCTTTCCAGCCCCTTCTTGCCTGTAAGGTCTCTTTTGAGAAATCAGCTGACAGTCTGATGGGCACTCCTTTGTAGGTGACTGTCCCCTTATCTCTTGCTACTTCTAGGATTCTCTCCTTCATTTTAATCTTGGTTAATGTAATTATGATGTGCCTTGGTGTGTTCCTTCTTGGGTCCAACTTCTTTGGGACTCTCTGAGCTTCCTGGATTTCCTGGAAGTCTATTTCCTTTGCCAGACTGGGGAAGTTCTCCTTTATCATTTGTTCAAATAAGTTTTCCACTCATGGCTGTTTCTTTTCCCCTTCTGGTACCCCTATAATTCAGATGTTGGAACATTTAAAGATGTCCTGGAGGTTCCTAAGCCTCTCATTTTTTTGAATTCTTGTTTCTTCATTCCTGCATGGTCTGTCTCACTGCTCACTCTGCTGGTTTATCTGTGCACAAATGTGTGACCATGGTCAGCCTGCCCCGCACCATCACTGGGTCTGTGCTGCTACCCCAGCTGCCTTCATGCCTTGGGTCAGGGGATCTTTCCTCTCCCACCCTGCTCCGCTGCTGGCTCCACCCCTCTTACCAGTCCTGGTTAAATGGTTCGTTGTTGTGGGACTTCCGTATAGTTCAATTTTCTGTTCTTTGGCTTTGTCTTTGGGCGAACCCAGAGGCAGAGGGCTAAGCGTAGCCGCACATTCTCGAACAGTGGGAAGGAAGCGAGGGCCCCGGTGATGGTGGCAGCTGCAGTGGCAGCGGTAGCGGCAGCAGCGGGAGGTGGCAGATGGGACCGCCATTGCTTTCCTTTGATCCCGCCCCCACAGTGTCACAACCCAGCAACTGAGTTGCCCCGCCCTGGTGAACACCTAGGGCTCCGCTCCTCATAGGTAACAGGCATGAACAGTACAAAATATGGCTCAAGAAGAACTCAAAGCCCCGGAGCTGATAACTCTAAGTGAAAAAGAAATAGCGAACCTCTCAGATGCACAGTTCAAAATATTGGTGATCAGGATGCTCACAGAACTGGTTGATTATAGTCACAAATTAGAGGAACATATGAAGGCTAAACTAATTGAAATGAAGGGAAATGCACAGAAAACCAATAGTGATGGACAGAACACTGGGACTCAAATCAATGGAGTGGACCAGAAGGAAGAACAAAACATCCAATCAGTTGATTCTTTATGTGTCCTGACAGGGGATCCAATCTTCAATCTTGGCGTATTGGGATGATGCTCTAACCAACTGAGCTAACAGACCAAGACATCCTGTGTTTCTCTTAGTGCCAAATATTCCCTTATTTTAAGAGCACTAGTCATTGAACTAGGGCCCTCCCTAATACAGTAGGAGTACATCATAATATATTCTTCCTGCAAAGAATATATTTCCTAATAAGATCACATTTACACATTTTGGTTAAATGATGTTTTTCTTTGATGGAGAGTGGAGGGCAGGAGTGACACTACTCAGTCCCACAGAGCATTTGTCACTGCCTGCTGAAACTCTGGGCCATCTGACAACATATTTTTGCAGTATCCTAATAAATGGCCTTATGTTTATCTGACCCACCCTTACCTGCAATTCCACATTCCCACTGAAACCGTAGTCTTGCTTTTGTGCCATATCTGCCGTGATTTCTGCAACATTTTAGGGGAAGGATGTGGGGAGTACTTAGTATATAATCCGTCTCATTTTTTATGTCTTATTGATTTACTGATACAAAGCAGTTTTGTATGGCAGACTTTCACTAACAATTTTGATTAATAGTGTCACCAATACCTTAACATTAATTGCTCCATAGCTATTTCCAAAGTTTATGTTCAAGGTGTTTTTTTTTTTTCCATTAAGCTATGCTGCCCCTGTGATGCATTGATGGGGATAAACATATGGGAACAATTTTGTTGAGTAAGAGATTTGGAGAAAAGTGTGGCCTGATTCACTGCACAAATAAAGAGAAGGCCTGGTTGACAATTTTGAAAGGAGAATACAGAAGTGGTGAGGTGAAGTGGGGAGGAAAGGGAGTCAAAATGGTTCAAAGCTGGTCTAGAATGTCGGATGTAATCTGATGAGAAACCTGGAATTTTAGCATCCTGAGGTGAAAAGAAGTGGAGAGGTTATAGCTCATTGGTAGGACCAGGGTACAGAGGGAAGAGAGAGGAATTCATAGAAGTAATTAATCGTTAATCCAAAAATGTTAGTTATCTAAGACAAAGTAGCCTGGGTGCTTTAGAGAAAAAGATGCCTGTGCGTAGTTCTCAACAACCAAGGACCACAGTGGTGCTGGACCAACAGGTACACTGGAAAATGTTAGAATAACCTACATCTGTGAGCTGGGAATCATGAGCTTTGGGGAACACAGAGGAAGATAACCATTTTCAATATGTATCATACTCTTGAGCTGGAGGATGAGTGTGTTGGTCTAGCCAGTGATACAGCTGTTAAGATGCAAACTATAGAAAACAATAGCTTAAATTTTTTGTATCTTAATTCTTCCCCAGTCTAGCATGTGTGTATGGTTTGGAATAAGTAGGAAAGGAGAACTGTAATATATTAAAATATCTGGTATAATTTTGTAGTAACTATTATATTTATCCATATTAGTTGGAGCTATGTGCTATTTAGAGTTCACATATTCTTTGAAATAAAAGATTGAAAGTTAAATTCTTACTTACTCCCTTTAGACCATTATCAAAAATGAGTTTGTCTATTAGATAATATCAAATATAATGAGGGTGAAATGCAGAACAGCAAATGTGAAATGCCTGTAATTGGGATGCATGTATTGCAATAATTAGCACATAAGAGACATCCAATAGCTATTTTCCAAATGGTTGAAAATAATCTGAAGTTAAACAGTCACTGACAAAACAGCAAATATGAGGGCCACGGTGGTACTGCTTGGAGAGATGACAATTCATATTGTTCAGAGATGGAATCCCAGAGAACAGCATTTTACCGTGAAAGCTCTGAAAGTGCTATGGAAAGCACACTTTATTTTCATCCCCACATTACCATCAAAATTAGCTGTCTAGTACCTTCCCAGCTCAGCAATGCAAAAGAATTAGTTGATGGGTAGCTGCAGTCATTAACTGAGGCTATACTGTATGTCACAATTTACCTGATAGGAAGTGTGTCTGAACTCTGAAGCTATCGCAATTACTGGAATAAATGGTTATTTTTCTCTTTCCACAAACAAAAAGCAAAATGACCCCATGTTCATCTCTTTTCAAACAAGAAATATTCCTTGGAGATCTTTTTTTTTGTTGTTCAGTATAACTAATAAAATTTGAAAGCAAATAGTGCTTTTCTTTCAGTAAACACTTGGCCGTAGGTAGAGAGAGCAGTTACAGATTCCAAACTGTAAATTTCATGCCACCAGCCTACTGCTTCTCATTTCTGAATTTCTTTGTCTATTTAGAGGTTAAAGTGATCAAGAAAAGAGAAAAAACCCTGTAATACATCTGGGATTTTATTCAGCATTCTTCTTTCTAGAATTAGTGAAAAATGAAGAAAAGTAACTTTTAAATTAAAAAATTCTGGGTTTAAAACATGGAAATTCATGAGATTATTTTTACTCTAGAATAATTTATTCTGAAAGTATTATTAGAGCATTAATCCTTAGGAAAACTTGCCATCTTTGGTGTTGAGTTCATGCTTTGGCTAATAATGAGATGCTTGTCCCTTTCCTAAAGTTTTATATGCAAACATGACAAAAGAACAGACATCTTGTTTTTCCCACTGGCTCTCTTTTGGAAAGAAATAGTATTTTCCAGATGACTAAAATAGACTTCTCACAGATCATTTTAAAAAATGGACCATAACCCAGCCCTGAACTGATTGGCAGCAAAGGGGTTGGAGTTATGATAACAGGTGCAAAATAATCTACTGGGGTACTGATAGGTATTAGAAAGTTGAACACAATGCCATCAATAATAGTACATTTTGAACTCACGTTGTAATTACATTAGAAAACTAAAATATTCAAAGCTATGTCTATAACATTATCAGGGCTCAACACATGATTGGTGTTTTTAAAAATGCTCTATAATTCTCAAAATCATATCCAGTTGACTTCCAGGGTCTTTTTTATTGACTCACATTTTGGAGACAATTTTCTTATTTTCAGAATCTGTATAAACATCTCAATCTTATCCAGCTTGTATCACTATAGTTTTTTATTTACTGCCTTCTTGCATCCAGTTTCAAGATTTATTTCATTAAACAGAAGTACCATTTTTTATGCCAATCTTTTTCTTGTCTCTCTGATGTATACAGGAACATTACTCTTCATTGGTTACTTCAAAATAGCTCTAGATTTTCATCTCTTCATATCCCAGGTGCCCAAACCATTACATTATTAGATTGAATATACTTAGTTTTCTATTTATTTTTCAAATTTAGTATTTATTATTTTCTCATGAGCTACCCACATTAATATTTTCTTCCTCTAGCGTTAGTTTTCTCTTTAAGTGATTAGATTGCCTTAAGCACAACTCAGAAATAGTCACTGATGTCTGTCATGAAAGGTAGCCTCTGTGATAGCCCTCTATGGTCTTTGCCCCCCAGTATTTACTCCTTGTTTGATTCCCCCGCCTTGGTTGCAGGCTGGACATGTTGAATTGATTCTAACGAGCAAAATACTGCCAATGTCATGGATCATCCCTTCTGAGATTGGTTTATAAAAAGACCATGGCATCTGTCTTGGGTGCTTGCTTATTCTCTCTCTCTCTCTCACTCTCGCTCTTGCTCTCACTCTCACTGTTTCTCAAAATGCTCACTCCGGGAGATGCCGGCTGACCTGTTGTGAAGCAGCATAGTGGAGAAGCACAGATGGCGAGGCTGAGACCCTTAATGTACATTTAGAAGCCTCCTCTCCACAGCCCCACCAGTCAAAACTTTGAATTACACTGCAGCTGTAGTCAACAGCTTGACTACAACCTCCAGAGAAACCTTAATGCAAATTTACCCAACTAAGAATTCCTGACCTATGAAGTCTCAGAAGAAATGCTTGTCCTTAATTCACTAAATTTGGGGTTAATTTGTTATAAAGCATTAGACAATCAGTACATCTATCCGTCATGTAGAATTTCCCTGTGTTTTACTATAGCACCTCCATGTTTTAACATTTCTTTCATTTCTACTTATTTAAGCATTAAAGTTTAGTACTGCATTGCAGTTTCCTTCAGCAATTTTGTATATGACATGTACGAAAACTCCTATTAGGAACAAACATAGTTCTGTCATTATCATTCTTGATCTACCATCTCCTGATTTCTGCTTCACCCTCTGTAGTCACCAATATCTTCTCTTACTTGCAAGACCTCAGATTTGTGGGCTATTAGGTTTTTTTCCTGATGTGTTTACATCTCTTATGTAAAATGTGATATGTGTGTCATGATAAAAACTGAAAGTATCATGACTATCATGACAAGCCATTTCTCTCTATTTCTAGACAGCCTCATGTGTATTAGTGAATATGTAAAACTTTTAATCCCTTTCATTGTTATATTTCATTGGAGCTTTCCATCCTCTGAAAATTCTTTTCTGGATTTACACTGATCCACACAGCATGATGGGTTTTTAAAGAGACTTTGTTAAGGAGAGCTTTAAATATGATCACTTGTTTAACTGATTAAGTCCAATTAGGCAACAACTCAAACATAACTGCTGCATTTTTGACATCGTTCGAAATCGTAACAGTTAAGGAACGAACCATCACTCAAAACCTAGCTGTATCCTGCAGACATCCTCCTAAACAACTCGGTGGCTCTCCTTCTGACTGGAGGGTTGACTTGAGGGGCAGTGCCAATTCTGACCCTGACTTTAACATAGCCCATCAAAAATAATAAAGCTTTGAGCCCTGGCCGGTGTAGCTCAGTGGATTGAGCGTGGGCCTGCAAACCACACGATCACGGTTTGATTCCCAGTCAGGGCACATGCCTGGGTTGCAGGCCAGTTCCCAGCAGGGGACTCACGAGAGGCAACCATACATTGATATTTCTCTCCCTCTCTCCTTCCCTTCCCCTCTAAAGATAAATAAATAAAGTCTTTAAAAAATAATAAAGCTTCACAAATATGGCTTTAAATCTCTCTCATCTTCTCCTACAGTATGTGCACCTCCAAAGCTTTACTTCCCTTTGTATATAATATGTAGCTATTCTCTATTCTAGTTCTGATTTTCTGATTAAGGAAAAAGGATGGCTCACTTATATATCTTAGATGACAACATTAAATGAAATACAATATTTTTATAAAAATAAAATTTAAAGCCTTGGCTTGTGTGGCTCAGTGGGTTTGGCATTGTCCCATGGGCAGAGGGGTCACCAGCTGGATTCCCAGTCAGGGCACCTGTCTGTGTCATGGGCAGGGACCCTAGTTGGCGACTTGCTAGACACAACCCATCAGTGTTTCTCTCCTTGGCTCTTACTCCTTTCCTCTCTGTCTAAAAATAAATAAAATTGTAAAACATATGTTAAAAATGAGGGCTCCCTTTCAAAGCTAGCTATTGATCATTTTATTAAAAAATCATCATAATTAATGCCAGAAATGTTATTTTAACTTGGATCGTATAAAATATTAAAACAAGATAAAAATGTCATGAGTTATATGGATTAAACATGTCTTCGGAAACAATAAAAATACATGGAATTAAATAGGTAAAAAAGTGAAATACTTGATGTATTTCTATTGTACATATAATTATTTTAATTAATAAAAGTTTAATTTCTGTCCTCTTCAAACACGGCTGTTTACAATGAAAATGGGCATAAAAGTTACACCACCTCACCTAAAATAAATTAGTTTTTTTCCCTCCAAATCCTCCCTCCTGTGTAGACAAGTACTGTATTTTCGTCATATTCTTTTTTGCACACTCTTTTGCCCTGTTTTTTGAGGGAAAGATAAGGGTGCACATTACATGTGGGCATAATGATCACATAGCGTGGGTGTAATAATCCCATGTATAATGTGCACACAAATGTGGGCGTGCATTACACATGGCAAAAATATGGTAATTAGACTGGGCCTGTGATTTCTTTTTTTGTACTTCACATGTTACTTTTAGCCTTTTACCAACATATGCTAGAACCTTCCAAATTATTTTAAATCATGTAATTTCACTTATCCAAGGAAACAAGAACAACTGAATCAAACTATTTCTAGAAACAGGAATAAATGCTGGTCCCAATATTTGGATTTACAATGAATTTTGTTAGTCATGATTTGTATATTCACTGTCTAAATTGTATTTTCACACAAAAAAAATTAATGCATTGTATAAAGGCATAGACTAGTACAGAATTTTATACACTTTCTATCTCTTTAAAAGTTGTTAGATATATACTTCTTGGGCAAATTGACTCTCTAAGCTATTTGTCATTCATATAATTTAATGTCATTGTAGCCAGTCCTATAAGGTTACTCCTAAAAGTATATTTAACTAGAAACTTCAGGTACTGTCCTAAAATGTCACACTAAAACCTTATTTCCCGAACAGAGTAACTACAAAGAATGTGTAAGTCTGCATTTGCTTCTATTCTGTAAGTCTGTTACTCTAGAAGATCAGAGATGGAAGTTATAAGGAGGGACAAATTTCAAAATCATCAAGAAAAAAAATTAAAATTACAAGTATTCCAGTTATTATTCTCTACTTTAAGGAGAAGGGATAGACAGAATTCTCAATAAATATTATAAATAAATAAATCAGACTTATTGACCAAGTTTGGTTAAAATGTTGAGTATATATAATATAGTTTTATATTCTATATAATAATTCCATTAGTTAGAAGATTCTGTACTTAGGTATAATAAATCAGTTCTGTACTCAAGAAATTCTATTACTCATAAAACTAAGAAAATAATGTTCTGAGTTTGAAACTAATTAACATAGACAAAATATCAATATATTGACAAAACAGTATATTAGATAAAGTATGCTTGAAATCTTTAGTGGAAAAAGGTAAAAAAATGGTAAATACAAATAAGTGTATTTGTATTTACACTTACTCTTTTTTGAATATATCATCTTTATTATACTTTTTCTATTACCAGTTAGTCCCCTTAAATCCCCTCACCTTAGCAGTCACCCCACTAAGAAGTCAAGTGTTTCTGCGCTACCCTGATCAGATCAAGACAGGAGACAAGTGCTATGTCTGAGGTGTTAGAGTTTATAAAATGCATTGACTAATGGGAATATATCATGAGGATTGTGACCAATGTTACAAAAGTCCAGAAAATCACAGTAATTTGAACTTAAAAAAAAACTAAGGCTTTTCATGAAAAGAGAGAAGTATGAATAACATTACGGATTTATATTATACTCAGCATTAGATACGTGTTGGTCTTCTGGACTTGAACAAATTATTTAATCATTCTGAGTTTTCAAATTGTTTAACCTTATTTTGTAAAATAATGTCAGCATCACAAGCACATGAGGGACACAGCTGTCACCCAAGAAATGTTACATTTCCTGTATTTGGTTGAAATACGAGAACTACCTGATTGAGAACAAGAAAAGATAGAGTCAGGGCACCAGCTGCAGAGGAGTATTATAGAACTTGCTAAGTTATTTCTTAGTTATGTGCACATACAAAATGGTAACTTTTGCCCTGGCTGGTGTAGCTCAGTGGACTGAGCATGGGTCTGTAAAGCAAAGGGTCACTGGTTCAATTCCCAGTCAGGGCATATGCCTGGGTTGCAGGCCAGGTCCTCAGTAGGGGACATGTGAGAGGCAACCACACATTGGTGTTTCTCTCCCACTCTTTCTCCTTCTCTTCCCCTCTCTCTAAATAAATATGTAAATAAAATATTTTTTAAATGGTGACTTTTAACAGAAAAGTTTTAGGGGAAAAGACAAATTTCACAGGAAGTGATTTACATTTTTTTTCAAAAAGAAAATGATAATCTTACAAGAAATTTGAATTGTTTCTAGGGACAAGTATATAGAGGGAATGAGAAGGGAAAGAAAGCTATGAAAAATGTTGTTGAGAAGGACAAATATGAGAGGGCTATACTTATTGTAATGAACTATTACTAGTTGGAATATAAATATGGAGTAAAAAAAAGATATGGAGAAGAGTGATACTAAGGTGTTTTTACAAACAGAAGCAGATTCATATTTCTTCCCATGTAAAAAAAAAAGGTAAGGGAGACCCATAAAGAGAGAATGTGATGTAATAAATCCAGTTGAGACACAGCTGAAAGAAGATAATAAAAAGAAGTCTTTACCCTTAGGAATGAAGAACGATACACTCCCAATTTGTGGCCATGCTGACTTAACTACCATGTTAGTATCACATAGTACATAAGGCTACATCTCTTTTAAAAATAAGAGGAAAATTCTCAAAGAGGAATTATTCCATTATGATTCTGTAACTGTATTTGCTTATTCAGTGTGTGTGAAATTATCAACTAGTTACTGCTTTC
The DNA here is from genome assembly GCF_014824575.4 of Sturnira hondurensis. Classification (NCBI taxonomy): domain Eukaryota; kingdom Metazoa; phylum Chordata; class Mammalia; order Chiroptera; family Phyllostomidae; genus Sturnira; species Sturnira hondurensis. The sequence continues at coordinate 759,353 of NW_028089315.1, forward strand.
TAGTAAGCTGTTCTATTTTGAAACTAAAATACATGGAATAATTTGATGACACCACAAAAGATGCTACTTACTGCAAATTACTCATTTAAATACACATTTACCCCCACATCGATAATTATTTCATGAAAAAAATAAAAAGCTAAGCCAGGTATAGTAAAATTGTTATTACTTAACTACAGATACTTGTATAGTTTATGGAAGAATAATATTGTGAAGATGACAAATACACCTGGTAGTTCTAGTGACTGTCTCCATTAGAGCCCCAAGCTGGTGCTCAGAGACGGGCTCCCATCCAATCACGGGAAGTGCAATCCCACAGAACATCAAAGAGTAAGTTCTAAAAAAAGACTGGAGCTTAGAAAAATGATTCCAATTTGATGAACATTATCAGGTTTCCATTATCAGGTTCCCAAACCCAGATTTGAAAACTAGGACGTTAAAGGAAGGGACAGAAAAATGGATTTGAAATGGTTTCACAATAGCTATACAATTTTTTTTAAAAAAGCAAGGATATTCTAAGAGTGAAGAAGTATTTGTAAAATAGAACTTTACAAGATATTTAAATCAAATAAAATAATAAACATCTTATGAGAAATCACTAGATTTAAGATTTAGGAATTTTAAGTTATAACAGATTCAGCTCTTAAATGGAAGACCTAGTGCAAACCTTTTAAGCTGTCATAACTTTTTATTCTCTGTGAGATGAAAGGTTACTGTTAGCTTACAGCCACCATTTTATTTGATTTTAATAGTATGGTACTCCAAAAAATATTTTATGACTTTTTTCTTTATCTGGCAAATATCACCAGCTTATTTGACAGTTGATGTAATAGGGATGCGGAGGGAAACTCATTGTCCACTAAACCCCCGATGCAGGGACTATGAGTAACAATCTCTGTGCAGAAAATTAACACTTCAGACCCACAGGTTAGTTCTGACATCCCTCCCCTGGAAAGTCTGCAGAGGGCTATGTCAGCACTTTTCTTCAGGTTCAAGGATGAGAAGGCAACATTCAGCACTAGGAAACCACACTTGAAGAGATGTCATTCAAGCCTAGCAGGATAAAGTCCCGGATCTGCCACAGCGGTTTTTAATCATTGGATTTCTTGTGATTTAATCTTGTGATTTTATTACTTACATGATGAAGACACCTAGGGGTTGTGATACATCACAGAGGTCTAAAAACAGCACTTTCAGGCACTGCGGTATTGATGAAAGTCTACATAGGATCAACAGGAGGGCGTTTGATTAAGCTTAGGGTATCAGGCTTAGAGCTAAGAATCAGAATTCTGGAATCAGAATCATATGAATTATTAGGGACAAACATGAAGAACAAGCTGGGGTGGTTGGCCAAGGATCAATGGACAGAAATCAGTAAGGATCATGGCTGAAAGTGTGAGACAAAATATGTTGTCAGGTATGAATTGCACGAGCATTTTTTCGTTTGTTTTGTGTTTCCAGGGGAAACATGAATGCTGTGAATAAAATTCTAGCTCCTACAAGGTTGAAGATTAAGGAAAATAAGAACTAAAGGCAAAGGGCCACATTTTCTATAATTGCCTTTTGTGACCATATTATTTTTTAAATATGGTTTGAAGCTATGTGAAACCCTTTGGGTCTCTATGTTTGGCATATTTTCTATCAGCTGTAAAACTGAAGAAGTATTTTCATTAGGTCTTAAGCAAATTATCTTCTATGGTATTCTATATAGGTGCCTGCCTTGTACTGCTTTCTGAGTTACAGATAAGATGATTTGCCCCATTTCTACTGAAAGCGTGGATGTCAAAAGATCTCTGCCCCAAATTTTTCTATAACAAAGTCCCCAATTCATTGTGTATAAATCTTAATTACCCCATACTAAAAAAGAGAGGATTCTCAGGTGTTAACGTTTCAGTTAATGAAGTGGTTTATTTGTCTAGAAAACATGCAAGTCTTGCAGGGGAGTGATTTTTTTTCTCTCCAGAATATAGTCAATAGTCAATTTTAATGTAATTACACCCAGTATATCTAGGGTTCCCATTTGCTTTTAAGAGCCACATATTCATTCGTATATTGAAAAGCATGTAAAAGAATGTAACCTATGCTAGGCTATGGAGTAAACAAGGAAAAAAACAAAATACTTGATTAAATATTTGTAATAATGCCCTGGACCATCTTCCATTAAGCGTATTTCTCAGAGTGGAAGATTCATTCTTAAAACAAAGTTTTAAATCCTCGTGTGTCTTTTAATGCAGTAGTTACATCTCAGGGCTAGTGATCTGAAATGAAAAGATCCTCAGATGGTAATATTTGTGATATTCCACTTGAATTAGTCTTGGAGTAATTTAGGAATTCTGTGGACTGGTAACTTAGTTGAGTCCATCGTGCACATTTGAGAAAACGTTTTGGTAGAAGATATAGATGAAAAAAGGAGTGTTTAAAAGAGGATTTTGTAGAATCAATCAAGTCCTCAGTCTCTTTTTTTCAACATTCGCTATACAAACTCAGATTTTTAAAAAGTAATAAAGGAAATATGACGCATATCCAATAAATTATTTGATACCTGGTGGGTTCTAGAAAATATTCCATCATCTCACACATTAATATGTTTTCAATGAATGCATCTTGCTCTGTTCAGTTTATGCTGCCAAATGCCTTTAAACTAATCTTAGTAGTGAAAGACATCTTTTGCATTTCTTAGAGCATTTCAGATTGCAGAAATTTAAAAAATACTATTATTGGCACAGTAATATCTTCCACTTTTTATTTATCTATCACTATACTGTCACCCAACACTCATAAAACTAAAAAAAAACTTGTTTTGAATAATTTGTCACTATTTTTAAAAGCTATTTTAAACATATTTTGCAGGAGTTAAAATAGAAAGCTCAGGCATCATTTTCCCTGGGAAGCTTTTCCCGTATCATCAAAGGGTAGCCTGAGCAATTTTACCACCTCAGCCTTGTCACGTCCTCTCGCAGGAATTGTTCACTGCCTATCACGCAGTCTCTCTCTGTCAGCATGTCTCCAGGCTGTGTGGTCCTGAAGGGTCACAGTGCAGGGAGAGGATGAGACACCATCCTGCCAATCAGTCCATAGAAGTTTCTTTATGAGAAATATTCTGCAAGAGCGGAACCATAAAACAATTTACTCAATTTACAAATCTTATTTTTTAATTTATAAGTTGTAATTTAACTAGAAACCAAAACAACTCAGTGAATATTTCTCTTTGTCATTTGTGACTGCTGACTTACAGTGCTTATTTTTTTATACAAGCTAAATAACAGAGACTTGCTAAAAAGTAAAAGGTATTACCACCCAGATTAACAGCAATGTATGCATTTCATTTAAACTCTTGTTATAGGGATTAGTTCAGTATGAGATGAGACAAGTTCACAAAATGACCAATATACCAGTTTTCGAAAAAATGTGTTGTTTTAAAATATTCATTTAAGTACTACAATTTATGTTAACATAAATTATATGTTATACACAGATAATATACACAGATATTTATTATACACAGATAATATACAGAGATAATATATTATATATTATCTGTGTATAATATATATATATACACAGAGACAATATACACAGATAATATATTATACACAGATAATACAATTTATGTATTATCTGTGTATAATACTCAGAAATATGTAATTTGTAATCCAATGAGAAATTCAGAATGTCTTAAAAATATGTTACTTTACATTGATTATTGTTAAATAATCTCTACAGACACATGTTCTATACTCTTATTTTTATGTTTTTTTTCAATTATCCCAAGGATCTTTCACCAATTTTCAAACATGTGTCAACTTTATTATTTATAATAACTAGTAGTCCAGATTTACTATGATAGTCTTTTTGTTATGTTCTAATTTATCTTGTCTATTTTTTTGTTTTTTCAGCATTTTCATCCTACTTAATTTTTGATCATTTTAACATAGGATATTTATGGATGGCATATAATTTATGATATTAATCAATATTTGTTATATAATACTTCCTTTTTTCTGCTTTGATCATCTTACTTTTTTTAAGATTTTATTTATTTATCCTCAGAGGGGAAGGGGAGGAGAGAGGGAAATAAATATCCATGTATGGTTGCCTCTCGTGAGTCCCCTGCTGGGAACTGGTCTGCAACCCAGGCATGTGCCCTGACTGGGAATCGAACCATGATCATTTTGTTCGCAGGCCTGCACTCAGTCCACTAGGCTACACCAGCCAGGTGATCATCTTACTTTTTGATGCTAAAATTTTCTGCAGTCAACAACCAAGGCAATATATCCCAGTTGCTCCTTGTTAAAAGTCAATATTTTAACATTTTTTCTGACATAGGGTTGTTTCAGTCACTTTTTTTTCAAATGTTTTAGAATATCATTTTGGGGTGGGCGATCTAAATATAACCATTTATAATGTAATTGCCAAATCCTCAGTCACATATCTCATTTAATTTTATACTCCAGGTCTGAGTAACCTGAACTTCGGCATTTCAGTTTGGTGTGGTGTTGTTGGTGCTTATTGTTTAATTGATTTATGTTTTCTTACATTTCCTTTGTCTTTCTTGAAATTTTCTGTTTATGAATTGTTCTCCTGACCTGGGTAATCATCTTTATGGCCATTAGTTTGAACACTTTATCAGGTGAATCTCTATGTCCATTTTATTCATATCTGTTTCTGGAGTTTTATCTTTTTTTTGAAACATATCCCTCTACTTTATTTTTCTCAACTCTGTGTTGGTTTCTCTGCAGGAAATAAAAAGATCACTCCACCTCTCCCATCCTTCGTGGAGTGATCTCAGGTAGAAGGTGAAGCTTGTTATGCAGCCTGGCACCGATTCTTTGTTGTGTCCCAAACCTTTGCGATTATCCAAGCTGCCTTTTTGCTCTTAGTGGCTCCTAGTAGTTGAGGGTATGCCAGGACCTGTCAGAGTCCCAAAGGGAAGGCTGTCAGTCATCTCGGTCCAAAGTCCTTGTGCCTGGTGCTTCTAAAGTCCAAAACTCAAAACATCAGAGTTCGAGGTAAGAAAATGTTTATTGATTGAGAAAATTCCAACAGAGAAGATGGGCACCCTGGTAGTACCTCAAATCCATCTTACTGAAGTACAGAATTAAGTCTTCTTTGTTAAAGGAAGGGGAAGCAGGAGGGGTGAGGAGTGATTTACAACCACAGAACTCTGGGCACCAGCAGGGGTTCTAGGAAGACCATGCAACCTCTTTGTTCTCAGTTCATTGATGCCAGTTGATTTGAGTTCATTCACAAGGCCCCTGCAAATCTTTGATAAACGACACTTGTTTTAGTACATATTTCCTCCATTTCTCAGTAGAAGCACCTAAGGGCAAGGGGCCACTTTTGTACAACTCAAGCCTCAAACAGAATTCCTCTTAATGATCAGCCTGTCTATATGCAAAGGCCAAGGGAACAAAGCAGGCTTGAGCAAGAGGGAGTCAAAGAGAACATTTTGCTAGGTTACTCCCCTCGTTACAAGTTGATTGGAAGCCAGACCCTCAGAAAGCAGCTTTTGAAGTATCCATGTAGACTTCCTTCTGGGAGAGACAGGGAGCTGGGTGTTTCTGCCCACTCCTTCTGTGCTGAGTCTGGGACGGTAGCCAATTAGAAACTGTTTCTTTGTTTGCTACATTCCTGTGGGCCCCTGGGCATCAGCCCCGCTGACCACCAGCGGGAGACCACCAGGGGGTGCATCCTCTGGGTAATAGCCTTAAAAGTTCAGGTTCCGGAAGTCGGTATAAGCTACTTCCCAGGAGACGTTGATGATTTGATTTGGGCTGTGGGAAGAATATGGAGATCAAGTCTGCTAGGAGGATCTCAACCTGTCCTTAGATGACTGCTAAATCAGAAGCCTGGCCCTCAAGCTGCAATTTTTAAGCTATGCCAGAGGACCCATCGTCCCTTCAGAAAAGGCTGGGAGACAGCATTTCTGTCTGTTCCCTCTGTGTTGAGCCTGGGCAGGTAGGAAAGAGGGTCCTCAATATCCAGCTGAAAATGGGTTCTTTCTTTTTTATATAGTCTTTTGGGTCTCCTAGATGCCAGCCCTGTTGGCTTTTGAGGGAGATGCTTAGGATATGAAAGTCTTTAATGTTGGGGTGCTAGATATTGGGTCTAGACTTTTCCCTCTACATAGGGAGGAGCTTGGAATTGTGAGTAAACTCACAATAGACCCATTTTGACCTGGGGATTTTCTCATTCACCAGGAGTGTAAGATTTACTCAGCTGGCTTATGGTCAGAGACACTGTTCCGTGTGTAGCTGTGGATTGATATGTACCTGGAAGGAGGTGAGTTTAGGAACTTCCTATGTTGCCATCTTGGACTGGAATCTGTCTCTTCAACTTTACATTTATAACAACTATATCAGATTTGGGCTGTCAACTATATGTAGAAATTTTGGTTACACATGCATTATGAAATATTCTCAACTGTCAGACTAAACCACCTTATAATTTTTATTGGGCAACAAATAGAATATTTATGTAAATGCTGCTAAGAAGAATAAATAAAATGTTGTCACAATAATTTTATAAATATTATTAAAAAACTGTTAAAAACTATATTATGCACCCTGGCTGGTGTGGCTTAGTGACTTGAGTGCCAGACTGAGAACCAGAGGGTCACTGGTTTGACTCTTATGGCACATGCCTGGGTTGCAGGCCAGGTCCCTAGCAGGGGGCACATGAGAAGAACCGCATATTGATGCTTCTCTCCCTTTCTAAACCCCTCCCTTCCCCTCTCTAAAAAATAAATAAATAAAATCTTTTAATTATATTATGCTACATGAACTGCTTTAAAATTTTAAGCAGAAAGTATATGTAGGAAACCAGGGAAACTTTAAACATTTATACAATTTATTATCTATACATTTTCAGCTACTTGGCCTAGAATTTCTAGGAACATTATTTATTCTGTCTTAGTATTTGATACCTCTCCCAAAACTACCATTTATTTTACTCTAAAACAAAACATGTTTTGATGTGCCCTACAAAGTGGTCATAGAATCATTTAAATAAGTATAGGTATCAAATGATAATAACTGAGATTAAAAAGCACACTGCAGCTCAACCATATTCTAAATATTTGATGGATAATAGAGATTCAAAGATGTGTGAATCAGGGCTCCTCCTCTTGAGGAACTTACAGCCAACTACATTTCTACCCTAATCTAACATGATTTGGGAGGTGTACGACTTTAAATGAAAATCTACACACCCATGATCAGAGCACTAATTAGAAAGCAATTTTTACTTTTAATATTAGATGGATAGAGAATGAATCAAGATATTAAGCTGAGATAGCACACTTATTTCTAGAAAGTAGCCAACTGGAGAAAGTGCAGAATAACCTAGGGATATAAATGACAATTTAGGGTAGGTGCATTGGATCTTACCAGTAGCTTAAATTAAACCTTTGCATTTGGTCACAGAAGGAACAGAAAATAACAACCAAGAGATTTGGAGAGAGGTCAGGAAAGGTAAAAAGGAAGGAGATAAATGAGACATAATTTCTCACAAAGTCTTGATTCAAACATTTCAGATCCCAGGGCTCAAAAGTAAGGAGAAGATATAGAAAGGTACTTGGGAGGATTTAACAACTTGCTAAAGACCAAGATGTGCAGATATGCTGCAAGTACAGTTTTTGCATTAAAAAAGGTAAAATTCACTAAACTACACATTTCACTAAACATCATATTGAAAGCAATACAGAGCAATCTTTAACATATATATTAATAAGCAAAATATGTAATTTAGCAAAATTGAGTACCCAAACTAATTTGGCTTTTCTAAATTTTTGCAGGTAAAGCAAATAAAGGTATGTAGGAGAATTAAAAGAATTTATGCTCTGGCCATATCAATGTTATATGGATTGTTAAAAAGTTTTACACAGCATTTTCTCAACTGGAATATTTTTCTCTCCGTTTTCTGCAGTCTTTGCTTGGCTAAATCCTAATGTTTTGGGACCCAGCTTAAATATTACCTTTTCAGCAGGCTATCCTCTAATCTCCCTGTCTAAATTTGCAAGATGCTTCAGTTTTGAAGCAGATTTCTTCAGACAATGAGATACAGGTGATGCACACAGAAAGCATGTTGTTAGTGGCAGTGCTGCTGCCAGGATCAGCATTGTGTCAGGCAGAATACAAGGTCTGGAGCTCAGACAGCAGCCTGTTGAAAGCCTGACTGCCCTTGATCAGCAGTCTGCTCCTTGACAATTTCCTTGAAATTTCTGAATATTACTTCTCTTATCTATAGAGGAGTCAGGGAAATTTTACCTAATTCTGCAAGCCTTAAATCAGAAGATATTTATGTAGGTGCTCAATAAATATTTGTTCACACATACCTTTCTGTTAACCCTCTCTAATGTTTGCTTAAATGATTTAATTTGTTGCAGGAAAGTAAAGATTAGTAAGATTTCAGTTTGCTACTTACTGGGTAGTGGAAATAAGTGTGGCCTTGAGTGTACTTTATGATTTGAATGTTATAAACACCTTGAGTATTCATTTAATTCTAGAAATTGTAATCTCTTTGGATTCTATGTAGACTATGAATTTACAGAACAAGGTAACTCTGCAATTAAAGAGTGAAACTAAACTACAAAAGGAAGATTACTCATAACAAGAAAGAAAATATAAAATATTCATAAAAGAGCCACTATAATTCTAAAAAACAAATGAAAATATAAGGCGATTAAAATACAAATTAAGACTATAATGTACATGTGCAATAACACATCAAAGTAATGCATTATTGCAACTCTTTGTGAAACTACATTTAGAGAGTTTGAATTTTGGTCCCTTTTAGCATAATTATGTAAATTAAATGGTAGAGCAGAAGGAAACAATCTGACTTAGTTTTCATGATTATGAATCATGAAGATCAGACAGGATCTTTACATTTTTACAGATTCAAGAAGAATCAAAGGTAGGGAACATTTAGGAAAATCTTGAAACAGTGGTTGAGTGACAAAACTGTTTAGGGATATTTATTAATTTGAAGCTGATACCATGAATTTTAAGCAAATCAACTTTGTACAAATTGTCTTTAAATAATAAAATTTGATGTGAACCTGGATAAATAATATGAATGATAACTTAAATGAAATAATATATAACATATGTGTAGCATTACCTGTAATATTATCATACCCAAATGCTATATAACACCCACATCTATGCTGGTAACTTTTAACTTCCCTTCCTTCCTTCCTTCCTTCCTTCCTTCCTTCCTTCCTTCCTTCCTTCCTGTCTTTCTTTCTTCCTTTCTTTCTTTCTTTCTTTCTTTCTTTCTTTCTTTCTTTCTTTCTTTCTTTCTTTCTTTCTTTCTTTCTTTCTTTCTTTCTTTCTTTCTGTCTCCCTTTCTCTTTCTCTCTCTCTCTCTCTCTCTCTCTCTTTCAGAGGCAGTCACATTTGGTAGGGGACACTTAACAGACCTGTCCCCTAAAGCAAGAAATGTATTGACAGGGAAGAATTCTGGCTTAATAACTGCATCCAGGTAAAACAAATAATATCAAGTTTGATTCATTAGCAGGGACAATAAATCCTCACACAGCCCTTCTGTTCTCCTTCCTTGCAACACCTATTAAAGCTATACTGTTAGAAACCAAATGATAAGCAGAGCAAATTTTTCATATTTTGAAGAGAAAATTGAGTTCGGCATGAAGGCCTTGTGTGAGATTGCTGAAGATTACTACATTGGTAATCTTTTTTCTCTTTTTCACCTCAATGACCCTCCTCTTACTAAAAAAATCCACAATCTAGAAGAAATAGGTTCTGATATAAGTGAAGCGCAAAATTATCTTCAATTTGTAACAGTTTTATTCATTCATCATGTATTAATCCTTCAAAGATTTAGCAAATCCTGAGGGATCATTGAAGAGGCCACAAACACACACATTTGCATATTTTAAATAGTTGGTCTTACAACTTTTTTTATATAACTATCATCCATTGTTTTGGTTAATGAAAGAGAAATGTTAATAACACATTATAGTCTGGATTTAATTATATTGAAGCTCTATGTTACAGAATATCAGATTGAGATGGTGGTATTAGTCACATGGTTTATAGTAAGAACATCAACAATCAAGACTGAGAAAAATGTATTTTCAGCCATTACTGTGTTTTCTTTGGTGTTAACACAAAAGACAATAAAAGTAAATAGTATAAGAATACAAAATTGTATGCAATTTTAAAAATAAATGTGCTTTATTATTTATATACATATTATAGTCACTAGCTTCCAAATACATTTTTGGTAAGAATTCTGAAGTCCAGGAAAATTCTGGTGTTTCAGATTGCTTACCTGGCACTTGGACATTGAAACTTGTTAAAATATAACATTGAGCAGGTTAATAATTTGAGGTCAATTTCCAGTTATATTGATTTCCAAAAGATTGTGTAACATAAAAAAGGGAATCAGTAACATATTCCCTTTTTTCTTACACTCCATTCCATTTGTCTCATTTTTCTTCAGGGTTCCATCCTACCCCTTTTACCATTTGGATTACACTTTGCTATGTCCACCTGAATGTAAAATCTGGTGGAGTGAGGGTTCTTTCCTCTAACATTGCATTCTGGGCAGCCGCAGTAGAATTCTTCTGATACTTCGTTAAGAATAGTAAATGACAGAGGACTGTACTTGAACAACAATTAAATTAAAAATTTAAAGACAAAAAAATAAAATAAAATAATGAAAAAAAAAGAATATTAGGTGATACAAGGCCAGATGATATCAGACATGCTCCCTACAGTTTAGCTAACCAACAAAACAAACAAGCCAGCAAAATATAACCAGAGACATTGAAATTAAGAAGAAACTGACAGTAACCAGAGAGGAGGTGGGAGGGGATAATAGGAGGAAAAGAGGGAAGGGCTGTCAAGGAACACATTGAAGGACACATGGACAAAGCCAAAGGGAGGTAAGATTGTGCATGGGAGGAGGGGATTACTGGGTGGGGGTGGGGGTGGGAGTGGGAAAATGGAGACAACTGTACTTGAACAAAAATAATAATAATAATAATAAAAGAATATTTGCTGAGAGCCAGAGAGGGAGTTGGCCAACGGGAATACATGGGTCTGAAAGCGACTTGCCTTTGGGTGGTGAGCCCACAGTTCAGTGTGCAGATGATCTTTTATTGAGTTTTACGCTTGAAACCTGTAGGTTGCATAACAAATGCCACCCCAATTAGTTCAATTTTAAAAAGGAAAGAAATTGAAAATGTTGAACTTTGAAGAAAAAAAGAATGTTAACATAGATAATAATTGTTTTCATAAGGACTTGGGTGTTCTTTCAGCTCTTATATGCAGAATTTTTATCACATTATTTATTGTATCGGTTAGCACCTTCTTTCTAAAGGGCAGTCTTTTGCATGGGCATGATGCATATGTATTCCATTCCCTAATTTGGCTCAGCCCTGACTCAGGGGGCAACCATCAGTCTTTTGTGTGGCGCACAAACTGACCTACCTTGCCAGGGAATCCTTGGTTTCCTCACAGGTGTTATGTGGAAATTTGGAAATGGCAACCCCATTTCATTAGTTATTTTTTGTCACAATAAGTTAAACATTGATTAAAAGCATAAATAACAAAGTTATAATTTACAGGAGGGAATTGAGCATATAGAAAAAATTACTAAAATTACAAAATATGTGTTAAAATACTTATTAAATGTGACTTTAAATTAAAAATATGAATCTTTTTCAAGACTGTTTTAGTTAAAAATAATACACACAAACAGAAAAAAGGTAAAAGAGGATGGTAATAATTTAAAGCCTACTTTAAATTTTGCTCTTTGAGGCTAAAACTAAAATAATTGCTCTGACATTTAAATTTGTCTAAGTTTTAAAAAATAATTAATATAATTTTCTGGAACACATCAAGTGTATAAAATAATAGTCATCAAATTCATTGTGGAAATTTATTTAAAAGTTCTCACAAAATTTATAAACTTATTGGGCATTTTAATTATAACACTGATGCAATAAGGTCGAACTTCATTTCTAAACTTCCTATCCATGAGAGTTGAATGTAGATATGTATTTCTACAAATGGTATACATATTCCTCAAAAATAATAAGAAAATCTTTTTCTAGCCACAGATGCTTCCACCGGAGAGAGAGTCAGGAGAAGTAAATATGCATGGGTATTATGAAGGCACATGTCTGAATTTCCATTAAAGAATAAGAAGAGTTAGGCCCTAGCTGGTGTAGCTCAGTGGATAGAGCATGGGCCTGCGAACCACACGATCACGGTTCGATTCCCAGTCAGGGCACATGCCTGGGTTGCAGGCCAGTTCCCAGCAGGGGACTCACGAGAGGAAACCATACATTGATATTTCTCTCCCTCTCTCCTTCCCTTCCCCTCTAAAGATAAATAAATAAAATCTTTTTAAAAAAGAATAAGAAGAGTTAGTATATGTAAATGACAGGAATCTGGTTCACAGATGATGTTCTTGAGTTCCATCATCTCCCCAAACTATATGTTAGCAACTTGACTACAACACAATTTCTCTCTCTCTCTCTCTGTCCCTTTCTCTCTCTTTCTGTCAGTATTATATTATGAGACAAACATACTCGATTCTGTACTAAAGCTATTTTCTTGTTTTCAGAAACAATAATATGACATTAATGTTTTGACTCATCTTCACTTTACAAGTATTTTTAAAGTGGGGACTTATAAGACTGATCCTCATGTTTTGAGTCTGTAATGCATTAGGGACTATTTCTGAAACTTTAATCACTCATATAGAAGTTTTACTACATTTGTTAAAGCAAACTTGTTTAATAAGCTTTATCATTTCAACGACTCTCAAATATTTAATGGAATTTATTCTGTGTTATATGTGTGCTAAAATATAATGACTGAGTAAAAGTAAAGTATGCATATAGAGAAAATATTAGTAAATATGAAAGTATAAAATTGATAAGCAAAACTTTCCATTTGAATTGTATCTCTCAGGACATAAAAAGAATATTCAGCCAGTAAATGAGTAAGCAAGCATCAAATGTCAGCCTGTTAGACATCTATAAATCACAATTAAGTTGTTTTCTAATTATAAATGCCTTCCTTGGCATTTAACTCCAGCTCTAACATGTCAGGGAACAAATGTTAATATTCTGACCCAGAGATCTGGCAGCATTAGACTTGCCTGATTGTTAAGCTTACATATTAATATAGGATGTACCTTTGTTTGGCTCAAATCTGTCTCCCTTGAAGCACAGTGCAATTATTCTCCTTGCCAGTTTTTCAACTGGCAGAGCACAGCTCTCCTTGTTCAATTCTCTCTGAAGCTCATGAAGCCAAATGATACAAAAACAATGAAAGGAATGCTTTATTTAGCCATTTTAAGGGTTGATATTGCTGAGGAGATAGGCTTCAGTTTTCACATTTTAAAACCTGTATATTAAATTTCCCTGACTTTGTTCATATTATAAAAACTGGGGATGCACTCTTTCAACTATACTATCTGTGTTCTTCTTTCCAAACATTAAGTTTCATTACATTTACTTGTCATACCACTTCACCCCACCTGCTCAACAATAGTGTCTACCTGCCTCCTTCTTTCTTTGGCAATTTTGAATTATTTATTAAGGAATTTCTGGATGGCAGCTGCATGCTGTAAAACAGTTAAAATAGTTGGCATCCTTTGGTATCATTCTGTACTATGGAAAGTAAGAGTTGAATTTATCCAAAAGATTCTCCAGTTTGTTTCAAAGAGATCTGTTTAGATGAGATAACATCTTATGAAATAAAGTGTAATTTTACTGAATGTATACAAACATAAATAATAGATTCTTTGATGTAGTTGCAGAAATTTGGTGAGGGATTGTAAGCAAGCTCACAATCATAAAACTCATACATATATTAAGACCAGTCTGACATTGCATATATTTATAGCTCTTTAAATTATTCTTTGTCTGTTCATACCTTGCAAACCTAAAAAGAAATATCTTAGTAAAATTCTATAACATCTATTTTAAAACTAGAACCTTAGATGTGTCCTTGTATGACTTAATGAAATATTTTCTTCACAGATTTAAATATTAATGCATTAGCAAAAATTCATTACAGCCCTAGCTGGTATAGCTCAGTGGATTGAGCACGGGTCTGTGAAACAAAAGGTTGCTGGTTTGATTCCCAGTCAGGGCACATGCCTGGGTTGCAGGCCAGGTCCGCAGTGGGGGACACATGAGAGGCAACCACACATTGATGTTTCTCCCTCACTCTTTCTCCTTCCCTTCCTCTCTCTCTAAAAAATAAATAAATAAAATATTTTAAAAATTTATTGCAATATAAAGCCTCAAAATCTCTGACTGAAAATAGTGTGGGGGTTGAGGTGGCAGGAGAAGCTCCCAGCCTCACAGGAGAGTTTTTTTGGAGAGAACAGAGTTCTAGAAAACCCACCCACCTGGGAATAGGCACCAATTTGCTTGTGGGTAGAGGAAGAAGTGGCTGAAAACTGGCTGAGAGCCCAGCAAGCAGCAGCGTTCCCTTTTGGACATGTCCCCTACATACAGTGCCAGATCTCAGCGATTTGAGTCCCTGGCAAATACCTAAGGCTCCGCCCCTTACTCTGTAACAGGCATTCAGAGACAAAAAATACGGCCCAAATGATAGAACATATCAAAGGTCCAGAAAAATACAACAAAGTGATAAAGAAATAGCCAACCTATCAGATGCAGAGTTCAAAACACTAGTAGTCAGGATGCTCACAGAAATGGTTTGGTATGGTACCAAAATAGAGGGGAAAGTGAAGGTTATAAAAAGTGAAATGAAGGGAGCCAACAGTGAAGGGAAGGAAACTGGGACTCAAATCAATGGTCAGACACAGAAGAAAGAAATAAAAAGTCAATCAGAATAGAATGAAGAAACAAGAATTCAAAAAAATGAGGACAGGCTGAGGAGCCTCTGGGACAAATTTAAATGTTCCAACATCTGAATCATAGGGGTGCCGGAAGGAGAAGAGGAAGGGTAAGAAACTGAAAACTTATATGAAAACATAATGAAGAAGAACTTCCCCAATCTGGCAAAGGAAATAGACTTCCAAGCAGTCCAGGAAGCTCAGAGGCCCCCAAAAGTTGAACCCAAGGAAGCTTACACAAAGTCATATCATAATTACATTACCCAAAATTAAAGATAAGGGGAGAATCTTAAAAACAGCAAGAGAAAAGGAGACAGTTACCTACAAAAGAATGTCCATATGACTATTAGCTGATTTCTCAAAATAAACCTTGCAGGCAAGAAGCGCCTAGAAAGAATTATTCAAAATCATGAAAGGCAAGGACCTGCAGCCACGATTACTCTATCCAGCAAAACATTCCATTACTCATTCCCTTTAGAATGGAAGGGCAGATAAAGTACTTCTCAGACAAGGTCAAATTCAAGGAGTTCCTCATCACCAAGCCCTGATTATATGAAATGTTAAAGGGAGTTATCTTAGAAAAAGAAGAAGATAAAAAATACAAACAGTAAAATGACAATAAATTCACAACTATCAACAACTGAACCTAAACACACACACACACACAAAAGCAAACTAAGCAAACAATGAACACAGGAACAGATTGGTTGTCAGCGGGGGGCGGGAAGGGGAGGATGAGGGGAAGGTACATGGAAAAGAAGCATAACTGGTAGATTCAAAATAGACGGGGAGGGGAGGGGGGGAGGTGGTTAAGGACAGTATGGGAAATGGAGAAGCCAAAGCACTTTCATGTATGACACATGGACATGAACTAAGGTGGGGGAGTGCTGATGGGGGTGGGTACAGGGCAGATGGGAAAAACAGGGAGAAAAATGGGACAACTGTAATAGCATAGTCAATAAAATATATTTTATAAAAGAATAACGAAATGGAAATAAAGAACAAGTCACAGATTACTAAGCATGAATTACTAGAATCAGAAAAAATGATACTCAGAAGGGTACCTGAAGAAAAGATACCTTGTAGTAGGAGAAGATGCTAATAGTATTAAGAATGAGCCTGGATGGTAGAAACTAAAATGACAAGGTGTCTGATAATTCAATCTTTCTCATTTGTTCATTTCTTCCCTCCGCCTCTTTTCGTGCCTTTCTATTTCCGTCTGTCCCCATCTCTGCGTCCCCCTCTGTCTCTCTCTGCCTTCTCACACACATACAACCCAATGCACCCACACACAACTCACCTTTCCTTTACCTGGTGCCTTGAATATTGCAAATTATGGAGGAAATTTACAAACTTTGCCGTGACATAAGGAGACTAAGTCCAAGTTCTTTGGTTTACTTAATGCTGTTCTTTATCTGTAACATGACTCATTCTATTAATTCAGAATTTCTCCCTTTGGTAAAAATTATATGTGTTCATTAAAATAAGGTGAAACAATGCAGAAATAATATATTGTCATATCAAAATAAACATGGTTTATGTCAGATAATTACATATCTAGACATCTCTGTAAACACATATGTAGGTAGAAGAAGAAATAGCTACAAATTGGCTGTTTAACTAAAAGAACAAATGAATTTATAAAAATGGATTATAATATGCATGCTACATTTAATGAAAATACTAAATAAAGTTCTGTTTTTAAGAAAAGAAATAATTATATGGAAATTAAAATAATTGAGGAACTTCAGTTAATATTTAAACATTAACAGTTTAAATAAACTGTTAAACATTAACAGTTTAAATAAACATTCAGTTTATTTAGGATTAATGAGATGTTTCAATAATATTACTAAGTTAAGGCATAGTGTTTTAAACTCCATTGCAGTGTAATGTAGTATAGATTGACTCCTTGATATGAAAACTTGAAGAGATAATCAATTATCATTTGCTCCAATTTTGATAGTCACATTATTTTTTAAATCTTTAACAGTTTAAAATAACTTTATCATGTTTTTAGTCATATTTCCACAGTTTTTATTCTTGTTAAATAGCATTCAATTTTCAGTTCTTGTCTTTCAAACACAGTTCTTCCAATACTGCCTGAGTTTATTCTTTTTCTTAATTTTTAATTGGTTCAATCTTTGGGTGTATGTATATAAAAGAGTGGATATATTTAATTTACAATATGATTCAAGTAGTCAGTAATGTGAAAAGTGCTAGTGATATAAATTTTTTGTTCCTGAGATGTTTTATTCTCTGTTAGATTCCTTACATGTCTCATGAGATATATATAGTATTTTCAAGGCTTTTATTTTATTGCTTAGATATGAAAATTATCTAACTGCACTGACATAGGGTGGAGTACTTTTCTTGTTTAACAAATATGAAATATGTTTCTCTCAAGGTTTAAGGTAAAGCTCAGCTGTCACTGCACTTTTGCATAACTATATGGATGTGGATATTGTGTGTATGTGAGAGAGTTAAGACCATAAGTCTGTTCATTCTTTTGAAATTTTATTAAATGTACCACAAAAGTTTCATGAGCTCTGATATTTAATCTACCCCAGTTGGGAATACTCTCAATTTCTGATGATTCAATCAACTGAGATTAAAGTGATAGAATTTTAATTTCTGCCAGATTTAGTCAATTTCTGTTCTTTAATTCTTACTTGTTATTCATCCTTTTATGCAGCTCTAATTTTCTTCTCTCTAAATTCAAGGACATTGGTAATGAATCTCAGAAATTTTTGAACTTCCAAAATTATTTCTGACATGTGGGAATGGAATTATGAACTTCTTGGGTTCTGATAGAATCTTTAGGTTTTTGTATCAATAGGTTTTTTTGTTTATTTGGAGAGTATTACATTCGTTTGTAATCTTTTTTTATGGGCTGTTTATTATGTTTTTTTAAGAGAGGTTTTAGTTTGTTTAGTTGTTTGTATTTTTTACTGTGTTTTATTATTTTACAAGTTACAGATTATTTCACCATGTTAGAGGAAGAAGAGTCTATGGCCTATCTATGTTCAAACATCTTTATTCAGAATTTCCTTCCAAGCAATCTGTAAACACACATGGGATTTTACATAAAATTCTATGCTATTAATGTCTTTGAAACATGATAAACATAATGTAAATGCCAACATGTTCTGACTCCTTTATACTTTCTGCTGTGTAGTAAGTGAAGCTATGTAAGCATGGCAGTTTGCATATGGAAAAAGATGTGTGCTTTCCTGGGGTTACGTGTATTAGTGTATGGGGATGTGTATACAAAAGAGGCAGGATCTATGTGTGGAAGGATGTGCATATTTGTATAGGAGCCATGTGCGCACATACACATGGAAATGTGTGTGTAAGAGAGACAAGATTTCTCTGTAAATGGAACTTTCTAGTATGGGCAAAATCAATAGAAAGTTGGTACATACCTTTCATGTTAGTGAAGTTTTGGTTATGGTATACTTGTTGACACTTTTATCAAAACTAGTATTAACTCTAGAGGTAATTAATCATAACCATAAGGATATTGTGGTTATGATTAATAACCATAACCGTATGGTTATTCCTTCTGCAGTATAGGTCTACCGACAGTGTACTTTGAAATTGTTAATCATGCTATTGTTTTTTTTATTCATAATATTATACCATAGCATATTAGCTTAATATGATAATTCAGTAGCCAACTAAGCTGTCATGTTTTTTTGCTGTTTAGACTTTAACAGAACTGAACTTCACCCAGATAGCGATGGTATTCACTCCCAGTTGTATCTTAGCATTCTTCGGTAAGAAACAAACCCCTGGGGATGAACAATAGAGTTTATGCACTTTTAACTATAAGTGTATATGCTGTGTTAAATAAAGGTCCTGGGTTAGGAGATCAAGATGGAAGGTAGAGAGAGAGAGAGACAGAGAGAGACAGAGATAGATAGAGAGAGAGATTAACTTTACATGATTGGGGGGGCTGGCAAGTATCAAAATTAAAGGTCAGATTCATAGATTGGACATCCAGGAAAGGGCTTATGTTGTGGTCTTGAGTCTGAAAACCACAGTACAGCACAGCAAGTAGGAACTCAGGCACGATACCCTGTTTTAGTTTTGGGAAGAATTTCTTCTTTAGGAAACCTGTCTGTGTTGCAAAGACCCTCCAGGGATAGAATCAAGGCACTTGCATTGCACAAGGTAATCTGCCTTACTCAAAGTCTACTGATTATAAACGTTGCTCACATTTAAAAAATGCCTTCACAAGCAACATCTGGAGTAACCTCTGACCAAACAACAAGGCAGCATTGCCTAATTAAATTGACTCATAAAGTGAAGAGTAATACTTTGTGATATCTGCATGTTAATTATGGTTCAATCTTGAAACACTTATCTTTTCTTAAGACACTCTGTTTCTGACCAGTAATATGTAGCTAATGACACACCACAGCATATAGTAAATATAATATATACATAAATGTACTTTGCATATATCTAATATGTACATATAGTTTATATTAGTAGGACTTTAAAGCTGCTCAGCTGTGCAATCCTAGTAATTTCTTATTTATTAGTATTTGTTTTCTTTCCCTGTAAAATGTAGCATATTGGAGTAGAAGTCCTTGAGTTCTGTTCCAGCTTTAATGATCAATAAGCCTGCAATGTCACTACTTCAGGGACATTTGTTTTCCTTATCACTCATAAAACTCCTAATGAATCTCTATATCTGCCTATGGACAGAAGGAATGCTTCTTCATGACCAAGCAAAAGAAGGTCCCCATTTTTCTGTTAGTGAGAATAATTTCAAGCCTGACCATCCACATTTTCTTGTCTGGTTGCCCTGGTGACTCAAGTTGTGCATTTGTGGGAAATAAGGTCAGCATGCAGAGAACACAATTTTTTTATTTCCATGCAAATGTACTGGCCAGGATTGAGACTGAGTGGCACATTAACTCTTCAGGATGAACATGGGGATATATGTAAAACAGGAAAGTGATATAAACCTTTCATAAAAGGGTTATACTGCCAATGCAATTGGGCATCACCTCTAATGTTTTCATTTTTCTGGTTAAAGCATGCCCACATAATGTCTCGACATATATTCATCTAAATAAAATAGGCAGTCAAAATAGACATGTTACAAAAAAATGTCAGCTGGTACCTCATTTACGTATTCCATTGTATATATGTGTGTGCTCAGAGTTAATTTAGTTCTGCCTAGACTACTGTGACTGATTTAGACGGGCAGTAATGGGATATCATTGCCAAAGCTCCTCCTGGGGTTCCTCAGCCTGTTCCAAAGCAGTCTCTTTGTGTTAACAGCCAACAGGGACATCAGCTGTACAGATAGGATTTTCTGAGCCCACTTTGGCATCAAAGTAGAGGATGTGAACATAAAAGAAGCTTTAGATATGTAGATACTCAACAGCACTAAAAACTCTGTAAACAAGTTTATATTTCTCGAATTAAGAGGACTTACATCCTGAGAAAAATATACTGAAATGAACATACAAATATACATGTATCACTTTGTGACTGTTTTAGGTGACTGCATTAGGTGACTGTTTTTTTTTTTTCAAGCCAGCATAAGTGAATGTATATGTCTTAGATTCGAAGCACTTTAGAAAAGTTCTCATGTTTTTTTTATGTTAAGGGGGTCTGGTAAAGTATTATACCCAACTGACCACTTAATAAAATAAATATTTTATAATGATAGAACCCCTAAACTCTTCCAACCAAAGAGCATTTAATTATACTTCTTTCAAAGGAAATGTGTGCCCCGAAGTGAAAACATACCCACTAACATGTGGAGTTCAAGATTATGTCTTTCTTGTGTGATTTAACTTTTGGTTGTGCCGCTGTGTTCATAACATGCCAGTTTGTTCCTTAACTAGAAATTCTGTTGCCAAAAGTCCTAGAGGAGAACAAAAGGAAGGAAAATCTCAGATATCCTAGCCAGCAACATTTTCACTGATATGTCCCCTACAGCGAGGGACATAAAGGAAAAAAGTGAGCAAATGGGATCTCATCAAAATAAAAAGCTTCTGCATGGCTAAAGAAAACATCAGCAAAATGAAAAGGGAACCAGCTGTATGAGAAAATATATTTGCCAGTGATACCTTGGGCAAGGGCTGAATCTCCAAAATATAGAAAGAACTCATGTGACTCCACTCTAGGAAGATTAAAAATTTTTTTTTAAATGGGCAAAGGACTTGAACAAATACTTTTCCAAGGAGGACATACAGAGGGTCCAGAGACATATGAAAGGATGCTCAGCATCACTAGCCATCAGAGAGACACAAATTCAAACCACAGTGATATACCACTGCTCACCAGTCAGAATGGCCATCATGAACAAATCAACAAATAAGTGCTGAAGTTGTAGAGAAAAGAGAACCCTGGTATACAGTTGGTGAGAATTCAGACTGGTATGGCCACTATGGAAAACAGTATGGAATTTTCTCAAAAATCTAAAAATGGAACTGCCTTTTGACCTGACAATCTGCTGCTGTGAATACACCCTAAAAATTCTGAAACACCAAAAGGACCCATGCAGCCCAATGTTCATTACAATTGCACGCCAATGCAGCACAATTTACAATAGCCAAGTGTTGGAAGCAACATAAGTGCCTATCAGTAAATGAGTGGATCAAAAAATGGTGGTACATTTACACAGTGAAATACTATACAGCAGAAAGAAAGAAGGTGCCCTTACCCTTTGAGACAGCATGGATGGAGCTGGAGAGCATTACGCTAAGTGAAATAAGCTAGGTGGTGAAAGACAGATACCATATGAACTCACCAATAAGTAGAACCTAGTCAACAAAACAAACAAGTAAGCAAAACATAACCAGAGGCATTGAAGTTAAGAACAAACTGACAGTAACCAGAGGGGAGGTGGGAGGAGATAATGGGCAGAAAAGGAGGAAGTGTTGTCAAGGAACATGTATAAAGGACACATGGACAAAGCCAAAGGGGAGAAGGATTGAGGGTGGGAGGTGAGGATGGCTGGGGTTGTGGAGAAATGATGACAACTGTACTTGAACAACAATAAAACCTATTAA
This sequence comes from Sturnira hondurensis, assembly GCF_014824575.4. NCBI lineage: Eukaryota > Metazoa > Chordata > Mammalia > Chiroptera > Phyllostomidae > Sturnira > Sturnira hondurensis. The sequence goes on from NW_028089315.1 coordinate 781,246, forward strand.
AAATCAATAAATCTTCAGTATTTAGTTTACACAGCATTGAAATTTTGAGTAAACCAAATAGCTACTCATAAAAAAAATTTGTAAATTTACTTCCACAAGTTAGCAGACTTTTACCAATTGTAAAAAAATTGGTAAAATGGAAAAAATGTGATTGTATAAAAGTCATTCAATGTGAATGTTTATTGAAATTAGCAAGTTGTTGGTGTTTTGTCTTGCATTGTATTTGATATTTAAACTGCATGAGTTATTTCATGTTGAAAATGTTTTTTTATTATTTTCACTCCTATAATTTGTTCTTTTATCTTACATCCCCATAATTCCTGTAAAAAAAATCTTGGGAGCATAAAAAAACACAAATAATCTTTCGTTAGCTCAGAAATGAAAAAAAATACATTCCAGTTATCTTTTATCTGAAATCTCTATCTTCAGGAATTTAAATAGAATTACTTCTGTGAGTGATTATATTTATTAAAATTTATTGGATTAAACACTGGCTACATATGCATAGTGATAACCTACTTCTTCTAAGAATAAATTAACTTTTTATAAGAACAATTGTCCTCTCCAAAGGAATACAGATTATTTCATATTTGTGCATAATTGTATTGATTTTGTTGGTAGCTGCTCCATTACTCAGCCCTTGCCTATTCATTTTGTGAGGTAGTAGAAGTTGAAGAAAAGCAGAGAATTTTTCACTGGAGTTTCCCCCATTATTAGGCAATATTTTTACGTGTGTGTTGCTATGTATGGCACAGCTTGCTATTTCCCTTGAGCATTTTTATGAGGTAAAAGCATTATTATATTTTAAAAGCAAAATGGATTTCAGGGTTTCTTTCAATGTTGAGATAGCAGAATCGGATGACCTGCACTTCACTGATAAAACTATATTCCTGCATTCCTCATCTATAAGGCACTAAAGATACTGGAGCAAAGCCATAAAGAAATGTTTCTAAATAAATGAGGTGATTTGTCTACTTTCAAAAAGCATATTGATAATTGTATTTCATTTTTTCTGGAAAAATGGGCAACCAAAAAATCCTTCTGGAAGCTTTAGATACAATGACCATGTAATTTTGGATTAAACTAGGTACTTTTGAGAAGAGAGGAGTGTTTTTATAATAAAAAGAAATAAACTAAGACCGCTAACTGGTCCATGCTGTCTTTTTTGCTTTAGACAGTTAGGAGACTGATGATGAAATTCATGGGTGCCATTTTATGTCATAGAGTAAGCACGCATTACATGCCTTTAAATTAAGCACAGAAATTTAATTTGGGGTGACTAAATTTTAAGATTTTATTTATTTATTTTTAGAAAAAGGGGAAGGGAGGGAGAAAGGGAGAGAAACATCTATGTTAATTGCCACTCATGTGCCCCCTACTGGGGACTTGGCCCACAACCCAGGCATGTGCCCTGACTGGGAATTAAACTGGTGACCCTTAGATTTGTAGCCTGGCACTCAATCCACTGAGCCTTCGCTAAATTTAATTACTGGCTCTACCACTTTCTGGATGTTCAACTTTGGGCAAGTTATTCAAATTTTTTCTGTGTCAAACTTCTCACTGAATTATAAGGATAAGAGTAGCACCCATCTCCTGGTATCATGGGGTATTTAGTAATATTGTACACATCAACCACTTAGAACAATGCAGAGCATTTATAATCCAATCAGCAATAGTTACCTCTATCAGAATACTTTTTTGCAGGGATTATTGTTGGCTTCAGAAACTCCAGAATAAATCATTTTAAATTGCCACCAGGACTTTATTTTCACTACAAAAGAGCCAGAGTAAATCTTTTGAAACTTTCTCATGTCTATCCATAATACGTAGAGTAAAACTGAATCTTTACCTACAACCTGTGTATAAAAATAATCTTGGAAATCTATTTTTGTATTTCTCTTTCCATTGCTGAACTCTGCACATAGTACACCATATTACAGTTTGTTTGTTTGTCTGTCTGTTTGTTTGTTTGTTTGTTCTTAAACATGTTACATTCAGAAACCTTCAGGGACTTTGCACTTGAAGTTTTTTCGCATAGAGACCCTCTTCATCAAATCCTCAAACTAGCTACTCCATTCAGGTCTTTGATTTACTCCCCACGTGAGAAAAGACTTTCCTGACTCCCTTCTGATTACTTTGTTTCCTTCCTCCCTCTTTCCCTCCCTTCCTCCCTCCCTTCCTTCTTTCCTCTGGGATGTACCACACTATCCAATAGTATGTGTCTGTGTATATTATCTTTAAGTTACACAGTGAGTTAGTTTTCCAAATAAACCATGCAGTTTTCCAAATAAGCCAGGAAAAGTAGTTTATTCGGGGATGTATGAGTGCTTCATATGAAAGCTTTCTTCATCACATGCAGCAAAGTTGTTTAAACCTCCCTCCCAGATCACCCATATTAAAAAACCACTTTCTCATATGTTGTTGAGCATTATGTTCAGAGAACTTGAAACCTGGTCTATACAATTCATATTTGTTGTCTTTTCCAACTAACTGATAATAGCAATTAAAATAGCTCTATAATAATGTGAAGGGTGTGAACAAGCCTAACAGCAATTTAGTAAGGTGAAGTTGTTTTCCACCAGGTCTTTTCATGTTGAAAATCAGGACTTCGCTCCCAATGGAGAGAAAAGGGATGAGATATAGTTGATTTCAATGACTATCTACAGAAAATTGCTTTTCCTCTCACTGTGTATTTCACAGACTTCAGGAAAAATAATTAAAACTTAGAAGTACAATATTGCAAATTTAGCAGAACAGACACATTTGAGGTCAGACTCAGGCGGCTAATAAAAAAATATTTTCAATGGATCATCTAGTTACTGGTTCAAATATTGCCCAGTTTAGGATTATTGGATCCTGTTGCTTGTTACAGCATGTGGGAAAACAAAACAAAACACTCGGTCTAGTGTTTCTGACTACATATTTGAAAATTATCATAAACCTTTTTATTCTGGCTACTGGACTCAGGTGAGGCAGTAGCATTTTCACACTGAGTGACTGACTGTTTTTTAGAGAGCACTTGGGCCATGTCAATGACATTGGTAATGTAGACGTCACTCCCCTATTAGAGAAGCAACTGTCATCCAGAGGTGAACTGGCTGGCTGGCCATCTGCTACCCTAAGACATTTCCTGGCATCCGTTTCCTACAACACATGTATTCCCATATGTGCATTTGGAATCCAGCTCCTGGCATTTCTAAAGTCCGAACAGAGTCTTCTTAATGTGTTTTCAGGAAGGAAAGCAAATAGCTTGCATCTCAAGAGACAAATTCTGGTGACTCCTTGTGTTTGTATGGAGTACTATATCCTGATTCTGAATCCACATCTCGTTTGAGTAGAAAGGATTGCTGGCATTAGTAAGTTATACCTTCTGCAGTAGGAAGGGCGTTCATATACTTTCTTTATATCTGGTTTCCCTGTTTTAGATAAGCCTAAATTTTATGACTTACCAAATGGGGAAAATGAGGACATTTTGATGCTTCCTTCATCTATTTTTACTGTAGATTTTAAGATGTGTATTGGCATGCTTAAAATCCTGTAGACTGTTTGGAGATACTGCAGAACATTATAGCTCATTGCTTACTAAGTTTTTACCCCAACATTGCCATTTTGTTTTTAAGTGTAAACCAAATTTGATTTTATAAATCTCTTTTTTTTCATATTTTGTATATATATGCCCATGATTTGGCATACTTCTTAAAAGTATCCAAATGACTTATTTGGGGTAGACTAATCTCATTTCTTTTTTTGTTTGTTTCCATTGTGTCTTGCCATTTTATATTCTACTCACACATCTACTAGTTTAAATCTGTGTTGAATATTATTAACTTTTATGTGATTAGCTATGTTTTTATTAAACTAGCAATGTAAGGAAGAATTTCTACAAAGCAATCTAGGGTGCTTGCAAGATATCAGATCTGCAAACTTTTCAGCTTATTCAGTTAATAAATAATGATGGAGTCTCTAATAAGAAAATTAGGTCCTTTGCTAGGTTCCTGCAATGCAAGTATAAAAAATATAGTCTTTACCATGAAAGGATAAATCAAATACTAATGTAGGATGTACAGAAAGAATAACTAACTCTATTAAGGCATCAGGCAATATTTTACTGGAGAGGAATACTCTGTAATGGAAGTTGATTTTTAATTGAAAGCTCTAAGTGCTCACTGAACATATTGAAAGTGATGTCGGTATGGACTTACATGTACAAAAAAAATCACTGAAGATAAGGAGTTATAGCAATAGGCCCTACACTTAATGAATATATTATAGAGAATATGGTGCTTTCTGATATTTTATATGTTTAGTGTACTATGTAGCATGTCTATAATATCATTGATTAGTTTCATTTCTAGCACACAGAAAAATAGCAAATTAAATGATATTTGATAATTAGTCAAGATGGTTACAGAATGTTCACCAGACATAAAGAGCATTTCAATTGTATAAGTAGAGCATTTTTCAAAACAGAACACTTTCATGTTTTGAGGGGAAAAAACTGGTGATAGTATTTCCACCCATATATTTTCTCCCTGTGTATGTCCTATGAGGTTTTAGATTAAATGAAGGTCTATTTTTGTTTGTTTGTTTGTATTCCATGAAGATAAAAAAGAGCACATCCAAGCTGCTAACGCACGCTCCACCAAGACACAAGGTCGCTTACGTAAGGCGAAACCACATCTACCACCTTCCTGCCTTCTGTACCTTTCCTTCCCCATCTCTCCCTACTCTAAGGATTGTTAGTGGACGTACACCATACTTAATGATGGAGATAGCTGGTGGCTTGTTCTTTAGACCAGAAATCACAGTAGTGGGTGGAGAGCACCTTCTGCTACACTTGTGAGGTCAGGTTGTTTTTGTTCCTTATTCTCAAGGTAGCAGGTGGGAAAGAGCCTCATCTAGGCCCTAGCCACCTTCCATCTTTAACTTGGTTGGTGCCATTCTTTTCTGTTTTCTTCTGTGTTGGACCTTGAGAAATGACAGGAACTTGGGTCAAACAGGGACTTTTGCTTCTGGTTTCTGTTTCATTATATTAATTACAATTTAACAACCTCTGCTATGGTGGGCTTTAATATGTATATTCATATACACACATTTAAACCCTACAACAGCATTTTGGAATCCAGAAACTAGATAGAAATTTATACATAAACTGAGAAAACTGGAGAGTTGTATGACAGCACCCCTGTGGAAAATCTTTCACAGGCATTTACACAGAAGATGTAAGACTTTCCTTGGATATATGGGAACAACAAACATAGTACTGATATACTTTGATGGTAGAAATATAGCAAGTTTGATAATGTGCTAGACAAGTTGTAGATTTATAAGCATTGAAATTAAAGGTTTTTTTTCTTTTCTGTTATAACCATGGCACACAGGAAAGATAATTGTATAGACTGTTTGAAGAAGAGTCTAAAAACTCTAAAACTCCAACTTCTTGGGTTCTTTGAAGCTTTTGAAGCTTTTCAAGGACAAGTATTTTTAGTCTATGTTTTTTAATTAAAATCAATTTTGTTAAGTTTTCCTAATTGTAAAATTGCGTGCAGGAGTAAGTTTCCACTTCATAAAATGAGGTACAATAACACAATTATGTATGAGACTTGTTATCAAGTGGCTTAATTTTTACTGACAAAGATACCAACGGCATGGAATAACCATTACTAGCTTTGGTTTTAAGATCAGGGAAAGTGAAATTTAAGTCTGACATTTTCTGCCTGCAATTATTCCTCAGTCCCTTCTATGCTGCGTTTGATTTAGCATGAGTAAAATGAAGAGAGAAGGTACTTATTTCATAGCGTTGTCATAAGAAATAGTTGCAAAATATCTATGAAGCGCATAGAACAGTGCTGGAAGGTTATCATTGTTATTAGCTTTTTACTGTTAACCATTCTGAGTCTATTCCCTCAGCTATAAAATAAACATAATATTATTATCTTTCCAAAGGTGAGTTTAACATGAAGCCCCTCAAGGGGAAGTTTTAGAACATCTTACTCTCAGGTCAAAGCTATGCCAAACCATATCGGTTCTAATGTAAAATGAAAATGCACCCTCTGTGTTTGTGTGTCTGTGTTTGCGTGCACTTTTTGTCAAAATATGGTGTTAAAATATTATTTATCTTATTTGCCTTGATTAGTGAATTACTGGTGATTCTCAAATTTGGTGATCAAAGTGGGTGCCTCACTCACTTCACCTAATTCTGGCCCTAATCGTAGAATAGTTATGATTAGTCATAAGGCAAATGGATATTTCAACTTTCCAAAAATTTTATACTTCCTACAAAGTAGAAACTTGGTAGAGAATTTACCAAATTTAATAATAATACACAAAATTTATATGGTGAACCTGAAGAAACTTTGGAGCTAGCAAAAGAAATAATAAAAACATAAATCATTGTTACTAGAAGACTGAACTATCTTTCAATGATCACTAGAGATATTAATATTACAAAGTTGTGGTCCTATTAAAATGCAATCAAAGACAATGAAACCAAAACATATAAGAAAAATAAGTATTATTGATCTATATCAGGTGTACCCTTTTACTTTGAAAATACAGTTGCAGATATTGTAATGCTAGTGGCATAAGCCAACTATTTAAAAATGTAATTAGTCATAATTTTTCTCATGTGAAATAAAATTTCACATTTTTAAAGCTGAATGTAATTTCATTAATTAGTTTTGTAATTATACTTGACATTAAATATTATATTAGCTTCAGATATACAGAATAATGGTTACTTCTATAACTTATAAAGAGATCCCCCCAATAAGTCCAGTCCCCAATGGCACCATACATAGTTATCAGAATATCATTGCCTGTTTTCTCTAAGCTGTGCTTTGTGTCCTCATGACCATTTCATAACTGCCAATTTGCACTTTTTAATCCCTTTACCTTTTCACCCAGTCCTCCACTCCACTCCCATCTCTTACTTTTTATCTACTTTCTCATTTGTAAAATTGTGCTTAAATAGAGTCAGAAGTTTTATATATTTTTAGACCCTACGAAAATAGAACTGCCACTATACCTACCACATTGAGGTTCTGATACATATGGGTCAGTGAAACAAGGTGTGTTCAAAACACGACATGTTTTGCTATGTTGGAGACTTGATGCTTATGGGCTGTATTGTAAATATGCATGCAAGCATAGAACTTTAAAGTACTGATATAATTTGATCAGTCATAGGTAGTAGACTTTTGAAAAAGACTCTCTTCATTGGAAAGCAAAATATAGGTGTATTGACTTGCCAATATTTATCTGGAGTTAATTAAGATTGCCTAAGAAGATATACAAAGATGTGACATTAGTTTCACAATAAAGGTAGATATTTGTCAGATGTATTTTATGTTGTATGTAGCATGTGTCATGCAAGCCTTTAGCTATTTATTTAAAAATGCCTAAGAAATATTAACCAATGCTTTTTAAAGCCCTTTGTGGGCCTTTATGTAAACTGCTTATATTTTTCTCTTTTTTGAGTAAAATTTTACCATACATAAAGTTAATATATCTCATTAGTTAGGGAGGGATGCTCAATTGATGAAATGGGGCTTTAACTATAAATGCAGACTTTTGTATCTATTTGAACACCATAATACAATGATTCTCTTTAAACTTTGGGTTCAACAAACTTTAGTTTCCTGAGCTATTTGTAGCCTATGGTACTCATACAAAAGCAGCAGGATATTTAAGTAATATTTGAAATAAAATGTGTAGTGTTTTAATGCTGTATAATATAAAACATAGCTTATAAAGTCAACACTAAAATCTATTTATTATCTTGAAATTTTTAAAAATAATTCAACCAGCAAGACCAATTTTACTCAGCATGATTTCTTTCAACTTTAAGAATAACTTTTACAGAAAGAATCAAAGAAAAGGATGAAAGAATGTCACGTTCTTGCATCCAAAAAGACTGAGCAAGAACATGATAAGGAGTAGAGCTGCCAGTAAGAGGAATGTCAGTATACTCTAAGGAGTAAAACTGTACTCCATGCTGATGAAGGAATCCTTTCATGTAGAACATGGTGATTGGAAAAAGTAACTCTAGGAAAGTCACGGTGAGTTTCGGAATGTGAATGCATATTTGGGTGCATGTCTGCATGGTATTTGTCATATCTCAGATTGCATCAGATGGATATATTGAGTGAGTTCCTCTTAATCTACTAAGATTATTTTCCTTGCTTCTGTTAGAATGATTTCTGAAAGAAGATGGCAGAACTTTTCATACATGTTGCATAATCATAGACCTTGATGATGATTTACTAGCCATCACTTGAAATTTTTTTTAGAAAACTTGTTTTGGCTGCAGTTGATACTACCTCAAAGTATGCTGTCTCACAAGGTTAAAAGATACTCATTTGCATTATCAAGGGATAGGTAAGGAGAATAGAAAAAGTATTCTAGAAAAATATGGAGCATTCCCTTCCCTATGGAGAAAGAGAGTCATTGATCTTAGTCACATGATGTGTTTGAAACTTAAATGTATTAAATGTATCACTTCCCAAAGTTACTCATAAGTAACACACTAAAGGAAGGTGATCTTTTTTTGTTGGGGTGATATCTTGCTATAATTTTTGTATGATATATACAAGTCTTTATATGTGTGTCTTTATTTCACATTTTAGGTTGCTAAACTAATAATAAAAAGTTATAGGAAAACATTAGTGAAACTAAGAAATGTTAAAATTTTTTACATAAAATAATTTACATAATAAATTCTATTATGTCTGAATCTTAAGAAACTAGCCTTGGAAATCATGGACATTGTAATATCTAAAAGTCTTTTAAATGAGATAAATATAAAAGCTTTTTATTTTTTTCAACTCAATTTTCACTTGTAAAAATGAAAAATTAATTTCACATTTTTCCAATTTAAATAGGAAATTATTATGTTGATACAAAATAAAACAAAACAAAAACCCTTCACAACTAAAATATTTTTAAAAGAAATGGTTTATTAGGCTATTACTATCAAGAAAAAAAGACAGGTCCTGGGGCATGCAGTCTTTTCATCAAAGCCTGATATTTTAATCTGTCTGTCTGTGTCAATTAGCTGAAAGAAATGCATGAGGAGGAGTTAGCAGTATGGAGTATTACACTAAGTGAAATAAGTCAGGTGGTGAAAGACAAATACCATATGCTCTCACCTATAAGAAAAATCTAATGAACAAAATAGAGCTACTTGCATGGAAACATAGAACATGATAGTGACCAGACAGGAGAGAGGAAGGGGGTAATGGTGAAAAGACAGGGAAGGGACTAGTTAAAGAATATGTATGAATACTCCACAGACATGGACAACAATGTGGAGATTGACTGTGGGAGTGGGGGGTGGGATGGGAGGGAACAGCAGGAAAAACTGGGACAACTGTAATAGAATAACAATTTAAAATGTCTTAAAAAAAGAAAGGAGATTTAGTAGTTAAATGGTGAATGTGGTGTGTGGGCAAGCTTATGTTCTAAAGACTTAATATCCCGATGTCATGGAGGTTACAGATTACATAGGGAAAAATCACAAGACAGAGTGCTTTAGGTGGTTCGGGGCAGTGCCCAGAGCTGATTGGTGGAAATGAGGTTTAAGGGTCATAAATCACTTCTTCAGGTCTTGAGGACAGCTCTAGGTCTGTTTTGGCGCCCCTCTGTCTGGTTTCGTGGAAGAGTAGCCAGGAGTCATTCCATTTTAGGGCTTAGGAACAGAAACACACTTAAGTCAAGATGTTATCTTTAGCCTTGGGGAGGTCCAGCCCCTAAGACATTTAGTCAGGTCCTGACTACTGTTTTCTGCCTTAGGAGATGATTGATTATCCAGGGGAAAGGTTAGGTCTGTGAGTGTTGTAGAGAGGGATAGAAACTTGATTTCAAAGCTAAAAGAATCAAAGTCATAAGGACCCTCCATTTCAGGATGAACCACCAGGAACATGAGTAGGTAAAAAAGACAAACATGTTCCCTGTCCTGGAGTTCACAGGCTCTTTTATGGAAAACAGTTTAGGCAAGAAAGATATGAGTTTTTTTTAGGGAATTTACATTGGCTATAGATAAAAGGGATGAAAGAAGATGAACTGGGGCTATCTCAGGGATAGCGGCAGAGTCCCCAGGGAAAAAGTGTTCGCTCTTACTGACTGGCTATGGGCAACAGATTAGAAAGTTCATGTGTCAGCAAGAAGTGGAGGCTCCCAAGACATGCTGGCAGCTGGCTATTCTCTTCTAAATAATCTTGGAAATAGTCATCTGGAAGTTATTTCAAAATTCCAACATACATTCAGGAATGCAATCAGTCTTTTGTTGGCTTTTCCTTGTAATTGTTAGCTCATTAACCTTGTGTCTTCCACCCTCTGGCCAACTGTAATTTAATTCAGTTCATCTCAGAATGTTTTCATTGTCATTTGAATATGAGCAAGCATTTTGAGTTAAAGTACCCAAAATATAAACAAGGAAGATAAGGTACACCAGTTGAATTTTTTTGTGTATAAGATTTTGAGAGTTGCTATTTCCTTATTAGTTATCATAAATTTCTAAAATGTAATTTGAAGGACCTTGAATGTCCTAAATGAAATGGACTTCATGATCAAATCATTTTACAAGTATTTTTTTTAGTGCTTGTAAGTACTTAATTGTTTCCCTAGATATTCTTCTAAAATAATTTATAGTCTCACAAAAATCAGTGTTTTAGTTACACTGGTTATGTAAAAAAAATAAACTAAAAATACAATGACTAAAATTAACAATAAAAATAACCTAAAAACGTAATGAGTAAAATGACCAATGTCCTAAGAGCTGGACCTCCCTCAAGGCTTTTGTGAGTAAAGGAATGTTGGAAGTTCTCAGCTAGCAGTCCTGGCCCAGGGGCTCCAATACAGTTGTCATTAGATGGTAGGTGGAGCTACGTTTTTGGTGAATGCAGCAACTGAGAGAGTTCCAGGCATATCTTTCTCTTTCAGTGATGCCAAAGACTCTTCATCTAATCTGAGTGGCTTAATGAGGGCTTTTGAACAGCATGGCAGGAGTCAGACTGTTTACATGACAGTTTAAGATTCTGTGTGAAGATCTGAAGAGAAATGGAGAGAACACGTACAGCCTTTTACTGCGAGTCGTGTACTGTTACTTCCACTGGAGACAGAGTAACAAGCCAGCATAGATTCAAGGGGAAGGATCATACACTCTACTGCATAACATGAAGAGTGACAAAGAGATGTTATAAGAGGAACGCATGTGATGAAATATACTGAGGTGGCTGTCTTTGGAAAGCATAATTTGCCACATTTAGTAATCACTACATAATTTTACTCAACCGTGGTTTTTATTCAATTTAATTCTCTTCATAAATAAAAATGCTTCCCTTAAAAAGTATTTCATTCTAAACAGACACTTGTCACATTAACATTTTGAGCCTAGATATTAATTAATGCAATATGAGGGATAGGTAGATTAAACTAAACAAAAATAATTTGAGCTAAATAGGTACATGAATGATTTGTTTTAAATGAAGAAAAAAGAATAATGGGTTGTGTGTTGTAGATTTTTGATATATCAAACTTTGGAATAACAACTAAGTACGAAGTTGTATGATAGAAATTAACAGGATATGAATAATAATGAAACATACTCCCTTCCTTAATATATTTTACCATCTTCTGAGGTATTTAGGCACATTATTACAATTCAAGATAGAATGAAATATATTTTTATTATACATATGAATATATGGAGAATAGTGACATTAGTAATAGATATAGATAAGGTTAATAAAATGAAAAGACCTAGGTGTTAGTGTTATTGTGTGAGGTGTTTTATCACTCTTGATAACTGCCATTTCAGGTGTGGAAATGGGATGATGAACCTGCTTTATAAGAATACCTTGTGTTAATGATATATGTGGGTTTCATAGTAATCTCAAAGGCATAGTGTATAATTCATGTAAGATGGATGTAATGCAAATGAATTGATTGAAATTACCATAAGTTTCTCATCTCAGTACTAGTTCACTGATCGTTTTACCAGAAGAATTACCTGAGTGGTAAAGCTCCGGAGCTGCAATGCTGAAGTGATGAGCTTGGCCAAAGGATTCATCTTTCCCCCTTTACAAATGAATACTCAGTCTGGATGTTTTAAACATTGAGACGATTAATAAAGATGATTAAGAATGTGGATTTCAGAATCAGGCAGACTGATTATCTTTCTCTACCTTTTAGTGGTTATGTGGTCCCCGGTACTTAACTTAGCATCATTAAATCTCAATATCCTCATTTTTGGAATGCATATGATAATATTTACTTTAAAAGACTTATGGTAATTGTGCTATGAAAGATAACTTTGCAATTATTATCATTATAGCTTCTAAAGCTATTTTTCAAATGTATTATACTACAATCCCTTTCATAGAGATATAGTTTTTATTACATTATGTCCTCAGATTAATTTTCTGGAAATTTATTTTAATACATTTGAATATATTTAATATTAGGACTTTAATGATTTCTTTGTATATTAAATAATATTTTTAAAAATTATTTTATTGTTGTTCAATTGCAACAACAGTTGTCTGCATTGACCCCCCCTACTTCTCCCCACCACCCCAGCCATCTCCACCTCCTTTGCTAGCTTCCACCTCCCCTTTGGTTTTGTCCATGTGTCCTTTATAGCTGTTCCTGGAAACCTTCCTCTCCTCCCCCTATTATCCCTTCCCACCTCCCCTCTGGTTACTGTCAGATTGTTCTTAATTTCAATGTCTCTGGATATTAAATAGTATTTTAATGAGGCAGATCATAGCTAAACCTAGTCCAGTACCAAGATTGCCAATTGGTTTGAATGACAGCTAAGGTTTAGGTTGCTTTCACATTAGTTAAGTACAGAGAAACCAACAAGTTAATTTCAAAAATACTCAGAAGGATACAACTAGTTTTATGCAGATGAAAGTAAATATGTGACCTTCCCTTGAGTAGTAGCCCATGAAGTGTGAGGGGGGACCTGTGAGGTCATTGTAGCTCAGATCTGTGAAATTACTGCATTTTATAGCATCAGATAAAAGCCATGTAGGGGCTGGGACACTGTAACTTAAAAATCCATTCTGTAACCAAAATAGGGATATTCCTGGTCTTTGCTATATACTTATAATTCAGTTTTCTAATTGTAGCATTGGCCCTACAGCAGATCTACTGTTCTAGCCTGTGGGGAGGTATTCAAATTTCCTTACCATTAATTCCACACATAAATTTTAAAACACTAAAGGGAAATTCGTTTGGCTTTTATTTATTCTCTTAGGAGTGACTAAATAGATTGTTGAGTTGAAAATACATTTTTTTCTGCACACATAAATCAAAATTTACAAAAAAATTCCTTAGTTTCTCATTTCCCTTTGGAAAACCATTATATCCACAAGTGTGGCTTATATTTTGACTCAGTGGTTCATGTTAGCTTTCTGTTGTGAAATACTTATTTCCTAAACAACTAATGAAGTGCCTTCAAACGCTTATAATGTAATAATTGTGTCTTTCTTCCTCATTCAGCATTTTGTAGAACCTCAAATGATTCACTAGATTTTAGTTATATCTATTACTAATTATTCTGCATGTACTTCAGTCATGATATATGAAAGAGACAAATCAGAGCTGTATCCATTTATATAATTATATATAAACTTTACATATTTTCCATATGCCAGGCTTTGTCTAAGTACCAGGAATATAATGTTTAGGGGTCCATAATCTGTTGCCTCCAGTGATGGAGTGAATATTGACACTGCAATGATGTACATTAGGATAAAGAGTATTGGTTCTACAAGTGCACAGAAGTGGCATTTAACTTAGAGCTGGGTGATAAAGACACTGTTGCAATGTTTACTTTAGCTGACATGTAGAAGATTCAACAGAGTAAATAAAATGTTCAAGTCTGGATGATAGGACTATGCATGCCAAAAAAAGTGTCTAAGGTATATGAGAAAGCAAGTAGAAATAATAGCATGTTTAATGGGGAGACCACAATGGTATACTTCAGTCGATGTATAGAATATGAAGGGCACAACAGAAGGAGCTTTTATTCTGTCAAAGAGAGTGGTAAACAAATCAAAAAAGACCTCTTAAACTATTGAAAAGACTTTGTCATTTATTAGCTTAAAGCATTGCAAGATTGTTTAACTTTTCTGAATTTAATTTTCTCTTCTCTAAAAATGGAAATGATAATGACTACTGCTATGAATTGACTGTGTCTTCTTAAAAATCTTTATGTTGAAGCTCTAATCCCCAGTGGTAGTACTTGGAGGTGGGCCTTCTGAGAGATAATTAAGTTTAGTTAAGTTCCTAAGTGTAGACCCTGTACGATGAGATTGGTGCCTGGTACATGGGTGAATAGACTAGAGCTCTTTCTCTTAATCATGTAAGGAAGGTAGATGTCTGTAAACCAGGAAGAGGGCCTTTGCCAAAAACCTAACCAAATGGGACCCTGATCTCAAACTTCCAGTTTTTAGAACTGTAACAAATAAATGTTTTTTATTTAATATACTCAGTCTATGGTATTTTTGTTATAGTTATAGCAGCCCAAACTAAGACAACTACATTGAAATATTGCAAGAATTAAAAATCATACACAAATATTTTGTCATAAGACTTTACACATTGCATACACATGCTCAATTTCTTTATGTGTTGACATTTCCATACTTTCTGAATCAACTGGAACCATTATGTCAAATAAATTCAAATAAACAAATACCTTTCAGCCATCTGCTCTGTGCCATTTATCATACCAGAGGCTTGGATATAATACAGGGAAGAGTATGGTCCTGAACCTGATCTTCTTAAACAGGTGATCCTGTGGCTGAAGCCAACACTGAACAACATATCTAAGAATAAATAACAAAATATACAGGGCAATGAAGGCAATAAATCAGGTTATAACGTATGCTAGTTTAATTGTCCAGAAGCTTGCAAAATTTAAGTGAAATTTCAGGAACTCAGAAGAATTAGCTGGGCATAATACGGGTGCAGAGTATAGGCTGAGGACTAAATCATTTCTTTACAACAGAAATAATAGCCTGTGAGTAGGATATGAGTCTTGAGTGACCATGCCATGCTTTAATTAAGTAAACAGCACTCAAAGTTGCTAACATATATGTGGTCAAGGAGGGAGTTAAAGGGGGGAGTTAAATGAAATAAAACTGAAAGAGAAGAATAAGGCCAAGTTTTCAGACATTTCAGAGAACATTAATGGAGTCTACATGGGGTGAGACTTAATCAGGCATTTGTGTCAGATGTCACTTTGATTGTGATTATGCAGAACAGATTAAAGGAATGCAAGAATAGAAATGATGAGTTGGCAGATGCTTGCTCTAGGCTTAAGGAGCAATGATGTGGTACAGAAAGGATAGATATGAGATATGTTTAGGAGTTATATTTAATAGCATTGATGCATACTTGATAGACATAATGTGAGAGAGTATTAGGAAGCATGAGTGGCTTCCAGATTTTCTACTCAAGTAAGTGTGCATGGGACTACCTGTTATCAGTGCAAAAATAAAATCAGCTCCCATGCATATATTCCCCACTAAGGACCCTCAATGACACAGGGAAGCAGAACATATTCATTTTCATCTTGGAGGTTGACTCTTGATTGCTTTCCCTTATATTATTTGACTTATTTGAGGGTGAGAGCTAGACTAGAAAACATTAGTATCTTTTGAAGAGACTTGGGTACCAGCAAAGCTAATAACATTATATGATTTTTGTAATATGTTTTACTATATTAATCATGTGATATATATGTAAATATGCCCTTGTTCCTTCAGAAGGGGGAATTATTTGAATATACATTAGAGCCTCCTCTAATAATGACAAATGCTGATCAAAAGTTTTCAAAGAAATATATATACTGAAAGTTGTAAAATGTATGTCTAGAAAGATGCATGATGTCCATGTCTCATAGATGAGCTGCCAAACCACCAACACAATGATGCCAGAAGTGAAGACTGGTCATAGAAGTCTGGGATCCTGCCTGAGTGACATCTCACACCTTTGATAAGGAAAACTTTGTATTGCATATCAGAGTTGAGATGATAGGTGGATTTATTCTTAGGTATATGAAGAGGAAAATAAAAAAATAACAATAGTGATTCTGAGCTGAAGAATGAATGCGTGAGACTTATTATCTCTTAATATTGTACCCAGATCTTGTTGCAGGTGGTCCCAAGGATAACAGTGAAGAGAATCTAGAATTGTTTTTTCACTAATTTTTGAGAATTGACTAGAGGTTCCTGAATGTTCCTTTTAGGGGGGAACATTTTGAGGGTATTTAAAAATCTCACATTGTTTGAAAAAATCAACAAATTATGAGTATTCATTAGAAAGTATATTAAGTGTTTGATCAGATTGAAACTGAGAAACATTATTTGCTTTGAATATGAGTTCTCTTCTCCAAACTGTGTTTTCAATTCTTAAACCACTAATGGTGAGAGTTAACATGAGAGTTAACATATTCTCCCTAACAGCAGAAGTAACTGATTAAAACATGGGTCGCCAACCTCCAGGCTATATAGACCAGTGCTGGTCTGGGCCTGGTGGGAACAGGTCCACGCAGCAGGAGGTGAGCTTGAATGTAATGCACTCGAATCATCCTGAAACCATCTCCCTATCCCACTGGATTCAAGAAAAAATCATCTTCCAGGCAACTGGTCCCTTGTGGCAAAAATGTTGGGAACCACAGAATTAAAAAATCATACTAACTTTTCCTATTCAAAGTGAGAATTCTGGATGGAGAGAACTGATAATATCAACTTCCTTGTCCACCATACCTACTTTCTTCGTTTTTCTATGATCCAGTCTACTTTATTTTTTTAATTTTTTATAAAATTTTATTTATTTATCTTTAGAGGGGAAGGGAAGGAGAGAGGAAGAGAAATACCAGTGTATGGTTGCCTCTCGTGAGTCCCCTGCTGGGAACTGGCCTGCGACCCAGGCATGTGCCCTGACTGGGTCGGACCACGATCGTCCGGTTCATAGGCCCGTGCTCAATCCACTGAGCTACACCAGCCAGGGCCAGTGTACTTTATTATTTTTTTTATATCTGCTCTTTCAGATGTTTGGTTCATACCCATTACTTACTACTGTGTTGCCAGTCCTACATCTTTTCCTGGCAGATTTTTAGCACTCAGTACTGAGTGTATATAAGCACAGAACCTTTTATTCAGATACAATATGTCTGAAGTAAGAGGAGATGAGGGTTTTGAATGTGAAATGATATGTAGTATGTCATAAACATATCTCTAAATAGGAGACTGGATTCTCACTATAATTTCATAGAAATACATTTGCTCAGCCTCTAATTTCTTGTTGACTATTTTGGCATTTAGCATAGTAGTGCTAAGTATTACAGTATTTATATATTTTCTTTGCTTGCCAAGCTATTTCTTATGAACTTCCCAGGAACTAGTGTTCATTGATTCTGTGAGAATTACAGAGGGCATTGGTGCTGTTAATGACTGGATTTTTATATCTTCTTTATTTTCACCTATAAATTTAATTAGAGCCAAATCTAGGAAGATGTTACCAACAAAGAATGTAATAAATGCTTGATTAATATTTTAGCAACCTCTGACAATTATAGAATTTAACAGCTTGCCAAACATGCTAAAACAAGAGACTCAGTGGTTAAATAATGTTAAAATAATATTTGTGCCTTAACAATGTGCAAATAATATTCTCCATTGTAATCTATACTCTCCTACTATGGCCATACTTATATCAGTTTTTATCATCTAGATTAGGAATAAAATATTGTTTCTCAGGCTATCGGTCTAATTTTAATCCATTTTTATTGTTTTTCAATCACTTAATTTCTCATTAGAGCTCAATCAACATAAAATGAACATGAATGTAGCTAAAGGTATATGTGTCTTGGAAGGTATCCCTGCTTCTGTATTTCTGCATGTTTCCATTAACAATAGAATTATTTTGTCATATCATTTTGAGAATGGAACGGAACTTGACCTTCTTCCAAAGTATGTGACATGGTAATCAGTTGCTATGAAAATTGTGAAGCTCTTTAAAATGAAGCTTTTATATGAAGCTATAAAGTAGTTATAAATCCCTTCACTCTGAGAGGACATGGGTTTGAAAGAAGAGAGGTCTGAATAACTGCCAAGAAATAAATCCACTGGCCATAATCCTTTAAATTCCAGGTGCTAGTGGGGGCTCTACAGGCAGGAGTCAGAGCTAAAGATGGGACTGCCGGGCTTATTAGCTCATTTCAGTCTGCTCTGCCACGGGAAGAGGCTTGCTGGATCAGAAGTAACCCGGACTCTGCTTTCCTCTGTCTGTGGGGTTTTTGGGGGAGGAGTGGGGGCCTTGTGCTCTGGGCTTTGCATGAATGGTGGTTTTCCATCAACGCATTTGTCTCTGACTGCTTTGGGGAAAGAGGCAACAGGCAGAAAAAGACAGAAAGACAGAATACATTTGTTTACAAACTTGGGGGAAAAGTTTGTCTTCCCAAATTTTGCTCTTTGAAACAGATTAAAATACTAGAGATTATTGAGTCAAAAAGAAACCAGTATAAATATAAAAGTGAAATACTTTGTCTCAGTTATTATAAACTTAATGATTAGTCTTCATCTAAAAATAATATTTATACAAATGCATCTAATGTAAAGTTTAGTATAGAAAGTACCAACAAATATTTGCTGAGACAGGGACTCCTAGAGGACTATAAAATGTGCATAAAATTTAAATTTATTATTTCACAATTATAGATAACTGAGATCATATTAAATTTAGCGAAATTTTATGCTGAGGACTTTTTATAAGTATCAAGATAGCAGAGTGATGAAGGCGATTCATAAAACTATTTTTCCCTATCACCTAAAGTCTAATGATGAAAGCTTTAAATGACCAAAATAACTTCATCATTACCCAGTTATATTTGTGTATGTGTGTGTGTATATATATATATATATATATATATATATATATATATATATAACCTGTGTTTAATAATAGGCTTAGGCTGAAGAAATCTAAGAAGACATCTTGGTAATATTTTCACAGATTTACTATTAAAGGAAGACAACACAAAGCTGATTTAAGTTTTACTTTACTTACTACTAAATAAAGTTCTCCAGCTCTAGCCTTCAGTATGTGATCCTGAAGTACTGCTGTCCATGTAGCTTATGGTTATATAGAGATTCTTTTAAGTTTTTTGTTTGGGGGAATATTTTCCTAAATTACTCTGGTTTTCAATATTTCAACTAATTAAGTATCAAAGTGCTCAACTGATTGGGACTTACAATTTTTCTCTGATAAAATAATATATAATTTTACATATTAAAAAGCTCTATATAGTTTTCAAAAATACTGAGGGTAAGCTTTGATTGTTCAGAATATTTAACTATGTCATCACATATTTCTGCGTAGATAAACAGAATTTGGAGTCTGAATGAACATAATACAGGCACTAAGGGAAAAGATAGTGTGGGAGGCAGAATTCTAAGATGGCGCCATGATCACCACCAGGTATTGTGTCCTATGCAGTCCTCCCCCTGCATGTGGGGGGAAACTGTAACTCACCTATAACCAACAGCATGTGACAAAGTTTATGGAATATTAATCTTGTGATGATAGAAGGCTACATCCCGAGAGAGGTGGTGCAAGGAAGGCTGTGTGTACCCGCAGGATTCCATCTTGGTAGTACACATAGAGAGCTTCTCCTGGTGCTTTGGAAGAAGCAGACAGGCATGTGGTAAACTGCCTAAGAAGAGGGTTATATGGCAGAGAGATCAATGACCACCTCTAGCAGCTGAAGGCCACCACCACCTGAGGGACAATAAGAAGTCAAGCCGGGACCTTCAGTTATCCCGTCATAGCCGAGTAAGTTTGCCACAGAACCTGAATGAGTTTGTAAACAGATTCTTTCCCAGCTGAGCACCCAGAAGGTAACTCAGTCTCGCCAACACCTTGATTATAGCTTTGTAGAATCCTGACCTGGGCCTGTGAGCCATACAAAGTATGAGATAATAAATACATGTTGTTTCACGCTGCTAATTTTGTGGCAATTTGTTATACAGCATTCTGGGTACTAATACACCCAGAATATGAGAATTAGCTGAGAAGAACTGAGAAGAGCTGGCATAAAAGTAAACCAGTTTTCCATTTAAACCAATTAGACATTTGTAATACCTCAGTTCTCTCTTTGGAAATATAATGTATCCCTAAGACAAATATGAAATAGTTAAAAAATAAGCGTAACATTTAGAAAATACTTTATAGCAATTACTAGCTATACTTTGTTTTATTTTTCTGTATGAAATCATCAAATAATTTAACCTTAAAATGTCTAATTTCATCCAAGCTTAAAAATAATTTGTGTATTTTCAAGTCCACCAGATGTCCATGGAGATAAATATCTCATTCTAAATCCAATACTCTTTAAAAATTAAGTTTTAAAACATGGTGGTATAAACAGTTCAGCATCTTCTTCACATATTTTACTTAGTTACATTCAACTATATGTTTATGAAATTAGTTATTTCTTTCAGCATTGTCATAGAACTATTGTATTATATCCCCAAATTGCTCTTTTAAAATAATAGTCTGCCTGTTGGAAATCTCAGCACAGCTAAACATTAAACGGAGATTATACTGGTCCTTACCTCTTGAGTTCTCATTGTAAAATAGGCAAGAGCTGGGTTTCTTTAAAAAAGGAAGCATTGAAGCTATTGATAGCAAAAAATGTTAACTCGGGCTACCTTGAATCCTGACAATAAAATCATGTTCAAATCGAAACCAAGGTTGTACAATGTGAAATTGTAACAGACGTATTGGTGTGAATCCAGATGGCTCCTCCACCCCAGGTACCTGGTGGAGGATTTGCTATGGGTTTCCACCCAACAGCTTTGAATCTCAGCTCCAAATGACCCTGACAATAAAAAGCCTAGAATAGCTTGATCCCAGGCAACTTAGTGAGACCCTGCTTGTAATGAGCGGGGACATTTTAATAGCACTGCAGAAGCTTTTGTTCGCTAAAGCTTTAATGTGGGTTAAAAAAAAGGCTTCCCTACTTCTCTTTACTTTGCAGTTTCTACTGAATCAATGACTCAGTCCTCATTCTAGGACAGGCAACATTTTCTCATCTCTTACTTTCTCAATGAAATACATTTGAGATAATATATTACTTAGTATTGGTTTCTTTAATTTTAGTCAGATCCCCTAAAATGTTCCCTAACAGCAGACTGGAGTCTAAGGCTTTAAGAATTATTCTACATAGTTAATATACTAATTTGCCAGAGCTGGTGAAGAGCGTAAGAAGCATTTCAAGTCCTTTTATAATCAGAGAAGTAGGTTTGCATTATAATATAACATAAACCTGCTATTTGTAGGTATAATATACCTACTGTTAAAACAAGTCAGGATTTCAAAAAATTACATACAGAAAATAAAATGTCTGTTTTTGACCAGCTCTTTGCTTTTTATTGTTCATTAATTGCCAGTGCACAGATGAACTGGCATGGATGCCAAAGGCTGTGGCAATTTCACATCTGTATGTAGGATATAACTGATTTTTGGCATCCAGCTAAAGCATTATGTGTTTCTATTTCACTGCTCTGTAAAATTCATGTTTATGAAAAATTCTTACAGGGTACAAATACAACTAGTTTTATGAAATTTTATCATAACACAAAAATATGTATTTTGTACAAACACAAACAAAATACATGAATTAAACATATTCAGGTATTTATCTGTGAAAGAAAATGGGGAATGAGAAGAAGATGTGCTAAAAAGGAATATAAAAAGTAAAAGGTTACTCAAAAAGACATCGGTGGGAGTGGGTATTTACGCCACTCTCCCTGCTGTGATAACCGTCAAATTTATATTCAGCACAATATTTCCAGCGCACATGGACACGGGGTGTACACACTGAAATGCAGTATCTAAGAAAGGGTGAATACTACTTTTCTTTAACTTTAAAAACTTGACAATTTATTTGATTTCACCACATTTGCATAGATTTTATGATTAGCACTTTAAAAGTTGTATAACCATACTTAAAATTATATAATATAATTTACATATCTACTTTTCAACTTATGTTTGACTTTAATGATTCATTTTTTAAATGTATATAAGACATCCTTTTCATTTTCTAAAGTAGGCGAAATCCTAATCTTCAGTGTTTAAATATTTAAATTCAACCTAATTTCACGTATGTGTGATTAACTGCTGTGCTTCTAAGAACACGTTCTCCTCATCAGACTTTGTGCTATGCAGCTTACCTCATGTAACAGACCACTCTTACCTCATGGAACAGACTGCTCTGTTGTAAGCAAGGTATGGAGCTCTTTTACATCTCTATGACATGATAGAAAAGACATCTTGTGTAGATGAGGACAATGGGTGGCACAGCTCCACCTTTACTGGGAGAAAAATTACTTCTTCCTCTAGGTAGAGCCCAAGCCAGAACATAAGGACTCACAAAGTGAGCACTTTGGACTTTAGCCCCAGTGACTCCTCCCAGATGTTTACCCATGACCTTGGGTAAAGGTAGCCAAAATGGAAGCTTGGGAAATTAAGGGTCTCAAACCAGTGTCCAAATCCAAATCTCTAACTTTTAAAGCCCTTCTTTCTCTTTCTCATTTCCAAGAGAGATGGTCATCCCTATGTAAGTAACGTTTTCTTCAGCACTTCCCATATGCTTTATACGAACTCAATATATGCCAGACATCTTGTAAAACAATAGCTCATATGCACTTTCTGCTTAATCTTAAAATACTAATTCTAACTTATTTTATATATGAGAAAATCAAAGCTTAAAAATGAAGCAGCTTGGTGAAGGTCAGCTGGCTGGTAAACTGCAGAATACAGTTTCTGCCTCCCATCAGCTCCAACCCAAAAAGTGCTTAGCCGCGGGATTGCGCGGTATCACGGCAAGCCTCATGAGCTAGACCAGGGACCAGGAATCTCGCTGTACTACCATGTGCAGTGAATGGACACAGCTTCAGTTTCACATTCCTAGGCCCACTCTATACCCTTGGACTCTGAGTTTCCACAAGAATCTGCATTTTAACAACCACCCTGTGACCCTTATGCAAATAAAAACTTAGCACACGTAGCATGACTTGTCACAAGACACCCTTGCCTGAAATTCTACAGTAACTTTCTTCTGCCTACATGATCAAATTAAACTTTAAAACATTGAATTACTAAGATTTGCTTTATCTGGGACTTGCCCCATATGCTGCTCTCTCACGTTTGTACCCATAACCAAAGGATTTCAAACTTTGTGTTAAAATGTTAATACTAGTACCTAAAATTACCAAATATATACCATGTTTCATTTACTATTATGAGTTTTGCAAAGTAAACCACATAATATACCACATTTAAATATCTTAATAAGCCTGTGGGGTAGGTATCAATTACTATTCTAATATCCCGATTAGAAATCAGAGTCTCAGAGAGGTTAAGGAATTAGTCCAAGGTCATAAAACTATTAGACCTCAGACACTCACATGCCAGCCCAGCACATCTGCATATGATGCCGACGCATTGCCCAAATTACAGATACATTCACAGAAGCGTGAGGAAGCATAATGAGTTTAGAGACTAGCAAGCTCCTCAATAACATAATTAAACAGCTTTTTCAATTATCTGTGATCTTTTGCTCACTGTACATAAGGAGAAAGTCAGGTTACTTGCCAGGTTACTAGCTACAAGGGGCAGAGCTAGAAACCAGAGCCAAGTTCAACTCCTAACTCTTCTGTTTCAGAACTTTCTGATGCTTGCTCTTGATACAGTGTGGTACCACTCATTCATTTTGCGGGAATCATCTCCTTTTGAATAAGTTGCATATTTCCGTTGTTGGATTCCAATCCTAAGGTTCATCCTAAATCGCAAATTATGAGGACATATTTATCTGAAGCAGAAGTATTTTCTTTATTCTTTTAAAAAATTATTTATTTAGCCCTGGCTGGTGTAGCTCAGTGGATTGAGCACGGGCCTGCGAACCACACGATCGCGGTTCGATTCCCAGTCAGGGCACATGCCTGGGTTGCAGGCCAGTTCCCAGCAGGGGACACACCAGAGGCAACCATACATTGATATTTCTCTCCCTCTCTCCTTCTCTTCCCCTCTAAAGATAAATAAATAAATAAATATATATATAAATTAAAATTATTTATTTATATTGTTTATGCTGTTACAGTTTTTCCCTGCTTTTCTCCCCTTCCCAACCTCCATCCAGCACCACACTTTTCCTCCCTAAGTTGATCCCCTTTTTGTTGTCTGTGTCCATGGGTTGTGCATAAATGTTCTTTGGCTAATCCCTTCTTTGTGAGTTCTCCTGAGAGTAACAGGTACCTAATCTATAACGATTCTTGTTCCCATAGGTATCTCTCACTCAGTATCAATTTTCAGACTTTCTTGTCCTAATGTAAGTGCTCTGTTTCATGTTCTTATCCTGACTGTTGTTTCTGACCCTTTAAAATCTGCCTCCTACGCATTCTGTCTGCCATGTGTGCCCTTTAACTTTCTAAGGAAAGGAGACATTTTTTTCTTTACTATGGAATAAGTATTCTAAAAAATATTTTTTTATTTATTTTTTGAGAGAGGGGAAGGGAGGAAGAGAGGGAGAGAAACATCAATGTGTGGTTGCCTCTTGCACACCCCCTACCTATGACCTGGCCTGCAACCTAGACTTGTGCTCTGACTGGGAATTGAACTGATGACCCTTTGGTTCCCAGGCCAGCACTCAGTCCACTAAACCACACCAGCCAGGGCTGGAAGGGATATTTTCTAGTGTTTAAAATAACTTATCTCAAGGATGCATTAGGCAATCAAGGTATTGGCATGTTAGGTATGTACTTTGTCAATAAAATAATTCAATGTATCAAACATTTACTTTATATGTGAGACTGTTGGCTACAAGCAGTAATGCACACAAAAAATAAATTAAACAGAGTCCTTTATTTATGAAACTGAAATCATTAGGGATGTTAAGATACAGTAAAAAATCATTGTGTCATCTGTAAAAGTTCCCATGATAATAATGAATGGCCAGTTTCCTTAGACCAGTGTTTTCCATTCCTAAAAATTGTGCAAATAACAACCAGAATAGAATAAAATCTATTTCTGCAAACATATTAAAACTATAAATTCCCCCAAAGTCACAACATAAGTACTTTGTTACATAAATTATATGTATGCATGGATAAGGAAACATCATTAATAATGATTATTTGAATATTTATTGTCAAAAGGAATGTCCATGATATTTTTTCAAGATAAAAGAAGGTTAAAAATGTGATGTTTACTGCAGGATTTAAATTGCTTTTAAAATGTATGTCTAGGAGAGAAAAAGAGAATGATACAGAGAGAGAGGTTTGAAAATGTCTAGAGAATCACACACGACATTTTTAACAAGAGTTATCTCAGGGCACTGGATTTTTCAGTTACATTTTCCTTTTGCTTATTGTATTTTTAAATCATCTCTCTAAAATTTACATACATTTAGGCTATAGTCTATGGTGCATTTTTGTTTCTTATTAAATGTAGTTTTCCACAAATCTAAATATACTAATACAAAAAATCAGCTATTGTCATCCATAAGAGTTCACTCGAAGATATCTAATTCTTCATAGGAGGTGATGAAGATATGAATCTTTCTGTATACTAGCTGCCTTTGTAATGTGTCATCAAAGTTATAATTAAACATTACCAGGAATGAGACTGACTTTGTCATCAATTAAACATACATTTAATTCTTCTTATTACTGGAACATCTTTATGCAACCAGATGCTTTAGTTAACCAATGATGTCAATGTTTGGTTTACTCCACATATGTGATGTTTCAATGAGTTAAAAAAGCCCCCCCCCCAAATAAAATATACACAAGTTTGTTTAAACATTTATTGATAAAGCCTTCCTTATTAAAACATCCATTTTAAGCATTTAAAACTTCAATTTATATAATTGTAAAACGTGTACAAATCCTTACCACTGGCCCCCATCTTGTATGTTTTGAAGAAAACAGATTCTTCAGTTTCTTCAAGTCATAAATAAAATGAGAGCAACTAGGATATGCTTAAGGGCTCTGGGTTTCGCCTGTGACTTTATCTCGTGATTAACTCATACACATTTTACTACTTGACATTTATGACACATTTGGCCGACCTTGGATTATTTGTGCACTCATTAGAATTTTCCCCTTTCCTCTAGAAAACTGAACTTGCAAGATAAATTAATTATGCAATAAGAGAGATGTTACTCTCTGAGAATGTATGTGTATAGATATGGCAATGTTCTAGAAGCACTCTGTGCTATTTTTTTCTTGAATAGGATGAGTGTATCATCATGATAAATATTCCACTTTGTCCATGAAGAAAACATGTGCTATGGGATTCTACACCTTGTCATTTCTAACCAACCTTGGGATATTTGCTCTGTCACAGACACTACTATAATATTTTTGAAATTGTTCTCATTTTTAGATTCTTTTTTTCTCAGAGGCTCAGATGAATGTGTGGCCAAAATGTGATATGGACGCAAATCCTACACTTGGGATATTCCTTAAGAAATGTATACCTGATTTAGACAACAGAATGCTTTTCTCCACCAGTTTACATGTCTATTTTCAGAACTTTATTGTGAGGATCTTATGTAAGGAACAAGGAACTTTATTGTGAGATCAATAAGGAATACACTATAACTATTTAAAGCATGTTTCTTTGTAATGCCCTGAGTCACACATGCCTATACAAACCTAAACAGTCTACTTTTAAGCTCCTATAAGAATGTGTGAAGTTTCCTTATACACAGAAGATGTGGAGATAGGTAGGGCTTAATATGTGAGTGTGGATTGAGAGGGAGAAGGAGAGGGAAAGAGGAAGAGAGGGAGGGAGGGAAAGAGAGAGAGAGGGAGAGAGAGAATGAGAATATGATCAAAGGGGCTTAAGAGATTATTTTGACTTGTCAATAATAGTGTCTTTAAGTAAGCTGCTAAACTTCTTAGTACTGATGAAGTAAATCAGTAAAAACAACCATGCAAAAAAAAAAAAAAAAAAAAAAAAGCAGAGAATCACCAAACTGGCTGCGAGGACAAACTACCAATAAAGCAGCCCAATGCCAATGATCAGTAGGGCATCAATTTGTCTTTTGAGCTGTAGCACCTGGTACTAATTAGTGCAAAGAGCTCGGCAATCCCTGTGTGGTTAGCACACTCAGCTCTCTCCTGTATGTGCTGTGAGAAGCAGGACAGCTAATTGCTGTTGCTTCAGTGCCAGTGAATCAACATGCTGAGCTAATAGCGACAGATAGAGGGCAGACAGATTCCTGCTAGCGGCTTAGAGTTAGTTGCTTGTGGTAACTAAGGCAGTTGGCATATAGCTCAGAACGGGGAGAAAGAAAGAGAGTATGCCTTCTGGGTTCATTTTGTTGAGGTGTTTTTCTTTTCCTCTATAATATCTTCTTGATGATACAAGACTGGATATTAATGCCTCACAGACTCAAGAAGTGTAACGCGTGAATGAATCGTTTGGACCTACATTATGAGCCCTGGTTGTTTTGAAAGAGATGTGCAGGAGGCAGCCTTGGCAAAAAAAACTTGCTGCATAATCTTACATGGGCTAAAGATGAAACTTTAACCTGGTAAGTTCTTCCTCCTCCCACCTCCTTTTCTTTATCTGTTGAATTTAAAGCTGCAGGGAAG
This sequence comes from Sturnira hondurensis, assembly GCF_014824575.4. NCBI lineage: Eukaryota > Metazoa > Chordata > Mammalia > Chiroptera > Phyllostomidae > Sturnira > Sturnira hondurensis. The sequence goes on from NW_028089315.1 coordinate 808,929, forward strand.
CACAGAGAAAGTTAGGAGCTTGTTCCAGAGCAATGGGTCTCTGTCATGCTTCTTCCAAAAACAGAGTAGTAGTGATGTACAAGTATTTATCTTCTGGGAGAATGAACACAGGTCCTTGTCCTGCTATTTTTCCTGATTACTGTGCGGCATCATAATTTTATTGAGATGTCAAAGCAATATTTAGACACACGTGTAAAATGGTAACTCTGTGTGGTTAGTCATTTTTTTAAAATGTCACTCCTCAACCATGTTCTTTGCTTCTCTCTCTCTGACAAAATATAGAAAAAGAAAAAGGGCCAAAGTATGGGTATGCTGTGTTTGTTTGTTTTTGTATGTGCAAATATATGTGTATGATGTGTTGTGTGTGGTAGCTGCTGGAGGTTGTATGTAATGGGTAAGTTTAGGTGGCTAACTCTGCATCACAAATAACAGCATTATTTTTGTGTTTTGTTATAATATAAAGTTACCTGATATATTCACTGCAGATGTTTTAGGATATCTGCTTTACAAAAATAACTTGGAGCATTTAGAATTTGAATCCAGATGGACTTTATTCTTATAATACAAAGTTAATAATATATAGTACTAACAACTTTTCCCCTTCGTGGTGTGGCCTTTAAAAACATAATTTGATTGAATGTGGGAGGTGGGGGATGGGTAAAGCAGGGTGGAGGTAATGGGGGGAAATGGAGACAACTGTCATGAACAACAATAAAAAAAAGAAGCACACTTTGGTAGTTACAGAAAAGGAGGGCCCTGAGAAACAAGAGTCAGGCCCAGCCTGCTGGTTCTCCAGAGAGTATCGGTCGTGTGCACAGGTGGTCATCGGTTTGATGGAGTTGTAGCATGTATGCAGACAGCCATTGTTAACTAGAGGATAATGTGACGGCCTCATGTAAGGTTAACTCCAAGTCCTTACTCATTGGTTTTCACAAATAGAGCTAATTGTCAAGTGTAGTAACCAAATACTTAAGGGGTAGAGTTATTGTGTGGCTTAACATGGGAGAAGCAAGTAATTTGTAAAAGACGAATATCTGAAGCATAGAATGCTCCTTGTAGTTTTCACAGCAAGTTTGAATTTTTTGTATATGCTCATGTGAACTTATTTTTGTACTACCAATTGGCTCTTTTAAAACTTTCTTTAGTTTTCTTTAATTGCAACTAAGTCAGTGTATTTATCTGTACACGAGTCTTCAAATTTCAGCAACCTGATCTCCTCAACTCTGTACTCATTCTCCTATGAAATAAAAGGGGGACTTAATGTGCACCTGGTTGCACTGAGTGAGGACACCCTCACCTCTCAGCTGTTGCAATAATGCATAGAGCAGGGGGTGTGAATTCCCTCACTTTGCCACAGATGACCTCTAAACATTAGCCGTTAAAGGACCTGAATTGATCATGGTATGTGCTATCTTACTGTTAACTACTTGTTTAGAATATTATGGGGTAGAATTTTTAGTATTCTTTATAAAGAGTTTTAGATAAAAACTTTCATTTGCTAAGATTTTTGGAATAATATATCCATTAAAGATATTATTTGACGAGCTTATCTAATTAATGTGTAGACTATAAAATTAGTTCAAAAATGGTAATATTTGTAATTCTAAGAAGAAATAAGCTAGAGTTCAAGTTAAATGTCCATTATAAACTTTTTTAGTCTTTCCACATTTAAATTTTGCATAGTACGCATTTTGTATTCTTATCATCCAACTTTATAGGCAGAGGAAGACCTAAACTGAAGCCATTTGTAAAAATTCGCCAGTATCTGGTAAACAGCCTTAGTTTGAAATTAAATGCGAAAGGTAATTATTATTTTCTTGTCGAAACAAATGACTATTTTTCTTTAATCATAAAATGTGTCATGCAAATATATGTTGAACAATTAATTATTCCTGTCTATAATCACTTGAACACGTGGGCTTTTACCTCATGAATAAATAATAAGCCTTTATAATAAAAGTAAAAAGTGAAACTAAAATAATAAAGCAATCCCCTAAATGTGAATATTTGAATGGTAGAGGAGCATATTACCCCTACTTTAAATGTGCAGGTATAATTTTAGACAATAAGAACTTTGATTCCTATTTACTGAACTTCTCGCATAAACCAGCTATTATCTTAACTCCATCCTCGCACAGAAGCCCCTGTATAAATTTACACCTTAATGTAGCCTGGACAGCAGGTATAAATATATGGTTTTAACTTTTACTAAGGATTCCAACCTAGGAATAAATTCAACTTAGCAGAAACAATAATCTCAACCAAGAGATTGCTTCTAAATCAACTGGGCATGTTTATCGTCTAAAAGTTTAATTTTGCTTGGAACTCTGGGTTTAAAGTAGGTTTTAGTAACAATTTTATGTTTCTCTTCTCTCCTTTTTTAAAGAATTGTTCTTACTATTGGCATCACTGGTATTTTTGAATGCTGTTGTCATTCTATGTCTCACACATATGTGGAAGGCTATCCAATTATGGTATTTAAAAGATAATTTTACTTGACGGGAATGACTTTCCAGAATGTTTTTTGTTTCTCCCAACTAAAACTTTGTTTGGATATAGATATGATATTTTATCATGGGTTTTTTTTTATTACTGTATAATATAGTACAGCATAGATTCAAAAGTAATGGTGACGCATGGGGCTTCATCTATCAGTTTTGTGCTTCACTGAGTTACATGAGGAGGTGATGGAAGGAACTATGAGAATTCATTCGTGCTCATAGTTAATTTTGAGTGAAAAAATAACTACTACAAGAAATTTATAGCAAGATTATGTCCTCTTGGTAGTCTCTGTATAAATGTCAAAGGTTCAAACACTCAGAAACTGAACTAATGTTTAACTTTCATATAATTTGAATACTGGAGCCACTTGGATAGAAATAAAGATAGGATCAGAGAATATACATAGAGATTCCAAATGCAACCATTACTTTCTTGCACATAAGAATGATGTGCAAGGTAAGAAGGTAATTTTGAATGTGAATATGAGTAGCATGACCTTGGAGTAGAATCACTACCTGTAATGTGTAAACCAATCACCACCTGTAATGTACACACCAACGTGTCAGCTTTACAGATAGTGAATATGAGTATCACTTGTTCTTAGTCTGCAAATAAGTCACTAATGAATGAGATACACACACACACACACACACACGATGTATTCATTGAAGTGTGGTGCACAGGAACTTCAGATTCTGGCATAAACAACAATTCTTCCCCTTGCGCATTCCCTAAGTATTTTTGAGTCAGTGCCCACATTTGTGAAACTCGGCCTGTTGGACTTTTTGTAAGGAACAGTTAAGAGAATGAATAAAAATATTTAAATTGTTAAATGATCTAATGTACAACTAATCATTCTAATATTCTGGCAACTACTTCTTCAGATTTTTTGTTGTTGTTTGCATTTCTACAACAAACAATAATAGCAACCAAATGATTTCCCATCTAACCAGTAAAAGTTTCTACCTGAGCGCTGTAATGGACAAATTTCCTTTTATCTCACAAGTTGTTTAAAGGTTGCACTCAACCTTAATATCAGATCATGGCTATTGAAGCAGCAAATGTAAAAGGCAAAAGCAGTCATTACTTCAAGAAGCTAAAGAATATAAAGCACTTCTTTCCTTCCACCTGGTAAATGGAAAAATCCAAAGCTTGTTTATTGTGTTGTTTGATGGATAAGAAATTGACAGGAGGTGTAACTTCGTTATGGCCTTTAGCGTGTAAACATTCTCAGGCCACGGCAGATGTGTAGTTCCCATTACTTTGAAAAGTCATTCATTCAAATGCCTAGTGAAAGGGTGGGTTTCAGACAGAATTAAGCGCTGTTTCCTGAATGGGAAGACGACGCTGTGTGCGATGAAGTGCATCATTCAAACCGGAGCTCAGTTAATGAATGCTCTCCCTGTGGTTTTCATGGAGGTGTCAGAATGAGCCTTTTCTGATTCTGCATCACTGAATCCTTATGGAAATGCAAATTGTTTATCCAAGGACACTGACTTTCCTTTTTGCTTGATCATTTAGGGGACTGATTTCTTCAACCTTACAGCACACCACTGGAATCCAGAGAAGGTTCATTAAGACAGATGAGTGGTTGTTATTTTTCTAACACCTTAAGTCACTGTCTGTGAGGCAGAGACACAGAGAAGTGAGAGAGATGCACAGAGATACACAAAGAGAGACGCAGAGATGGTCATTGAAGAACGAGAGAAACAGAGAAAATCACACAAAGAGAGATGAAATAGCCCTGACCAGTGTGGCTAAGTTGGTGGTGCATCGTTCTGCAAAGCAAAAAAATTGCCAGTTCTATTCCAGGTAGGGGCATATGCCTAGGTTGCGGGTGTGGTCCCCAGTCAAAACATGTACAAGAGGGAACCTATTGATGTTTCTCTCCCACACCGACTCTTTCTCCTTCCCTTCCCCTCTCTCTCAAAATAAATAAAATATTTTAAAAATAGATGAAATAAAGTTAGAGACAGAGTCAAAGATGAGCAAAAAACAAATGAGGTCAGAGAGAGGGACTAAGATACACAGAGAAAAAAGGGAGAAAGAGAAAAGGAGTCAAAACAAAAAGTCAGATAGAAATGGGCAGGAAAAGACAGACTGGCAGAAAGGCATATGGTTGAAAAAAGAAAAAAAGGAGAAGATATATCGGTAGGGGAAGGAGAATAGAGACAAAACGACTGAGGACAGAGACAGAAAGGGAGATTGAGAAAGACAGACAGAGAGCAGGGGGTGGAGAGGCAGAGGCAGAGCCTGAGATCCAGAGATGGGGAATGAGACACAGAGGGGGTGTGTGTGAGAAGATGAGAGGAGAACAGACGACATGGAGCTTTAATTCTGCTCTAGTCCCTTACTAGTGACGAGCTTGTTATCTAAGCTCTCAGCCCTGGTTTCTGTCTATGGAAGTTTAGCAAAGGATTAATTCACATCTATAAATCATCCTAGCACAGGACCTAAAACTAAGAAATGTCTCAGTAAATGGGGACTGATATTTATCATCAATTCTCATCAATGCCCAAGTGGGATTCCAGCAGTATGGGCTTCAGAGTCAGAGCTCAAGTCAAATCCTGGCTCACCCCTTGTGCCATATGGAATATAGCAAATACTTTCACATTCATAAGCTCCAGTTGCTTCACTTGTGAAGATATTATTTTCTACCTCATGGTCATGCTCTATGAATTAAATAGAAAAGTATATTTCATCTGGAGCTTTGCACAGTTTATTTTAGTAGTTCTATTCACTAACTCAGTGTCCAGAATTTAGTGAGTGTTCAATAATTATTTAATCAATACATGCATATTTGCTCTGAATATTAATTTTTGAAATGGTGTTTTGGAGTTTTAATATAAAACACTGCAATAACATAGCCAGTTTCCTCCTGTCTGCTCTGCAGAGAAAGGTGGTATTTATTTGCAGGACTGCTATAACAGAGCTCTTCCTGCTATCCATCCTACTTTCTCTTTTTTAAATATTTTATTTATTTATTTTCAGAGAGAGGGGAAGGGAAGGAGAGAGGGAGAGAAATATCAATGTGTGGTTACTTCTCATGTGTCCACCACTGGGAACTGGCCTGCAACCCAGGCATGGGCCCTGACTGGGAATCAAACCACGATCCTTTGCTTCACAGGCCCGTGCTTAATCCACTGAGCTACACCAGCCAGGGCCCATCCTACTGTCTTAAGAACAAATAAAGTAATAGTTATGACCAGGAAAATCTTTCTTTTCCTGGTGGTGGTGGCTTTTTGTCACTTTTATTTATGTATTTATTTCACTTCCTTAATACAAGGAGTATTTGTAGAAGAGGTGGCTGGTATTTGGAATATTTTTAATTAAAAAAAGTGAAGATGTACTGAGGGAGCAGATGAAGTTAGAACAATTAAGTTAGAAAAAGGCAGCAAACTGAGGAGTGAGAAAAAGGATTTTGGAAAGCTGATATAAACGTGGGCCTACTTTTCTGAATTTCAAGAAGAGATGGCATAAAGGGGCATTAAAAAGGATATGCATGGTTTATAAATGAAAATGTGTTTTACAAATGCACTCAAGTTATTTGCTGATGATATAAGGTAAATTATGGGAAGGTAAAGTGCTTTGCCAAAATATTAACTGAAAGGTTCATAATTTCAATTACAATTTTTTTATTTTTTTATTTCTTGACTTTTTAAATACTTGACTTTTTAAATGAGCTCTCTTTACTAAGTATGTTCCTTATTCATGGCTATATTTAGAGGAAAGTACACTAATAATGTGTGTAAGAGTTTGATTTGAATGTTTTTTATCTTCTGCCTTTGTTGTGCTGTTAAATTAGTTCGATAAATAAATAAGTGACTAAATATTGAATATCTATTATATGCAATAACTATTCGTGGTACTTTTAAATATGTCAAGGTACAAGGTACTTTGTACCCTGTACAAGCTAGATAATGTAGAACAGAAATTTCTTTCCCTGTTAATTTCATGTCTGAATATCTCCGCATGAGTCCCTTCATCTCATAGGTGTTGACAGTCTATTAAACAACCTTAGTTTCTAGCTGATGCTAAAAGCATGGAATAGAATGCTCTGTTTTGGAACATTAGCTATTGTTACCTAGACTTGCTAATACTTTACAGAAAATGAGAGCAAAAATTTTAGGCATCTTTACAAGGTTTATTGAGAAATTTTCACTTGGGATATACTGAGTTCACAGTAGCATGCATTATATGAATTCCTGTTTTGTATTCATATATTAATGTTAAGAATAGAATAAAAATTCAACAGAGCTTTAGATAATAAGGCTTCATTTTAATATAGTTGCAAACAATTTTTTTCCAGTGATGGTAACATCAGTGGAAGGTGTGTAAATAAGGAAATGCTCAAGCAAAGAATAAATTAAATGAGCAAGGAAATGCTCAAGCAAAGAATACATTTCTGGTATTTATGTGTCACCAATGGCAAGACTCTGAAACACACTGACAGTCTTCTGTGTGTGAGACTGGCTTGTCACAGGTGGGCTTGACTGTGATGCATTCAAACAGCCGTGGCCTTGTGTTTTATGACCCAAATCTGGGTGAAAAAGTCTTCAAAACATTTTCAGAGTGTCTTCAAAACACTCTGCCCGGCTGGTGTAGCTCAGTGGATTGAACGTGGGCCTGTGAACCAAAGGATTACAGTTCGATTCCCAGTCAGGGCACATGCCTGGGTTGCATCCCAGCAGGAGACGCATGAGAAGCAACCATACATTGATATTTCTCTCCCTTTCTCCTTCCTTCCCCTCTAAAGATAAATAAATAAAATATTTTAAAAAGAGCACACTCTGATTGCTAAGCTCTGGGGCAGTTAAAGGTTTAGGGGAAGACTGTTCAGCACTTGGGGAGAGAATTCTCATAAATACCCTTGTTAAGGTGATTCAGCTAACATAGCAAGCCTCCCCTGCTTCTCGTGGTACATAATTTGATTTGCTAAGCTTCTCATACATTCTACAGTCAAGAGGCTGATTTATATTATCATTCTCTCCCCACTTTTGCCATTTTCTATGTAATTTTCTGTTATCAGCCAAATAAGTTACTGGTTTTCCACTTGCAAACATCAACAAGCTTGCTAAAATCACACATTTTTTCCCACCACTTTGCACTTGTGATTTAATATTTATTTTACTACCTTTACTAAGTTTAGTTTCTGGAGGGCAACAGCTAAGAACTTTGGGTACTTTTGATCATCCTTCCTCTTAATGTTATAAATTTACATTTCAAAATAAAGTTAATAAAAAGTAGCTTTTGGAGTAATAGTAAAAGAGTCATATTTAAACATGGACTAAAAATTAAAAGGTTCATTAAATGTCTTCTCGATGACAATATATCAAGAAGATATGTTGTGATTAAATCACTGATACTTTGGAAATATTTGGTTTTTTAACTTACTAAGTTTATCTTAATTGCTTGCTTGTCACTGAATTATATTTGGAGCAATTAAAAGTCACCTCCAGCATCTATTTTTTAATTAAAGCACAAGCACACACACACACACACACAGACTGGCTTATTATCACACTTATTTCTGCTGCAATGCAGTTTAACAGTGAACATGGATGTTGAAGACATAGCGGAAGGAAGAAGTAAGCTGTTATATAACTCTTTGGGAAATTCTCTCTCCTGTAGTTTTTCAGCAAAGGGTAGGAATTTAATACGGAACAAATAGAAACAAGATTTTTTGGATAAATTACTGCACTAACACAAAGAGTATATTTTAGGATGTTTTGTTTGAAGGCAGTGGTCATATCAAAGAAATTCTTGTAAATGTTATAAAATATCTTGGCTACATCAATTTTAGGTTATTGGTATTTTTAAAGCCACCCACTATGTTAGCAGTGCTTTTTTATGTAGGAAAAATCACCCCAAATTCCTGAGGCACTCATCATTTCCTCCTCTCTCACAAGGAAAGTGATATTTTTTCTTGGAAGTCTCATAAAGGAAATGGCCAAGGTTCTAGGGGTCCTTCATTCTGTAAAGAATGAGATCCATAATTTTGCATTCAAATTCAAGGGCCCAGTAAGTGATTTATGAAGGCAGTTTTCCTTGTGTCCATTGTGATCTGGCTACCACAACCACTGCTTATCTGAAATGCCAAATACCAATGTCACCACTGACCCCTTAACTGCTAAATTCAGTGGAAGATTTCAGGCCTTGTCTTACTTTCACCCATCTGCATTATTTCATATTGCTGACTACTCCTTGATCTCTGAACCTCTCTCTTCTCTTAATTTTTATGGCACGAATTTTTCTCTTGTTTTATTGTGTTGCTTTCTACATCTTAGCTCTCAAGGCACATTTCAGATTAGTTTTCAGGTTTGCATATGTCTTATATATTAGTGTGCTCAGTTCTTTATTTCTTTTATTTCACATTACTTCTTATTCAATTTATCCACTCTTAAGTTCCTAATTTCTTCCTGCAGATAAAAAATAAAATTATATCTCTAATACCTATAATGTGTATTCCAAAGCTCAGTCAGACCTGCAAAACCAGCTCTCTTGGAACTTCCATTTAGGTATCTCATGGTTATTTCAAACTCCTTAGTCATGTGACTAAGCTCATGACCTCTTCCAACCCCTACTTCCCAACCTCTCCTTCTTTTTTCCTGTATTCTTATTTCAGTAACTAATGACAACCCATATCAAATCATTCAATCTCAAAACCTGTGTGTCAGCCTTCTAGGTCTTTCTCACCCTTTCTGCTCCTATCTCATCGAATAACACAATCTTTCTGTCAACCCTACACATTAAGAAATGGAGAATCAAACACCCCTTTCATTCTTTCCTGAAGATCGTCATTTCTCAACTAATACCCAACTCATCTGTTTCCCCCTTCTTCACTTTCTGTGCCTGTTTCCCTTTCTCCTGCCTCCGTTTTTCTACAATGCTGCCATTCTCATCATATCCCTGCCTTGTTAAGATACTCAAATGTATTATCATTCTATTTATCCAGCCTCTCCCTTGGAATTTCTCCCTCTGACCAATCATGTTTATGCAAAAGAAAACGAAGGGAATGCACTGTTCTGTGTAACTGAGAGTGCAGGGAGGTAGATGAGGATTGCTACACGGATTTACATTTCGCATGAAACTGTAGGATGCATCTCTTTATTTGCTTTCTTGGGTGACTGAGTATGTTCTCAAAATCTGTGTATATTGGTTCTTGGCAGCTTTGAGCTCACACCATCACTGCACCTAGTACAAAAGAAGATAAGAAAGTTCATATTCTAATAATTCAACCAACAACTTTTATGTTGAGTCTGCTTGGCTCTGATTTACTTGAATGTTTCATCGACCTTATGGGTGAATGGTGAATAATGTAGACTGCCTTAGTCTAAGTTATATGCTATACTATTGGTTCCTGGGTACGGGTTAGTTGTAGAAAGTATAGACATATTGTGACTTAGCTTGCAAAAAAAGAATTTTTGAGTATAACTAAGGTGAAAGACATTTAATTGCCTCTTATCTAGAACCAGATTGGTTAGTCTTTTGACACTAATGTTGGCTATCACACAATAATGTGTGAATCCTTATACATCTTCCCTAAAATGTTAAATACAAATACTCAAAATATATATCCTCTTTAAGTGAAGGACTGTAACATGAATCATATATACTTCTGTATGTAATAACCATAAATAAAATACATTCAGGTCTGTATTGTAGGTCATCATGTTCAATCATTTAGATTCTTGTGGAATATATTTTTTATCTGTATGTAGAATATTTTTGAAATGCTTTAAACTTTGGTGTGTGATTTATAAACTGCTTTTAGCATGTATTTGTTATCAACTCTTTAGAGATTTCTCTCTAATTTTTAAGAATGAACAGTTTAATCAAATTATTTTATGTAATACACTTGTAAAAAAGAAGATCAAGTCCTACTTACTACATTAAAATTGACATTCTATCTGAAGGTAAGATCTTCAAAGGCAGATAGTTTAGGGACCCAGTTTTTGATGTTACATATCTAGGCTACACAAGCAAAATCTAGAGCAAACAACTCCAATCATGTTATATAGCATTATGGATACCTTTACATAGTTAACCTTGGAAGGAGTTAGCAAACCTAAGCACAGTGGTTATGAACCACAAAAGCATTATTGTAGTGTAAAGATAGTATCAGTGCCTGCCATGCCATATTGGATTTTATTCTCATTATTTTAAAATAATAAGAATTGTTGTCTTGGTAACAATACATTCTTAGAGGAAGCAAACTCTAATAAAATCACGTATTAAAGAATAAACTATAAAGAACTGTGGTTTGTCTTTTCATTGTATTGACATGGATTCAGGAGCCTGCATCTCACTGTGTTCCAGGAGGCATCTCCTTCATTAGAAACTCTGCTACTATATTTACATTTTCCATAGTTATGTCCCCAACAGCAGTGACCTGTTTAATGCCATCAATTGTTTATTAAATGAATAAATCAGACTTGTTTTTTGATACAGCTGTTACTTATGACTAATCTATACTTCACACTTTTGATTTCTATAAATAAAGCATTGTTAGACATTTGAAATCTGAGAAGGGTGGATTCTCAGAGAATACTGTTGAGAGTATATTGTCTGTGCTTCATCTGGTCTTTTGACAGAGTCTTTATGGGAGTCATTCTGGGAGACATTCTTCTGGAAGCCTTTATTCTAACTGGTGGCACATACTGAAGCAGTGCCATAACCAAGTGCCTGTGCTTGGTGATCGAACATGTCACATGTGATTCTTTCAAAAGTTGCATTAGAGGGTTTGACTTTGGACTTCCCGAGTGATGTGATTTTCTTTAAAAACCTCCTAACACTGATGTATTGATGAGAGCACAGAAATCGTGTTCGCTAGTTGCCAGTTTTGCTTCATACATTTTAAAATTTCAGAATGATGACTGATGGCCATTATGAGACATCCACTTCCTGTAACCCAAGAAATCAGTCATTTTTTTTATTAATAAGCCTGGAGAAGTGAGAGAGCACCTTGTGTCATAAGTGTGACCACTTAATTGAATAAATATATGAGTAAATATAGAATTCACAAAAAGCACTTGGGTATATGTGTATAGAAACTCAAGAGCAAAAAAAAGAAGAAAATCTTTAACAATAATGTATCATCTTACATAGCTTTAAATATTGTTTATCTTTTCTTCAGCTAAAGTTTGATATATTTTGGTATTAATGATCAATATTTATCAATATTGATAATATATACTTTTTCACTTTAATGAATCAATAATATATATATACATAGTTATTTAAGCTTTATATAAAATATTGGGAAAGTTTAGGGTATTTACCATTTGACGTCTTCAGAGATATTGAATAGGTATACATATCTAAGCTAAGATGCCCTTATTGTGCACAGGCAATAAAAAAACATCCTCATTTAAAAGACATATAGTGATATTTTCCCTGGCTGGTGTAGCTCAGTGGATTGAGAACGGACCTGCAAACCAAAGGGTTGCTGGTTCAATTCCCAGTCAGGGCACATGCCTGGGTTGTGGGTCAGATCCCCAGTAGGGGGTGTGCAAGACACAACCACACATTGATGTTTCTCGCCCTCTCTCCTTCCCTTCCCCTCTCTATAAAAATAAAGTAATTAAAAAAATAAAAGACATATGGTGATATTAAAAATATATATGCATATGTGTGTATACATGCATGTATGTGTGTGCATATATACATATGCCTATATGCATATATGTACACACACATATATCCCTGTGCCCGCTAATTCTAGTTGAATCAGTATAATCTTCTTTAATCTACAAAACCATGGACAATATACTTGAATATGAAGAATGTTATGTATTTTTTTCTGTTTTGCTCCTTTACCTATGGCAAATTCTCCCAAGCATTGATTGGATTTAGTTGGTGGAAATTCTCAAATGAAAACTGGATTTTCTGTGTACACCCTACTAATGACTCTTTTATATATATGTAAAAAACAAGCTCTTTTATGTTTATTATATATATGAATAATAAACATTTTAGTCCAAATGAAGATATATATGTATGTATATATGTATATATATGTATGTATGTGTATATATATATATATATATATATAATCATTTTATAATTGGATTGGTGTTTTCATTATTACATTAGCATTTTTATCTGAATATTTTGAAGAACAAGAGTAAACAAGCCTTCCATAAATATGGTCCTAATTTGATTGGTTTACTCTGGATAGTATATTAAAGTAATACCTATAAACTTTACAAGTATTTTTTTAGTTATAATTATTTTATTTTTATACATTTTATCATTATACTATTGTTTTCCTATTTATAACTATTAATATAATTATATAGATACACACCCAATAGTTGGTTATTCTTCACTAATTTTTGGTGATTCTGACTTGATGTTGTAATTAATCATTGCCATTTTAAGGCGTATGGACACAGATGTGGGAAGGGTGATCAGATATTAAAAATCAGCATATGGCTCTTGTATCAATTGCCTATTGCTAAAATAATGCTGTGTAACAAATAAGCTCAAAACTTTCGTGCCATGATTGAATAAGCAATTGTTGCTCCTGCATCTGAGACGGTCCCCGTGACAGCTCTGTTGACTTAACTGGGCTCACTCCCATCTGAGTTCTGGCTGTTTGTTAACTGATCTGGATTGAACTTAACTGAGAATACTGGGGCTACTTGGCTGTGCTTCATATGCTTCTTGTCCTCTTGGCTCACTTGGCATGTTATCATGTTAAGAAAAGAGAACAAAAGATAGGGCAAGCTCAAACGCTGAGTGTTTTCAAGCTTTTCATTGGTTAAACTAAGTCATATGGCTGAACTCCGAGTGGGAGGATACTGTGAACTTACATAGCAAATTGAGAGGATATAGGGAATGCTGAAGAATAGGGGCTATTTGCATAGCTTATTATCTATAATATGTATAATATATTACCGTAAATGTTCATTTAGAAGAATGTTCAAAAATTGGTTCAGGGGTTCATATAGCATTTTAGTCGTGGATGCAAGAAACGAGGGGATTTAAATGGTGGTTCATTCCTGGAAGTCGAGTGTACAGCATTTCTTAGAAATATCTCTGTAAATGGAAGGACCCCAATAACTTCCTAGGAATAGAGTTCAGGATCTTGTTCTGAAGGAGAATTAGCATACCCTACATGGTAACTACATGGTCAATTAAGACGGGGGCAAAGTGACATTCTAGAACTCCAGAGTAGGTCCAGAGAACTGGAGAACACGCCAAAGTACATGTGGATTGTCGGAGACCACATAGACTACTTCTGCTATGAGATCCAGTATCAGGGAGGACAATTGAGGAAAAATGAAGCACCTCATCAGTTGTGACCCTGCCATTAGATTCTAGACAATAATGAAAAATTGATTTCTGAACTCTTGGAGTTGAGAGAGCTAAGGTTGTTACTTTTTGTTGGTGGTGGTTTTAGTCTAGAATAATGAGAAATCACATAGGACCCTTTCCTGACTCCCGACAGGAGTTGGGTGAGGGGCACTGGAGATGCTAAATTTATAGGTAGGGCATGTAGGGTGCCTTGAGGGTTTTGTCCCCATGCCGTTTCCAGCTGTTTCTATATCCCCAATCATACTGGAAAGTCTCCGTGTCTCTGCTTCATATGGAGAAATATACACAAGGGTGGATATTTGAGCATAGGATGTCTTTTCTAAGATTTCTGTCCCTGACGACAGAGATGAGAGGTAGTTCTTAGCCCTATGGCAGGATTTAAGATTTCTCTGGAGAACAATGTACTTTTTAAATTTTTTTTTCTTGACTCAGCCTGAGTTTACAGAGGACTAGAATAGATGGGCTTAAAAGATTTGGGGCCATGTACATCTATGTTCATCCTCAAGCTGATTACACAGAGGAATTGAGATAGTCTGCCTGTGGGTTAAAGATGCTGGGGAGCCCATGTTCCCTTAGGAACATTTAGTCAGACTCAAAGGGGACCCAATTACACTTACCACAGGTGCGCAGGGGCAGACCTGTCAGGTGTTTCTTAAATAGACTCTCAGGAAGTTTATGAGGTGCTTATTAGTCATTACCATACCTAGGAGATTTAATGAAAAGGCTAGAAAAGGAAGGTAGGAAAGGGGGATGGGATGGGGAAGAAAAACAAAACACTTTTTATTCAAATGTTAATTTTAATGTGTAGAGCCAGATAGAACAAGGAGGAAGAGATTGAGGCAGACCCCCGTGGATCAGAAAAGATTAAATGATTCATTTTCTGAGCACCAAAGTTTCTAGAATAAGCTATTATTTCCCAAGGGGAGTAGAGAAGGAAAAACATTTTTATACACTAGAGCTAGCTTAATGCCATCTTCACTTCTTTTTTGTTTTTTCTTCTTCTTTGTTTGCCTCTGACCTGATTTTTGAGTCACATTTGGACAGTTAAAGGTTCTCTTCTGAAATGCAGGCATACTTCTCTCACTGGACAGAGGTATTTTGGGTGTTAAAGAAAGACTGAAGACTGAAGTGACAGGTGGAAAGCTATTGATGAGTTCAGCATGGAGTAGAGTGAGCTCCATGAATTGGAGGCCAAAAAATTAAAACAATAACCTATATAAAATAATTTGTTCACTTAAATTCAGCTTCTAATTACTCAGGCCAAAACCAATATGGTATAAGATATGAGGAAAGTAAAAAACATTAACATGCTTTAATATATGCTTATATATATTTATGTACATAAACATCTACTTTTTGCCTTGTTTCCATTTTCTCATCTGATAATATCCTGCCAGTTTTCCTTGGGGGACACCCCTCTCCAACCACAAATTCTAAATTATGTGGTTTGATTGGTGATATCCCACCGCCCTGTTCCATGAGTTCACACAAGAACAGGCACGATGACTCGGAAGCACCGTTGTTGTTCAGCATAGGAAATGGGTCCCGATTCAGGCTAAATAGAGCTAATGGGCTTTTAAAAAAACAAAATGCATGTTTTTTGTATCACAGCAGGAAAATTTTGCTGTAATTCTCAGGAAAATGTCATATTTCTACAAGAACAGATGCACACAATACCTGCATATACCATGTGTTAAAAAATAATGAGTGCATCCTACGTGCATAGTTATTTACCTAAAAATGTGCCAGAAGCAGGGTTAAATCTGTTGATTAGATACATTGCAACCCAAATTAATGTTGTAACTTCAGAGTGTACCCCCTATGTATGTACATTTACTTTTTTACTCTGCATAACCCCAAGGAGAATAGGAGTCTGAGATGATAAAGTTGGAACTAGTTCTTTTCCAGGTCTCCTGAGGCTGGCTGTGTGTGGTTCTGAACACGGAGCACTAAGAATATATGTAGTGACTGTGGAGTCCAACATGGGACACATAGGAAGAAACTGGAATTGAGAGAATGAGCTTTTTCTCAGAGAAAACTGGAGATCCCATCCTTTCAGGGAACTGGGCAACTGAAGCATCTTCCTAGAGTACTCCAGCATCATTTTAGATTATAGAACTCTCTCTTCCTGCATGTGGGGTGAGACTAATTCTCTTTTGGACTATCTGAGCTTTCAGGAGATTAGGAAACGTTCAGCAGAAAGGGGGAGACCAAGTGAGGGATTTCAGAGTTCTGTTCTACTAATGCTGGTGAATTCTTCTGTAACTAATTGGAATAGAGAGCTTTGGTGATTTGGTACTTTTTCATTTTATTTTGACATATATTAATTGAACGATGCTTTTTTGCTACATGGGAAAACACTGATATTCATTTGGAGTTTATATTTCTGAGTATTAAATGAAATTCATACATAGGCATTTATTAGCTTAATTTTAAAGATGTAGAAACTGAGGTTCACAGAATTTAAGTGAAACACACTGGTGGTAAATTGGGAGGTCAGGATTAAAACTCAGGTATGCCTCTCTTTAAAGTCCATGCTTTTTTTCACAGTATCATGTAACTAACATGAATTCTTATGGAACCGTCAACATTTATCCTTCGACTGAATATGTCACGGCTACTCCTGAATGAGTGTCAATAGTTCTTTCCATAGCACGTGACTAGATCATCTGTCCCACACATCATACTTCCACAGGCTAGTCAGTCCTGATTTATAGATTCGTCCTGTACCTCACTGATTGAGGATCGAGTTTTTTTAGGTCCCTTATCTCTGAGAGTTACAAGCTTATTTGAATCGTTTGTCAGTGTGTTTCCCCTGTACTTTGACAAACCTAAATTACTTGAAGTGGTGCAACATGTCTTTGTAAGGTTTCTTCCATCTAAATGTAAACACATAACAACAGCTGTTGAGATCATTCAAAGATGGAATTTTGTGTTTGAAACATTTCTTCACATGGGTAATTATCTTTCAAAGCACTAGCTTCCTTCCAGAAGAAAAGATGTGTTTTGAGGAAGCAGATGGTAAAGATGGTTAGTGAGCTACTCTGTTTAAACCCGGTGGTAAGTATGAAAATTTAGAGAATTGATACTTAGTGGTTCAAATATTGAAAAATAACAGAGTTTATTTTAAAAGAAAAACTGACATTGTTGTTTAGAATATGTTTTTCATGGGATCAATAATTCATGTACATTTATTAGAAACATGTGTTAGTGTGATTGCTCCTTAAGGATTACTTCATTTCAGTGAATGACATTTCATTAGTTGTCAAATAGAGTAGCATTTTAATAGTAACAATGCATGAATAAATATATTAGGAACAAATATATTTTGATAATAAGTACCCTGTGAAAGGCATTGGAATATGAAAATATTATATTCAAATGTGGTGTCTTCCTAAAGTTGATAAGTATCTACATAAATTTGTTAATTTTCATGAGCAATGTATAGGTCATCTAATCTATGTCTGATATTTTACAAATGGCCTAGATTTCAAATGTCTAATGTTGCAAAACTACAGAAGGCCTTTATTTACAAAGGGTTTCCTTCAGTTAGAAATGAGAAAGAAAGTAGTATCAGTGGTGAGTTTTCCTTGTTGAACTGTCAATATTCTTTACTGAAGATATTATGTACCAAGTTCTCTCCAGTATTTATAAATTTGGGACATTATGGTAATGCTGTTTTTCTAAAGAACTTGCTATTTTGCTGCATGTTAGGTTTCTTCTCTGATTTTGACCTTTATTGCCAAACAAATGTCTGTATCTTTCACTGCTATTGTGATACCAGCTAATAAATGTTTCCAGAATAGTTGGTTTTCACTTGTCAGAAAATGCTTTACATTCCAGAATTTCCTTTTACAATTGCTTTATCAACTGATGAATACAAAAGAGGCCACATTTTTATCCCGGTTAACTAAGATATAATTAACATATAACTTCATGTAAGTTCAATGTGTAAAATGCATTAATGCGTGCCATTTATATATTGCAAAATGGTCATCACCATAGCATTAACTAATAATGCCACCTCATCACATAATTGTCATTTTGTTTTTGTGATGAAAATATATAAGATCTATTCTCTTAGCAACCTTCAATATTATTAGCTGTAATCACTATGCTGTATTTTAATTCCCCAGAATTCATCAGTTTTATGAGTTGAAGTTTGTACACTGACCAATATCTGCCCATTACTCACCTCTCCCCAACACCCTCATTATGGGTAACCACCACTTTGCTCTCTGTCTGTCTAAGCTTGGCTATTTCAGACTTCTTATACGAGTGATATAATACAAAATGTCTTTCTCCAACTTATTTTACTTAGCTCTGTGCCCTCAAGATTCATTCACGTTGTTTCAAGCAGTGGTATTTTTTTCTCATGGCTGAATAATATTTCATTTTGTGTGAGTGCATGTGTGTGTGTCCAGAATGTATGCATCCATTTAAGATGAAAAATGCAGACATATGTTGAACAAGATACAAGATACAAGAAACATTGTACACAGGACAATGACACCTCAGTTTCCTTTAAAGTAGGCACCTTAGGACCTCACACAGTTTTCCCAATAGCCATCAACTGCCCCGTAATATTTTCCTGATTATCACTGAAGGTCTGAAATCTCTTCCCTTTGAAAGGTGATTTTAGTTTTGGGAAAAACCAGAAGTCACGGGGCACCAATTCTGGGCTATAGGGGGGCTGAGTCACCTGAGTGATTTGATGTTTGCCAAAAAAACTGCAGGAGACATGATGCACGAGCAGGCACATTGTTGTGATGAAGCTACTCGTCTCCAGTTGCCTATAGTTGAGGCCTCTGAATCATCTGAATAGTTTCCATGGATAAATCTTCAGGGTTAACACATAATTTTGTGCAGATTTCTTTGTCTTCTCGCTCAGTCATTTTGAATGTGATGGCCACATACTCACTCCATAGCATCTACCACCCCCACTGACTAGTACAGTGAAGTCATCATTGTTCACACATCTGTATTCCAGTCCACTCTCCTTGGCTGCCAGGTTACAAGGATGTTGCATAGACCATTCTCATTATATTAACAGTGTCTGGAGTTTTTCTGGACACACAAACATATACATGTATATATGTATATGTAATATCTTCTTTATATTCATTCAGAAGAAGATAAAGAAGATATTACATATACATATATACATGTATATGTTTGTCCAGAAAAACTCCAGACACTGTTAATATAATGAGAATATATATACATTCAGTGAAAATGCATTCATTCTTTATTCATTCGATGCACATCAAAAGATGTCTGTACTCCCATGTTCATTGCACATTGTTCACAACAGCCAAGTTATGGAAAAAAAGTTCACATTTTTATTTACATCTCAAATCATGGTGTCTCAAGCTCTTTTCCTCAGCTAGAAGCTTGATAGTGTTTTTTAGAGATCTCTTTTCTCAAAATATTTCCAAGAATGTCTGATATTATCAGAAGAGTTAGCTCACTTTTGTCAGATTACATTGGTTATGTAATGAAATAGCACACTATTTATTAGCCAGGATTATAAAAAGTAATGCACAAAAATCCCCATCTTCAAGGGGGATATTTTGAGAGCAGATGCTTCTGGTACTCAAAGTCTATATATTTTGCAGGAGACAGCTGACCCACAGTCAACCAAATGGTGAGATCTCAGCGTGTCTCAAATATTTCTGTATTATATTTGAGATCAGATCAGTAACTTTCCATGGCATTCAAAGTATAACAACAACTGATTCACAGTTTTCTCTCTCTCAAATACATCCTTCTGGTGGTATGGGCTTTCTTGCTGATATTCCTCAAAGGAGATCAAGCATTTTCCTAGAAATAGTTTGTGGCACATTGAACTAAGGACTTTCTTACTTATCTTACTTGGAGGACAGTGAGCAAGTTCAAGAACTGCCTTGGGGAATACATGGTAAAGTTATCACTGCAATAGAATAAAATGTAGTAGGGGCGAAACAATTTATATTTTTCTACTGCTTTGTGTATGTGCAGACTGATCAGAAATCAAACCTGTAACCTTTGGGTGCACAGGACAAAACTCCAACCAAATGAGCCACATCTACCAGGGCTCTCGGTAACTTTTAAAATATTTTATCTCATGGCTTCTCAGCCTTTTGGCTAAAATCAAGTGTAGTATCTGTTCTTATCGGTTTAAAATAGTTTATCTTAGTATCATTCCTGAAATATATGTAGCTTCTATGAAAACAAATATAAGAGGAACAAAGTAATGTTGCTTTTATTCTGAGCTTAAACAACCAACTTGGTCTAGAACAAAAGGGATGGCCCTGGCCTGGTGATAACACTCCATTGGTTGGGGTGTTGCCCTGTGCATCAGAAGGGTTGGGGGTTTGATTCCAGGTCAGAGCACTAGGTTTCAGGTTCAATCCCTGGCTAGGGTGCTTATGGAGGCAACCTATCCATGTTTCTCTTTCACATCTACATCTCTCTCTTCCTTTCTCTCTTTTTCTTCCATTTCCTCTCTCTCTAAAAATCAATAAACATATCCCTGGGAGAATATAAAAAAAAAGAATGAGTACAGGTCCTTCTCATACACTTGGTATGCTGTGTTATTATGATTTTTTTGGTTCAACTAACAGAAACCAATAGTAGCCAGTTTAATCATAAAAGAAACTTATCTGGAGGATATTAGCCCACAAAACTGATAAGAAGGCTTGAGAATGAGAGTGGTACATAAAAATGCTGCAGTAAAGCACTAACGGTCTAAGTAGAGAAAACAAATTGACATTGTGGACAGAGACTCACCAGTTGAATGAAGTCCATTCTTTTTTTCCAACTCTCATAATTCAAATTACTGGGAATGAGAGTAGGATTCACTTGTGTTCTGCTACTTCTCTGTTGTGTTCACCTTTTGGCTAGATAAGAGCAGGCCTCTTGATTTACATATTGAAGTGTATAGTGGAGGAGCATCAGGGTTTTGTTATCAGTGGAATGTGGAAGGAATGCTGGGGTGAAAAAAAGTTAATCACAGTTAAATGTGCTCCTGTGTATGACTGAATCTCTATCTTGTTTGCTCCCAAACCTGGCAGAGTTGAGATTATAAAGTATGGGTGGCAGTAGCCTTGATGTAGAATTTTGCTCATCAGGGTAGGCTCCTTATTCCGTTATGGTATATTTTGGCTCCAGAATGTAGTCATCCTTCCCTAAAATTTGGTCCTAGGAAGCTCCAATGAGGTCTATTTTGTTTTCATAGTCCTGCTACTAAAAAACATAGTAGACTTCTCTATCTGTCCTGAATTAGAAGTTATAAATATGTAAAAGGAGAAATCTTTCCACATGCCAGCAACATCTAAGTCCCTTAAAACAAATACACTGGAGGGAAGGGGTGGATGAAATCCATCTGTCCCTCTGAGTAGCAGAACCAATGCTGCCAATGGGCCCTTTACACTGAGATACTAGAGTTTTTCACTCTGATATCTCAACTTAATGGGAATCAAATGTAGAGTCTCAACCTCTTCATAAATTGAGTCAGTTGTGACTGTGGCAGTCAGTCTGCAATTATCAAGGGCTTTTAAATTTATTTCAGTAATTAAAATACCATTCAATCTGACCAGTCAAGAGTAAAACAATATTAAGGAGCATTTCCTTAAAAAATTTATTTAATGAAACCTGAAATAATACTTCCTAGGTATATTCTAATATTAATGAGGATTAAAAATTTTCACTGTTCTTCTAATTCATTTCTCCCAAATTTCCCCCTTTATTCTTCTCTATCCCACCCATGCCCACACTCCCACCCCACTCCCACATCAATTCCCACCGTGTTGTCCATGTCCATGGGTATATTTATTATTCCAAAATTAATGCAAAAAGACCAATAAAAAACAAAAGCATAAATGAAATGAAACTTGACCTTACAACCTTTATTAAAGTAAGCAGAACAGAAGTTGCTCACAAATTTTAAGGCCATTTTATTTTGTAGTGCTTCCATACAGCAGAATATATTTAATTATAATATTCTTAGGAAACAGTGCTCTTAAATATCTATGAGCCTTGGCTGGGTATGTCAGTTGGTTAGAGCATCGTTCTGAACGCCAAAAGGATGGGGGTTCAATTCCTGGTCAGGACATGTACCTAGGTTTTGGTTTTGATCCTGGGCCATCGTGGAGCGAATGGGAGACAACCAATCAATGTCCCTCTCCCACTTCGATCATTTTCTCTGTCTCTCCCTTCTTTTCTCTCTAAAATCAAGAAACATGTTTAAAAAATTAAATTTCCACAAAACTATTAGTGGGTTTGTGACTGACATTTAATGGAAGGAGTCACAATATTCTCAAAATACTTGGTTCATGCACAATAAATAGGGGGCCTATAGAAAACACCTACCACTTTGCACTAGAAATGTAGGCTGGGGAGAGCAAGGAATCCATCAGTACATTTTGCTCTGATCAAATTCTCATGTTGAACTTCCCAAGTCAAATACCTAGCACTTGTGTTAGCAGTGTTTTCCTTTGTCTCGCCTATTGTCCACAGATCACTGCACAGTCTGGTGAAGGGAACTTAGGGCTTGCATGTGGTAACTGAGATGTTCTAGTGACTCTTTCCTTGTGTCACGATGTCTTGGCTAGTATCTTCTCATCCAGTCTGCACACAGCACGCACGTAATTAATAACTCTTCTCAGGGTTTTCACTTTCGTCAGCTCAGATCTACTAGCTACTAGTAGATCTCCATGCTATTAGCTGACACACTTTGGAAAACTCTCCTGGAGCCTTCCTTTCTGGCTTTTCCATAAATGACCTATATTTTATGTTGGCAAAAAATAAATCTGTTTTAATTTTTTTCAAATAAGTGAAAA
Organism: Sturnira hondurensis; assembly: GCF_014824575.4. Classification (NCBI taxonomy): domain Eukaryota; kingdom Metazoa; phylum Chordata; class Mammalia; order Chiroptera; family Phyllostomidae; genus Sturnira; species Sturnira hondurensis. The sequence continues at coordinate 831,575 of NW_028089315.1, forward strand.
AGAGAGTTACATAAATTACTTAAAATGAGAAACTCAATCAAAGTTTTTGTGAAAATGAGCAATAGAGGAGAAAGAGCACCTTGAAACTAAAAACTGGCAAGCATGCTGGAACTGGGTGGATTATTGAACTGAAGCAACTCCAGGGTTGTGTAAATCCACGTTACCTTCTTTATGTCTGCTTTATTGTGTGGAGAGCTCCCCGCATTCTTGAAATTCTATTCTAACCTAGATGAAGTGACTGACCCTCCTGCAGACAGTCTTAGCTCCTGCTTTCACCCCACCTTGAAGTACTTCTTAACGTTTTTACTGGGGAGCTTCAAGATTGCTTTTTACTTTTTCAATAGAAATATACTTGACATGTGACATTATGTAACTTTAAAGTGTACAACATGTTGATTTGATACATTTCTATTGTCAATGTAAGAAACACTCAAACCTGTAGAGAACATTTATGTGCATATTTGAACCAAACTGATGGTAATGGCCAGGAAGCAAAATCTCAGTGGATTGAGAAATGCTCTGGAGAATGGCAGTTTAGCACCTTATTTTATACGTTATAATAAAAAGATGATGCTTAAGGGTGTTACAAGAAATTCACTGGTGATAGATTGGGGGAGCAGGAGAAAGCAAAGTGGGGGCAAAAACCTCTGGGATTGGATAAAAAGTAAAACAATAGACACTTACTTTTACACAGGTGTGTACAATATAGCCAACCGTCAACAATTAACAGGATAATAAAAACAATGAGAGGATTTATGGGCTCTCTCTCATGCAGGGCCTGTGCTTTGAGAAGTCCAGAAAAAGGAAATTTGACATTTCAGAGGTATGTTGTTGTACATGCAAAAAAAGACAGGATCAGTTAAGGTAGAGACTGACCTTGTTAGGGATAAATATTGGCCCAGGACATGATTACCCACCATGAACTATTTTTAGTTAGAAAGTTTTAATTTCAGAGCATCCTACGTGGTTACTTTCTTTCTTTCTTTCTTTTTATTTAATTCTTGTTCAAGTAAAGTTTTCTGTCTTGTATTCTCAGCCCTGCCCCTGCCCAGTGCTCCCCACCTCCCTCCCATTTCCGCCCCCCACCCTTAGTTATTGTCCATGTGTCCTTTATACTTGTTCATGTGAGTCCTTCCCCTTTTCCCCTGTGATTCTCTCCCCTCTCCCCTCTGGACCCTGTCAGCACGTTCTGTATTTCAGTGTCTTTGGTCACATTTTGCTTGCTTGTTTGTTTTGTTATTTAGATTCCTGTTAACTGCAATATCATATGGTATTTGTCTTTCACTGCCTGGCTTAGTTCACTCAGCATAATGCTTTCCAGTTCCATCCATGATGTTGCAAAGGGTAGGAGCTCCTTCTTCCTTTCTGCAGCATAGAATTCCATTGTGTAAATGTACCATAGTTTTTTGATCCAGTCATTGACCGATGGGCATCTAGGTTGCTTCCAATTCTTGGCTATCGTAAATTGTGCTGCTATCAACATCGGGATGAATAGGTTCTTTTGGATTGGTGCTTCAGGGTTCTTAGGATATACTCCTAACAGTGGAATTGCTGGGTCAAAAAGCACGTCCATTTTTAGTTTTCTTAGAAAAATTCCATACTCTTTTCCATAGTGGTTGTACCAGTCTGCGATCCCACCAACAGTGAACTAGAGTCCCCTTTTCCCCACAACCTCTCCAACACTTGTTGTTTGTTTCTTTGTTTATGGTAGCCATTCTGACTGGTATTAAGTGGCATCTCATTGTGGTTTTAATTTGCATCTCTCTCATAGCTAGTGATATCGAGCATCTTTTCATGTGTCTCTGGATCCTCTGTATGTCCTCCTTGGTGAAGTGTCTGTTCAAGTCCTTTGCCCATTGGTCTCTGAGTTTGTAAGCTGCCACTCAGGCCTCCTCTGAGCTTGTCAGGTTTAGTATGTGGCTTCTTTTCTCCCCCAATATATTGCATTGCAGTAGAATACGGTGATGGCCGTTGTAGCATCTGCCTCTATCATCTGGCATACTCATCATTTCTTTTTTGTGGTGGGAATAATTAAGATCTCATGTCTTACTAAGTTGGATGTTTATAGTATGGCATTATTGTCATCTTCACCGTATTGTGCGTTAGATCTCCAGGACTTATTCATCTACCAGTTGCACCTTTGTAACCGTAAAGATCTCTCCTAAATCCTGACCACTCAGCTCCTGGTAATTAGGATTCTACTCTCTGTTTTCACCAGTTTGGTTTTTAAGATTCCACATACAAGAGATATCATACAATATTTGCCTTTCTGTCTGGCTTATCTAACTTAGCACGTCCTTAAGGTCTATGTTGTTGTAAATGACAGGTACTCCTTCTTCCTTTCTCATGGCTGGATAATATTTATAATATACATATTATATAATTATAGTTATAATTATTAATTATATTAATATTTCTTAACCCATTCATCTGTTGATGGACACTTAGGTGTTTGACAAACACATAGACCAGTGGAATGAAAGAATGCCCAGAATTCCACCATTACTTCTATGACCAACTAAATTTTTGCCAGAGGAGCCAAGAACACCCAGTTGGGGAAGGGTAGTTTCTTCAACAAATGGTTTGGAAGAACTGGATAACCACAAGTAGGAACAGGGAACTGCACTCTTGTCTTACAACACTCACAAAAATTCACAAGAAATGAATCCAAAACTTAAATATAAGACGTGATACCATAAAATTCCTAGGAGAAAACAGAAGAAGCTCTTGATATTGGTCTTGGCAATGATTTTATGGATCCAACATCAACAAATCAAACAACGAAGACAAAAATCAGCAAGTAGGACTACGTCAAACTTAAATGCTTCTTCACAGCAAAAGAAACAATCAACATAATTGCTCTATAATTCCCAGAAACTGTAAGCCGTGTTAACTGCTGACAGCCTCAACTCATTCCCGGGTCAGAAACTGGCTTCAGCTAAAGGGAGCAGCTGTGACCCAAAGCACACTCACCCTGCCGTGGGCCAGGTGCCAGTGACTGGTCTGGAGTAGAGTAGAGCATGAAGTATTTGGGTGAAGTGGAGCGTGTTATATAAAGATCCATAACAATTGCCACCAGGTGAAACTACTCCTAGGTGTTAATTCTGAAAGGGTTGCATCCAAATAGCTATTTTAAAATCTGTTTCCAGAGCAATCAACCTAAGTCAGTCACCCTTCATATTTCCCAAATCCAATCAAGCATGTCAGGCAGAAGTTGATACTTAATGAATGAAAAGATTGAGACAATTGCTATCATCAGCATACACTTATTTTTTTCTTTTACAATATATTTCTTCTCCCCAGACCCCTTGTTGTTTCTCCCTACAGCAGCCCCCACACAGCCTCCAACCTCCTGTTGCTGTAATTGGACTATCTCCTTTCTTGGGAGGCCACAGTGGTAGCCTCACTTACCCCTCCCTGCCAGAGACGCATGAAACAAGCAACAAAACTCAATAAATCAAGCCTAACTCCTAACAAAATTATCTTCTTTGGTTGGGGGGGGTGGATTCTGCTTGTAGGACTATTTGGGTTTTCTTTTGTTTTGCATTTTCTTTCATCTGAACTGAAAGAGAAGCGTTCAGGAGGTGTTGTCACACGCATGAATCATCTCTACCAGAGGCTGCTCTTTTCCCCGTGTGTATTGGTGCTGACCTCCGTGCAGAAGCTTTATAAAATATTGGGGTAGAGTCATTGCCCCAGTAATTAATTAGAGGATAAGCTAAAGTTGGAGGTCTACTGGCATAAGCTTCTTTTGAATCTTTTTGTTTGTTTTTGATCGTGTAGATGCAGTCTTGCCCAACAGCAGATAAGTGAGCTGAGCTTCTAGACCCCAGATAATTTTAGCTGAGACTGGTCAATTTTATCCACTAGTTTGATGAATCATCCCCTTGAATTAAAATGTTGGTTGATGAAGTGATTTCACTGGGTTGACAACCTGTAGACTGAAATTGCAATAAATCTTCAGGGTATAAAATCTAATAGTGTTAAGATAAAATATAATAATGATAGCAAATAAAAATATGTCTAGGATAATTCTTCTGCCCAAGACTTTGTTAGCTGTTCATTATCAAGTTGTTGAGGTATTTATCTCCCTTAAATTGTCAGTAGGTTAATGATGTATTTGTTCAATAGGCAACAGCAACACTTATAGATTTACCACAAAATTAGATTGTACTTTTGTCCTAAGTCACACTCAGGGTTGACAGTACATTGTGGATAGTATATAGTCTGATTGCCTTAGAGGGAGTATTACAAAGGTGATGCCTATATTTAAGGAAACCTCAAAAATAAATGTACTTTTTTACTTCTGTATTACATGGATTATCTTCAAAGCAGTAAGGTATTTAACAAGAATTAAAACTAATGTAAAAAAGAGTAAATATCATATGCTAAAATAGTCTCTAATAATGACTAACCTATGATTTCAAGAGCTGTGCTTTCTAATATTTATTCACTCATTAAACACTGCACTAAATTTTAACATTTGGATTTTGTCCACTAGTGGAACTTAAATTAAAATAATGGTCTCTGAGGCTTACTAGATAATACTGTCTTGAAATATCTAATCATTTGTGAACTTATATTTGTAAGGTTTGCTAAACACAGATTTTATCAACATTGATTTATATATACATAAATATATGTTTTCTAAATATATATTATAAGCATTAATTTATATATAAATTAATATGTATTCATATATATATATATATATATATATATATATATATGCCTCTGTGGGGGTATATTTGAAGAAATGTATATTTAAAATCTGTGACACTTGTTTCTCCTTTGTCTTTAGTTTCACAGTACAATACATTTATACTGTAAAGTCTCATTCATTCTATATGCCAATGTTAGTTTATAATACACTTTAATTATTTTTACTGTCTTTAATGATGGTAACAGTAAAGTATTTGTAAGAAGATGAAGAATGCCAGTCCATCCAGACTTGACTTTATTAAAGTGTCAATCATCAGGTGTTAAGCAGCAGACTGGAGAGTTAGAATGGTCTCTTACACAGTTACAGCACTGACTATATAAGAAGTCAGCTTATTCTTGTTGTATGATGCAGCTGTTAGTTTTCCCCATAGATTATTTTGGCAGCATTACATAATATTTACTTGTTATTTTTGAAAGTTATACCAATAAAAACAGCTAAAAACAGTCAGTAAGGCATTTTTAAAAAATAGCGTTTCTAGTCAGAGGTGAGAAGGGCACGTTTTTGACCTACTAGTAATGATCTAACATTTGCAGAAGATTCTAGAAGTGCGAGAAGCAACATGTCTCCAGGTGACAATGTGGCAATCATCTCTGCCACCTCCAGAAGGCTTGCAGTTCAAAGATATCACTAGATCTCTCCTTTTCTAATGTGACACTGAAAATGATGGTGATTGAAACTGCATCTGCAGATGCGAGTGGTTGAGGATGACACCTAGCGTGATACCTGCAGCCAGGTGTCAGGGACATGGATGGTGGCTGTACCTATTTTACTTTGTGAAGATGAGAAATTAAGACCTTTCATTTCTATTTTTCCATGGCCCATATAAGCTGATGAGCACAGTTCTAATTAATAAGAAAAAACACCCCTGCACATTAGGGGAGTTGAATGTGTCGGTACATTTGTACTTCATTTGTAAGGCCTGGCACATTTAGGTGGAGTTTCTTCCCCTAAGGCAATATTTCTAAGCTTTAACTGTATGATACACTACGGACATAGTAATAATACAAGGGATATTGTAATTATTTATTTCAAAAAATAAATATTTAAGTATTAAAAATATACTCGAATATGGATAGTACAAAACGTAAAGTGTGCATAAGAGTGTGCATTTAATGTCTCTTCCTAAATAAACTTGTCTGAGCTTTGAATGTAACTGATAAATTAGAAATAACTACTTACATTTATGTGATGTGTAGCTATGAAAACATGTTGAATATTTCATTGATTTCAGGTGCTTAAACTTCTTTTCCTTTCATATATTCCTGAAATATCTCTTGTAAAGAGGAAAGAGGAAAACACGCTCTCTGAAAGGATTAATGAGTGACGTTCCCTGTTAGATGTTTTCCATTAATGGCTGACATTCACAGCATGTTTTGTGCTCCGACACTGAATTCTGCCAGATACCTAATATGCAACATCCAGATCCTCTGTCTTTTGCAAGGTGGTGGGATAGGGAAGATTTTCATACGCAACTTTGCCAAAATTTACATATACGGATACTTTTCATTTATTAATTTATAATCAAATGGTGAAACAGGCTCTTGTCAATGTTTGAACAAATAGAAGGTGCATTTTGTAAATCTTTTAAGATAAATGTGTGAGTTTAAATCAAGTTTCAACCTGTCTACTGTATTTTGAGGTTAAATATTAGTATAATAAATATTTATATTTGTGCCTAATTTGTATTTATCAAAATAAAATTTCTATTTGCTTGGTATTATTTTACACTTGCAATCTTGTTAAGCTCTAAGCACTTTTGAATTTATGGGATTGTTAGCATACCAAGCTTTTCATAATGACTTAAGCAATTCAAACCTATTAGTAAAATCTATTTATACTCCAAGCTCTATAATTTTATCACTCAATCCTGATTGGTTTAAACCAGTGATTTTTAACCTTTTCATTTCATCCACATATCAACTAATTACTAAAATTCTGTGGCACGCACACAAAAATTATATTTTTGATTCATTCACACCAGATGGCTGTTGCTGTGTTGGCTGGTATTTCTCTACCTGACCGTCTAAGAGAAAAAAGGTCAGTACCACTGACTAAATAGTCAGACATAACATGTTTTAAAAACTCTTGTGGCACACTGGTTGACATCTCTGGTTTAAACCACTGGCTTTTAGAGTGGTCTATTTGCCATTTAATAATAACCTTAAAAAGTAGTTTAGGAAAATATCTGATCAGATGTCTACCTTAATGCTATTGAATCATGATGACACAGAAAACAAGAGTTAAATATATGTTTTCTCCAAATGGGTAAAACATCATTTTTAAAATGTCTATTGAATTTGACAAGGTTAAATCTATATAAAATAGGAGGTTTTTTTTCCCTTTCCTTCCCTTTGCCAGCATTTCTCAGAGCACAAACAGGTGGACATTTAACTTCAAATAGAGTTTACAGTTGTGGGGAGATTAAAGGGATACTGTGGCAGAAGGAGGCAGCACCGCTGTGGCTGAATCATTGCTAGGCTGCCGAATTCAAAGACCTATCTGGCGGTGTCACGATGGGCGTATTGACGATACATGAAGCTACCTCGGAAGAGTGCAGGGAAGCCTGAGTCGCATTTCAGAATGTCAAGTAGACATCCCAGGAAAATCCCAATGTGGACGCAGCACCATTTAGGACTCTCTCCAGCCCTAATACTTTACCATAAACCAACTGGCTATCTTAAAAGCAAAGTTTAAAAAAAAATCCTTCGAAGCTAGAAGAAAGAGCCACATTTTTTTAAAAAAGGTTAAACTATCAAATAAGAATGAAATTTCTGGAAGGACAGAATGAGAACAGCTCTGGAGGTCTAGAGAAGAGGACATCATGAGGATTTGTTTAGGTTGTTGCTGTTGTCATGTATCACTTTCATTTAATTTTGCTCCTTGTAGTAATTTCTGCCGCATAGTGCAATTGGTTAACTTGTTTCCAAAGTCAATCTCTAGGCCAGAGGAGGGAGGGTGAGTAGATCACCTTGATTTACAAAAGAACCAAGATTGCATATAACAGGGCAGATTTAAACAATTTAGTACCCTTAGCAAAAGGATGATCGGGTTTGCTAGGTAGGCACACACAGTAAATGCCCACCGCACACGGTGCATTTCAGGCATCATTGAACCAAAATGAACACTCAAGCAGAAGCCAAATGGGTTTTGCTAAAAGAGTGAGTCTGTTAGTGTCAGCCTTTAGGTTTTATTAATAGAGTTTAATAACATTCATGAGAAAGTAGCGGTAAGGAAGCCTTCCATGTTTGGTGATGAGTGCTAATGAAATTTGATTTTTGTTCCTCTAAAATGAAGTGAGCTCTGTTTCTAATTTGATAGCAAGTGACCTTAATAACCTTAATAGCAAAATCAAATAGAATAATGGAGTGGAAGATGAATAGAATATCACATGATATCAAGGTTGTAACTTGAAACTGGCAACAGAATCAATCAATCCATTAAGAAAGGTTTCTCCAATCTGAAGGCAGTCACACATGTCCTAGATAAGTTGTCTGTGCTGCAAAGCAGCACTGGTGACAGAACTTTCTTCAGTGATGGAAATGCTCTGTATTTGCATTGTCAAACATGACAGCTGCTGGCCGTATGTGTCCAGGAAGCTCTAAAAATCTGTCTAATATGACTGCAGACACTAATTTTTTATTGTATTTGATAACTAATTTAATTTAAATAGCTACAAACGAGTACTGACTACAATATGGGTACTACAATATGAGTACTGGACAGCAGAGACTTGAAGTGGTAAATTTCTGGTATCATACCAAAAGTAGAGGCTTATACAGAAAAAAATTGTATTTGCTAAGGAATTCAAGAAATATATTCTCAGGAAAATGGCCCTGGCTGGCATAGCTCAGTGGATTGAGTGCGGGCCTGCAAACCAGACGATCGCGGTTCGATTCCCAGTCAGGGCACATGCCTGGGTTGCAAACCAGTTCCTTGCAGGCTAACTACCAGCAGGGGATGCACAAAAGGCAACCATACATTGATGTTTCTCTCCCTCTCTCCTTCCCCTCTAAAAATAAATAAATAAATAAAATCTTAAAAAAAAAAAAAGAATAGCCAATGAAATTAAAAAATATATATATATATATTCTCAGGAAAAGGAAAAGGATTGTTTCTGTGAGTGTTCTGAGTAAGAAACAGTAGATTATACACTAACAAGATTATATAAAAATATTACTGAGCAAATGAGTTGCCACATCTTGCCTGCTCATTCTTGGGCCCTGGATTCTAGAGACTCTGTCAAAACTGCTTCCCAAAGGGGTTGCTTCTGCTGTTGCCTTCACCAGAACAGTTCTGTGACATTTCGTACTGATGTCTCCTGTGACTGTGCCACGTGTGCGGATCCATGTTGCATGCCAGCATCGTAGCTGTAAGAACATCTAGGGAATTGAGTCTCTCTGTACTATTAGGAGATGTACAGACTCCTAGGTAAACTTAGAAGGGAGCTAGTTCCCCTAAATCATCAATGATTATAAACATGAGAATGAGTAAATCTTCATCATAACATCGATCACCATATACCAAGAAATGTTTCTACAGATGTTGCATCTTTTATGTTACAAATATTCAATTATATATGCTTGGTAAAAAAATGAAAAATAGTGTGAACTTGAAAAATGCATAATATTTTAGTGAAATGTGACTGCCGTTCTAATCAATAAGTGTATGCCCCAGCATGACCGGCAATATGAATCCACAGTTATCTTCTTGGATGCCTGTTTCCTACAGCTCTCAATGGAAAGTATCTTGTAACTTCGATTATAGCTAGTGTTTAAAGATAAGATTTTTTTTTTATTCCACTTGGTTCCAGTATAAGAGCTAAACACTCACAGAAGTCTGATTTCTTATACATAGAAATTTCATTTATCTTCGAATTATTTGGCTGATTGAGAGAAATGATGAGTTTGTCATTTCTGCAGGCTCAGATGATCCAGATAATCTGAAGGATTAAAAGTAATGAATATTTCCATACTAAATCTTAAAGTTGTCATCCTTTCCAAACCAGGGTCTTATCCTTGGTATAGCTGTCTCTCTAGGATTCAAATTTAACTTTTTCTGGGGATCTGACGTTTTAAGATTAAATCCTAGTCCTGGTTTTTAACATTGTCTTCTTTTTGGCTGCAGGAGATTCACTTTTTTTTATATGCTCCCAGGAGACTATCACAGATTGTCTTTAGTCTTTAATGGCGAAATAATCATCCCCAGCCTCTCATTGTGTTTCTCAAAACATGAACGGCCCTTAGCAAGAACCATCTCATTTTCATTGTCCCTATCATTCCTATTCTCACAAATTCCTGAACACCTGATGCAATTCCCCTTCCAGAACATTCTTTCCACTAGTACTGGGTTCAGTACCCCGGGGGAAAATTTTACAGTCATAAACTACCTTGTTCCATGGATTCTCTGTCATCTACAACACCCCCAGGGATGGCATCTGCATTGCCTACCAGACAGCACACATTCCAGCTCCAGAATCTCATCTTCATGTCAATTTTATCTGGTTATATGTGGAACTGACAATTGTTACTCAGATTCCCCTAAAGCAGACTCTGTAATGGAGACTATCTTAGATGCGTATGAGGAAGTTCTTCCAGGACCAATATTTGTTTGTCTATATTTGACTGGCTTGTTTATTTTTATGTTGTCTTTTCTCCTCCTGTACCTGGGGTGTGTGTGCGTGTGTGTGGGAGTGAGAGAGAGAGAGAGAGAGAGAGAGAGAGAGAGAGAGAGAGAGAGGATATTTGTGAAGCTATTACAGAGAAAATTTAGGGCTTGGGAAGACGACATTTTTCTCCAGATTGGTTTTACATTTGCTTCTGCCAGGGAAATAAGGACACTAACCATCCATGATCATATCAATCCAATTTCTGGTATTGACAGAATTAAAGCTAAGTTGCAAGCTGTATGCAGAGCTTTAAACCTCCACTTCGCTCTATGTTGTGGGTAGAATCCTCCAGATTCACAGCTGAAAGTAAAGAGCTCATTAGTTCCTGTTTATCAGACTAAGGGCTGTAATTTTTTCTCCCTAGACCCACAAGAATGGTAAATATCTCGCTTCGCCCTAGCAACCTCTCAGTGGTCCACTGCAGAATCAGAAAGCGTCCCTGGGAATGGATCACACCAAGTGCTTTACCCACCTCCCTGGATTGCTAAGCTACCTACCAGTCCCCAAATCCTGGCCTTGTGATTCTTTACTGGTTTGTTAAATCGGTGATGATTTCAAGCAGATTTTTAAAATATTTTCTCTAGCTTCTCTAATAATTCTCAGAAGATAGGGTTATGCAAATTATTTAATTCAACATTAACACAAGTCCAAGTTTGTGTCTTTCCAAGTACATTTACTTATAATTGGCCTTCTGAGCACTGATCTTAAGAATTTTTGGCTGAAAATGTGTTGTATTTATTACCATACAGCTTATAATGCTACAGTACAAATGTGAAGAAATGCAAATTCCAAGGATAACAGCCTACACTGCACATGCTGCAATTTGTCCTGAAACATTATATACACATATATTTAATAGTCATCAAACCAGAAAAAATATTTTGTGAAACATACATCTTATATTTCTGAAAGGACATTATGATATAGCTACTTAGAACACTGAACTGTGTTTGAGTAGCTGAGATTTTGAGGAGGCCCAAAGAAAATAAAAATAGCTGATAGGGAGCTATCACTCTAATGATTTTCTCTGTAGAAGAATGTGATATGGTTTTCTCTGTGGTTTAAGCTGAAGGTCCCTGTGAATAAAATAGAGAAAATATTATCAGTGGAATTTCTATTTTTCTTTGGTGAGTAGAAAAAAAAGTGTTTGGCTGACTTGAGGACATATTTTTGCTTTCAACTAGTCCCTCTTACCTAACCCCTTGAATATTACCATTAAAAATAAATTTAAGATAAAAATCAAAGAATGATGCATTTCTCTTGTATGTCATAGGAAAGAAAAAATCAACAAAAATATAATCTTTGAGGGAGAATAAGGCAAGGAAGAAAACATAAAAGGTGTTCATTTAACTTCTGTGGTATCTGCTGATTCCTGTTTGGTGTAGTTCCGGAGAGACTGACCAATATAGATACTAGAATGATACAAAGATTCAGAAAATAATGTTGTAAGGGCATCACAGCACAGCATGGAAAGGAGGAATCTTTATGCTTATGGAGGGTCTTCATTCATTAGTTCTGCTTAACAAGCATATCCTATTCATGAGACTTTTTCTTTTTCCTCCTAAACTCCCATTACTTTTTTTATTTAAGTAAGATTTTATAGAATGAACTCCCTCAGTTTAACTGTAACAAATATTTATTGGATATATATATATATATATATATATATATATATATATTCTGCAGACAAGTAATGCGACAAGTAACATAAAATAAACTTAGGGTCAGTAAGCCTAGTTTTAATTCAAAACTCAAATGCAATGAGTGGTGCAAAACCAGGCATGCAATAAAATAAATCATTCAGTCTTCACTATAGCTTTCATCATCACCATCATCATCATCATTATCATTTTCTAGGTGTTGATTTTGGTGTAAAGATTAATATGACATGGCCCCTTTCACCAAATGGGTGAGGGAAGTTAACCAGTGTTTGCAGTATTGAGGGAAGTGATACATGCATTGTCTGACCATTCTGACAGGCTAATTGAGGGTGTTCAGTGCTCTTGGTGGAACGAAATTCTAGAGGAAGGAAAGAGCTTTTCAAAATTACAAAATTACCTAAGTGTATACCTGTGTAGGAAACTTCAAGCAATTTTGATTTGTGCTGTGTAAGTCAGTTCCAGAGTGGCATGACGTGGGTTTGGACTGCAGGCCAGGGCGAGGTCAGGGAAGGTTACATGCCATGCAAGGCCCTCGGTTTTGCTGTTACATGAGATGGTGAAGAATTGAAGGATTTTGAAGGAGTGGTTTATTAACTCTGCCAATACCTGAAACTGAAGTAAAATAAGAAATTAACCTGAGTCAGATTCCAATTATTTGAGGTATAGGGTGCACTTCACTCATCTGTTCTCATCAGTTTTCCAAAGTGGTCCTTCAGTCTCATACACTTCTTAATTCTTTCATAAAGCTTCTCAGTTTCTCTAGTGTCTCCTAATGTAAATACACACAATGTAAACCTTGGCCTTTAATGCCATTCTTAAATAGGTTTGGGTTTGTTTCATTGTTTGCAACTATAGTTTTCTCATGTAGATTGTAATGTCTCTGAGGGTTACATCTATTAATTAATAAGTTAATTAATAGAATAATAGAGATAAGTGGGGTTCTAGAACTCTTATGGTTCTGTTTATTCCTCTAATAGTAAACTGAGACCGGGGGCGGGAAATGACTTATCTGTATGTACACAAGCAGCTTTCAGCAGAGCAAGAAGAGAATGGCTTTCTGTCGATTTTTTCTAGGCTGTGTACTTTATACTTCCTCCGTGCCCACATAACAAACTCATATTTGTATATAGCCACAGTCGTATGTAGAGTCACGTAGTATCAAGGCTACATACTACCACCATGATTTATAACTGACTGAACATATTAACCTTGAGTAGCTTGCTGGTGTATTTATTAGATTTCCACACTATAAAGTCATTCGTGCTTCCCCGTTTTCATGTCGTGCTCTTTGAAGGGAAGTCACCACACACAGTGCACACTTGGGAACGGAGGTGTTATGCCCTCCCTCCTTTAGGGGTATCCATGCATTTATTTGGAAATCTTAACTGGAAATTTGTCTCCCTTCCCACATTGTTAATTTATTCAATCACTTATTTAAACTGATTGTAAACTGATATAAATATGTACGTTTTTGTCTTATACTTTCCATAATCATCTCATAGGTATTAATGTAATTTTATTATTAGAATTTTAAAAAAGTTTCCCCTTGTCCTTTTAAATATATGTTATAATTCTTATACATTTTCTAAGTATTCAATATTTTAACATTTTAATACATTTTGAGACAAATAATTATAATTTTTCAAAAGCCCAAAATGATGTCTTCAGATTAGAAAACATGAATGAATTATCGTGTATCTTGTTTAACTAGAAATGCTATTAAATCTTCACTGTGAAAATATAGCACGTATCATTGCAAAAGGTAGCAAATAAAATTTAATGTTGAATAGAAAGTTTATATTAAGAACAAAAAATTGTGCAATAAATATATTTTTAATATATTATTTTCACTGTAAGTTGACTGATTTTTATCATTTGAATTTATATTATTGATCCAGGAAATAGTCATTAAATACTCAGTACCATTTCTGCCTTGGAAGAGCTCATAACAGAGACAAATAAAATAAATAAACTTTTTAATAGTGTAATAAATGCTCTAATAGATATTTAAATTCCTACCAACAATCTTTAAATTTCTTTAAGATGGGAACAAGTTATATATTAACAAGATGAAATATTAGAAATGCTTCATAATCATATTACTCAAAGCAAAAGATTTGTTGTTGCTATCGTTTTCTTCCAACTAGAACATAGCTTGTTTTAGATACTTGATAATTGTTCAATAAGTGAATGAATGGATAGTTAAGTTTTCATGCAATAAATGGTATATTGCAGATACACCAAAAATTGCAGGTATCAAAATTGCAGGTATCAAATAAAAATTCAGCTATCAAAGAAAATCTACCAAAGAGTTTGCTATGTCTTTATGTTAACTTTTATGAATTTTTTAACCTAGTTTATTTACTTCAGTTGTTTTCTGATTTTAAAACATTTTCCCTAAGACTGCTTAATTAAAGCCGTCATTAATCCTTCAAACTCACACACACAAGAGGATTTAATCTTTGTAGCTCTCATTAAAATAAAAAAATTATAAAGTGATATCACACTGTGTCATAATTTTTAACTTTAATTACAACCACGTGTATAAATGATAACATGCAGGATAAGTTGAGAGAAAAAGGGAATGCAAAAAATTTATAATTATGTCCTGTATCACAGATCAGCTAATACCTAAAGAGGGCTCCTATTTCACAAAGTTTATTGCTTCAGATAATAAAATGTGATAATTTATGAGGTACATGTGGTTTTAAGCATTAAAAACACTTTTTGTATTTTAACCAAAATAATACACAATGTAAATATTTTATAGGCATAGTTTGTGTATATATTTAACAAGAATGTACTATATTTTGCCATGTATAATGCACACTCATGTTTTTGGCCCAAACTTTCAGGAAAATAATCTTTCATTTTAGTTTTGAATTTAATCAATTATTTATCTATATTTAGAAAGAAAACCGATTATCGTATTCCAGGGTTTCATATTGGATACTGATATCATTATTGCTTTCTATAGTTACACTTTTAATTTATAAGTGCAAATAAAGGAATTAAAACATTTATATAGATATGGAATTAGCACTACCCATGTATAATACACATCCTTCTTTTTCCCTCAAAAATTTGGACAACTAAGTGCACATTATACATGGCAAAATACAGTATGTATAATGTACTAAGCAATGTATAAAGTAATGCATTTTACCATGCCCAATTCAAGCAGGATTCCATCATTTTAGAGATAGAATGGAGGACCTCTTAGCATTCATACTTTCCGAAGTGTTACGGCAGACTGAGATAGGCTTATATGCTTTGTGAAATCTCTTAAAAATAGTAAGGTGATGGCATCCTAATTACTTGCAGGCATGACATTATGGATTATTTTCCTCTGTGATTATGAGATTAATTTCAGTTTGAAGTTCAAGTAAGATGTTTGAAATCTCAATAACATCTATTGATTTAAAAAATAATCCATGGTATATTGTCGTGATTATTCTCATGAAGGCCAAGTGAATTTCCAATTTTTCTATTAAATGACAAATGTTTTTTCGCTTAAAGCAAGTTCCCTCTCCCACATGGCCGGTACCAAACTGCAATGGGTGCCGGAATGGATGGCCAGAACCGAGGGTGGGAATACCGAAACTGAAGGGACTTGGAACAGTCAGATAGGCCAGACTCACAGTGGAAATTCCAATAACGGAACTGAAACAGTGTTGCTGTTGTTTTACTAATTGCAGCCACTGTCATAATTTAATGACAGTAGTTACTATGTACTATGAACTTAGTATGTACCAGGTACTTATGTTTACAATTTTTAAGGCAGTGTGATGATAGGTACCTCGTGTTCACTATCTCTACCTACTGCAAACAACTTTGATACATATATTATTCCAAACATACAATTGAGTAAATAAATTTTGCTCAGCCCTTCATAACTGGCTTTGAATTCTCTCAGTTCTCCCAACTCTAAAATGGGGAAGATTTATGCATTAAAATGTATTAATGGTAATTAGCTCAATAAATACTAACCATTATTATTATTGTTGAAGTTATTACTATTTTATAGTTGAGAAAACTAAGTATCACAGAACACAGCAACTTGACAAGATTTCGTAGCTATTAAATGTCAGGGTTGAGATTTGAACATGTATCTTATCTAGATTCAAAGTCAAATTTAAAAGACCAAAATACAAAGAAAGTTTAAAATGAGAATTTGGTAAATAGGACTTGAACTCAAGGGTAAGAATCTCTCAAGGAACTTAATTGCATGAGACCATATTAAAAAGAAAGTATTGTTCTTCGTGTTTAATACATTTTATTTTGAAGTTTGGAGCTTATCTGTGTGGGTATATCAAATTGACTTAAAGGTCAAGAAAGAGAATAGTTGGTAACAATCTAATTTTCTTTATATTTGTTAACTTACATACTGTTCGACAGCTAAGAACACTATCTTCTCTACAGAGGTTTTGAGATGTTAAATACTTTGGTGTTTGCCTCCAGTGATACAAAAACCAACCTTGGAATATAGTAATTAGAATAGTGCAGTGCTGGCTTTTCATAGTAACTATTAAGAATTGACACAGTTTTCAGACCCCGACTACCAAGTATTCCTACTGACCTATCTTTGAGTAATTCCCCAGTGCTAACATCGCTGCATGCTGAAGGAGTCATTCCGTGTCCACTATTAAGGAGATATCTTTTACATGGCATATTAATAATTCCAGTTCACTCTTACTCGTTTCAAATGACATTAGCCAATTTTGAAACATTAACAATGTCCTAATGAAATACATGAATAAAGTGGTCATTTTATTTTTGTCATGATGGGATTTAGGCACTTGGATAAAATTGATTTCTAAGATGTAAGTTCCACTAGGTAGCCCCTGAGATTCTAATAAAGTAGGGTCCTTTGAATTCAAAATCCCATACATAGATATTGTAAAATATATGCAAGTTGGTATTTTCTTTTTTCAATTTCCTTTTGGACATAAAATTGTGTTTTTGAAGTAGTTACTAAGGTTTAAAAGTAGGTTGTAGTGTTCAAAGTCTTTAAAATAAAAATAGCAAAGACATGCTAAAATATTTTAACTTGACCTGCCGAAAGATATTTGTAGAGTCTACCAGAAAAAAGGAGATGTTTAAGATTTTAAAGCTATCATATGCATGTGTGACATTTGCATCTAATGAGATAGTTTAACTTGAATAACAACATATTATCTTTGTGTTCAAATGAAACAGAACAAATAAGTACTAAAAAAGTGAGATAGCATTTTATACAGTAATTCTAACCAAATTAGTCCTCATTTTATTGATGATCCCTTTGAGTACAGTAGAGAAGATGACAGAGTATATGGTTTGAAGATGGTGAGAAATTTTGTTTCGGACATTATTTTTGAGAGCTATTTTAGAGTATGAATATGAAGTTTGGAGGAAAAGTTCAGACTGAGAATCTAACCTTGGTAATCTTTATATTATAAATGAGATTTGAAATCAGTAAGTAATATAAAGAAAAATATTGAAGGTAGATAAAGAGTGAATCTAAGCACTCAACCCTATTTGCCCCAGTGTTTAGAGTTCAGATGTAGGAAGAAATGCTAACAAAAAAGACTGAGAATTTAAGTAAAAGGAAATCCTGGGAAGTGTTGAGACTGCAAGTACAAGAAGGTATTTTTTTCAACAAGGAAAGACTAACTGATTGTACAAAAACACTGCTACAGCCCTGGCTGGTGTAGCTCAGCGGATTGAGTGTGGGCCTATGAACCAGACGATCCAGATTCGATTCCCAGTCCGGGCACATGCCTGGGTTGCAGGCCAGTTCCCAGCAGGGGACTCACAAGAGGCAACCATACATTGATATTTCTCTCCTTCTCTTCTTCTCTTCTTCTCTAAAGATAAATAAAATCTTTAAAAATATTTTAAAATGCTGCTACTAATTCAAGTAGGATAAATATGGAGAATTGACCATTGAGTTTAGTAATCTGGGCATTAACAGTACAGTGTCAGGAGTTTGATAGAGATAAGGGACTGGTTGGAATGGTTTAAGTGTGATCTATAGTCAAGAAATGTAAAAGGGAATAGGGAGAGCTTAATTTAGATTTTTTTTTCCAAAAAAAGGCAAAATAAATTCTTAAACCTCTGAATTGGTCTATTTATAATAAACAAAAAGCACTTATCACTGTGGCATCCATGTGTATAAAAGACATTATTTGTTTCAGAGTTTGCATTAATCATGTTGGCATAGGTAACAGGAATTTATACTTAGTTTTTATATTTGGCAAAATACACTATCAACAATTTATAAATTATTTAGTATAAATTTTAAAAGATACTTAAACCTTGAAATGATTTTTAAAAGAATCAAGTCAGAAAATAATTCCATTTCAGTATACTCTTTAGCTCTTTAGTGTAAAATTATAAAATATTTCACAGAATGTCATGCTCTCAAAAAGAAACTCTACTTTTATTTCATTACACTGAGATATAATGATAATTAATATATTGATAAACAGATAGATAGATAAATGATAGATTATTGACCCCCACACTACCCACCATACTTCTTTTTGCTCTTCTCTATCTCTCTCACCTGTTCTGTATTGCACATTTTTTTCTGGCAATGGAAACTTTATCATATTATTCATTTTTATTCTCCTAATTTTTATTGATGTAATTCTTCTCATTCCAGGTATATTATAATTGCTTTTCTTCCACTAGGGTGTATACTCAGTATACAGACTATAATTCACACAGAGGCAGTGCTCATACTGTTCTAGAAGAAAGGTAATGACTCCTGTAGATAACAGAGCGGAGGTAAAATAGACTTTGAAATACTAACAATAAATATCAGAGTTTCCTTGCTGTATGAAGCATGAAAAGTAGGGTGAATATAGCCTTCTCCTATCTTCTATGAAATTGTGTTTCCACTGGTAAAGTCTTCTCACAGTACCATTGCCCTCTGGTGGATTATGCCATGTTGTGAAGGAAAGAATTTGTGCTTTGAAGTTAGCATGACTTTGAACAACTTATTTAATATATCTGAAATTCCAATTTTTGTTCTAAAATATTAAAATACTACCAATTTTCTTAGAGGTTTGCAGGCCAATTACACAGGCTAATATGCATAAATACTTTGCACGGAGAAGGGCACATTATGGGTCATTAGACAATTTACTCTAATATAAGTTATTTCCAATTATTAAAAATTATTCCAAGTTATCCAAAGTATTTAAAATGTGTTCAGTCATGTGTCAAATCTATTGAGTACTTACTGTGTGCAAACACAAATCTGAGTAGTGGAAACACAGCAATTTAAAAAAAAAGACAAAATTTCTGCACTCGTAGAATTTGTATTCTAGTATTTTTTCTTTAATTTTGAGTATGTCTTTTTTATTTGTGATTGATATCTTTAATTCTATTTTTTTTATTTTATGTTTTACTAAACATGTTTGACAGTGGTTCATAGAAGTCATTGCCACTCTGGGGTGTGTAATAAATTTGAAGGGAATTAGATGAAAAAACTTTCCCCTACCCTTCTCTCCTGAAGCAGGTCCTAAGTATTTGTATTTTCCTTTACTTTTTTTTTATCCACTCCAGTTTGCTTTAATCATAATTATTGAGCTCAGAACAGGTAAATCTTGGTAAAAGTTCTTTTCTTTTTCAGACTGATTAATTTTTTTCACTTTTAAAACTGGCCCTAATAGATCACAGTTGCAGGTTAATAGGCCACCATCCAATTTCCCAAGGAAATATATAAATTTCTCTTGACATAGAAAAAGGCTAAATACTATATATTAATATGTTGACTTAAGTACCACCCATTCCCGTGATTACTTCAGAGATGGCTTCTCTTGAGTTAGCAATATAAGTACAGGCATTCTGAAAAAGGCTAGATATCATGATAGTATTAGATTCTACCCAGTTTGAACTTTGAAACTTTCTAACATCTGTGTTTGCTGTGCCTCAGGGAAGCTGAGCTACAAATTGCAAATCATGTTCAGGCTTTGTTCACATGTATGACAGGAGGACTGCAGTGGCTGCCACCTGTTGTAGTGTGCAGAAGTTCTGGAAAGGTTTGCTGTCAAAGCCCTGTTTTTTTTTTCTTCCCTCCAGTATTCTTTGTGCTTATCTGTACCAACCACCTGGCACTCTCCCGCTTTCACAAAAAGCCATGGTGGGCCCATTCTCAAAATGAGCCTCCTTATTCCCTGAGAGACGGATGAAATGATGTCCTCTTGCAGATGGTCTGCGGTGTACACCTTGGTGGAATATCTAATCATGACAGGTAGCCAAGGATTAACTGCAAGTTGCAAGACTCAACTTTAATTGTGACACACAAATGTATGCTCTAAAAGCATAGAGCAAGAAAGAACATTTCCAGATAATGCTGGCACCATCTTCTATTTAAAATGTGTGCTTGGCAATTTCATTTCATTTCATTGTAACGTGTCTGAACAGCTCAGACATGTGAATGCAATTGAAATGCTTCCCTATTCCATTAAAAAAAAACAACAAACACTTGCATGACTATGTATTTTAAATGCTGTTTAAAATGATTGAGACTTATAAATGCTTAGTCCAAGAGGAATGTTTTAACTGTTAGGATGGTTTAATTATATACATATATATTAAATTTTTCAAAATAATTTTTTAAATAAGATATACACAAACTTTTAGTTAAGCTCTCAACAGGATGTTATTGTGAGAAATTCAAGAATGTTTTTGTTTTCTGAAGGATCCATTTTCTCTTATATAATAATTAGAAATAATCAACTCTTGGATTTGTGGTATAGGAAAGTTTTTCTTGATCTTAGGGTCCTGGTTGGGTCTGAAAATTAAACTGACAAAAAAAGCATGCAAATGTATTTAATGTAAGGTTTGCATGGCATGAGAGTTTTCATGGGAAATGAAGACTAGAAGAAACAGATCTGAATATTTTATGCCAGGTGGATGAAGAATGGATAGTCATGGAGAAAAACCACACAGGTTAAGAACTATGAGGTAAAATGAATAAGCTGGAAGAAATTTAGCGAGATCTGTTTGTTAATATTCTTCTAGATGTCCCTTTGTCTTCAGAAATAATGAATCTCACCTGAAGGTTTAATGACCTCTTTCAGGAGAGGAAGGTAGGGGAAGAATAATCTTTTTGCTTCTGCTGTTGTCTCAAACTCTTTTAGCTTAAAATATTCAATATGCCAATGTGCCATATTTTAGGGTAGTGTGTTCTAAACTCCACTATTTAGAAAGTTTTAATCATTGCCATATGATATTACTCAAGATATTTTAACCTTTCTCTTGCAAGAGCTACCTTACCCAACAGTATTTAAACCAGCCTAGATCAAATTCTTGCATTATTTTTTAAAGTACATGTTTTGCTAATATATCCAGCAATAATTTTAAATCATTTGAATATGAAGTTTCACTCTCACTAGAATTTCAGCAAGCTAAAAATAATAAACTATGAAACTCTTACTCTAATAGTCTTTCTAATAATTATGATTATTTGTGCTTCTGACATTATGCTATAACTCAGGATTAGATAAAATGTGTTTTAAGCTAAAATTAGTTGGATAGTTTTTCTGAGTTCTCACTTAACTAGTAAGAAGGGTGGCCTTCTAACCACAGCCAATGCCTGCTGTCAGCAGGGTGAACCCTGTGTCTGGACTAAAACTGGGAAATGCATATTTTGTTATCACTGCCTGGCCTCTTATGGCCCTAAATTTTATTACTGTCTATTCCCTGGAATTCTTCAACTGCTTAGAAGAATGTATACTGTCTTTATTAAAGATTTTTCTGTAAAATTTACATTTTGATTATAGAAACCAGTTGTTTCTGACTGACCAGAAACTTTTTAAAAAATTGATAAAAGAATGCTTGCTTTTCTTTGGTGAATTACCTCTCATCTATTCTTAGTCCATTGCTTTCACAACCTTACTCTGTAGTTCCAGAGTTGGGTATTACCTTGGTCATTCTGTTCCCAGATAACTATGCTTAGTTTATGTATCATTAACATGACCCAAGATAGACAAAACTAGAATCAATTTCAATTTTTTTTTATCATAAATGCCTGGAAAGATTTTTGTTATTTGGTAAGGCTGTGGGGAAGGGGGCAGGATTGTAAGATGTGAGAGTCTGCAATGACCATCATTGCCACCCTGACTGGGACAGTTGACCTGAAATTAGCCAGCACAGAGGAAGCCAAAGAAACAGAGACACAAGTCTCATGACATTGAGGCTTTGAACCCAGCTTTCCTTAGTTCAAACTATCAGTTATTAGAGTCAAAAATGTCTACTGTATCTTATAAGCTATTTTGGCATCAGATGTCCATATACAAAAAAGGCCTGTTTATTTTTCTATCTTAGCATTTATAAATTTGAACTCAAATAGTTCCTCACCTTCCCCCACCACTTCCATTTAGTCTGGGAATGAGAACTTCTATTAACAAGGAGACAATAAACACATGAAAATTATGCTTATCAATTTTACCCAAATTTACATTTTTCTGCATTTACACTCAACATTAATTCTAAACATTTTAAATTGTTTATGATGTTCACAGTCCTGATAAATAAACACAATGGATGGATCATTAAATTCAGTAACTTCAAAGACAGAAAATAATCAAGAGTGCCAACATCATCAAACACTGCTATTAAAACATAAGCAGTTTGTGAATTGCATGGATACTTCCACATTTACACTCTGTTCTGAGTTAATTTAAATAGATGTTTAGTAACTGCTCCTGGCTCTTTTCATTATCCAAGTGTTAACACATTTGATGAGGCAAAGGTGTGGTATGTGTGCAAGAAGATATGGATTGTTCCTCACTTCAGCAAGGTTATTGACTAAAAAGTATTATATATATGTGTGTGTGTGTGTATGTATATATATATATAATGTAATGTGTACATAACATATAATTTATAATCTATATATTATATAATAAACAATATAACATGTAGTTATATATTATATAATATGTACTATACAATGTATAATACAAATATCATGGTGTATTATAGTAACATATGTTATATGTATATAATATATATAATGTTGTATTATTAGGATGCTTATATCATCTGTTTTTCATGGTGCTGATGGGTACTGGAAATATCAAGGGGAAAACTTTGTAAAATATGACTTCTAGCCAATATGATGTACACCTGAAACTAATGCAAAGTAATATTTTATGCAAACTCTAACTGAAAAGAAAAAAATCAGGTTATCAAAGAGGCAATGGTAAATAGAATTTCAAAGAACTAGCAAGGTAAACTCACAGAGAAATGTGGCCAGTTATTTACTTGGTGACTTGTAACAGATATTAGGGAGAAACAGATCAAGGTATTGTTCCATAATAAATTGTGTGTTAGTGCTTACCACTTTGATGCAGACCCCAGCTTGTGGGGTTCACAGCATTATAGATGAGGCGAGAGAACTCCACATGGACTGCTGAGTCCTGTGGAGGAAAAGGGACAGCATGGTTTCTCTCTCAAGAGGAGAAAAGCCTCAGAGCACTTCGGCCATTCTCTCTAGGGGAAAGCACCCCAACCCTTGCGTGATGGTCTTCACTTACTATCCACAGGTTCACTTTAGGTGGTTACCTTTTCCAGAAAACAAAGGAGAGGTTGCCACTAATCAGAACACAGAAGATGGATATTTTCAAATGCAAAGGGAAAAGTGGTTGGACTGGTTACACTCCATACTGGGGAGGTTTAGCACAGACTTTAGGAAGTTACAGTAAGCACTTTTGCCTCAATTCAGGGTGAGGTAGTTTTAGCAAAAGCAAGTCTCAAAAGTGGCCTAGGTACGTTGTAGGCCTGATTTTCCATAGGAGAACCTATCCGTGGACGTGGGTCCTGTCTGGGCCCACACCACACAGAATAGTCTCCTATACCACTTCACAAATTACCATCAAGATTTTAAAAACTTTGCAAGTATACACTCATGAAACCACCTGAAAGTAAATACAGTTTACCTGATTTTTTGGAACTTTTTTTAGTAAGTATTAAGCTATGCCCTGAAAGACAAGTATCTATATGTCTTGCTACCTACTGAGGTTTGTGTAAACTTTCTATCCTTGCTGGCCCTATACGTGTGAGGAGTTCATGAAATGAAGAGTTGCTCCCTCTAAAGCAGGAGCAGAGGAGAAGGTATTTATCCATTTCTGTAACCCAAGCCTGTCTCTGCTTCAGGGAGGTAGTAGGAGGATTATTCTGGGATGCAGCTACACAGAGGCACCCACAACCTCAACAAATGCAACCCTAAAATGATATAAGTATACAACACATGAAAGAACCTAAGCACAAATCCATTTCCTGGAGAAAACTTTAGGATTTCTCAAAGCACTCGGGAAGAGTTTACGCCTTGGTGGTTTGTATTAGTGCTAAAGGTGAATGTACATCTTAGACAGGATGTTGTCTATTTCTTTATTCATGGAGATTAACAAAATACATTAAGAGGTACATGATGTCCTAATTCTTTGCCATGGAATAGCCTTGAAATTTTCTAAATTAAGACAGAGTGAGAATAAGGTGATGTACCATTAAGAAATTTAACTGCATGCCTGCAATTTTTTTAGAAATATCAAAAGAAAGTATAGAAATGGAAATTTACTTAGGATTTATATATTTCATCAAAAGTCTAGATCTTTGTTCTTTAATACATCATTTTAATAAAATAATTCATATTAACTGTTATTAAGTTGTTTACTCATAGTTTGAAAATTGTGTCATGCTTTACTGCTAAATTGACAGCAAATTTTGAAACTTGCATTTTGCAACTTGAACAAAAATTTTAGGTATTTGCCTGGCACTGGTAGAGTGAAATTGAACATTCTCAGAAATAATTTGCTTTAAAAATATTGAATTTATTGGAGTGATATTGATAAACACAATTATATAAGTTTCAAGTGTGTGATTCTGTAATACATAATTTGTCTATGAGGGGAAACCCAAAAGAAACCCGAATTTATTTATTAAAAAATGTGTGTTTATTCTTATATGTTTAAACTTCAGTGACCTACAGAGTATTCTCCATTTATTACAATACACCTATTGAGACATTTTTTTCCTCTTCTCGAAACAATTTTTGAACTAGTCAATTTTGATAGATTTTAGTGCTTCTGCCATTTTTTTTTTGTTTCCCCTCTTCCACAATAGCAAAACACATCCCTTTGAGGACAAAGAGAAATAAAAAAAAAGTCCCTCAGGGCAAGATAAAGTGAATAGGGAAGGAGGAGCATGGCGGTCGTGCCATTTATCCCCCCTTTATCCTTTTCCACCTTCCCTCTCCCTTATCCTCTAGTAATCACCATACTCTGTGTCTATGAGCTTTTTTTTTTCTTCTCTGCTGAATACCTTCACTTTTTTCACCCAGCCCCTAAACCCCCATCAGGCTCTTCTCTGTAACTATGAGTTGGTTTCTATTTTATTTGGTAGTTTATTATAAAAATTTTCTTTGAATATCGTGCATCATAGTCTCTTTGTAAAGAATATTATGGACATATATTTTAATATCTTTTTAAAATCTAATTTATTATATAAAGAAATATTTTTCTCATTCTATATAAGGTGCTGATAAGAAGTAAGCTAGTGGGAGGAAGAAGAAAGGGGGAGTTAGGAACAGAAGTGATTGAAAAATGGTGGTGAAAGAGATGCCAACAGACGAAGGTGGGCCTAGAGAAGGCAAAGATAATATAAAAAAACAGGTACAGCTAGTGACTTCACAGGATAAAAATCTTGCAGAGTACTAATATAATTAGGAAAAACATCTGCTGAAGAGAAGACTTAAAGAATATAATCTAATATTTATCAGATTTTTAAACATTGTATAAAATATATTACTTTGTGGAAAAGAGTTCAAAACTCAAGCCAAAATTTCAATGCTTAGATTTGTATTTGAATTTCGTTTGTAATGATATCATCCAAGCTACTCTAGAGTCTGAATAATTCAATATTCTCATTGGTCTTGTTCTCCTCCCTTTATATAAAATAGAAAAACAGCCACAATTTTAGTATAAAAGAAAGGTTTACATTAATACCTGAAGATACTCAAAACTGATAGATGTGGTTTATTTATACATAAAGCAATGTTAATGAAAAGAACTATTAATTACATTTATTGAGCTATAGAGTATATAATTTATAATTTAAAAAATTCAAATTTTTATATCAAAATATATTCACGTTTCATGTTTCAGAAATGTTCTTATCAACATTCTACCCTTCTAATATTTATTAGGTTTCCTTTAGTTGTAAGAAAAAGAAAATAGCTAAAATAAGCATAGCAATAAAAAATGTTATAAGTTCTTTAGTCTTGGCTACATCCAGTAACTTAAACAGATTCCTCTTTTGACGTCTCTTTCTTTGTGCCCCATGGAGTTAAGCTTTTATTCTTAGCCAGGGCCTGTCTACCCACATATATGTTAAGTAGCTTCATACTTACGCTATTTTTTTTCTGGCTTGCTTGCTAAGGAAGGGAGACCTTCCCTCTCCCGGCAACTACAAATAAAACTTCAGGGAGTAATCCAATTAGTCCTATATAGGTCCCTTTGTTGCCATTGCTGATAGACATGGCACTTTACTACAAGGACAGCAAAGGAAGTGGCTCCCCAGAGAAATACCAATTAAACAGAAAAAGGAGGGACACTTGGCAAAGAAAATCAACACCTATTATATACATTTCAATTCTTGACAGCTTAACATATACATACATTTTTTGCCATTCTTCGTACTTTTTTATTATTTTTTATTTAATGATTGTTCAAGTACAGTTTTCTGTCTTTTACTCCCATCCCAGCCCACCCCCCCCCACCCCGGGCTCTCCACCTCCCTCCCATTTCCACCCCCCTTAGTTGTTGTCCATGTGTCCTCTATTTGTGTTCCTGTGAATCCCTCCCCTTTTCCCCTGAAATTCTCTCTACCTCTCCCCTCTGGTCCCTGTCTGCCTGTTCTGTATTTCAGTGTCTTTGGTTATATTTTGCTTGCTTGTTTGTTTTGTTGTTTAGGTTCCTGTTAAAGGTGAGATCATATGGCAATTGTCTTTCACCACCTGGTTTATTTCACTCAGCAAAATGCTTTCTAGTTCCATCCATGTTGTTGCAAAGGGTAGTAGCTCCTTCTTCCTTTCTGCTGCATAGAATTCCATTGTGTAAATAGACACCATTTCAAATTGCCCCCATGCTTCCAAGGTAATGTAACAAAACTATCTCAGCTGCAACAGAAATTACCCCTGCCCAGGAGAACTTCCCAAGATTTTTTTTCTTTTTTTAAAATTTTTTATTTATTTATCTGTAGAGAGGAAGGGAGGGAGAGAAATATCAATGTATGGTTGCCTCTTGTACATCCCCTGCTGGGAACTTGCCTGCAACCCAGGCATGTGCCCTGACTGAGAATGGAACCTCGATCTTGTGGTTTGCAGGCCCGCACTCAATCCACTGAGCTACACCAGATGTATAAAACCAGATGTATTCTTTTTAATACATCTCATTTATATCTTGTGTGATCTAAAAGACATTTGTTTTCTATGTGTATTGAGATTTATGGTGATCCTATTCAATGAGAATTGCTTAATAAAGCCAATACTTACCAAAGCATTCTGCATCTTCAAACAAAAGTCCAAATAATAAACTTATTTCCTATGTATGAATTTTATTTTTATTAACGTGAATTTTATAATGCCATTGTCAAAGAATAACTCAAAAACAATTAGGTAAAGTGCTGAATATTAATTTATACATATGTAAGAAAACTGACTGCAAAGCCAGTGGCCCTGACCAAAGGCAAAGCCAGGACTTTTAAAAATAAAACCCAAAAAGTTTCATGCACAAAACAAGTGACTATTTTGTTTAATGAATCATTGGCTGGTTGTTTTTTGTTTGTTTGTTTGTTTGTTTGTTTGTTTTTTGCCCCTAAGATCTGTGTAAGCCCATCTGGCCCTTTAAGCTGTACATTTTTAGTTTAGTTTTGTTTTTTTTTTAGGAACCAGGTCCTTGTGTGGTTTGTTCTCAGTGTATGGCAGAAAAGTCACACTGGAGCAGACAGCCAAACAAATAGGGAGTACAACACTGTAACCGGAATTGTCTCTGTATCCCTGTACTTAAAGAATGGCAGTGGCCGGTTTCTTATTATGTACCTGACACCACGGAAGAGATAAGTGCTAATGAGTAATAAGGTAACTGCTAATGAGTAATAAGGTAACTTTCGTTCTTATACTTACAGAGTTTACATAATAGGAAGAGAGCAAGTAATATTTATTTAGCATGAATTATGCTCTAAGCCCTGTATTAAGTAAAGACTATATTGAATGTATTGTTATGAATAATATTCATAATAAACCAATGAAAAAGTAACTGCTTTATCATGATGAGCCAATAAATATCTTTAGTTTATTATTACTAATCTCATTAGGTATATTATATAGATAACTAGCTTAATTTTTTTAAAAAACTACATAGCTGGATTTTATATTTGGGGCTATGATTAGATTGAATCAATTATTTCATATATGTATATTTGATATGGTGTCAGCAAGACCTATAAACATAAACATATACCTTATTTATACCTTAGGACCATATATCTTTCTGTTCCCTGCATTTTTATTCATATTTCTTTTTCTAAAACATGTCTTGGATTTTAAGCAATTTTATTCTCCAATGATTACCCTTTGCACTAAGGAGTGACTGACTAATGGAAATAACTGGAGCTAAAGCCCTAAGTGTTTAAAGAATGGAGCATGTTAACTCCAGTAAATTTATGCAGCATTTTAGTTGGAATAAATTTGATATATTTTACTCTCTAGACAAATATATATAATATTTAGCTGTGTTCTAAAAAAATATTGTTAATCATTTCCTGTACCTGGTACTTCATGAAAAAATTAAATCAATGTTATCAATGATTTCTATGTAAAATGAACCTATTAGCATGAATATATATAGCAAATAATCTTACTTTAATCTACTTAATTTTGTTTAATTTTAGTTTGAATCTGAGAAGAACATATACTTGTGAATTGGCCATGTAATATTTTTCTGGCATATTTATGATAATCCAATTATTGCATAAACAACAGTAAACTATAAATGGTTATATAAAGCATTTTAAAAAGAATTGAAATATACATGGCATTTCGTATTTATATGAAAATTTAAATTAATAAAATTTGCTAATATAATTTTTTAAATTGATAAACTGGCAATAGTTAAGTAATATACAATATATTAGTGTCAAAAATTTTTTAGAATATCTTTCTAGTGAAAATCTATTTCTGTATTACTAAGCAAAGTTAAAATAAAATTCTCCTTAATTGAAATATGGTTCACCCTTGAACAACAGTGGGTTGGGTGGCTCCAACCCCCATGCAGTGAAAAATTGATATATAAAGTTCGACTCCTCACTTAACAATATAATTGCCTATACTGTTTACTAGAACCCCATATTTTTAAGTTATATGTTATTATATATTGTATTTTTTACAATAAAGGAAACTAGAAAAAAGAAAATGTTATTAAGAAAATTATAAGGAAGAGAACATACACTAGCAGCATTTTTTTAAAGCCTGCATATAAGTGGACCCATGCAATTCTAACCCATGTTGCTATGATTTGATGCATATCGTATTAATGGGGCAAATTGCTTTTAGTTTGCCAAAGCTTAGTGATGATTTCATTTTGGGTATCCTAGACTCAAATTACTCATATATTTAGCTTAATGCAAAGCTGTATATTTTTTATGTGAATTGCAAGCCACGGGAAAAGGTAGTACATCCATTACTTGCCAAAGAGTACCTCCCAAGAATAGCAATAATGCATCCTTGTTCAGTGATGATCACACTGTCTTGACTTGCTAGAATAACACTCTTAATCTAGAGTTGCAGAAAGAGATACTGCCATTTGTGACAGTGTGCATGCCTCTTAAAATTATCCTACCAGGTGAAATACATCAGATGGAAAAAGTCAAGAACCATATGATTCCACTCATATGTGGTATATAAAAATGAAAGTAACAAATCAACAAACATGACAAACAAACAAACAAAGTATCATAGACACAGACATTATGGTGGTTGGTTACCAGAGAGAAAGAGGGCTGTGGGAAGAGATAGCAAAGGGTAAAGGAGGTTAAATATATGTTGATGGAAGGAGATTTGACTTTGGTAGTAAACACAATGCAATATACAGATGTACACTTGAAACTTTTATACTTAATTAATGATACCCCAATAGATTTAATTTAAAAAATTTAAGACATTTTCCTGGTGATTTTAGTCTGAAGAATATAAATACTTTACATGGAAGAAGTTTGATGACCAGTCTTGTTTAAAACTACTAGTAAATTATGCAGTGAGTCACCTTATTTGGCAGTGAAGATCTGGTAATAAACTTCAAATACAACCCAGTTTTAGAAAATGAGCCAGTACTCCAATGCCAAGGCCACGTTTCTCTGTCAGAGACAGGTTATAAAGGGAGACCATTTTAGTCATTTCAGCCATTTCTTAGTATGAAGTGCGTAAGTATATTGTTTCTTGCTATTTCTCCCTTAAATAATACCAGGGGTGAGAAAAGATACATGTTCTTAAGTTCTGATTTTGAAAAAAAATGAAGACAAAGTTTACATGACTTTTTAATTTCAAGTAAATAATTGCAGTAAGAATGTAATTTATTTCTTGACTTTTGAGAGAGAGGAAGGGAGAAAGAAGGAGACAGAGAAACCTGCATTTGTTGCTCCACTTAGTGATACATTCATTGATTGATTTTTGTATGTGCCCTGACTGGGGATTGGGCTGTAACCTTGGAGCATCAGGGCGATGCTCTCACAGACTGAGCTATCCCTCCGGGGCTTACACGATTTTGTTAATCCATGCCTCCCTTTTATTAATCCATACCAATCAACATCTTCTAGTGCTGGATATATCTGTATAATATATATTCCATATATTTAACATACATGGATGGAATATTTATATGTGGATAACTTCTCACTTAAGTATATAGTTAAGTATATATGTGACAAATATTAGGAAGTCAATATATGGCTGCTAAATTGAAAACTGATCTTTGAAATCAAATTATATTGTGAGCATATTTGTGTGATGGATTTTAAAAGTTTCTTTTGTTCTCTGTTCAGGTATCTCTTGCTAATTTATTTGAACCTGAATAGTGGATTTATTTCTATACGGATCATTGGCTTTCCACATATTTTACATGTCCAGACTGTGCACCATCCTTCATATTTTTCAACCATTTATGCCATTATTACAAGGAATGACAGGTGGGAGAGTTTGAATGAAGTGTAAATCCTGTCTGATTACTGAAAAACCAACAGGGTACCAATGCTTTCCTGTCAGTTGGCTGTAACAGTTGTATTGCTTACAAATCTTTAAGCTACATTGGCGTCATTTTTTTGGAGCATAGAAGACATCAAAGAATGTAATAGAATCAGCCAGTTTAATGTATTCCTTGAGGGATTTATATACCCAATAAAGATTGTAAAGCAAGAAAGATTTGTGTGACACAAAGTAAAGATTGTTTTATTTTTTAAGGTTTTTAAAATAAAATTAGCTTTATAAAACTTCTGTGACAATTATTAGTGTTTATACATATTCTTGGTAGTACAGAAGTATCTGAAAAGCAACTAAAAGCTCTATAAATCTTCTTTAATTTTCATTATTCTAGATAAAATATTTTACATAATAGTTTTATAACAAAGCCTTTTTAAAGCATTTTGTTTATTATAGTTGGAAAAAGGACTCAGGCCATGACACAGACAGCAATGTGGTGATTGCTGGGGGAAGGAGAGTATAAGGGAACTAAATGGTAATGAAAAAATACAACACGTGAAAAATAATAATAATCATCATAGTAAAAATAACAAATATCACTCAGAAAAAGAATTTCCAGATGTACTATAAGCTACAGTAAGTAAGACAGCATGGTATTCATGGAGGAACAGGCGAATATTCAATGGAACTGAATAAAGAGCCCAAGCACAGACCTATGCAGATACGGCCAACTGATCTTTGACAAAGGGGCAATGACAATCTCATGAAAAAAAATATTCTTTTTGGCAAATAGTATTGAAATATTTTGGGAAAAATAATAGATTTTGAAAGAAGACAATGAGACTTGTTGGTGCTTGGTATTGTTTTCTTAATAGTACTAACTAAAAACATGATAGTCTTCATAAAATATATTCAAAAGTTTTATAACTAAATGTTATCACTTTAAAATATATCTTTAGGAAATTTCAGCGGAAATAGGGGAAGGATTTAAAGGAACATATATAAAGGATACATGAACAACAACTGAGAAGGGTGGAAGTGGGAGGGAGGGGGGAGCACAGGGGGTGGGATGGGATAGGAGTAATAGACAGAAAACTATACTTGAAAAATAACTAAATTAAAAAATTGGAAAAAAATAAAATAAAATATATCTTTATTGAGTTTATTGGGGCTATATGGATTCCTAAAATTACATAGGTTTCAAGTGTAAAATTCTATAATACATCATCATTATACTGTATTGTATGTTCACCACCCAAACTCTACTCTCCTCCGTCACTATTTATCTGCCCTTGACGCTCTGTCAATGCCTCCTCCCCCCTCCCTCTGGTAATCACCATAGTGTTGTCTGTGTCTATGAGATTTTGTTTCTGCATTCATCTCTTCACCAATTTTACCCAGCTCCCCAACCTCCCTCCCTTCTGACAGCTGTTATCACTTTTTAAAAGCTTTTGCTAATGTAATGGGTGGTGATATTCAGTAGTTATGGTTACTTTCTTTCTGTTTATTATTGAGAATTAGCATCTTTTGCCTTGTAGATTGGAAAAAGAAATACTGTAAACATTATAACTAAATCTATTTCCTTAATATAATATGGAAATCTCAAGAAAGAAAGTCCAGAGACTGGTGTCAATTCTGGGCTTTGAAATTCTCTGGATAGCAAATTGGCCAATCATTTAATTCGCCTTGTCTGAATTTTCTCAAACATAGAGGGATGGACTAAAGTATTTTTCAAAGTTATTATATTGTGCTAGATACCCTTGAGTATTTGAAAATATCAGGATATTATCATCAGCAGCTGTATGTTCACAGGTACCATCTGTTGTACATATTTCATAAGTAATTTTAAAAGCACACCTGTTTGAGCAACAGTAAGATATACTGGAATAATCATAAACTTGCATTAGCCTAATTATGAATTCTGGCTCTCCTACCAAGGAGTTAAATACATCAGAGAAAATTTTAACCACCTTCAGCTTTAGTTTTAATTCTTCAGCAAAGTAAAGGTAGTAATTCTTACCTGGTAAGACTGTAAAAAAAAATAAATGAGCTACTGTGTAGTGGTTATACATGGAATACTTCTTACTAATTTCTGAATATTTTCAAAACCATGTATATAGTATAAATACATTTTAATATTTTTAATATCACATTTTCAAAAGTACTTGTGCTATATTTAATAAAGACTGTATACCCCTAAGTGATTTTAACTCTCTTCTCTTTTTCTTTAATGTGTTTTTCACACATGGGTTATTATAAAGAAAAAAAATTATTACTGTTGCTACTTCATGTAGACCTAATATTTTTAGGCAAATATAAACTAGATCTAACCATCATAAATACAATTATGAAATTACTAAGTTTTTAGTCCTGGTTAAGATGTTTGATTTGGGAAGAATATTTTGAATTTTAAGTATCATTGAGTTTGCTGCTGGTAATTCCCAAACAATCTTTTGTTATGTAAAGTAACAAAATTGAGATATTATTGGATGTGAAACAAATACAAGCCTGTAATATTATTTTCACCAAATGATTTTCTTTATATATTTGCACTTTTTTTCTGAATACCATATGACGTGCTTTGCGTTAAGTGCCAAAATTTTTTATTATTGATTTAAAATAACAAAAGATGGTAATCATAACAGATATTGTTTAAATTGTCTCCAAAATTATCATTCAAAAATTAAATTTAAAATAAAAAAACTAAAAATTAAAAAACCTTAAGGATGAATTATTTAACACAGTGAAGAAAATTCTTTAAGACTTAATTCCTCACAGTGGAATTGCATTCTTTAGACTCTCACTGCTGAGTCTTTGCCCTAATTGATCTTCATTCATTAAGGAGACTATTTTCTTTTGTTAGTTGGCTGGACAGATTAAAGAGGAAAAACTATAGCTACAGTGATTAGTTATTTACCCTGTCTTTAACTTTTATTGATCCCGTGGATAAGCTAAGAATTTCACATTAAGTACATGAGCTATCACTCTCAAATTTACCAGTAGAATAAAAGATATTTTTTAAATTTAAAATAAATAATTGTAAAAGTAAATAAAATTATCTTGAGAGAACAATGGTTAAGAAATTAATTTCTCCAATCATATTATAAATTACCCTAACATAAAGAAGTCATAGAAAAAGAAGGAAGAATAAAAGGAAGGAAGGAAGGAAGGAAGGAAGGGGCAAAGAAAGAGGTGGGGGGCATTGCATCTGTGTGGGTCGTAGGAACCTTGGTAATAAGGTAATAATGTTATTATTACTAGTGACAGCATTAACCTCCCTTCCATCCAACACACAGCTCCCTTTAATATATGAGGAAACTGAGATCAGAGAAGATAAAAACAGGCAATCAAAATCACTAATCTTGACAGTGGTAAAACCAGGTTCAAACTCAGTTCTGTGTTACTCCACATTCCATGGTTTTAACTGTAAAGCACAGGCTGGGTAGCAAACATTTACTCAAGAAAAACAATCCAAACACATACCTGTGAATTTAAACTTAAAACTGTGCTACCACATTTAATTTTATCAGTTGCATTGACCTTTCTGACCTTGGCTTAAAGGTACGATAAAATTGAATAATAAGCAAAACTACTTGGAAAGAAGTTCTTGCCTGATTAGGTATTCTGTTTATATCTAAGAAGAATGCATAGAGCCAATTTGAAAAGCTTCCAAAAATGTATAGCCATTAAAATGAGTAAGTGGAGCTCTGGATTTTACAAAAGGAACCGGAGATGCCATAATGTTAAATTATTTCAAATATAAATTACTTCTTGTAATCAGGCCAAAGAATAGCTAGCATTTTGGATTCTTCTGATATGCTCTTTACTATTAATAAGATGAATTTCTATCATCATTTTGGATCCAGGAAACAGTTTATTTAAAACCAGCTACTTTATAATGTATGTCTCCTCAGTTCTGCAACTAACAGTTTCTGCAAATTGTAATCATTATTGTATCTTAAAGACAAAGTTATTACAGAGGCACCTTTGCATATGGTAGAAAAACTTTGGTCT
The DNA here is from genome assembly GCF_014824575.4 of Sturnira hondurensis. Taxonomy (NCBI): domain Eukaryota; kingdom Metazoa; phylum Chordata; class Mammalia; order Chiroptera; family Phyllostomidae; genus Sturnira; species Sturnira hondurensis. The sequence continues at coordinate 866,881 of NW_028089315.1, forward strand.
GGGAATTAGAAAGCCAGTCTTTATTTCCTGGAGCACGACCATGTTTATTAACTTTATGATCCAGTCAAGGCATCCTTCTAGACAGTGACACTAGATGAACCATTTTCAGCTTTTGGAAGAAGATAGTGGGGACAGAATAGTTCATTTAAAGTACGCTTTTTTCCACAAAGAAACAAAAATAGCTCTCGCGCACACACACAAAAGAAGAATGAGAGTATGAAGAATTAATATACAAGCAAACTCACGGCCAGGGGCACTGGGCCAATGCATCCTACCTATCTAGCCAGGAATAATGGTTCATTAAAACAAACAATGACAGCAGTTAAAAGCTAAATATTCCATCTAAGGCATGCTTTCCAACTCTGTTTTTTGAAAATTCCAAACACAGAAGGTGATAATATTTGTAGGGCATACTATGGAAAATGCTTGTGCATGTTTACATCATAGGTGTCTGGTATACACCTATGCATAGGGTGTTTGGGCACCCGAAAGCCTTACCAAACCCTGATTAAAATCTTCTGGATGACAGTAAGGTCCCCATGCAACTCGTCCTTAGAAGATCTTAGAATCTAGGAAACAAATCTTACAATGCATTCTGTTTTATCTTTATTACACCTTGTTTTTCTTTCTAAAAATATTTGTCTGCCTTTGATTAAGGACCTAAACTATGTTGGGAACTCAGGGACTCTGGGTTGTGATACCTAGAAGCTTTTATTTTACAAATTTTTTCAGTAAATATTTGCTGACTACTATTTGCCACATACTTTGCAGAGTTCTAGGGAGACTCAGGTGAGGAAACATAAAAAAGAGCAAGGACCCTGTTCTTACTGAAGATTACATTGAGGTTGGAGGATGGGTTAGGACTGGACAGTAATCCAATAGCACGACCTAAACTCACCCTGAAGACTCATATTATAAAGGAGGGGCGTGCTACCGTGGGAGAAGTTTTCGGACTGAAGAACAGTCCACTGACTCAATTATTTCAAAAACAGAATGAAACTAATAAGTCATTTTACCTTTAAAAGTGACATAATCTTCTTGGCAGAAAAGGGTAGTTCGTATGCCGTTAGATTTTGTGTAAAGTCCTCATTCTCTTAGTGGTTGCGTTTTGAACTTGGATGATCAGAACAATACCATATTCTATTTCCTTTTCACTGAAAATGGACTACGCTGGGGCACAGTGAATTGTCTGAAGATTTTCTGGAAAAGCCTCTCAAGGCTGGCACAATTTAACTAGAATCATCTTCTACATTTTAATTCTAAATCTGTGATGATACTTCATTGCTCGGTACATTTTCCTCTAGGGCTGAGAATTTTCAGGAACAAAAATCTAAATAGAAAGTTTAATGGATTCTTACAGAAAACATGATAAAATGATTACTTAGTTCACTCACTTGTTTTGTGAGTCTTGAGGTGACTAAAATGCAGTTAGTACTTGAGGAAAAATTTCTGTAGGGAAATATGCGGAAAGAATTAGAGTAACCCTGAGATCGCTATCTACCTGCTTGCAAGGTTGATCCCCAGATGGTGTCTGGAAACTTGGATTTCTTGAAAATTCCCATCATAACCTATTGATAAGCATGGCTTGTAGTTACATAAATTATACAAACAATATGGATTTGTTTAAATATCTGCTTGCCTTCTCAGAGTCTGCACTTTTTTATGTGCCAGGAAGTGAGCATTAAGTCTCTAATGAGCTTCTCCGGTGAATTAAATTTTATCCGTTGTGACAACTCATTGATGAAGAAATTACCTGTATCCAGTGGGAAAGAGCTCTAACCGGAAGATTCTTGGAAGTTTGCACCTAATTTTCTCTAAACTTTGCCCCATGTGCTTTTTGTCTTTGTTTATTTTCCTTTGCATTCTTTCACTGCAATAAATCATAGCTGTGAATATGCCTATATGCTGAGTTCTAGTGAATCACTGAACCTGAGAGTGACCGGGGACCTCTAACACACACAGGAAAAATAAATATTTTTATATACACTGGTTGTGATCCCTACACTGATATCATCTTATTTGCCCATGAGATTCAGAAGCAGAAACTTTATTTTATTTTTATTGTGTTTTTCACCACCATTTAACTCCCTTATATCCCCACCCCAGCAATCACCACACCATTGTTCTCGTCCATGGGTGCTTCTTCCCTTTTTGCTCAGTCTCTCCATCTACTAACCATCCCCTAATAAATAGCTGTCAGCCTGCTCTCTGTCTATGAGTATCTCTGTTTGGCTTGTTAGTTCAGTTTGTTCGTTAGATTCCACGTATAAGTGAAATCATATGGCTGGTCTGAGTACAGTGGTACCTACAATTAATTGATCACAGAAACAGAACCTTTTAGAAGAGTAATTCTCAGCAAACAATGATTTTGTTCAAAATGGGACAATTGGCAATATCCAGAACATTTTTCAGTTGTTAAAACTTGAGGAGGGGAGTCATTCAGTGGGTAGAGAGGTCAGGCGTGCTGCTGAACATTCTATAAATCAATGGATAGGAAATCCTTCACTACGAAGTATTATGTGGCCAAAAATTGCAATAGTTCTGTGCTTGAGAAGCCCCATATACGCGTGCACAATCATAGTAGATCAAATACCAGAACAAAATTTAGAAAATAAGTACAAAGACAGAATGCACAAAAGAAAATAATCTGATCTGAAATTGCTACCAAGCCTAAAATGCCTTAGAATGCTTATGAAACTACTGGAGACTTAAATATCCATATTCTTCTCAAATAGTTTTTATAGCTACCTAGTCCCCAGTGTTTAATGACTAGATGGTTTGAAATACAGAATAGGTTTCAGTAGGAGCAGCTCCAAAATCCCTCTCTTGTAAGATATTTACAGTTCCACTCCGTACTTTAAATTACAGTGTGTAAATATTGCATGCATTCCCCACTGTTACAACCAGGAAATTCATTTAGAACACAGAGTTCAGATAGTTGTTATCTCTACTGCACTTCTGTCAGTGGTTCTGTGAATTATACTCCTCATGTCAACTAGAAATGGGCAGTAAAATAGTTACCTTACATTAATCCTTCACATCTTAAAACGAGTTTTTACATTCTGTAGAAATAATAATATTAAAAATGCCAATGGCAGGGTTCTGGGTTCAAAAATAAGTAAATAAGAGTCATTTAGATTTAAACTGTGCCCACAAACTAAGAATATCAGTATGGTGAGTTTGCAGGATAGAGAATGAGATAAGGTTTCAGGTACTTCCAGTTCAGTAAGAAATTAGTCTTCAATTTAAATCTAGACAGAGGTATGGCAGACAAATCTTAAGAAAATATGGGGAATAGGAATGCCTAGGATCTGCTACATTTATTCTCAAGTAACTGTTGACATATAACATATATGGGCATTTTGAGAAAGGGTAGGTCAGAGATTGACTATGCTGTGTGGGTGTGCGTGCGTCCTCTGGGAAATGAAACTGTACCAAATTAACCTTGGAATCTATCCAGGCCATGAAAGAGCATTATTGTATAAATGTGGATATTTTGTGATAATTCAGGGCAATTCAACCATTTTGCAGTCAGTTCCGGAGTCAGATTCCAGTGCTCTGCTTACTATGTGACTTGAGGTATATTCTTCAAATTCATTGAATCTTCAACATACACTGAATCTTCCTAACTTGTAAAATTGTGCTGTTATGAGGTATAAGTGCTTAATTTCATATTCAGCTATTGCTGTTCTTGTGGTGACTTTTTCATCCCAAATAATGTACTGAAATGAAGAGAGGAGTATGGAGTACAGTCACCACTTCCTAGCAAACCAAGTTATATCATTTATCGTTGTGGATACGTGGGAAGGGAGAGCATGAGATTCAATAACATAAGAGTAACTGAAGCTGGCAAAGAAACTGAGTTCATCCCAACCTCTCTAAGTGGATCCCTAACTTAGAATAAGTGATATTTTGAAACAATTAAATATAGTATGAGAAATTGTGTTTCAAAATCACTGCTTTCAGGGAATAAGAAGTAGCACAGTCCTCACCATTGCTGGAAATCAAGGACTTCATGAAATATTCCTACCATTACATCTTCTTTTATGTCCCATCAAGCTAAGTATTATATATGTAGAGCTGAAAGTGTTGAAAGACCCAAAAATGTAAAATAATATGAAACTTGCCAGTGGGAACATGTTTTGAAAATTTTAAAAAGTAACAGTAAAGATTTTAAAGAGGAGGATTTAGTGAATTTGAAGATATTTTATCTCACTGTACAGAGAAGAGGTTGTTCTGACTACTACCCCAATTAGTTACCAAATATATATATATATATATATATATATATATTCTAGCTAAATAACCACGACTACAAGAAAATATCCATTACAAGTATCTTATTTTCTATAATTCCTGACTCACTCAACAATATCTCAACAATATTGCACCTAGTGATTAAGCTTCCCAGACATTTGCAAACTATTAAGAAAAGTGCTGGCCAATATTTGAAAACACTTGGGCCTTCAGTGCAAATTGGTTTCACATTCTGCTTTCATTTATTGTCAGTTTTCAAATCAGTGAGTTCCGCTCACCGTCACTTTTATAACATACAGTCCCATGTTAGCTCACAAAAACAAAGTTTCTAAACCTGTCTGAAGCATGGAAATCCCAAAGCACTATGTGGAATCCAGCCAGAAACTGCCGGTCTGTCTTACTAATTGATTTCAAGTTGAATGTCCCATTTGGTATCTTTTGAAGGCAATACATTCATTTGGCATACATCGATGGACAAATATCTACTAAAAGAGAGAACTCATTTACCCTTTTAAGATATATTCTATATTTGTAGGTTATTTTTGTCAGTTTTGTGCAAAACTTCTCATTAGATCACTTTCCTTTTTATGTTCTTTTTTCCCCACTGTGTATGTAAAAGGATTTGTTTTTTGTTTCACCTCTCTTTGAATAGTGTTTTCTATGGATAAAGGCAATCAGCAATCTGTACTTTAACTGAGCTCCAATCACATGCAATTTATAAAATCTTAAAAGAACGCAGGTAGGTACTAAGTAGTAATCAACTTAGCTTTGGAAGGACAATTTAATTTTTTTAGTATCTGCCACAATCATAAGCCTGGTGAGTTGATTTAAATCATTGAGGTATAATTGCTTTTAAGAGACTTTTTATTTTTTCCCTTCTCATGAAATGTACATAAACAAAACCAGAAAGTTATATTCAAAAATTAACATAATTTCATGTCATGATGGAAACTTTACTTATAAAATTTAGTTAGAGATCAAATTTAAAAAGAAACTTTATTTAAAATAGTGGCTTTGCCATTTCTTGGAAACATTCAAAGAAGAAACGTTTGTAAGTGAAGATAAAATTTTTTCAATTAAATCCCTTGGGGTAAAATTGATGAATACATTATCTAAACATCAGGCATTCAACTTTACAATACATCATCTGTATATTTCACTGTATTTACCCTCAAAGTCAAATCCACTTCTGTCATCATATACTGGATCCCTTGACCTTTGACTAACACCCTCCACCCTCATTTTCTAACTTCACACTCTACAGAGTTTCATAACATTTTAGTTTTTTATTTGAATGTTTAACAATGTATACGTTAAAGACACTATATGTTAGTCCAATGCTAAAATAAAATAACGTAGTAAACTTTGATAATTCATGGTAACTGCATCTTATTCCTTCATCTAATATTTTTCCCTCAGAAATTATATTCTCTCTTGTATGTTTGTATATTTCTGTGCATTAGTTATATATTTCTGTTTTACAAATTATCTCTAAAGCAACAAACACTTATTGTATCCCAGTTTCTGAAGGTCAGAAATTTAGGCCATGCTTAGCTGGGTTATCAGAGTGTGAGTATCCCACAAAGCTAAAATCAAGGTCTCTGTGGGGCTATAGTCATCCTAAGGTGGGGCAGTGATTGGGTCTGCTTCCGCTGCCCTTCAGGAGCGTGTTGGCAGGATTCAGGTCTTCCAGGCCTATTAGACTGAGTGCCTCGGTTTCTGTTTTTTTCTTTTGTTTAAGACATTGCTGATTTTATTTATTTATTTATTTTGTTACCTTTTAACCCCCATTATACCTCCCCCGCCCTGCAATCAGCACGCTGTTCTCCATGTCCATAAGTCCTGTTTCCTTTTTGCTCAGTCCCTCCAAACCCTAACCAGCACCCTCTTCGTTAGATTCCACATATAAGTGAAATCACATGTTTTTTGTCCTTCTCCAACTGGCATATTTCTCTTAGCATAATGGTCTCCAGGTCCTTCCATGCTTTTACAAAGGGTAAAATTTTCTTCTCTTTTACAGCTGAGTAGTATTCCATTGTGTGCATGTTCCATAGTTTTATTCACTCATCTATTGATGGACGCTTGGGCTGCTTCCATATCTTGACAATTGTAAATAATGCTGCAATGAATGTAGCAGTGCTTATGTTCTTTTGAATTAACGTTTTTGGTTCCTTTGGATATATTCCTGGTAGTATCACTGGGTCAATAGGCAGATCCATTTTTAACTTTTGAGGTATCTCCATACTGCTTTCCACAGTAGTTACACCAGTCTGCAGTCCCACCAACAGTGCAAAAGTGTTCTCCTTTCTCCACATCCTCATCAGCACTTTTTTGTTGATTTATTGATTAGAGCCATTTTGACAGGTGTGAGGTGATAATCTCATTGGAGTTTTAATTTGCATCGCTTATGATTAGTCGTAATGAGCATATTTTCATATGTCTGTATGTCCTCTTTGGAGAAGTGTCTTTTCAGGTCCTTTGCCCATTTTTTAATTGGGTTCTTTCTTTCTTTCTTTCTTTCTTTCTTTCTTTCTTTCTTTCTTTCTTTCTTTCTTTCTTTCTTTCTTCTTTCTTTCCTTCCTTCCTTCCTTCCTTCCTTCCTTCCTTCCTTCCTTCCTTCCTTCCTTCCTTCCTTTCTTTTTGGTGTTGACTTTTGTAAGTTCTTTATAAACTTCCCCTTATCAGATATATTGGCAAATGTGTTCTTCCATTGTGTGGGTATCTTTTCATTTTTCTGATGGTCTCCTTTGCTGTGCAGGAACTATTACCAGGGAGAGACTTGGGTTAACCACATCCCCCTTGCCAACAGAGCTTGTTCCTTGGTTCTTGCCTCCCTCGCAAGAGATAAAATCAAGTGAGAGACAACACATATAGTGGAAATGAGACAGCAAGTTTATTTATGAAATACATATAGGCATGAAGCTAGAAGCAGTCAGCTACTAGTCTGAATGCCTCAAATATAGAGGTTATAAAATTGTAAATTTATTAGTAAGTTTTTTCTATATACTTGAGCCAAGGGTATGAGTGGGTACTCACCTAATCTGAGTGCCCTGACAATTGGGGTTCAGGGGTTATATGCTTTAGTCAGCATCTAGGTACCCCTCTTTTTTCCCCTTCTAAACCTTTGGATTAATTGATACACAGCTACAAAGTCTTTCTTTCTAAGCTAGTAAAGACTTTTTGTCTTAGATAGTAAAATTGGTACAGAGATTCCCTTTTCCAGCACAATCTCATGGAGTCTTTTCTGCACTATGTTTGTTTACAATGCTCAGAATACCCAACATTCTTATCTGACCAGGCTCAGGACTGTCAAATCAGTGGGTGAGATGTGACTATGTCCTTCTCTCTGCCTGTTTCCTAACTATATCCTACCTAATAACACTATTTACTTTAAGACATTGGAGAAAAAATTGAAGAAGATATAAGTAAGTGGAAGCACATACCATGTTCATAGATATTATTTAATGATGTTAATTCTCCCTGTCTATGAAGAATAGATTGGAAGAATAGATAGGAAGAATTAACATCATTAAAATGTCCATACTACTCAAAGCAATCTACAGATTCAACTCAATTCCTATCAAGGTTCCAATGTTGTATTTCACAGAACTAGAACACATATTTCAAACATTTGTAGGGAACCACAAAAGGTCCCGCATAGCAGCAGCAATCCTGAGAAAGAAGAAGAAAGTTGGAGGAATCACATTACCTAATATTGAACTATGTAGTAGCAATCAAAGCAGCATGTTACTATGTTATGTGATAAAAACAGACATATAAATCAATGGAGCAGACTAGAGCCCAGAAATAAACCCACAACTTTATGGTCAATTAATATTCAACAAATAAAGCACATGCAGTTGGCTAGAGATAGTTTATTCAATAAATTTTGTTAGGAAAATTGGACAAATATGTGCAGGAAAATGAAACTAGACCATCTTCTTGCTTTCACACACAAGAATAAATTCAAAGTGAATTAAAGGCTTAAATATTAGACCTGAAAATATAAAAATCCTAGAAGACAACATAGGCAATAAAGTCTCAGACCTACCTGATAGCAATATGTTATCTGATATATCTCCCCAGGCAAGAGAAACAAAACAAATAAACAAGTAAACAAATATGCCTCAGTTGTTTACTGCTAATTGGCTAGAGGTTTCCCTCACTGTTTTCTCACGGGTCTTCTTTATAAAGCTGCACACAGCATGCAAGTTTTCAAAAGAGCAAGCAAGTATGAAGGCTGGAAAAAGTGAAAAAGAAAAAGTCTTGTTATTTAGTCTTGTAAGTAGCCACTCTCAAACCCATGATAAGGGGAAACAGCACATGAATATTAGGAGGAGGGGATCGCTAACAGCCGTTGCAGAAACTACCTACCACAAGGGGTGTGTGTGTGTGTGTGTGTCTTATGAAAATAAAGTTTCTTTCCTTAAAACAATTTGATTTTACTTTCTTTATAGACCAATTATTTTATAGCACCACATAGAAGGATAAAGATAAATTTGAGCATTTAGCATGTTACCATTGATATTTAGGAGCACAGCATAGCATATGTTATGTTACAGATGCCACTTTTGCCTGTCTGTTGTACTGGAAAAGATAGATCCATGTCTCACTCTTTATGTTCCTCTCATTCTCTGCAGTGTTGGTGATTTATAATGACTGAATTAAAGTGTACTTAGAAACCAAATTAAGAACTGTAATTTAGGGTATTAGTATAATCTTATTAAAAGTATGACTAAGTGGTTCTTTGAGAAATTTTATAATCTCCAGGGGGTTTTTTTACTTATTTTGTCATCTTTTTGCATTTGCACAAATCAAACATGGCTATTGAAATAGGACATTTTGGATAAAATACAAATCAATGGTAGTATCACATTTTGAAGGGGTCATATTCTCACAGGGCTCAAATTTCACTAGTCTGAAATCCTGTTTTCCTCCAATGCCTAAATAAAAACCTGACTCTATTCTTACTTGATTATATATATGAATTTAGTCATTTACTGGATGTCCAAAGGTTTCTATGGACATGTATTCATTCCAAAATTTTTCCTGGTTTTCACTTGCTACCCCTATTTACCAACCTTTTCCAGATTAAAATGTCTAGCCAATTGACTGCAAGTTATTCGCTTCTGGCTTCCTTCATGCTCATGCAGCTCTTTCCTAGATACTTCAGCTGAGTTGTGGATGTTTATATATCCTTTCTGCAAATACGGTAAGAGTAAAGGCACGTTGGTAGCCTTAACAAAATTATTTTGAATATTCTTAGATAGTGATGAAAATTTCAACACAAGGATAATAAACATCCAGTGTATAATATGACTGTTCTCAAAGAACATAAATCCATGGATTTCTATACTTATCCCTTACTGGGTAGTATATTACCTATGAAAGAGGTAGACATGTTCTCTAATCCCTGGCTGCCGCCCCAATACAGGAGCTAGTATACCACTCCACTATGGAAGTTCCCTTGGGGATGTCTTCCCTATAGAACTCAGACCTTAAATACAAGTCTTTGAGGAAAGACCAGACTTCCTCTAGTGTGAGACTGGCCTCCATAGCCCTATTATTCTTTTTTTTAAATATTTTCTTTTATTTTTAGAGAGGGAAGAAAGGAAGGGGAAAGAGTGGGAGAGAAACATCAATGTGTGGTTGCCTCTCACATGGCCCTCACTGGGGACCAGGCCTGCAACCCAGGCATGTGCCCTGACTGGGAATCGAATCATGACCCTTTGGTTCACAACCTGCGCTCAATCCACTGAGCGACACCAGCCAGGTCAGCCCTATTATTCTCACATAGAATATTTAAGGAGATAACTAGTGTTATAATACCACGGGTAAATAGCCTTCTTCTTTGTCCTCAACATGGCAAGTTCTTCAACATTCAATGATCAGTATATTAGAAAATTTTCCATGTCTAGCTTCTTCAGTCTTCCTTTTAGGTAGTGACCTTTACCAATTTCTCATTGAATGAGTGGTAACTAGGCTTGCACACATCTCACTGTGTTTATGTTCTCTATTCCAAATTACCCTAGTTACCATCTGAAAGTACACATATACATATACCCATATGCACATATACATACACACACTCCAAGGTTAAGAAATATTAAACATGGAGTGAACAGTCTAGGTTCATAATTTGGAAAGTCTCTCTATCACACAGAGATATATATTCACAAAGACAGAGTTGAAAAATGTTAGTTTTTTCCTATAAATATTTGATAAGAAAAATAATTAAATGGGACAGGTTTAAAATAAGTGCTGGTGTATATCCCTCTCTATGTATATTCAGATGAGTCTGATAAAGCTTTTGAAAAATAATTAAATGAAATAGCCATTAAAAAATAATTAAACTGAAGCCCTGGCTGGTGTAGCTCAGTGGATTGAGTGCAGGCCTGTGAACCAGACGATCGAGGCTCGATTCCCAGTCAGGGCACATGCCTGGGTTGCAGGCCAGTTCCCGGCAGGGGCCAGTTCCCAGCAGGGGATGCACGAGAAGCAATCATACATTGATGTTTCTCTTCCTCTCTCCTTCCCTTCCCCTCTAAAAGATAAATAAATAAAATAAAATTTAAAAAAAATTTTTTAAATAATAATTAAATTGAATAGTCTTGCATCCCAGCCCACCCCCCCAGGATTCCCCTCCTCTCTCCCATTTCCACCCTCCTTAGTTTTGTCTATGCGTCCTTTATATTTGAACAACAATTAAATAAATTTTTAAAAAAGAAATGAACAGTCTTGAACTGAGTGTTGGCATATACCCTACTACACATACTCAGATTGTTTCTGACAGAAGCTATGATGAAAGCAAAGGTTTACCTAGCATCCATCACCTTCAACCTATCTTGCCATCTGTGGCAGGCAGAATAATGGGTCCCCAAAGATGTTAATGTCCTAATCTCTCAAAGTTATAAATATGTTATGGTACACAGCATTTGGAAGTTAAGGTTGCTAGTCAGATGATCTTGAGATGGGGGGATCATCAAGGCAGGCCCAATGAAAACATGAAGGTACTTTAAGTGGAGGAGAGAGGCAGAAGAGGTCAATGCCAGAGTAGAACAGATCGAAAAACACTCAACTGGCCATTGCTCATTTTCAAAATAAAAGGGGGCCAGGGGCCAAGCAAGTTAGCCAGTAAGGAGAAGGCAGAAAAGCAAGAAAACAGATTATCCCCTCATGCCTACCAAAGGAACAATGCCCTTCTAACATTTTGATGTTAGCCGGGAGAGACATACGTTTCACTTCTTTATTCCAGAACTATATGCTAATAAATATGTATTGTTCTAAACCACCAGATTTGCTATAATTTATTATAGTATCAAGAGAAAACAAATATGCCATTCTTTAGGTTTCTCCGACACCAATGATTTTGTAAGTTTCCCATATATAAGTGTCCCTTAAGTAAGTCTCCCATTTTCACAGTCTATGTGGCCTTGACCAGGTGACCTCTTCTGTTAATGGAACCACTGATGATTTCATGACATTGTAAGGAATTCATGACATAATACATAGAAAGAATAATATTTTAGGAATAAAAACAAAACATACGTAGTACTATTTAGCTTTTTTTCTTCTTATAACATTACTTAGAGCTAAATGTTAACTATTTATAATAGTGACATTTTAACACTAGATCCCTAGAGACAATGATGTAGGCATCTAGTCTATTTTAGGATAAATAGGACTTGCAGGCCACTCTGATAGTGGCAACATTAAAAAAATCAAAATTAAAACATGTGGAGTCATTAGCATAGCTTTATCCAGGTTATCAATTTTATAGACATTATTGTCAGATGTATCTCTTAGAAATGATTTACTTTCATACCTTTATTTACCTCTTTGCCAGTTTGTAATCTATTCTAACACAATGACCAAAGTGATCTTCTAAAACTGATGTCAAACCACATCACTTCTGCTCTCAGAACCCTCAATGACTCTTCATCTCATGCTGAATAAAAGACAAATTTTAAAAATGTCCTATGGATTCTACATGGTTTTACTTCCCCTTCACTCTCTGGTATCATTCCCATAATAGTGTCTACTTCCATCACTTGGCTCGATTCACATAGTTCTTCATCATTTGGCTGGAAACTGTGAGGACTACTTTCTTCTCACGATACTTGCACTGTTTTTTCAACCTTAGATTGTCCCTTAATTATTCATTTGGTTGGATCCCTCACCTCAGCTCTTCACTGAGACCTACCATGGACACCCTATTTAATGCTGTAGCCCACATCTCTGGCTTCCTCTTATACCTCCCCGTCTCTTTCCCTGTAACTAATCCCATTATAATGTACTGTACACATTTAGTTTGCTTTGTGATGCCTCACACTAGAATTTAGACTCTAATACAGCAGGGCATAAGTATCTTTTGTTCATTACTGTGCCTTGTTTTGCTCGCTAGTGTATCTTGTGCTAAAAGAATGGTGCTTCCCACATGATTTGTGCTCAATAATATTTATTAAGTTAATGTTTAGTTACATGTTTGCCATGGATTCATGATCTTAAACATGTTAGCTTCAATATTTGAAAGAATCATAGATACCATCAAATTAATTTCCTTCATTTCACAGATGGGATAAGTGGGACCAGAGAGAAAATCACACAGCTGTTTTCACCAAAAGTAAAATTAAAACAAAACAAAAATGCCCTGATATTTTAAACTATTTAAAAAAGCTGAGTATGAGTCACTCATGTAACTAAGTGCTTATAGAAATAGAATCCTAAAACTCTTTCTGGTCTTGAACATTTAGAAATGACTAACCTATTGTGTTCATTGTGTTTTTTAAAATATTACTCTTAACAGAATTGTTTATTTCTAAGACACTCACTATTATCTTTCCATTACACTTCCTTAATACAGTTAAGTTTTTACTAACTATGTTANTCCCCATTGAACGGTTAGATGTAGTCGGACTTCCGTATAATTCAATTTTCTGTCCTTTGGTTGTGTCTTTGTTTCTCCAAACCTTTGTTGTATTCAAACTTGGTTGTGGGAGAAGGCACAGTGTTTCTACCTATGCCTCCATCTTGGCGGAAGTCCTTAAAATATTACTCTTAACAGAATTGTTTATTTCTAATGACACTCCCTATTATCTTTCCATTACACTTCCTTAATACAGTTAAGTTTTTACTAACTATGTTAATTACTCTTGTAGTACAGTGAGTGTTGCAAATATGGATTTCAACTCTTTGACCACAGCTTCATGACACTCACATACTAAATCAGACCTCTCTTATGTGCCACCTCAGATCTTTTCAGTTAGCTGTGTCTAAGGCAGATGGCCACTGGACAACAACTTAGTGTAGTCTCCAACCACTTTCACAGGCATAGCACCCAACAGGGTCTCCCCTCAGACCCTTCCTGTACTTCTCTACCCTCTCGTGGGGCTTCAATGTTATCACTGAGGACTGTGGGGACCCATGCTTTGGGACCCTCTAACCATTCATGTGTATTCAGCCCACTTGCACAGGCAGTTAATGCTTCATTGGTTAAGAATTTGATCAATGAGAAACAGGGGTCAACTCTATGACTCTGTCTGTCTGGAAAATGTGTATCTGACCTCCCCAAAGGCAGTTCTTTCCTAACTGGGCCGCCTGGTCATGACATCAGCAGGGACAAACTCAGTAATATTGGCTTGGTAACATCGTCTCTGCCTTCTTCCCTGCTTCTCTCCACTTTTCCCTCACTCCTGATGCTTTGAGGTTATACTCTTAACAAAATCATGGGAAACAAACTCTGCCTCTGGCTCTGCTTTTTGGAAAAGACTGAGACACCCTTGTAAGGACTTTGAACCTAGTAAAAGAGGTATATTCAGTTAAACACAACTACTAGAAAGTACCAGGTGATATATCTCACTAAATATATATAAAGGACCACACACGTTCAGAGGAAAGAGAGCTCTTTATTTTTGACTGAGATGTAGGAGGGTTTTTTTTTTTTTTATGAAGATGAAGTTCACTAGGTATTAAATGATGATCTGGCTGTTTTGCTAGGAGAGCTGAGGATCACAAAATATGTAGTGCCATGAGGAACAGAGTATGTCTAGGACTTGAGCATGGTGTACAAGTAGCTAAGACTGATTACATTTCTAAATTGAGAGGTATAAGTGTGTGTGTTATGGGGAAATAAGCTAACGTCATCTTCCAAAACCTACTTTCTAGAGTTTTATTCTAATTGATATAGATCATTGAAACTTTGGGTTGATAAAACAAAGTTACAAACCTGACTATGAAATATGAAATGTACTCTATTAAGTTAAGAATTATATCATTTATCAAGATGACAAGTGACCATACTTTAGATAAATAATTCAGTAATGCTTTTTTATATGTTTATATGCTATGAGTTAGACGTTGTCTCCACTGTGCCAACATTCAAGATTATTTTGACTTGATTGGCTCAAGAGAAATGATATTAAAAAGAAGTTTGATTTGTATTTCAGCTAATCACCCTATTCAAACACATGCACACACATACATGCACCTAATAATCTTACAGCAATAATGAGATTGATTTTTGAGACATGACGTATACATCAAACTCAAGCTCATTTGTTTATAAACATAGCACATGCTTATCTCTTTTATAGTAATGCTTATCTTCATCAGTAATAATGCATATTTTTGGAGAGAGTATACAAAATTATTCTGTAGAATTTGCTTTCTTATTAAATATTTCTGAGCTCATAGTTATATTTAAAAAAATATCTAGAAGACTTAATATCTTCATGTATCTCCAAACTTAATAAAAAAACTGAATTTAAATAGATATAATAGAAAGTTCTTACTCTTTAGCCTGATCTTGGGCAAGTCCTTGTTAGAGAGAGCTATGCCCTGAGGTTTCCACAGTTATATTTGTTACTGTGACCTTCATGGATTCTGACAGATTTCTGTTTAAATCTCTCTAATTCACATGCTGACGCGTGACAACCAAGTCAGAGCTTATCATCAGTGTTTGTCACCAGAACCGAAGTCTGACATGCAACTCCCCAGAATTCTAAGCCCAACTTTTATGCTCATCTTTACTGTCGACTATTATTAAGCTCAGCCACTCACATAGATGCTGTTATTCCCTTTTTGTCAGTTTTAGCTTGAGACTGCTCTTTGGTGCTTCAAAAAGAAAAAAGATGCAAAAATAGAACTTTCAAGTTTGCAAATAAATAAAGTGACTTAGAGTGAAATACAAGCTGTAGACTATTTCTTTATGAGTAGTGCATAATTATATTTCTTCTTATATCAGAAAATAAGCTACTAAATTGTAACTTTGTATCAACCACACAAATCAATTGCTTTCTCATAGTCCATCTAACTCTTCATTTTACAATTTAAACCTTTATTCATTGTCTAAAAAAATGGACAATGAATAAAGGTGATTACTGTTATCAACTATTGTTCAAAAGGACCCACGAATCCCCCATGAATCCCCAAATTTGGAATGTTCTACAACTCAATGTGATATGTTTTATTTTGATATACAATGTACATAAAATTTATTTTTGTGTTTATGGCTAGTAGGCAGATAGATAGATGATAGATAGATAGATAGATAATGCATAGTTTATACAATTGTTTTCTGCTGACTTCCATCTAGTTTTACCTCTCCTATTGAATAGTTTATTTCAGAAAACACTTTAAGAAGAAAATATATATTGTTACTATTGTTATACTAGTTTATATGTGTATGTATTATATTGACTCATACAAATTTTATTCATAATTGCTCAGTGAAGGTAGATTACAACTAATAGTAATTTATTAATGGATAAGGAAATCAAATCTATCAAATAGTTTAAAAATGACCCTTTGAAAATATAAAAGTATTTTAAATTCAATTCATTGGAGAACAGTGGTAAACTAAAACAGATATATTTTCTACTCTTGTGGTATAAAATACATACAATCCATATTTTAGTTTGGGAACAGGCCAAAGGAAAATAGTAGGAATTATCAATATTAATGTTTTTCTTAGCAAGCATGTATTTAGTAATTTCTACTAGCTAATTACAAAAACATTGCCATTTTAACTTTTTAGGAAAAAGTCTTCTTTCACAAAATATAAAAGGACACACTACACAAAATACTAACATGGACTGGAATGCATTTTCATGCATCACAAGTATAGAAGTTACAAAAATGTAATATTAATTGAACAGAAATATGAAGGCATAAAAGATTATGTGTGACTTCGAAAGGTTACAGTTTGGGAATGATTGGAGGACTCTTACGAAGTTTGAAGGGATGTTAGATGACAGCCTTGAAAAGTTAAACCTCTTAGACAGGGGCTTGAAGAATTTTACTTCCCAAATCCCGTACACAGCCAGTTAATGGAGCCAAGATAATGTGAAATGAAGTGCTGTCTTTAATGAATTTCTCATTATTTAAGAAGCCTACTGGATTGCTTTATTATGTCTTTATTAAAAATTACTCAGTCCAATACATCCTCTTGGAAGTTATGGTTCCTAAACTAGAATTAGATCATAATGCTGTCACAGGTAGTGATGAAGCATTTTAACAAACAACTGCATTGAGTCTCACTGAGGATAAAGATTGAAGAGCTTTCCAGGACATATGTGTACACATCTGAACGTGTATATAGTACATTGGACACAAACATGATCGAAGTGTGTGCTGTAGGTTCTATTACTTTATGTCCCTGTCTCACTGCTAACCTCTACACCACTGTAAAAGGCTGCTTCTTTAGCGTTTGTGACTGAGAGAGCTATTTACAGAACCGTGATGTTTGCGATAGACAGTTCACCTCACAGGATACTTGACACCTTTCTCAAGACGAGATCTCCTTCTCTGATTACAGCACTGTGTCCCACTTTAGTGCGTCTGGCATTGTTCTGTCTGTGTGGCACACAGCTGCGAAGTTGTGAAATAGAATATAACGGGAGAATAAAAGGACTGCTAAGTGGTGAATGTTTCTGATGGTACTTGAAAACTGAAGCTCAGGAAGGTTAAATATTTTTGTTTTGAGACATTGTTTACTTCACAGGCTCTATTGTGTTCACTACACTATATTGCTTCCTTGGCAAATATCAGACATGGGGTTAAATGAATTGCTTGATTCTCCCAGGAAACCAAAATATAAAATATAATTCTAAAATTCATCAAGTCAAAGATATAATGGAGTAGGTAGGCAAAGGGTTTAATCTTTTTAAAAATAATGTGTTTTGCTTCTTTGAGTCTTAGAAAAGAAATGTGTTTGGTAAATTGCTTTTTTAATTTCTCAATATAAACAAATAAGATACTTATAGAATAGAATAAAACCTAATAGACACATGACCAAATAAATTCAAATGTTCTCAGAGCTTTATCAAGAAATGCTTAAGTGTTTCATAATCGAGTTTTTAGATGTATTTGTACCTTACACAGACAATGACTATATTCATGAGATGAAAGATGTGCTGTGTTCTGAAATCTTCAATGGTCTGTAGAATTCTGTACAATCTAGATTGTATTTTAACTGTCACTGCAATTTTAAGAAGGTCACAAGAAAACACATAGAATGAATTAATGTACATTAACAATTTGAGCAAAACTTGCTATACAAAATAGAAGAAAGTCTTGCACTCAGCACCAGTCTTGTTTACCTAAATTTGCTGGTCTTCTTTTGCTGTCCGCAGTTGCACTGCAGAAAGACATGTGTGACTAGTTTCGAAATTTGTGTTATTTTTTCTTTGATGTGGACTATTAAATGCAAACAACTCTATATTATTCCATTTGTTATTCTGAAAATTTATTCAGTTACAAAATGGCTATGTCTGAGCACACTTGCCAAATTGAATAAGCTATAAAACAAAATTAAACAGGAACCCTGTTCTAAATTTACTCCAGTGCATTGAGGGAATGTTCAAATCTATCTTCTTTGCTGTTGATGACTTATGTTGCCCATGACTTAGGAGCATAAAAAGAAAATTTTTCAAGGTTTTGAGCTAGTAACTGAAAGTTTCTGTTTTTTTTTAAAAATAAATTTATTGGGGTGACATTGGTTAATAAGATTATACAGGCTTCAAATATACATTTCTATAATACATGATCTATATATTGCATTGTGTGTCTACCACCCAAAGTCAGATCATCTTCTGCCACCATTTATTTGCCTTCCTTTACCAACTGATACCCCCCTCCCTCTGAGACCACATTACCGTTGTCTGTGTCTATGGGTTTTTGTTTGCTTGTTTTTCTCATTTATTTATTTGTTCCTTTCAATTTTGTATTTCACATAATAGTGAAATAGTATGGCTCTTAATTTTTTCTGTCTTATTATTTCTTAGTGTAATGTTCTCAAGATCCATTTAAGGTGTCACAGATGGCAGTATTTCATCTTTTCTTGTGGCTGAGTAGAATTCCGATGTGTACATGTACCACATCTTCTTTATCTGATCAACAATCAAAGGACACTTTGGTGGTTTCCATGTCTTGGCCACCATGAGTAATGCTGCAATGAACATAGAAGACATATTTCTTTGAGAATATATTTTCAAAAATTTGGGGTAGATATCCAGAAGAGTGTTTGCTGGGTTATATGGTAACTGCATTCTTACTGTATAGTGCTCTTGTGTATAATGTGCACCCACTTTTTTGGCCCAAACTTTCAGGGAAAAAATTTTCACTTTAATGTTGCATCATTCACCGTATGGTAATAAAGTTGGCATCATCTATCTTATCAAGTGGATAACAATTGACATCATTTATCTTGCTCTGTGGATAACAATGCATCCCTCTTCATTTCATTCCCTCAACTCTAGTCAAAACTGCTTTCATTGCAAGTTCCTCCTAAGTTCAGCAAAACCGATGGTCACATTCCAGGGTATTATTTTGCATATAGCTATCTTTATTGCTTTCTAGAGTTACACTTTTAATGCACAAATCTAAATCAAAGAATTAAAAACATTTGTATAGATATGGAATTAGTACTACCCATGTATAATTTGCATCCTCAAAAATTGGGGTAAAAAATAGACATCATACATGGCAAAATATGATAATTTTTTGAGGAACCTCCATATTGTTTTTCACAGTGGCTGTACTGGTTTACAATCTCACCAGTAGTGAGTGAGGCACACTTACTCACTACTAAGATTGCTCCACAACCTTTCCAACACTTGTTATTATCTGGTTCGTAGTAGCCATCCTAACAGGTGTTAGATGGTATCTCATTGTAGTATTGACTTGCATTTATTTAATAGCTAGTGAAGTTAAGCATCTTTTCATATATCTGTTGGCCATTTGTATGATTTCTTGGAAGAAATGTCTGCTCAGGTCCTCTGCTTATTTTTTAATTGGATTGTTTTTTTGGTGTTTAGTTGTATGAGTTCTTCGTATATTTTGGATATCAACACCTCCTTGGAGCTGCTATCTTCTCCCATTCACTTGGATGCTTTTTTGTTTTGGCTGCAGTTTCTTTTGTTTTGAAGAAGCTATTTAGCTAGATATAATCTCATTCATTTATTATTTTTACTTTCCTTGCCTTTGGGGTTTAATTCAAAAAAATCTCTAAGACTAGTATCTATGTTTTCATCTATGAAATTTATAGTTTTAAGTCTTGTATTTAGGACTTTGATTCATTTTAGGTTAATTTTTGTCCATGGGGACAAACAGTAGTCTAGTTTCTTTTTCTTTTTTTTCATGTGGCTTTCTGATTTTCCCAACACCATTTATTGAAGGAGCTTTCTTTTCTCCCCTGTGGGTTTTTGGCTCCTTTCTCAAAAATTAATTGCTCTTGTATTTGTGGGTTTATTTTGGGTTCTCAATTCTGTTTTATGTATATGTATGCCTGGTTTTCCTGCCAATACTGTGTTGTTTTGATTATCATCACTTTATAGTATAATTTGAAGTCAGGGAGTGTGGTCTCCAGCTCCTGTCACCCACCTCCCAGGATTGTTTTGGCTATTTGGGGTCTTTTGTGATTCCATAAATATCTGTTGATTTTTTGTTCTATTTTTTAAGCATCATTGAGATTTTAATGAGTACTGCATTAAATCAGTATATTGCTTTGAGTAATATAAACATTTTAAGAATGTTGATTTTTTAACTCCTAGCTATTTTATTTTTTAATTAATGTACTCGTATTATTTTACATTACCATTTATCTCCCTTATGTTTTCCTCCCCCACAAACACCCCACGGTTGTCAATGTTCATGAGTCATTTTCCTTTCTCTTAATCCCTCTTCCTCTTGACCCACACTTCTGCCCACAGCTGTCAGCCTCATTTCTATGAGTCTGTCTCTGTTTTGCTTATTAGTTCAGCTTGTTTATTAGATTCCACATGTAAAGTGAAATCATATGATATTTATCTTTCTTTGAGTGGCTTATTTCATTTTGTGTAATATTCTCCAGGTCCACCCATGCTGTCACAAATGGTAAAATTTTTTTCTGTTTTACAGCTGAGTACTATTCATCTGTATAAATATGCCATAGTCATTAATCTTCTCATCTACTGATGGACAATTGGGCTGCTTCCAAATCGTGGCAATTGTAGATAATGCTGCAATGAACATAGGGGTGCTTATCTTCTTTCAAATTAGTGTTTTAGGTTTTTTTAGGTAAATTTTCAGATGTGGAATCTTTTAATTCATGAACACAGAATGCTTTTTTATTTAATTATTTTTTTCAATATATTTTAATATACTTTTTAGTTTTCAATGTATAGGGTCTTCATATTTTAAAGTTAGTTTTCAATGTATAGGGTCTTCATATTTTAAAGTTTATCTCTAAGTATTTTATTATTTTTGTTGCTATTTCAAAATTATTTTAATTGTTTTTTCTTCTTTCTGAATTTTAGGTATATAGAAATGCAGTGGATTTTTTGTACGTTGATTTTGTATTCTGGAACTTTACTGTATTATATTATTGTTCCTAATAATTTTTTTGTCTTTAGGCTTTTCTATATTAAGAATCATGCCACCTGCAAAAAGTGACACTTTCATTCTTCCTTCCCGTTTTGATGCTTTTTATGTCTCTCTGTAGCCTGGTTGCTCTCACTAGAACTTCCAGTTCTAAGTTAAAAATTAGTGTTGGAAATGGACATTCTTGTCCTGTTCCTGACTATAGAAGAAAAGCTTTCAGATTTTCACTACTGAGTATGATATTATCTGAGGGCTTGCCATATATGGCCTTTATTATGTTGAGATACTTTCATTGTATACCAATTTTATCGAGCGTTTTAATGATAAATTGATGTTGTATATTATCAAATGATTTTTCTATATCTTTTGATAAAATCATAATTTTTATTTTTTATTTTCTTAATGTGATATATTACCTTGATCAGTTTACGTATGTTGAACCAGCCTTGTGCCCCTGGAATGATCCCTGCTTGGCCACCATGTGTTATGTTTTTCATTTATCATTGTATTAGATTTGCTGGTTTTGAAAGCTGTCATTGTAAGTCACATACCTATCATACATCTATTTAAACATAGACTGCTAAAATCTCTTATGCTACATAGTGAGATCAAATTCATCTAAACTATCCATCTGTTTTCTGATTATTATCATAAATAAAATAAAGAATGTGAATTTTTTAAAAAATTGTATTTACTGATTTTAGAGAGAATGGAAAGGGGAGAGGCAGAGACAGAGACAGGTCTTTCCTTTCAGCCTAAGCGCCCCTCAGAGACATCAGCTCCTTCTGTCTACTCTCATGCTGGTGGTTTCTGGGATGTTCCAACACAATGCGTTTGCTCTATCTCCTCGAAAATCTGTGTCTGAAATTGATGACTAGGAGAAAACATATCAGATGTTTTCATAATATCTATTAAAGAAAACACTCTGTTTTTCTCAACATTTCAATTTAGGAGTTCCTCAGAAAACCGAATCATCCTGACAGTACATAAAAAGTGAGCATCTGTAGGTATTTCAAAATTCAACAATGGTCAATATGTTCTTTTATAATCAAGGGCCAAATAGCCAAAACCAAGTAAACATCATACAAATCTAAACACTGTTATTAATGGAAGTTTTAGAAATTAAACTATGAGAAATGATTATATATAGGTAGGGTATTATACATGAAAAAAAAGATACTTGATTAAATATTCCACTGTTTTCAATTCTTCAAGGTTGAAATGTTTAAAAATCAAGTAAATTCTTATGCATAGATAAAGGTAACAGAACTAAGTTGAAAAATAGTAATAGCATATATTTTGGTGTTAAATTAAAGTTAAATTATATAAGTAATAAATGTGTATATTTTAACATGGATTTCTTTTTTAAGGTGTGACATTTCTGGACATTTACAAATAGAAAAGTGCTTACTAGAAATAATGCATGTCTCAGAGGTGATTTTTTCAAGTATAATGTTGGACTACATAATAGACTCTATGGTCTATTTGTGTTTCCCTGTTTCAATTCTATTTCAAAATCTTTAGCGCTTTAGTGTTTATCTATTAATAGCTCAGAAGCTTCCATTCATTTTGTTTTCCGTATTGCATTATCCTGAGCATGGATATCTTTAGCTTGTAGAAGTCCATGTGAGTTCAAGAAACTCATGGTGACAAGTTATTCTATTTCAATAATGAATATGAATCACTTGTCTTCACCTGTTAAAGGTGCAAGGTTTTCAGATTAAATGTCTGAAAGGGAATGACACTGGTGTCAGGAAGAAATGCTGTCAGAGCCTCCTTAATTCTGCTTCTATAACATGTTGCAATGACCTGAAGCATCAAAGGGAAGCCGTTTTCTTTCTTTAGGATAATAAATTGATTAATCAATGGAACCGAATTCTTTATTCAGGTCCAATATGTGAATAGCCTGGGATGTAACAACAGGAATCCTCTTACCTGTTTAGCAGATAATATAATCCTGTGGTTCAAGGAAGTGAACTTTAAAAGAATCCAGAGGTACTTCTAAATATAGTGTTTATAAACTTTCAAAAATTGGAATGTAGTTGTTTCTTACAACAGGTGACTCAATATCCTGGTTTCCCCAAAGCAGTCCCAGTGTGTGCCTGCTGTGCATTTATTAACAGCGCCCCCTTTCGTTCTCGAAAGTATTTTGGTTTGGAACATAAATTAAACAGTCATTTTACTGCTGGAAATCAATTTTGAAATGAAAATAATTAGGTGACAGGTGAAGAAAAGTACTGAAAAACCAGGTCACTGTATGAATAAAAAGAAGAAATAAGATGGAAATTTTTACTTTGCATTTTCATTAATTTTTTCCTGCTCACATGAATGAAAGTTTCATTGTGTTCTCCACCAAGTATTTCTTGCAACGCCAGTTAGAGAAACACTAACTGGTTCTGTTTCTTCCACTTTATGGCAACACGTTATGCAGGATGGGAGCAGGAGCTAGAAGGGAATATAATTCAAAATCCTTTTGACACAGGCAAGGTGAACTTTTTAGTTTGTGGCCAGTAGGTAATAAACAAGCTACTAATAGTACAATATATTGATATTCTGAAGCTCTGAGGGGGTAATATAGTCTTGAGAGGGGAATGTTTCACTCAGAAATTTAACCAACAGTGAAAATCAAATCATGCATCATTAAATAACATTAAACTAAACATGATTAATTTTATAACTAGCAGTATCCATCACAGTATTTTCTAGTGCTATTTATTGATTTCCCAGTGTATGCAACTCTCCGAGGCCAGGTGTTGTCACTGGATAACTGATGTTTTGTTTACTAGTTTTATAAAGAATCATCTCATGATTCTCCTCTGGAGTGGAACCTGACAGCATCAGTTGGAATTAGTGTAATCAGAGGGAGAAGGATTACTCAGGCTTTTACTTGGTGGAATTATGTCAATATCTTTGTGGGTTACTGTTTTAGATAAAATATTATACACAAATGGGGATTGATGGTGATTGTTAAGACTTCTTCACTATTTCCTGTGTCACCCCTATTGCTAAGATCCTTTTCTCATTGAATCCTCAATAAAACAAGAGAAGGTACTATTATCTTTATCATAATAGTATTCTTCTTCTTCTATGTATTTTACAGAAAATAAATTGAGGCTTGAAGGGATTAATTAATGTATCTTTTGAAGGAAATGTATAGTTATGTACTACATACAGGATGGGGGAAAAGTGGGTTTACAGTACTGGGTGCATGAAACAATTTATTCTTGTATTATTATTTTAAATTATTGTACTATTTTTGTACAAACAACTGTTAACCTAATTTTACTCACCCTGTATACAACATATGAAGTACATTTATTTCCCACTCTCTTCAAACCGTTCAAGAATAAGTGCAAAATATTGGAACCAAGCATAGTGTGCTTATTTAATAAAAATAAATCAATAAGTAAATCAGCTGTTTCTATAAGGTATAATTAAATTTCAGAACCTATGAAGAATATATTTGTAAACATCATGTTTCACTGGTTAGGCAACTGATTTCTAATTGTAGCAAAGGGTAATAGTTATATAATGCATTTTTTTTCCTTTATTCTTTTTCTTCAGAATGATATAAGATAATCAATGATTGTGCAACTTTAAAGCAAAAATCCACAGCTATATCTCCATAGTCAATCTATAATTCCTTCTTCAAAATCAGGGCACTTCACAACATGATGTCTTGATGAAGAGGTGAAAATTTAAAACTCCTCTGAAAAAATTGCTAAAAACAACTGTTTACTTCTAAGGCTTTGTTCTGATTTTGTCAGTGATCTTTAAAATTATTGTAGCACACTAAGAGAACATTATGCAATTCTGTTCAAGTACTCCAAGAAGGTGACTTCACATACACACACACACTTTATTCTGGCTATGTTGTGAGGATGCTGACGAGCTTAAGGTAAAGGTGTGTGATTAGAAGGAAAATACTGAAAGTAGTCCAGTTTAAAGCCTAGAAGGAACCTAATTCTGTGAGGATTAGTGAAATAAATGGTGAGAGATAATCTAGATACTCTGGCAAAATGCTGATTATGAAAAAAGAAAAAAGAAATTAATGAAAATGGGAACAAAATTCATAGGTCTGATGAAAGGAATAAGAATGAACAATAAGTAGATTAATAGTGGGGAAGAAAGTTAGTTTTACATCTGAAACCTTTATCAAAATAACTTAGATTTGTATTTTTAGATGCAGATGCCACTTTACCTACGTAGAAAAAATGAAGATATACTGTCACCATTATTTTATTTTATTTTATTTTATTTTTATTTATTTATCTTTAGAGGGGAAGGGAAGGAGAGAGGGAGTGAAATATCAATGTATGGTTGCCTCTCCTGAGTTCCCTGCTGGGAACTGGCCTGCAACCCAAGCATGTCCCCTGACTGGGAATCGAACTGCGATACTCTGGTTTGCAGGCCTGCGCTCAATCCACTGAGCTACCATTATTTTATTATACTAATAAAATTAATTAAGTAGGTAACCATTGCTCAGAAATTTTATCCCACTACTTCCTTCATAAGCTACTGACATTTCTACATTCTCATCTCTTTTTTGTGTGTGATTTAAACAAGAACAATTTATGTTCTCTCAGTTCTGGAGGCTAGAAGTCCAGGATCAAAGTGCCAGCATGGGCAGTTTCTAGTGAACACTCCAGTCATCATTATCTCTTCAGCTTAATTTCTCTATACTAATGCTTCAAACTCTGTTTCAGCCATAACTCAGTTTTTTTCAGTTTTTGTATAAACTGTGTTCCCATGCCTGTGGGCTTTAACATCAGCTCTTCATATTTGTATGGAAATTCACTTATACTATAAAGTATTTTTTTGCCCTCAGCAACTCCCTTCCTCACACTCTAAATAAAAATCTAGTCCAGGTGGTTTGTATACTTAATAAGAGTTCTGGAAGTTTCCATAGGGGCATATCCTCATAAACATGGGTAAAGATTGATTTCTTATATAGAAAACAAAAACACTAACCATGATAAAAAAGATAGATAAATTATTCTAAGTAAAAATAAAAAATGCTATCCTGGCTGGTGTGGCTCAGTGAATTGAGTGATGATGGCCTGTGAACCAAAGGGTTGCTGGTTTGAATCCCGGTCAGGGCACATTATTGGGGTGTGGGCCAGGTTCCCAGTAGAGGGCACACAAGAGGCAACCACACACTGATGTTTCTCTCCCTCTCTTTCTCCTTCCCTTTCCCTCTGTCTAAAAATAAATAAACAAACTATTTTTACAAAGTTAAAAATGCTTACCAAAATACATAATTGATATAGTGAGGAGGCAATTCATAAAGTAAACATATCTATTTGTAACACATATAACAACAACAACAACAACAAAACTAGGATAAAGAATGTATCAGAAACTCCAACAAACCAATAAAAAAGTATACACAACGGAGCAGATTAATACTATTTAAAATGAGATATTTCATAGATAATTAATAAAAGAATAATGTCCTGTGAGTTATTTTATCTTAAAAATAATGTATAGCATATATTATTATTAATATAACCTACTTGCTAATTATATATATTGTTCTTAATGACAGTAGTCTTATTGTTTTGAGCTATTTGATTCACCTATTTTTTATTAGTTACATTTCAGTACATTTCACCCCAGTTTACTTTTCTCTCTTTGGGACAGACATTTTGTATTCTTATAATCCCTAGGTCATATAATGTAGGTTTATTAATTTATTTTGATGATTCACCTAAGCAGGGGTGTCCAAACTTTTGGCTTCTCTGGGCCGCACTGGAAGTAAAAGAGTCATCTTGGACCACAAACACTAATGAAAACTGATGAGCAGGAAAAAGTTTTAAGTAAATTTATGATTCTGTGTTGGGCTGCATGTGGCCTGTGAGCCACGAGTGGACACCTCTGAAACTACTGATTCATCTATTTCCCAGAATTTCTAAACATCAAGAACTCTTCTTAGAATTTTAGTTAAAATGTTGAATATTTTGTCCCAATCGCTTTTGACATTGCCTATTCAAATTTTAAACTTTATGGTTATTATTTGACATACATCTTTATAAATGCATCTTGACACTTATTTGGCTATTTCCATAATAAACACTTGCAATGCTAACTGTATTATTTTCATTTCTATTCTGATCATTTTAGTTGCACTTTTAAAGCATATCATAACATTCACACAAAAGTTATTGAGAACATGTGCTAAAGTGTTCACGTGTATCATTTTATTTTAATCCTGGAACTGTTACAATTATCCCTAATTTTGTAGGTGAGATCTCTGAGTTTAGGAGAATTTATGTTATTCACAATGAAAAATCCTAGACTGAAGCTGGGCTCAGATGAAACTGAACGCAAGCTCTTAAACATTTTTTTAAGCTAAAAATTACTACCGTTTGTTTTTCTTGCCTGTCCTATTCTATCTCCGATAGCCACAGCAATTTCACTCATGAAGGGGATAGGCTGACTGACAAATCACGTAGGTGTGACAATCGCCTCCAATTATTTTCTTAGCATCAACTCCTCTTCTAGTGGAGTCAATTCTGATCAATTCCAGATCTCAAAGTTATGCAGTTTTCTTCTGTCTATTTGAAAATACCTCTTCAGTGGAAGGTCTATAATATAAAAACATAGATTTCACTGAAAGTTAACTTATTGGAAAAGCAATACAGTTTAGAGCCTATTTTTCCTTCAGAAAGCAAGTTAGAGAATTAGTCCAGAGTGTCTCTGAAGTTTTCAATACCCTTTTAATCCAGTAAATTTGGGGAAAAAATATGTGTTCTGGTTTCTATTGAAAAGATTAACAGACTCACATTTCAGAAAACACTGTCAATGTGAGATATGACGATATGCTTTAAAAATAGAACTAACATGCAGTGTTGTTACATAGTGGTAATCATTTAGAATTTGAAATGCATATTTTATATCAAGAGCTCACTTGCTTATATAAGGTAAGGTGTAACTAACTATAAGGAAAAAGAAAACTTAAAAAGAACCTAAATAACCGAGTCAGAGAAAGATAAATACCATACAATTCACTCATATTTGGGATCTAATGAACAAACTGAACTAACAAGCCAAATAGAGACAGACTCATAGTTGGAGAGCAGGATGACAGCTGGGGATGTGGGGTGGAGGGATTTAAAAAAAGGAACAAAGACTCACGGACATGAACAGCAGTGTGGTGATATTATGGGGTCGAGTCAGGGGAGGGGTGTAAGGGGGTAAATGGTAATGGAAAAATACAATAAAAATATTTTTTAAAGAATCTAAACATTATAATTCTTCCTGTTGATATAAGAGAGATATAGGGAGAAATGTCATGATAAAAATGGCTCTCGGTGACTTGAGTACTTAATTTGTGCCTGTGTTTATGTTAAGCATGTGGTGTCATTATCTCATTTAATTTTTACCACTTTCATTTTGTTGGGGCTGCACCTGAGATTGGAGTTCTCATCTGATTGAAGAGCTTTTTATTTTGAGATCTTCATCAGAGATGTTTGGGATTATTTCATTTTAGATTTAGGAGTCTCTTAGGCACATGACTTGGCTAGGGAATTATGAAATTTTTATTTCTGGATCTTATGTAACTGAAATCAAGAGATTTAACCATTTCTTATTCGTAAGCTACTTATTATGCAAGGGCTGGTTCAGGAAAGACTAAATCAGAGCAAGAAGAATATTTAACCAAATTAGATTTCATCTACAAAGCATCTGCCTTGAGAGGAAATCAAAACTTAAATCCCTGAGAAATTATTTTGATTTTTAGAATTTAAGCAGTAACAGATAATTTGAATATCTAAATTTTAGTAGAATTAAAAGCCTGCTGGAAACAAATATATACTAGTTTGAGAGTAAAAAGCAGTGATGAGTTCAGTCTATACATAGACTGAATGTATTATTGCTTTTACCATATATATATATATATATATATATATATGAATATATTAGACACAGTATAAACATGATCTTACCCTTGAGGTGTTCTTCACTTGTCTGTCTGTCTGTCTGTATGTATGTATGTGTATACTGGTATATTTATCTGTATAAGGGGATATATGGGTAAGAATTGGAATATACGTCAAAAGTGGCATATGTTGTGAGCTAATCTGAATTAAAAAGTGGTCTATAATTTCAGTTCATATATGCAGATAAGAAAGAAAGAAAGACAAAAAGAAATAAAGAAAGAAAGAAAGGAAGGAAGCTAAAAGACACTGTTTATTAACCATGTTTTAACATTGTTATTTCTCTCATGACAGGAAGTAATCTGGGAACAAATAAAAGTTATTGGAGACATTTTAAATCACTTACTTTAAAATATAGTCATCCTGGCTGGTGTAGCTCAGTGGATTGAGCAGGAGCCTGTGAAAATCTAGGATTTTCCACATTAGCCTTGCAAAGGGTCGCTGGTTCAATTCCCCATCAGGGCACATGCCTGGGTTGTGGGTCAAGTCCCCAGAAGGGGACACATGAAAAGCAACCACACATTGATGTTTCTCCCCCACTCTTTCTCCTTCACTTCCCCTCTCTCTAAAAATAAATAAATAACATATTATAAAAAAAACAAAAAATAAAATAAAATACAGTCATAATTAAATGTCTCCTTGAATTTCATATGAATTTTAAATATATCATTTGGAGGTGGTTTTTCAGCCACTTCCAAAAACAAGTTTACAAAGTCACTAAAGATAAATTTCTCTAAAGCTGTTATACAGTTTCTCTATGTCTCATATATGAGTCACAGGTAGGGTGTAAAAACATTTATTTTTCAGGAATTCAACTTTCTTAAGGAGTGATGTTCATATTTACAAGTGTCTGTAAAGTACAAAAAATTTAGATGATATTGTGGGGAAGTTTTACATTGTCATTAGTTGACATTTCAACGTTCTCACTTCCATTCCCAGAAGAGTATGGAAGGCTTTCCCAGCCTCTGTGGCAGAAAGCTTTCCCAGTTAATGTATTGATGCAAAAGAGCGTTCTTGACTCATAATTTGTCCCTCCTGAGGTTCATAATAGCTTAATCTGGGGCTGTAGCATTGAAGAAAAATTACAGGATCACAATGGGTTGCCAGCCAAGGCGTTTTAGAGCTGAAGAGTTACATCAGGAGAAATCCATGGTCTGGAGGCTTCTAGTGCAGGGGCAGCAAACTCACTTTCACCGGGGCCACATTAGCCCTGCAGTTGCCTTCAAAGGCCTAATGTAATTTCAGGACTGCATAAATGTAACTGGTTCTTAACAGTTAAGCAAGAGCTCGGTGCTGCTGCCAGGTAGAAACAAGGTGCTGGGCCAGATAAAACAAGGTGGAGGGCTGGATTTGGCCTGTGGGCCTTGGGTTTGCCGTCTGGATTCTAGAAGCTCTGGACTCTACCACCCCCATTGAAAAAAAATCACATAGCCAAGAAATGTGTAGTAGATTAGATTAACTATGTTTAGTGAACAGGATTATTTGTAGGCTGGCCCTAAATACAAATAAAAGAAGACATAAAACCAGAGGACATGTTTTCAGAGACATGTCTACAAATTTAGGTACCTGAAGTAACTGCTTTTTCAACAAAAATGCAATTTACTTGTGAGTTTTTACATCTAAAAATTTTATTAAGGGTAGTTTGTTAATAAAGATTATTATGAAAACAGACTTTCTTGTTATTCTGCTATGCACAGTTATGAATTGTCTTATCATGAATTATTTTGTTGTTTCACTTCCAGCATAGTATATATCAGCGATTCTGAACCTTTTTCATGTTGTAGCATGCATATATGAATTACTATAACTGCAGCACTCCAAAATTTTATTTTATGCTTTTATCATATCATATAAGGGGTAATATCATAGCTCACTATTGCAGTACTTGCTTTCCTAGGGAGGTGCTGGCACTAAGACAGCTTCAAATATAATAGTTTATTTCAAAAGTTAGCAAACAATGTTAGAATGCCTGGAAAACTTTAGTTGACCCATTATTATTATTAATGGTTTAGAGAATTCTCATGGCTTAACATACAAAATTCTAACACCCTGGGCAGAATCGATGTGAGAGCCCACCATCATCTCCCTGCGCTGTTTCCCACAGCTCCAGGTAGGCATGTGCACGCACACACGTGACTTTAAGTACCGTGAAAGAAAACACTTGTCTCATGTCTGCTTTTGAGGCTGCTTCTCACTTTCACTAGGATCACATATCTACTGCAAAGCACTCCTAACGTAGCAGCCTCAAAACAAATACAGATTCTCTTAAACATCCCACAGAAAAGAAACTCTAAGAGTCGCCTGACTGGCTGGTTTGGGTTCAAGGTTTCTGACAGCGTTGCAGTTAAGCGGTTAGTTGTGTTCCAAGGGTAAGATCTGCTGCCAAGCTCACTCAGGTGACTTTTGGCTGGCCTGGGGAAACCTGTTTCCAGGCTCCCTTCCTGGTTTCTGGCAGGCCCCAGCTTTTTGCCATGTGAGCCTGTCCACAAGGTTGCCCCATGGCATGGCAGCTGGCTTGGAACATAGCGTACCAAGTGAATTTAGTGTTTTGAGACATTTTGCACAAACCACATTGTGTTCCATATATTATGGTGTGGCCTCAGCCAGCTTTTCTGAGCTGCTCACACCCAAACATCCTAAGTCCACTAAAGCATGTACTATTTCCTGATCATACTGTGTACTTCTGTGTTCTTCAGATCTCCATGTTTTTCATGGCTCCCCCCTGTGCAAGGAATGTCCTTGTCTGTCTGATGATGTCTCACTCATGCTTTAGGAATATGCTGCAATACCACACTTCCTCTGTGAAATTGCTCTCTACGCCTCACCTTTCCAGAATCATTTACATTTCCCCAGTATGTGTTCCATTTTGTTTTAATATGCTTACTTGTTTGTTATTGTTTTTCTTCTCAGGGGTGAAGAGCAGCTCAAATGCAAGATTAAATCTTCACTGCTGTCTGCTCTGTAACTAACATAGTCATGCAACTAGAATTATGATGCCTTGTATGACATAGGCATCATAATTTAATGTCTTTATTTCATTAATGATGGACAATGATAAAATGTCAGAGATATACCAAATATGATATATTTATCTCATCAATACATTCTGTGTACCCTGATTACTCATGTAAAGTGCTTTCCATGTTTGATAAGATAGTATGGAAAGTAGTCCAAAGCAGAATGTAGATTTTGACCTAGAATTTAATCCTAATATTAGGACTATAAGAAAAATATGTAAGAACACCCATGAATTGATGATAAATTATTGGCTTATACAGCAATGGTTTCTACAAACACTTTACATTAGACTTAACCTCTTTGCTTCTGGGAATTTTGTAATTACTGCATCCAAGAAAGTATACTTTAAATTTTAATGTTTTAACTAAATAACACAATATTCTCTATATGTATTTTAAGAATTATTTACACTGTCATCATTTAGCTCAAATACTTAGAAATAACCTGTTGTATACCCATTTAGATCTATTGTTTATGCAGATGAAGAACTATAAATACTAATATTTGCAGCAATTCTTCTTGTAGGTTTCTGTAATTTTGTTTACACAGTTGTAGAAAAAACTAAATGATTAGAAGATAAGAAAGATATTTTGGAAATGTTATTGAGAAAGCAAAAACTCATCTAGTAGATAAAAAATATTGAACTACTCATTGAACACTGGGATTTTTAAGCAGCATGAGATCCCTTTGTCAAGTTATCTAATTTAAAAATATGAACTTTATTGTGACTTTATAAATACTCATAACTATTGATTGGACTGGTTCATATTTTTCTCATTTACAATGGCCAAGAAAAAATGCAAGCCTTGATTCTTTTTTTCTGTGGAGCTGCAACTACCTCTTGCTACTTATGAATTTTTCTTCTTGAAGAGGTAATTGCCTTTCATAGTTGATTTAGAGATGCTGCTTTTGGAGCTTAACTTCTGTGCAGTTCTTGAATTGCAGTAGAACTTTTAATAAGAGCGAGCTTATCTCTGCATCATCACTAGCTAGCAACTCTAACTTTATATGCCTGGATTTTTAAAACTAAGATGGAAAGAGAAAAACAACGTAAGCATGTCTATCTAAGCAATTCTGACATATTTAATAAGATCAGACAATGTAGCATTTATCTTCAAGACCTGGGTCTGTTAAACTTTGGATTCAGAAAAGTAAAGTTTTCTGTAATTCTACTGAAGTGAGAATGATGGAAATTTAGTAGACATTTTATCCAATGTTTAGCCAGAGTCAACTGCCCTTTGTTAGAAGCTATGTTTTATTTTAGCATCATAGCAATCCTCTTGATTTAGTATGATTTGACCAGATATAAAGGAGTAAAACTGAGGCTTAAGTGAGTAAGTAATTTATCCAGAATAACAAAACTATTTAGTAGATGCAGTTGTCAGACTCAAACATACATTTTATAATTTCAAATTCTATCCTTTCCATGCTTTTTCCACATTTATCCTCAATTTTAAAATTATGTGTTCATTGTGCTGACAATTTTTTTCCATTTGACACCTCAGAAAAAGATTTAAAATTAGTCATTTTAAATACAATGAAGGCTTCCTTTTGCTAAATTAAGTAATTGAAAATAACTCAGTAATTATTCCTATTAGTATTTTTAAAATAATCATCTAAAGCCATGCTTCTTAAATAAAAAAAATCAATAATACCTCCCATAAACATGCCAAAATATTTAAGAGGCTTTAAACTTTTTCTTTTTGGAAAAATTCTTATATTTACAATAATACTTAATAGTAGACCGTTTTAATTTTCTAAAATGTCTCAACCCTGGATCATTATTAAAACTGGTTATACTGTTCTCTTGGACTTGGATATCTATAGAAGATTTAGAACAGAAGTGACCTTATATTGAAATATATATTTTTACTGAATTATATATCTTATACAAGGTCTGGCAGAAGTAACACCTGCTTGACTTGGTTGGTAGGGTAATATAGAGTTGAGCATTTCACCTAGAATGCTATTTGGTGTGCTCGAATGTGATATTGTTATGTTACGGGATCACATGCTTATGGTTTTGTAATAAAAGCTGTTGTAATGGAAAAGGATGTTATATGTGCTGACTCTGTATACTATAGCTTCTGTATATGAAAGGTATGTGTACATATATGCATACATGTGTGTACATATACATATATGCATACATGCACACACATGGTGGCTTCACTGGAAATAGAGTGAAGTGGATGAGACTGACAACATATGTTGAAAGTGGAAAGCATATAACTTCATGAAGAGATGGAATGGGAAGAAAAGATGGTAGATTTATAGGGGAGAAAGATGGATGTAAGGAGATAGGGAGACAAAGGACAGGAGAGTGAGAAGGAGAGCATATTCCAGCACAGTAAGCAATGCAAAGAAATTGGGGTAACAAAAATTTTAATTAGCTTTTCCTCTCTAACTATTGTTTGTGTTGAACAATTTCACATAATACATTTTCAAGTTAAATATACTATGTAAATTTAAGTAAAAATCAAGAGAATTGCTGAATTATTTAGTCTGATACTTCTGGCATAGACATGATGTATTTCCATTTCTCACTATAAATATATAACATACTATTTGCATACATGTGTTCTCTGAGGGAGCACACTGTGAAAATTATTTGATTTGGAAGTAAGGTGTAAATTATTGTTGCCACTAGATTTTCTATGAAGAAACTGCAAACTTTGAATATATAATTTAACCGTCCAGGTGGTGTTGACCTAAATAATTTGCCTACCTCTTGAGTATTTCTTTAGGAAAGAAAATTAAATGTGAAACATCTTTATCACAATTTTATTTTAACAAGTTTGACAAGTCCACAACTACTTTTCTTATTAGATATCCTAATGTGTCCAGATTAAATGAAAAAAAATAAGGTCTTTTATTGTCAGGGTGAGATATTAAAAGTTTTCTGTTCAGAGAATATAACATACATTGCCATTGGAGTGTGAAAGAATTTTGGCTTTAACTGATGAACATAAAACTTCTGTAAGACTTTCAGCTTGTGCAATTAAGAGAGAAATACAAAGAATTATTTGTGTGAT
Source organism: Sturnira hondurensis (assembly GCF_014824575.4). Lineage (NCBI taxonomy): Eukaryota > Metazoa > Chordata > Mammalia > Chiroptera > Phyllostomidae > Sturnira > Sturnira hondurensis. Next base: position 901,985 of record NW_028089315.1, read on the forward strand.
TTCAAGTTGAATATGCAGTTTACATTTTATATAAAGTGAAAATACATATCGATATATATTTTATCAAATGGGATATGCAACTAGTTAGATTTTCCTAGTAAGACAATGTAAAACTTTGAAGATTCAATATAACCATTCAAATTTTATTAAAATAAATGATATCTTATCTCCTAAGCAATGTAACTGAAAATCTTCATATAGTTCAGTGTATAAATGATTCTTTTAAAAATAGATACATAGAGTTACAAGCTCTTACTGAATATCCTGAATAACTAGTGATCCTCTCCCCACTCAGACCCTCTTTCTCTCCCCTTATGTTCATCTTCCAGTACTAATACTACCTACATTATATTTGTACATTTTGTTTTTCTCACAAAAATCTGAGCTGCGTAGAGGCCTTGTTAGACAATACTTTTCAAACAATGTAAGAAGAGGTTAAAGAGAGACAAGTGTATCTGACCATTGTATCTTTAATCCTTAATGCACGAAGAAATGCATCTCAGCATTAGATGGCAAGTATATATTTCAGGTTTGTTTTTGTAAGTTATCGAATTTCACTGTAGGGAGGAGGAAACCTCAAAACTGACCCTGAAGTGTATCTCTATAGACACATTGCCAAATTGTTGATCTTTTTTTTACTGTTGTTAGAATAGAGTTGTCTCCATTTCCCCACCACCCTTTCCCGCCCCACCCACCCTTACCTCCAATCTTCAATCCTACCCTCCTTTGGCTTTGTGCGTGGATTCTTTGTACATGTCCCTTGATGACCCTTTCCCTTCTTTTCCCCACTCTTCCTCTCCCCTCTAACCTCTGGTTACTGTCAGTTTGTTCTTTATTTATGTGTCTTTGGTTATATTTTGCTTGCTTCCTTGTTTTGTTGATGAGGTTCCACTTAAAGATAAATATATGATCTCACCTATAAGTGAATATTGATACTTTATTTCTATTTATTTTTCACTCTTCAAACACTGCATTTACTACACTATACAGGAGAAATAGATAATTCATCACTGTTATCCTGAGGGAGAAAAAAATTTGACTTGCTTTCAAAAATGAGAAAAATCTGAAAAAAAGTGATTATTTAATTAGAGTTTAATTACATAGGTTTTGATTAGAAATTACTTTGCCTTACATACCATGTACACAAATAAACATATGTGAAGCTATCTTAGAGAAATTTTATTGATCAATCATATATGTGATACCTCCAATAACTAAAATTATGCCTACAGTTTATAAGTTACTGGAGAATAATCATCTGTTTCATTTGGCTTTAGGTAACTAAGTAAGAATAATATTTTAAAATAACCAATAGAGTTTAATTTCAATTTGCCAGAGGTTTTACTTCTATACAGATGTTTAAACAAAATTGTTTAAACTTATCAGACTAAGTTATGTTCATTCTCTCACTAGGTTTTTTTGTTTATTCCATGAACAAATCACTATTGCTAGTCTCTTACCTCTTCTGTAATTACTGTTGCTTAAGAAAGCTGCATTCAAAATGAGATTACAAAACAATTATAAATATCAGCCATAAATAAAGTTTTTAATATGACACGTAAAATAGCTTTCAGTCTGCGTGTATTATTTGGCTGGTGGAAGATAGTTCTTTATAAAGTTTTAGTTCTCATGTGTGTTCAGGAGAAGTGACTTTTAGAGGCTAATCTCTATACACAGTATTTCCCACTTCAATTAACAATGCCTCCTAAAACAGTAGATTTTACTAATGCTTTTGTTTGCATAAAGTCTTTTTTTGGTAAGCACTTCAGCGCATAAATGATTTGTTTTTCTCTTTAAGACAGTAATCACCAGGAAACTTTTTTTGGATTATAAGAACACATTTCACTTGTCATATAATTTATTATCCATTGTATGTTTTGAAATTCATGTTTGAGACAAAAGTGGAGTGCCGATGTTTCTAGAATTTCAGTTATGTATATCACCAGGCCTTTATTGTTCTATTCAATTTTATGTCAGTGTAATTCCCTATTATATTTAGAAAATAATAATAGTTTTACTTTTATTTATTATTTTAAAAGTAAAATAATAATATTTTACTTTTAAAAGGTTATAATTTCTCCAAATATAATGCTATATAAGCCTTTCCTTCAATCATTATGGTCGCATACAATACAATTTTTATAATAGTCTGAAACTCATTTAGGAAGGCTTGTTTGTAATCCAGTTTATTAGATTATGTGTATATATTTTTGAGTGGAGGAGAGAATTACATAATATTAAATTTAAATACAAGATTTTATTGGAAATTTAAATGCCAATTAGAGAAATGTTCCTAATCAATCATATAAGCAATACCCCCAATAATTAAAATTATGCCTACAGTTTAGATGTTTATAAGTTACTGGAAAATAATTATCTGTTTCATTTGGTTTCAGTTATGCCAATTTTTGGTTATTCCTACAAAAAGATAAGTAACAAATATCAAAAGCTGATTTAAAAGATTGTCTCAAACCATCTTTAAACCATAAAAGTAAGTTTAAAAGCATATAGAAATGTCTTCAATGTAAGTTTAACCTGGAATTTTGTATGATCCTTAAAATCATTCACATGATTCACTGAAATCAATATTTGAGGCAAGATAACATTTGTAATGATGATGACTTTGTCTTAAATGCATTATTACTTTGGTAACGTAGATGTGCATACAAGAAAAGTTTTGTGGATATAGATCCATGTAATTTTTTAATTAAAATATTTTATTTATTTATCTTTAGATGGGGAGGGAAGGAGAGAAATATCAATGTATGGTTGCCTCTCGTGAGTCCCCTACTGGGAACTGGCCTGCAACCCAGGCATGTGCCCTGACTGGGAATCAAACCACGATCGTGCACTCAGTCCACTGAGCTACACCAGCCAGGACTCTAGAGCTGTGTGTTTTAACTTATTGTTTTAATTTAAATACTTGGCATTTCTAGGAATTCTTTTTGAGAAAATTCTGAACTAAAATTTTTGTGATGAGCATTCTAGCAAATTATCTGCATAGATATTGCATGTGTTACTAAGATAAATTTTCTCCAAGCAGAAAGACACACTAAACTATTATTCTTTTCAAAAAAGTGTGACTATAAACAGAGGCTTTGTGAAATGTGGTGTTAGTATTGTGGTTAGTATTGTGGAGAGCTATGATTATGTACTGGCACTTCATGACAAACTTACGTTGTCATGAAGCACAAGAAGCTTTATATTTTTGGCCAATGCCATATTTTAAAAATAGTTTAGCTAAAATAATTTAATATTTCATATTTGTCATTAAAACTCTATGGGGGGAACTTTGCCCACAAGTCCCTCTGTCTGCCATGGATGAAAACAATACTACCAAGACATGATCTGTTTGGGGAGGAAAGGTGATCCATCTCTCAGAGGAGAAGGACTAAGAGCCCCTTCCTCAAGGGCTTTTATTAGGTTAGTAACACACAGGAATACAGGTAGAGCTCATCGATCAATGTCAGGCAGCAAGGATCAAACAATAGATAACATTTCAAAGAAATCTGAGGGCTTAATCTGAATCAGTGTCTGTCAGGTAAGGGGGTTGTAGAAACTTTGGGAGACATACTCATTTCCTGCTTGAACCCTTATCATATGAATGAAAGCCCTCTTAGCACAGCAGGCTTGATGGGACTTTACATATTCTTCCTTATGCCTGATCACCCCAGAACCTGCTCTAGTGGGCAGAGTACTATACCGCTCTCCCCTTCATAGGTTTTTAGGCTCAAGGGGATTAGAGCCACTTAAGGAAGTGCTTCTCCCAGATGAAATGGGGACTCAGGCTATGTCAGAATAGCCAGGGAGCAAGGGTCTATCACTCTCTCTTTGCTGTAGCTCCCCAAGTCCTTCCTTGATGGCCTTTCAAGTGATCCTGTCTGGCTTAGTTGCCCCCCTTCTGAGGGGTCTTACCCATCATAGACTAACCAACCAAGCGTTGGGGGCAGGGGATGAAGCGGAAGCAGTGCTCCTGCCAGAGAGATAAGTTTTGTCTCCTTAGTGGCTCACATTGCGGAGGTCACTCACTCAGCTTTAGCCACGGGGGACAGTTACAACTCCTGAAACCAGGCGGAGCGGTTCCCAACAAAACTCTAGGTACTCTGTTTTATTAAAAATACTAGAAAGGACCAGAAAATAGGGGACTACATTTGGACAAAGAAACTAACATCAGTTTAAATTCAATGGTCTTCACCTCCCATATTCTCTCTTCCAGCTTCATGTAGTCATAGTGTCTCTGACTCTTAGAGTCTTGTTCATTTGTGATCCTTTCTTTAAACAACTAGATACTTAATACATAGCACATCCTACCTAGTACACACACATATGCACCCATCTTTCCCCCAATTTCTCTTTTTTGAAGCTTGACATTCATTATTGCCCCACCCATCACAATTGTATCTGATTATTTTTTAATCTTTATATACCCTTTGTGTATCAGCTTTTGAAATATATGACAGATTGGTGGGTATGGACAAAGGGATGAAATTTATTTCCTCTTCAGTTTTTCCTTTCACTATACCCTATTCATTATTAAAATTGCAACTTCAAAACCATCCATAAGATCTGATTTCATTTTTGCCCATAGGCATCACATTAATAAGTTTCTAATGTTAAGACTTCTGCTTCCTTTCATCCACAAAAGATACCTGATTCTGATTTATTCATCCATGTCTGAAACTGTAGGGAAAAGAGTTTCTAGTCATTAATTTGCATGGAGGCTAATACTCTTCAGTGAATTTTTTTCTAAGAGAAATATTCTGCTGAATCATGAAAAATTGGAGAGTTTTCATAGTTTTAAGAGTTACATTGCATGCTTTATGAGTAGTAACTAAAAACTTGAGCCTTTGAACTCAGCAATATTTTTAAGGGGAGTACTGGTACTTTATAGCAACTATTGCTTATCTAAATAAGAATGCTAATTAAGTGGGGAAAAGCTATAATTTCTATTTCTATACATGAATGGTTTAAGACTTTGTTTTTGTGTTTTTAATTCTTCTTAAATAAGGTGCTTACTTATTGCCTTCCATTAATTTTGCCATTTCAACAAAAGTATTAAAATAGTATTATATGGCTTAAGTTTATTTATTTTTAGTGATTTTTCTATAAAGACCCATATTAAAAATAGATAATGTAACTTTCAGAGAGTTCTGCTAATATCTGTGTACTCAGACACAGTGAGGAAATTTGCTTATTTTATTACTAACAAAATATAATATGAAAAATAATGTTTTCTTCTTTCTCTATGAGGAAGAAAACAGTATTTAAGTTTTATTTGCTTTCCCAAAATAAAGAATCCAATAATCATAGCAATTGCCATTCACCTATAGGGTAGAATTTTAGTTATGTATAAAATTGGCTATTCTTGATAAGAGAAATAAAGAATATATAAAGAATAGCTGCTCTGGAGGCACTGACTTGGGCAGAAACCCAAATAGTGTTCCAATTAGGGGGTGCAAAGGGGGTTCTTTGAGAAAGGGAAGGGGATAATTACACAAATAAAATAATGAATTTCTATTGGTGTTAATAAGATATCTTATTCTGTGGCCTATATTCAGTGGTGCTCATTCTAAAGATTGTCTTTACTTTCTAGTCCTGGAGTCAGGATGTCTGCTTTCCTACCAGCTTTCAAAGAGTTGTGTGGGATACAATGTAGTGTTGTCCCAGCCCAAAGGGGATTTTACCCCGTTTGAACATTCCAAAGGTTTGAGAAACTTGCAATGTTATTCCTTTCTAATAGCAGCCCCAACTCCATTCTTATGCAGCTCCTTTTACGTTATGTTTCAAAATTTTTAAAAGGTTGTATTTAATTAAAGAGAGGGGGAAGGAGAGAGAAAAGAGGGTGAGAAACATTGATGTGTGAGAGAAATACTGATCTGGTTGCTTCTCACCTGCCCCCAATTGGGGACCTGGTCAGAAACCTATGCTTGTGCCCCTACCGAAAATTGAATCTGCCTGTGACCTTTTAGTTTGTGGAATAATGCCCAAACCACTGAGTCACACCAGTCAGGCCTGTTTTTTACTATTTAAACGGAGGGTATAACAAGTAATTATATCATTTCACAGCACTTAGTTTGCTTGCTATTCATTTTTTTCCTCAAATCCATTCCACATGTTACTTAGCAAGTGAATCTTCATGTCATATTCTTTGAGCATCTTCTTTTATGAACCTGTTGGTAGGTCACTGTTACTATAACAAATGACTTTTTAGCATAGATTTTAGCATAGAGGTAAATACCAGTCCTTACCTGTAAGTAAACTTGGTATTTAAACCCCCTTTTCACCATATTTTAACCTTATTTCTTGTATTTGTGTGATTTTTCTATTCCTTTTTTTCCATGGAGAACTTATTTGGATATCAATTTCCTGTGAAAGAGTCTATTGTATTTATAAGACATGTTGAACACTCTAGTTTTCCGTGACCCTCCCATCCATACTTCTGTTGAAGAACCATCTTTATTTCTTTCCTGTACTGCATATTATTGTTCATTATGTTTTGACTTATATATATTTTATTCTTCAAATTAGTAATTCTTAAGCAGTTATCAATTTTTCTTTTTTCTTTTTTCTTTTTTTAAAATATATTTTATTGATTATACCATTACAGTTGTTCTATTCCCCCCTTCATTCCCCTCCACCCGCACACTCCCTCCCCCACCCTTCTCCCCCCCTTAGTTTATAACCACGTGTCTCAAGTTCTTTAGATTCTATATTTCCCCCACTATTCTCACCCTCTCCCCCCTATCTATTTTCTACCTACCATCTATGCTATTTTCTGTGCCTTCTCCCCCCTTCTCCTCCTCCCACCCCCGTTTCTAACCCTCCATGTGTTCTTCATTTCTGTGGTTCCACTCCTGATCTAGCTGTCCTCTTGGTTTGCTTTTGTTTTAGGTGTGGTTGTTAATACCTGTGTGTTTGCTGTCCTTTCACTGTTCATATTTTTCATCTTCTTTTTCTTATATAAGTCCCTTTAGCATTTCATATAATAAGGGCTTGGTGATGATGAACTCCTTGAACTTGACCTTATCTGAGAAGCACTTTATCTGTCCTTCCATTCTAAATGAAAGTTTTGCTGGATAAAGCAATCTTGGCTGTAGGTCTTTGGATTTCATGACTTGGAATACTTCTTTCCAGCCCCTTCTTGCCTGTAAGGTCTCTTTTGAGAAATCCGCTGACAGTCTGATGGGTACTCCTTTGTAGGTGACTGTCCCCTTATCCCTTGCTGCTTCTAGGATTCTCTCCTTCATTTTGGTCTTGGCTAATGTAATTATGATGTGCCTTGGTGTGTTCCTTCTTGGGTCCAACTTCTTTGGGACTCTCTGAGCTTCCTGGATTTCCTGGAAGTCTATTTCCTTTGCCAGACTGGGGAAGTTCTCCTTTATTATTTGTTCAAATACGTTTTCCACTCATGGCTGTTTCTTTCCCCCTTCTGGTACCCCTATAATTCAGATGTTGGAACGTTTAAAGATGTCCTGGAGGTTCCTAAGCCTCTCCTCATTTTTTTGAATTCTCATTTCTTCATTCCTTTCTGGTCGGATGTTTCGTTCTTCCTTCTGGTCCATTCCATTGATTTGAGTCCCAGTTTCCTTTCCATCGCTATTGGTTTCCTGGACATCTCCCTTCATTTCAATTAGTTTAGCCTTCATATGTTCCTCCAATTTGTGACTGTACTCTACCAATTCTGTGAGCATCCTGATAAATAGTGTTTTAAATTGGGCTTCTGAGAGCCTGGCAATCTGTTAGTCGCTTAGAGTTATTGGCTCTGGGACTTTGAGTTCTTCTTGAGCCATCCTTTGGGCTGTTTGTGCCTGTTAAGTAGCAGGAACGGAGCCCTAGGTTTTCACCAGAGCAGGGCAACTCAGTCGCTGGGTTGTGACGTCATATGTGGGGGCGGGGTCAAAGAGGGACAATGGCTTCCCTCTGGCACCCGCCACAGCCGCCGCCGCCGCCGCAGCTGCCTCGACCCCCACCAGCACCGCAGCCACCACCGTCACCAGGGCCATGCACCCCGCTCCTCAGCACGCGAGTGTGCCACCGCTGTCAGCCCTCCACCACTGGGTTTTCCCCCTGGGGCCTGTGTGGTCTGTCTCACTGCGCGCGAATGTGCGACCTTGGTCAGTCTGCCCCGCACCCCAAATAGTTCTGGGCTGCCTGCGCTCCTAGGTCTGCCCTGCCTGACCCAGCTCCGCTGCTGGCTCCACCTCTTACCGTCCTCGTTGAACGGTTCGTAGCTGTCGGACTTCAGTATAATTCGGTTTTCTGGCTTCTGGATGTGTGTTAGTTCTCCAAAACTTTTGTTGTATCCAAACTTGGTTGTGGGAGAAGGCACAGTGTTTCCACCTATGCCTCCATCTTGGCGGAAGTCCCAGCAGTTATCAATTTTAAAATAATTTTACACAATATCTTTATGGCTATTAAACAATTTACAATATATTGATTGATTGAAAATATAATATTATTTTCTTTTTACAGATTTTTCACAGCTCTAAGTTTTACTTATTTTATTTTCAACACTACAGTTAAAAACATCTAGAACTTTGCAGTCTCAATTTATTGCTGTAATTTGTAAATATCCAAATATTTATTTTAAATCTTATATTTCTTTTCACCAATTTTAGCCACATGTAAATTAGATATATATTGAAATAAAATTCTATTGTGATTATTTTCCTAGTCTCCAGAGAAACTGATGATTACCAGAATTTTTGTATGTTGAAATAAAACTCAGCATAACACTAAATGTAGTCTTTTTAGGAAGGATTGTAATGACCTCAATGGATTTATAGATGAAATGAAGAGCTTACATAGCTCTTACATAATCAGTTATTTTTCTAAGTCAGGTTATCCATCTTCACATGGTTGCCAGTTGAGAAGATTAAGCTCTTCCTTAATCACATAGATTTATAAGATAAAGGATAAAAGCTCAAAATAATTGCAATAAACAAAGTTGTTTTTATTTTTTTTGCTGAGAGTTTTTAAATTACTATTGCATTTTCTTTTATTTTTCAAATAAGTACAAGGCTTAGGTTTATTATAGAAGAGAAAAAATAAAATATACATAAAAGAGACTTTATTATGTAGTGATTGACTTTAAATTCCACTAATGGTTATCATGTACATAATGTAAGCTAAAATGAAACTGAAAAAAGTGTACCCTCTAAGTTCATGATAAGAAGGACAATAGGAGATAAACTTAGTTTCATGTGTTCCATTTATATCTCATTTAGCACATTATACAAAATACATCTTCTAATTCATTTATATTAAATAAAAGTTATAAATAAATTGTATATATTTTATATATCTACATATACAAGTGAAATATTACTTCACAATTAAAAAATGAAATACTGCCATTTGCAACAACATGAATGCACCTGGACCCGGGGGGTATTATGCTAAATATAAGACACCTAGATAACCTCTGTATCATTGTAAATAATACAATGATGAATGTATGCCTTTTCAAATTAGTGTTTTTGATGAATAAATGACCAAAAGGGGAATTTCTGGGTCTTACCGTCGCTTTATGTTTATTTTTCTAGAGGCAACTCTATACCGTTCTCCATCATGTCTGAACCAATTTACCATCCCACCAACAATGCATGAGGTTCACTTTTATCCATATTTTTCCCAATGCTTGCTATTTGTTGTCTTTTTGATGATAACCATTCTGAGAAGTGTGAGGTGACATCTCATGGTGGTTTTGATTTACATTTCCCTGAAAATGTTTGATGTTGAGCATCTTTTCATGTGTCTATTATCCATTTGGTATGTATTTTTGAGAAAATGTCCATTAAGGCAGTATGCCCAATTTTAATAGGGCATTTTTTCATTAAGGAAAAGTTGTAAAACTACGTATAGTGATATCATTCCAGTTAATTTATTTGTTTTTAAATAAACTTCTTATATCATTCAAAAATTCTTAAAATAGCGTAAGGTAGTTAGAATCACCTATTTATTTAACTTTATGCTTATTGTTTATGCTATTACAGATGTCCCTATGTTTCCCCTTTGTCCACCTCCATCCATCCCTGACTACCCCCCACCCTTCCCTCAGGCCATCACCACACTGCTGTTTGTGACAGGGGTGTCCAACTTTGTGGCATCTCTGGGCCACACTGAAAAAAGAATTGTCTTGGGCCACACATTAAATACACAAGTACTAATGAAAACTGATAAGCAAAAGAAAAGATTTTAAGTAAATTTATGATTTTGTGTTGGGCCACATTCATAGCTGTCCTGGGCCATATGTGGCCCATGGGCCTTGGGTCGGACACGCCTGAGTGGGTTATACATATATTTGTTCTTGGCTAATCTTTACCGTATTTATCTTACAACTTCAGGAAAATAGTGTTTGTACATGAGACTTTCAAGAATACCTGACCAAAGGCAATACTTCCAGAAATGTTTAGTTGTTGCCCCACAGTGCTAAAGATGATATTCATGCCACACTTCATTTCACTAAAACTACAACTATTGATCTGTGCAAGACCACCCTCTTTTTTGTTGACCATTTCTCAATTTGTGTTCAATACTTATTTTTCCATCCTCTATCCCAATAGCAACCATCATCTAGAGATTTAAAACGAACACTAAACTGATTGACATTTTGCCTACATACATTTTTCATCAAATCTTCCCACATATTAACATGCTATTGCTAGATAAAAATTGCAACATATTTGGTGGCTTAGCATTTATTATGTCACAGCTTCTGCAAGTCAGGTGTCAGGCCACAATTGAGCTGAGTCTTTTGCTCCTTGTCTTAGGAAACTGCAATCAACTGCCTGCCGATTTGCATTCTCATCTATAGGATTGATTAGAATCCCCTACAAAGTTCATTAGATCAGTGGCAGAACTATTTTATTGTCCTCAGGTACAAGTGGTTACTTGTATTCCCTGGCATCTGTCCCTCTCCATTAGCAGTCTGCAACATAAATATTTTCATCTCAAACTCAGACAAAAGATATCTCTCTTCCAATGTGCTGAGACTGAGTCTCCTATAACTTAAGTGAGTCAAGGGGATGACATCTTGTCACCTTTACCATATCCTATTAGAAACACATTACAGGTTCTGCCTTCACTGTTTAGGACAGGATTACACAAATGCATGATTCATTCTGGGGCATTTTAGGGTGTTATTCTTGCATTCCATTATCTGAAAACTTCCACGTGGACCTTTATTTATCCCTTCCTTCCTTCCTTCCTTCCTTCCTTCCTTCCTTCCTTCCTTCCTTCCATTTTTCCTCACACTGCTATAGTGTCGCCATCTTATAAAGTGCCTGTCTAGAACCAGTACCCAGCAACCACTTATGCAGTAAATTTTAAAAATTATTATCTGTAGTACTCCTATTATTTTTATCTATTAATGATAACAGAATAGAATAGATTTAGTTTTCCTAATTTCAAACCGAATCTCAGAAGTTTCCACTAGTTTTCTATTTCTACAACAAAGAAGGGACAGAACGAGGAATGCACCATGAGTCTCTCCCATCTCAAAGCAAGGACTTTTTATTATAGTACATCCAAAAGTCACTGACATTTTCACACTTTCTACTTTAATTTCTCTTAGCTGACTTAGTACTTTGGCTTTTGCTCATGGATTTTCTATAAGAAAAGAATATTTTATTCATCAATGTACTTGTGTTTCTTGGGATGTTCAGCCTTTACCAAACAGGGTAAGTCGTAATCTGTGTCCTATGCCAGAGGATGGCATTACACAGAACCCTCTTTCCAGATTCCTTTCAAAAGTGTGTTATTGTGTGCACTTGCCTGAATTTTAAAGCTCAACTTTAGATTTGCTTGTTTATACTTCCAAATTACTCCACAGGAAAAAAAAATAATGCTTGGGCTTTTCTCATTCCAGACTGCTCACTCCTTTCAAATAAATTTTTTTCCTCTTATTTTTCTAAAAAATATGGGAAGTATATTTATATCTAAGAATGGTATTGATATGATAGTTCAGAGAACATAGACTTAATGAAAATCTATTAGGATTGAAAATTAATTTTAATACTCCCTAATTTGGAATCCTTTTACTAAAGTTCTTTGAAATGATATATTAATCAAATTATAAAATATGGTATCTGTTCAATAATTAAATCATGAGGAAACTGAGTTGGTTTATTTCTGCAGCAGAAGTAGGATGTCTGACATGCAATAAATGTGCAATAAATTTTTGTTGAGTCAATGCATGCCTAACCACTCAAATAAATACCTAATATGTTAACAATACTGGATGTTTTGAAATTCACTCTTTTTATAAATTTTGATTTATTTATTTATGACTAGATTATTATAACATGTTTTATACCAGTTATTGATTAAGTCAAATGCTTCCTAATAAGATACAATTTTTAAAGATTTTGTTTATTTTTAGAGAGAGGGGAAAGGATGGGAGAGAAACATCTCTGTAAGACAGAAACTTTAATTGGTTGCTTCTCACCCGTACCCAACTGGGGACCCGGCCCGCAGCCCAGGCATATGCCTTAATCTGAACCAAAACAGCAACTTTTCAGTCCATAGGCCAGCACCCAATCCACTGAGCTAGGGCAACTGTTAAATGTAAACTGAATAGGCTAATTTTATTTGTCAGTAATTTGTTTCCATGGTGAGGAGTATTACCCAGAAAGAAAACCAAGGTTCTTCCCTCTTCTATGTAGAGTTTTGTGATTAAAATGATCAAAAAAATAAAAAGAAGAAAAGAAAAGAATAGAACCTCTACAGACACGTTAAGACACTGCTTGAATTTTCCAAATGTCCACCATAATTTGTGGAAGAAGAATTTCTAAGCTTGTAATTCCCTTATGTTTATCATGTGGTTTCAGGAAATGTATTTTGAATTAAACCAGTCTCATTTAATGTTTACAACTGTTGAGTATATATTTAAAATATGTGTGTGCATGTGTGTGTGTGTATAGAGAGAAAAGCACAAATAAATATATGTGTGTATGTGTATATGTGTATGCATGCATATATACATATATATTTGTATATATATAAATATATATATATAGAGAGAGACACACACACACACACAAGTAAATAAATATACATTTAAAAGTGGACAGCACCCAAGGCACACTCAGACATTGTGGCATGCCCTGTAAGCCTGGTTTGTCTGGGCCAGCTTGGAGAGGTGCCTTAGATTTCATAGTCCCCAGTGAAAACATACCTTATTTTTCTGCCTTTACCTAGAATTAACTAAAATATGGTAATTTCTGCCTTTAAAACAGATTCAGCTAATGAGTTAAAAATGTATGAATGGGGAATAACATCAATGTTTATATGTATAATATAAATTTAAATAATATGTAAATGTATCTCTTTATATAGATTTTATGTGGAAAATGTAATATGAACTTTTATAAATATATTTCTTTATATTTTACATTATACATTTCTATCAAGAAATATAGAGTGGTGATGAGCTATATATATATATTTTTTTATTTTATTTTATTTTATTTTATTTGTTTATTTTTAGAGAGGGGGAAAGGATGAAGAAAGAGAGGAAAAGAAACATCAAAGTGTGGTTATCTCTTGAGCACCCCCTACTGGAAACCAGGCCTGCAACCCAAGCATGTGCCCTGACTGGGAATTGATCCAGTGACCCTTTGGTTCACAGGCCAGGATTCAATCCACTGAGTGACAGCAGCCAGGGCACAATTTATATTTTTATAGCTCTGGTTAGATGTCAGAAATTGGAACCACCAGAGTTTGGACAGACTGTTGAAGGGCAGATGCATATGTATAACTCTCACTTCACTGAAATATTGCTGCTTGCTTCCCGACATGGGATTGATATGGGATTTCTCAACACAGTATTGGCAGTGGGCTCCAAACTTTGATATATCAAAGAGATTAGTGGTTATGTGCACAACAGTCAGGGGCAGAGACTTAAAAAATAAAAAGATGCCATTTTCAAAAATGTACCAGAGGGAAAACTGCCATGATGTCAACCTTGGCTGCTTTTGCCGTGTGTCACTACAGCCAATCCAGATGCGGGGAGCAGGGATAAACATATCAAGGGCAGAGCTGTATGTGTTGCTAGTGTTTGGATTTGGATTTGAAAGTGAAAGGCCTTTGTTCTCCTTCCAAGAAATGAACAGCAATCTGTACTCTGGGCGGTAGATATTCTCAAGGGCACTTTCAGCTAGGGTTGTTGGAACGATTATGTTTTTCTTGTGAAGTTCTTCAGTTACGTTATCAGAAAGCATTTTTGTTTGCTTCATATAACCTTCCTCAATTTTCAGAATGAGATTTCAGTATAAAGTGATGGCATAAAATTTTGAAAATACAAGCTTCTACTTTCATGTCTCTTATTACTTTTGAACATGCCGCATAACTTGCTGCTTCTCTCTTTTTACGTTGCTACTATGTTAAGATTCACGAGCACAGAGATATGGGTGGGCTTATCCTGTTGATATTTTTCAACTACCCAGGAGAGTTCGTTTTACCTCAGTGACCCTCCATAAATGATCATTAAATAAATGAATTTCTGAGAACATTGAATGCCAGAGAAATGAGTGTCAGCTTTATCTTGTAGGGAACACAAATGATGTGAAATTCAAAATCAGTAGATTGTGTCTTGGGTAATTGCAGTAAAATATTCCTAAGCATTTGGAAATATATGTTATAAATTTCAAGAGCTTCAAACTGTAAGGTTACATTTACATGTAAGGTTGTGACATGATTGAGAAATGTGTTTTTTCAATATTTTTATGAGATACTATTTTCAAATTGCTGTTACAAAACCATACACCAGAGTATTAAATATGCCAGTTAAATTATGTCCTCAAAATTAAGTATAATAAGCTTATTTATAAGTCAGCTACAGTGCTGCTTGGAACTGGTTGTGTTCTAGATTGCTAGAACATAACATTATGGGCAAAGGAGATCTGCAGGGAAAATGTGTACTCAGAGACCATAGGGGAATTGGATAGAAAATTTGTAAGGTACAGCACCATGTTGGAGGTGGTGTATGAAATAGCTTTCATTTACCTACAATCATTTAACAATATCTGGAGTCTTGTCTCCTTTAAGAACTCTTCCTACAATTCTAGAAATTGTAAAGCTAGTCATGAAAATGATTTCTTCACCAAAATGTTTGTTCTATTCCAACTTCTTTGATGACAGAAGTGCCACTATTAGCTGATTAGCCCAATGAGTGTGTTTATCCTGCTGGTCCTTAGTCTTTTGCTGGGAGGACACAGCCTCTTTCCTGGAGGTATTATCTCATTACATCTTTATCTAGGACTGAGGTTTTCTTAAGCTAAGGTGTGCTCCGTGTTTGGGGTATCAGGTGAACATGGTGAGTCACAACTTTTAGTTTGTTGAAAATACTGAGCCCATTGAAATGATAAATTTGCTTTGAAAAATAATGCACATATGAATAAAATGATAAAAAATTAGAAAAGTTACTATCTTTCTTATTATTCGAAAATAAGCCTGTTCTTATTACCATGGATGGTAAATATTACATCTCTTCCAAATGAATTTTTAGGCAAGTTTTTATTGTGATGTTTTAAAAAGAAAAAATGTAATCCTCTAATAAATGCATAGGATCATGAATTAAGAGATTGTATTTCCGGAGACATAGTAACAGCAGTGACTTTAATAATTTTGAAATTACTGCCCATCAGGTTGTTTTCATCTTGAAGGCTGTAAAATGAAACCAAATGGTCTGAATCAGATGCTAAAGAAAGTAGCGTTGTATGTGAGAGCACAGCACTGACACCCACGCCAGTGGGAGGTCAATCCAGAGGGCAGACTAAGGACCCTACACGTTCTGTTCTTTTGTCACTTGGTGAGGTATTGCTTGTCCTTTAAGTTCTTTTTTTTTTCCCTAATTAATGTTTTTAAGCGTTTTCTCTTTATTTCTGTTTTCAATTTTAAATACTATTTTCTATTTCTCAATGTTCTCCAATTCTTAAAAAAAATGAAGCCACTATTTGTATAAATCCTTCTAGAGTACTCCCGGGTTATGAAGAGGGATACAATATCCCTCCCTTAGAATGCCAGGTGTAGGCTGTTTCGACCTGTGCAACCCTTGAGACCTTCTCATCCACATGTTCTCTTGGAAATTTCCTATCCTTTTTTGTAATGAACAAAACAGAGATTTCCAACTTGCAAACTTTGCCACTTCTTTATTCACTCACCAGTTTGTATTCTTGAGACAGGGAATGTGACTTTTTCTCCACAGAATGGAGTCATAATACCGACCTGAGAGGCTATGCTACACACAGATTAAGAAAATATATATTAAGGCACTTTGAAGAATTCATAGATGCAGAGTCAAAAATACTCATAGTAAGCTTCATGGAGTGCTCACTTCACCTAAGTTCCTCTTCTAAGCATGTATTTGTAGTCACTTATTTAACCCTAAAAACAAACTTACAAGGTAGGTGTACTACCTTCTCTCCATGTTCACAGTGAGGAAAGGGAGACACCAATGCCATTTAATTTGCTCACAGTCTTATAACAGATATGATGAAGAGCTTGAATTTAGAAAGAAGCCACATTGATTCACTGGCTCTTTCACTTGGTCAGTTTTATTTTTATGTTACTTGCATTTTATGGGCAAGTAAGCAAGTAGACATGGATTGTTACATTCTCTTGATACCTAAACACGGGCTCTTGTGTGAGCTATCTTTGCCTAGAAATTATAAAAGCAGAAGCTCAGTCTTTTACCAGTTAGGGGGGAAAAAGAGTGTGAGGGCCAGGTAAAAAGAAGGACTTTCATTTTTAAAGAAACAGACACAAAAATACAAATTTCATTGTAAAATGCGTGTGATTTGGTGCAGTGACTTTTGAAATTTAAGGACTATGCATCCTAAAATTTTAAGCTTGCTCTTTTATAACAATTTAAAATAAGCTATGTATTTATTTATATACTCTACTGTGCAGAAATCTTTATGAAGTATAAAATGATAAATGAAATAAAATGCATGTAAAGGCAGAACTAAAATATTTGCTCTGTGCATTCTATGGAATTTTACCCACAGCTAGTCTAGGAGAGCAAATCCTGGGCAGGAGTCATTGACTGAGGGACCTTGGAGAACAGTATGACCGGCCAGAAACATTTATTCCATAAACAGGATGGGACAACCATCTGAACACTGAGCAGTTTGGATTTCTACCATCTTCTGGGAAATCAGAAGACCTGGCAACACTGTTTTTCATTCCCCCATGAAAAGCTTAGACAAAAGCTGAGCACCAAATGGGCTCTTCACACAGACCCTGTACTCCACACTCTAACACAGCCTTCACCCTCCCGTTGTCCGTTTAGGCTAACTCACTCTTTTCTTTTGTACTTTTTGGTCCTGGTAGGTGTTTGAGTTTGGAACTTCTGAGGTAGAGGAACAGAGTTTCTATCCCTCTTGGACCTCCACATATAATCAAAGTCATTTTGAGCAATTTTGTGTGAATAAATTATTCAATTTACCAGGAAACTGGGCATATCATTCTTTCAATAAGCCTTGCTGGTGTGTTCGCTGGGCATTAATGCCTCATTCGATTCCATTATTTACTGGGAGGTTGTGCAAGAAAACACAGGAATTAAAGTGAATTTATCCAAGAGCTTCATAAGGCAGATATGGTAAAAATTGATGGTTTATGCTTAGTCTTACTTGGATAGTTAAGTTAATCTTGTATCACTGTACTTAAAGGAATTAGCATTTTAATGAAGGTTTTTTCTACTTGATTGTGTAACACAAATGTCCATATGAAATTTTTATACTAACAACTGGTTTGCCATCTTAAATTGTTGCTGCAGAACACCTGACACTATAGTTGAATTATGCTAGAGGCAAGTAAATTTAGTAACTTAAACTGATTAACAGTTGATTAACTAACAGGGTTGCAAATTTAAAGAGAGCATGGTTCTGATAATATTAATATGTTCTCAACTGACTTGTTTACAAAGTAACGGAGAAGATACCTTTCCTTAGAGATTATTTGTCTACAAATTCAAGAAGATAAAGAGTTCCAGTGCATTAAGTGTGTTACTTTGTTAATGGACAGCTTGGCATGGTAATTAACTATGAAGTCATTAAGGCTTTTCTGTGCTGTGGCAGTTGTGTTTACCTGTAACAGATTAATGAATTTGTCAAATGTTTCTTTCTCCCTCTTGTTATTTCAGATAGGCCTTGGGTGGAACTCGACAGAAGATGTTACAACAGTTTTATCTCTGGAAATGGTTAGCTTCTGGAATTTTCCTCATTTCTTTCTTCACTACATGTTTTGGCCAGTATGATGATGGTAAGTAAGGATGCTTTTAGTCTGACCTTTATAGTTAGTCAGGGTTTCAGTGATTAAATAAATGGTTAAGGACACACACCATAGAAATGAATAATGTTAATTTGTCGTTCATTTTTAAAGGTTAGTAGCTAGTCTAAGAATTTGCTTTAAATAAAACAATCTTGCAAAAGTGGCTTCCATTACACTTTGTTTCTTAATAAGGATTACAGTTTGATAGATAATATGACAAAGACCTCCATTTGAACACTTGTTTTCACTAAGCAAATTCTATTGAAAAAAGACTTAGATTCTATTTACTAACCCTTCAACAAACACAGACAATGATCTTAGGTAAAGCTTACCAATATACATGTTACCAACATTTCTTTCTGCGAAGACACCCCCAAAGGGGTCAAAAGTAGATGCTGTAAATGACTTCAGTGTTAGCACTTTAATTGTGTGTATTACTATTTCATCCCCCACTATTTTATTTGGAAAGAGTAAAAAAAGTATAAAAGACTTAACATTAGACATTGTAAGTCAGTTCCAATTAGTAAGTCACTTTAGAAAGATATATTAATCACCAAGCTCCTTAGAGACTACTTAACATAGTATGTCTACGTGGCCCAAGTGAGCCTGCCTTAGATATTTCAATATTGAAGGAATCTGTCTTAGAATACTGCGTAATGAGAGTTAGGATACATAGAATACATCAATAGAGAGATTTTTCAAAAAGGACAAAGTTCTTCACCCTAGAAATTGTTATTTAAGAACAATGAGTTTTGTTCTTTTTTTTCTAATGTTCACTGTTCTTACTCAACATTTTTCCGGCACTTAAGTACACAGGCAAGTAACCATCTCCTTATCTTTATTGCCCTGTTATGTAGCTGCTCTCAGTGACATCCAAGATTGTGAATGTTGTTTATGCTTTGCTCAGTTAAATTGAATGATCGAAGGTCAATGGATTAATTCTGCTTTATCCCAAACAATATTCAAGTTGTGCACATATTATGATATTCTCAGTTCTCCATCATTAGACAAATATGTTTCTTTGGGGGTTTGCAGAATAGTTTAGAATACCAACTATTTTCATAAAGTCAACAGCCTACTCCCCTGAAAAGTTCTGCTAATTAGCACACTGTTGACTTCAAGTGTATGTGAATTCAAGGTTCATGTCATTGCCCCTTATAGAGCTTGCGAATCTCCAGTCTAACAACACATTTAAAAATGTGGTCATAAGACAAATGATGTAACTGCTGCTTTGAAACAAAGATAAAAATCAGTGCAACTTAAAAGATCATGCCTTTCTGGGACAATAATGCCTTTTAAATTGTGCCCCAGGAATAGATGACAAATCAGTGTATGTTGATATTTCTTTACATAATAAGACATTTTATTTTTTAATTTATATTTGATGTTCACACGGGCCAAGCAGGGAAGGATTCCACGCCATTGCTAACATTAGACAATCACAAACCTTAAACTTTTTAGGAACATAGTTCAGGCTATCAGAAGATATTTTTCCTGGCTGAACCTATAATGCTGTAGATTGATTTTCTTAATAATATCATCAAAGTTCTTGGTCTTTCTAAATGTGCTAGCATAGCCTCCAAAACAAGATTATCAGGTCACTGTTGGCCATCACATAGTCTAATTTCTGAAGCACAGTGGAACTTCAGCCCTGACAAGTGACAGTTTATAGTGAGGCTGCCCCATAAAGCACTGCACTTATGTGTAACTTTCTTTATAAACATGTTAGAAAGACTTTTGGGGTCTCTCCTGAAGGTGAGTGGCCCAGTACTTAGGAAGACTGAAGGGATAGGAACTCTGAGAGAGTAACATGAATTTTATATGGTGTTTTGTAGAGATTTCTTAACTTGACATGCTTTCCCGTATTCTTTCCACACTATAGCGTCTGCCAGTGTGCCCCCAGAGATAATATGAGTTTCTTCCCTTAGGTCTCCCCCAGGTCTTTACCTCTCCCTGGCCTCCCCCTATTTGAGACTGAGACATCGCTTTTATTTTGTTGTTCATGAAAATGGTTTTCATAGTTACCATTTTTTAAAAGCCATAAAACTGTGAGTCCATGCTATGCAGGATAAAATTAGGACTGGGCAAAGAATGATTAACACGCAAAAAAATAGCACTTGACTGGAGTATATGATATGAATTTTTTTAATAATTTTTTGTCCAAATGCTTGGGACAGCAGGTACATGGATAGATGAAGGAAGACAATGGTTATAGTCAAAATCACAATAGAAAGATGCAAGGGAAAGTAAAAATGAAAACACCATGCCACAGAAAATTCACTGATTGGATTAGTCCATTTTGATAGTTGGCAACTGATTTAAATTTCAGATAGAAAAGCATGAAGGAGAAAATGTTAAAATGCCCTGAGGCTATTAGTATAGCCGTCTAGGTTTTTCTTTTATTAAAGCATAGGGTTCCCCTGGATGTCTTGTGATGAGTGTTGTCCTTATTCTTTTCTATTTATTTCCTTAGGCAAAAGGGAGTTGGAAGAAAAACAAATGAAAATCATTTGTTTCATTAATACTTTGTCCTGAACTGAAACATTCTAGCATTAGCAAATGTGTGAAACTAATTCAAAGAAAAACCTATTGCATGATTATTATTTTTAATATTTCATAACAAAAAGGTTGCATATAAGCTTTGGCTAAGTTTTTAATTATTTTATATTTCTCATCAAAATACTGGGACAAGTTTTTAGATTCAGTAATAAAGTTCGTGGATGGCCTATCCCATAATGAACATTTCACTTGTTTGGTGTCTAAGCAAGCATTAATAAGGGAGATTGATAGTATTATATTAAATCAAAATGTCATAATTTAGCTGACAGAAAATTTGAGAACCTAAGGAGATATGTACGTTATGCTCTCCTTCCCCTGAACAGAGCATCAGGATGGATATTTTAACAATAGCTTACTGCATTACTAATACCAGCAACTTTGTTTGAGTGGGACTGTGTTCCCTGGGCCCAGACAGAGCGTGGGGAGCTGCCAGGGAGGTGCTACGGGAAGTGGAGGAAGCAGGAACATCTGCTCAAGTGTATGTATTATGGGGTAAAATATCTATAAAACATATTCTTTGTTCTTACAAATGATATGATTCACAGTGAGGTAAGTAAACCAAGTTGTAGACAGGGTTTGTGTTCTTTGTTAATTTTGTTTTGATTTTGAGCTTATAAATAAATGATGAAAAGGAGAGAGAGAAAGGTAAAAGGAAAAACGATATATGGGTACTGGGTATGTTTTATTATTTCTTCTGCATTTTCCATGGTGTGTATTAAGTATGTATCACATAGGAAATATAATTGTTAAATGAATAACTATATATTTGTAAAATAGGACTAAGTTTGAGCCAATGTGTTAGAGGGGTTTTAAAATGTGCGTGTTCAATAAGTATGTGTGTATCTGAGAGAGAGAGAAAGAGAGAGAGAGAATTTTCCCTAAGTGTATGCAGACCTGAAAGCCAACAGGAGTTTATTAAGAAAAGGGCTCTCCCTGGCTGCTCATATGTTTAGCCTGGAGGACAAAAATCTTTTGCCCTGACCTTGAGCTACTGCATAAATTGGCATATGTCTATGATGTGACTGGAAGCCTTATGTGGTGTACAACTAGAACAACGAGGTGAAGAGACCCAATTTTTTAAGGCTCAGCTTCCTTAGAGTACTGATAACTCTCCAAAACTCAATTTTATACAGTTTAACACATATTTAACAAATGTGGCCAAATCTTACTATAAAGCTTACCTCTATTGCTACTATTATCCTCATTACTTTTAATAATTGTACTTCTCTTTCATAAATTAATGAATTGATATTTTGTGTAGTATAAGTATATTCATTCTTTCTCTATGTCTCTCCAAATTTACCAAGCACCTTGAAGACTTAAATTTGTTAAATTACATCTTATTCTTAAAAGTATATTTGATTTTGTCCTTTCCTTGGAAAGCTTACTGATTCAAATGAAGTGGTAGGTAAAGTTCAGGGAGTATTTTCCGTTTCACTTTCATGCGTGTTGTTGCCTCACCCTCAGAAGGTCAGCACTGAGATATACATGGCAATCAATTAGGTAACCAAGGTCTAAAGTCTGACACTAAAGATTGGAAACTTCATTTTCATTGGTGCAGCCGGTGGTCTTGAAGTAGAGCGCCAGCGGTTTATACTGATTAGAAGGGAGTGGCATGTAAATCGCAATGCAGGTAACAGAACTCTAAGAAAAATGTAACTGTCCCATGAGCTGGAGCACTTGTGTCTCTCTCCTTTAGATGTCTTAATAAAAGGTGGTTAAATAAACTTACACAAGAAGAAAAAAATAATCACAGCAATCCAGGTTACCAGGATGTTACAGACTGTTACATAGGGCCCTGTTATAGTAATACTTCTACCATGGGCTCCACACTCTATTTGTGGGACACTCACTGTCTCGCCCGGGTCATGCTGAAATTTAAAAATTTCATAATGAAAGTGAGGGAGAGAGAGGAAAAAGGGAAATGATGTATGGAAAATGGGTATGTTTATTATTATTCAAAAATTTCTTATTCTTTCAGTTTGTTATTTCTAAGCTTAAGATATTTCTAAGATACAGTTCTCTTCCTCTTGTTAATATTATCTTTCTCTGATCATAGTACAAAGCAATCATTTTCTAGATTATTTCATTTATAAATAAATTAAACATGATTGTTAATAATTTTCAAGACAACTTCTTTTTTTTTAATTAATTTGTTTTTTAGAGAAGGCAAGGGAGGGAAAAAGAGGGAGAGAAACATCAATGTGTGGTTGTCTCTTATGTGCACCCTACTGGGGACCTGGCCTGTAACCCAGGCATGTGCCCTAAACCGGGAATTGAACCAGTGATTTGCAGGTGACAACTCAATCCACTGAGCCACACCAACCAGGGCTTCAGGGAAACTTCTTGATTCCTCATTTAAATATGATTTCTTATGGCAGCATGCATATAGAGAGAAATACAGCAAATATGCGTGCACACATGCAAACAAAAACACAGATAAAATACGTTAGACAACAGTAAAAACAAGAATAGCCTATATTTTTATTCAAAAATTTTATGTAAATATATTGTAGACGTATTTCCTTGTTTACTCCTTTCAGCTTACTCTATCTTATAAAGTATACTTTTATTCTGAGAAAATAAATTAAAACTTTAAGAGTAACTTTGTTGTCTTTCTTACTTGATAACTTCAAAGCATGAAAGTTTGTCTTAATAGTGTGCTCTAAAAGTATTAGATTTATATACATTGTGCAGATTACAATACTATGTGATGTTTAGAATGGGATGGCCCCAAAACAGCATTGTCATTCTTAATACTCAATCCAAGAAAACTTTCCTAAACTAAATTCATCTCTAGATGAAAGCACGAATGGATCCTTTTTCTTATGTGGTTTCCACACTTACATTTTTTGTCTCCTCTTTTCTGAGAGTGGGTACTCTTGTGCATTCCTTTATACAAAAATAGATTCAGTTTTGGAGCAAATGTTTCAAAGAATGCCTTTCTTTTTTTCAGCAACAATTTCCCCACTAACCAAGTTCAGAAATACAAACTCTGTGACTTGTCTAAGGTCTGACCTTGTACCTGAAAGAATGAATTCAATAGCTTTTGTTTACTCTAGTAATAGGCTCATTTAAAACCTATCTGTATACCTGGGAGTCCAGAGAGCTAAAGAGCCAAGGGAAAAAAAGAAAACCCTGATAATCAGAAGACCAATTATTGTATTTGGAGTAGCCTCTTTCTGCTAACATTCACACACAGGCAATTTTTCCCAAGGTAATTTACAATAGCAAAGTATTGATATTGTGCTTTGGATACCCTCAGTTGTCCTGTTAAGACAGAAAAAAGATGTAGAAGGTCTAATTCAGTGTCCAAGCAATGCAGATGAAATTAATGATAGCTGGTAAGGTGGGTGCTTCCAATTGTGGTTTTGAAAACCTGAAAAATTTGAACCCATTGAAAAATAAATAGCTCACATCCTGCGTTAAAAGGCAGGACTGATTTTTACTGTTTTTAATTGAAATTGAGCAAAATGTAATTGTAATCTTGCTTGCTTCTGAGTCTTCAATGACACAGAGAACTCATAAGGAAGTGGCTTATCTTAGATGGGTTCTTTCCTGCGAACTCTTTATACCTATTAATACCACTTCTTCTCCAATTTCCTTAAGCTCTGCAATTTGTGTTTCTCACAACTCCACACTTTCTTGGGTAAACCCTATAATTTTCTAGTGTTTCAGCAAACAGCATTATTGATCTACCTTTCTGCCGCTTTCTTTCTCTCTGTGCCTCTTTGTGCTGACTTTGTCTGATTATCTTCATACCAGACTTCTTTTTCTGGTATGCATTCCACTTTTTCCTCATCTGTGCATTCAAACTTGTTCTGCTTTTTTTTATTTCCACAAGAAACCACATTCTATAATGAACAAATTGGGATGCTTTGTGACTAATAAACCCTGGTGTTGGTCATTTTCCATTTCGTAGAACTTTTCTTACACAGTGCATGTGTCCAACAATGCATCTACTGTGTACATCACTGCTTTTTCTCCAGTCCATATCTTGACTTTTCCATAGAAGATTTACTTAGTTAACATTTTATTGGATATTAACTCTGGGGAAAATAGTAGAGAAACAAAGATGAGGTAATTCCTTAATCCAAGTATAATAATGAAAAAGAGAATCAATACAATATGATCTATGTAATAATACAATTATGTACAGTGTTTGTGTTTAGAATAATACAAATGGAAAATCTGATGAAAAATGTGTGATAAAAAATAATAATAATAAAAACCGTCTTATGTCGTTCAGTGGATTGAGTGCTGGCCTTTACACTGAAGGGTTGCTGGTTCAATTCCCTGCCAGGGCACACGCCTAGGTTATGGGCCAGGTCCCCAGTTGAGGGAGAACAGACGGCAACCAATCAATATTGTCTCATATATTGATGTTTCTCCCTCCATTCTCCTCTCTCTTAAAATAAACAAAGTTTTTTTAAGTCAAAAATGTTTGCAGGATGAATTTTGATTTTTCAATTGAGGAACATATACATTTCAGAAAAACTGAAGAATACTGAGTCTGTGTTCTCATTCAAGATGTATTCAGATATTCCTGTGCAGCTTTGAGGAGTGCCCATGATGTTTTATGACCTCATTCTGGGAAGGTTAGATATTAAATATCCAAAGGTGAAAAAAAGAAATACTTGATTATGACCATTAGCTAGCCAAACTTATTTATAAGTTTATCTCCTTCATGGAACTCCAGCTAACGGCCATATTTCTTTCTCTGTCTCCATCTCTCTGTCCCTGGCTTTTTCTCTGTCTCTGATTCTAATTGTCATTCTCTCTCTCTCCATGTCACACCACTAGACGCTGTTGTTTGTTCATTGTGTTCGGTTTTTACAATTGTTTGCATTTAATGCCTTCTTATATACTATTACTGTGTGTTTGTATGTATTTTATACATGACATCATTCCAACATAGTTTGAAAGGTTCTTGAAATCACAAATCATAATAGTATTCATTAATTTGTAAACAGCATCTCTTTAGAATCATCACTAATGAATAATAAATGTATTAATTGATTTCTCCATATTTTTAACATTTAATTTTTCCAAGAACTCATAAGGTGCTTATGAGAATAATAATCATCACATACAATTTCTCTACTGTTATGCCTATTTGTAGAACAGGAAATTATAGAAACATAGAGAGGTTGAGCTGCTTTCCCAGTGTGGTATTAATGTCACTATTAAATGTCCAATCTCCACCCTTTATCTCGACTCCACATACAATAGCCCCATGTTGTGCTATGCTACTGTATTATGACATCAAATCCTAACCTTTCTTTTCCAATTTTACTCAAGCTCTACTTATTCTTTAATATTAACTTATTTATTATCTTTTGATGTTGTTATTAATGACACTCAATTGAAACCAAATGAGTAGTGGTTGACAAAGAGTACAAGCTTCTAATTTTAAGATTAATAAATTTTGGAGAACCAATGTATTACATTATGTATATAATTAATAATATTGTGCCATATACTTGAAATTTGCTAAGATAGTAGATCTTAAGTGTTCTTGCCACACTGAAAATAAGGTAACTAAGTGTGGTGATGTATTTGTTAATTAACCTGATTGTGGTAATAATTTTACAATGTGTATTTCTCTCTCCATGTTGTAAACCATAAATATATACAATTTTTATTCATTTATACCTTAAGCTGAAAAAATAATGTCCATCTTATAACATGTTATATAATATTTGTTTTATGTTAAGATTATAAATTCCTAAAAGCAGAGATGATCTCATTTACTTTTGTTGAAATAGTATTGAAAAAATAGCTTGAGAGATGAAATATGTTTTTTAACAATTCAGTAGTAAATTGGTGAGCCTTGCAGATAGTAGATGGAGTTCAGACAGCAATTCTGAAACATACTCAGTGAGGGTTTGGTTTATATGACATTGTTCAATATTGGGACGGGGACAGAAGCAATTAATAAATACCCGTGGTAGGGAGATGTCACTCATAGCATGCTTTTTGCATTCTGTTCAGAAAATAAAATGTTTATGTTCACATAAATTATACTATCTATAACTTTTTAGAGATTCAGTTAGTATTTATCTCATGGTAGTGTGTCATTTAGAAAACATTTTTTTGTAGAAAACTCAAATGCAATTGATCGTTCCTTCAGGTGTGTCTCCTGTCTTTCTTTTTCTGACAATCAGCTGATGTTTTGAGAATTTGCTCATGAAACTGTGGGTCACACTGCAGTGCTTGTTCCTGAGGTCAGCGACCATTCATGCTACTAATCTTCCCTACTCTTTTGGGTCCTCCTGTGTACTCAGGGTTATTCAATTAGGCTTCTCAGTGACAGCTCTTCAGCTACTCTGAGTTTATTAAGTGTCTTTATTGAACAATTGGAATACTCATAAGAGCTGTTCAGGCTGAGACTAAGATAATGTGTGGAAAGGGCAATGCTAACTCTGACATCAATTTTTTATTTAGCTGTATCCAGGATTTGGCCATAGTTGGCCACAGTTGGCCTGATACCCAGGGTATCCTCATAAGGGAAAAATAGAGCATTTTAAAAGAGTATTAATATCATATTGTACTTTTTAATTTTCTTTCACCAATTATTTATTCATTCATCCAGGCACAGCAAACATATATAACACCTATTATGTGCATATCAGTTTTCTAATGATAATACCTAACATTTATTGAGTAATTTCTATGCGTCAAACACCATACACATGCTACACACCCTCTCCTTCTAACACTGCATATAGAAATACTCATAATATATGCATCATAACATTCCTGTTATACAAGCTTATGTAGTTGCAAACAAATATTTTTAAGCATTTGTTTGCAACTACATAAGCTGCTAGGTGACAAGCCCTGTTACAGGTGTCACAGATTTAGCAGACAACAAAATGGATAAAAATTCTCATTTTATGAAAGGGAAGCAAAATAATCAAAATCAGTAAAAATATGTTGAATGTTATTACGTGAATGGAGTCCTATCAAAAATTAAACATGTAAAATGTGGAAGAAACATTTAAGGGAATATAATTTAAAAAGATAGTGTAGAGAGGATATACTAAGAAGGTACCCTTTGAGAAAAGTCATGAAGAAGATGAGGAAAAAACTTGTAGATGTCTAGGGATGGGCTTTCAAGACAGAGCAGAGTGAAAGGNAATTTCTATGTGTCAAACACCATACACATGCTACACACCCTCTCCTTCTAACACTGCATACATAAATGCTCATAATATATGCATCATAACATTCCTGTTATACAAGCTTATGTAGTTGCAAACAAATATTTTTAAACATTTGTTTGCAACTACATAAGCTGCTAGGTGACAAGCCTTGTTACAGATGTCGCAGATTTAGCAGACAACAAAATGGATAAAAATTCTCATTTTATGAAAGGGAAGCAAAATAATCAAAATCAGTAAAAATATGTTGAATGTTATTACGTGAATGGAGTCCTATCAAAAATTAAACATGTAAAATGTGGAAGAAACATTTAAGGGAATATAATTTAAAAAGATAGTGTAGAGAGGATATACTAAGAAGGTACCCTTTGAGAAAAGTCACGAAGATGAGGAAAAACTTGTAGATGTCTAGGGATGGGCTTTCAAGACAGAGCAGAGTGAAAGGGCCTTGAAATTGGAACATGCCTAGGGATTTTGTTTTTATTTTAATTTTTGAAATTACAGTTTACTTTGAATGTTATTTGGTATTGATTTTAGCTGTATAGTATAGTGGTTTGACAATCACATACTTTACATGGTGATCCACCTAGTATTTCTGGAAGCCAACTGGCACCATGCATATCTATCACTGACTATTTTTCAAACTTGTTTGCTTGTGTATATTTAGATTCCACATATAAGTTAAATGATACAGTATTTGCCTTTCTCTGATTGACTTATTGTATTGCATAATACCCTCGATGTCCATCCATGCTGTCACAAATAGTAAGATCTTGTTCTTTTTTATGGCCAAGTAGTATTTCATCATATACATATACATAGTGGGTTTGAAGAACACGATTAGGAGCAAATGTTGAAGTATTGAGCTGAGTGAGAGAGAGAGGGGAAGAGATAAAATCAAAGAGACGATGAGGGAAGCTGATGTACAAAGCCTTGCAGACAGCTGTAAGGACATCGTCTTTGTGTGTGTGTGTGTGTGTGTGTGTGTGTGTGTGTGAAAATGGAAAGTTACTAGTGTTTCAAGCAGAGGGGTGAAATGATTTAAGTCAAGTTTTAATAAAATTTCTTTGGCCCTTGTGTTGAGGATCAGCAGTCAAGATCAGGTTGGCCTCTGAGAAATTTGTTAACAGCATTCTAGGCAGAAGATAAAGATAGCTTGGACCAGGTCTTCATGACAATGGTGATAAACATGGTTGACAGTGGATATGTTTTAAGGTATAGGCAATGGGGTTTGCTGGCATGTCAGACACAGAGAAGACAAAAAAAGTAGCATGTAAAGTAGTATTCATGTCAATATATTTGGTCTAAACATCAAGAGAGTCTGAGCCACTGCGTCCAAAGAATAAATATAGCTGGAACTGAATCATAAAAAAAAAAACCCGCTGACCCATAAATGTCTAGGAAGATGAGGCAATTTCAAAAAAGATATTGCTATATAGACAGTTAATGAGAGAATGGTTTACTTGAAGCCTAATGAGAAAGGCCTCTCGAAGAGAAAGTGATCGGCTGTGTTAAGTCCGATTTAGTAGATGGTGAAGTGTGAGAACTGAGTACCGGACTAGCAAAGTGGTGTTCATTTGACTTTGGCAGGGTGGTTTGTAGTGGCCTGTTGATGGTAAAAGTTTGCAATGGTTGCACGAGAGAGAGAAGGAAGAGGAAATGGGGGCTGTTTGAAGATGTAAGATACAGAATGTTTTTTCTTTCTGCTTTTCATAAAGTAGTGTGAGAAATAAAACAGAAGTAGCAGAAGAAGCAGAAGTAGCATTCAAAAATACATATCCCACCTCAAGTCCTAGTGATCTAAGAATATGACAACAAGCAGGGCCCTGGCTGGTGTAGCTCAGTGGATTGAGTGCGAGCCTGTGAACCAGAGGATCGCGGTTCAATTCCCAGTCAGGGCACATGCCTGGGTTGTAGTCCAGTTCCCTGCAGGCCAACTCCCAGCAGGGGACGCACAAAAGGCAACCATACATTGATGTTTCTCTCCCTCTCTCCTTCCCCTCTAAAGATAAATAAATAAAAAAATTTTAAAAAAAGCACCCCTTTTGACAAGGCTATGGAAATAGCACCTTCTGGGAACAATCACATTTCCAATAAAGCATGAAGAAGAAAGGAATGTTCAGCAAAGTACATATTCTTTTATTTATTCTGCACTAAAATCCCTTGAGATAAGTTCTATTATAATTATAATTATTCATTTCTTCAGCTAAGGAAGCAAAATGAGCTCTCTCGCTTAATGTTGCACAACTCACATATATATCTAAGTGCCATGATCCTTCTACAGGCAGGCTGGCTCAAGCTGCCACACTTTCAACCACTGTACTGTGGAGCCTCAGTACAGAGTGTTACTGACTCATGAGAGTACAAAATATAAATTCTGATCCATGAAACCTTAGGAGAGTGAGGCAAGCTATGATCATTTCTTATCATATGTCCATTTACTCAATATATATTTATTAGCATCTACTATATGTCAGTTTTGTACTAAGCTCTAGGAGTGCAAAGATAAATCAGATACATTTCTTGACATCATGAATGTCACTGCCCAATTTATATGAAATCATAGCAAAATGAGTGGCAAAAATACATGACAAATATAAATCAGTATACTGTTGTTTTTGAGGGGCTGATTTAAAAAGACGGCATTTGTGCTGCCTGCTTAGAAGGGTGTGACCGTGTTTATCCATTGGGGCCCTGGTCAGTGTGGCTCCACTGGTTGGAGCACTGTCCGTGTGAACTGAAGGTCTGTGGGTTTGATTCTCAGTCAGGGCACTTTCCTTGGTTACAGGTTTGATTCCTGATTGGAGCACATACAAGAGACAATCAATCGATGTTTCTCTCTCACGTCAGTGTTTCTCTCCCCCTTTCTCTCTCCCTCTCTTCTCCTCTCTCAAAATCAATAAGCATGTCCTCAGGTGAGGATTAAAATATAAGAATAAAATAAAGTCTGTGCCAGTTGTAGTTAGTTAGTCATAGAAGCATTTTGTACTGAGTTCATTGGGGTGACTGGTTATTAAAACCACACAGGTTTCAAGTGTACAACTCTGTAACAAACCACCTGCCTACTGCATTGTGAACTCACCACCCAAAATCAGGTCTTTCCACCGCCATTCATTCCCCACTTTGCCCTCTTCCACCCCCCCTTACCCAGCTTTCCCTCTGGCGATACTGATTTTAGAATGACATAGGTTTGTGTTACTTGGAAAATAAAAAAAGAGCTACATTAAATTCCAACCTGATGCATATAAATTCATATGTGCACACCAGAACAAAAAGAAATATAAGAGGACTGTTGGATCCTAAAGCATTGGTATTCTTGGATATGGAAAATTATCTGTGGTATAGACTTTGGAATTTGATAGACCTTTTTCAAATCCTGGCAAAATCAATATATGCTTTTTGATGAGCTATATATTCTCTTTAAGACTGAGAGCTCCATCTATTAAACTTTGAATGAAAGCAACTTTGACTACATTGCTATTAGGATTAAGTGATATTATGCATGTAAATTGCTTAGCATGTTCTCTAGCACATAGAAAGCTATACATGTTTTTACCTATTATAATAACTATCAGCATTTCAGAGACAAGCAGACAATATGACAATACTCAATATTTTTTTAGTGTGTCTGTTATCCAGACATATAGTTCTTATTTTTTTATTTTTCAATTATAGTCTATGTTCAGTAACATTATGCATTCGTTTCAGATGCACAGCATAGTGGTTTTAAAATCATGCACTCCACAGAGTGGTCCACCCCATCCTTTAAGCACCCACCTGGCCCCATACATAGCCATTACAATATAACCATCAGTGACTCTATTCTCTATGCTGTACTTTACATCCCCATGACTATTCTGTTGCAGTCAAATTGTACTTCTCAGTCCCTTCACCTTTTTCACCCAGCCCCCCAACCCCCTTCCCCTCTGGCAACCATTAGTCTGTTCTCTATTTTTTGTCTGAAAACATTTACACATACAAACACAATCACACACTTGACCACTGGTTTTAGAAAAATCATTATAACTTCTGCATACTTTTTTCTGTGTAGTATAACTCTTCGTATAATTTTCTACCCACGTATCTTACAAATTTCTCAGCTGCATTTATTAAAGTATCTGGCAGAGCATAAAAACTCAGTAGCCATTGGTATCTGTACCTTTTCCTTTTATTTTTTTACCTTCTTCAACTCTACGTCAATGTTCATTAGTTCCTCTTTACATAAAAGAACCTCTGTTAGTTCCTTATTATTTTATTACTCATTTTTACTCACATGTGTATTTTTCTCTTTTCATTTATTGTCTTTGTCTCTCTCTCCCTTTCTCTCTCTCTCAGCCTTTCTCAAAACTTACCTCTCTGCCTCCCTTTAGCCAATCTAAATTCCAGAAAATGCAATGATCATTTTCCCACTCTGGACACTTCAAAAGTATGGGTCTACCTTAAAATGATAATCTTAACCAGATCATTCATCCTTCTGTTACAGAAAAGACTTAGGATAACATTAAAAAAATTCCCAGAGTGTATTTTTATAGTGTAAAATTTTCCAGAGTGAACGCACACATATTTTAATACCTCCAAAGCTCCCTTGTATTATCAGATGAGGAACATTTTAAAGGAAATGCCATCCAATTTCATTCCCAATGAGAGCGCATTGGGATTTTCTTATTTAGAGAATTTTCAATTCTCTAAATTTCTAAGATTTAAATTCAGTCTAAGACCTTTGCCAAATAGCATTTATTGAATTTTAATTCTTTTGCAGTGTATTTGAATACATGGAGTGAGATACAGCCCCCCCAAATGAAAACTAGATATACACCCCCAAAATGAAAACCAGTGAACTGATGACATGGACCCGAGCCCATCTGTGTGATGTATTGCTGAGAGCTTCCTAGACACGTTAAACTTGACAGCAATGGCCCTTAAGCCACTTTAAAGCTGGCTTTTGACAGTAGGTTCTCAAAAGAAGGACATTTGAAGATATGATGTATTTCTGTTTGTTGCATAATACTGCTTCATTCTATAATAGAAACAAAAATATACATAAAGGCTAATTTAGATATTAAAACCAAGAAAATCAGCTTCTACTTACTGGAAATAGGAGTGCAATATCCATGCTAATATTAAAAGGTACGTTAGGCAAATATACTTGCAAAGAAACTCTGTAATTCTGAATTTTTTACTAGCCATATCCTATCAGTATAAAAGATTATGGATATAACAACTGGTCAATGATGCAATTGCTAATAACAATAATCAGAAATTTATGAGAAATCACTTTGAAAACAGGGAATGCTCAGTCTCATTCCCCAAGACAGGACAGTGTCAGCTGTATTGCACCTTGTTGACTCTGGATAAATGTATTGTGATATGAAATGCAAAATGATACTCTAACCTCAGAAAATTTCAAAATAGACCCTTTTCTTGTAATGCCAGGTATACCCCAAGTTTCACAACTTGTGTATTGAATGTATTGGCAAATTATATCAACAAAATTATTCTATTGCAGAATTAAATTATATGCAACTAGAAAAACATTTTAAAAATCTTTGCTGGCACTTCTATAATGTTTTTGAATATTTTGTGGACATCCTTTCAGAGTTGAGGATTGGAAATAATTTTGAACAGGTTTAATATAAGGACTTACCTGAAGAGATGAATCTAAAATCAATGAAAGGACATATGTTAGAATAGGTTTATCAAACTTCATCAATCCTTTTCCTTCCTCAGATTGGAAGGTTGCAACCAACATTTATAAAAAATAAACTTGGGTCAAAGCAAAAACCAATATTTTTTAAATAAAATATATTTGGGACATTTATTGCCAAATATGTACCTTTTACTTTTTATTGCTAGTGGATATTGCTTTTAAAAGATAAGGAAATAAGAACAGTATAAAACAAACTGCCACCTCTATACTTATTCTAATCCATTATGATTATTCTGGATTATGACATAATTATAATTGCTTCAGGCAGAGAAATGGATTTTCATAAAAATCACTAAATCTCTACTAGTGAATAATTTTTCTGTACTTCATTGGCTTCTTACTAATGCATATGTAGTGTATCTGATGTACTAATTGCTTTAGTTACTATGTATTCATTTAATTATTTGCTCAACACATTTTTATTGGGTCAATACTATATGCCAGGAACTATGAGAAGTGTTCAGGTAAGGAGTTTATTTCAGATGAAAGAAGTTATAGGTAAGAATCCATAATAAGAAGTTTGCACAGTGTGACAAAGAGTCTGAATGAGGGCCAAGTTAAATCAAATGCTATGCAACTGAAGAAATCTGTGGGGACCAATATTTGCTGGCCAACAATAGTAAATTTAGTCTTAATTTTAAGTGAAGAATTTAGAGTTTAAAAAGAAGGGGCAGAAGTAGGAAAAAGGTGTAACAATATGATGAGATTTATTCTTTTTTAATTGTATTTATTTGTAGACAGAGGGGAAGAGAAGGAGAAAGAGAGGAAGAGAAACATCAATGTGTGGTTGCCTCTTGTGCAACCCTACTGGTGACCTGGCCCACAACCCAAGCATGTGCCCTGACAGGAAATTGACCTGGTGACCCTTTGGTTCAAAGGCTGGAACACAATTCACTGAGCCACACCAGCCAGGGCTCAATGTATTCTAAAACGAATCAACAGCTATGCTGAGAAGAATAGATTTGTGTGATGACTGATGGAAAAAAATAGCAACTTAGCCAAGATAAACACCTATCTCATAGGCCAAGTAATAGATGATGGTACCTTAAATTCTGTTGGAAGTGGGTGGGGAATAAAAATAGATCTAGAAACTAGTTGAGAGATTTAAAACAGAAGAAATTACACACATAGATGTGATGTGTAATTTATTGAAAACCAGGAGGGAGTAGAATAATGGGAGGCAAAAGTGGGCACAAGTAGTTACAGAGTAGAATCATTCACTGTTATGGAACACAGTAGAAGGACCACAATTAGAGGAGAGATGAGGAGCTTAGCTGAGGGCATATTGTGTCTGAAATTGCAAGTAATTAATTCAGAATGATGTTGAATTTTTACAATGGTAAGTAATCCAGAATGTTTGCCCTCATTTTCTAAAACATCATTGATAGTGTAGAAAATTTTCCATTTTAAAATTTATTCTGACTTTATTTTTTATTGAAGGTAAATTATCTCTACTTATGATTGCTCTCTGGGTCTTTTACTCAATGTTGTATGCAATTAAGTGAATGATATTTCCTTGTAGGAATGTCCAGTATGCAAGATAATTATATATCAAGCATTCCTACAAAGGTAATAAATAAACATGTTTTAAGAAAAAAAACATTTATATTTTGTATTTTATTAATTTGTTTTAAAAACCATAAAGCCAAAATTATACAGAAATAAAGAAATGTCACTCTAGCATTCTAGAACAAATAATTTTTTTCTAAATAATTAGTTTCTAAGCCTTTTTTATTTTGATATTATGAAATGATTAGATTTAGACTTGGCTTCAAGAAATACCTTTTAAATCTCAATCCTTTGACTAAATAAGATTTTAAGAATCTAGAGCCAAAAACTATTATTTCTCCTCATGGATTCCTCTTTGGAGGTTATGTTTTTCTAAAGCTCTACACATCAACTTACAAACTATGAAAACTGAAAGTTATTTCAAATTTTGTGATGGCAACATTACACATAACATATTTAAATGTATAATTTATTCAAAAAGAGATGTATTCAAACTTGTGAGAAGAATTTAAGAAAATACATTATGAATTCTTTAACCACACCCATTTATTATTTAATATGAAAACATCAAACACAGCCATTAATTTTGGAAGACTAAGAAGAAGAAAAGTTTTTCTTCTTCTCAAGGGACAGTAGACTTTTTATGATAAGGTAGGGTAAAATATGAAGAATAGAAGTTAGGAACTATCTTAATTCCATGAGCTGTCTTCTTCATTGTTCTTGTTTGGGTAGACTTTTGTCAAAAAAAAAAGGATCTTAATTATTATTAAAATACCTTAACTAAGTATAACCATATATACTCTAGATATATTAACACTGGTGGGAGATTGAGGGGGTGCATTCTGCCCCCATATTCTCAACTTGAATTTTCAAAATTAATCCTAATTATAAATCTGTCATTTGATACATCATTTCCTCCTTAATATATTCATAAGATTAAAATAAAAATGTAAGGGCAACATGCAAAAAATCTCTTCCTAAAATTGGTACCCAGTTTTGTCTCATAAATGCATGTCTAAAACATAAGGTCACAAAAAGATGAAAAATCATTTTTTATGGGAGATCCTGGTCCTTCAGAATTTTAGTGCTCTTTTGTGTGGTGCAAGTTACAAAATTTGACATGGAGTAGAGGAATGGAGTTTCATAATGAATGAAGTCCTGCATTGTTTTGATTCTTGAGGAGTTTGTGAACTTGGGACCCCTGTTGACAGCATCTGGACAGAGATTTGAGTGATATCTAGAGCTTCCTGACAATCATAGGACTGAGGGGACACCTTTAAGTGACTTTCACAGTAGAGGATCAGTAATATCGATTCTATACAAGGATTTTGTCAAAGGGGTACCCCAGAGATAACAGCGCTTAATATATGAGAGGGCTTCAACGTTAGCAATACCACTAACAAGCTGAATGGCCATGAGAAATTCACTTCCCTTATCTGGGACACGTTTTCTCATCCTTTACATGAAGAGGTTAATTTAATTCTTTAATAAGAGCCTCTTGTGTTGAACTAATTAGTCAAATACACCTGCATATTTTCCACATACAATGTCTTCATCTGCTTCAGAAAAAAAGGCATATACTTTATGCTGGACATAGTGCTGAACAGAACCAGCTAAATGTGTCCTGAAACTTGATTGTTTCAGTATTTGTTGAGCTCTTGACACATACCAGATAATGTGTTATGCCCAATAGATATGATAATATCTCCCCAAAGATTCCCACATTCTAAATGCCAGAACCTATGAATATATTATCTCACAAGGCAAAGGACAATTAAGAATCTAGATAAAATTTATTTAGACAATTAGCTGACTTTTAAAATAAAGGCATTATCCTCGATTATCCTCATGGCCCAGTGTAATTCCCAGGCTCCTTAAAAGTGAAATACAGCCCTGCCTGGTGTGGCTCAGTGGATTGAGTGCCAACCTGTGAATCAAAGGGCCCTGGTTCGATTCCCAGTCAGGGCACATGCTTGGGCTGCAGGCCAGGTCCCTGGTAGTGGACTCGAGAAATAAACACACGTTGATGTTTCTCTCCCTTTCTTTCTCCTTCTCTTCCTCGCTTTAAAAATGAATAAATAAAATATTAAATAAAAAAGGTTGAATACTAAAGTAGGTTAATTCAGAGTAAGAGGGAGATGTGACTGTGGAAAAAAGGGAGGTGTATTCTGAAAAGGACTCATCTGGCTGTTTATCAACTTTAAAGAGAGAGGAAGGACCGTGAGCCAAGAAAAGTGGACTAAAAGCTTCTAGCTTCTAGAAGCTGGGAAAGACAAGAAAATGGATTTTCCTTTAGACCTCGGGAAAATAACAAAGTCATTTTCTCACCTTGAATTTAGGCCACATGTCTTACAGAACTATAATACATTTATGTTGCTTTAAGCCACCGTAGTCTGTGTAGATTTGTTATGACAGTCATAGAAAACATCCCTTAAAGATTTTATAGCATAGTTAGGGACATAGAAAAGAAAACTTATGGAATTGTCAAAATGGAATTCACAAAATATTGTGGGAACACAACATAACTAAGCCATACTGAATTTAGCCCCACTAAATTGTTTTGTAATTAATGATTCTAAACTGATTCTTGATTAGGAGTGAGATGGGCAAAGGCAGAGATATGTGATAGAGAGAAGAAAAAATTATCTCAAAACAAGGAAAATAGAACTAAGGGAGGAATGTTGGAGGGAGGGGAGATGGAGGGCAGAGGGTGATAAAGAGGAGAAAAATGGGACCACTGTAATAGCACAATCAATAAAATATACTTAAAAAACAAAACAAATAGCATGCTATGACATAGAGTTGAAAGACTTTACATACTTTATATAACAGCTCACTGAAATCCTCTTTATTTTTCTTCTACTGTCACTGTGTCTCAAGATAGCCATGATTTTCTTTTACATGGTTTGGGGTAAAACAACAAAATATTTGGCCCTTTTCCTAGTATTGGGAAACAGTAGAAATATATTTCTGGTGGGTTGACATTTAATATCAATAAATTATAGAATAAAAGACTTTAAATATTATATTGTATGAATGAATTTATTTATATATTTCTATTGTTCCAGTTATTAATTCTAAAAGGTTAATAGAAATCCTAGGCTGTGACCTGGCAACCTGACTTAGGTCCTTCTATCCGATTTTCTTTTTTCCCCATTCTTTCTGTTCTGCACACTTTGGAGACCCAGTCTACAATCTTAAAGGGCACTGTGTTTTTCTTAACCATGTGGGATTTCTTGAAAATATACCTGTTTAAGGTAGCTTCATGATTTTCTAACATGACATTCATAAATCATTCATGACACTGTAAGATGTGAGGTAAAATATGATCTAAATTAAATGAAATTGAGTTACACTGTGTGCACAATAAAGATCTGCCATTCGTGTCTCTGAGAAACATCTGTTTACAAGGATGACCCCTCGTCTGGCATCAGGGTGACTGATTACCTCTACTGGTGGAGAGGCGGGAGGGTGAGAAACTAGAGAAGTACAGGTACACAGTAATTGGTAATATTGAAGTTTGGGGGTTAAGCAAATTGGCAATGTTTATTATATACCTTTTTTCAGAAAGCACCATTCACTTACCAATGAGGATAGGATACAATAAACTATGCTTAGTTTAATAAAGTACCTTTGAGGTCTAATTAAAATGTTAAAAATGGAAAAGGGACTGTGGGAACATTTTTTAAGTGATGTATAATCATGATATTGGTGATATAATGTGAAGGTATGCAAGTTGCTCCTGAACAAAAACTTTAAGAGCTTCTATATAACACATTTTCTTCCCTCATCATATGTATATTCTCTCTCACTTAGCTTCAAATGTTTATTTTAATATACACACAGCTGAAGCAGTTGGAAAAAGCATATACAAACAGGCATTTTTCAAACTAACCATCTTAATTATCAAAGTTAAAAACAAATATAAAATTTTCTTCTTAGTCTCTTTCTCTATTGCTGATTTTGCTGTCCATTTTATTCTTCCTCTTTTGAAAATTTACAGAGCTCTGATTCATACACTGAGCAGAGCCACTTCTTACAATCACAGATAAATAATTTCCCACTTTCCAAATTAAAATAGGCATTTACAGATGAAATGGAGTAAGTCCATGGACTTACATGACCTTCCAAAATTAAAATAAGTAAAATATTGTTTTATTTGTCATAGCTAAACAAAGTGGAACTGTCAATGTCAATGAAGATATTTTAATATTTTTTAAATTTTCTATATTGGCGTATAATATAAACAATATTCCTAATAATAGAAAACTGTCAAGATCTCATAATTTTACATATAGAATTTAGATATAGAAAATATAAATATACATAGATATATGTATAGATAAATTCTAAATTACGTATAGAATTTACATGTAGAAAATTTACAAATTTTACATATTTTACATATCCTCCTGAAGTGAACTAATGAAAAAAGTCTTGGTTAGAGTGAAGTTTACACCTGATACAGGTATATGAGAGTGAGAAACCCCCATGAATTAAACTTAGGCATTTGGCTGCGGATACAGGGGTTATGGAAGAGACCTGTGAAGTGTAGGGATGGCTCTCAGAGCGGCAGAGAGATGCTTCGGCTGGTGTGTGACCACATTGAAGTACTGGGGTGCATAGACTAATGGATGGTTGTGACTGCCTCACTTACACATTTTCATAAAACTTCTCTATGGGCCTAACTCTTTCTATGATTTAGATTCAGTTTTTCTGATATACATGGTTATTACTGTGAGATCTCTTCACAGTGAATATATTCATTGGCCTGACGTTAAAGACATAATTAATTTATAGATATTTCTTAGTTTCTGAAACCTTGGAGATCACAGAGATTCCCACTTCCCTCAATGGTTTTGTACTTATCAGGAAAATGAGAATTTGTACTTTTTCATTTCATTGTTTTGCTTTTTGAATCCATTCCCTCTTGGATCAGGGATTTCTGGGCTGTAAATTGCTCTTGGTCGTCTCCTGTCTCCTCCTTGGATTCAGAAGGGCCTTACCCAATACAGCGCAGGGCAAGTGTAGGATTAACAAATAATAACGCAGGAGTAAACTCTAGGTTGTGTGCACTCACAACTGCAAACCTACTTTTGCCCACCTTCTACATTACTTCCCTCTCTGCCTCAGCTGGAGAAATGATGTGACAACCAACCCAACTTCTTTGCTCTTGGTCATCACTATTTCTTATTTTTTATAAAACAAATTTACCTAACTTTAGGTTCATGCAAATCTTTTCAGTGAATGATTAAGTAAACTTCTGAAAAAGAATTGTAATTTTAGAGGAAAGAGAGTTCAAATGTTATCTGAAAGGTCATATTCTTTGCATCTAACGAAAGAATACACCTAAAACCCAAGGCATTCAGGAGAAAATATCCTGTGGGTACCCCTTCGCTCCTTACATGACTCTCTCTTTTCCAGGTTCCCTGTTTTTTAAAAAATGACCTAATTCCACTTACAGGAAGTTATCTCAT
The DNA here is from genome assembly GCF_014824575.4 of Sturnira hondurensis. NCBI lineage: Eukaryota > Metazoa > Chordata > Mammalia > Chiroptera > Phyllostomidae > Sturnira > Sturnira hondurensis. Next base: position 942,676 of record NW_028089315.1, read on the forward strand.
CTACTAGGCCTTTTTTGTTTTGTTTTTTAGTCTTTATGTTCTATTACAGTGTTATACCAAATACAACTTGGAGTCAACTCTCGGGTAACCAGAGATTCTCAGTGGGTTAGATTTCATTTGTGCAAGTGAGAACTCGTATACTTCTTATTCCCTCCTTCCTCTTTAATATTCCCATCAGTGAGAGTATGGGCTAGCTAGTGTCTATTCCAGTTGATCTAAGTACCCACACCTTCTCCAAGAAACAGTATTAATTTTTTTGACTAAAACTTAATGTCCAAATCTTTCTGAAGCAGGATCCAGGTCTTATTGTAGAGTCTATGATGTATTTTTGGATTTGGAAATTTCAGATGATTAATAAACCTGCATTTACTCTTCTTTTGATCCAATCTTCAGGCAAGCACAAATTCTTGTTTTATATTCTTTCAAAGAATGGAAGAATAAGGATATCAATACCCCTCACACTCAAACCACTTTTCAAATGTAATTCAGTTAATCTATTAATGAATGTCACTGTAGCATCGTCAGCATCTCCAACCATTACTAAACCATCTCTTAGACAGTGATCTCCTGGAGATAGGGGACCATGTCTTATTCTTTACTCTATACTTTACATCTCACATCCACACTTGGGTCATAAGAGCCACCTAGGTCTATTTGGTTTCTCTGACATGAATTGATGAAAGCCTTAAAGTATGAATCGGGTAAATTTCATTTGTGTATTAATTGATACTTAAACTTAGACCAATTGCTAGCATAACTTCTAAGATGTCCTATAACATTGTTTCCTGTGTAGGTTTCAGATTTATCTGCTTCTAAGTAAAGTATATAAATGAATTAGATAAAAGTCTTTGTGAAAACAGGATTTTTGTAATTTTAGTGCCAATATAAAAAAGAAAAAAGTTCTTTTTCACTGAAAATCCAGAATAAGAGAAACATACTTGAAAGATCAAATTAGTAAGCCTCTGGAAAACTAAAAAATAAAAATAAAATCAGAAAGACTTAACATACAATTCATGTGGGAAGAATATCCTGCCAATACAGGAGTATGGGAACTATGTCTCCTGCTTTTCCTCACACATGGAAACATTTAGTGAATGTATCTTGGCTATTCTTTGCTTTTCCCACCTATTCCGCTTTTTCCACTTCCCCTATTGTTTTTTTAAGTCCTATGTAAAATACCATTTAAAGAAATAAAGACAACATAGTTCATCAAAAATTACTTAGTAGTTATTTAGCCTCTCTTAACCTGTTACCCCATTTCCAGTAGTGTGTAATCCTAGTATGTTCTTCGGTATGAATGAAGACAATGCTATAAATTACTACATGGCAAATGACACATAGGTCATGGTCATTTGCCATGACCTATGTGTCATTTATTGTTATTAGGTTTTAGACATTATTTTTATTAATTTTTCATGGCAAAAACTTTCTCCTTGACCAAGCTTTACTCATGTTCTTCCGAGCTCTCTTCTCAACTGGGCCTCAGGCTTGGCTCTCAGCTCAAATGATTTTCTACTCCCCACATACCAAGAGACTTAGGCTAACACTAGTGTAGTTCCTAACAGCTCAGGACTGCATCCCTAGGTTGACTGCTCCGGCCTGTCTGAGAAAGCTCAATACTGCCAAGGAATTTACTCTTCGTTCCAGGCAAAACCTGACTAAAGGCTTCTATCTACCTTTTTTAGAGTGTGTCCTTTTAGAAAACTTATCATTGTTAATTCACTTTTTCCTTTGTAATGCACCTTTAACCACCCAGAAATTTTTTTCTTAAAGACCTGGGAGCCGTCTTTTTGAAATTTGATCAAGAAAGAAACTGCCAAATAAAATAAAAAGAGAGGCACGGACACATGGAGCAGGCTAACAGCTGCCAGAGCAGGGGAAAAGGGAGGACTAGATGAGAAAGGGTAAAGGGTTAGCATAACTCATAGACACAAATAATAGTGTGGTGACAGCCAGAGTAAAGGAGAGGTGAAGGCTGGGTCTAGGGAGGCAAAGGGGTGGGGGCAAGAATAGGGATAGCTATAATGATGTTACCAACAGAAAGAAAAGAGAAAGAAAGGAGAAGAAAGAAAGGAAGAGAGGGAGGAGGAGGGAGAGAGGGAGGAGGGAAGGAAAGAGAGAAAGAGAAAGAAAGAGAGAGATAAAGAAAAAGAAAGGGAGGCCCCTTTCTCCCAGTCTGTGTGGTGGAGTAGGAACTTGACTCTGATAATTACCCATCAACGAACAGGTGACCAGGTCATACTGACCACCCGCTTCAAGTCCTTCAGTACTTTTACTTTAGCCTACCTCAGGATTTTCTTTCTGAATAAAGTATAGACTTTATTTTTTCAATTGTTTTTAATTGATTATGCTATGACAGTTGTCTCCATGTTTCCCCCTTCGCCTGCTTCACCCAGCAACCCCATTCCCTCAGGCCAGCCTCCTGCCTTTTGTTTTAGCAGAGCTGAACCAAATTACACTCAGTCTCTCTCCCACACTGCAGTAGTCTGAGTAAAATGCCTGGCTATTTTTAAGCTGTCCAGCTTTAGTTTTCTCTAGCATTATGATATTTGTAATTTGTCATCAGGTAATGAATATAAGGCCCTCATCAGTTCTCTGTTTTGTGATATTTTTAATACTTAATATTTTAAATACCATATTAAATCTATCCAAGTGGTTCTAAACATTTTCATCATACTTTTCTCTTGTGTCCCTCCACTATAAACCCTGAGTGAAATGCAGCATGTGCTAAATTACATTTGGAGGATGGTGATTAATTTATTTACACTGTTTTAAGTAGGCAACATATATACAAATATCTCTATAGAGTAAACAGTATTATAAAATTAATTAACATTTTCAGCATGAAGAAAATAATGTATTGCTACCTTATGGCCTTTTATAAAATAAACATTTTAATTTAACTTTTTTAGGCTTGTAAAATGTTTTTTAAACATCTCAAACACGCACCCACTGTTTTCTTTTGTAATCACTATGCTAACCCTGGAAACTTAATTTTAAGTTATTTAATTTCACGAGATATACTACTTTGTACAGTCGATGTATAAACCATTGGTGGTTCCAAAATTTCCCCATGTTTGTGGCAGCAACTATTAGAGCAAGTAGCTAAAGAGGCCCAGTGTATAACTGCAAATCAGATATACTAGCAATAACTGCTCTTATAGAGAATCGTTTATAAAAATATTAATGGTTTACAACCCAACATATATCTGCTTCATCTTGATTATGAAGATGTATTTTAACTGAGGGTCAACTCATGCAATTTTAGTGTCCTTGAGATAGAGACTTGATTTTAAAAGCTCAAAATATGGCATTATTTATTTCTAACTAAAGAAATAAGTTGGCAAATACAGAACAGGCTGACAGGGTCCAGAGAGGAGAGGGGAGAGAATCATAGGGGAAAAGGGGAGGGACTCACATGAATAAGTATAAAGGACACATGGACAATAATTAAGGTGGGGGCGGAAAAGGGAGGGAGGTGGGGAGCACTGGGGGGAACAGGGCAGGGAATACAAAACAGAAAACTGTATTTGAATAAGAATTAAATAAAAATAATAATAAAATAAATTTGCTTTATGAAAAAAAAATGGTTAAGATGATAAAAAAAGAAATAAGTTGTCATTTTCCCCACTAATTTTATAGAAAATAAAGTTACACATTATCTAAGGCTATGTTATACATCAAATTAGAGCATAAGTGAGGAACAATAAAGTTTAAATTTTATTTTTAATCTGCTTTCTTGGATTAGGTAAGGAGAAATGAATAATGGGAGAAGTAAAAAAATGAATAATGGAAAAATTCATGTCAAATAAAGTTATGTGTATACAAAAAGAAAACATATGTGAATCTTCAGAAAAAAACCTCCCACTTACTATTTTATTCATTTCCTATTTCCATTTAAAGATGTGTGCCTTAATTAAGTTCTGCTTTGAAGGTTTGGTGTGTCCAGTGTTTCAGTATTGAGATCTGAAATAGTCATTTCCCATTGTCCATAACTCACCCATAACACTGTAATAGATGTGGAAAGACCAGTAATAATCATATGGTAGCCATTAGCAAACCACTAACAAAAATAGATGTAATTTCATGACCTTCATATTTTCAATGTTCACTATAATATCATGAGTGTACCTTTTATAATTATTTTAGGATGTTAAAATTCAGCTATTTTGAATGTTGTTCAACTATATCGCTTGACTATATATTGACTATATCGCTTTTCTTTGAAGGTACATGTAAATAATTGATAAAATAATGTGATGCTTTATATTTTCAGTTGTTTTCTTAGAACAGGTATTCTGAAAAGTGTTTATCCACTCTAGTAATAGTTTCAAATCCTTGAATTGAAAATAAATTGTGGGATATAACAAAAATGGAAGTATAATGAAAATTGAAAGAATACAATCAAAATTGATAGACAGCTCACCAAAAGGCTTTGTGATTTGAGTGGAAATTTTAGATAAATTTTATTTCAGTCTGTTTTTGATTATTTGAAATTCTTCACCCTATAGGTATGTAATATAATATCTGAAATTAAATGATTATTATTTCCTTCACACTCCATCATTTGTTCATTTTCTACCTAATTTTAGGCAAGCCAAATTTGAGAAGCAACATGGATTTCCTTTCTTTATCACCTTTTCTATGTTGGTACCCATTCTATATATCAGTTCTATTGCTTCTACTTGTTAGTTATTTAGTTGTATCAATTTCTTCCTTTATATACAGGTGCCTTGCTGTGTCATTATTTATCATTATAGTCTCTCATGTTCTATTATTTTGAAAACTACGATGGTATCATAAATAATCTCACTAAACCTGTGTTTTTTTCTGAGAGTACTCTTTCTGACAAATAAAGACTAAAGAGTAATTTTAAAATGATCAAATATTTTAGCCTGGCCTAAATGTGCTGCTTAATTCACCACATCTTCCTATTCAAGCTCACCTACTAAACTTTTACCTGATGCACAAACATGGCACGCAACACTAAAAGCTACTGAAGCCTTTTAAACATGCAGTTTTTTTACTTTGATATCTTCCATAGAATTTACCCAACATCTCACCTGAAAAAGTTCTACTCTTTTGTGAAGAACCAACTTGTGCCTCTTTCCCAGAAGCTTCCCTTCGTTCGTATCCCCTGTAGAGTTAGTTATTCACCCTCTGCTGTCTGTGTGTGCCTAGTATGCCTTGTATGCAGTGTTGCATTTATCACATTGAATTAATTATTCATCTGCCTCTCCAACTACACTACCTAAACCTTGAAGGAAATAACTGGGTCATATTTCTTTTTATATATGGGTATTTTTTTAAATTAATTTTACTCTCCAACTTGGTAAATTGCTTTGCAGGACTACTTATTTTGCCTGTGGGCTTGGCTGTAGATCCCTCCCATCTGTTTCAGCCAACTTCTCCATGGTTGGAATCACAAAATTGTTTGTTTTTCCTACCTCTCTTTTATAGCAGACACTTCAACTTGGTTTCAGTTCTTGTTTCTGGTGTGCCCTCTTGAACGTGGTTATTTAGACTGCACTTTTTCTTGGACCTTCTGGTGTACAAGGCTGCCAATATGGCGTGTGCATCCATTTTTACTCCTAAATGAAATTCAGCCCTAGTCTCATTATGCTGCCGGGTGGGTAAATTACACAGCCACAATCACACCAGTAAATATGTTAGATAAATTAAAAGTTGGATGAAAGTGTACATTTATAAATAACTTAATTCTTGAATGTTTCCTTAATTCTAAATACAATGTTATTTTTTACACTCAGATTTTTTCTTGTTTCAATACATAAATGAGAACTATAAATCATTTAAATTCTGAGTTCATATTTTTGCTCATTCCTTTGAGAGAAAACTGCATGGGTATCAAATTCCTGCTTTTATTTTCTAGACATGCTTTGTGACATTTCCAACACTGAATACAGATAACAAACAATAATAGTTAATCAGAGCTGATTTTAGTTGCCTGAAGCATTATCTGTGAAGAATATGGCATAGCAGACATTCTCAAAAAATGAGTTGAGAATGTGTTACTGAAAAACAAAATAAAACAAAAGAATGAGATCTCTTATTTTATTTTTTGTTTTAACCTTTTATGTTGGTTAGTTTCTTTGCCAGGTTTTAACAGTTTTTTTCCCCCATAAATGATAGTTGAATTTTGTAAAATTCTGCATCTCTCAATTATAATAAAGCCAGATAACATGGTAAATAGGATATATGAATATGATAGTTAGTAATTTTAATCTATAATTTACAATTCATACCTTTTTCTGAGAAAAAATAATTTAAAAGCTGCTAAAATGAGTTTGAGAATAGTTACTTGCTAACCTACTTAGAGCTTCCACTCAGGTTAATTAGTTACTAATTTTAATGTAAAAATTAATAAATATTAATACATGTTAAACCACTTTAATTCCATAAAAGAAAACACATACATTAATTAATATATATTATTGTTCAAATGTAGGAAAATAATAAAAATTAGAACAAAATCACTATTATCTACAAATAAGCACTTCATAAGATTCATTTTATTGTCAATAATATTAACATTTAATAAGGTGAATTTTTGAAAGTATTACCAAAATCATTTAGGAAACATGGACTTTTCACAAACCTGACACTTGATCTCAGCCAAAATGCCAAGAAGTGATTCCCAAACATTAAATTTTACTAATACTTTAACAGCCAGATATATACTTATTTTAGTAATTATCCATTAATTTATTAATTCATTTAGTAAAAAGGCACTTACTATTTTCCATATTCTGATAGCCATTCTACTAAGTAAAAATGCAATGATAATAGCTCTTATGAAAAATGAAAGATTACTGTTTTCCAGGTTTTTCACTAGTCTCTTCACAGCTATTAAATTTAATCCTTATTAGAAGCATATATGTATATGAGGCTTATAGAGACTAAACTATCCAAGGTATGAGATGAAATGGCCCAGATACAAGTATAAGTACATCTTATTCTGAAACTCCTGGTATTTTACTGCACACCACAGCCAACATAGCTCTCCACTTGCTTACAGATGGGTTTCACTTACCTGCTACCTTTCTTTTCCCTCCTTCCCTCCCTCTTTCACTCTGTTTTTTCTTCTTTCCTATAATTATTGTTTCCTTCTTTCATACTTGTTTTATTAAAAAAACAAACAAAAATCAGTAAGTAGATTCACGATCACTTAATGAGGTTCTCTGCAGATATTTTAACATCTATTAACTATAGCAAATGATAGATATTTAACTTCAATTTCAACCCTAAATTATCTTCTATATCCCATGTTTGTTTTCCAAATAAATTTTAGTATTGAATATTTAATGTTTTATTCATTTTATTATTGAATTCTGAATATGACCTTTTTCAGTAAAATAAAGATGTTCTTTGTCTTACAATATCATATACATAAGGTGTTACTTTTATTCCCGATAAAACATTAGTTTAAGCTAAATGTGTCTTTTTTCCCAAGATTGTAAAATACAGTTAAAATTTTAAAATGTAAGCACTTCAGTAAAGTTATGCATGAGATAACATAAAAGGCGTGATGGAAGTCTGCAGGACTTCTGTCACCAACTCTCTTGAAAGGTCAAAGAAGACCAATGGACCACCTGAAACTTGAGTCTGACCTCAGTTGTTCATCAGGTCACTTGTTTAGATGGGGAGGGCTGGAAACAGCAATTTCAGAGAAACCAACACCCAGTGGAAACTAGTCCACCTAGAATAGACTAATAGAAAGTTAGGCGAAGAAAGTGAAATCAATTGAACTAAACTGGGAATAATTAGGCCGGTAAGATCGGACTTTATTCTAAGGTAATGGGAATCAAATAGTCATTCCATCAAGAACTAACCTGAAAAGAATTGTGATATTTGAAGAAAATGTGTATGATAGTAGTCAGCAAGCTGCATCAGGTCTTATGAGACTGAAAATAAACAACTGAAAGCACATGCAAGCCAAGAGGTTATAGGAAACACTGGTGGGAATGGGAATAGAAAGGAACAGGCGTGTAAGACAATAGAGAGGAAAAAGCCACTGCATTCACTCATACGTTTGCAAGGAGCAAAGAAAAAAAGATACATGGATTACACTGAGACTTGACAATAGGATTTGGAATAATGAAAAAAACACACATTTCAATGTGGTTTTGCAGTATAGGTCAAAAACATTAGGATAAATGACACCAAATCAATCAAAACATTGCATTATTCAGGACCTGTGGAAAATAAAGATTTAAAGTCTTTTCAGTAATTATTGTATTTTTCAAAATTAAGGACATCAGTAGGTACTTTGTAGCACTGTTTCCCTGGGGATATAATGACTCTTTTTAATAGGAGAAGCCAGGGACATCTGATGCCTCACTATCATCTCACACTCAACACTCTCTTCTCTCTCTCTCTCTCTCCCTCTCTCTCTCTCTCTCTCTCTCTAGTAGAAACAAGCAGCATTGGTCCTGACCCAAACAAACCTACTTACAAATGTAAAAAGTAATCTATCTCCTTTTCACAACAGAGAGGTTACTACATAATATCCTCTTTTCTCACCCACACTTCCCTTACAGTGTCAACACTGTCAACCAATCCTTTTTTCTAATTGCACTTTGTTTCTGCACCCATGTCACATATCCTGTTTTCTTTCTTTTCCTTTGGAACACTTCTGTCCTTTCCTTTACACCCATATATAGCATTCATTAAGTTTCCTATGTGACTTCATTGACTGAATCACTAGTATTACTTATAAGGTAGATGATTCTGGCCTGAGTAGGGTTGAGAGTACGTAGAGATTGGGATTGAGGAGTAAAGATAAGGAGTTTGAAAATGAAAATAATCCTGAAGGACTGTACTTCTCAAAATTTTAAAGGAAGGTTTTTCTTTTTATATTTAAAATAAAAAAAGAGTGTGGGGACTGAGTAGTCATGGGCCTAGAATATAAAATATATAGAATACTTTCTACTTTCTGAATAAAGTACGTGGGAACATCTGCTTAGGATGTCTGATGATGTCAATGAGGCATGTCAGGAAAATAGGCCTCCACTAAGCTCAAATCTTGTGAGATCCTAGTAAACTTACCGTTTGCATATATCATATTGATATTCTCACACGAAGTAAACTTTTCTTACAAAGTAATCTTGGAGAAGTATGCACAGACCAGCATATTAAATAAACTTAATAGGCACTAGGGGGTGTATTTTACCAATATTAATAATTACCTCTGCTAGCATAGGGTTTGGAAGGTCACTAATCAATAGATTTTTATTTACTTGAAATAAAAGAATCCTAGCATTAATCCATTTTAAGATGAATGTTGCTTTGTTATGTAAATAACTACAATCATATTTTGCTTTTCATGAGTGAATCAGATGTAGGTTCACAGGGTTTATTTTAAAATGAACTACAATTGTGTCACTTAAATTAATCACGGGTTTACCTATGCAATAAACCTTAGAAAACAGGATATAATTAAATCTGGTATTTCAGTGTCCTCCAAAGAAGGGACGCATTTTCTCTTCTTTGAATTTTCAGAGGTCACATATTTTTATTCTTATTTGTTCCAAAACTTAGTACCGTATCTTTTATTTTATTGCATTTTTAGAAAGACACGGTACACTGTTTTATAAAGAGGTTTTCAGAACAGGAGAGTAACAGAAGTGTCATATGGAAAATATTTCCCTTAGAATGGAATTGGCATTTGTATAGACTGCCTCTTTTGTGAACAGAATTCTGTTCAAAATTCAGACAACGAACCTTACAAGGTACATAGAAGACATATGCAGAATATAATTTTATAATAAAAGTTATTCTGTTATAATTGTTGTAATTACATACTAATGAGAACAGTTTCTTTCTCAGTGGCATCTATTATAAAATGTGGCTTTCACTTCCCCAAGAAAGCAGATTTCACGTGCTGAGACAGGCTTCTCACTGAAAACCTCCCTGGCATACTCAGATCCTTGACTTTCACAAAGGAGTAAAAAGAATCCATTTTAGAACCCAAATCAAATAATTTATTTTAAATGACCATTTTCCCCCAAAACTTGACTTGGGCACGGTTTCATTTATAACATTAGAAGGAGCAGAATATTGTCCTCTTTCTAATTTCCACATAATAGAATAAACTTATTATACCAAAACTTCCTATATGACATGTGATTATGAAGTAATAAGGATTTTTATCAAAATTGGCCCAGAAAACTTGCCTGTTTCTCTATAATTAAATCATAGGTTCACAATATGATTTTCTTTATTGTGTATCCAAATTTATGTATATCAAAAGTAATTTCCTAGTGCAGGTGTCAATGAACATTTTCTGAAAAGACTAGGAGTAAATAGTTAGGATTTGAGGTCCAGATGGTCTCTGTGCAGACACTCACCTGACATTGTAACATAAAAACCATCGACCTTGGTAAAGATATGGACAAGGCTGTGAACAGTGAGATTTGAATTTTAATCAATTTTTACATCAAAATATATTATCCCTCCTTTAATTTTTCCCAACTACTTAAAAAATGTAAAAAGGAGTTCTATCCTACTGGCCATGCAAAATCCAGGTAGTGGGTTACAGTCTGTCCACCCCTGTCCTAAAAGACACAGTCAGCAGACCTACTCTTGGGAGCCCAGTCAGTTTTAGAAGGATACCGATTTAGAACTATAGGAGATAACAATTATGAAGTAGAAAAATATTGTGAACTTTGTCCATACAGCAATGGCGGTCTAGAGAATAAAATACTGTGATGCATTTATTACATGGAATATAGTAGTAATGAGGACAGCTAGAACCTTGTTTGGAAGACACTTTTGCAAAGTAAGCGTATCTTATTTACTTAAATCCTGTATTTGTTTAAGGTGTCTTTGGTGGAGGCCAACCCTTCTCCCCATCATACCTGGCCCCCAACCATTTCTCACCCCAGTACTTACTTACATAGGAACAACCTGCTGCAAGAGGACATGAGGAAGGAAAACAGGAAATGCATATGTTTCTCATCAAGTTCACTATATGTATTACTTGTGTTAAATTCCTCAGCTTTCAAGACATCGTAGTGCCACTATGAATCATTTATGTTTCTCTTTTATTTATTCTCTTACCCAAACCAATAAATTATCTACTTTTTTCTTTGAATTATTTAAAAATTGTTGGTCCTTATAACAGATACCATTTAGAAGTCTGACATTTCAAGAAATCTGAAGACTTCTTTTAAGACTTCTGACTTTAAATCTCTTTAAAGCTATGAACTTGAATGAGGCAGGGTACACCTTATTGTACTCACTAGTTTCTCTCAGGAGGGGACTTCATATGTTTTGTTGTTACTTAAGCATTTTATTTTTTTAAATTGAATTGAACATGTAAAATGAAATGTGATTTTTTCCCTGGGCCTTACCTATTAATATTGAAGATCATTGCTTGGCTTTCTTTTCTCTATGTGTAAAAAAATACTTTATTAAAATAGCAGCAATAACAGTATGAACCAAAAGCCAATTTAAAAAATCCCCTTAAATATTTTCATAAGAACATTTATTGGATATTTTCATATCCTCCTGGAATACCTTTTTTTACCTACAGATATATTATATAGAATAAAATGCTACTGATATCGCCATATAAAACCAACTCCACGTTTCTTCATTTGGTTTACAACTGGCTTTAAAGCAAGTGAAAACACAATTGGCTTATAATGAGGTGGTTTTGACACCAAAGAACTAAGTCTTTTTCATTTTGTTTCATGTACTTTTAATATGATATTTTAGCATAACCACTTACTCTAACTGTTGAAATAGGTAATGTGTAGCAACTCACTCAGCCTACATCTGGGTGCATGCACGCACACACTCAAGTGGACAATATGTCATTAGAATATATGTTTATTTCCCTATAGGGATAGTTAATAAAATTATACTAATGGTAATCATCATAATGATAGTAATGCATTTATTGAATTCTTACTCTGTGCCAGACATTATGTTAATAAGCACACTAGTCACACTTTCTTATTTGGTGCTCACAACAATTTTGTTAATGGCATATAACTTCACAATTATTGTGCCATTGTTACTAAGAATGAGTTTACCTGAAGTATTTTTCTGGTTCTGCCTCATGATAGATGTCCTAGCATAAGGCTAGTTGGTCATAAATATCTGTGTTTGGGAAATGTACCAAATGAGGAAAGAGCTGAACTCATTAGGGCTATTGTTGTAGCCTAATTATCACTTTAGGGAAGATGTGTATGATCTTTGCTCCAGCTAAACAAATACTCATGCTGGTATTTTGATAAATGCCCTGAAACTTCAAACATTTGTATATTTTATTAATATACATAGTTTGCTGGTGGCAAAACTGGAAATATTAAAATGTAACTTCTCATAGCTTGCTAAAATGGCAGGAGTTTAGAACACATTTAACTGGGAAATAGCTTATATAAATGAACTTACTCTTTCAGTAGCTCCTGAAACTAAAAGTTAGAGTTGGGCTGAAAACTATCATTTTTAGACGCTTATTTGTGTCATCTCTAGCCTTTCTTCTAGCTCCTCCTCATTCCCTTCTTTCTCCTCCTACTCTTCTTCTTTTCTTTTCTCTTACTTCTGCTTTATTGTAAATAGTAATGACCAGTTACGATTACCTGGTCATTACCTGCCAGTGATGTAGGCTAATATGCTCCCATTTTCTCACTTAGGTGAAGTCCAGGGGGCAGGTCACAAAGTCTTAGCTATGTAGGCCTATGATGTAGACATTTTTACATCTATAGTAAAATGTAGATTCTCTTTATTTTATATTAAATTATATATTTCTGAGTACTATTGTTTCTAAAACACAAATTCACTCTTGCTCAAAGACAAGTTCAATAAATTAGGCAATTAAGAAATGGCTAACCATGTTATCTTAAGGATCTAAAATTTTATCTATGAGTTGCTCAGTGGCTACCATGCGGCTGTAAATAATTTTGGTAATATTCTTAGGCCATTTGTAGCTTTTATAAAATCTTTATGTTTTTAAAGTTGCAATTAAATTATATGTGCAATAATAATGCATCGCTTATGAACTAGGTTTCCTTTTTTATGATGAATGTAAATAAACTATATAGATAGAAAATTTTCAAAGAAATTATATATTTTTAGATTACTGATTTTATTAGTAAAAATGGGCATCAAAGAAACATGAAAAACAGGACTGAAGCTTTGGCCAGTGTGGCTCAGTTGGTTGGCTCCTCATCCTGCAGTCAAAGTGTCCTGAGTTTGATCCCCAGTCAGGGCACATACCTGAGGCCGCAGGTTTGATCCCCCATCTGGGTGCTTACGGAAGGCCGCCAGTCAATGCTTGTTTCTCACAGTGACGTTTCTCTCTCAGCCTTTCACTCTTTATGTCTCTAAAAGTAATGAAAAATGGCCTCAGGCAAGGATTACATTTTTTAATTATAAAATTGAAGACTGTCATGTGATAAAATGTAGGCTTCATGAACCTGAATAAACAAGATTATCCAGTTAAACTTGTTATAAATACAGATCCCTTGGGTTCCAGTCTCTGGAGGCTCCAGTAAGTCTACATGGGCCTCAGAATCTCTAACTAAACAAGTGTCCTTTGTGGCAGGTAAGTGGATTAGTGCTTGTGAATCTGTGAGTACAGTGGTATAATTCTAAATATCTACTTTATATTAAAATTAATTCAAGGTACTTGTTTAAAAATCCAGCTTGCCATGACCAGCCAAAAATATTCAATTCTGTAAATCTGGAGTGGTGTCTGGGAACATGCATTCTGAGAAATACAGCAGGAGATTCAGTATTAGGGATTCACAGACGTGCTCTGAAAAATAGGCTTATCCATCAGGACAGGCGAACAGACTTCATCCAAATGACCCCAAACAGATTGAAATTTAAGGCCTCACCAAGAAAGAGCTTCTACAATGTTGCCTACTTGAAAGTTTCTCATCTATCTGGGAATGCTTTTGTTATTCTTGACCCAATTTTGCATAGAAAATTTAAGATTTGCTCAAGTCTTTTCCCCATTCTTTCAAACTTTCTGTAGTTTTCACCAAGCTCATCTTCTTGCTTTTCTTTTGTATTGTAGTTTCTTTAACTCAGGATCAAATACCGTAAGCCTGAAAGTTGATTCTCCCCATAGGCATACTTTGGGGATTTTCATTTATTTCTTTGTTTTTGCCTATTCAGTTTTGTGGTTCAAGTGAACTAACCATTAAGCTTTTGCACAAATAAAAAAAATTCTAGATGTATTCTCACTTTTAAAAATGTGAGATAATTTGGATGTGCTGAACCTGTAGTTGTTGTATATGGAAACAATTTCTGAGCAGAAGCCGTCTGCTTCAAACAGAGTTCGAAATACCTAAGTTCCCTCATCTCCATCACTCCTTGTAATTTCTCTGGCAGTGGTGCCATATATTCATGGCCATTTTTCATTTGGTGTATGTTTTAATATCGAGAAACTCATGTTATACTCCTTTTTCTATTTAAAAAAATCATAGGCCATAAATTGTATTCAGAAAGTCTCCATATATCAAGTTATCAAGTTAATATATCAAGTTATATAATAATCCCTATGTCCCACATACTCTAGCCTTATAGCTTCCATCAGAAATCATCTACCTCCCATTTTCTACTTTATTTTATTTTACCACTTATCTAGTGCACTTAATAATAAACACTTAAGTGTTTGTTCTCATTTAATTTATATTATTTAATCACTCCCCTAATGTGTGCTTATTCTTTAAATTCTTTTTTAAAGATTTTATTTATTTATTTTTCGAGAAAGGGGAAGGGAAGGAGAAAGATTGGGAGAGAAACATCGATGTGTGCTTGCCCTTTGCACATCTGCAACTGGGGACCTGGCCCACAACCCAGGCATATGCCCCAACTGGGAATTGAACCAGTGACCCTTTGGTTCTCAGGCCCATGCTCAATTCACTGAGCTACACCATCCAGGGCATAATGTGCGTTTATTCCTTAATGTAATAGTCACCTTTCAGTATGCTTTTATTCACAGATTTAGCAGGCATGATGAACAGTTAGAAAATGTTGTGGATAAATACATGCCCAGTAAAAAATGTACAAATTCAAATCCAAACCCACATGATCAGTGGTGAAAACTATCACCATTTGCTGAATACTTACTATCAGTTAGGGGTTAAACTGAGAACTCTCTGCACAATATCCAATTTGATCCAATTATAAGTGTTCGACATGAGCATTTTTTTTTTCATCAGGAGGAAATACAGGTTGAGGATAAGGTAATAGTAATTGTCAGAGTACAGGACAGAAGAGCAGACTTTTGATCCCAAACCTTGTTCTGCCCGCCGAGTTCTGTAGTGGCATTTGGCCTCCTGGTGGCAGTGTCCTTGAAAAAACCCAGAGGAAATCAGGAAAGCCCAAGGAGACAATTAAGGAATATAAAGATCCATCTAACAAGATATTCATTTGCAGTGGAAGAGCACTTTATTAGTGCTTATTCTGTTTAAATATTTAATATTTAGATTAGTGTAAGTGAAATTATAATGTAAGACCATAGTTTCGTGATTGTTTAGATTATGAAAATGATTCAAGTTTCAATTGCTTAAAACTTCCAAAAGGATAAAGTTCTGACTTTCAAAAAGTCTTAAAATTTAAGCCATTCAAATTTTGTTAAAGAACAACATTGTCTTAATAAACCCCCCTTAGAGATCGATTAAACTTCCAACATTTCCAGCAGCTTCTCCATCTATTTTTTAAATTCTTGGAAGAAGCACAATAGCATAGATTTGCTACCCGCAGGAAGTTGTGTAATGCTCGAATAATCAAACAGATGGTAAAACTCAAAATCTTTTCTGACCTCACAGGGCCTCTGGGGCTGCAATGGCTCAGTATTTCTGTTGTTACATTTTGATATATTTCAAAATTGTTTCTTGCTTTGCTATATGTAGTTATAATAATATACGTATCACTATAACATGTATGTACATATATGAATATGTGTGTGTATTTATATATGTATGTATGTGTGGCTATATATTACCTACTAATTCCTTTGAAAATGGTTTTTATTCACTTTGCTTATGTATGAAATAGTTATCTTTATAAATAGTCATCTTTTAAAAGAATAATAAGCTGATAACTTTGGTAAAAACTCATAGATCCTCAAATTTGGACATGGTCTTGGATTCCTTATCTTCTTCCATTGTAGAACTAGTCTGAGCAATACTCAGAGAAAGTCACCAAAAGCAGAAAAACTCACAAACTCACTTATTCCTTTGAATCATTGACTTTTTCTGTACACAGTCCTTGAAAATTAATCACACCAATTTCCTCTTCTGTTTTGGGGTGTGTGTAAAACTCCTGCTTATCTTCTTCCCTTTTAATCTTATCAAATTCTTTTAATCTGCTAAAATATTTAATGATCACATATTTGCATAATAGTTTTCTCAGATTATTCCAGAAAGTATCATACACACAGAGCTTCTCAATTGTAGTACTCCAAGTTTCTCCCAGTCTACTTTCAACTATCTTGTTTTTGGGGGGAGGGGTGGTGACAGAGAGAGAGAGGTGGGAGCTTTCTGCTCTACGTTGAAATTGTGGTAGCAATTTTTGCCACAAAAGGAATCACATTTGCTGTAAAATCATTATTTCCACAAAAGTAGATTTTCCAGGATGACAGTCTTTCTCTTTTCTTGTTCGCAATGTCAATATATTTTAAACCTTGCATTTAGAAGATGGTAAAGTCTATTCTCATATTTTTACTGAATGTGCTTTACTCACATTGCAATGCCTTCTTTACCCAAAGCAAGCGATTTTACATATGTGTGTGCATAAAAATGTATATACATACATACATATATATATATACATTTATATATATAATATGACTACACTATTTATATATATTACTATATATATAAAATAATGAGAGGTCCTGCCCAAACCTGGGATTATCTTCTGGCAAGTGTGCCCCTTGTAGTTAGGCTTCACCCACTAGGTGGGTGTTCTGGGAACCCATCTGTATTGTACTAGTTGACGTTGTTATGAGAGGCTGCATTTGGCTTCAGTGAATTTTTTTAAGACTCTTTCAGTGTGTTTTCATGATGGGTGATTCACGAGTGCACCTTGCCCACATCGTACTAAGTGTTCACCAGTTTTTGACCCAAAATGGTGTGACCCCTGTGCCCCACCCTGCCTATTTTACCTGATCTCACCCCCAGGAACTTTTTTGTTTGTTTATTTGTTTCTCCAGATGAAAAAGTTCACAAAGGAAAACCTTTTCTTGATGTGGAGGAGGTGAAACAAAATATGGCAGAACTAAAAGGCATGAAAATTGATGAGTTAAAAATTGTTTAAAGTAGTGAAAAGAATGTCTCAGTAGACATTACATCAAATGGAGAGTATGTTGAAGGTGACTGAAGTTTAAACATGTAAGAATAAAGACACCATTTTTCATTAAAAAAATTTGGTCCTCTCTTGTATATTGTTTCTAGCCCTAAATTCATGTTGTATAATTATCTGCATTTTCTTAGTTTTTTCCAAGTAGTATCACTGTTATACATTGAAATATCAAAGTATACTGTGCCTTTTATATGTTTAAAGTATAATTAAGTAAAACATGCATTCTTGTCTAACACTGGTACTTTTTACGTGACTGAGAAACAAAAAAACTAAAACAAATATTTAAATAGATTCATTTAATTTTTAAGTATCTGCTGCCATTTTAAAGGAAACAACTAGTAGCAAGAAAATAAATAATATTTCCAGGAAACTTTGTTAATAGCTAAGTTCAGTTAAATTTTTAATATGGAAATTTAATCATTTTTCATAAAACAAGTATTCTAGTTAAACAAGAAATGTATCTTCCTCATTGACCAGCTACTTCATTTGTATGGCCAGCATTATTCTAGGTAATAGAACAATGAATCAGACACAATCTCCTGCTTTTTTTTGACTTACAAGAGCTGAAGTTTCCTTCATTATCGTACAGTTTATTTCTACATTCATAGTACTGTTTTTGAGAGCCAGAAAATAATATTAATACAAATATTTAAAACATAAATACCAGAATGTACTTTGCTGAGTAAATCTAATTGATAGCAGTAAAGAATTTGCTTGATAGGTAAAGTGCATTTGAATAGGTTTTTATGCTGATTGTATCTCAGTAGAACTTTTGCCTAACTGTAGGGTCACACAAAATACATTATTATCACAACCAGTACCATAAGTCTAAGGCAAAATTTTCATCTCACAGTTCAGAACATAAGAAGAACCACACATTATGTATTTTACTCTTTGTTTCCTAAATTTTTAAATTAGAATTTTCTCTGAAGATCTTTGCTTTGAGAAGTGTATCTGTAAGAAAGTATCATTTATCCTCTGAATCCAACTTAATCTGAAATAATTCTAGGCAAATAAAAACTACTCATTTTTAAAGAAAGAATAAATATTATAAATTTAATGATGCAAACAGTAGTTTTCTTTTGATGATACAATTTTGTGTTAGTGAATAGCTGAATTTAAGTACTTCATTTTTGCATATCACTCTCTATAGTGACAATTTACTTTAATATACATTTTATAGAGCTTTAGATGTGTCCCATATTTTATTATGCAAAGGCCCTCACAAGATAGGCTTTTGTTTAGTTTTATTTATTTATTTTTTTTTTGATGAACTGAAGATTTATGATTTTATTTTATGTGTTCATTTTATTTTTGGCCTCTTCACATTTGGGGATTATGTGATAAAATACAGTTAAGTTTTTATCTGTATTTAAAAAGTGATTTGTTGTGTCCCCACTCTTCCAAATCACTAAACTCACTGTATAGAAACAGCCAAAGGATTTTCTAAAAAATACTGATTATTCTCCTTTATTATTCTGCTTCATTATTCTACTTATTTATGCATTGTTTGGTTGATTCTTAGATGTCTCCTGACCTGATATTCAACCCACAACCTTGGTGAATCTGGGCAAAGCTTTAAGTAACTGAGCTAGCCAGCCAGGGTATAACAGCCAAAGGGGTTTAAGACAAGTATACCTTAAGAAAATAATTTAATGAAAAAATATGGAGTTCATTTTTATTGATTTTACTTTGTGTTTGTTTTTACGATTTTTCGTATCTTTAGAAGAGTAGACTACTACAGAAGAGGGACAGTTAAGAAGAGGAAGTACAGATCAATTGTATTATCTCTTTTCAGTCATTTTTCCGCTTATTCTCCTCTTCCTAGTTAGACAAAGTTTTAAGTACAAAAGGAGTACTTGTGTGGCTAAACTAGAAAGACTGATAACTAATAGAGGAAGCCAAGAAATTGATTTACTAGGTTATTCTCAAATTTCCCTTGGGTAAAACGTCCGGACTGCCCCTAAAGTGTTTAGATTAAATGCAGAGTAATTAAAGCCTGATTTAGTTTCTCCTACTTTTATGTCATTGTTTCTTCAGATACTCAGTGGCCACATCACTGTGCAAATGGACAGACCCCTTAGGTTCTGTTCGTATCACATATCTGTTCCTTATTGGCTAGTGTGCCACTATATCAGCTAACAGAGTCACTTATTGATACAATTATTTGGGCAAAATTATTATCCTGAGGTATGAATAAGCTTAATGTCGAATGAGAATTTTAATTTTAAACTGGGTTTTCTAAGTACATGCTAAGATAATTCTGAAGGATTCTTACCTTTTGAAAATAGGTGCTTTTGTATCCTTTCTTCTTACCTCAGTCATTCTAATTCCTTTCGCACATGGACAAAACAAAAAAAGGGTAGGATCAAGGGTGGGAAGTGGGATGACTTGGGATGTGGGGGAGTGGTGGGGGAAAATGGAGACAACTGTACTTGAACAACAATAAAAGCAACAATTAAAATTATCTAGAAGTTTAAAAAACAACAAAAATAATCACTATTTCTACATACCATCACTTTCTTATTCGTGTTTGCAAAGGGACACCATAGTATCTAAAGACACAGGCCTTAGGGAGGAGATGGGGGTTGTCACAGAGACTTACAAGCATTGAAAGTGGAAATAACAAACATTCAAACCCCAATTTTTACTTCTGAAATTATAAGAGAAAAATGCTATATTGTATTTGTTTTCTTTTGACTTTAGTGCACGTTCCTTTACTATGGCCACCTATATCTTACATCTCAGATTATTGAACCCGTTTAGGTATTTTAGTAAAATGGTATTTACAAAGATCTACAAAAGTCATGCACCCATTGTTTTATCCTGGAATAGTGTTGCTATTTTTTTTTAAAAGCAAACAGCCAGTAAACAAAATGAAACAAAACAAAATGAAACAAAATAACATCACATGTTTTACATGTGTTTTTCAATTGCTACCAGCAGAATGGGTTGTCCTAGAATATATAGATTTCATTTCTCTGCCCTTCATTGGCTGCCTCCTTAACCCATTCTCTTCAATGCAAATCATCAATTGAAAGTCTTCCCCTGGGCCTCAAGCCTGACTTCCTCTCATTTTTCTTGCTTTTTATTATTTTTTTACTATATTTATTTTTTCAAAGCCCCAAAGAAGCAGGGTAACAAAATACATCTCTACTCAGGACAGAAAAGGACGAAAGAGAAGGCGAAATAATGGAAAGATCAAGCAGTCTAAGCCAGAACATTTACAGAGAGAGGTGGAGGATAACTAGGGAGTGCTCTCGTCTAAAAAGACTGAAAAATGCGGGTAGGACATGTATACAGTTTACAGTACAAATTTTGGAGTCATGAATCTGGGATTGAATCCTGCTCTGTAACATAGTAGATTTGCGACTTTGGAAAAGTGTGTTAAACTCTCGAATCCATTTTTTTAAAATTGTAAAGTGTTTAAAATGTACCATCTCATGTGATTGGTGTACAGATGGAAAGACATAATGTGAGTGAAATGTTTAGACAGTGCTCTCTTGTACTAAATAGTCAGTATAAAAAAAGATTTTTTTGAGAGGTCAAGGTTTTTTATAAGCAAGTTCAAGAGTTAAAACAATATAAGAAATCCAAACAGTAGTTTTTAAGATATCAGAGCTAATACATAGCATTTGTGAAAGACCCTACAAAACATTTAGAATTGGTCTTAGGGGACAGAGCTCTAGGGTTATGGTCTGACCAGGCTGTATTTATATGCCCTAAAAGGAGTAGCCACAGTAACATTTATGGTGATAACAGAACTCGTGGAATAATATAAATACAAGAGTTTAAAGTTATTAACCTTTAGGCAATAAATGCAAATAAAGATAAAATAATTTCCTGTGGTGATTTTACCCATGACACACCCTCAGTATTAATGACAGAGCTATCAGTAAATATAAATGAAAATAAAACTTTTTAAAACAACATTTAGAGAAATCATCATAATGACAAATATAATAAAATTGAATTATGTAAGAAATGTTAAACAAATATTTAGCTTTCGAATATAGGTCTGGGAAAAGGTAGGTTTACAGTTGTTCATATGAAAAATAACATAATAAATAATAATACAGCAATAAACTCTCTGAGTTTCATGTTCTCACAATTATAAACCTACTTTTGCCCAACCCTGTATATTATATTATAAATAGCTCTGCTTTTACATACACTTTCTTTAGAGGGAAAATAGACTTACTTACTATAGATATTCAGTGTTCTTCCAAGTGTCTTTCTATAAAAATGTTAAATTAATTGTGGGGG
Organism: Sturnira hondurensis; assembly: GCF_014824575.4. Taxonomy (NCBI): domain Eukaryota; kingdom Metazoa; phylum Chordata; class Mammalia; order Chiroptera; family Phyllostomidae; genus Sturnira; species Sturnira hondurensis. The sequence goes on from NW_028089315.1 coordinate 964,288, forward strand.
TGGTTAAGAAAACACACTACTTATACCAGCACATATAAGTATATGATTTATATAATAAATGCAGCCACAGCAGCAGTATATTTTCTGGATGTTAATAGCCTGAAGTTCCTTTTAGTGGAAGCATTAATCAGTCAAGGATGGGTTATTTTATTGCTTTTAATGGCCTTTCTTGATAGATGGAGATTTTGTTTACAGATTATTCTTCATTGAACTGCCATACATTGCAACCTCTGATTCTTAAGAGGTGTTCTCAAAATACAAATTGTGCTGCTGAGAAATCTGTTCATAGCAAATTAAATTAGATAGCTGCTTTCTTTATGAAGCATAGGTAATGGGGCAGTATGCTAAAACACCTTTTCTGAGACATTAGTGAGGAATGTCTTAAATATACAGTTTTTCCCTAAGAAATGTTTCTTCACTTCTCTGCACATTTATGAGCCTACTTGTTGTTGCACTAGAATAATTTATGTAGAATACATGACATTTGAAATTTACTTTATGGTGTTTGACTATTATAATGAATATCTGCCTTTAGGTCAGACATTACCAACAATTTTCATATTTTAAAAGTGAGCAAAAAAGAGAAGTACTTTATATTTTCCAAATGCTTTAACAATGTTGAATATACTAAGAGTGCAGTGGCAAGTGTTTTAATAATTGTTTCAGTTAATGTTTTGTTTCGCCGAAAATAAGTGTTTACTGTGCCTCTGAGGCACCATTACTCACATGCGTGCAATACATGATTATCATTCATCTTGTTTCTAATATTTTGCTCACGTAAGGGTTACAAATTAAGTGCAGAATCTAAAAGTTTGGGTAGTTTTATATTACTTCAGAGGACATTTTTATTTCTCAAGCATTATTGACTTTTAAAATCTTTACCTAGAGATTTAATGTGTTATGTGTGTGCATTTCTGTGTGTGTGTTTTCTTAACAATTAAAACAAATGGTTGTGTTTGACCAAACTACACTAAATAAGTCATCCCTTAATTTAATTCAATGTGAAATTCATTTTTAACTGAATTTAAGCACTGGCTTCCTAAAGTATATTGTCTAACTAGACATTATTTTATTTGATGACTTTCTTTTATTTCAAATGAAGTGTTACATAGAGAGACCCTATGCTGATATTAATACATCTTTCTCTTTTACTGACATTGATATATTTCTTTTGTTGTATTTGTTGTTTGAACCATGATGTTTTTACAGGTATTTGCAACTGCCTGCCATTTGGCCTTAAAGGCAGGACATCCTGGGAACAGTGAATTGAAAGATTTAGACTAGTAATACTCTGTAACAGCAGACAGAGCAAGGATTTTCTTACACATCTCTCTCTGTTCCCTCGCTCACCCTTCCATTAGGAATTCTGCTGGACTCTTGGTTTCTAATTGGCTTTGCTATGCCTCGGCCTTGAGTTTTGACTCTTTTCAACAATCCGTCTGTATTCCCTGCACATGGTTTCTGAACAGGAAAAAGTCTAACCTGATGTCTTTGCCTGCCTGATTTCTGATCTCTTCATTATAATCACACTCTTGATTGCTGATTTATTAGAGGACATTTTGGCTTTTCCTCTCTCAAGTCTAAAGTCTGGCATTTCCCCATAATCTTGACCCTGATTCATTGCTTCCACATCTAAGGCAGCATGGAGGTACAAAAACCTTCCTTCACTTTCTTTGTTTTTTTCTGATGGCAAGAGAGACAAGCATGGGAGAAGCATGCTCAGCCAGTGTATGAGTGCTGTGCAAAGGAGGTGAAACTGTTCTCATGAGTGTCAAAATTAAGATGACTCATTCTCTCAGGAGGTTTCTGGTAGTTGTGTAGTGTTCTTAGTTTGTCTTCCTCTGTCTTCCCACCTAAGGCAGGCATTCTCTGGCCGCTGTCTGCATCTGCCAGAAGTTAGTTGTCACACCTGTGGCACACTTCTGCAGACAAATTAGAGTATGTCAGGAATAAATCCCCAAAGAAACATGAATTGTTACATAAAACAATATATATTTTTCTGTGTTTTTATGTATTTAATTTTGAAACAATCTTTCTGAGACATACACTTGCAATGTGGAATATTTTGGCCTATATCATCAAATTGTTAAAAAGATTAAGTAAAATGATGCATGTAGAATAAGAATTCCATAGGGACGAAGTAAATACACAATATATGATAATTATTTGGATTATTATTTCCACTTCATCAGACTGTAAGCCCAGGGAATAATGTATCCTCATCACCTGGCACAAGCTAGAACGTAGTTGGCATTCGATCAAACTATTCTAAATGAATGAAGGTTAACTTCTCTACTCTTAGAACAACATCATAAATAAATGAAACTGTGTGATACATTTTTTTTTCATTCTATCAAAATTTATTTTCAGGAAAACTTCAAGATTTATTCTATACCACCCCCTCACACACACACACACACACACACACACACACACATCCATTAAGTAATGGAACATCAATTACTGTTCTTTTTTAAAATATAAATTATATGATACCTGTGAGCATAATAAATGCTACAATACTGGGTTTACTTTTCTGGAAAACCGCTCTTAAAGGACAAACAAGGAGTAACTTTGTTTCCGACTTGACTGAGCAATCGTCTTGTTCTTCCTTCTTGGGATAGGATGATCTCTGTACAAACATTTCCTAGATTGGGCTTTTCCAGATACCATCAGATTAACTGCCACTTTGAGGCAGAGATAAAGTGGCTATTTTTCAAAGTTCAAGGGCTTTACTCACAGGAAAACAGTATTTTTTTATTTAATGAGTTTCAACACATAAGCAATTAAGAATACATAATTGAATAGCCCTAATCATCAAGAGCAGGAGCTTGCCCCTGGGAACCCGCTGCAGTTGTTTGCAGCCCTTTATCCACGGCTCTGTCTGTTAAGCTGATAGTACCAAAGTGTGGAAGAGTAGTGACTAGTAACTGTACATATTGGTACCACTGTGTTTTAAAATTACTTTAAAAATGCCTATTACCAGGAGGAGTAACTGTGAGGTTGCTATTAAAGGACGAAAATAAAAAGAAATAAACTTGATTAGTTATTAACTGCTTTGAGGGCTGGGTTTAATTACTATAAGAAAACTGTTCTTGTTCTGAGGTAGAAGGTAAGCCCTTTAATAAAGTATAAATTAATCAGCACTTTTTTCAGTCTTTGAATAAAGGCTGAGTTTTAAAATATTCAGCTCCTTTAAGGTCCTAGGAGTTTCTGCCATTCTTAGCTGGGCAATGGTAATTTATAGGAAACTGCTGTAACGGGAGTACCAAAATCAAGCGCTGGAAAACCTCACAGGATTGATGTTCCAATTAACGCAGCTGAGCTCACAGCGAGCTTGCAGTCCGGGTGTGCAGTGGGCGGCTTATTTAAACCAAACCTTCGTGCGACCAGCTCATTGAGTGAGTGGTTTACAGCTTTTAAATGGCTCAGTGAACTTACATATCTAGGGTTTTGAAAAGTCATAGAGAACAGGCTGACAGCGACCAGAGGGAAGAGGGGAGGGAATTTCAGGGGAAATAGGGGAGGGATTTAGAGGAACAAATATAAAGGATACATGGACAACAACTGAGAAGGGTGGAAATGGGAGGGAGGGGGGATCACGGGGGATGGGATGGGATGGGATGGGAGTAATAGAAAACTGTATTTGAAAAATAATTAAATAAAATTTTAAAAAAAGAAAAGTAGAGTTCTTGAAACAGGCCTTATGTCAAAGTATATTTACATATTGTTCTTGGGATAATTTTAAGTGTACAATTTGGGATAATTCTAGGTGTACAATTTGGTATATCTTACAACACAGAATACATGTGCTAATTAACTTTTCATGTAATGGGAGGAAAGCTTCCATTTGGTCAGTACATTTTTATATTTGTAACTGCTCCTGACATTTCCTTATTTCAATCTTTGAATAATAGAATAAATGTTTGCCATGCTTGTTTGTCTCCTTATATATAAAATGAAGATTTTATACTTTAAAATAACATAGAAATAAATTTTTGAATGGCACAATGTTTCCATCATCGCACCTAAGGCCCACCCATTGAACACCACCTGTCCCAAAATACACTAGATGTCATGATTCTGTCCTGGAGCACCGTTTTATAAGGGAACTTTTTTCTCACAAAAAAAACCCTTGAGAAATGTTTGGATGTAAATAGGCCTTGCTACGTCTTTTGGAGAGATTTCTACTGCAGTTTCAGTTGTAGTTGTTTTAATCAGACAACACTGGACAAAAAGCTCTTTTGTGGGTCATTGGAAAGCAGCTTTCTGATGCATTAGTCCCTTCTAAAATGTGCTCAATTTAGGCAATATGGTGGTTTAGACTTTATTTTAGTTACTATATTTTGTTAATCTTAACTTTTGGAACAACAGAGAGAACAAGAAAAACATATAAAAACCAAATTATGGCAGTGGAGGTAACTCCCAAACTGTTTAAGTCTCAGGCTAAAGAAAGAATACATACTGTATAAAGGCAGAGATATTTTCCGCTCACAACTTGATCCATAAGGGGTAGAATAGTAGGCACTCAGTAAATGTATATTGAGTGAATGAATGAATGGCTAAACTAGACTAAATTAATCCTGAAAATGCATTTAGCACTAAGTTCTTAATAATCCATGAAGCTTTATAAAAATGACTTTTTAAAAAAATAATCATTCCCCAGATGATATTTTGTATTCATTCTCTTGACTCATACATCAAACAGTGAATTAAGTTTGTTCAGAGAAATGGGGTCAGTTGAGTACAAGAACTTGGAATTTGAAATAGACCAGGGCACTCCTCACATTTCACAATGCATCTTCAACTATTAGAAATATTATTCATCTTCTGAGGCTCAAACCAAGATTAGGGCCATCTAATCAGTTTCCCTTGAATAGACAGTTCAAAAATTACAGTTTTAACAAGTCTCTGAGAAGAGGTGATGGCTAAACTTAAATAAAATTTAAAAAACCACATGTTTCCTTTTTTATAAATTACTTTATTACTGTTCTATTATACTTGTCTGCATTTTCTCCTCACCACTCCCCCACACCCCAGCCAAATCCACCTCCCTCCCTTGCTTCCACCCCCCCCCCTTGGTTTTGTGCATGTGTCCTTTATAGTAGTTTTGAAAACCCTTCTCCCCATAGTCCCCTTCCCCTCCCCTCTAACTGTTGTTAGATTGTTCTTAATTTCAATGTCTCTGATTATACTTTGTTCCCTTTTTACTTTTGTTGATTATGTTCCAGTTAAAGGTAAGATCTATGGTATTTGTCCCTCACCACCTTGCTTATTTCACTTAGCATAATGCACATCTGTTTTTTGTTTTTTATTTTTTTAGATTTTGTTTATTTATCTTTAGAGGAGAAGGGAAGGATAAAGGGGGAGAAATATGAATATATGGTTGCCTCTTGTGTGTCCCCCACCAGGAACTGGCCTGCTACCCAAACATATGCCCTGACTGGGAATCGAACCACCATCCTCTGGTTCACAGGCCTGCACTCAATCCACTGAGCTACACTATCCAGGGCCATATCTGTTTTTTGATAGGTTGTTTTCTATATCATGATCAATGTTCTATAAATGCCATTTTTTCTCATTCTTTTCTATTTTACTTATCATGATTCACTTATAAGAAAAATAATAAAATATATCTGTATATCATTCATGAGGAAGATCTTGTGTGATTACACTTTGGTATTATTTTTAAAAAGTATAAAGCAGCTAATAAAACTTTAAATGCCTTGCGCTCCATAAATACTTATTAGCATTTTTATACTCCCAAAACAAGTTTGTATGAAAGCATGACTATCATGTACCTATGCTGAAAAGGGGTAGAGTAGGCACTTAGGGACCTTTATGTTTCTTGCTGTTTTTCAAGAAAATCAACAAACTTATCATGATTGTTATCATGATTATACTATAAGAGCAGTTGACATTTCTTAAAACTGCAAAGTAGCAGTCAGTCTCTGTTGTAAAATGCAAAGTATCGGCAGCGTGTCTCCCCTTGGGAGCAAACAGAGGGAACATGATGAGATGTGGGAGCTTGTGCACGGCCTCCCAGCTTCTGATATTTCTCCCCACAGCATGCTGTTTATTGCTCGACATTAACACTTTATTTTTTAATGTCTCACTGTGTCTATAGGTTTTCCTGCAAATGCAAATCATACAAAATCTTGTAACCGATTCTTTTTCAATTGAGAGTACTTTGTCATTCATCCAGGCCTTCCTTCACTTATCCATCCATATATATTTGGAAGATGCTGGGTGGAACTGGAGAGCATTAAGCTAAGTGAAATAAGCCAGGCAGTGAAAGACAGATACCATGTGATCTCACCTAGAAGTGGAATCTAATCAACAAAACAAACAAGCAAGCAAAATATAATCAGAGACATGGAAATAAAGAACAAACTGACAGTAACCAGAGAGGAGAGGAGGGAGGAGGATAATGGGAAAAGAAGGGGAAGGGCCATCAAAGAACATATATAAGGGACCCATGGTCAAAGCCAAAGGGGGGTAGGGCTGAAGGTGGGAGGTGGGGGTGGGTGGGGCAGGGGAAAGTGGTGGCAGGAAAATGGAAACCACTGTATTCAAACAACCATATAAAAAAGAAAAAATAAAGAACAATGAAGTAGGAGTCAGAAAAAAAGATGCTGGGCTGCTGGTGAGTGGTGCATTTGATTCGCATTTCAAGTCTCAGTCAAGTCACCTCTGTGGTAAAACCTTCCACAGGCAAAGCTTTCCGATCTTCATCCCCTTTATTTACTAAATCAATCCCCTCTTCTATTATTCATTATTAGTTGAGTTTATGTTTATTTTTTCTACTATTCACACTGTATAAATCAATCACCTCTTCTATTATTCATTATTAGTTGAGTTTATGTTTATTTTTTCTACTATTCACACTGTATTTAATTATATGGTTAACTTATTACTTGTCTTCATCCATAAATAGAACCCAAGCTCTTCAAGGACTTGTGCTACTTTCCATCTAGGTCCATTTATTACCCAACTCTATGGTGCCTAATAACTAGGGTTAGTTGTTAAGTCTTTGTGAACCAAGTAAATAAATGTATGGATAATTAATAATAGATGAGTAATAGGATATCTGTTTTCAAAGCACTTTTGAAGACAGATAAATAGCATATATATATATATGATTATAGTTATATAAATATAACTATAATGTATAAAGATGTATAACTATTATCATATAGTTATACATTAACTATATGATAATATAGTTAATACATTATAGTTATACATTAACTATATGATAATAGTTATACATATATATGTAACTATAACGTATAAAGATGTTTATGCCACAAGAAAGAGCTTGGAGGAAGGCGTTCTTGACTACTTCCAACCCAAGAACTAATTCAGAGTCGCGTCTTCCTCATTCTAATCATTATGAGGCGCAGAACATTTATTAGTACTATAGCAAATGTAAAATATAGCTCTTTAGGAGAAAAAAATAGAATTTGATTTGATATAGATTTATTTATTTATTGGGATTTTGTTTGTCAGCTAATTTAGAAAGCGTGTACTTACACAGTTCCAAAGCAGAATTTAAAATAATTGAAGTTTCAAATCACTATAAAGACTTATTTTATCTTTGATTAGGATCTTCAGTCGATAGGAAATGAATATATATATATACATTTTGGGTGAGGATATGCTTCTTAATTTTAGAGAGAGGGGAAGGGAGGGAGAGAGAAAAAGAGAAATATGGATGCAAGAGAGAAATATCTATGGTTGCTTTTCATATGAGCCCCAACTGGGGACAAAACCAGCAACATAGGCATGTGCCCCGACTGGGAATCAAACCTGAGACCTTTCGGCTTACAGGACAATGCTCCGACCAGCTGAGCCACACTGGTCCGGGCTCAGTTTTCCGTGACGTTTTCCAAAATAGGAATGGAATTTGCTTGTGGCATAAATGGATTTATTATGATTACTCAGCTTTTGACATCAATTGAAGTTTTCATTTAATAGTTTTCCAAATTATTCATATCATTCTAATGTTGTAGAGAAGAGGGAGGATAAATATGATTTTAACAGGCGTTTAGATTAAGTTTTTACGGTAGAGTTTAACTGCTTCCTCTTAGCCTTCAACAACTAAAGGAAGTGGACAATCCTATTTACCACCTCCCTCTTTCTAACCAGGAAACTGCCACCGACCAATGATTTGGAAGAACAAAAGAAAGTAATTTCCTGGTTTGAACACACTAAGTTCACTAGTATTTTTAACTCTGCTGGTGATTTCTAAAACCTCAGGAAACTGACAGTTCACTAAAAAGTTCTGCTAAAATAATTTACTTTAGTATTTCCCATAAGGTTAATGATTCTGGAAAAGTTTGTTTAAATTAAAATACAGAATGTTAAATCGAATTTTCCGAATATCAGAATGGTGTAAAGATAAGTTTCTTTACCAATCAAGGATTTGATACATTTATAGAAAAAAATTCATCAATCACTAATCAGAATAAAGGCTGATTTGTATGTCCAAAACCCGTGGCTCTCAAATTTTCTGGGAGCATAACAATGCCTGTTTAGATTTTTCAAGGAACACATGTCCAAGCTTCTTTTAGGGATTCAGAAAGTATTTAGATTAGAAGGTACAAGGAGTATGTGAGTAAATATTTTTTAAAGGCTCCACAGATAATTCTAATATGTACTAATGTTAAAAATCATTATGATCAAGTATAAATCTTTTGAAAGTATCTATAAATCAGACAAGTTAATGCATGAGTCCATGTTATATATTTTAGTTTAAATTAATTTAATTTAGATCACTTTAATTATGACATCTCTAAGGACTTTGCGGAGCTGTGGGTAACCTGCCAGAAGACTTGTGGGAAGAGTCTTGAGGGCAGAAGCCAAAGAATTCCTTTACTCAGTGCAGGACTGGGTAACTCTCATGAGTGAGGACCAGTCCCTGGAGGAGAGGGACTTCTGCAAATACATTATAAGCATGCGTATGGGCTGAGTAACCTAATCTGTTAATCAGTTTCTGTAAGTGCTATAAACAGTAATTTGATTATGAGGGAAAATCATGGCCTTGAACTTCAACTTTATAATTTGAGAGCTCTCGGTTTTCATGGAGAAATGATATGTGATAGATTAATCTTGACATTATTTTTTTTCATTCTCTCCAACATAACACTGTATGATTGGAGAGTTTCTCAAGGCGCTTTTTGAGCCCTGAATTTCTAACAAGAGAGCTGTTGACACTGCATAATAACTTGCCTCTGCATTAATCTTGGAAGTATTGAAATGCTTAGAGCAAGGCAAACCAAAGAATAAGAGTCAAAAAATTAATTTTTTTCTTCATACCTTTGAGGTCTCCTTAATTTTCTTCCTTCTATCTTGGCTGTATCTGTTTTTCAGGTTTCCAGGAATTAGACCAGACATTTCTCTTCATCTTTGTATCAAAATTTCCAGGAGGAAAACAATTAATTCTCCCAGATTGAAAACTCCCTGCAAGGACAGGACTGCTAGTATAATTTTTGCCAAGTGCCTGACATTAAGTAAATACTAAATAATATCACTTGAAAGAATTTATTAACTCTTTATGCTAAACTGTAAATTCTGTGATTGTGCTAATTTTTTAATAGTTTTACCTTAGTTCAAAAGGACATAATTTAAGATTTTGATTTGAGTGGATCAAGTGCAGAAGGAAAGGTGTTTAAGGCATGATAATCACGTTGGTTATATTAAAGAACTGAAAGCTTTGTAAAAACATCCTAATATTTTTTGAGAGTACTGTGTACCATATATGTTGATCAGTTTCTAAAGTTTATTCAATTCTGATGGTGGCCTTTCAAGACTTGACGTATTGTATGATTGAATTCCTTATATTTTAAAAATCATAGGAAAAGCACATAAAACCTACAGATCACTTTATAATTCTCCTCTTTGATGCTCTCACGACAGTAACAGAGAGAAGTTTTCACCCCAAAATGCAAGACAGAATGTAGCCCAAGCAGGCTTTGCTCTGAAGCATGGCAATGGATGGCTTTCTTTAACTTTAAAAAAAATTTCCAACAAGTTCTTTTTATTTTTTATTTTTATTTTTTTAAATATATTTTATTGATTATACCATTACAGTTGTTCTATTCCCCCCCTTCAATCCCCTCCACCCGCACCCTCCCTCCCCCAGCATTCCCCCCCCCCTTAGTTTATAACCACGTGTCTCAAGTTCTTTGGATTCTATATTTCCCCCACTATTCTCGCCCTCCCCCCTATCTATTTTCTACCTACCATCTATGCTATTTTCTGTGCCTTCTCCCCCCTTCTCCCCCTCCCACCCCCCTGTTTCTAACCCTCCATGTGTTCTTCATTTCTATGGTTCCACTCCTGATCTAGCTGTCTTCTTGGTTTGCTTTTGTTTTAGGTGTGGTTGTTAATAACTGTGTGTTTGCTGTCCTTTCACTGTTCATCTTTTTCATCTTCTTTTTCTTATATAAGTCCCTTTAGCATTTCATATAATAAGGGCTTGGTGATGATGAACTCCTTGAACTTGACCTTATCTGAGAAGCACTTTATCTGTCCTTCCATTCTAAATGAAAGTTTTGCTGGATAAAGCAATCTTGGATGTAGGTCTTTGGATTTCATGACTTGGTATACTTCTTTCCAGCCCCTTCTTACCTGTAAGGTCTCTTTTGAGAAATCCACTGACAGTCTGATGGGTACTCCTTTGTAGGTGACTATCCCCTTATCCCTTGCTGCTTCTAGGATTCTCTCCTTCATTTTGGTCTTGGCTAATGTAATTATGATGTGCCTTGGTGTGTTCCTCCTTGGGTCCAACTTCTTTGGCACTCTCTGAGCTTCCTGGATTTCCTGGAAGTCTATTTCCTTTGCCAGACTGGGGAAGTTCTCCTTTATTATTTGTTCAAATACATTTTCCACTTGTGGCTGTTTCTTTCCCCCTTCTGGTACCCCTATAATTCGGATGTTGGAACGTTTAAAGATGTCCTGGAGGTTCCTAAGCCTATCCTCATTTTTTTGAATTCTCATTTCTTCATTCCTTTCTGGTGGGATGTTTTGTTCTTCCTTCTGGTCTATTCCACCAACAAGTTCTTTTTAAATGATCAATTATCATTCTGCCTCTCTTTTGAAGGAAGGTATCACCAGTCCAGTATTTTCAGACGAGCTAAATATATGTTTCTTCAGGTTGTGACCCTAACGCTAATCCTGAATGGGGTAATATAAATATTCAGTGCTGATTTACATGCAGAGTGGGCTATTTTTTAATGCAAACCATGTTTTAAAACCACTTTCATGAGAGGACAATAGAAAGACTTAACTTTCAAAAATATTGTGTCAAAAAATAACAGCAATTGAATTATGGCCACAACACTGCTTAAAATTTTATACCTAAAATATTTATACACAAAAACTTCTCAAAAAAAGGTAACTTCTTGACATGGAACTTTATTTTGATACAAGTAGAAAAGCAATTCTAATCAGTAAAATAAATAAATAAATTTAAGCAACTCAGAATTTTAAGGCTTTCTAAAAAATTGTTACCTGCTAGAAGACATAGCAATATAATAATTATAGTGGGGGATATCAATATGCCACTTTCAACAATAGATATTTTATCAAGACAGAAAATCAATAAAAGAATATTAGACCTAAACTACATGTTAGATCAGATAAACCTAACAGACTTCTACAGGTCAGTCCATCTCTAGCAACAGAATACAGATTCTTCTCAAGTGCACAGGGAACACTCTTCAGGACAGACCATATGAAGGACCATAAAACAAGTCTTAATAAATTTAGGAGGACTGAAATTATATCAAGCGTGTTTTATGACCATAATGGTATGAAACTAAAAACTAGTTGCAAGAGTAAGACAGAAGTTCACAAATATGTAGAGAATAAGCAACATGCTCCTGGACAACCACTGGGTTGAAGGAGAGATCAGAAGGGAGGTGAACCCAACACACCAAAACTGGTGGGGCACAGCAAAAGCAGTTCTAAGAGGGTAGTTTACAACGATTATACCTAATTAAAAAATAATGAAACATCATAAATACACAACATAATTTTGTACATCGAGGAACTAGATAAAGAAAACAGGCAACTAGAAAAAGAAGATGCTAATTCCAAAGTGATCAGAAGGAAATAAATAAATGGCAAGGCAGAAATAAATGAGGTAAAAAGAAAGAGAAAGGTCAATAAAATAAAAGCTTTAAACCATTTTGGAAAAGATATACAAAACTGATAAACTTTTTTCTATGTTAAGAGGAAAGACAAGTCTCAAGTAAATAAAATCAGAAATTAAAGAAGAGACATTACAACTGATTCTTACAATACAGTAAGAATCACTATGAACAACTATTCCCTAACAAATTAGACAAACTGAAGAAATGAATAAATTCTGAGAAACATGCAATCTAATGAAACTGAATTATGAAGAAATAGAAAATCTGAACACACAAATAATAAAAGTAAGGAGATGGAATTAGTAGTCAAAAACTTTCCACTAAGCACAGTCCATGACCAAACAGCTTCATTGATTATTTCTATCAGATATTTAATCCCATTCTTCTCAGAACTCTCACAAGAAATAGGAGAGAAAGGAGCACTTCCACTCTCATTTTAGACCAACTGTATCCTGATACCAAAGCCAGACAGGGACACATAACAAAAGAAAATTGCAGGCCACTATCTCTGATGAACAAACACACAAAAATTCTCAACAAAATATTGGCAAATTGAACTCAGTAGTACATTAAAATAACCTTAGCCCATGATCAAGTGGAATTTATTCCTAGGATGCAAGAATGGTTCAACATATGCCACTGAAAAAAATGTGGTACACCACATCCACAAATGAAAGATCATTTTAATAGATGCAGAAAAAGCATTTGATAAAATGTAACATCCCTTCATAATCAAAACTCAACAAACTGGGTATAGATGTAATGAATGTCAACATTACAATAAGGGCCATATGTAATAAATCCACAGCTAACATCGTACCCAATGGTAAAAAGCCAGAAGCTCTTCCTCTAAGATCAGGCATAAGATGGTCATGTCCAATCTCTTCATTGTTGCATTTTTATATACTAAGAATAAGCTTTCAGAAAGATAAATAAGAAAGCAATCATATTTATAATCATATCAAAAAGAATAAAATACATAGGAGTAATCTAATTTGATGAAAGATCTATACAATAAAACTATAAAAATAAATGAACAAAATAGAAAAAGATGAAAATAGCTGGTATGGCTCTGTGGATTGAGCACCGGCCTGCAAACCAAAGGGTCACTGGTTTGGTTCTCAGTTAGGACGTATTCCTGGGTTGCAGGCCAGGTTGCCAGTAGCAGACGCACAAGAGTCAACCACACATTATGTTCCCTTCCTCTCTTTCTCCCTCTCTCTAGAAATAAATAAAATAAATAAATAAAATATTTTTTAAATTATGAAAAAAATGGAAAGATATTCTATGAAAGAATATTGAAAGAATTGATACTGTAAAATATCCACACTGTGTAAAGCAATACACAAATTCAATCTCTCATAGACAGAAAAACAAATCCTAAAATTTGCATTGAGCCACAAAAGCCCTCAAATAGCAACCTCAATCTTGAGAAAAAAAGGACGAAGATGGAGAAATCACACCCTTAACTTCAGACTATGTTAGAAAGCTCTCGTCACAACAGTATAAGACTGGTACAGCACAGGCATAACGATGGAACAGAATAGGATGCCCGGAAATAAACCCGCACATTTCTCCATTCAGTGATTGATTAATTAATTATATTTAAAATTATCCTTAGGAGGGAGGAAATCTTGTTCTTTGACACATCAAGTATGAAACTAGAAGGCATTATGCTAACTGAAAAAAAGCCATATGGAGAAAGATAAATAACTCATGTAGAATTCTATGTGGAATCTTTCAAACAAAAATCTATTTTTTAAAGCGAAAACAGAGACAAAGAGTAGAATGGTAGTTGCTAGAGTCTAGGAAGTAGGGAAATAGGGATAAGTCAGTAACAGCATACAAATTTACAGTTATTGATGAATGATTTCTGAGGGTTTAATGTAAAACATAGCAACTATAGCTGATATATTATATACTTAAAATTTGCTAAGAGAGTAGAACTTAAGTTTTCTTACCAAAAAAAAAAAAGTTAGAAAAAGTAGATATGTGAGGTGATGGAAGTGTTAATTAATTCAATGATGAGAATTCTTTGAAAATAGATAAATGTATGGAATCATTACCTCATACACTGTAAACATATTATAAGTTTTTCAGTCAACTCTACCTCAATAAATTTGAAAAATAGAAGAAAATAAGTGAAGATATTTGTATAACTGGAAGTTGGCCATTGGCCAGAAAAATTAATTGACTCTGTTGCTCCTGCAGAAATGCTGTTGTGACATCAATGACCCTGGGCAAAACTTTAGTTACCCACCAGTAAGTCCCATTAAAATCAACGTTGTATAGAATTAAAGGTGACACAGAAAACACATCCTTGCTCAAGGGCCCAACTTCTGTTTAAAATAAACTGACCCCAGGTGGAAGCATCTGAGAACTAGACTCGTGTAAGCAGGCAACTGACTCATTTCTTACTACACATATAATCTTTCTAATCAGTCCTTAGTTTCTCTATTATATTTTTCTTTTCTACTCGGGTTATCAACAGACCTAAAAACACTTGAGGGCAAGCACAATATAAGAAGGCATTAAACATAAACTTTTAAAAGATTAGGGGAAACAGAAACACCTAGGTTTTTTTTCTCATACACATGGAAAAGGTTTTACTTTCCAAGATATATGTTAAATTCTGTTATTTCTCATATAAAATATAATTTTTTCATGTCTTTATTTTAAAATCATGGGCAAACAATGCAGCCACGTGCCTTAGACTATAATTTTTCTTTGCAAGTAATAACTGGTTAATATTTAGGAATTAGTGGTAATGAAATTGGACCTAACCATCAGACAATCATTTGACAAGAGGAAATAATAAAACAGGGCAATTTAGGACAGTGTAATAAAAGGATTATTTACCTATTTTTAATAGGCAAGTATCGTGATTAGAGACCACTACAAAAGATGTCATCATCAGTACCTTGGCCAATGTTCATACTGTTTCTATCCTGCTATCCAGAAAGAATGGGTTAAGGGGGAATTCCAGCATCTGGCATCAGAGAGAACTGTAAGACAAGACCATCTAACAGGTGCAGTCACCTAGAGTTGACCAACGGGTCAGTGAAGTCTGTGTAATTGTTTATGGGGCTTTTAAATGCCTTTTCAATTTAGAGACATTTACCCTAAAACAAAGAGTTAGAATCTACTTTTAAGCAAATGGATTCAAAATTCAAAATTCACCTTTAGGGAAAATGAGCCAGTGGAAATGATCCAAATCACATGCTTTGTTAGGTATAGAAAAGAGTACCCAATACTGCATGGTTATGAACTCCCAACTGTGTTACCTAACCTTTTTTTCTGAATTTGTGTGTGTGTCTGATGGTAGTGGAGAAATAGAAGAAAAATAACTTATTGTAGACCAAGTCTCAGTATTCATATTAAATGTTGATTTTTAATTAATAATCATTTAAAATCAATAAAACCAAAGGAAAGACAGGACATATTCTTTTTAGTAAACTAATTCTATAATTTCTTAAATTTAAAGTATGTGGGGAATTACTTCTTTGGGGAGATTTGGTAAAATTATGGATCAAGATCCTCATTTATCCACTCTTCCTAAAACTGAGGAAAATTATATATATATATATATATATATATATTATATTTATAAAACTATATATAATTTATGAATTATATATATAATTTTCCCCAGTTTTAGCATTTAATTTGTGTGTATATGTGTGCATATATATACATACATGTGTAAGTATATATACATATATACATTCACACATATACATGGAATTCCAGCAGATGTGAGGCATAATACAATTTGAAGAAAATGTGAAGAAAAAAACATTTATACATATTGTATATGTTTACCTATATATGTAGAACTCAAATTATATGTATGTATATATATATCTATATATATATATATACATATATATATATGCCAAGCAGAACATGAGGCTGTAATTATAATTTTTCATTGTAGATGAAGAATTAAAACTTGAAAAATATGTCATTTCCTCAAGGATGCAAAATTATCACCAGAATTGACCTTTTACTTATCTTTTCTAGCTTTGCTGGATCTAATCCCATATAAAGGAAATACAGGAATTATAATTAGAGAAGTGAATACTTATCTTTTACTTCTCTGTTTATCTGTTTGAGTCATCTTTTTTTCCATTGTGAATTTTGGGAATGTTTCCCACAGGCTAGCAAGGAAAATTTATTGATTTATGAAGCAGTAAAGAGCTAGAACTCATTGTAATAAAATTTAGCAGCATAATGGACTTGATTTGGAGGTGCTACTGAGATCGTTATAATTATCATCATAACTCACTTAATATGTTTTCGTAGCAGAGTGTTGGGCCTCCAGGAATCTACCTCTACTCATATTGAAAGAGAACTGGACAAGACTGTGTACATGCACAGGACATGACCTCACTTTTAATTTGTTTATTTTGCTTCCCTTTCAAATTGTTTCTTTTGGAAATTTCTAAAAGTGGTAAAATGGGTCCTTTTACTTACCATGTAGAGATTAGAATCAATACTGCTGTTCTGCTTCTAGAAGTGAACTATGAGATAGTTAGCTCTTTGTGATTCTTCTTGCCCTCAATGTTGTGAATAGCATTACTAATTATAATCAATGCCTACAAGTATGAAAGTGGCCAAAAATGCAGGAGCTTTGGCTTGACATCTTCGCTGCTTTACCCTAACATATAACAGGTATTCAAAAAATAATTGCCAACAAATGAATGTTTTACTCTTTCCTATATGACAGGTATGCACTTTGTCATTTAATTCTTATAATAAACCTGCATAGTGGTTTCAAGTGGAAATAACTTATCCAAATTCCCTGTAAGTTTCAGAAACTATTTAAAACCTGCTGTGTATTATTCCTGAGACTTTGTCCTTATGTCCTTAAGCTTTTACACTCTGTTCTCCTATTCGCTAAGAACTCAGTCATGACTTCCTTTACACTAGACATTTTCAGACTTTTTATACTTAAAATTAGCATTTGTTCCAGTGCCTAAGAATTTCTCTCTGAGCTCATACAGCAGCAACTTTTGAGACCTGCAGAAATATGAAAAAAAGTTAAAGCATATATTTGGTAAAACTGTAACTTCTCATTTGGTATCAAGCTTACCCCCATCTCCTTGCATCTGGCTATTCATGAATCCCACTTGTTTCTCAGCCCCTGGAAATTTATTTTGTAGAGCCTCTAATATTTCTCATTTTAGTATTTTTTTTGTAGCTCAGTCTAGCTCATTAAACTTTGCTGATGAGTTAAATGAGTGCTAATGAGTAGTATGTTGCCTTTCTAGGTGTTATAATTGTATTTTAATGAGGGCATTGTGAGGGTAATATATTAATCCTTTGAACTGCTTTTAATGATTAGATTTATCAGACACTGAAATATGTAACAGAAAAGCCATTAAATTTACTTTTCCCCACAAAACCGTTTCTTTGCGGCTTTTTCAAATTATGGTTATTCTCGCATACCCACTGCATCACAGAACCAGATGATAGAACTGGTATCGTTCTCTTCCACCCACTTGCAGAAGTCCTTGCTTTTCTAAGCCCTGTGTTCCCCCTCTCTTGTTGCTTCTATCTACCAACTTCCTAGTACTCCCTCCTCATTCAAAGTTCTAGCTAAGAGGTTATTCTCTCTACCTCAAATTGCACCATCTAGTGCCTTTACTATCTATATGGATTAACTGAGGCATTGGGTTCTCAGTTTCTTCATCTTATTCTGATGGCCTTCATACCTTCTTGGGCACCAACAATCCAATGTTAAATCTTAGAATTCGTGGTGGATTGGCAGAGAATGTGTTGTTTACAAAAGATTGGTCTCGCTGGGTCATCCTCTCTGTTTTGCAGTTTGAGTTGCCACTCGTGAATTCTAGGATTTTCCTAAAAACCCTGAGTGTTACAACCAGCATAATCTCCTACTCCTGGTGTGTATTGAGGTCACCAACTACCAAGAAGTCTTATAGCAAGATTTTTATGTATTATAATGTCTTGTTCAAGAAACTCTGAATGAACCTTGTGTATGACAAATTATTTTATGTCAAAACTCTCATTTTCTTTTTGGAACTTTCTTATTTCAATGTGGTCAGCATATTGGGGGTTACCAGGGAGGATAAATTATTTTAATCAGACCTATTCCCCAGTCCTTTGGCTTCTAACTTGCTCTGGAAATCCCCCTAAACCCAGCTCTTGGCTAGGACAATTACTGTGTTTCCTTTTGCAAAAACTCCATTAAAAACATTTTGGCACAATTATCCCCAACATTTGCTTAGTGAAACGGAAAACTTCAAAATAAATTAATCAAACTAATAATCATTCTGTGTAATATTGATTTATTATCTAGGAAAGATAAATATCTCTCTTTTCTTACAAATATGCAAGAAAAGTTGGTTTTTAGGGGGTTTTGTGCCACATGATAAAATTCCATGTTTTCTGCAAATATCCTATTTATTGCAATATAAAAAGCAATTTTGAATTACACTAGAGCAATCTGTTTCAAAGAAACTGATTTCAAATCTGAATCCCACATAAAGAAAAACAAAATTACCTATTACACAATATAAAATAGCAGCAGCACACTTAAAAAAATGGTTTATGAAGTTGACTAACAACCTTAACTTTCACCAGTGGTTGTGTTCTACAGTTTAATGGTGACATGTTTTAAAACATTTTCCTATTCGCTCTTCTAGATTTCTCTAATTAAATTGGAAAATAATATCAAAGGTGATTATATTTAGCATAAACTTAACACCCTGAGCAAACTGTAAAATTGCACTTATATAAATTCTACGATGGGCAAAAGAATCTATAGTGAAATAAATCATTCCAGTGGTGTGCCTTGTGGGTAGAGGGGACATGGATGGGGGCGGAGCATCAGTGAACCTTCTGGGATGATGAGTGCACTCTGAATCTCTCTAGTGGAGAGAGTTCCACAGGAGTATACACATTTATCAGAAAGGGTGAACTGTAATCCTTAAGATCAATGCATATTTACTGTATAATTAATGTCATAATAAAAATAAGTAAATGATACATACTTTCAGTTGACGAACATGTTTTACTGTTATGTTTTAGGTCTACCAAATTCACTTTTTGAATGAACAAATAAATACATAATGTTTCAGATTGTGATGTATAGTATTAAATGGAAGAAAATTTGACTTCAGGTAGTGGATATACAATACAATATACAAGTACAAATGGTATATCATAGAATTGAACACTTGAATCCCGTATAATATCATTAACTACTGTCACCTCAATAAATTTAATTTATAAAAAAATCAAGTAAGAGAAGGGTAAGACCTCAGTGAATGGGTGGTAGATAATTTTAGACCAAGCGACAAAATAGGCTTCTTTAAGAAAGTGATACTTGAATTGAGATGGGAAGTAAGTGAAGCCCTGAGGCAGGCAGGCAAAGCCCTTCAGGCAAAGAGAAATGCAAAGGCCAGAATAAGGAGAGAAAACAATTACCATATTTAAATTATCAGTAAAATGGCTGAAGCCAAAGAAGTAAGAGAGAAACAAAAGAAGCTATGATTTAAAAATATGTTTTTAAAAGTAACACCATATTTTATGAAGCAAAGAGTACAAATCAGTGACCTCTCTCTATAATTTATCTTCCTAAGTGGGCACAAAACTCCATTTCTTGTTTCCTTTTGTGTTCAGTTAAGTCTGTAACATATAATTTTATCAATGTAAAATTACTCAAAGGAGTTCCAGCAGATTCTGGAAACCACACTAAATGAAAGTCCACTTTTCTGGTACAGCCTTACAGGATGTAATGGCATTGTACCTATCTTCTGCTGGTTTCCTCTTGACATCTTAATAATATTACTTATATGTCATGACTCATTTTGGCTTCTTGTTGTTGCCTCTGTAAACATATTTTAGGTAAAGTGAAAATTTTTTTAGAATAATAAGTTCTGCAACTAGGAACATGAACTTTGAAATTATAATGCTTCATATTAGAGAGCAGCATTAAAATACATTAAATGTATTAACGAACTATTAAAATACATTAAAAAGTTATGCTACTTCTTTGTAGTATTATTTTTAGCATTGCCACTTGAAAAGATAAATCATCATTTGATTTTATAATGTAATAAAAATATGACCATATGACCACTCCACAATGTTTTGTAAAAATTAAAAGCATTGATAGAAAATGTGAAATAATAAATATAACTTAATTTTGTTTTATTTTTAAAAGTATTTTATATTAATAATAATATGCTACAAGTTACATAGTCTTTATCCAAAACTTCACTAACCACTTTATCTGTGCACGATATGTATTATAGGTATTTCTGCTGAGTGAAACTAATAGAGTAAAATTTATATAAAATAACATGCAAGAAATTAGGTTTAAAACTTCATGAGTTTTGACAATTGCATATACCTGTGTAAATACTACTCCCAAATGAAGAATAGAGCATTTTCATCATTCCAGAAATTAACATCATACTCTTCTCTCTTCCACTCTATCATCATCCACGTCTTCATCATAATCATTCAGAAATTTTCTAGATAGCCATTTTGGTACTCAATTTCTGTTTGAACTTTTTTCAACCTGTCCACACAGTTCTGCAAATGGAGAGAGTGGCTCTAACTGCTGCTTCGAGAAGCTAGCTGAGAGGTCAGCCTAGGCCTCAGTGGATGGAAATACCTCAGTGGGGAAATTGAGGGCCACAGGCTGATCTTCAAATCTAGAAATGCGATTTTTGTCTGTGTACCTAGATGTAATTGGACTCAGGCGCAGGGATCACACTAGCCAAACCCGCTGCAGACTGATCCATGTAAGATGAAAAGCCAATTCATTGATTATAATAAGAAACATAGCTGACATGGCTCTAGAATGTTTGAATCTGTTAGGTAATAAATTCTCTCCATGTAGCAATGTAGAAACAGGAAACCAACTTTCAACTCAAAAACGGAAATTAGAGTCAGATTAAGTGAAATGACTTTCATGCTAATAATGGTATGGGTTCATTGAATTTCAGTAGCCCAATGCATCTACTTGTTACAGAAATAGAATCTCAAGTTGTTGTTGAAAGCACCCTTTCTCTTCACAGTGCTGCTGAGGGGGTAACACATGTCTCTTCATTTTCTGTTGCTTAAATTTCTTTTGATACAAAATACTCACATTTGAAATATATAGTATATTTTGATGAATAACATTTGCAGTAGTATAGAAATAAACAATAATTCTCTTTAATCTTGGGTAATGTAATTATGATGTGTATTGGTGTGAGTTTCCTTGGGTCCAAGCAGCAAGAGAAATGGAGACAGTTACCTACAATGGGGTTCCCATAAGACTATCAGGTTATTTCTCAAAAGAAACCTTACAGGAAAGAAGGGGCTGGAAAGAAGTATTCAAAATCATAAAAAGCAAGGATGTACAGCCAAGATTACTCTATCCAGCAAAGCTATCTTTTAGAATGGAAGGGCAGATAAAGAGCTTCCCAGATAAGGAGTTCATCACCACCAAAGAGTTCATCATCACCACGCTCTTATTATACGGAATGTTAAAGGGACTTATCTAAGAAAAAGTAGGTGATCAAACCTATAAACAGTAAAATGACAACTTACAACTATTAACAACTGAACCTAAAAAACAAAAACAAACTAAGCAAACAGCTAGCACAGAAGTGGAGATCACATGAAAGGTTATCAGGGGAAAAGTGGAAGGGGAAGAGTTGGGGGAGAGATACAAGGAATAAGAAGCATAAATGGTAGGTACAAAATAGACATGGGGAGGTTAAGAACAGTATAGGAAATGTAGAATCCAAAGAACTTATATGTACAACCTGTGGACATGAACTAAGAGGAGGAACTCTGGTGGGAGGGAGAGTGCAGGGCAGAGGGCGATAAAGGGTGGAAAAATGGGACAACTGTGATAGCATAATCAATAAAATATATTTAAGAGAAAAAGGAAAAAAATCCCATTTCTGTTGTCAAAGACCTTTAAACCACTTCAGTAATGGTTTAATGATCCAGAACTTAATAACAAGTGATTTATGTGGTTATTCTTTCTACTTACTAATCTTCTTTGAGTTTTTACAATATAATTAAATGCTTTTTATGTAACAAAAAAAGAGAAATAAACAGTAATTTGTAGAGTATTTTCTTTGTACTCAGTTCTATGGTAAGGACTTTTCATGCATTGTTTTAATTTTCACAACAAACCAATGAGATAGAAGGTAAATATATACCCATTTATCGATGGGTAATTCATGCAGTATTTGTCCATATTGCCATAAGATATGCTGGTACTCATTCTTCTAGGTTACATTGGCACCTGGCTTTCTGGGTAAACAAATACATATATATAAAAGAACAGGCACCTAATTTCAAATAGGGAATCACAACCTCAAAATACAAATGAAACTGGTACATACCAGTGATAAATTATTCTATAAATTTAAAAAATATATATGATTAGAAGCTAAAGTTTGTTGCCATTTTACTCAGAACACTTTATTTACAAGAAGCTCTATCTATTACACTAAAAGAAAATCTGGGCTTGTCAGTTTATTTTCATAAGTCATTTACTTTTATCTTCTTATGTTTAAGTCTTCAGGTTCATTTACCATGCCTATGTTGTCAGAGTTTCTTAACCAGTAATGGAAGAAACAATTTCAATGGTAAATTATTCAGAATCATTGTGCAGAAGGTAATGGATTTAGGAATTTTTCAATATATTTACTAGTTGAAAGGAACACATTGGTAAGCCATTTGATGTTTTTAATGGAAGCACATGTAAATCAATTTTTAAAAATTTTATTTATTTATCTTTAGAGGGGAAGGGAAGGAGAGAAATATCAATGTATGGTTGCCTCTCGCGAGTCCCCTGCTGGGAACTGGCCTGCACCCCAGGCATGTGCCCTGGCTGGGAATTGAACTGTGATCCTGTGGTTCGCAGGCCCGCGCTCAATCCACTGAGCTACACCAGCCAGGGCTAAATCAATTTTTTAAAAATACATCCTCCCTTGCTTATTTATGGGCTAAAAGAGAGGAGGGTAACTTATATCAGCATTAAAACATGTACATTTTTAAATTAAATACACAGGCATATTATTTCTAGCAATAAATTAGAGCAAATTTTTTTATAAACCTTACTTGCATAAAAATCAAAACTATAAAGTAAGTGGTTGTTTTCAATTAAACTGTTAGGAAAATGCAGGTGGCACCTCAAGTATGAATAATGAATAATTAAACATGTATATCCTTTTGAGAAGGCAGTATAAAAACTTCTAACAAAATTTTATACTTTTGTATTAATTGCTATTAAGAGCGCAATTCCAGGAATATTTAATACTGAAATGTTTGTATATGATCACATAGTATTATATGTAAAAGACATCTCCCTCAGCATTGTTTTAGTGACTAATTGGAAACAACTAAAATATTCATCAATAGGAAAATAATGCAATACTTGACAATAATTTTAAAGAATTAGCTCTGTATCTATGTACTTCCCTAAGTGTCATCAAAAACATCCTCAAGAACACTCACTTTTAGAAATCCTCATCTATGCCAAGAAATAAAAACAACATGATCATACTTCAGGATTTGGAGAGGAAATTATTATAATAATTCAAGAGTTTCTGGTGTAGATTAATCCTCTGATCATTATATGAATAAAACACTTTATGAGCAACCATAAGGACTAATTCACTTTGAAACTAGCACAGAAGTTTAGAGAAGGTCACTTCTACGAAAGGGTTACTTGAATCAGCCCCAAATCTAGAAGCTCAAGGCCACCAATTTCTAGCGTGAATGCAGTAACGCACATCTCAAAAGGCAATAAAATGGGTCACAGAAGTAGATTTCTTCTTTCATTAGACACGATGATAAAAATGACATATGCAAATTATATAGAGTGATAAAACTTATGGAATTAATTTAAATTGCCTTAGCAACTGTTTTTCACTGTAAGATAGAATGTTGAATAGAATTATTACAGCAGGAACAAAATTCTCATTTCAGAAACCTATCTCCAAAGTCAGAAAGTAGTCTTTTCTAAAAAACAGAAAAGGCATGTTTGTTTTGTTTGTTTTCCAAGAGGTCCTCCTCAAACTATACATATATAAAGTGGTGTTTTTTCCCGTGGTGGTCTTAGAGGACATTCATATTAGACCAAATCTACATAAGTTTAGTCACTGAGGACTTTTTCTGAAAAAAATATTCAATCTTATATTTCATTCCTGAAGGGGACTCAGAAAATTTGACCTTGGTAATTTATCTTCAGAATAATAATCAGAGCACATATACAAACACATATTTAATGCCTTGTACTTGGCATTTTAAGAGATGTGACTTTTTCTTGCTAAAGGTGAATCATTGAATTTTTGTAAAATATTGTGAAAGACTCAGCAGGTGGCTTCATTTATACTGATGTTGTTGTTCCACATGTGGTCCCAGATGTATTAATATCAATAACAAGATTAATAACTAATACAAAAAGGATGCCTACACATATGCATTCTCCTTTGGCCTTCCAGGGGCATTATAGAGAAATGAAGACCATTACTGAGCACTTAGTATAACCAAGCAAACCACAGCCCATTCCTGTGGCACCTTGATGTATGACCCAACAATTAGTGTTGAAGGAAATAGGTTTTTATTTATAAAACTCCAATCTTAGGAGCAACGAGAACGCTCCTCTTGGGAGCCCTGCTCTCTCATGAGACCCAGCCCTTCCCCTGCTCCCCACCAGGATATAAGCCAAAACCATGCCCAGAAGTTCCCCGTATCCTTACCTGGTCTCAAGCTGGCTGTGCAAGCCAGGATCCATCCCCTCCGGAAAGTGCACTTTGGGTTTCAGAGTCACCATCTTCTTGTAGCAGCTCTCTCCTTCAGGATCTGGGGTATGTTGTCTTCAGCTTCCACGTTGTGGTTGAGCAAACCTGTGGCCATGTTACACTGTATCACAGTGGAGTCCAGGGAGACACATGTCCCAAGAGAGTGGCTTCTCCATATGTCCTTCAGAGAAGCAGAAGTTTCCTTCCTGGTCACAGTTCAGTTCAGCTGCATCTTCCACGAATCTGTGCTTGGTTAGGCAGGTCCCCTCACAACTCCATCAGCTCTCTCCTTACACCTTTTTCTCCTGCATGGTTTCTGCCTCTTCTTTCAGACCTCATGACAAAATTCCCCTTTCTTTCAGCCGACCCTTATTTTAAATGCTTGGCCCAGAACTTCCTGTGTGTCCTCATAATCTGGCCCCTACTATGATGTAATACTTTTGCCAGTTCCCCACTATCTTTTACCTTTTTTCAGCTGCCATCTTTAGTCTGGGCAAGGGTTCTGCATGACTCAGGGGCATTTGCCTCCCCCGGCTATGTCAGGAATCACTAAACACGCTGCAAGTCAGGTACACCTTTTCCCAGGGCAGCAGTACAACTAATAACTTGCTATTATTAGGTAAACGAAGTATCTTAACCACCATATCACCCACTTCCCTCTTCCCCAGGTTCGTGGATGTATATTCTCTGCTGTTTTCCAGGGACCCTCCACTTGTACCCTGTTACATTAGGATGTGTCAGGTCCTGTGCTAAATGCTATTCTTGTTACATATTTTAATTTTCAAATGTAATAATCTGCATAGAAGCTAGTAAAAATGAAAAGAACAAAAAGAAAAGTGCTAATGAGCAAGTGAAAACAGAAAAGTTTATGTAAAAAAGAATGTGAAAAAATAATCACAAAGGAAAATGAAAATATGAAGTAAGTTTTTGGAAGTACAGATAGAAGAGATAAACTTTAGTGAAGAAAATATATAGTTGTTTTAGTTTTAGTGAATAAAATATGTACAGATTGTTTTTCTCATAATTTCTATAACAGTAAGTGGTGGATAATTACCAAGGTTCTAGTAATAAAAATAATAGAAATAATAATAGCAGCTATTTGTGTCTACTCTGAAGCAGAAAATGTGCTAAGAAAAGATAAATGTATTGGAAATTACTGCTGTAGTGAAATCATATGGTATTTGTCTTTCTCTAACTCACTTCACTTAGCATAATACCTTCTAGGTCTATCCATGCTCTCACAAATGTAAAATTTTGTTCTTTTTATGGCTGAGTAATAAATAGTCCATTGCATACATGTAAAACAGCTTTTTTTTTTTGCTTTTTTGTTGTTTATTTTATTTTATTTTTTAAAATTTATTTAACTCTTGTTCAAGTACAGTTTTCTTTCCTGTATTCCCAGCCCTGCCCCCCCAGTGCTCCCCACCTCCCTCCCATTTCCACCCCCCACCCTTAGTTATTGTCCATGTATCCTTTATACTTGTTCATGTGAGTCCCTCCCCCTTTCCCCTGTGATTCCCTCCCCTCTCCCCTCTGGACCCCGTCAGCATGTTCTGCAGTTCAGTGTAAAACAGCTTCTTTATACACTCGTCTATTGATGGTCACTTGGACTGCTTCCATAACTTGGCTATTATAAATAATGTTGCAAGGAACACAAGGGTTCATACAGTCCTACAAATTAATGCTTTGGGTTTCTTTGAATATGTACTTAGCAATGGAATCACTGGGTCAAAAAGTAAAAAAGGTGAAGGGATTAAAAATTATAGATTGGTAGTTACAAAATAGTAATAGGGTTATAAAGTATAGCATAGAAAATATAGTTAATAACATTGTGATAACTATGATGCCACTTGGCTACTGAAAATATGAGGAGGAGCACTTTGTAAAGTATATGATTGTCTAATCACTATGCTGTACAGTTGAAACTCATATAAATAATATTAAATGTAAACTACAATTTAAAATACTTTAAAAAATAAAAAATACATTTTGGATGGCCAATTCCAAATTTCCAGATTATATAGTACACACAATAGAACACTTTCTTTTGTCTGGAATGAATTGATTAGCTTGGACTAGTTGACTGAGGGATCAGAAAAATCAGCTACAATTCTACAGAGGCAAGATCAAGAGAACCAGAGAATCACTGACCTACAATTCTAAACTTTTTGTTTTGGCCTTCAGGGTATAGCACCCAACATAGCGCCTAGGATACCCTAAATTTATTTCCTACAGTTACCTCCAAAACTACACACTTCTCTCAGTCCTTTCTTCCAAGGTCTCGAGAGTGTGTTCTCTTTGGCAAGTTGTAAGGCAAAGCTTACCTGCACATAAATTTGGAAGTGCACTTTTAAACTTCCCAGTCTCTGTGGTACAAAAAATCAAGTTAGAAAAGTGGTTGGTGTGGGTGGACCGATCTACAGTATCTGCAACAACTGGGAAGTATTTTCAAATCATAATGATTTAACATTATTGTATAATAGTTTACTTTATATATACTTTTAGCAGCAATGGATACTTGTCTCATTATTTCTATATTTGACTTATCTTCAAAGTAAAATTTCTCTGTCAAGGGCACTCTCTTGTAAAATTCTTGCCAAGGTTCCTTTTGATTTGTATTTCTTTCTTTTTATAAAAACAATATATAGCTCCACCAAAATTACTTAATAATTTTTATTTCCTTTCTCCCTAACCATCTCTGGCTATTATTCTTTTAATGATTTTTAAAAATTTGACAGAACAAAAATATCACTTTATTTTAATTATCATTTTTTATTATAAGTCCCATGATGTAAATCTTTCTATAATGTATTGTATACTTTTTTCATTATTTAAAGAGTATGTATAAATTCAACATTATGGTAATTAAGATTATTAACATAATTAGTAAATGCTTCTGTTTTCCATAAAGCAGTAATGGAGCTTTTTTGTATTGAAGGACATTATTTACTCCCAACAACTTTGTTTTGTGAGTGCTTAGTCTACTTTTAATAATTTTTTACTCTCTCTGGCCTTGCTTTCAGATTGAAATTGTACCATTCTCTAGGCATGTTTCTTTTTTTCCCCATACATTCTCTACTTCTATTAATGTTTTATAATCAATTTTATATTAGGAAAGAAAAAATAAATTTAATTACAAAAGGATGAAAAAAAGTAAGTTGGATTCAGTAAAGGTCTAGGGCTTTCTCTAAGTGTCAAGTTCACAAGGTATTGTATTTAAGATCTTGGAGGCTTTTTAGTATTTGGAATCTCGGGGACTATGTTCATCTTATTTGCTGGTTCTTGACTCTAAAAGAATTAAGTTTTTCAAAAGTAATGATTTTTCTTGTGGTAGGAATATTACCAAAGTTTATGAAGAAAAATATAGCAATAGAATAACAAAGTAATCATATGTTCAAATAAAGAAATTTGAAGAGAGGTATAATAAAATACTCTGAATGTAACACAAATTCTGAAAAAGATTGCTTTTCAGCATTGGCAGCCTCATTCTTTTTGAATACCTTGTAGACAACTGCTGCGTGTTGACCATTAGATATACAATCCTGAGAATTGAAAGCTGATTATAATTTTTTTTTAAAAACCATGTGACTGATAAAGCAATAGGAGAAGTAGTTATAGCTGTGGAGTGTATTTTGGGCTCACTGTTGGCAAAAATGTGCAGATGAGCAAATACAAAGGGATAAAATATGGAGTCCTACCCTTGAGAAGTGCTTTCGAATAGCAGCAGATCTTCAAAACCACAGGCATCGGCATAAAAGATTGTCAAAAAATGAATTTGTGAGTGGTGAGCCGCAGGGTATAAAGCTTTCTTCATCATACGCTGCACATGTGGATAACCAACTGTCAAAAATGTCATCTCTGAAGTACATGGGTGGTAAAACACTTGTCTTCAGTGCTTTATTGTTTTCAGTTTTTAAAAACTCTAAAGAAAACTTCCAATCCAAAAGATATCAGATTATCAATATAGTTTTATTCTTATAGTCACGGTCAAACTGTAGTACTGACTCATGTTTCTTAAAGCAATGAACTTGTACGTATGCATATTTCAACCTGGCACCATGCTGCCTTCTGCCAAACTTGCGAGCGCAAGTTTTCTGTCTGCCCAGCACATGTCAGATCATACTACCATCCTGACTTAGATTTGGTAGTGTGCTTGGCAAGGTTTACAGTACAAAAAGAGATTATTTGTTACATAAAAATATTTCGTTTTAAAAAGAGTTGACACATACAGACACTACCCCCTTGACATTTTATATTGATTGTGAAACAATGAAAATAACATAAGTTTATCTGAAACTTGTGGTTCTACGTTCAGCTTTCTTCTAGATTGACTTCTGGATGCATAATCCAAAGGAAATTATGTTTCTAAGAGGAATTCTATCTGAGAAAGCACTGTGAAAGCAAAATGAGACAAATGGAAAAGTAGAAAATAAGTATTTTTCTTATTGTTATTTTTATGTTCTTCTTTTTCCATAACTCTCAGTCTCATCCCTGCACGCATTTCTTTGATGATAAAACCTCAGACCTAACTTTCTCCATGGAATTGAGAAAATAAGGCAATAGAAAAGTGTTGCTGAATTATCTATGTGTATTTAAATATACTTTCTCTGCCAGAAGGTGAAAACATGCATTTTCATACTTCCTCTAGCAGTCCCCCCTAAGCCCCCCTTCCCCACTTCCCTTTGAAGTATGTCCCCTGGAAAATGTGCGAAATTCATGACCCACTCTGGTGCAGGCTGGTTCCCATCGCACCACGCTTCATGTGGGCATGGACTGTACGAAGCTAATACATTCAATATCAAAACAACGAACAACAAGATCTTAAAAATGATCAGAGGACTTGAATAGCTATTTTTCCAAAGACGGCCTGTAAATGCCCAGCAGGTACATGAAAAGATGCTCAGCCTTACAAATCATCAGGGAATTGCAAATCCAAACCACAGTGAGATCTCACCTCACACCTCTCAGAACAAATATTACCAAACAGAAAAAAAAGACAACTAGTATTAGTGCGGATGAGGGAAAAGGAACCGTTGTACACTGTCAGTGGGGGTTGAAAGGGGTGTATTCCACAATGGAAACAGTATGGTTTCCTCACAAAATTACAATTAGAACTACTTTATGCTTTAGCCACTCCCCTTTTGGGTATATACACAGAGGAGATGATATTATTATCAAAGAGATACTAACAGCCCACGTTCATCGAAGATATAGAAAAAATCTAAATGTCCATCTGCAGATTAATAGATGAAGAAATGGATAAAGAAAAAAATTTGTTTTTCTCTCACTTACATGATGGAATCTAAAAAAGCTGAACTCACAGTGACAGGAGTAGAATGTTGGTGGCCAGAGGTTGGACGGTGGGGAAAATAGAGAGATGCTGGTCAAAGGGTACAATCTTCCAGCTTTAAAATGAAACTTCTGAGGATTTAATATACAGCATGATGACTCTAATTAACAATGCTATATTATATGTTTGAGTTCAGAGAGTAGCTCTTAATGTTACTATCGCAAAAATAAGGAATTAGATGAAAATATGGAGATGTTTACAACCTTATTGTGGTAATCATTCCACAATATATGTATCAAATCATCACATTTATACCTTAAATCTACATTATATAAAAATAATATATCAATAAAGCTAGGAAAAAAGAAAATGAATATAATATTTACATGAATATATAGTCTTTTATACATATTGCAAGTAACCAAATGCTTAACTTTTTGTAATTTAATCTACAGAGTTTGCTCTTGTGTTGATAGTTTATGTACTCATAATTGGCTTGAAACACAGAATTGGCTTAAAGAGGCTGTAAGTAATACTGTAAGAATCTTTCTGAACAATGTAATTTAAAGAGGTGTGGTGCTGTAAGCTTTTATTGTTGGATCTTGTTAAATATCTTAGTAAGAATCATGATTGAGAATTTTCTCTGAGCTACCTCATTAAGAATAATTATAAAATAAAGTTACAAATTAGCTTTCAGAAATAATTCGGATATAAACTCTTTAATAGCTTTTCACAAAGCGTTTCTCCAATAATGTGTTTTAGTCATTGACACGAGCCCTTATCTCTTCCTTTATCCTTTATATTTCATTTATGAAACATACAGACTAATTGGATACTATGGCAAACAAGCTACCCAACAAGAAAATCCTTTTAGGAAGATCTTAGAATAACAGAAAATACGATTTTGTAAAGACCCTTCCTCTTCAGTGGTCATTTCAAGACCATGTGCTTGGAGCATCTTAATCAAATTCTATAATCCAATTAATGATGACACTAAGGCATCATAAAATAGACCTTCTTCCCTCTATGAAAAAAGTTGAAAATTCTAAGTGCTAATGCTGGTGGAAAAATCGTGGGGAAAAAAAAAATTTATTTTACTGTTCTAAGTTCTCTGGTTGGTCTAATAATCAGATCAAAATGAGACATTAACAGGAAAAAACAAGCACATTTATTATGAATGTGCAGCTAGGAGCTCTAGAAGAATATGGGGCCTCCAGACAAACGAAGCAGTTAGGGTTAAGCACCACATTGAGCAAAGCATAAAGAGGGGCTGTGGTTTGAGATCTCAAAGGGGAGAAAAGAAATTTACTTGGAGATGAATATGTAAATATTTGGTAAGCAAATATTAGCAGGGCCATCTTTAACAATGGGACACAGAGGACTTTGATCAAATGGGTCTTTTAGGTTCTTCCCTATCACACACTAATTTACATTAAACTGTAGTTATCTATGATGATATCTCACTTCCTTGAACAGGTCCTCTATCTAAAAGTCCAGGGGTTTTTTTGTGCTTCTTTTTTCCTTAACAATAACCAGGTAAAAATAATCAATATCCCAAAGTAGGCATAATCCAAGGTGAAAAACTGCTCACTCTCATAATTATAAAGAGCATATCCTGTTCTTGAATTGAAAATGACCTACTTGCTATGCCCTTTAGTACAGCAGTTCATTTTGCTTTTTTCGAGTGTGGTCTAACTTCATGTCTTATTGACTGTAGCTTTAGAAGATAAGTTTCAAGGGTCAAACTCCTGCTTTTGTGTGTGTGTGTGTGTGTGTGTGTGTGTGTTTTAATGAGAGAGTCATTATATAAAATAAGATTGTCTTAAAATTTGCCCTGGCTGGTGTAGCTCAGTGGATTGAGTGTGGGCCTGCAAACCAGAGGATCGCGGTTCAATTCCCAGTCAGGGCACATGCCTGGGTGGCAGGCCAGTTCCCAGAAGGGGACACATGAGAGGCAACCATACATTAGTATTTCTCTCCCTCTCCTTCTCTTCCCCTCTAAAGATAAATAAGTAAAATCTTTTTTAAAATTTCACTTCTATACATATTTTCCTGAAGTGAATGTTTGAAAAATAAATGAAAAAAATTAGAATAGTCTCTCTGCTGCTGATTGTGACAAGCAAATTGAAAATAAAACATTTTTGCAGCATGAAATTCAGAGAGAGCATTTTCTCCTTTGAGAGGATAAATGCTTTATATGAGCAGCTGACTCAGTGTGTGTGTGTGTGTGTGTGTGTGTGTGTGCACAGTGTAAGCTTCGAATAGGAGGTGACGGTGAACATACAGACTAATAATAGAAGACTGTCGTGGTGATTGGCAATTTCAGAAAAATCTGTAACTATTTCTTGATATTTCTGCTTGATGATTTGGACATCAGTAATTTTAGAGAGTACAGGGGGATCAGCAGATGACGGCAAGAACCCTTTAGTTGTTAAACCTGGAGTTCAGGGATTGTATTTGCTATACAAACTCAAACCAAGATAACGTCTCTTGATTGACATCTGGAATAGGAATTCCAACTTATTTCTGTGCAGATCACCAGAGACATTTTATGTCACTTTAGTCTTAATGAGAATGCACTTCACAGTCACATGCTTAAAATAAGATCATCCCTGACTAAATATTTTGGAAAAAGCCAATGGATTCTCTATTATCTTTTGATCAAAGGACAAAAAAGAAAAATAGGAGTGGCTATCCCAATAGATTTATTCTAAAAATAATGGTATTGTAAAAATTAAAGGTGTCTTTTTTTTCTGCCTGTACATTTCATTAGGCACTAATCTAAGAAATAATCATAGATTTTTATCTCATTTACCCTTGTTGCAATAAATCTATAAGGTATTATACTTACTATTATGCCTATTTATATAAAATGAGGTATAAGAAAGTAATAATTTGTTCAATATTAAACAATTATTAAAAGCCAAAGTTAGGATCTAAAGTTAGGTTTTCTGACTATAAATCACATATTCCTAACTTCCATACTATGCTAAGAATAAATTCCTTTAACATCTTTTTTTAAATATATTTTATTTATTTATCTTTAGAGAGGAAGGGAAGGAGAGAGGAAGAGAAACATTAATGTATGGTTGCTTCTTGTGCATCCCCTGCTGGGAACTAGCCCCTGCCAGGAACTGGCCGGCAACCCAGTCATGTGCCCATGGGAATCGAACCGCGATCATCTGGTTCACAGGCCCACACTCAATCCACTGAGCTATACCAACCAGGGCACCTTTAACATCTTAAAACACTCTCCCAAATGATTTGAAATTATTAATAGTAAGGATTTGATTCAGACACCGGCCTGCAGTGTCCGAATCATTATGGGTGAAATGAGATATTCACATGGACTACTGAGTCCAGTGGAGGAAAAGGGACAGCATGTTTTTTTCTCTCAGGGGGAGCAAAAGCCTCTGCCTCCACCATGACAGGCTTTTATTGGGTTTCTCCGCACAGTATGGTGATCCTCATTTACTGTGCTCAGGTTCGCTTTACCTTTTACAGAGAACAAAGGAGCCAATGCCACTAATCACATCATGGAAGAGGGGTATTTGCAAATGAAAAGGCAAAAGTGGTTGAACTGGTTACACTAGTCCTTGGAAGGTTTAGCATGGATTTTAGGAAGTTATTTTGCAGTAAATGTTTGTCACAAATCCGGGTGAGGGGGTTTTTAGCAAAAAGCAAGAGCCAAAGTGGCCTAGGCACATTGCAGGCCTGATTCCCCTCAGGAGAACCTATCCGTGGGAGTGGGTCCTGTGCATCTCGCAGTGGGAGCTGGGCCCACACCAAGCAGAAGAGTCTCCTACAAGGATTGAATGGGCTATTTCTTTTATTCATTGATCATCAAAGATGATATTCCCTAGTTCAACAAATATAATGAATGATTATAATATGTCCAATACTCTGCTTAGTGCTAGAAAATAGTGCGGGGCTGGTAAGTAAATAGCTTAATAGACATTTGAATGTTATACAAAAATATTTGTGATCTTTGGTAGTATAACAGCTTTGGTATCTGAGGTCTTTGAGTTTTATTTCCTTTAGTTCATTTGATAAAATCATGAAAGTACTTGAAATACATCATTGCTATTAATAGAATATTGGAGTAATATTGCTCTCAAATAGTCATTCAGTGCAGGCAATTGGATAATCAGAATGTAAAACTCTAATAGAAACTATAGGCAATTATAACCAAGTAAAAAGTTCTCTTTCTTCATTTTTCATTATTCCACTGTTATTGGGATAGTTATTCCATTGTTCTGAGCTTTCTATGATCTTTTATAGCTAATACCAAAAAACCCAAATTCCTACAATTTTTTCTATCCCTGTAAAGGAGGGAAAATAATTTTTTTCTGTACACTTCCTAGATTCTTGGCTGAGACATCAAGTGGGAAAAACAAAAACAACAACAAATCAATAGGAGAACAAACAATTCAAGGTTCTACAAAGATATGGGACTCAAAACAGCCAGGCAATAGAGGCTTATGTATACCATTCTTGTAACAGGTGCAGCTAGAGGGGAGTCCTAAAAAAGGATTTGGAATGGGGTCCAGAACTCAAGATTTCCAGGAGATATTAAGATGTCCTCACTACCCACCCCCACACCGGGGGGAAGGGACAAATAGAGCAGAGCTATTGAGAGCTGTTTTGCATAGTAACAGTTTTGCAGCTAACCTCTGGAATGGTCATTTAACATATCTATAACCTTTAACTGGTTTCACAGATATGTTAAATAGCTGTGGCCATGCTTTGAGCCAGGGAGAAGGAAGTGACTTCTACCCAGCATGTAACTGGGGGCTGGTCCCCCGAGTTACAGCTCCTGCATGAGAGCTTTGAGTTGATTGACTCCACGCCATGGGGCCACACCTGCCCAGACTCACTTTGGCAGCCCAGTAAAGCTGGGAGGATATGGGAGTCCTGGCAGGTGTAACTGATTATAGGAGGAGTCAGAAATGGGGCTGCAAAGGAGGACTGGTGTAGAGATTTAAACGCAGATGCGGCAGCCATTGAAAGGGGAGAGCCATATGGTTTGGGGCAGAATGAGGACCCTCTCTTGCCCAGGTGGGAGAGAGAGCCACACAGTTTTAGCAGAGTGGGGACTCCTGCAGCTAGGTGAAGAAGAAAGACACCCACTTTTGGTGGAGTGCAGACCCCTGCAGCTTTGGTAGAAGAGGCCCACGTGGCTTTGGGATGCTCCCTTTGGCCGCGTCGCCTAAGAAGCAAGAGAGACTTTGCCTGGAAAAATAGGTACAAAGAACTCTTTGCCAGTAGACTATGAGAAAGTGCCACATAACTTTGGAGTAATTAGATTTTGCCTGGATAGTGACACAGCTGATGGTGCCTGCAGCCTGAAACACAGTCGTGTGCTTCTTTTCCTGAGATACGGTACCCCAAATTAGGGCAGGGGGAGAAGGAAGTGCTGTGGGTGTCTGTGGGTATCCTAAAGGACTTTGATATTTTAATGGGGACATTGGGTCACTACTTTAAGTCTGTACAGCTTTAAATAAACTTTTCCTTTCCTTTTCACAAATCTCTGTCATTGAGAGATGTGTTTCCTCTGGCACTGGACAGACAAGCCCCGTAGGTATTAGTATACTGTCCTTGGGAAGGGCCCCTGTTGTTCTGTAGCAGTTTTTGGCATCCCTAGGTGGGCCAAGTATTGCCCCCACCCTTGGACCTCTGCTCGGTAGCATCCTGACCTATGGCAAGGGATAGTGGTTTGAGGTTCAAAGGGGAAAAAAGGAATTCACAGAAAAAGGAGAGGAGCAACTGTTTGACCTTCCATGCAGTAAGTCTCCCAGATAAAAAAGTTATTTCTTAGAATAGCTCCTCTTTCTGGTACAGATGTCCTTTCTAAATTATTTTAAGTTGCTAAAGGGAGGTAAAACACTTTCCCTAAGTCTGCAGGTTCTACCTTGCCTCCAACTTCTCTTACCAAAGTGGCCTATTTGGGGTGGCACACCCTGCTCTGCTTCACACTTATGCTGAAATAGCATCAGTGATTCTATTTTTGGACAACCAATCTGTTTCCCATTCTTCCCCTATTACTTGTATACCAGAATGGCATTTCAAAGTTTAGAAAGAAAAAAAAGGTAGTTTATATTCTAGAGTTTTGTTTTTCTTTTATCGTTGTGCATTTAGTTGAGAAAAAGGTAGTTCATGTTTTAGAGGGTTTTTTTCTCTCTTTTATTGTTGCAAATTATTCATTGTGGCATTCAATGACTAGTTGCTGAGAATCAACTGTGTCACGGCACTTTGTTCTCTGGGGAAACAACTCTGAGGAAGAGACATGAGGTCTGTGTTATTACTGAATTTTAGCCGGTGAGGAATCAGATATTCATAAATTAATAGTGGGATCTGGAGTTATGAGAGTATACCAGGAAACCTGAGGATCAGAAATGGTTTCTTTGAGAATTGGTTTCTTTTAGCACAAGGTAAAATCTAAAGACAATGTAAATGAATGACAGGTTGAATGTAAAGATTAGAAACAAAAAATAGGACAATATGAAGAGGTCTAGCGGTAGCTCAGGATTTTGTATACAGTGATTAAGAAAGAGGACACAAATCTGTCTGGAATGCTGAGAGCAAGTAAGAACATGGAAATAGATGAGACTGGAGAGGAAGGAGAAGGCTATTATCATTTAGGACCTTGTAGGTCATATATTTTGGTTTTTATCTTAAAACTATATGCAAATGGTATAGACCATAAAAATACTTTTTATGCTAAAAGCAATGGCAAAATATTAAAAGGTAAGTGTGTTTTTATTTGTAAAAATTATTGTGGTTAAATATAGAAGATTAAACTAAAGAGTGTGGCAAGACTGCCTGTAAGAAGAACAGTTAAAACAATTTTGATTAGCTAAGAGATTATATTAGTATGATGACAACAAGGATTGAGAGAAGAAGGTGGATATGAGTTTGTCTGTTTTCTGTAGGAATTAAACTCAGGATTTATTGATGAATTCAGCATAGGAAAGTGAGGGAGATGGGCAGGCTCAAAGGTTACCCAGGTTTCTGAATTATGCAAATGGTGCAAAACTGTGCCATTCACTAAACTAATACACACTGGAAGAGGCCAGCTGTTGCCTGGGAGTAGCACCTGAATTTTGACTTGTGATGTTACATTAAAGGCACCTTTCGAATTGCTAGCGCCTGTGTTGTCTGAGCAGGAAATATGATATGCAAGTCATTCTCATATAAAATTGTCATATTAGTATGGGGGGGGAAGTAAATGGTTTTGAAATTTTACTGAAAACATGCTGGCCTTAAAAGGAAGTTTTGAGAATAGGCTAACATAAGAAGGTTTTCCTGGCTGTTCTCTCTTCCAGGTAAGGAATGAACATCTCTGAACAATTCTGAATTGTTGCCTTTGTGTGCCCTGTCTGTCCACACTCATAAGCTTTAGGCAGCCGTAGTAAGGACGATGTATCATAGGTTCAGTGCCTCTGAAACCAGGCATTATTTATCTTTTCCATCTTCTTTTTGGTTTTAACTTTGACCTGTTGTATGAGGTTATTTTTAGCTCGATAACAAATTCAAAAAAATAAGTTACACTGAGCATTCAAGTATTTGTATTCATATCTTGTGGTTTAAAACAAATTGGATGTGAGACTCAGGTAGGGACCTAAGCAGTTAGAAATTTGAGTCATGGAAAACAATAAAATTGTGATTAAACCAAAACAGTCAAGGGTGAAATTAAATAGATTAAGGAAGTCAATTTCCAAGGTACAAGTGTCATCAGCTAACCTGTGTTTTCTGTGGTAGATTATCCATGTACCATAGAGAACAGAATCACCAGGCCCCCAAATTGCTTTTTAGTCTTCACTTTGATCTTCATCTGGATATTTTGCATACTTAATAGTCCCTGGCTATTTCATCCATAATTACTTTTTTCAAAATAATTCTGAATATACTAGTTATTAAACATTTTTGTGCATTTTAAAACTAATTAATTATACTTTCATGAATGCATCATTTCAAAATAAACACTGGGTGTTATGAACAATGTTATTAATAGGTTATTTTTATGCATCTGACTAATCTCTCTTCATTAATGTTGTGAATCTTTAAAGAATTAATTATGTTTGGTGGATCCAGAATAGGTAAAGTATTTATTGGACATGAAAACATTTTATTGGGGGATTTGGAACCTGCTGGATCAGTAAAGCTTAGTGGAAGTCATCTAGAAGGGTCTGACTGGGAGGAAATGTAGCTGAGCCTTTGTTCCTGGGCTGTTTCCACTGGTGAATGAAGAATGAGAACAGACTTCTGAGTAGCTCCCATGGGGGTGTTTATAGGAGCTTGTAGCTGGGCAGACGGTGGTTCAGGGAAAGTTCAGCAAACCTTCAGGACTAACTCTTGCCAGGTTCTGAGGTTATTGAGGTGAATGTGACACATACTTGGTCTAAAGGAGTTGTGAGGAAGATACAATATTTTCCAGAGGAGTGTACTGTGTACTGCAGAAATACAAAGGAGAGACATTTAGTCTACTACAAGTGTCCATCCTGTGGCCTGATGGCTTTGAATGCAGCCCAACACAAAATTGTAAATTTACTTATAACATTATGAGAATTTTTACGATTACATGTGGCGATGTATTTAATGTGTGGCCCAAGACAACTCTTCTTCCAGGGTGGCCCGGGGATGCCAAAAGTCAGATACCCCTGGGCCATAGGCTAAGAAGAAAGAAGCTTTTTCAGGAAGAAGTGGTGCTTTGCCAGATTCTTGAAAGAGAAATAGAAGTCAACTGGGGAAATCAGAAAAGGAAGTTTCAGTAAATGGCACTGCAAACATGAACTTGGTTTATGATGGCTGGAGAATGAACTATGGAGTGGAAACGGTAAAGGAGTTAGGAAGGGCTGAGGTATGGGGAGTTGAACTTGGATTAGCTGTATAAAGGAAGTGTGCCCATAAATTTTATAGTAACCAACTGGAAAACATTTTAACTATTTGTATCCAACTTTCTCTTTTATTTCTCCTTTATCCTGCTTGCTCCAAAAAGTCATTGATTATATATCTGTACCTCTACCAATATTCATATACAAATATACAACTTCTTTTTACTATCTTAAATGATGATGCTCTTAACTAAGGCAGTAGCCTGAATAGTCCTAAAAAGTTACTTTTGTCTGAAATACAAATGGGAGATATGTTTGGTAATTTAAGAATTTCTTCTAGTAAGAAGTGTTCAGAATTTATTTACTCTTTCCTCACAAATTATCTCTGCCTCCTGGCTATCCCATTTCCACTCCCATATGTATTTTCCTTTTTAATCTAATCACTTGTGTTGTTAGTGAGTTTCTTAAATGATTCCACATACACCACATTGTACTAAACCTGTATTGTTGCTTTTATCTATGTTCTAATCTTCCCCCCCTGAGATCCTTGAAATAAGGAATTGTTGATTTTGATTCCAATCTTTAGCACATAGTAGTTTCAATAGTAACTCATGTACAGTTTGACTCAATAAATACTTGTTGAGTGCAAAATAGAATAAGAAACTAGGTAAATAAAATATTATAAAAACATGGAAGAAAAGATAAGTTCTGATTGAGGTTTGGGTGAGTTTTCATGGTAGAGGTGAAATCTATTTTCACCAACAGAAGCAGATATCTGCCAGGCAGGTGTAGAGACAGAAATTAATCTAGGTCATGAAACTTTCCAAAAAATACAAGGCATATTCCAGCATGAGTAAGGTATCTGATGTGACAGGAGGCCATAGTGCTTAATTCCAAAGGATGTGGAGACCATAACATCCTTTGAAATGTTATCCCAAATGATTTAGTTCAGAAAATCTTTAAATGATGAAACACTTTTGTTTTTGTGCCAATAAATACCATTATTTTACCTCGGATTTGAGTGCCAAAAATAATTTTTATGGAACAAAAATGGATGAAATATGAAAACAAATTCTGGGAGATAGGTGAGGAAACCATTGAAAAAGTGACATATAGTGAGCAGCTGTGCTATATTAGGAGAGGGGTGAGGAAGAGGAGATAGTGTTATGAGTACCACATATTTTAGATCCAAAAATGTTGTTTCTTGGCTTGAATATTGACAAGGGTGAAAGATTGTAGATCTCTGTGATTTTAAGCTTTATTTGAGAGGGCACGTACCGTACAGTATAGAATAGTTCTTGTCAAAGTCTTTAGTATTCATGCCCATGTGCATAATAAATAGAATTGTCATAAATAAATAAACAATAAACCTTGGAATCATCTCCCAATTAACACCTATGCTGGGGTGGCTTTAGGTCAATTTAATTTATGCTGCTGTCACAGGAATGCCCCCAAGTAAGTTTACCTGCAGAACACACCCCTATCAGGATCACCAGTACCTCCTAGGAGATTGCTGTATGTCTCTGAAGTCAACATTTGACATCTCGCAAGCAAAGCCTTCACATTTTAATTATCATGAATATCAAAGCTTATGATACAATTTGTATGTTTATTATCCTGAGATCCTTGGCAGCGAATTAGTATTGTTTGAAGTAGTGAATTAGCCTTCAGTACTGATTGGCAGGCACTATTTTTGAGGTTTGCTCAACATAGAATAATAGACTATTGCTAAATAATTTGTATTTACTTATTATAAGAAACATATACATATATTGTATATCATTTCCAAGGGGCATATGTTTTCAAGTTAAGGTGTTAATATTATAATATAATTTCAGGTTTGTTATAAGGATTTGACATATTTTCCTCAAATTATTTGGCGATATATCTGCTATTATATGATGCTATTTGTATCTGTAAATTCTTGCTAAATGTATACATGTATTCTTTCTTCCTTTCCTTCTTTCATTTTTCTGATCTGCTTCCATTGATGACTCTATACTTTTGACTCCAGACTGGCAATATGAGGGTAAGATGACAAAAATAAAAATTCCAAACAACCTCATGAGCATCGCTTGTCTGTCTTTGTTTTATTCTCTTTAGAATATTGTTAACATTTTATTAACTCTTTTTAATTAGACTCTTGATCACAATTAAAACCCAATTATGTTTGTTTCTGTTGTAAAGCTTTAATTACAACTTATCCTTGTTAATCATTTCTTTATATTATTTCTTTGGGTTAAGTTACCATCCCATTATCTCTGTGCTGAAGAACTTTTGCTCTCCCATGGTCTATGCTGGTGTTTTCTCAGTAATATTTGAATAGTTTCATGATATACAAAGTGACTGTGTTATGACATAGTAAGCAATCTCTGTGGCTCATGAATTTTTTAATAAAAAGTTGTTAAAAGTAATGATGCATAATTTGATTGTACAATTTTTCATTTTAAGTGTCAATATACATCTCAATGAATTTGATCTCAGAGTGAGTGCTCCTGTAGTTGTGACTTCTTACCCTTGGTTGTTTTCTCTCTTTAGATTGCAAACTAGCCAGGGGAGGACCGCCAGCTACCATAGTTGCTATCGATGAAGAGAGTCGGAATGGTGAGTGAGCTTTCTGTTTTACAAGTGACTTATCTAAGAGGGATTTCTTCTCATTTCAATGCTCTATTTGTTATGTGTGGAAGTACTAAATGAAAGTGTCAACCCAAACTCACAAATAGCTCCCCTTGAATTTCTCCCTGAGACGAGTTTAAATATGCCATGTTCGGGTATTGCTTTACTTGGAGTATATTATGAGAAACTAGATAGTGGCTTAGTTTTGATTGTGAAGAAGTCATTTGATTCATTTCAGTCAAGGAATGCATCCAGACACTGGCTGCAATTTTTCTTTGTCAATAGGTAGAGTTGACTATTATGCATAAAACCACTTAGTCATCTAACTGAAATACATTACATTCGTCCAAAGAAGTGAACTACAAGGTAAGTCTTACACTGCTAACTTAAATTGGCTAAAATCTGTTATGGATCAGGATCTGTAGTTTATTAGACATAACGATTAAGCAATGGTTAAAGAGAAAACTGAAAGTTCATGGGAACAAAGACTGACAGAAAGTGTAGAGCACATCAAAAAATATGAATTTTCACATGGATTGTTTGCCATGATTAATAACTAATACCAAATTCATATTAAGGTCTTTAAAAGGATAAAGGTCCTCATCAAAACAAAAATAAATATAATTAGAACTTTTTTCACAACACTTTTTTAGCATCCCTAAACTTTAATATACAAATATTTAAAGATTATCCTCTACTAGGTAGTCATGAAATAATACTTTCTCTTGACTGCTGGTTTCTAGTTCAAACCATTCTAATTATGGGAGTGTTCTCTGTGGCTTATTTTGTCTACTAATTCTATAATGAACCTTTCATTCCTCTTGTTTGATTTGTAATTTCTGTCTGTTCTAAGCATTGTGTTTTCCAAATTAACATATTTTTAAAATGAATTGTCAAATATACAAGAACAGAATTTTTCATAGAATTCAACCTACATATATTTTGAAAACTTCCATAATATACATAATATCTGTATTGTTCACTTTATTATGAATTTATTGTTTAGCATTAAAAATATCCCTTTACTTTTTTGAAGAATCGGAATATATTTTTTCCACATCCTTTAGAATGGGTTAAAAAATGTCGGCAGCTTTGCTGACCTCTGTTTAAACAAATTTAAATATTATACTAAAATCTAGCAACTTTAAAAATGACAAAAATTTGAGTTTTTTTAATTTGTAAAATGTCATTATTAAGCATATATTGAGCAAATTCGATATAAGCTCTGAATGTGTCTGCAGAAAAGGAAACATATATAAAATACTATACCAGAAAAAACTTTCTGCCTCACATGTACAATTATGGCTTATTTATGGTTGACTATTTTTCTGTGAACAAATCTGTATTTTCTAAATGTTCTACAATGAAAACAGTTTGATTTTTAAACCAGAAATATTTTTTAAAAGACAGAAGACCAAACTATATTTTATTTCTATTGTTCACCAACTTCCTTGAATGTATAAGCTGAGCTGAGCTAAAGCATCAAATTTAAATACATAATTTTGTTTTAATGTGTGATTCTATACAGAACTTATTCTACCAACATGGTAACTATAGTCCTGAATATAATGATATTTTATCTCCTGTTATGTTGATTAGATCCCACTTTTCACAGGATCTCAGGAACTCTATAAGGACGTTGCCTGTATAGTGGCATATTGTAAAAGCTCAATGTTTTAGTTTTAGAAGAATGTGACATGATACAGTGCAGTAACTTGCCCTTTAATTGGCATATTTTAAAGAAACTGCTAACTACTCAGAATGCTGCCAAAGTTATCTGAGTGTATCATAAAAAGTATAAATAACCAATTCAGAGACTAAATGGTTTACATTTCTCTTTTACATTAAATTTCTGATATAGGGTGATCAAATGGACCTCTGCCAGATATTATAATGCAGTGTGTAATCATCCTTATCTTAAAAGTCCAAAGGAAACAATACATGAAAATATCATTAT
Source organism: Sturnira hondurensis (assembly GCF_014824575.4). Classification (NCBI taxonomy): domain Eukaryota; kingdom Metazoa; phylum Chordata; class Mammalia; order Chiroptera; family Phyllostomidae; genus Sturnira; species Sturnira hondurensis. Next base: position 1,007,931 of record NW_028089315.1, read on the forward strand.
ATAATTTTTTTAGGCAATCTAAGAAATGTCCTAATAAATCAATCTAGTACTGCTCTTAAAGTCTCTTGATTTCCTTTTTTGGCGTTTTAAATGGTAGTAATAAAACACGTGGATTTCTTAGTCTACCAGTATAATAAACACTCATTTTTAAAGGCCCCAGGGCTTCTTAAAAGTATGTCATAGCAAATAATTTTTTAGGCTTAAGTAGTAAGTTTATTGGGTGTCAACTTGCCTTCATCTTGCTCTATTGTTTTTTACTACTAAATAATTGTATTGATAAATATATTCTCTACTAAAGTATAGCTTTTAAATAATTCAGTTTTTTAAAATATACTTGACTTTTTCATAAAAATCATTGAGGTACACTTATAGATTTGCCATGACTTGTAACATGCATCTGCATCTTTCAACACTTTTATGCCCTGTAGGATGGCAGTAATTTCTCTTTTTGTGAATATGTGTGCTACATGCACTTGCACATAGGTAAATGTTTGAAACAGTTAAAAAATTAAGAGGTGGAGATTTATAAACTTCATTATCCTGAGTCCTATTAGATTTTCCCCCTCATTGATCATTTTCTTCAGCAGTGTATTGATAATAGATTCACTATATCATCCTTGGTCTCAACCAAGAGTTCGTTTTTTAAAAAATTACTCTTTTATCTATTATGCTATTACAGTTGTCCCAATTTTTCTACCTTTGCCCCCACCTCCACCCAGCACCCTCACTTCATCAGGCAATACCCCAACATTTTTCATGTCCATTTTCTATATTGTAGTTTATATTCTCATGGCTATTCTGTAACTACCTATTTGTGCTTCTTAATCCCCTCACCTCTTCACCCATTCCCCCATATACCCCTCCCATCTGGCAACCATCAAAATGCTCTCTGTATTCATGGTTCTGTCTCTGTTCTTTTTGTTTACTCATTTTTTAGATTCAATTTGAATTGATAGATACATATTTTTTGCTATTTTATTGTTTATAATTTTGATCTTTTTTTCTTAAATAAGTCCCTCTAACATTCCATATTCTAATGATTTGATAATGGTGAACTCCTTTAGTTTTTTCTTGTCTGGAAAGTTCTTTATCTGCCCTTCATTTCTAAATGATATCTTTTCTGGGTACAGCAATCTTGTCTGTAGGTCTCTGCTCTTCATGACTTTAAATATGTCTTGCCAATCCCTTCCAGCCTCTTTAAAGCTTCTTTTGAGAAGTCAGCTGACAGTCTTATGGGAGCTTCTCTGTAGGTAACTGTTTTTTCTCTTTCTGTTTATTTTTATTTTTATTTTTTTATTTAATTGTTGTTCAAGTACAGTTTTCTTTTACTCCCATCCAAGCCCTCTTTCTGCTTTTAAGATTCTCCCCTTATCTTGAATTTTGTCTTGGAGTGGGCCACTTTGCATCAATCTTTTTAAAAAGACTTTATTTATTTATTTTAGAGAGAGGGAAAAGGAGGGAGAAAAACTTCAAAATGTGTGGCTGCCTCTCATGTGCCCCCTACTGGGGAACTGGCCTGCAACCCAGGCTTGTGCCCTGCCTGGGAATCAAACCTGTAATTCTTGGATTCTCAGGCTGGCACTCAATCCACTGAGCCGCACCAACCAATGCTGCATCCATCTTGTTTGGAACACTGTGTTCCCCGGCCTGGCATGTTTATTTTCTTCACTGAATTAGAGAGGTTTCATTCATTATATTTTCAAATAGATTTTTAATTTTTTGTTCTTTCTCTTCTTCTGGCATCCCTATGATGTGAATGTTGGAGCTTTTGAAGTTGTCCCAGAGACTGCTTATACTATCATCATTTTGGGGGACTTTTTCCCCTTCTTTTTCTAATTGGTTGTTTTTTGCTTCCTTATGTTCCTAAACATTGATTTGAGTCTTGACTTTACCTACTCTACTGTTGATTCTCTGTAAATGTTATTTATCTCAATTATTATATTCTGAATCTGACTGAATCTGGATCTTCATTTCTGACTGGATCTTTTTTTATGCTGTTGAATTCTCAGTAAATTCCTTGAGCATTCTTATAACAGGTGTCTTAAGCTCTACATCTGATAGATTGCTTATCTCCATTTTTTTTAGCTCTTTTTCTGGAGTTTTGATCAGTTCTTTCATTTGAGCCATGTTTCTTTGCCTACTCAATTTCTCAGCCTCCCTATTTGTTTATGTGTATTAGATAGAACTGTTTTGACTCAATGTCTTGGTAGTGTGGACAAATGTAGTAGGTGTCCTGTAGGGTCCAGTGGCACAGCCTCCCCTCTCACCCAAGGTGGGCACTTGGTGCACCCTTTTTGTGGGCTGAATGCACACTCCTCTTAAAGTTGAGCCTTGGTTGTTACTGGCAGGTCAATGGGAGGGATTTATCCAGGCCAGTCAACTACAAGGATTGTCCGTGATCTCTTACCATAAACCTCTCCCCTCTGTGGAGGATCAACTGTGCAGGGGCAGGGTGGAGGTCTCTGAAGTGGTCTGTACCTGGCCCTGGGTTTTCCTGTGTGGCGAAGGTGAAGGTCAGCTCCAACTTGTATTTTGCTGGGGGCACCTTGTCTGAGCTCTAAAGCAATCTGAGATGGATGCTACTTTGTGCTATGCTTGGAGATTCCCAGGGAAAACCAAAATCTAGGCTGGCTGTTGCTAGTGTGCGCCTGGGTCTCCCTGAGACCAGCTGTTGCTTGTTTGAGAGGATTTAGGAAGTTTTGAAGCATGAGCCAAGACTAGCCATTCATATGGAAAAGCAGTTTGGGTGGATGCCTAAATTGGGTGGGGTGGAGTCTCTGAGGATCTCCAAGGTGGGTCAAAGAGTATTAGACAGGTTGGTAGAGTCTCAGATATGGCACCAGCTTGCCGGTTCTGTGTGGGGAGAGCTTAGAAAAGAAACAATGGCCTCTGCTCATCTTGATGCCAGGCATTTCAGTTTCTCCCTGTATGCCACTGGGGCCTTTTAAGCTGCTCCCAGGCGCTGGAGCTCAGAGGGAGTAAGTCTGAGTTGGTATGTCTGTCCTGGGTGAGTTCTTTAAGAGGAACTGCTTGGGGCTCCAGCAATTTCCTCCACTGATTCAATTCCCACTGTTTTTTTCCAGCCCTGGTTGTGGGGATTTATCTTCCCAGCACTAGAACCCTGGGTTGGGTGGCCTGGTGTGGGGCTGGGACTCCTCAATCCCAAGATACCCTTCCAAATTTTTATCTGCCATACATGAGTGAGGGACCAGCCCATTCTGCATCTGTGCCCCTTCTACCAATCTGGATAAATACAGTTTTTTTTCATTCCATAGTTGTCAGGCTTCTATTCAACTTGATTTCTGGTGGTCCTGGTGGTTCTGAGCTGTTCTATATTTTGGTTGTAACTTTGATGTGGTTGTGTGGAGAGGCAAGCCATGTCTTAAGTTTATTTTCATTACAACTACCAGAGAAAGCAAGTTTCTGTTGTAAGGGCACAAATTCAACACATAAAAAGATATATGTTGGTTCCTGAAAACTATCAGAAAGCACTTGGGCTAATATATAGAACATGTTTAGTGGATAATTACACTTAAAAGGGGGAATATATACAGAGAAACTGACTTACAACATATCATCTCATTAAATAAAATGAGAATTTTCAAAAATTCTTTCTGGAAAATCCAAATCCTGCATGTGGATGGGTATAGCAAGTTTATTCATAATTGCTAAAAATTGGAAGCAAGCAAGATGTCTTTCAGCAAGTGAATGGATAAATACAATGTAGTACATCCAGACAAATTCAGTGCTTAAAAAAAGCTATCAACCAATGAAAAGACTTGGAAGAAATTTAAATATCTAATTACCAAGTGAAAGAAGTCAATCTGAAAAGGCTGTACACTACTACATACTGTATAATCCCAGTATGTGAATCTATGGTAAAAGAAAATGATGGATAAAATAAAAAAAGATCAATATTGCTAGGGGTGGGCAAGGAAAAAATGAGTAGACAGAGCACAGAGGATTTCTAGGGTAGAGAAAATATTCTGCATTCAAATGATGGCTATGTCATCATACATGTGTAAAACTTACTGCATGCATAACACCAAGAGTGAAACCTAAGGTAAACTGTAGATGCTGGGTGACTATGATATGTCAGTGCGGGGTTGACTTGCATTGTCAGCCCAAACGTTCCATTCCAGTGAGTGGTGTTGATAACGGGACAGGCTAACCTGTGTAGGGGCAAAGGGTATATGAAAAGTCTTGGTATCTTTACTTCACTTTTTTAGTGAACCTAAAGCTGCTCTAAAAATGAAGTCTTAAAATAATCTATCTGGGAATATATGTTCTAGTTTCACGGGATTCTGAGCTGCTGATGGCATTGAGTTTTTACTGGAAGGAGCAAGGCCGGGAGCAGTTACAAGGGAACAATTTACAGCCTGCTCTGAGTGCCTGCCAAATCAGAGTCCTGGCTGCTTTACAGCCACGATGGACTGACATTCAAACAAGCCTGGGAACAAGTGGTTCTCACTGATTCTCAGAATTGGATAAATACACAGGCAGTGTTGAGTCAAGGGGATCAGATATTGTTTTAGTTATGGCTTGAACACAACACTATGATTATACAGAATTGGACAGGTTCAGAGGTGAAAGGGTATCACTATGTGAGAGATTAGAAGGTCCATTCTAAATGGCCTTTATGGATGTAATATTAAGAAGCTATTGTGTGTTCACAGCAAATTTGAGAAATTAAAGATGATGTTGAGTGTCTTCACAATTTGAAGGCAGCTGCCAATAAACAGTGCCAGAGCCAATTGAATAAAAATGTTTTCCTGCCCTTATTAGGGCAATTTCCAGGGCCAAAGTGGGAACTGATATGAATATTATAGACCCTTCCTTACGTGCTTCCAGGGAGATAGAGGAGGTGGTATAAAGAAACAATGCATTCATTTGGTCATTCCTTCCCTGGAGTTTCTGTGGGTCATACAGCTAGGAGGGGGAGGGGAGGAATACAGAGGTTGGATTTTCATTTGAAACAGTTATTAAGGGATATTAGAAGTTGCTCCTGTCAGCCTTTTCCTTCCATTGTCGAAATCACTAGGCTTGGCAGAGGAGTATATTAAACTTTTACGTTGACATATTTTATTCTTTATAGTTGCCAATTCTGTATCTCTCTGATTTATAGTAAGGAGTTAGCCAAACTCTGCCCTGCAGACCTCTAAGAAGTCCCCAGTAGAGTGACTCACAGTGCTAGTAAAAGAGGCCATGTACTGTTGGGAATAAAACAGATTTTAAATAACCAGCATGTCTTCATGAATATTCCCATGGTTCAAAGAGAGATGTGATACAATTTTTTCACATATAAGTTTTCACAATCCTCCCCTTTTTTAATCTTTATTCTGCTTGTTCATTCCCTAAAGAAAGCGAGATTTAAAGTAGCTGAACAGTTTTTCAAGAAGAGCAATCAGAGTAAACAAAGGTTAGACTATAGAGTAGAAGACATAGGTTAGAGTCAAATATCAGAGTAGATGACTAGAACCTTTGACGATGATGACAAGATGACAAGACTGCATCAGATATTGGGAAGAAAAGGAACTGAGGAACCAAATTGGCAAGTATCAAGCGACCTAGGTGACAGTGTTCCTCTGGGGCAAAGTGAAAAGATCGAGGGTATGACCAACAGGTTGAAGGTGCTAGGTATGCATAGTAGGTGGAAAAATGTTCCAGTACTAGTTGCCATAGACACAGTCCTTGCTTATGTAAATATTTGAGAGAAATATTATTAAAGGTTGAAATTCTTATCTGGACTGGTCCTTATGCCATGCTTCTTGTTTGTTTGTTTATTTGTTTGTTTGTTTTTCTCCAATGTGTCTGAACTAGAATACCTGTTTAAGACTTCCTGAATTTCATTCTCTTTCTCTCTCTCTCCCTCTCTCTCTCCCTCTCTCTCACTCTCTCTCTCTCTCTCATTTTATGATAAGTATTCTGGTTGTTTCAAATAAAGCACATAACAAAGTGTGTCCAGATAATTTATGTATTAAATAAAATATGAGAGACAGGATAGAATCTTACATATTAAGCTTTTGAAAAAACATACAGAACTTAACTCATAAAAATAAAAGGAAGAGGGAAATCTGGTATATATTTCTTTTGGGAAGGATAGTTCTAAATGTTTGGTTTAAAAAATTGCTTTCTAAAAGCACTTTTGGGGCCCTGGCTGGCATAGTTCTGTGGACTGAGCGCGGGCGGGCCTGTGAACCAGAGGATCACGGTTCGATTCCCAGTCAGGGCACATGCCTGGGTTGCAGGCGGGTTCCTTGCAGGCTAACTACCAGCAGGGGATGCACAAAAGGCAACCATACATTGATGTTTCTCTCCCTCTCTCCTTCCCCTCTAAAGATAAATAAATAAATAAAATCTTTTAAAAAAAAAAGATTACTCTCCTTAAAAAAAAAAAGCACTTTTGTTTCACCTCTATTCTCCATCATTGTTTTATTGCTAACATAAATAGTATTTGTCATTTTCTTTGATAGTTTTCATTAAGAAATCTCAGAATAACTCTACATCTGAGATGTAGATAAATAAAAAGGAAATTTTAAGACAAATAAAATAATATATGGTTTTATGCAGTAGGCTACACATGTGTAGAACACATGTGCACATGTGCAACTCTACTATACAAGTGCTATAAAGAGTAAGGTAGATTAGCCCTGGATGGTGTAGCTCAGTGGATTGAGCGTGGGCCTGCGAACCACATGATCGAGGTTCAATTCCCGCTCAGGGTGTATGCCTGGGTTGCAGGCCAGTTCCCAGCAGGGGACTCACGGCAATTGATATTTCTCTCCTTCCCTTCCTCTCTAAAGATAAATAAATAAAATATTTTAAAAAAGAGTAAGGTAAATTAATAGATGACTGTGCAAGTATATAAAATATTAAAACTTATTTTAATATTGGTCTTAATATTTTTGTATTAATCTTTACTAATCCTTTGTACAAGGTTATATAAGATTATCAGTGCTGACATCAAGTGAATGACCTTTTGCTAAATGTAGTAGTTTTGTTTTTCTAAATAAATAAAAAATAATGTATGTTCCTTTGTTCAATAATTTTATAACATCATAACTAGATTCTAACTACCAAAATATTAAATCTTGTTATAAGACATTAAAGTCCTTCTGGCTAAATTGCTTATGGACATTGCATAGGGGAAAAATCATGACTCCATTTTTTTTTTGTCATTTTATTGTTTACTTTTCCAAATCATCATCAAGTCACATTGGGTTATTCAGTGAAAAGTATGATACACATTGATGAGGAAATAGAACTTTTCCAATAAGTTATGAAGGAGTTAAATGATGCTATCCAAGATATACCAGCCAATATTAGACCTAAATTGCTTTTAAAAACCCATGTCCAATCTTCATATGTTTTAAACCTCTTATTGCTGTGGCTGTAAGACAGCTGTTAGAGTGGAAAAGATTCAGCTCTGCTTATTGCTGCTAAAACTGTATATGCAGGGGTGCATTCTGCTTCTTTTCATTTGTGCCAAAGAATCATTTTCTAAAAGGTCAGCAACTGTACTCTTCTGAATCTATAACTCTGAATTGATAAGTAAATAGAAAAGTTTCTAAGTATTAACAAAATAGGAGGATATTAATTTCCTCAAGTCATCTATAATTTTACTGATATATAATCATATATTTAGTTTATGATATTTCTTTGTTTATTAACTATCACTAGATATATAACAAGATTGCTGAAGCTAATGAAATGATCATAAAACAAGGAGCAAAAGCAGTTGACAAGGCAGACAGAAGGCAAAAAAGACAGCAAGCTAGGGCATTTTATACAACTCTAAAAGTTAGTGACCCCTCATTTACTGTCTAAATTTCAGAAAGCCAATGTTATTAACAATAATGAAGAGATTCAGTCATGCAAAATAACCCTTGGTTTATAACAAATTAAAAACATAACTAAGAAAAGACATTCTATTCTAATTGTACTTTTTATTTTTGCTTAAATCCTATATTGTAATCTTATGTCCAATAGGAATAAATATGAATTACATAGAATTAAACTATGTCACAATCACACAAAAATGTAATCATAAATGATGTTAAAATAAAGATTTTTTTCTATTGAAAGAATAACTAAATTATAAGTTATTAAAGCAAATAACTGAAGCTAGTATTGATTTTATTTGCAAAAACTGTTGGAACATGGACCATGGGCCTTGGAGGGCAGAGAAGGAGGGCAGGCATATTAGCTTTTTTTCACTTGTAATCATATATTGAATAGCAAAGAGAATCCTATAATTTTTGTCAGAATAACAGAAAATTCTGGACATTAAAGATGAGTCCTTCTCATTTAAATGTCGATTCCTTTTACAAGTCAAACAAGGCATAACTGTGTATCTCCTGTGGTCTGCAGGCCACCAGAATTCTGATTTCTGATTCAGGCAACAGATGTGATAGAATTAGGAATGATGTAAAAGACAAAGGTCATTCCCAATGGGGAACAGAGTGTCCATAAGGAGACAAATTTTAAGGAACAAGGGGTCTTGGCTTTGATTTATTTATTTATTTATTTATTTATTTATTTGCATAGCCAACACATTTTTTACTTCTAGTTACATAATTCTTTAGTTTAGTTGGGGAGTGAATCCCTGATGGAAATTATTTTATAGCTTATGGATGGAAGAGACACCAAAGTTCAATTACTGGTGTTAAAATAAAGCTCCTGGGAGTTTCTTCTGTCCAGAACCTTTCTTAATCAGTGTCTCTACCTGCTCATCCTCTGAATGCTCTCTTGAGTTTTTAGATCCCAGAATTCCCCTGCCCCCGAAAGACTCTCTTTCCCAAAATGCCACTTTAGCACGAATGGTTCCATCACTATCACTTCTGCTACTCATGATCAGATATTGGCTAGATTATTAATCTTTCTTGTTGGGGCAATAGGACTAAGAGCTTTATTCCCTGTTAGGACACTAGAAATCTGAAACAGGCCACTATAACTTTTGAACAGAGCAATCAGCAGTGTGATGGCTTTGACAATTACTGGATGACAACAATAATCCCCAGGTCACTTGAAACTTCCTTGAACTTAAAATACCTCCTATAACAGTTTTCAAAACAAATAGTCAAATGTCACATATTTCTAACAGAAATTGCTAATCTAATTCAATTAAATATGCTTATATGTGTGCTAGATGGATTAATACATATGGAAGCACTTAGTATCATTTCATCTATAGCTACTTTCTAAAACTGTGAAGTATTCACTACGGCTAGCATCTATTTATATTCATATCAGGTGGTACAGTTTAAGCGAATCGTTCATGCTTATACCTTAGAACAAATAAAAGTGAATCTCTTCATTGCACTCAATAAAAGAAGGTTTGAAGAATTGCCATAGCTATGCATTCTTAAGCTACACTCAGCTTGCTTTACATACAAATGGATATTAAACAGAATGTGGGGATATGATAATATGCTAAAGGTGCTTTCTTGTCAACCCCTTCAGTATCAGTCTTCATTTTTGTTTTCTAGAGTCTGCAGTTTGCCAGACGGTACTTTTTGTATCTCAAGTCTTAAGTGCTGGCCAGGTGACACAGAACTCTCCTTAACTCAAGGCACCTAGGAAACAAGGCTCTTTCCATTATAATAATTTTAAACTATAATCTTTTACCTAATATTGTCCTTCCTATTATTTTTCTACTTCTTTGTTTGCTTTTAAAATTTGCAAATATGCAAAACAGTGATTTGAATAGTCAGACTTGTGTGCATTGAGAAGGTTGCATGTTAAAAACGGTTCTGAGTAGGAAAGGAATAGCTACCAGTCGGGGCTGACTAGGAAAATTGTCCTTTCCAGTTCCTGTCTTCTACTTTACAATAAAACAGCTGTGTTTAAAGGTAAAAGGAAACCACCTGACTACAATTCTCTCATTCCTTATTGGAAACCACCTCTGACATGCCCACATAATTGTTTCAGTTGTTATTTCAGTCAGTCACTCAATTATTTAAGCAATATTTAAATATTTATTTAGTCATTTCTTTAAGATACACTTACTGACACTTCCCATTCTGTGAGGCCCTATTCTAAAAATGGAGGATGCACCGGCAAGAAAACAGGCACAACTACTCTCCACCTGGAGGCAGAGGCAGGACCTCTAGTGAAGAAGCGTAAAGCAGAGCAAGAAAACAGGGAGTGTCGAGCCAGTGAGGAGGCGGTGGTGCTGTTTCAGGGAGAAAGATGTTTCTTCAAGATCATATGTGAGCAGAATTCTGTGCAAAATTAAGGCTGAGGATGTGAGCTGTGCATTTAGCTAGAAAATGTACATTACAGACCAAACAAAAACAATTCAAAGTCTCCAGGATGAATATTGCTGGTAAGTTAAGATGTGGCAAAAAGTTGGCTGGAGAAATGAATGGTAACAAATGTGGTTGAAGAACTAGAGAAGATAGATGTCAACTGAATATATGCAGATGAGTCAGAAAATTTTTTTATTGATTTGGTAATGAATCATTTGATAGTGATTTCATCCAGCAAACTATAATTTACTAGGAATAATTCTCCTTCCAATTCCTTACTCCTCATTCTCTCACTGTCATAATTTGCATAATTCAAAATTTGAATAGACAATTGCGTGTATGGATGTTTATAATCTCAGATCATTTTATCATTTAAAAAATGTGCTCCATTCAAAACAAAATCAGAAAATACACTAACTAATGCAGGTTGGCTTGGTGGTATCACTGCCTCATTTAACATATGATAGAGGATTACTGCAGCCATTCCAAAGGTCATTGTGAGTGTGATTGTTTTGTCAGAAATTACTACTGAGTGTCTGAGAGTTTGATAGTGTGGTTCTATCAAAATTACAAGCAGTGATTTTTCTATATTACATTGTCTTCAGAAAGGAAAATTCAATGTGATAGATTCACATTTCTGAGAAATCCTATCAAACGTACTTGTTTTACTCGATTACATGGTCATCTTTAAAGAAGCATGTTTTGTTGAAAGTGTTGATTAATGTGCCTGGATTTAGCTTAATACTTAGCATAGGCAGGCTGTGGGCCTTATTAGTAAGGAAGTAGCATCTTATTAATAAGCTCTAGGTTTGCTTACTATTTTTAAAAGTTTATTGTAGGGATGTGAGGACTCTTCTTATTGGCAGCAGCCAAACTAAAGATTATAAATGAAGTAAAAACAAAGTGAATGGTTTAAATGCTAGCCTCAATAGTTTATCCCGAAACTTAGAAACGGTTTTAGATTTCTTCGTAGTGAATAGCCTCATGGAACACTGTTATATGCAACATTTTTCTTTCTACAGTACGTTTGTATTACTAAGGACCAGGTTATACCTCTGCTTAGATTTTCTTCCTGTGATGAGGAGCAGCTATGAAAGTGAAAGGTGATCACTGGACAGAAAGGGAGCAAGGGGGCAGGCGGAAGAGGGTAAAGGGGGATTAAACATTGCTTAAAGGATACTTGGCTTGGGGGTGGTGAATACAATATACAAGCCATGTATTACAGAATTACACACTTGAAACCTATAGAATTGTACTAACCAGTGTTGCCCCAATAAATTCAATAATAAAAAGAAAGTGAATGTTTTGTTTGTATTATTTGAACATTCTTTTGGTGCCTTGACCTTTGCATCTCTCAAATAATGTTCCACAATGGATAGGTTTTTGTCAGTTGATACCATTGGGTTTTTATAATCTACTGAGTCCCACATGAAAAGTAGTTATTTTTGTTTCATTTCAGTCTGTTTCAAAAAGCCTAATTCTCACAAAATACCATTTTTCTCCATTCCTTTTCCTTTTTCACTGTATTTTACTCATTGCATTTTTTTTAACAGTCTAGGCGAAACAACTAAAATTACATCTGACTTTGAGGAGACTAAATACCAGCAATTTGAAATCGAATAAGAGATAATTACTGATGACTCATAATCCTAATTAAGCTACCAACCTTATATATTTCTCTGATTGGAAATCCCTATTTTGTAGATATTTTCTTTATCATTGTGGGCAAATTAAACATTGATAGGAAACTGTGTAGACATGCCTCTGATGACATATCTGCTTTTTTTAGAAGGCTTCAGAGATTAGTTTTGGACTTCCATTTTATAAAAGCATGCTGCTCAAATTAATATTTTTGAGATGTTCTATTGTATTTTAAGTATTAATGTGAATTTAGCACTGTCCTCCATGGCATGTCTGTCTTGAATTTAACATAATTTTTAAACAACTGACTGTTAGTTAAATTAAGGCTCTGGGAAGATTCAACTGTTTATTCTGTGACACAGTCATTCAGGCGCAGCACAAATATTCCTGGTACACAGAGTCTGTCCAGAAGGTATCCAGCCATGGGTAAATGAAAAATAGAGGCATTTATTGAGGAAGGTGCAAGATACACGAAACGGTGTAAATGGGACAATGACAACTCAGTCCCTTTCAAAGTAGGTACTCTGGGACCTCACACAGTTTTCCCATTCACCATCAGGTACCCCGTCACATTATCCTGAGTCTCATCAATGGTCTGAAACCTCTTCCCTTTCAAAGGTGATTTTAATTTGGGGGAAAGTCAGAAGTTACAGGGCACCAAATTTGGGCTGTAGGGGGCCTGACTCACCTGGGTAATTTGATGCTTTGCCAAAAAACTCTGCAGGGGATATGATGAAGGAGCAGGCAAAGTCTTGATGAAGCTATTGATCATTAGTTGCCCATAGCTGGGACCTTCTGAATCATTTGAACAGTTTCCATGGAGGAATGTTCAAGCTTAATGTAAACTGTGATGCAGATTCGTTGTTCTACAAGATGAGTCATTTTAAATTTGATGGCCACATAGTACACATGTTTACTCAACATCATCTACCACCTACACTGACTAGTACAGTGATGTTGTCATTATTCGCACATGCACATTCCAGTCCACTCTCCTTCCGTGTCAGGTTATACCAAAGTCACACAAACTGTTCTGTTAGATTAACAATGGCTGGGCTTTTTTTGGACAGACCTTTGTGTATAGAAAAATGTCTTCTGTGAGTTTTAGTATAAAGTAAGGCATACAATTGTATTTGTATCAGTAGTGGTTGAGAAAAAAAAGGAGAATTTCCTGTAAGTAGACAGAATTCAGTTTTCCTATAAATATAAATTCATTCTTAGAGAATGACAGGGTAGAATGTAAATATATACAAAATATACACATATATATATGGAAAACATATTTATTTATTCACTTTTAAAGTTTTTATTTATTTATTTTTAGAGAGAGGAAGGGAGGAAGAAAGAGAAGGAGAGAAACATCAGTGTGTGGTTGGCCCTCACGCACCCCACACTAAGGACCTTGCCCACAACCTAGACATGTACCCTAGACTAGGAGTTTAACTAGAAACCCTTTGGTGTGCAGGCTGGCACTCAATCTAGTGAGCCATACCAGCCAATGCTCAAATATATTTATAACAGTCTATACACACTGGAAGGCAATAATAGCCTCTCTATATAAAACAGTCTATATATACATATAATAGCCTCTTATACTATATAACATACATTCTTGATATAGATATAGAGTATATAGATATATATCCTAGATATATATTTATGTATTTAACTGTAAAAAATACTCTAAAAATCTAGCAAGCTGACTGGCATACACACACACATATATTGTGTGTATATACATATATACACGTACACATATATGCATATATGTATTCTATGTATAAATAATGGTGTTTCATTATTCTTACTTAAGCATAAAATGAAAAAGTAAAATAGTTCCCTTAAAAGCATTTTGGATCTCTACAAATAATGTGAGATAATTAAAGAACTTTGTAAGTGAAGTGTAAAGTGCAAAAATGCTTCCTATAATACACTGAGATATTCCTATAAGGAAAAAATTGATATATTTCTTTATATATACATGAGGAAAAATAATAGGTTTTTTTATCTGTGTAATTATAGAAGTGATCCTAAAATCATGCATTAGAATTATGTCTTTGATAAGAAAAAGCCTATGGATGTTTGGAAAGAAACATTACTTTGCTATTGTTTAAATAAGTTAATGAAAAACATTTTTGGGACTACCGAATTTATGTCTATATATTTACTTGTTTCTAAATATTATGTGCTGGTGCCTATACATAATCATTAGAATGAAAACAGTAAGTTCTATGTACTTAATTCATTTTTAAATTTTTTTCTATCCTTGGAAAGTATTGGTGCAGCATACTGATGAGTTAATAATTAACTATATTTTTATATTCACTTTACTCATATGCAAAAATTGTTTTTCTAGTCCAGCTTTTACAAGCAATTCAGTATTAATTCACAGGGTTTTTTTATTGAAAAATATGAGTGTTTCTACTTTGTTATTCAACTAAGCTCAAAGGTGTTATTAACCTTTCACTTTTAAACTTTAGAGCAAAGAAATGACCATTTATTATAAGGTTCCAGCTCTGTTTTAAAAATCATTAGCTATAAAGTTAAATATTCTTTACATTTTGGGATATATTGCTCCAATTAAAAAAATTCCAAACATCAATACTTTCTCACATAAAATTTTATGTAACATGAAAATGATTCAATGTGATATGGAAATAAATAAATAAATAAATAAATAATATGGAAATGATTTGATTTTTTAAATATGTAAAACAGGTCATCTAAAAATTTTGAACAAGAGGTGTTCAATGGAATCATTTTTTCTTCCTAACCTAGCCTTTACTATTCACATTATATAAAGTGCAGTCCCTCTAATTATGAACCAGCCCACTAAATTATTTTTAAACTAGTCTGCATATTTTAATATGTATTATCTGAATTGAAGAAAAAATTGATGTGTTATATCCTCAATATTCCCTTATGTCTCCAGTGGCTCAAATGTAATTTTCCAGTGCAAAAGTTCAATGAATACTTAATATTTAATATATACTCAATATTTTAAAGAGCTGATTTGAGTCACGAGCTGTGCTTTTGACACAGTCAACTTCATGATGGACAGTGTACAATGGAAATGTCCAATGATATAAGCTGCACATTGGTACTTAGTATGAGTAAACTTCTTTCTAAAGGTAATTTGAATATGCTTTTTAACTAACTGTTATTGTCACTAAACAAGGATCATATTAAATAATATCACCACTATGGAAGGAAGACCTTGCAAATCAATGAGAATTTTATTTTTGTTACCCTTTAGTAGGGCAAATTTCCCAATTTCCTTTTGCACCTCCTTGAAAGTAATTTGAATACATAAAGTGTCATTCCTCATTTTAGTATGCATTAAAACCTTGTTAAATTATTTTAATTATATTTGTGTGACCAAACTAGGTGGAGCTGGGAGAGGAAAATATATTGGCATATGGATGTAAATATGTCTAGATCGTATGTAAATATTTTCATGTTTTACATGGCCAAATAGGTTTTGTAAAAAGGGCGGAGGGAAATATCTTTTTCCTTTCTTTCACTTTATTCTAAATACGGGCATAGAGATAGAAATAGAGATAGACTTCAATATATAACAGAGAGATAGCAATATAATATACAAAGAACTGATGGGAACTTTAGAATACTACACATATTCTTCCCTTTATAAAGGGCATTTGGCCTTGGAGAAGGGAAAGAGATCAAGATTTTCTTAAAGGAACGCGTTGTAAAGTGTAGCTAAACTTCTTAATTTGAAGGTACTGTGGTATCATTTATAACTCCATGGTTTTGGAACAATGGTTTAAAGAAGTGATAGAGATTTAGGAAACACAGCAGGGGTAAGGGTAGATATTTTATTTTAAAAGCATCTTCACATCTGTGATCCCAGAACTCACCAAGCAGACTTCTATTTCCCTCTCTCTCTTTCTAATTCTCTCTCTTTCTAGTTAACTCCCCTATTTGAAATGAAGTGCCCACAGTGTTAGTTAATAATTGATTTTATGGTATAAATTAGTTTCTTATAAGGTATTTTTATCCAGCTTGATTTATTTATTGATGGTGAGTTCTAGGCTTACGTTTTTCTTGATTAAAATAATCATGGAGTATAGAGAGATAATGGCAACCCTACTTTTCCAAACATCCAAGCCTCTTTCCTCCTTGCAAATGAACACTTGGATTAGGAGAACCCTGTGTATAAATTGATATATGTGACAGAAATGAAAATAAAATTGCAGAACTAAGACTTACACTTTACTCTTAGGCTCAGAATAAGAAATGCTGAGGCCCTGATCTGGTAGCTCAGTTGGTTAGAGAGATATTCAGATATGCCAAGGTTGCAGGTTCTACCCCTAGTCAGGGCACATACAAGGAACAAACAATGAGTGCATTAACAAGTAAAACAACAAAGCAATCTCTGTCTGTCTGTCTCTCTTTCTCTTCCTCCCTCATTTCTCTCCTTCTAAAATCAATGAATAAAAAAATACACTGAGATTAACTAATGATCTATTACTCATTTAACATGTTCCAAGTACTGTGACTACAAAAGTTCGTTACGACATCATGTCCACCCTTAAAGAGTACTTCAGTTATGAAGATAACAATGCAGATACCATAGAAAAACATTAAGATAAATGAGTACAAGGCACAGAATTAATACAGAGCTGAAATTGTTTAACCATCTGGTTGAGAGAAGGAGGAGTAAAGGAGAGCTTGGTTAGGAGGACCATACCTGGTTTATGAATTTATAGCATCTTTCCCAGATAAAAGGAATAAAAGAGAAGGCAATTGATTCTAGGTAAATAGTCATGAAAAGATGATTTTTAGAGAACCTAGTTGTTCTGCATGGCTTTATGATATTGTAGCTCACATCCCTGGGGCATGTATTAAAATTACATTGCTAGGTTCCATTCCAGAAATATGAAATTCACATATTTGAATTTGAGACTCACAGATGGACATTTTTATAAGCTTCCTGAGTGACACTATGTGTTTTAATGTTAGAAGACAACTAGGAAACCATGAGTGGCCCAAAATAAATGTGATGAGAGCTAAGAACTGGGTGCCCTTCACCAGAAGAGAAGCCTGGTGGTGGGATTTTTGCAGTGGAGTGCCCTGGGCCATTTGCCCTGGGCCATCATTCCAGAGACTTTGGATTGGCCTCCATAGTTAAGTCGAAGGGACTGGTTAGTAGGATGCTGTTTTGATCAAGGAGGTAAATAAAGGAGGAGTTGGATTGCATTCATTGCAGTAGAAATGAAGAGAGGGGGACAGAGAAAAGGCCAGTGTGTCTGGAATGCTGTGATCCAGGTGAAAAATATAACAACAACAGCAAAAATAGCTGTAAAGGTAAGCAGGGGACAGTTAATAATAGTTCATTTTGTCTCAGTTTTCTTTTTAGCTATGTATTAAGCACCCTTTGCATATAAATATTCTTAATCCAATAACCCTATAAGCACTACTATTATCCTTCATTTTACAGGTGAATAAATGGTATGTTGCTCTAGGGTACCTATCTCGTAGACACAAAATCTGAATTTCAGCCCTGGTTGGTGTGGCTCAGCAGACTGAATGCTGGCCCGTGAACCAAAGGGTCACTGGTTCAATTCCCAGTCAGGGCACATGCCTGGGTTGTGGACCAGGTTCCCAGTTAGGAGCATATGAGAGGCAACCAGACATTGATGTTTTTCTCCCTCTCTTGCTCCTTCCTTTCCCCTATCTCTAAAATAAAATCTTTTTTAAAAGGTTTGAATTTGAGCATTATGATTCCAAACTTGATGTTGGGGGAGGAGTAGTTCAATTAAATATGAAAGTGAAGAAGACAGAGGAGGAAGGAGAAAAGAAAGGGGAGGAGAAGCATGAGGAGGAGAAGGGAAGAAAACAGCTAAAAGACTACATTAAGAAAAAAAATATAGCAAATATTATATTTTCCAATTAGTGCAAAATTATATGTGGATATGCATGTATGGAGAAATTAAGAAATATAAACATTTACTTACCTTGAGACGACCATAACATATTTTTCAAGGGCTTCCATAGACTAATATATGTAGAATCATGACAGCTCTGGGGGTGGGGCTTGGGAGGGACACCGATAAAACAGGAAAGAAAAGGTCTCACAGACATGAGTAATAGTATAGTAACTGTAGTTGGCGGAGGGAGAGGTAAGTGGAGGTAGAAGAGGGTATAAGGGGGGAAATGGTAATAGGAAAAAATACAATTAAAATGGATAAATAATGAAACAAAACAAATTATGCATAGGTTTGTATTTACATATTTAATATATGTATGGAAAAATATACACATAAAATTTAATAATAGTATCTATAAAGAGGGAGTTGAAAACACCATAGTAAGAAAGAAATGGAAAATAGAAAAATAAAAGAATAGAAGGGAGAATGTAAAATGGAAGTGACCTTTCTTATCTGTCATTTGGGTATGTTTTCAAAATATATAGTGCATCAGGTAATAGAAACACAAGGATTTGGGCATTAGATTGGATCAGACTATGATACTTTTCAATGTTTCAAAATACACATCGTGCAAAGGAATTAACATTTTAGATGTGATAATGTGGCATTTATCTTATTAGTTGTGAATTATTAACAAAATACTATTGCTTTACAAATTGTTGCAGGCAAACTAGGAAGATAGTGTTAATCTGTTCTGAACATCATTTCTTTCATAATTTCCCACTATTTCCAAGTTTTTATTTTTTATCCCTAGACCCTTAAATAACCAATGTGCAATTCTTCCATTATAACCATATTTTATAGTATTTTCTACTTCATGAAGGATGTTCTTTTAAAAAAATATTTTATTGTTGCTCAATTACAGCTGTCTGCATTTACCTACCAAATTACAGCCCGCCCCAGTCAGACCCACCTCCCTTCCTTGCTTCCCCCACTCCCTTGGTGTTGTCCGTGTGTCCTTTATAGTTATTCCTGAAAACTCCTCCCCCCGTTATTCACTTCCACCTCCCCTCTGGTTACTGTCAGATCATTCTTAATTTCAATGTCTCTGGTTATATTTTGCTTGCTTTTTTGTTTTGTTGATTAGGTTCCAGTTAAGGGTGAGATCCTATGGTATTTGTCCCTCACTGCCTGGCTTATTTCACTCAGCGTAATGCTCTCCAGTTCTATCCGTGCATTATAACCATTCTTGCTTTGGTTTTTGCTTGTGCCATATGGAGGCTTTCCTGGAGGGGTCATCTTATCCTAGAGTCCCCCTTTCTTCTAAGTGACAGGAAATAACTTTTGGGTTGATTAGTTTGTTTTTTGCTAATGTGTTTATCATTAATGTATACATAGTTCTATTTAAGTAAAATAATAAGGTGTTACAATTTGTACTTCTGAGATAAATCATTTTTGATTTGCTAATAAAATAAAGCAAGTGGTGGGAGTGGGTGAAATAATAGGTGAAATGAGAGTGGGCATGGATTAATCATCTCAAAACTGGGTAATGGATAAACAAATCATATAACAGTATTTGCTGCTTTTGAATATGTTTGAAAATTTTTTCCTCAAAGAAAGTCAAAAAGAGAAAATGAGACAGAAATACTGGGAGACTGAGATAAACTTCATAAATTTTAAATCTCCACCATTGTGGTGTTCAGGGCTGAACTTAGTAGAACTTTGTAGAACAGCTGAAAAGATTCATGAAAATTATTAGAGTATCTCTGGATGTCTTAAAAAATGTGTGAATAGAAAACTTCCAGAAACAGTGACTTCATCAAAGCAAGGCTTCTCTTTTGACAGGTGAAAACAGTCTGGAAGTGGACAGCTGAGGGCTGGTCCAGCACCTCCATGATGTTATGATTGTCCTGCTCTCATTCCTTCTTTCTACTTTGCTCTCCTTAACCTGAGGCCTTTGTCTTTGGGGTCATAGATAGTCATATCTATGACTTTGTGGTCATAGTTTCTATATGTCCAAGCACAACTACTTTTCAGGGTTTAAAAGGAAGAAGAATGTAATAAAAAGGAAAGAGCACTAAATAAGGAAAACAAAATCTCCGTAGCTGACTTTCTCTACAGCTTCATTGTCCAGAATTGTGTCATGTGGAACTAAGTTTTAAGGCAATCTAGGACATTGAATTTACACTAAAAACTTTGCCATTCCTCAGTGAAATCAAAGTAATACTAGTGAGGAGGGAAAGGATTACGTACATTGGGTAGTCAGGAAACTGTGCCGAGTCAACCTCTCTGGCTATACAACATTCTTAGGCAACTTCTTTCCAAACACAGAGCAGTATAGCAAAATCCTTTCCTCTAAACTCCCTTGAAAGACACAGATTACTTATTAGGAGGAGACCACATTTAGAGGAGTGTGTGGAAGAAAAATCGGATTGGTAAAAACCAAGGATCAAGTTATTCAAGAATACAGTTGACAGACAGATAATATGAGACTGAATTAAAAGAGTGGAATGTTATATAAAAGCTTTGGACATATACCTCACTAGAGCCAATGAATATTGAATAAATAGCAGGAGATCAGGAAAAGGTGGTTAATGAGAGAGAAACAAAGATGATGCTAAATTTTGAATTCATGATGAATAGAAAAAGGAAATCTCCCAATTTGTCTTCTCAGTAACTTCAGGGATCTCTATGGAAGGAAGAGAAATCATAATGCACATCCTTCTCAGGAGAATGATGATGTAATCTCTCACTTCTGAATGCTACTCTTCAATTTATGAGAGGTATTAATGATATAAGCAAATATTATTTATTCAGTGCTTATCTGGGCCAAGTTCCATGCAAACCATATGACAATTATCTCATTTAATTATCACAAGAATCTAATAAGAAATAAAACATATCCTTTTCTGAGAGATGCTAAAGTTACCTTAGGAAAGATAGTATAGTTGTATATAAATTCAACTGTATTGCTACAAAAGAAATGTCTTTCTTTCTCTATTTTGTTGACTCACATACATTATCATTTATGTACACAGATACTTGAATTTTTGTAGATGAGTATTGGGACATAGAGGCATCTCTAAATTTTATTATGAAAGTAAAAAGTACATTGAAAGAGAAATTTTCTTTGGGGGATCTTTGACTACTATTAGCACTTTTCCCCTGACTCTCTTATTCTCTGTGCCAGAAAAAAAAAAGAATTTAAATCCAGACATTAGGATGCCTTTTATCTCTTCTTCTTGTCTGATTGCTGTGATTATGACCTCCAGTATATGTTGAATAAGAGTGGAAAAAGCAGACAGTCTTGTTTTATTCCTGATCTTAAGAGAAATACTTTTAGTTTTTGTCCAGTGAGTATGGTGTTAGCAGTAGCAGTATGGTGCTAGCAATATGGCTTTCATTATGTTGAGGTATGCTCCCTTTACTCTGACTTTGCAAAGTGTTATTATCATAAATGCATGCTGGATTTTATAAAATGCTGTTTTATCATCTATTGATATGATCATGTGATTTGTGTTTTTCATTTCATTTTGTTTTTGTGGTGTATTACATTTAATGATTTGCAAATATTGTACCATCTTTGCATCGCTGGTATAAATCTCACTTGATCATGGTGTATAATCTTTTAAATGTTTTGTTTGATCTGGTTTGCTAATATTTTGTTGAGGAATTTAGAATATATGTTCATCAGAGATACTGGCCTGTGATTTTCTTCCTTTGTTGTGTCTTTACCCAGTTTCGGGATTAGGAATTTAGGAGTCTTTCCTCTTCTTGAGTTTTTTGGAATAGTTTGAGAAGGATAGGTGCTTGTCCTTTGAATATTTGGCAAAATTCTCCCATGAAGACATTTGGCCCAAGGCTTTTGTGTGTCAGCTTTTATGATTACTGGTTCAATTGTGCTAGTTGTTATCAGTCTATTGTATATTTCCAGAATTTTTTTTTTATTTAGCCCAGGTTGTCTGATTTCTTGGTAGGTAGCTGTTCATAGTTATTTCTTACAGTCCTTTGTACTTCTGTAGTATCAGTTTTTAGTTCTCTTTCATCTAACTTTATTTATTTGAGTCTTCTCTCTTTTTATCTTGAGTCCAGTTAATTGTTTGTAAATTTTATCTTTTCAAAGAACCAGCTCCTGGGTTCATTGATCCTTTGAATTGTGTTTTTAGTTCCTATGTCATTTAATTCTGCTCTGATCTTGATTATATTATTCCTTCTGCTTCCTCTGAGCTTTATTTGTTGTTGTTCCTTTAGTTCTTTTAGAAGGAAGGTTAAGTTGTTTATTTGAGATTTTTCTGTCTTCTTTAGGTAGGCCTGTGTTGCTATGAATTTTCTTCTCATATGGCCTTTGCTGTGTCCCATAGGTTTTAGGTTATTGTATGTCCATTTTCATTTGTTTCCAGATCTTTTTTTATTTCTTCCTTGATCTCACTGTTAACCCGTTCATTATTTAATAACATGTTATTCAGCCTTGAATGTTTTTGAGAGGTTTTTTCTTCTCGAGGTCAGTTTCTAGTTTTATGTCATTGTGATCTGAGAAGATGCTTGATATGATTTCAATTTTCTTGAATTTGTTAAGGCTTATTTCATGTACTACCATATGGTCTATCCTTGAGAATGTTCTGTTTGTGTTAGAGAAGAATTAAAAATGTCATTATTTGCAGATGACATAACAGTGTACATGGAAAACCCTATAGGTTCCGCCAAAAAGCTACTTGACCTATTAAGTGAATTCAGCAAAGCAGTGAGATACAAAGACAATACTCAGAAATTGATGGCCTTTTTGTATACCAACAATGAACTACTAGAAAGAAACACTGAGATAAAAAGCCCATTTACTATAGTCGCAAAAAACTCAAGGAATTAAAAGACCTGTACTCAGAAGACTATAGAACACTAAAGAAAGAAACTGAGGAAAATACAAGTAAATGGAAGCATGTACCATGTTCATGGATTGGGAGTATTAACATTATTAAAATATCCATACTATCCAAAGAAACCTACAGATCCAATACAATTCCCCTTAAAACACCAATGGCATATTTCACAGATCTAGAACAGATACTTCAAAAATTTATATGGAAACAAAAAAGACCTCCAATAGCCATGGCAGTCTTGGGAAAGAAGGATCATGATAACTGACATCAAACTATACAACAAGGCTACTATAGTCAAAACAGTCTGTCACTGGCATAAGAACAGACTTATAGATCAATGGAAGAGCCCAGAAATATAGATCAACATAGAGCCCAAAAATAAACCCATTAATATGGTCAATTAATATATGACAAAACAGGTATGGAGCCTACAATGGAGTAGATAGCCCCCTCAGTAAATGGTATTGGGAGAACTGGATAGGTACATGCAAATAAATGAATAAATAAACTAGATCACCAACTTACATACACTATACATCAGAATAAACTCAAAATGGATAAAAGACATAACTATAAGTTGTGACACTATAAAAATCCTAGTAGCAAACATAGGCAGTAAAATTTCAGATATCCCATGTAGCAATATTTTTGCTGATATATTTCCTACAGCAAAGGAAATAATAAACATATGGGAATATATCAAGTTAAAAAGCCTCTTCAAGCTGAGGAAACCATCATGAAAATGAAAAGGGAACTACTATATGGGAGAACATATTTGCCAATGATACATCAGACAACGGTTTAATCTCCAAAATAAATAAAGGACACATATGACTCAACACCAGGAGGACGAACAATATGATTAATAAATGGACTAGGGACCTGAGTAGACTCTTTTTCAAAGAGTAGATATTGCCCTGGCTGGTGTAGCTCAGTGGATTGAGCTTGAGCCTGCGAACCACACGATCGAGGTTCAATTCCCAGTCAGGGCACATGCCTGGGTTGCAGGCCAGTTCCCAGCAGGGGACACATCAGAGGCAACCATACATTGATATTTCTCTCCCTCTCTCCTTCCCTTCCTCTCTAAAGGTAAATAAATAAAATTTAAAAAAAATTTAAAAAAGAGGAGATATTTGATGGCCAGTAGACATATGAAAAAAAAGCTCAACATCACTAGCCATCAGATAGATGCAAATTACAACCACAGTAAAATACCACCTCGTACCTGTCAGAATGGCCATCATTAATGAATCAACAAAAAACAAGTGCTGGTGAGGATACAAAGAAAAGGGAACCCTAGTGCACTGATGGTGGGAATGCAGACTGGTGCAGCCACTGTGGAAAACAGAATGGAGTTTCCTAAAAAATTTTAAAATGGAACTCCTTTTTAACCTAGTGATTCCACTGTTGGGACTACTCCCTAAGAATTCCGAAACACCAATTCAGAAGAACTTATGCATTCCTATGTTCAAAGCAGCATTGTTTACCATAGCCAAGTATTGGAAACAGCCTAACTGCTCATCAGTAGATGAATGGATTAAAAAACTGTGGTGCACTACACAATTGAATATGATGAAGCAGATAAAAAGGAGAAGGAATTCTTATCCTTTGTGACAAGATGAATGGAACTAGAGACTATTACACAAAGAAAAATAAGTCAATTAGTGAAAGACAAATACCATGTTATCTCACATATGAGAGGAATCTAATGCACAAAATTAACTAACAAGCAAAACAGAATCAGAGACATGGAAACAGGGAACAGACTAACAACAGTCAGAGGAAAGGAAGGCAGGGGTAATGGTAGAAAGAAGGGGAAAGGATTAGTCAAAGAACATGTATGCATGATCCACGGACATGCACAAATGGGTGGAATGGACTGTGGGAATGGGAGATAGGGTGGGATGGAGGAGGAGAAAGGGGAAAAATCAGGACAACTGTAATAGAATAAAAACAAATAAAATCCTCATTGAAATGAAAGGACAATAAACAAAATAAATCCAGACTTTAAATTTCTGGAAAGTTTAGGACCTCAAAACCAAAATATTTTTAGTACTGCCAGAGAAAGCAGAGGGCTGGGAAGAGGAGAATGGCTGATGGGGGTAAAAGCTATGGACCGTGAACTATTGGCCAGAAGTCAGAAGTTGCGGGTTGTACAATCAACAGGGGTCAGGAACTAGGGCTTTAGGAACTGAAGCATGGGTTGAATATCAAAACATTCTCTGTTTTTACATCCCATCCTTCATTTTTCTGCTTTTCCTTCACTGTGACCCTCATTCTCTCTGTCAAATAAAAAAAAATCTGTAATTAGTAAGGAGAGACTTTATTCAAAACATTTTTTGCAAGAAATATTGCAATAAGGAGAATCCTCTGACCATAAGTCTACAAGCCTCACAAGGGTTAGGCTAAGAGGATTTTTACCAAAACAATATTAAAAGTGGGCTGAAAAGGTGGCATGATTGGATAATACATCAGAAGAAAAACGTATTACTCTGCAACTTGCAATTTTCAGGAGGAATTGTGTGTTAAACAGTCTGAAGATAGAATTCAGGGAGAAGGAACCAATTAATAGAAGTTTTACTAACAAGCATTTACTACAGTTGATCAGTGAGGGTAGAACAATTGAGCTAATCATGTACAATAAAGAGCATTCGGAGGGTCTGTGTCCAGCCTTGGTGTAGGTGAACAAGGGCATGTGCGTGATTCTCATCTAAGTCATGGGGGAGGAGGGTCTGTGTGGTAGACCATCGCCTGGAACACAGAAGGGTGAAGGCAGTTCTCAACATCCACTGTTTTCCAGGATCACAGACCTCAGGTAATGCTCAGCGTCATCTATTCCAGACAAGTTTTCTCTTTGCAGTTGCTCTCTCCCGACACACACTTTTAAAGTTACCTTCAAGAGCAAAAAATATCTATCAATTTTCTTCTAATTTGGAAAATTCTAGGTAGGGATTTCAAGATGTTATGTGCCAATGGCTGCGCTTAGTGAAAATAAGGTACTTTAATGTATAATCTGGTTTCACATGGTTGGGTGGGAGTTGGAGGTGCCACAAATTGTCCCCTCTAAGATTTATTTCCTTAGAGGAAAGAAAGTACAGTCATCAGAGCTAGTCAGATAATAAATAATGTTGTGCACCCAAAGGCAATGGCTGTTGGAGTCCACCATGCCTTGTTCCTTTATGACCATTCTGAAAACTTTACTTTGAATCATGTACAGTTGGGAAATTATTTCCTGAGCCCTGAAGATTCATAGTATCTGCCTCAACATCTAAGAGTCTTTAACGCTCGATTGTCTCAGCACATCTCTCCGCTGGGAGTGGTAGAGGTCTTTGCATCTCTCGCTTCACTGTGCATGGAGATGAATGTCTGTTCATGTTGACACGTCCTGCCTCCTCCATTATTCAAGGGGCTCTGTGCGACACTGACATTTGAAGTACCCCTTGAAATAAGGTTCAGCTTGAAGTCTTATACTGCACCTACGATATAAAGCTTTGCTGTTATTGTAGCTATCCTGCTCCTAATGAGAAACAGGAACAGCTGTTTTTAAAAATCTATAATACTACATGTTAGAGACATAGGGAATGACACATCACTAAATTTGAAAATCATGGAATGTGTAATATAACCTGGGATTTTATTATGCACTTTTGTAACTAACTTTTTTCAAACATGTAAGTTAGATTCTCATTTGGTTACATGTGACTTCTCAATAAGATTTTTCATTGTTCTATTTGCAAAGAAATTAGTAATGAACAAATAAGTACACTTAAAAAATTAAGAGAAAAAAACAGAATTCTGCCTTTCCAAAATCCATAAGAAGTTACACCAGGATCCCTTTGAGTTTTACAGATGGACTTAATCACATTCACTGAACTGAATTTTGAGGTTTATTATTTTTTTTTTTCAAATAAGCATTTGGGGACTTGGAGTCCTTAAGAAATGGCCTTATTTTTTTTCAAGTATACAATGTCCACAAATTCTTTTTTAGCAAAATGGGTTCTAAAGTAGTAAAAAGCAGTCACTAACTGAACATTACTTGCAAATCTTCTCCGCACTGCTTGAGCCTAAAAAATAAAAATAAAAATGCTATGGCTGTTTCTAACTACACTGCTTTTCAAACTTTTCCCTAGCAATATTAAAGAAACATGATGACTTTCTTTTCTTAACTTCTTTAAATGTATTACTTTATAAGCATTTACTCTATAAGCATGAAACATGGAATGATTACTAGGTAGTTTATTTTATTTATTTTAATTGAATTTATTGGGGTAACATTAGTTAGTAAAATTACATAGGTTTCGGGTATGCAATTCTACAATAAATCATCTGTGTATTGCACTGTGTGTTCACCACCCTAAGTCAAGTGTCCTATCACCATTTATCCCCACTGTACCTTCTTCTAGTCTCCCTTCCCCAAGCCATCACCATACTCTTTTCTGTATCCATGAGTCTTACTTTTTTTTCCTTTGCTTAATTCCTTTACCCTTCTCACTCAGCCCTAGACCCTTCCTTCTGATGTCTGTCAGTCTGTTCTCTGTATCCATGAATCTGTCTTATCTTTGTTAGTTTATTTTATTCATTATATTCCTAATAGAGGTAAAATCATATGGCACTTATCTTTCCCTCACTGGCTTATTTTACTTAGCCTAATGCTTTCCTGGTCCACCCGTGCTGTGACAACAGGTGAAATCTCCTTCTTTTTAATGGCCAAGTGGTATTCCAGGGTGGACCTATACTACAGCTTTTTTTTTTAATCCATTCATCTACTGATGCACTCTTGGATTGCTTCCAAATCTTGGCTATTGTAAATCATGCTGCAATGAACATAGGGGTGCATATATTCTTTCAAATTAGTGTTTAGGGTTTCTTCAGAGACATTCCCAGAAGTAGAATTACTGGGTCATAAGAAAGTTTCATTTTAACTTTTTGAGGTTTCTCCATACTGTTTTCCACAGTGGCTGCACCAGTCTGCATTCCCACCAACACTGATGAGGGTTCCCTTTTCTCCACATCCTCACCAACACTTGTTTGTTGATTTATTTATGACAGCCATTCTGACTGGTGTGAGGTGATATTTCATTATGGTTTTAATATGCATTTCTCTGATGATTAATGAAATTGAGCATCCTTTTATATTGGCCATCTGTATGTTATACTTCTTCAAAATAGGTAGTAGTTTAAATTTTTAAAATTGTGTGGATTGTTAAAGAAAGAACTCAGAACTTGAAAAACTAAGTTTAAATTATTAATCTATCAGTTTCTAACTGTGTGAATTCACCAAAAAAAATTTTTTTTGCCACCACTTGGGGAAAATTATTGTCCTGTGGATTTTGCTAAGAATTTTTAAATATACTAAGAGCCAAGCAGAGAAGATTAATAATTATATAGTAACTATTAAAATTCAATGTTCTGTTTTGAACTTGTCCTACAAAGTGCCCTTTTTCTGATGACTTTGAAGTTATCTCAACTGCTACCACCTGGGACTTCTGTTGTGACTAGCTGGCTATGCTATAAGTCCCTCCAAAGAAACTGATTGCAGAGAGCAGCCCTCTTTTATATGCAGATGTATTTCCTAAAGCTCACACTTCAATGAAGACCATTTGATTGTCAGTAAGGAAACGTGTGCTGGCCAGGACAGGCTAAAAAAATGTGCTGCTAAAGGAAACCATCTGGAGTCTCATATAGTTCTTGGATTCTGGGAAGTTATTTCACTAATTATATTTGGGAAAATGTCATCTTGGAGCATTTGGGTAAAATATTCTCTCCCTATTTCATGTCTTCACAAACATTTGTTTGATAAAGCCAGAAAATGAGTAAACTGGGCAAAGTCCTTTGTATAAAATCTTTAGTAAATGTCTTTCTACTTTTACCTCTTACTGAATTCTTTGGCAGTAGTTCACAAAAATAATCCAGACATTCTGATTCTGCAGATTAACAAGAGGGGCCCATGTTCCATTTAAAAATTTCACAGCTGATTCTGGAATGCATTAAAATGTAAAAACTCTTGTTTTCACATCTTCAATATAGAGTTGAAGATATATCTAAATGCTGACGTATAAAGTTCTTATAAGGGAAAGTAAAGACACACACATATGAGGATGTCATATAATAATACTTTAATATTGACAGGTTGGTTCCTCTGACTCTTGATCGTTTCTCCACAATAAAGTGCAAATAATGCTAAACATGTCAGAGTAGCTGAGGCATAATTTTCCTGCTGCCCCATTTTGAATTTCCTTTTTTAGGATAAAATTTATAATGTACTTAATTCCTATCATGTGTCAGTTGCTGAGCTAAACATATCACATAGACCACCTAGGTTGCTGTTTTCCTCGTCTGATACCGAAGGACAAGTGAAGCTGGTGGAGTTGGGGATTATTGAGATAATGCACCGACTCACAGTCTTCAGTGGGGCAAACAACGGCTGTCCATTTGAAATCTTGATCTCCTTCCTCTAAACTTCTCATCCTCCTCACAAGTCAAATAAAAATAAAATCTAACAGCTCTTTATTCTATCTTTCAATTTCTAGCATCCTGCTTTTTTGTTCTCTCCATGGTGGTACTGATGCTATGCTTCTCTATTGGAGGTCTAATTTCTAGCCTATTGCTTTTAACAGAGCTTTTAGGCAAATGAGAAGAGTAAGAAAGCTTACTTACTAGGCACAGAATGAAATTGCTGTGGTACCTGTGTTAAAGGGCAAAAATAACAGAATGGAGTATAATAAAATACTCTACTAGGGTATAACATGTAACTACTTGTAAGAATTTATGCACCCTGATGTTCATAAATTCACGATAGCCAAGAGTTGGAGGCAAGCTAGATGCCCATCAGTAAATGACTGGATCAAAAAACTATGGTACATTTACACAATGGAATTCTATACTGCAGAAAGGAAGAAGGAGCTCCTACCTTTTCATCATGGATGGAACTAGAGAACATTATGTTGAGCGAAATAAGCCAGGTGGTGAAAGACAAATACCATATGATATCACCGTTAACAGGAATCTAAACAACAAAACAAACAAGCAAGCAAAATATGACCAATGACACTGAAATACGGAGCAGGCTGACAGGGTCCAGAGAGGAGAGGGGAGAGAATCATAGGGGAAAAGGGGAGGGACTCACATGAACAAGTATAAAGGACACATGGACAGTAATTAAGGTGGGGGGCAGAAATGGGAGGGAGGTGGGGAGCATGGGGGGGCAGGGCAGGGAATATAAAACAGAAAACTGTACTTGAATAAGAATTAAATAAAAAAAATAAAAATAAAAAGAATTTATGATAATATTTTCCTAAAGATAAGAGAATATAATAATGGTATTAATATAACTCTAGATCATAAAGTAACTGGAATATTTATGTTTCTATAATGTATATATATCTCAAATATGTATATATATGTATGTGTAATATATTTCAGAGATTATACAATCTGCAGGTTTATAAATATATGTTTTACCTGAACAGAATAATGTTAGGAAAGGCTTTTATTTGCTCTCTCTCTTACTCTTACAATACTGTCAAACTGTGTAAGAAATGTGAATCATATCAGATTCATATAATTATGTTTAATAGAGTAAAAGAACAAATATTTCCAATTCTCTTGTGGCCATGTGAGATATCACAAAAATAGTATTAAGCATAAAAGATACCCTCAAAATTGTATTTTCTAAATTTCAAAACTTGGAAAGACTACATGAAAGAGTTATTGACGGAGATTTATTCCCTTGATTAAGATAGGAATACCAATATTTGAGAATAATGGAAGATTTTAGCTTAAATACCTGTTGGTCAAGAAACAATACAATGTGACAAGTAAACATAGAAAATAAGAATATGATGTTAAGGTGTCTTAGCTCTTCCAGAAATGAAGGAATAATGTAGAGGATGAGAAATTCAGCATGACACATAGAAAGTTATTCTGATGAGCTCTAGAATTTTTGCTATTTGAGTAGACTATAAAAGTAGACTTTTATCTACATTGCAGATAAAAAAATAACCTCTCACTTTTTAAAATCAGATTGAATAGTGCAAAATAAGTTTATCATTTTTATAGGGAAAAACCATCTAACTTTGCATTGTTAGTATCTGGCAGTAAAAAAGTCACTGCTTCTGATTTGCAAAAATTATAACCTATGATAGTTAAATTCTCTTTCCACAGCTGTATAACTTTCTATATTAATTGAGGTTTTATCATTCATGATTCTATTTCACATTCTGAGAACATCAGATACTTTAGGATAAAGCTACTCCCTTTTACTCTAACAAAGACACATCATCTTTCTTTCTGTACACAATTTGCCTTGTCTGCCAATAGTGATCCTAATTTATTTTCAACCACCTCTATTAACATGACTCTTGGTAACTAACTTTAACTTTACAGAGTAAAATGGGATTTAGGTCTGTCTAAAATACCAGCAAAGCTAATGGATACTACAGCCACAAACATTATTTTTACAACTTCTTTTTTTAAAGATTTTATTTATTTATCTTAAGAGGAGAAGGGAAGGAGAGAGGGAGAGAAATGTCAATGTATGGTTGCCTCTCATACATTCCCTGCTGGGAACTGGCCTGCAACCCAGGCATGTGCCCTGACTGGGAATTGAACCATGATCCTTTGGTTCGCAGGCCCACGCCCAATCCACTGAGCTATACCAGCCAGGGCTACAACTTCTTAAAAAGGCAAAAATGAAGACATTTGCAAACTTAACCCCAAAACAGTTATTCTATTCCACATAGAGTCAAAGGAATATTTAAAAAATGACAACCATTTTTTTAGTATTTCACCTTAGTTAAAAACAATCCAAGTATGCAAAGATAATTGATTTGATTTGATATTAGTTAAAAATTATATTCTATTAATATAAAAATATTTGTTGGATATTTTGCCCTAGCTCACACGGCTCAGTAGAATGAGCACTGGCTTGGGAACCAAAGGGTCACTGGTTCAATTCCCAGTCAGGGCACATACCTGGGTTGTGGGCCAGATTCCCAGTAGGGGGTGCGTGAAAGGCAACCACACACTGATGGTTCTTTCCCTCTCTCCCAACCTTCACCTCTTTCTAAAAATAAATAAATAAAATATTTTTTAAATTGTTGAATATTTAATCTGAACACATACTTTTACATTTTTGTAATTTTATGTTGGAATAACATTAGCATAATTTATTAGTAAAACAGCATAAAAATTTTAGGAATTTCATATTAACTAATATTTTAGAGATAAAAATACAGATTTTAAAATAAAATGTACAGTTTTATTTAACTGCAATCTTTTTAAATCAGGGAAATTTTTGTTTTAAAACCCAAATTATCAAAATAGTCTGCTATGGCCAAGGCTTCATTTTGATTATGTGAACTTATTTTATTTTATTTTCAGTAAGAAAAGGTTTCTGTGTGTACATTTGTACACAGAAATGTGTGCATGCATTTTTGTTGTTGTTTCCCAAAATAGTCTAGTATATTAAATTTAAAAGTTCAGTTTCTTTATTTTTCTGATTCAGTCTATATAACCACATTATGTTTTTATATATCTAGCACCTCTAGCAACTTTTGACCATGTATTTAAGAAAAAATGGGGACTTTGGTTAATATGTGAATCCTTGAGAAATCTGACTAGTCAATTATATTTAAAAATAATTGTTATACATAATCATTTTTATAATTATTTTCACTGAAGGACACCACTTCATGTGTACTTAAATAATCTTTATAAAGCTAATAAACTAAACATTTTTGCAGTGATTTTTAGACTTTGAAATGTCCTGACTCATAATATGAACTAGTTTAGCATATGACTTACACTGTGGGTAATAAAATCCCCAAATAATCATAATTTAAGTAGGAATGACGGTTTACATTCTGTAAAGAAAAGCCTGGCTAGAGGGCACCAGCGGCTAATAAATATCATGGCTCTCCGAAGTCCTTGCTAACAAAGGCTTCCTCCAGCATCTGTTCTTCCATCACTAAGGTCTTTCCCTCATTCTCCTGGTCTGCATTGGCCTCTTGAGCTGATGTCACTACAGCCAAGGTCCAAGGAATAGAAAAGGGGGGGGAAAAACTAAAACAGCAAACCCCTGTGCCTCCAAAGATATTTCTGACAGCTTTACACAACACAGCACTTACACTGAAGAACTTAAAAGTCACAAGGTCACAGATAACTTGAAGGGAAAGTGGATGGTTTTGTGGGGGTTTTGGACAACTAAAAATTTGTGATTTTTTACTGCTGAGGAATAGGGAAACAATGGACATTTGATGGCAACGAGTAGTCTCTACCACAAGAAATTATCTAAGTCAAATCTAAGATTAACACCGCAAATGTAAATTACTTAATTACACAGATTCAATTTGAATCATACAGTAGGGATGTTCTACTCCAAAAGGACAAATTTTCTTAAATATCATTTTAAAATATATATTTTCTTAAATATTATACATATTCATTGACTGTAAATATCGGTACTTTATATGGTTTGCTTCAATATCTATGACTCATATACACAGTTCTAAATCCATCTAGGATGAAAAATGCATACTCAGTAAAAATCCTTTTGTATCAAGTTAAGTATCTTTGAAAATACTTAGGCTGCTTTCACTTGCCTTCTCACTTTAGTGACTTCCTTAATGATCAGCCAGGTCCAGAATTGTTTTCCGTGATCTGACTTACTGAGCACCATTCATTGTTCCAGTGTTCGTGTGGCTTCACGTCCTGTATTGCCTTGGTTCAGATTACTAACCACCTGATTGGTCTGGCCACACACCGAAGAGGAAAGGCAGCAAAGGCCACCTGTGGTGCTACATCTTCAACTAGACCTTAGAATTGTCTCTTCACGTAACCATTAGAGATTATTTCTCTCCTAGCTCTGTCTTTGTTTCAAACTCTAATGCCATTTCAACACCAGGGGACTTTAGAGGGCTACTTTAACTGTTGGTTGCTAAGGTATACCTCAAATATATGCTTCTGCCAAATTTATGAACAATATTTTTTCAGAAATGAATGTGAATTGCGCACACTCATAGGGAAGCTTTCTACTGAGAACTGAACTATTGAAAAATAAATGGTTACAACACTCATGATCTGTAAAAAGTTACAAGAGCAACGCCATCTGTTCTGCTTACTTCAGACTGAAATTCCCCAGCTTGTTTGTTCTCATAAATATATCACAGTTGATGTCTAGCAACTGGCCAATATCTAGTTTCATGAAAAATACAACCAAATGGTCTATTGTTTTTGTTTTTCAAGGGAGAAACTTCCTCATAGAAAAAAGACAAATATAAAATGCAGTAAGCAGTATGCAATTTTATGTGTTTTCTAAACATTGCATATACTCAAGTGCACTCCTTTCTCAATATTGAACTTTGGTTTTCCGTATGCTGCTAGTAAAAGGCAAAGAGGTTCATTTTCTGACACCTTTTCTAGGAGTCCATTGTCTTTTCTTTTTTTTTTATAGATTTTATTTATCTATTTATCTTTAGAGGGGAAGGAGAGGGAGAGAAACATCAATGTATGATTGCCTTTCGTGTGTCCCCTGCTGGGAGTTGGCCTGCAGGGAACTGGCCTGCAACCCAGGCATGTGCCCTGACTGGGAATCAAACCACGATCGTCTGGCTCGCAGGCCCGCGCTCAATCCACTGAGCTACACCAGCCAGGGCTTCTAGGAGTCCATTTTCAGTAAATGGGGTCTCTTGGTTTCCTGAGGTATCAAAGGTAACAAAGAAAATGAAAGATTCTGGAATGTAGGAACTTTAAATAATTTTATTACTCAAAATTACTTTTGCTTGATTCTAAAACCGGCCACACTAAACCAAATTTTTGAGAGAGAAAAAGTCTTCTCCGGTGGAATCTCATAATGCCCTTCCAGTTTCAGTCTAACCCGGTCACTATTACAATCAGGCATGTCTGCTCAGGAAGGAGTCACACTCTCCCTGTACTCTCCCTTGACTTTCACATCTAAGATGTTTGGCCCAAGAAATTACCATTTAAACATTCTTCTTCACTGTCATCAAAATGGCCACACAAAACTGTGCTGTTCTTGATGAGATGTTGGAAAAGCTTCAATATGAGTGAAGTTAACACTATCAGTTGAGACTTCTTGGAGCCTAGAGACTTGAAGTACAGAGGCATATACTTTTTGTTTTTCCTTTAAACTTTTTTCTAATTTCCTACCTTGTCATGTAATTTTTGATTATGAGTCTGTTAAACTTTTTATTGATATTAAAGTCACCCCAAAATTTAAAGAAACCCTCTCATGTTCCTTTGAGGAATTGGAATTGATTTTATTTCATGCGTCTTATCTCAATTTATTAATGTGATTTGTATCTGACTTATGGCTACTGTTCCTTCTGCTGCTCAGTGCCATTCTGACTGCTGCTTCTTGCAAATTTCCCATTTTCGACATCCCAGCTTTCCTTTGAAGATTCTCCCTATTCATGTGAACAGGATTAACAGGAGAAGTCTTTTTGTAGAGGTTGCAGCTGGAGCCTCTACCCAGGCAAGTGAAAGCACTTTAATGGGGAATTCCATTAGGAATGCAGTAAAGGCTGAAAAGTACTAGTAGGCATTTGAGTGAGTTCCTCAAGAGCATGGAAAGGAAAAGCAACCTCCTTGCTTCATGTTCAGAAAAGGCCACTTCAGCGCTTCTCTACACAGGTACTGTTAAACAGCCAGTTTGCAAAAATGCCACTTCTTATGCTCTGTTCACATGCTAGAAGTATTTCTCTCTCTTTCTCAAAAAATCATTATTGCTTTTCTGTTAAATTCAAAGGGCTAGCATCACTTATTTGGTTCTTTTGCAATAGAAAATTACAATTTTGGATTGAATAAGCTACTTTTCCTCTTTAAAGGAGCAAATACATTTTTCTGAAAATTATGGAGAATAAAAAACAATAAACCACCAAAATCAGGTTTTAGACAATCTAAAACCTAGCAAGCAGATATCAATTTCTGTATTTGTCAAATCAGATTCCTAAAATTTATTTGATAGTGTAGAGGGCAGAAGTAAGCTGGGAATGTTTTTAGAATACCTGACATAAAAGAAAAACTAAAATAGTTCATTTCTTCCCCCTGTGTTTTTGAGTTAGAAGGGTAACTTTTAAAAGAAAAAGTGGGAAAAAGAAGGGAAAAACTGGAGAAAAGCAAAGTGTTGAATGTATTTTTTTTTTTGGTTTGGTTTTGGTTGCGTGAGCTTCTCTGCAGCCCTGTCATCTTCTGCTGACCTTAGAGTTTGCTTGTGGAGAGCCTCCTTTTCCACGACAGTGTCACCCTAGTGGGATGCGGGATTGCAGTATCATCTCGGAATTTAATTAAGAAACAAAGTCACAAAAAGATGAAAAAAAATTACTAGGAACTGACACCACCTGATGGAAACTTCCCAAAAGATAATCCATAAATCCCTAAAAATGGAAAGACTCAACTAAAATGTTAATTTTCAGTCTTCTCTCTTCAAAAAAAAATGTTGCTTACTTTTCCACCTATTCTTTGTAACTTGTTATTTTTCCAATTTATTCACCTTTTCTATGCTTTAATAAATCTTTTGCATAGGTTAAATATGAGCTACAAGACAACATGGAAACAGACAAAAATTATGTGTTCTTGATCTTTTCAAAATAACTATTTTGGAGGAGATCCTTGACTCAACGTTACCTTTAGTAATACCCCACCCCTTTTTTTCACATTTAAAACAATTTGCATAACCTTCAACTTCCAATAAAATCATTATTATAGTACAGTTTACCTTGAACCTCTCTTTATACTCTTTGAAATATTACTTCCAAATCAAAAAATTTCCCCCCCAAATTATACAAATAAGTAGCAAATGTTATTGTATCTGAGCTTACAAATTTAAAATGGTTTCCATTGGTTCAGTGATTAATTTCTAAAGTAAACCTTGAAACTAACACGAAACAAGTTACAGATATACTCTAGACTATATTTGTAACTTGTTCTTTATCTACAACAGGGTCTTTAAGCATTTGACTCTCCCACATTCCTGTTCAAATCTCACTTAATGTTGGACAGATCCTGAGAATAAGAACCCTTAATGCTACTATCTCCTATACCCCTTGGTTCCCCTTGACTGTTTTTCAGAGTCAAGAATCATGTATTAGATACTTCTTATTTAGTTTCTTTCCATTAACCTTACTGTAACACACAGGATTCTGGAAGATGATGCTTAATAAGGTCGTTCCTCATTATTAGATTATTTTTATGATATTTGCTTGCTGATGCCTATGATTCATCTGCCTGCCGTTCCACCTGGAATCTCAATGCCTGTTTCTGGTAGCTGATAGACATACAGCTGCTTATGATTTTTCTGATTCTGGCACCTGCCTAGCAATTACTGTTTATTCCCATGTGCCATCCCTCTGTTATACAAACGTCATTCTCTGTTCCATTTCCTACATTTTGGGTTCTGCACCACAAATATTTGCAAAACCGGGTGAGTCCATGTGATGTTCCATCACAGACACGTGCCGAGCCACATCAATGTAGCCCCTCTGCTTTCAGATGAGCATTCTGCCCATTTCTGGCACACGTTCCGATGAACTCACCATTCTGTTTCTGCCTTATCGAGGATGTCAGGCCACACTCTAAATCGTGTGCGTGGGAAGCATACCAGACAATAATGTCATTTTGCAGAGCAAACAGTTTTGGGTCTCCTACACACTAGCTATCTAATCTCGGGGAAGTTATTTAACAGCTCTGAGCTTTTGTTTTATCACCTGTGAATAATTATTAACAATAGAGCTTTCTTGTTATAACCTCATAATGTATATTGGGTGTTTAACAGTGTTTTGTCCCCAAAATTTTATCCTGTGGGAAAGGAAAAATATTTATTCCTCTGCCCTTCTTAGTTTTTAGCTGCAATCAATGTGATAAAAATCACTGTGATTAGTAAGATAATGTAAAAAGAAGTTTATTAAAATTTATACCTCATGTATACATGGGAGATACCCAGAGAAATAAGTAACTCCCCAAACTGGCTTAGAATTATGAATTAAGTACCATCTTAACTAGATACTGTAATAGTATAATCAATAAAATATAATTTTAAAAATAAAAAAATGAAATAAAAATAATAGATACCATCTTAATAAGGAAAGGAAGAGGAAATGTGGGCCTCCTAGGGGGGAGTGAATGTTTTTTAGGGAAGATAATTGGACATTTAAAAGAATAATACTTGGGAGGGGTGATAGTTTGTGATAAGCTTTACCTGAGTGTGCTGTCCATGTCTAATGTTGCTCCCAGTTTTGGGGTCCTCTCCTATGATGAGTCAATCTTCTCTTAGTTGGTGAAATTCCTTGGATCTATGATAATTTAGTGTTTTTTTTGGAGAATCTGTCTTTGGGCAGATAAGCCAAGTTCAGAGAAATGCTCTGCCTACATGTGGTGTTTTGTTTTGTTTTCTTTAAGCAAATATAGCTCATAATGATCAATATAGTAGAGTGGAATATTGTGGATTGGTATATTCCACCACCCCTCACTATCTTGACCTCATATCCTCAGCACTTTATCTGTTGTCCTTCTATCATATGTACTTGTTTCTGATCTCCGTGTTTTGGCAGATTTATGGGCAGGAGGAAATCTGAAGTCAGTTGACTGAGTTAGTAGAGACAATTTGGTACCTAAATCTCCTTACAAGTGCTTCAGTTAATCTTTTTTAAAAATTCTAGTCTCATTCACATTGCCAGCTGGAGTACTTAGTGCCCTTTGCTCCTGAGACCTTTCTGAGAAACTGGGGTGTGTGTAGTGCTGCTTTTTGTTGAGTTTATCCCAGTAGTTACCATAATTTTAATTCTTTTAGCTCTGCTAAATAATTTCAACATGAATTAGTAGCTCCCAGTTGTTAATTTTGTTGACATCTCTCAATCAGAAGTACCTCATCCCAAATCCTTTTTTTCTTTTGAGTTAGATTTTTTGTTCCTTTATATAAGGCATCTGGATTGAGTGCTGATAAGTTCACATCTATGTCTCTTATCTGAATTCCAAGGAGAGAATCCTTCAAGAATTCTGCATCTGAACCTATCATGAATTACATTCTGTGATTTCAATGTAGGTGTACTTTAATACGTATATCTTCATAACTATGATCCACATTTAATTTATCTATTAGAAATAAACATCATAACAGTACAGACCTACTGAAAATGTGTTAGTGCCTTAGGAGTTCAATATAAAATGTTTTCCTGCAGTTTGAGATTTTTTATTACATAATTTATATTTAATTTTTCTAAAATATTTATTATAAATTTATTTTACATTTTCTGTTGAATAAGCATGGAAAAATTTGATAAGAAAGATCGAGTGAGACTACACTGTGTACATTTCTACCAAACTGTAATTTGCTTTGTGCTCCAGAATATATGCAGACCCTAAATACTGGTTATTAGAATTGTGTAATGTTGAACTTTTTTCACAGTGAGTAGTTTGTATTCTTATTATAATTTTGAAGTCACAGTGAACATTAAATAGCATGCATTAGTACCAGGATACCAGTAGGGTGCACCTGAAGAAAAATACTCTGCATATCTACGCATAATAAGCTTGGGGTAATATCCTTCTTTACTGGAAATTATGCTAATTTTCGGGGAAACTTTGTAATGTAATTGGTATATCAATCTTTATTGCTTGAACCTGCATTCATATGTCTGAAATTTAACATCTGTTCGTATAAAGTACTTGACATTGCACGCCCCCGTTTTTCCAACATTATTTGGTTACTAAAGATAGCATTCAACTTTGCAAGACTCTCTGATAACTTATTAAAAATGCATACATTAAATTTTCATCCAAAACATTTTAAATATTTTCTTTAATAAGTATTAGAAGTACCCTGATTGTCACATTTTTTAACTTAAAAAAAACCCCTCAAATATAGATAACTGTATTGCCAAAAAGCAAGCTTATTCCCAGTGAGGGACCCTCTGGAAAATCGCTGTGCTGCTTGGGAAGGCTTTGTTTGCCATTGCACTGGTGCTCTTTGGGCTATTGTGTGATGTTTGGAGTCTGATCCTAAGTAGGATGTTTCATTGTTTTTCTAGGTTAACATTTGCCTCTGCATCAACTTTAAATTCCAAGAGATAGAATTTTTAGATATGTAGTATAGACTACTCATTTTGGATATTGAAATCTAAAAACTCTATGGAAGTACCATACTCACCAAAGCTTATGTGAAAATTAACAACTGCTAAACAATAAAAGCTTAAAGAGAAATAAGATAATTTATTTTATAACATTTTAAAATCATATTTATATTACTTGTTTGCTGTAGAAAAATTACAGAAAAATAAAATAAAATCACATGCTATTCCATCATCCAGAAATTTTTTATGTTAACATGTGAATGCACATTATCCAGACAAAACATTCACTCAGTGGCTGGGGGCAGGTGGTGCGTAAATGCAGACAACTGTACTTGAAACACAATAAAACAATTAAAAACAAAAACAAAAACAAAACTACAATTCGGTGTCCATTATAGAAAATATATATATCAGCAGTTATTAGAGTAAGCTCTAGATCAGTGAACATACATTCAAAAGTAGCTATTGATATGTGTTGCCATTTTTGGTACAAAAATACAAAATCATAACATTATAAATGTTTATAATTAGTTGTATTAGTTTTATTTTCTTAACATATTGTCAATATTTTGTGAATGAAAATTGTGTGGTATCCTTATATAGGAGTAACATTTCTTTACATGAAAAATATGGTTATTTCAGGCAGACCACTATTATTGATTGTTAATTTTCAAATAATTTAAAATCAAGCAACTCTCGGTAGAGCCAGACAACTGTAAAGAGCAATGTAGTTACATTAGAAAACAATACACAATATGAGGATGTTTGCACAACAAAAGGCTTCTTCAAAAAATGTTTAAGCCATCTTCACTTGGCTCAAGCATAAGCTAAATGTCCATTTTATTTTTATAGAAGAAAATTAAGTTTTCAGTGAGTGGATAAGAATCTTTAATTTTTTCAAATGTATAAGTTTTGTGATACTACAGTCTAAGTTTAATATCAAATTATGAAGTCACAGATTAGTAGAGCAGGAAAGAATGTCCACTCCAAATATAGACAATATGGGGTTCTCAGGCCTCTGTTAATGTTTTACACTTCCAATAGGAAAAAGTTTAAAATAATTGTATAGCATTGCCAATATTTTCTAGAAATATGTTTTCTCACATTTAGAAAATACTTTTGATGTTTCTCTGAAAAAAGTATGACTATATTAAGAATAATCATGCTCAATTTTCATTTTATTTGCTTTTATGAATTGGCCAAACAATTATTTGTCCCCGAATACTTTAAGAAATACCTTGGAACTTAATAATATTTTGAAATCCCATTCCTTAGATTTGAGCTCTTCTTTTTAGGTTTGATAATGGGATGGAAGATTACCAAGGATATCTATTCTTGGTGTGTATTCATGTAAGTTTCTGGCTTTGTTAAGGTTGATATTTAGCAAGTGTAACACACTTTATCTTGGGATAAGACCTACTTGTCCTCTTTGTATATTTTCAAGAGAATGTTTGGATTTCGAGTGGTAAATAACTCTTTTATTTAGGTTCATGGTCTTTCTTTTAGGTAAGCTTATGAGTCTTCTGTTGTGCTAATGTGTTGTAGTCTCACAATCTCACAAGGCCACTTTTGATTTTATTCAAGTCAATTGTTGCTATAGAACCTCTTAGGCACTGCTAGGCTATTATACCACCATTGAGTTTTTAGGGGCACACAGGCTTCTTGACTACTTAGTATCTATCTCCTGGTGATCCAATCATTTCTTCCTACTTTATCCGCTGACCTAGATTCCAAAAAGAACTCAGTGCCACCGATGAGGATTTAATTGTGCAATCAATTTAAAATCTGCTGTTACTCATAATTACCAACATCTGCTATTATACTTTGCCGATGGCTGGTCAAGATGGCATCCCATCTTGCTGAGCTCCTGCTGGGCTCCTGACAGAATAGTTAAGTGAGTGATCTAGTCAACACCATACTGAGAACTAATCAGCAGAGACCGACACACACGCGTAATTGTAACAAAAAAGAAATAATTGTTTTAAGCTGAAAAAAAAAAACAATAAAAAGATGACATCCTGTTATCTGATCACTATTCTATCAACAAGCTAGCAAAACTACTGTTCTGTATATGGACTTAGTTTTGCACTTAGAGTTGATTTTAATAGTGACTTTTATTTTGACCACTAATAAAACTTTCACAGTTATATTTTGAGCCAAAGAACTTCACACTCACTGTCTTGGTTGAAGTTACTATACCATAAATACCATAGCCTGGGTGGCTAAACAAAAAAATATGTGTATCTCATGGTGCTGGAGGCTCAGAAAGTCCAAGGTCCATACACCAGCAGCTCTGATGTCTGTGGAATGTTTACTTTATGGCATATAGATAGTCATCTTCTTGCGGTGTCTTCACAAGGCTAAGAGAGACCATCTCTTTGTGTCTCTTCGTATAAGGGGCATTCCCTTATTAGAGGCAGGTAATGAAGGCCCTCCCTCTTGACCATTACTTCCTAAAGACTGAACCTCCTACAGTATGAAACACATGGGAACTCTGAATTTATAGTGCATCTGTTATTTTTATTTTGCTCCTAGACTTGACTGTGATTCCGAGCAACACAATATGTTATCATTTAATTTTATAATATGCCATTTGCACAGCTTTTCCTTTATTTTGCAATAGCTATATTAATGGAACTGCTAAAATAAGTATTTTTTAAGACAGGCAAAAAGCAAAATGATTGCTACCAATGAGGATTTCATTCTTCAATTATTTAAAAATTGCTTATTGAGCTTGTGCTTAGATTGAAAGAACCGAAATGATGGAAGAAGAGTGTGGAGAAAACCACCACTTATAGTAATGACTTAATTCACTCACCTGAAATGGGGGAAATGCCCATTTTTATGGTAAATATGAGCTTATTTCACTTTCTCTTGTAGCTAAAGTTTTTGTGTGTGACAATTTGGCTTAGAGAAAGGGGATGCATTTCTACATTTCAAACTTGGCAATATGCACTTTTAATATTTTTTTCTTCTGGAAAACTAATATATAAATAACAATCAGGACTTTGGTGCTACTAGGTTCCATTGCAACTTTGGGGCATTTAAATTTTGGGGTTTACTAGCCTACTGGTTTCCAAGCTTTGCTCCCTAGGACATGTTTCACTTGTTTTCTCTCTCCAGATTTATACTTTAAAACATTTTATTTTATTTGCTCAAAAGTTTTCAAATCTACATATGTCTGCCAATCAGATTTTCTCATCAGAATGAGACAACTGGTGGCCTTACTGTAAGCGAAGGAATTGAATAATTTTGGAGGAGTGAGGGTTCTGTGAAGCTCTGAGTGAGAGGTGGGGAGTGGCTAGTAAACAAACATCAATATTTTTAGGATTCTGTAAAATACTGAAAATATTATTAGAAGGCCCTGGCTGGTGTAGTTCAGTGGATTGAGCACAGGCCTGCAAACCAGAGGATCCCAGTTCAATTCCCAGTCAGGACACATGCCTGGGTAGCCAGTTCCCAGCAGGGAACACATGAGAGGCAACCATACATTGATATTTCTCTCTCTGTCTCCTTTCCTTCTCCTCTAAAGATAAATAAATAAAAATTAAAAAATATATTATTAGAAAAACTATATAATTGGGCTCTTTATACTTGACTGCCTCTAAGGTCCTATACAGAATTCTTTGGAAATGAAATTTGATATCCAAAATCTATCTCAGGTATTGGGAAGTATATAATTGCATAACAGTCGGTGGTCTCTGCCAAACAGGCTTCTTATTTTTGTCTATACTCATTTGTTCACTCAACACAATTTCTTTATAAACATCTAATATTCAACAGGCCCTACACTACCCTCCATG
Source organism: Sturnira hondurensis (assembly GCF_014824575.4). Classification (NCBI taxonomy): domain Eukaryota; kingdom Metazoa; phylum Chordata; class Mammalia; order Chiroptera; family Phyllostomidae; genus Sturnira; species Sturnira hondurensis. The sequence continues at coordinate 1,051,474 of NW_028089315.1, forward strand.
ACCAAAGCACACAGACTGCCTCGTTTACAATTTGGTTTAGCTACTCATTACCTCAGACCAGGGACTCAATGACTTCATTTACTAAGTGAGGAAAATACCCTCCTTATAACGTGATGAAAAGAACATAAAACACATTGGGAATGAAAGTATTAAAGCATTTAGCACAGGTTTTATAACTGCCATAGATGTTTTATCACTATGCATATTTGTACTGTGCTAGGGCCTGGACTTGAGAGAATTTGTCACCATTTACAAACAGATGGATCAATGTAAGTTTATTATCACTTTTGAAATGATTTCCATGGCATTCCCTGCAATACTAATCATTATCTTTATTAGGAATTTCTTCTGTAAGCAATGTAGAAATGATAATAAATTATACAGTGATTTTTGTTTTTGCTACTTGATTTAAATTTTGGTTATTTGAGTTAAATATGTATAAAAAAGATGTATTTTAGAAAAAATATTGTATGATTGCTATGATGTTTAAATATCTCTGTAAGTGTAGCAAAATAAAATGGAAGTAAATTAAGATTTATTGAGTAAGCAAACATTTTGCTAGTTTTATACATGTATTATCTATAATATACCTAAAAATATGGGAGATAGAGATTACTATTAGAATGTTAAAAATAAAGATATTGGGGCCCAAACAAACTATATAAATACTTCAAACAAATACTCTTGAAACAATGATGGGATTGGGATGAGGTAAATTTAGCTAGTCAGTCATGCCTTTAGATAAAGTTTTGGTTCTAATGAAAATAAATGGTGATTATGGTAATCATTTAATGTTTAACTTCCATACACTACAGTAATTATTGATGTTAACTATTGAAATATTCAGTAAGTAGAATTAATGGTTCAGAGCTAATTGCTGTAACACAGCTTAGATCTTAATAATATTTAATAGCATTTTTACCAAATATGTGAAAGATAAATTAGGATAAAGTATTATGTTCCTTGTATGAGTACCCCAATCCAGATGTAACTAATCTATATTTCTAAAAACATTGTAGAGAATAATTCCTAGGTTATTTAAAATCATGAAAACAGAGCAGTCTGTATAAGCTTCGTTTTATATTGTTCTCCATATAAAAGATTTGGCAAAATATAAAAAGTAAATTTTATTTTTAGACATTTAAATAATTTGTTTTACTAATGAAGGAACTAGGAATCCTCTATCAAAATTGGTGTTAACTATTTTTCAAATAAGGTATGGCAGGGTCATATGCCATTTGTAGCTTGAGAGGTATTTATTTATTTATTTTTATTGTTTTTGCTAATCACTGACATATTTTCTGAGAGTGAATGAAATACCTGAGGTTAATAATTAGTTTATTAGCTAATTCAGTCTTGGAAAATTCCTTCTTCTGAGCTGCCATTAGACCTGTGTCTATTTGTCAGCCTCCTGTTACCTGTTATCTGTTCCACCTTGCCCTTGGGGAATGTTGTTGGTTGGTTTGATTTAAAAAGCTTAATGGCCCTGGCTAGTGTGGCTCAGTGGATTGAGTGCCAGCCAGAGAAATAGAGTTGCCGGTTCCATTCCCAGTCAGGGCACCTGCCTGGGTTGGGGGCCAGGTCCCCAGCAGGGGATGCTTGAGAGGCAACTACATGTTGATGTTTCTCTCCTCTTTCTCCTCCCTTTCCCCTCTCTCTAAAAATAATTAAAATCTGAAAAAAAAAAGCTCAATGATCATATAGACTGCTAAGCTAAATACATTCCTATAGAGGATCCAATGACCTAAGAGAAGTTACTCTACTGACTTTGGCATAGGATATGTGGGGGAGGAAAATAATGTGTTCTCTTTTTTGAGGACTCCTGGCTGGATTCATAATCAAATTAACATGAATCAAATTAGTAGGAAGAAATGATCAAATTTATTATGTTTGCACATATAGGGCTTTCATAAGAATAATGAGACCTTCCAGGAAGTTAAGGCTTTTACGATACCTTGAGCTAAAGAGATGAGGTTGGGGTGTGGTTTGGGACTTTATACTGTAGGAGGGTAATTCACATGGAAATCAAAAAGCAAATGCTTGGTAAAAATGTGTTTGCTGGGCCATCTTTAATGACAGAACAGAAGACTTGAATCAAGCAGGCCTTGTTAGGGTCTTCTCTATCACGTTTAGTTCATATTAAACTAGAGTTATCTGTGATTCTATAAGGGGGAGCCAAAAACCCCAGAATTTATTTATAAAAAACTATACACTTACTCTTACATGTTTAAACTTCAGTCACCTTCAAAGTACACTCCATGTGTTGCAATACAACTATCAAGATCTTTCTTCCACTGCTCGAAAGAGTTTTTGAATGTGTGGATTTTGATGTCTTTTAGTGCGTTGCTGTTCTATGCTTCACCTCTTCCACGTTGACCAAATGTTTCCTTTTAGGGACTTTTTTCATCTGGGGAAACAAAGTTGCTCAGGGTGAGACTGGGTAAATAGGGAGAGAGAGGCATGGTGGTGATGCCATTTTTGGCCAAAAACTGGTGAACACTAGTGTAAGGAGTGAGCAGGTATGCTCATAAATCCCCCTTCATGAAATGGGCAAATGAGTTGAAAGAGTCTCCAAAATATTTCACTGTAGTTGAACACAATCTCTCACAACAATGCCAGCTGGTACACTGATACAGATGGGTTCCTAGAACACTCACTTAGCAGGAAAGCCTGTACTGCAAGGGACCAGCCTTCCAAAAGATAATTCTGTTTTGGGGGGGAGGGTCCCCCCTTGTAGCTCTCTTCCTGAAGTTGGTCTTCTATCAAAATTATTTTAGACAGTTAGAGAGAAGGTCAAAGTTTTTTCTTGAGTCTTTTGTTTCTTGAAACTACCAGCTTAAAATATCAATATCCAAAAAGTCATGTTTGGGGGTAGCAATTCTGCCCCCACTCAGATTTTACAGGAGAAACCCCAGATCTTATTCTGACCCTAAAATTCCTACATGTGTGTATGGGAAAATCACTTAGTATTTTTTATCCAATTTTTCTTCAGCTATCCAACAGAAATTGTTTTGAGATCATTTTTTCTTTATTTTTAAAAATATAAGGGTGATCTGTCTCTAAACATTAATTTTTATTAATAAGATTTATTAAAAATTTGGATACCTTTATAAGTGATGTATTCAGCAGATACATTTTATGCATATTTGATAAGCAATGATAAGTAGTATATTCCTTATTTCCAAAGTCTTTGCAATTTGAATATAAAAATGATAATTTCATTTCTTTGTATTTCTGTTTCTGGTAAATTTGCTTTAGGTATTAATTGTTTGAGAGCTTACATAGTTAATTTAAAGCATTGCCATGCTAGCTTATGTTACCATGACTAGGTTTTTTTTTTTCATTTTTTAAAAAATATATTTTATTAATTATTCCATTACAGTTTTCCCATTTTCCCTTTTCATTCCCCTCCACCCTGCACACCCCCTCCCCCACCATTCCCCCCTTTAGTCTATGTCCATGTGTCATAAGTTCTTTAGAGTCTATATTTCCCCTACTATTCTTGCCCTCCCCCCTAGCTATTTTTTACCTACCGCCTATGCTACTTATTCTCTGTACCTTCTCCCCCCTTCTCCTCCCACTCCCCTTGTTGCTAACCCTCCATGTGATCTTCATTTCTATGGTTCTGCTCCTGATCTAGCTGTCCTCTTAGATTGCTTTTGTTTTAGGTGTGGTTGTTAATAGCTGTGAGTTTGCTGTCCTTTCACTGTTCATATTTTTTATCTTCTTTTTCTTAGATAAGTTCCTTTAACATTTCATATAATAAGGGCTTGGTGATGATGAACTCCTTGAATTTGACCTTATCCGAGAAGCACTTTATCTGCTTTTCCATTCTAAAAGAAAGCTTTGCTGGATACAGCAATCTTGGATGTAGGTCCTTGCCTTTCATGACTTGGAATACTTCTTTCCAGCCCCTTTTGCCTGTAAGGTCTCTGTTGAGAAATCAGCTGACAGTCTGATGGGAACCCCTTTGTAGGTGACTGTCCCCTTATCTCTTGCTACTTCTAGAATTCTCTCCTTCATTTTAATCTTGATTAAATTGAAGATTTTAATTTAATTTAATTATGATGTGCCTTGGTGTGTTCCTTCTTGGGTCCAACTTCTTTGGGACTCTCTGAGCTTCCTGGATTTCCTGGAAGTCTATTTCCTTTGCCAGATTGGGAAAGTTCTCCTCTAGTATTTGTTCAAGTAAGTTTTCCATTGTGGCTGTTCCTCTTCCCCTTCTCGTACCCCTATAATTCAAATCTTGGAACATTTAAAGATGTCCTGGAGGATCCTAAGCCTCTCCTTATTTTTTTTAATTCTTTTTTCTTCATTCTTTTTTGATTGGTTGTTTCGTCCTTCCTTCCGGTCCACCCCATTGATTTGAGTCCCAGTTTCCTTTCCATCACTATTGTTTTCCTGTGCATTCCCCTTCATTTCAATTAGTTTAGCCTGAATTTGTTCCTCTAATTTGTGACTAAAATCAACCAGTTCTGTGAGCATCCTGGTCACCAGTATTTTGAACTGTGCATCTGATAGGTTGGCTATCTCTTTGTCACTTAGAAGTATTGGCTCTGGGGCTTTGAGCTGTTTTTCTTGAGCCATAATGCTTTGATCTGGTCAAGCCTGTTATGTATGAGGGGTGGAGCCTTAGGTGTTCACCAGGGTGGGGCAACCCAGTTGCTGGGTTGTAACGCTATATGTGGGGGCAGGGTCAGAGTGGGGCAATAGCCTCTGTTCTGCTCTCTCTTGGATTTTGGTCCCCTCTGCTGCTTCCACAAGCAAACCAGGCACCTCTTGGGCTGGCTCCCAGGTGTGTGGGCCTGTGCACCCTCCAGGACCCTGTGGGTCTCTCCAACAAACTCTCTGTGAGCCTGGGAGCTTCTCCCGGCACCTCAACCTCAAAAGTTTTTTCAATTGGTGCTTTTAAGCTTTAATTCCTGTCGCTGGGGCCCTAGCCTGTGCAGTCTGTCTTACTGCTCACTCTTTTGCCTGGTTTATCTGTGCGCAAATGTGTGATCGTGGTCAGCCAGCCACCTTGTGCCCTCACTGGGTCTGCCTGTTGCCACCCCAACCTGGGATCTGCCAGCCACTGCCTGCGCACCTGGGTCAGTCTCATCGAGTTTTCCTCAGTGACTTCTCCCCGCCAGCCACTGACTCCAACTCTTACTAATCTGGCTGAATGGTTCGTTGTTGTCAGACTTCCATACAGTTCAAGTTTCTGTGTTTTGGTTGCGTTTTTGTTACTAAAACTTTATTGTCTTTAAACTGGATTGTGCAAGGAGGCACAGCGTTTCCACCTATGCCTTCATCTTGGCCGGAAGTCCCTGTTCTGTGACTAGTTATTTGATCAATTTTACAATTATTTACAGATATTTTAAATAACTGAATATGTAATATGTTGAAAAATCTAATAGAATTTAAGATAATTATATTTATGTACACATACAGAAAATGATTAGAATTCTATATTAATATACTCTAAATTTAAAGACACATTTTTATATACACCATGGCTTATATATGCATTTCTTTTTATTTGGAAAATATAAAACAGTGTACTAATGACAACACATTTAAAGATACCCTTTTGATGAATTGTTATATTATTTTCTACAGTATGTTGATAATCCAAAGTCCTCTATTAAACTGAAAGCATGTTATTTGAATGTGCACAAAATAATTAAAGCACTTATTTACTTATTTTGCTAGGCATACTAGTGAGTGCTGAAGTAATAACAATAAAATAGAAGTAAAACTTGCATCTAAGTTATATCATTCTCAGGAAAAAGGGGGTGTGTGTGGTGGGGGGAGAGAGAGAGAGAATCATTCTTATCTCAAATGGAATGATCATTCCAGCTTTATTCCGAAAATTCTTTTATTGGTTAACCTAGTCTTTCTTAACACTAAAAACATTTCTGAAATATCTTTTTTCTCAAGAACATATCTTTGTTTATATTTTATTTGGCCATTTTTTCACTTGACATTTGGCAAATCCTGCCTTAAAAAGATATTTTTGCTTACCATGATTTTCCTTACTAATTTATAACCTCCCCCCCTGCAGAAATATTTTTGTCATGTATCTGGCAAAATTTTAATCACTGCTTACATGTATTTTCCCTTCATTTATTTTAACTAGTGCTTCTTAACATTTCCTAACTTTAATCATTCCTATGACCATTGTTACTTACAACTGATATATATATTAAATTTATTCAAATTTAAAATTATATATATATATATATATATAATTTCTATCATATCATCTCTCCAGATGGTGAAATTCTTTGGGGTTCTGATGCCTACCACATCCTAAGTGACAATAACCACTTAATAAAGGAATTTCTTTTGTCCTATACATGGATCTTCTTATTTATCTTGAACACAGTGGCTGTTTTGACTTGGGCCTATGAATTGAAAGAACATGTGGCTTTGACACCAAGGTCATGTTCTTTACATTCACTATAAAACTGCAACTATTGAAGGTGACACAAAAAAAGGTAAAAGCTCTTAATGAACATAATACAAAGTGACGGATTTGAGTAGTTTTCTTATCAAAATGATTTTTTTGCCTGATATTTGTATAACAGCACCCAAATACCTTTTTTGCTGTTTGAAGTGACACAATTTGGGGACATGTTGATATATTATAGAATTTAGCACATTAGAGTACAAGTAGAATAATTTTACAAAATGGTAATACATAGAAGTTCTTAAAATGCACTTCAGATATTCTTTTAAAGTTCACATATTTAACAATATGTTAAATATTGTTAAATATATTGTTCACATATTTCACAATTTTGAATAATATTTTTAAAAACATACTTAAAAGATAAACATAAGGTCACACTTTGGTTAGACCTTATTCATATCCTGCTATGTTGCCTAGCCTTTGCTGTTCTGTGTACATATTGGAAGGTGATCAGCATAACTTCATTGTCAATGCTAAAAACTCATTCATGCTGTCCTGTATCAGATAGTCCTATAAAAGCCACGTTTTGTTTTTCATGCCACAGATATTATTAGGCAAATAACCACATAATTACAGATATTATTAGGCAAACAACCACATAATTACTTTTATTGAAAAAATATTTTAAAAAGATATTAAACTACCTTTAGTAGAAATAACTATAGTTTGTCAAAATATATTTGTTATTCACAAAATTAAGTATTTTAAATGTCTGATTTAAGGAAATGCTGCATTATACTTGATTCATTATATCAAGAATTAATATGGACATAGCCCTCTACTTTTATCATACCTAATTTTTTTTATCATTCATATCTAGGAAACCATATTCTATGGAAAACAAATCTATCTTCAAAAATATAAATTTTGTAATACTGGCTCCTGCTCCCTTCAATAACTTAGTCATTTGTTAAATGCCCACTATGGGCTAAAGGTATAAAATCTTCTATCAAATAATTTAGAAAATTAAATAAAAGCACATTCGAATAGGTGTTCCCTTAAAACTGAAAATGTTAGACATCATGTGAGTAATTGCTAAGTCAGTTTACAAACAACAAATGCTATAGTAATTAAAAGAAAGAAATATTAATTTGACTATTGAAAGCCTAAGAAGTGTTTTTAGAAGAAATGGAATCTATGATTAATTAGTTAAAAAGTAAGAAAGGAATATTGCAGAGAAAAATACCAATGTGGTTGCTGTCCACAAGTACATAGGCAAGAAAAGATAAAGGGGCAAAACTGGAACTGGTGCTGTTAGGGCATATCAGTCCATGTAACTAGTAACTTAACCTAAATGTAGACCCTCTTCTCCCTCATTTAGCCTAGTGAAACCCCCTTTCCAGCTGTTCAATCTATCTTCTTGGCAAGAGTTACCTTTTTTTTAAATGACTTTAGGTCACTCCTGTTTAAAATAGTGGGATAGATAGATCAGCAGGAGATATAGAAATACCCAACCTTAGAAATAAGTACAAGCAGGGAGGGACAATGTGGTCTTTTAATATCTTCAGGCAGTGTTTTTAAGAGGCCTGTTCAAGGATTATTGAACTATATATGTATCTGAACTGAATTTGCCACTTTTTTCCCAAGAATTGTTTTTCTTTTTATTTATCCTTTTAAATTTTCCATTGTATTTTTTTCTAACACACCTTGCCTAGATATATCAAGTGTTTTCTCCTTTTCAGGTCGCTGGTCATACATATTATTTTCTCCATCTGAAATGCCTTTGTCCCCTGCATTTGCTCCTTGAGTGCCTGTGTTTATTTTCCAAGACTCTGTTCAAATATCAGTTCATATACAAAGCCTTCTTTCTCTAACTTTCTCAGGGTTTTGGTAGCACTTTGCCATAAAACAATGACAAACACTTAATGCTGTTCTCTGTGGATAGGATTGTGGGGGGCTCTGGAAATACACAGTCAAATAATACATAATCCCTGCCCTTGAAGATCTTACAACAATGAAAAGCTTACTGCCTGGTGGGCATGTTTATTCCTTTCTTACAATATCCAAACTGTTCCATTTAAGGTCATATTTTACTTGGCTTTCCACTAGAAGTTAGTAAGTTCTACCTAGACTTCTGGCCAAAATGGAGGCATAGGGAGACACACTGTGCCTCCTTGCACAACCAAAATTAAGGATAACAAAAATTTCGAAACAAAAAAGCACCCAGAACTGAAAGAAATTTGAACTGTATGGAAGTCTGACAACCATTCGTCCAGACTTGTAAAAGGAGTGGAGTTGGCAGCTGGCAGAGAGGGGTCTGGACAGAAAAAAGTGGTAGCTGGTGGACCCTGAGCATGGGGTGACAATGAGCGGATCCAGGGAGGCACACAAGGTTGCTGGCTGACCGTGGTTATATACTCTCACACAGATAAACCAGGTGAAAAACTGGTAACAAGACAGACTGCTCAGCCCAGTGCCCCGGCACTGGGAAATAAAGCCTAAAAGCACCAATTGAAAACATTTGCAGAGGTTGAGGTGCCAGAATAGATTCCCAGCCTCACAGGAGAGTTTGTTGGAGAGACCCACAGGGTCCTAGAATGTACACAAGCCCACCCACCTGGGAACCAGAACCAGAAGGGCCCAATTTGCTCGTGAGAAGCAGTGGAAGGGACTGAAATCTGAGAGAGAGTGGAGCAAGCACTATTGCTCCCTCTCTGACCCCACCCCCACATACAGCATCACAACCCAGCTGTAAGGGTTGCCCCGCCCTGGTAAACACCTAAGGCTCCACCCCTCACTATGTAACAGGTGCACCCAGACCCCCCCCAAAAAAAGAAAAGAAAAGAAAATGGCTCAAGTGGAAGAACAGATCAAAGCCCCAGAGCCAATATATCTAAGCAACAAAGAGATAGTCAACCTATCAGATGCATAGTTCAAAGCACTGGTTATCAGGATGCTCAAAGAATTGCTTGATTTGGGTTGCAAATTAGATGAAAAAATGAAGACTATACTAAGTGAAATGAAGGAAAATGCACAGGGAACAAATAGTGATAGAAACAAAACTGTGACTAAAATCAATGCAGTGGACCAGAAAGAAGAAAGAAACAACCAAATAGAAAAGAATGAAGAAACAAGAATTCAAAAAAATGAGGAGAGGCTTAGGAACTTCCAGGACATCTTTAAACATTCCAACATCCAAATTATAGAGGTACCGGAAGGGGGAAGAGGAAGAGCAACAAGTGAAAAACTTATTTGAACAAATAATAAAGGAGAACTTCCCCAATCTGGCAAAGGTAATAGACTTTCAGGAAGTCCAGGAAGCTCAGAGAGTCCCAAAGAAGTTGGACCCAAGAAGGAACACACCAAGGCACATCATAATTACATTAGCCAAGACCAAAATGAAGGAGAGAATCCTAGAAGCAGCAAGAGATAAGGTGACAGTCACCTACAAAGGAGTTCCCATCAGACTGTCAGCTGATTTCTCAACAGATACCTTACAGGCAGGAAAGGGCTGGAAAGAAGTATTCCAAGTCATGAAAGGCAAGGACCTACATCCAAGATTGCTCTATCCAGCAAAGCTTTCATTTAGAATGGAAAAGCAGATAAAGCACTTCTCAGATAAGGTCAAATTCAAGGAGTTCATCATCACCAAGCCCTTATTACATGAAATGTTAAAGGAACTTATCTAAGAAAAAGAAGATAAAAATATGAACAGTAAAAAGACAGCAAACTCATAGTTATTAACAACCACATCTAAAACAAAAGCAAAATAAAGAAACAACTAGAACAGGAACAGAACCACAGAGATGGAGTTCACATGGAGGGTTAGCAACAGGGGAGTGGGAGGAGGAGAGAGGTGGGAAAAGGTACAGAGAATAAGTAGCATAGATGGTAGGTAGAAAATAGACGGGGGCGGGGGCAAGAATAGTATGGGAAATGTAGAAGCTAAAGAACTCATGACACATGGACATGAACTAAAGGGAGGCATGTTGGTGGGAGGGAGTGTGCAGGGTGGAGGGGAATAAGGGGGGGATGGGATAACTATAGTAGTATAATCAATAAAATATATTTTAAAAAGTTCTACCTAGCAAGTATTTTGCATGTTATTAGAAAATAGTTTCTAGGTATATAGAGCAGATTGGGAAGTCAGATCATCTGGGTCCAGCTCCTGGCTCTGCCCAGCTAAGTGTGTTGCCTTGGTTAAGTCACTTATCTTCACTAGGTCTCAGTTTTCTCATTGGCAAACAGTGGCTATTCTTGTACTTCTTACTTATTATTATAGTTGTTACAACATAATTGCTATTAGTTGTTGGATTTAGATTGTAAATGACATTAAATGTTATACATTTTAAACTTTATCTTATAAAGTATATCTAAAATAAATCTGAGTAAGATCAAAGCAAGATTTAAGGGTATTTCTACATTAATATTTACTTATCAATTTGTATTCAACTTATACTTTTCATCTATAAAAACCTTTTTTTAAAACTTGGAATATATTTTATAGATAAGCTTCTTTAATGGGTGAGCAGAGTTGGCCGTGAGTCTCTCTACCACTCTGAGAGTTTTTATATGGCCAGACTTAGCATTTGTTTTCCTTTAATATCTGATTTGTGTGGAAACCACTGTTAAACTACTTTGAGTGGTTTTTTTAATGCTTAATGTAAGTTTAAAATTCTCCCTTCCCTGCAATAAATCAGCACAATGTACCCTGAAGGATAACAATGTAAAAACACGTGTCAAGCCAAAAAAATGAGATGTAAAATCATCAAGATACACAGATAGGAGTGGAAGAACTTGGGGAAAGTTCTATGAAAGGTTTCTGTTCATATGAAAGAGAATTGGCATTGCAACCAAAATAAACATCAACAATGGGCCCAATGTGCAGTTTTGGTTTGGATAAAATAGACATTCAAAAAGGATGTACATTTCTTCTAGAAATTGAGATATAAATGCTGAATGGAGTAGTTGAGCTCATTAAAAACCAACATTACAAAAAGTTTTAAAGCTTGTCAACAGTGCCAAGAAATATAACATTTGGAGATTTCTTAGATTCTGAATGTTAACTACCAGCAATATTTGCTTTGAGATACTATGAGAAGTAGAGATCCTAATAACATAAAGGATATCCGGTTAAGTTTATTTTTTCTTTGTAGTAACAAGTATTTCAAGTCATATAGCATGCTTTTATTTTAAGCAAATTACTGTATAATATAAATAGCTAAACCTTGCTAAGTTTTTATCACATGCTTATCAGTATTCTAATAACTTTGCTTGTACTATATTATTTAATTTTTATAGTAACCCCATAAGAAAGTTCCTGTATTATCACCAATTTCATGTTATAGATGGGGAAACAGATGCAGACAGTTGAAAAAAAAACTTGTTCCAGGTCAATCAATATACAGATCTACACACAGTTTATGTAATTTTAGAAGTTCTCTCCTATGTGACATGTGACGGTTTGTTGTCATTAACATGTGTTCCTGTGTACACCTACAAAATCCTCAGATATCTTTACTGTTCTAGGCATAGAGTCTAAACCCAGGAGATGGTCTAATCTTAAAGTGTGAGGTTGCAGAAGTTAAGCCACACATGGAGAAACTCACATTATCGTGAATAGCAGCAGTGCTATTTTTTTTTATTTTTTGCTAATTTGTGTAAAAAGCTTGCATAAGGTGAAGAAAATCTATGTAGTCTACTGTACAGGAAATATAAGTTATTGCACATAAATTCTTTTCTGAGTTTAACTGTGTTGCATCTAGTGCTGAAATAACCCAAATGTGTACTCATTCTTCAGAGCAGAGTAATTGCTGGAAGATGCTCTCAGGCATTACATTTTAGTTATTATTTATTTATTTAAGGGAAGACTTTATGAACACATGCAAAAAAAGCCTTCAGTATTGCTTCTGAAATGTGTAAATGAGCATGAATATCAGTGACTTATTTTGTTACTCATAGGTGATGGTAAGTAGCAATTCCACATTATAGCAGCATTTAAGCTATGCATTAATTAATTATGAAAAAGGATTGTTTAAGCACCTTATATCTGTTTATCAGGCATTGCTGTAATGCATTCAAAATATGTTTTTCTATGATTTAACATTACTCTTATACCTACAAATATATTTTTCAGTGAATGCTGCTAATTGCACTTGACTAGAAGTGTGTATAAAACTATTTTACAACTCACCTTGTATTTCTCAAGGACACTTCAAACTTATTTGTTCAAAACTCACATCATTTTTTCAATATTTCTACTCCTATACACATGAAAAGAAATTTCCCTTTAGTTTCTTTATCTTGTTAATGTCAGCACCCTCTACCTAGTTCTTTAAGCCAAACAAATGAAAGTCATTTCTGAAGGCTTCCATTCCCTCATCTCTCATATTAAATGCATTAGGGACATCTTGCTATTAGATCTACTTTGTGTTTCTCAGTGCATCTTTCTTTCTCATCTGCCACAACCAGGATTTAAGCATCGTGTTTTAACCAAGAGCAAAGCAGACACATAGCAGGTGTTAAGTCAACTTTAATTTAAACAAATGAGTGGATGAACCTAGTCAGGAAATCACAGTTCTCACACAGTTTAGTATGGAATCATGAATGTCTTACTAGGCTTCCTCATGCCCCATTTTGTTCCTCTGTTTTAGTTCAACTGATGTCTCCTTCAATACTGAGATTAGATTGTATTACCCACCTTTTTTATTCACCAAATCATTTATAGAAAAAAAATAGTACTTGAGTGTTTTTATTTTGAAATACTTCAATGCAGGCCCACAATATACATGTAAAATGGATATAGTTAAACCAAGTGGCTAAAAAAGGTCTTAAAATGACCAAAATGTTAATACAGAGATTTGTCACAAGTAAAATACACTGCAGATGACAATGATGATATGAAAGTTTGTGTGGAGAGACCACTGAAATAGGAACTTAGTCCTAAATCTTCTCAGCATCCTGCATATATTTCTTTTCTTTCTTTCTGTTTAGTCTGTCACTCATTGTTCCCAATAACACTCTCCATGAAACACTGAGTACGTACTAGTCTCAGTTCCAACACCTTTACATCTGTTGTCATTTTTCCTCACAATATCCTAACAAGTGTGTTTTACTATGAGTATACCACTGACTAAAGTAAGACAATAAAAGTTTAAATAACTTTCCCAAGGTCAGCTTAACTTGAACATGACCCTGAGATTCAAAGGCAGGAATCTTGGCTCCAGAAATTATTTTCCTGGTGACTAGGCAGCACCGTCTGTTGACTTCAGAAACTGAGATGTGTCTTGAAAACAGTCAGAATGAGTCAGACAGGAGGCCTGTCATTATAGTATAAGTTCTGCATATAAATAAATGATTAAAACATGAGAGAATCTATAATAAAAGATGTGTATTAAAAGTATTAGAAGGTAAAAGGAACCTCCTGTCTGCAATTGTCACAGTGTATATTGTATAGCAGATGGCATTTGAAATAATCTGTCTAGTGTGAAGTACAAGGTCAACATAGCCAGACAGTGGAAAAGTTATGGGAAGGCAAAGAGCAATGAATAGACATGAAGTGTTATGTTATGAGTTTAAGTGAATAGTATGAGAAGAAGAAAACTTGTGTTAAGTTAGAGAGTGAAGGCTTTACATACAGAGGTGGCAAAAATAGGTTTACAGTTGTACCACTAAATAATGCAATAATTAATAATAATACAAGAATAAACTCTAAGTTTTACATACAGCTGTAAACCTACTTTTGACTAACCCATATATCAGTCCAGACATTTAATCTTAATGCTAATATGGAATTATTAAAACTTTCTAAGCAGTGCACTCACCATTTTCGAAATTTACAAGACAATAATTCATGTGGTGGTTTGGAAGAAAGTATGGCTTGGCCAAAAAGTTTGTTTATTTCTTTCCCATAAGATGGCTCTAGGAGTGCTTAGTTGTCTTTAACTTCATTCAGGACAATTTTGTTAGACTATATTGTGACAGCTGTCATATCAGCAGGCATTTAAAAAATGTTACCAACATTGGTGAATTTTTGTGTAGCTATTTTCAAATTGAAGATGGAAGAAAATAAGCAACATTTTTGCCATATTTTGTTTTATTGTTTTAAGAAAAGTAAAAACACAACTGAAACACAAAAAAGGCTTGTGTAGTGTATATAGAAGGTGCTGTGACCGATTGAATATGTCAAATGTGATTTGAGAAGTTTTTTTCTAAAGATTTCTTGCTGGACAATGCTCCATGGTTGGGTAGATTGGTTGAAATTGATAGTGATCAAATGGAGACATAAACTGGAATCAGTCAACATTATACCATACAGGTGATAGCTGACATACTCAAAATATCCAAATCACAAACTTATTGGTAATAATGAAACTGAAAAAATGTCTCTGGACTTTTTGGCCAACTCTATAATCGTCCATGGACTAAGGCCTGCTGTTGGACTTGCCTTCATATCCAAAAATGACAGGTAAGAAATAGATGGAAAGAATCTACAGAGTACAGAATAAAATCTGGTTGTCCAAAAGTAAAAGAGAACAGAATCTACAACTCTAAAATACAAGCACATGGGAAAACACATCCTTTAAAAAATAGAGTTATGTAAAACATGCATAAGCACACACACCATTGTCAAACTCAAGTCTTACTTGGCAGTAGCTATTTTACGCATGTCTTCGTGAAAACAGAATGTAAGCTTCAGTGTTATTCAGTGGCCATTGATACATGGTAATAGCATCCAGTATACAACCCAAATTTTGCCTTGGGACAAGAATATGGCATTATGCTTGTGCATAAGACAATGAATGCTGAATGCATACAGAAACTAGATACATAGGTTTAATAGACTTTTTAGAGCGCCTGGGAACTTCTGTATTATGTGTTTCCCTGTAGCATACACTTTTGCATTTATAATTGTCATTTTGATACTATTTTATTTTATGTGCTTGCGCCTATGATTTATCACTAAATTTTAAGTATATTTTTCAAATATTTAGCAATTTTAAATGTGGCTGTATAATTTTTATGCCTAGAATTTTTCACAAAAACACATTGCAAATTACTTTTTATTTACAAGAAAGAAAAAATAACATTTAGATAAACCCATCTTCTGTAAATGTTAGCTGAGAACATCAGTAGGAAGCCCGCACACTGGGGAATGTCTGATAATATTCTGATTATAGGACAGGGAATTCTGAAATAGTGCAGTATAGGAATGGAATGGAATGGCTGCTGAGAGAGTAGTGCTTCATAGCTCGAGTTCATCTCCTTTTGAATAAAGACACAAAAGTTAGCTGAAAAAACCTGTGTGTTTTAGTCTGCCTAATATTACTCCCTGTTTATTTGTTAATGTTTGTCAGCAAAAGAGTACATAATAGGGGGAGAAGGCTGACTTTGTTAGGTCATTTTCTTGTCACTTTGGTATTTGAAGGTAAAATCAGTAATCTGTGACAGATTGTTTCCTACCATGCACAATATTACGGTCTGAATTAGCTTCTGGATTCATGGTTTGTGTGAGTCTTTGCAAGGCTGATTTACACTTCATTATTCTTAACTTGAATTGCATCCCTAAAAAATAAATGCTAAAAAAGATAAGAACAAAATTTGTCAAAATATATTAAATATTTAAAACTAATGAAATACAGTTAAAATATCCTTGCAAGGTGTTGCTTGGAAGAGTAAGAAGACAAATGAAAGTAAATGTATCATAACAGCTTTCTCTGCACTTAAAATCGAATTTGTTTGGTCTTCTTTTGAGAAAGGAAGGGAATTTTATTTTGACATAAATAATATTATTTTTACCTGAAAATAATAGGCTAAGAACAAAGCACCACATTGAGCTAAATATGTATATGTATGTCTGTGCAGGTAAATATTTTACCAAAAACCCTCAGAAGAATAATCTATACAAATATTTCTTAAATCTTGGTTGAATTAAATTCTAAATATATTAAATGTGATGACTTACCTTTATTAAATATTTTTAAATGTTACCATATGGTATTTTTTCCTCAGCAATTTATACTTGGGAACTTGAGAATTATAATTTCTAAATATAAATTTGTGTTTTTTATACACAGACAAAAGTACCTGTTAAAAATAAAAACCTAGATTTTAGTAATGTTGAGAACAGAAGTAAACAGTAAGTAAATTCCAGTATGACAATAAAACCCTACATTTTATGTAATTGTGACAGAATAAATTCAGACAAGAAACACTCCATAATATAATTTGAATGCTTTATATTTAATAGATGCCATTTTTGAAAAGGTTTTCATTTAATTGTCCACAATACCCTTTGTAATCTAAAAATAAAAATTAGTATTACTATTTGCATAATAAAAAAGAAATATTATTCTGTTTGATCATTGTGTTTCACCTTATTAATTGGAATTGAATTTGAAGTTTTTAATAGTTCAAAAATTAATTCTATGTATTTATATTTACCAAAAATGGCATGGATATTTATATATATGTCAGGTTTTTATAACTATATATGAGTTTCTTAAGATCAATAGTTTGGAAAGAACAATACCATCTGTATGACTTTTCTAGAGCTGCTATAAAAGATTACCACAAAATGGATGGCTTAAATCAGAAATTTATTCTCTCATATTTCTGTAGGCCAGAAGTGTTGGCAGGACCATGCTCCATCTGAGGGCTCTAGGCCAGGAAACTTCCTTGCCTTTTCTGAGCTTTTGGTGGCTCCTTGAAAACCTTGGCATTGCTGGTTTGTAGCTACATCACTCCAGTCTCTGCCCCTGTCTTCACATGTGTTTATGTGTCTGTGTCTCTCCTTTCTCTTATAAAGACACCAGTTACTAGAATCAGGACCCATCCTATTCCAAATAAGTTCCCATTTTAAAGTTCTGGATGAACATGAAGGTCAGGGGCAGGGAACAGTGCTATTAAAACTGGTCTTCCATTTATATATATATACCTGTCATTATTTAATCATGATTCAAAAAAATCTAGTCGTAGTCTCCAGTCTAGTCTCATTCCTTATTTCTACTTTGAGTTCTGAGAAAAGAATTGACCCCTTAAAAATTCTAGCCCTTTTATATCTTCAGTGCTTCTATTAACCATAGCTTTTGAGAGGACTTCAGGAAAATCTGTTTATCAGGGGTATCAAACTCATTTTCATGGGGGGCCACATCAACCTCATACTTTCCTTCAGAGGGCTGAATGTAATTTTAGGACTGTATAAATGTAACTACTCCGTAACAGTTAAGCAAGAGTTTGACCCTGCTGCTGGGTAGAAACAAGGTGGTGGGCCAGATAAAACAAGGTAGAGGGCTGGATTCAGCCCACAGGCCTTGTGTTTGCCACCTGTGGTTTAACTATTTAAAGGATTCCTCTGCATCAGCCCTAAAGTGGAAGATAAAAAAGTGAGTTGATAGATAGGACGTAAGGAAATGTGGGTAACTGACTTTATTCCTAGGAATTTATTCATCAAGTGGTCTTAAGATTACATGTAATGTAAGATTAAGATTACATTTAATGTAATGTAAGCTTACATTAAATTCTATCAATCATCATAAAAGAAACAGAGAACGCCAGTGTTTAGGTAGTAGAATTTGTTGACTTAGTCTTCTACAAAGACTAAGATACTGTGAAACTGTACATAAACTTAAAATTTTGGTGAATCAAGTATAAGATGAAGCGAAATCATTTTATAAGCACACATGTAAAAATTACTTACGTGTGTTATTTGCCTGGAAGACAAATAAGAGACAACAGTGTATGCACATGTGTGTGTTCTTCCACACACACAAATATTTTAGCTATTTTAGTACAAGAAGGGTGATAAAACTTGGCTTTGTCTCTCTGTGAAATCACAATATTTTTAAAAACTGGGTACCAAATTTGAACAGTTAGATATTTAAAAATGGTATATATGTATTCTATATTATGGCAGACATTAGTAAAATGAGTTATAAACAATTTAGAGTTCTTGACATTAAGAAATACAATAATTCAAAGAAAATGAGGATGTCTAGCCTGGATAGGAAAATTTGTTTTTAATTAAATTTTGGGGGTGACATTGGTTAATAAAACTACATAGGTTTCAAGTGTAGGATTCTGTGATAAATCACCTGTATATTGCGTTTTGGGACCACTACCCAAAGTCAAATCTTCTTCCATCACCATATATTTGACTCACCTTTACCATTTATTATTCCTCACCTTCCTTCTCTCTGGTAATTACCATACTGTTGTCTGTGTCTTTGAGTTTTTGTTTGTCTTGTTTGTTCATTTGTTACTTTCAGTTTTAATACACATATGAATAAAATAATATGTTTCTTGACTTCCTCTGTCTGACTTATTTTCCGTAGTATGCATAGGAGACTGTTCTGCGTGGTGTGGGCCCACACAGGACCCACGCCCATGGATAGTTCTTCCATGGGGAATCAGGCCTGCATTGTACCTAGACTGCTATGAGACTTGCTTTTGCTAAAACTCCCTCATCCTGAATTGCGAAAGAAATGTTTACTGCATATCTTTAAAGTAACTTCCTAAAATCCATGCTAAATCTTCCAAGGAAGAGTGTAACCACTTTTCCCTTTGCATTTGCAAGTATCCTTCTGTGATGTGAATAGCGGCATCCTCTCCTTTGTTTTCTGTAAAAAGTAACCACCTAAAGCAAACCTGTGCATAGTAAATGAGGACCATCATGTAATGTGCCCAGAAAAGTAATAAAAGCTTGTCAAGGAAAGGGTTGAGGCATTTTTTCTTCCCTCTTGAGAGAGAAGCCACGCTGTTCCTTTTCCTCCGTGGGATTCAGTAGTACATGTGAATTTGTTGTGTCTCATATACAATGTCCCAGACCCCACGAGCCAGGGTCCACATCAACTATGGTGACAATTCTTAAAAGTGCACCTGATTGTTTTCTTAAATATCAGACAGTCTTGAATTGCAGTGATTTGCCTTACTCTGTGTCTATGAATAGTGACAAAAGCAGCTTTCAACTAGATGTAATATGCTGGGGACCATTCTCATTCAAATTGCTTTAAAGTCTGGTGGTGATTTTGAAACAAAAGAAGTGTAAAGGAATACCTAAGTGACACATGTGTATATGAAGTATATAACTTTAGAGTAGGGCTAGCTTTATATTTTCTATTATTTTTTCTTAGTCATTAAACACTGGTTGGTATAGGTTAAAAATCTACTTGTGGAAGAGCTATTAAAACTTATTTTGAACATCTTTAGTATCCCCATCACTTCTTTTAAGGTCAGTTATATACTATATAATCTCACCTACAAGTGGAACCTAGTGAAAAAAAATAAGTGAGAAAAATAGAACCAGAGGCATGGAAATAAAGAACAACCTGACAGTGACCAGAGGGGAGGGGTTGGAGCATATGGAGGAAAGAAGGGGAAGAGTCATCAAGGAACATGTATAAAGGACTCATGGATAAAGACAATGGTAGGGAGGACTGAATGTGGGAGTGGGGTGGGCAGGGCAGGGGAGAGTAATAGGGGAAAAATGGGGACAATTGTAATTGAACAATAACAATATTTTTAAAGTCAGTTATAGTTACCTAGTTCCCAACCTATTGGGGGAAGTGGCAACATAATTTTTGGATTAACTTACCAAAATACATATATTAATTGTGTAAATAACACTTCTGCAAAATCATTTGACCAGAATCCGTAAGACAGAAACATTTGTTGTCCAAATTCATACAAGCTATACCTTATTCTCTATTATATATTTATAAACCATGAAAGATAATGCACACTAGTGGTTGAAGTCTATAGATTCCCATGCATTATTTATAACATCAGTAAAATTTCAAGCATTTGCATAATAATTGGCACTAGCAGTAAAAGTACAAGGCTATAAATTTTCTCAAATGCCAGTAAATGCGGGTGGTGGAGATAAATAGAAAAAGGTTATTTTATCATAGCTGATTTAATGCTATGTTTTATATATACATATATCTTTCTACAAATCCTGTGAGATTTGGCAATGAAAAATGATAACTAGGAACAAATTTTGCATTATTAGAAATAACATTTAAATTATACTTGTGTATGTGAACACTATATAGATAATATATTCTAGGTTTTGAGGTTTTAAGTGAATTTAGTTATCTTTTGCATAATTTAAGTATATTGACAAGATTTTCACTCAAGGAAAAACTTAACATTGGATTACTCATCTTTTTTCATTAACTAATAAACCCAGCTGACCATTTAGGAATATACATTTTAGCAGAATGTGTTGCTATTATTTGTGTTGTATTATATTGTATTGAACAGGTCCAAGAGATATTTTGTTTATAGATAATAAAAAACATGAATGTATATATGATTTGAGTTTATTTTGTTTTTCTTTGAATGTGGAGAAGATGGAAATAGAGATTCCATAGGATTTCTTTTTTATTGAAGTTAGTAAAATCCCTTTGTCATGGGCTTCTCTATAATCTGAGCAGAGTTGTTCTTTGTTAACTTTTTTCTTAATTTTGTAAGTTGATTAGGATTACATATGTGTCTTTAAGCTAGTTATCTAATCAGGGCTCCTCAACCTCCAGGCCCTGGGACCAGTACCAGTTCAGGCCTATTAGGACCCGGGCCACGCAGCAGGAGGTGAACTTGAATGTAATGTGCCTTCATCATCCTGAAACCAGTCCCCTACCCGACCCCACGTCTGTGGAAAAAAATTGTATTTTATGAAACCAGTCTCTGGTACCATAATGGTTGGGAACAACATTTAGATGATAAGTGACTAACGTTCTTTAAAATTATAGCTCTTACAGGTTAAAAAACAAAATAAAAAAGGAAACCAAAAATAGTATTTAAAATAACACTTTTATTTCATAGCATCTTTTTTCCTAGCTGATCTGTCTTCAAAGCCTCCCTGCAACAACATGTAACCTGACTGACAGCCAAAGAAATGTATTCTGTAGAGGAAAAAAAACCAGAAATTTTTCATTGCAAACTTGCTTCTAACAAAGGAAATGCTTATTCACAGTATTTTTATTTATTTATTTATTTATTTATTATTTATAAGTATATTTTATTAATTATGCTATTACACTAGTCCCACTTTTTCTCCCCTTTACCCACCTCTGCCCAGTACCTCCCCCTCCCACCCGCATTTCTACCCTCCTTACTTCATGTCCGTGGGCTGTACATATAAGTTCTTTGGCCTCTCCATTTTCTACATATTATTCTTACCTCCCTGTCTATTTTGTACATACCTATTAGGCTTCTATTTCCCTACCTTTCCCCCCATTCCTCCTGCCCCCTCCCCACTGATAACCCTCCATGGGATCTCTATTTCTCTGATTCTGTTCCTCTTCTAGTTGTTTGCTTAATTGTTTTTTTTTTTTAGGTTCAGTTTTGGTGGTTGTGAGTTTGTTGTCATTTTACTGTTCATATTTTCAATCTTACTCTTTTTCTTAGATAAGTCCTTTAGCATTTCTTATAATAAAGGCTTGGTGATGATGAACTCCTTTAACTGACTTTATCTGAGAAGCACGTTATCTTTCCTTCCATTCTAAGTGATAGCTGTGTTGGATAGAGATATCTTGGATGCAGGTCTTTGACTTTCATAATTTGGAATATTTCTTTCCAGTCCCTTCTTGCCCAATTTCAAGAAATTAGCTGATAGTCTAATGGGAAGTCCTTTGTAGGTAACTCCTTTCCTCTTGCTGTTTTTAAGATTCTCTCCTTTCCTTTAATCTTGGGCAGTTTAATTATGATGTGTCTGGTGTGTTCCTCCTTGGGTCCAATTTCTTTGGGGCTTTCTAAGCTTCCTGGACTTGAAAAGTGTATTTCCTTTGCAAGATTGGGGAACTTTTCCTCCATTATTGTTTTCTAATAAATTTTCAACACCTTGCTTCTCCTCTCCTCCTTCTGACACCCCTGCGATTTGGATGTTGGAACATTTAAAGTTGTCCCAGTGGTTCCTCATCCTCTCATCATTTTTTTAAAGATTTTATTATTTATCTTTAGAGGGGAAGGGAAGGAGAGAGGGAGAGAGAGATCAATGTATGGTTGCTTCTCATGTGTACCCTGCTGGGAACTGGCCTGCAACCCTGGGAACTAACCTGCAACCCAGGCATGTGCCCCAGCTGGGAATCGAACTGCGATCATCTGGTTCACAGGCTTGTGCTCAGTCCACTGAGCTACACCAGCCAGGGCTCTCATCATTTCTTTGTTCTATTCTGGTTGCATGTTTATTTCTTCCTCCTATTTAAAATTGTTGATTTGAATCCCTGTTTCCTTTCCTTCACCGTTGGTCCCCTATATATTTTTTCTTTATTTCATTTGGCATAGACTTCACTTCTTTCTCTATTTTGCATTCACACTCCATCATTTCTATGAGCATCCTGATTGCCAGTGTTTTGAACTCTTCATCTGATAGGTTGGTTATCTCCTTGTTGCTTACTTCTTTTTCTCGAGTTTTGATCTCTTCTTTCCTTTGATTTTTTCTTTCATATTTCTTTGTCTCAGTGCAACTGTGATGTTTTAAGGGGTGTAGCCTTAGGTACTCACCAGGGTAGGGCCACCCATTTCTCTTTCTCCATTGACCTTTTTGTATCTTGTTATCTCCAGCACCTTTTCTTTTTTTTAAATATATTTTATTGATTATACCATTACAGTTGTTCTATTCCTCCCCTTCAATCCCCTCCACCCGCACCCTTAGTTTATAACCATTCTCCGCCCCTTAGTTTATAACCACGTGTCTCAAGTTCTTTGGATTCTATATTTCCCCCACTATTCTCGCCCTCCGCCTATCTATTTTCTACCTACCATCTATGCTATTTTCTGTGCCTTCTCCCCCCTTCTCCCCCTCCCACCCCCCTGTTTCTAACCCTCCATGTGATCTTCATTTCTATGGTTCCACTCCTGATCTAGCTGTCCTCTTAGTTTGCTTTTGTTTTAGGTGTGGTTGTTAATAACTGTGAGTTTGCTGTCCTTTCACTGTTCATATTTTTTATCTTCTTTTTCTTAGATAAGTCCCTTTAACATTTCATATAATAAGGGCTTGGTGATGGTAAACTCCTTGAATTTGATCTTATCTGGGAAGCACTTTATCTGTCCTTCCATTCTAAATGAAAGTTTTGCTGGATAAAGCAATCTTGGCTGTAGGTCTTTGGATCTCATGACTTGGAATACTTCTTTCCAGCCCCTTCTTGCCTGGAAGATCTCTTTTGAGAAATCCGCTGACAGTCTGATGGGTACTCCTTTGTAGGTGACTGTCCCCTTATCCCTTGATGCTTCTAGGATTCTCTCCTTCATTTTGGTCTTGGCTAATGTAATTATGATGTGCCTTGGTGTGTTCCTCCTTGGGTCCATCTTCTTTGGCACTCTCTGAGCTTCCTGGATTTCCTGGAAGTCTATTTCCTTTGCCAGACTGGGGAAGTTCTCCTTTATTATTTGTTCAAATACGTTTTCCACTCGTGGCTGTTTCTTTCCCCCTTCTGGTACCCCTATAATTCGGATGTTGGAACGTTTAAAGATGTCCTGGAGGTTCCTAAGCCTCTCCTCATTTTTTTGAATTCTCATTTCTTCATTCCTTTCTGGTGGGATGTTTTGTTCTTCCTTCTGGTCCATTCCATTGATTTGTGTCCCCGTTTCCTTTCCATCACTATTGGTTTCCTGTGCATCTCCCTTCATTTCGATTAGTTTAGCCTTCATATGTTCCTCTAATTTGTGACTATAATCTACCAGTTCTGTGAGCATCCTGATAAATAGTGTCCTGAATTGTGCTTCTGAGAGGCTGGCAATTTCTCGGTCGCTTAGAGTTATTGGCTCTGGGACTTTGAGTTCTTCTTGTGCCATCTTTTGGGTTGTTCGTGCCTGTTCCATAGCAGGATCAGAGCCCTAAAGTGTTCACTAGAACAGGGCAACGAAGTCGCTGGGTTGTGACGTTGTATGTGGGGGCGGGGTCAAAGAGGAACAATGGCTCTCATTGGTATTGCAGGGCAACTAAGTCGCTGGGTTGTGACACTGTATGTGGGAGCGGGGTCAAAGAGGGACTATGGCGTCCTGTCCACCGCCTTCTGCCACGGCCCTCACCGGTGCTGTAGTTGCGCGTTTCGTCCCACTGCACGCAAGTGTGCCACCGCCGTCAGCCCTCGCCCCCTGGGGCCTGCGTGGTCTGTCTCACTGTGCGCGAATATGTGCCCGAGGTCTGCCCCGCACCCCAACTGGTTCCCGTCTGCCTGCGCGCCTGGGTCGGGGGCCCTGTCCTGCCTGACCCTGCTCACTGCTGGCTCTGCCCCTCTTACCTTCCCCATTGAACGGTTAGATGTAGTCGGACTTCCGTATAATTTAGTTTTCTGTCCTTTGGTTGTGTCTTTGTTTCTCCAAACCTTTGTTGTATTCAAACTTGGTTGTGGGAGAAGGCACAGTGTTTCCACCTATGCCTCCATCTTGGCGGAAGTCTCTCCAGCACCTTTTCTGATCTTGGGAGGATCTAAACTTTTCAAGACTCCAAACACCTAAGGGATTGAATGAGTGATACAGTTTTATAGATTTTGTGTATTTGCCAAGACAAAAAGCAAGAAATATTTACAAAATAATAATGAAACAGTTCTCTAAGTTTCTTTGTGCAACTGTGTTTATGTTGCCTGAGTGTTTTATTTATTTCATTTGCTAATTACTGGTACCCCTATCCTCCTTCCTTTACCAGAAATTTAATGATGTCGAGATAAATGACTCAAAGGAAACATGGACATGAAATACACTCATTACTCAAATTCTATTAGTAAACAGCAAAAAGAGTCTTCAGCGCAAAAGGCTCAGGTTTAATGAGAAGCAAAACATAAGAGGGTGTGTGATTCTGGTATTTAACGTAGTTAAGGGCAGTTCACAACAGGG
Organism: Sturnira hondurensis; assembly: GCF_014824575.4. NCBI lineage: Eukaryota > Metazoa > Chordata > Mammalia > Chiroptera > Phyllostomidae > Sturnira > Sturnira hondurensis. The sequence continues at coordinate 1,076,705 of NW_028089315.1, forward strand.
CCCGCCCCTCTGCAATTGGCTTGGGGATTGCATAGTTTGAGCTTCCCTGTCATTATCATGGGAAGCGCATCCTGGGTTTGCTTTTCTTCTTTTTCTTTCTGTTTTGTTAAGTTTATTTTTAGTTAATAAGATTATATAGGTTTCACATGTGCATTTCTGTGATATATGATCCATATATAACGTTGTGTGTCCACCACCCAAACCCATATCATCTTCTGTCTCTACACCAAATAAACAATCCAAACAATCCAATTTAAAAAAGTGCACAGAGGACCTGAACAGTCACTTCTCCGCCCCCCCCCCCGCCAAAACATACAAATGGCCAACAAATACATGATAAGATGCTCAACTTCACTAGCTATTAGAAAATACAAATCAAAACTAAAATGAAATCCTGGGTTTTCTTTTGGCTTGCCTAGATGTGCAGTAAAATGGAAAAGAAGAAGAAATTGGAAGTTGCTAGCAATCAATGTCAACCACAGAATAAGATGATCACAATGTGAGAAAAATTCTGAGAGGGAAAATATGTGATGTGATCTCTAGACACTTAGGAATTTCATACTTTGTCACGAAGACTAAGTATTCATTCACTGAGCACTTAAAAAGGAGTAGAAATTAGCTTTAGTTAACTGACAATATTAGTGTTACATATGAAACAACTTCTAGCTTTTCGAAGAAAAATAGTTTTGGGTGACTGCATGAAAAGATTGTTACTATCTCTGTTTGTCTTTGAAGATTAGAGAGGATTACAATCAATTTGAAGAGATAATACTGTTATGTTAGTTTTAACAAAAAATTGTATTGTAAAAATGTTCTCTTTTTTTGGCTTTATTTAAGAGAATTCCTGAGATTCTGATTATTGTTTACCATAAGAATCTTAAAACTTTTCGTTTTCATTAGATTCTTAATTATGTACATTAGACTACTACTATTTGACCCTTTATAAGCTTTCATTTTTATAATTTATTAAAATCGCATATAATTGTCCAAACTGTCTCAGCAGTAGCACTATAAAAGGTTAATGGGAAGAATCACAAAGTTTGGTGAGTACAAAACAAAAAAGGTAAATATGCTTTCAAATAAATATAATTGAATAAACAATGGTATATTCTGAGGGATCTTGAACATTAGCAAAAGAAAATTTGCAGAACAGTCTGGTTTTCTAGATACTAATCTGGACACATATGCACAGACAGCAATGCAGTGGTAGCCAAAACAAAGGGGGATAGAGTCTAGGTGGGGGAGGACAAAAGGGGAGGAATGGCAACAATAAGGAGACTGCTGAGGTCAGTGAGCTCACAGTGCAGCATGAAAATGATGTTTTATTGAATAAATTCAATTTTAAAAAGAATTAAAATTAAAAAAATAATAAATAATAAATAAATATTAATCTGGAGATACCACAAAAAAGTTCAGGATAAATTTAAATATAAAATAATATATATAGCTGAATATCTGTTTGAAACTAGATTTGGAAAGTATTAATAGGTAGTTAACAGTCAAGACCTTAATAACTGACAGTATCTGTTCAAAAAATATAAAATAGCTGGGAACAGATATTCATACGTTGTGAAGGATCATAACACCGAATGCTTTGTGTACTCATGGAAATATTGGCCCTAAGAAGAATCTGAAAAAGCAAATGAAGGCTCCTCATTTAATACTGGTGAGAAGACACTGCCTTTGTCATGGGTCCCAAGGAAACAGAGAATTCCAAAAGAGGAAGGATGTGTGATCAATGGATTGTATCCTATATGAAAGAATAAGAATTAAAATATATTGTCAAAAAAAGCACTGAAAAAATTGGAATGTAACTTCCTTCTAATGAAGGTAGATAATGAGAAGGGATAAGAAATAAATCAGATGGAGGGGGAAAGAAAAATGCAATAATTTTGGAGAAATACGGTTAAATAAAATTGTCTAAGTAGTTAACTAATGGATGCCAGCCACACAGGTTGTAAGACTTGGTATATGAAGTGTATAGTGAAGTAATGGAGAACAAGGTCCTAGAAAAGTAAGAAGTGTACAGACATTAGTGATATTTAATAGTTTAATTTCACAGAAAAACTTTTGGTATTCATTAGTGAATGTGCTTGTCAGGAAAACCTCCAAGAAAAAAGAAAAAAATTTACTTTACTTAGCTTTTACTGATTATGATACATTGAATTGTAAGATATTTTGATGGTGGAATTAATGATGATATTTTTCTGAGAGCAGTCTGGACTAAATATATATCATCCACCCTATCTTTTATATTTGTTTTAAGGTCCTGAATTATATATATTTTCAAGCTTGTAAGTAGAAGCCTATGGTTTGGGAATTCAACAGCATTTTAGTTCCATCACATTCAGGGTGAGATTTCTTGCTTTAAACCTAAATTAAATGTTACTCCTATCTCCTACAAAGAGATGTTGCTTATATTAATTTCTTGCATGATTTGCTATATGAATAAATGGTGAGAGAAAACATAAACTAAAAGGAGGTTGATTTTCATTTGACTGCTTATAGAATGTATGAAGTTAGAAAAATAAAGAAAAGCAAAAACAAAACAAAAAATAACACACGCAAAACAATCGGCATGTGAAAGTTCAAGGTCCTTGGCTCAGAGAAGATGGATACTGGACTGAGAATCCTCATGAGATATAAAAAGATGGAACCCAGGGCACAAAGTAGACAACTGACAGTTGAGAAAAGAAGAGACATCACCATGGAAACAGCAGAAAATGATTCTTTCCTTGACCCAAGGACAGAGAAAGATATTTATATACATTTTGGCAGATTAAATATGGATTTATGTGGCCATGTGCAGACATATAGCACAATATGAGAAACAATACTTCTTGCATGTGGCTGGACATGGAAGACTTCCTTGATGAAAAATATTCCAAGAGCTAAATTACTGCCTAAGTTTCAGAGAACAAACAGAATGGTACTTTTCAATGCTAGTCACTGTGCTTAAACTAAGCCCTCACATCATCACTGCCACATAGTGAGCCCACAGTCGTCTCAAAGAAATAAAACACCAAATGATGTTTAAGAAAAAAAATAGATACATTGCTTAGGTAAATGGCTAAGCATTTGACAATTAATTGACAAGCTTCTATGTCTAGTGTAGAGTCCCTTTTATCTTAGAGAGACAGAATTAGGTCAGTCTGTAGGGTGCCTCCTAGGGTGGATAATCTAAGAAAATGAAATCACCAAATTTCAGACACGTTTGCAATATGATACTAGTTATAGAATAAAATCCTTCTATCGGAAAGAATATAGATATGCCTAGAAAATCATCTCTACAGCAAGGTAAATCAATACTACTTTTTGGGTTCCTGGTAAGGGAATGGAGTAGAGATCATCTTTGTGTATATCTGCAAAGAAAGGAAAGCAGATAGGATCCCAGGATGTACTCTTGCCTTTGCCATTTATATTAGAGTCTATATGAACAGTGCTTTCTGGCGTTATGCAGTGCGTGATCTGCCTTTGTGTAGGTGGAATGGGTGTCAGTTTAGATCTGAATGCTGCCTTTCTCACTCTACCTTCTATTTTTGATATTAAAAGAAGATTTATGAAAATAATATTTTCAGATATCTCTTATGAGTGAAAATGGTTTTTGACAGAATTATCAGATAAACATTTCCTTATTTCTTACTTATTCCAGAGGGTTAATAACTTAACCAGACAGACTGTATTAATTTTTAAAAAAATGAAAGATTTTCTTCTCAGGATGCTATTATTTTGAGGAGGAAAATACATAAGGACTTTGTGGATAGGATCAAGGAGAAGGTCTTCATCACATGCATGTATAGCTGGCTAACCTGAGCCACTTGGATCTAGGGAGGTAGGTAGCACATTGTAGTGATATAACAGAGTTTAGAGATCAGCAAAAGAAAATTACAAGCTGGGGAAAGGTAATATGGTGATTTGATGGGGACCAGAATAACCACAATAATTAGGACTCTCAATAAACACTTGAACAAAAATTGATGAGAAGGTAAACCAGGGTTTTATTGACATAGATGTAAAGGAGTCACTGCCCAGCCAAAGCCCAATAACAGAATCAACCAAAATCAACCAATTGTGTTATGAACATCAGAAGCAGGAGAGAAAGTAGCACCTTAGGGAAAGAGAAGTAGCTTTGTGGTAAAGTGGAAGTTAGTTTAAGTATTCTTCAGTTTTCTATTTACAAGGGCTAGTTCATCATTTCCAAATCTCAGCTTCCTCTTCCATTAAACATTTTTTAATTAAAAATAATAATTATTTTATAGGGTTTTTGCTGTGTTGTTAATGCTTCTGTGTGGGTTACGTGAATAATGTTAGCAAGTGCCTTGTGCATTTCCTGGCACATAGATGTTTATTAAATGATAGTTTTCTGTTTGCACCAACATCAAACCTGAAAAGAAAAAAAAAAAACTCCTTTCTTAAGGGACTTGGGGAGATCAGCATGAAGTCCTCTTAGAGTTATGAGCATAGCATATATCAGGCAGGCAAGTTTACATCAGGAAAACACTACACTATGTATTTCAAATTTAGGAAAACAAATTAACATAGAGATTTGGATACTTAACCAATGATTTGTTGGTCTGTGTGAGTGAAGCAAGGAAAAAATGCTGCTATTTTTATTAAAGCTGGAAATGAAAGCATTGTAAGGAAATTTTTACCAGTGATTTTAGATGCCCATCAAATATTAACAGGATATTAATTTTTTTTAAAGTAACCCTTTCTCTGTCTTACACATCTCACATTAGAATTTTGTTTGGTTACTGGTAATCAAATTCTTAGCATAGTTAGCACATATGATTATTAGCATAATCTCACCTGGAATCTTTTGCCAAGAAATCCTAGAAAATGTAATTACCTGGTTTTTCCTTGGCAATTCACAGGATGCTTTAGAACTTGAAGAGATGAATTGATGACAAGCAATCTGATGCCAACAAACTACAATATCTTTCCTTAGTATTTACCAAAATAAGAGTTGATCAGTTAGTGTGTAATTCTTTACCTAATGTGCAAAGCTATTACTAAACACTTAAATTTCATAAGGACAGAGACTAGCTCTGTGTTTTTCATTATGGTTTAGTCCTACAACCCTTTAGTTAATCAATGAACAAAAAATAAAATTTTGCATTGCTTTTCTCCTTTTTTTCGGCCCCACAAAATTGGAATGTTTTTTATATTGTTTTCGAGTTAGTGTTGTCCCATTTCCCCCCCAGCCCGTTGCTCTCCCAAGCCCCATACAACACCCACTCCCAAACACAATCCCTTCCCTATTGTCCTTATCTATGGGTCCTTTGTACAGGTTCCCCTTCTTTCCCTTGTTATCCTCTCCCCTCCAGCTCCTGTTTGTTTGTTCTTTTTCCCCCCATGTCTCTGGTTCTTTTTTGCTTGTTCGTTTGTTTTGTACATTAGGTGAGATCATGCACTTATAGGTGAGATCATATGGCATTTTTCTTTCACTGCCAGCAATACCTCAGGCAAGGGTTTGATCTCCAAAATATATAAAGAGCTCACAGGACTCAATACCGGGAAGACACACAATCCAATGAAAACATGGGCATAGGACCAGTACAGACACTTCTCCAAGGAGGACATACAGAGGGCCCAGAAACATGTGAAAGGATGCTCAACATCATTAACCATCAGAGAGATGCAAATTAAAACCACAATGAGATACCACTTCACACCAGTCAGAATAGCCATCATAAATAAACCAACCAACAATAAGTGCTGGTTAGGATGCAGAGAAAAGGTAACCCTGGCACACTGTTGGTGGGGATGCAGACTGGTGCAGCCACTGTGGAAAATAGTATGGGATTTCTTCAAAAAACTACAAATGGANAACACTTAAATTTCCTAAGGACAGAGACTAGCTCTGCGTTTTTCATTACGGTTTAGTCCTACAACCCTTTAGTTAATCAATGAACAAAAAATAAAATTTTGCATTGCTTCTCTCTTTTTTTTCGGCCCCACAAAATTGGAATGTTTTTTATATTGTTTTCGAGTTAGTGTTGTCCCCATTTCCCCCCCAGCCCATTGCTCTCCCAAGCCCCATACAACACCCACTCCCAAACACAATCCCTTCCCTATTGTCCTTATCTATGGGTCCTTTGTACAGGTTCCCCTTCTTTCCCTTGTTATCCTCTCCCCTCCAGCTCCTGTTTGTTGTTCTTTTTCCCCCCATGTCTCTGGTTCTTTTTTGCTTGTTCGTTTGTTTTGTACATTAGGTGAGGTCATGCACTTATAGGTGAGATCATATGGCATTTTTCTTTCACTGCCAACAATACCTCAGGCAAGGGTTTGATCTCCAAAATGTATAAAGAGCTCACAGGACTCAATACCGGGAAGACACACAATCCAATGAAAACATGGGCCTAGGACCAGTACAGACACTTCTCCAAGGAGGACATACAGAGGGCCCAGAAACATGTGAAAGGATGCTCAACATCATTAACCATCAGAGAGATGCAAATTAAAACCACAATGAGATACCACTTCACACCAGTCAGAATAGCCATCATAAATAAACCAACCAACAATAAGTGCTGGTTAGGATGCAGAGAAAAGGTAACCCTGGTACACTGTTGGTGGGGATGCAGACTGGTGCAGCCACTGTGGAAAATAGTATGGGATTTCTTCAAAAAGCTACAAATGGAACTGCCTTTTGACCCACCAATTCCACTGCTGGGACTATAACTTATGAATCCTGAAACACCAATTCAAAAGAACTTGTGCACCCCAATGTTCATAGCAGCATTATTTATAATAATCAAGTATTGGAAACAGCCTAAGTGCCCGGCAGTAAATGAGTGGATCAAAAAACTATGGCACATTTACACAATGGAATTCTATGCAGCAGAAAGAAAGAAGGAGCTCCTACCCTTTCTAACAGCATGGATGGAACTGGAAAGCATTATGCTAAGTGAAATAAGCCAGGTAGTAAATTTTATTCTTCTAAAATGAAACATTCTACAAGTACAAACCTATTCTGAAAGAAAGCAAATATTAACATATTTATACAGAAATTCCCTCTCAATGAATTGGGGTTTTTCTCTTTCTTTTCATAAATAAATTAAATGTTTTTAGTGAAAAAAATATTAAAGAATGTTATTGCTCTAAAAGTGAGTTGTGGCTTCTACCTATTGTATAACCAAGACTTTCTGAAGTGTTGAATCCATTGTTATTTCCAAGATTTTAAAGATTCCAACTTCAATATTGTCAAAGTTCAAGATTAAAATACCCCACCCGCTCACCACAACTCTCGATTTCTACATATGACCAAATACCATACCCAGAAGTTTCTGGCAGAACAATTTACCTAAATGCATGGTGGTGAATAGAGCCATGGGATAGAGCCTCGAGACAAACAGGCAGGGAAATATAATGCAGCATTCCAGAGCAACCCCTCTTTACTTGTTTTTATTTAGATATTTTTGCTGTATCATGAAAAATTGTCACTTTAATAAATTTTTGATGAAAGATTAACATCTCGTAGTCAGTCTTCACAGAATACAGTATGGATTCCCTTGATGGTGAGAAATGTGTTTTTCTCTCATGAACCCTCTCTGTGCTCTCTTTTAATGTTCATCCCTTTCTACTTCAAATTTATTTCTATAGTCAATAAATCAGCTTTTCTTTCTGTATTTCTAGGTCTACCTATCTTTTTTATTGAATTTTTTTATAGCATTGGTTAACGAAACCATACAAAGTTCAAGTGTACAAGTCAATCTCTATCATCTGCATACTGCATTACGCACTCACCATCCAAAGTCAAGTCTCTTTCTGCCACCATTTATCCCCTCTTTTGCCCTCTTTAACCTCCCCTAACCCCCTCTCTCTAACAATCACCATACTGTTGCCAGTGCCTCTTTTTATCTTTTGATCAAAAAGATAAAACTGTTTCTTCTTATTTCTGATCACCATAATAGACTCAGCAGTTATCTTGCACATATCTTAAAAACACAATAAAGACTTGTTCAGTAAACAAATGTTCTCAAATTTATAAAGACATGGAAACCTATGATTATAAATTCTGAGTTAGCCAACATTTATTAATATTAGTTTTTTTATGTAGTTTATCTCAATGAATTTTGTGGCCAGAGTTGTGTGTGATAAAAACTTGTCGAATATATTATAGCTAGTGAATTGCAATGCCAGGACTTAGCCATACACTCTACAGCTATTTCTCACATATCAAGTGAAAACTCCATTAGAAGGTTGGGAATTGGTGACTCTAGAAGACTGGCTATGAGGGACAAAAGAGCTGACTCGTAAACTTTATTTCATTGTAGATGAAGGACACATTGTGTTTAATAATAGTCCTTGTGCCTTTGTTTCATAAAAATGGCAGTGCTGGTATGTTTGTGATTTAGTTGAATTAGTTATTGATTAGGGTATAGCAGAAGAAGTAATTCAATAAAAATACCTTCAGTGTCCTTTGCTCTGCTGAAGTGCGTCATGAATGAGAAAATTTGAATTACTGCACATTAGTATCTTCTGCCAATCCCTAGGCCTGTTGGATTGTAGAAAATAGGGAAGTGAAAGGAGATTGAAAAGGCAAAGCTGCCTTCGAATACAATCAGGCAATTGTGTGTTGTTAAATGATTAATTGATATTTCAAAACGGTTCAGATAAAATTTGAACATGTTGCATGAGTTGCATGATTCTTTATAGTCATACCTATTAAATCTAGAATGTTTCTTAGTAGAAAATAATTTTTAAAGATAATGAAAGTAAGGTTAAGTGAAGGAAGTAAAATACCTAAGTCCACATGGAGAGTATATGTTACAGCTAGAAATTTGACAACGGTCTTGTGATTCTGATTCATGTGTGTGTGCCTGTTTGCGTTTAATTATAAACTTCCCTTAATTGTTTTTTCTGATATAAAACAATATTATGATTTGGTTTTTATTTTTTTCTGTGATATTTTATTGTTTGTTTGTTGAATAGAGTGATAAAAGCATGGACAAAAATTGAAAGCAGTGATCATAAATATTTATACAAATGGTATCCTAAAAATGGATAATTTATGTAAAATAAATTGAGGGGGAAAGTACATTTCAAGAAGGTATTTAAATTAAATGGTCAATGCTATTCTAAGAATTTGATTCTCTAAATTAAAGAATGTGGGTAAAATTTGACAGCATGTAAGCAAAATAGGTGCTGAAGAAATATATGAGAATTATATAGAATTTTGCAAATTATTGATCAAATCAAATGAATAATTTTCATAGCCACTGAAGCGTTAAAGAATAAGTGACTTAGTATGCAGTTCACTCAGGAAATAGCACAATAAACTATAAGAAACTTTTCCTGAAGATGTTAATTTTTAAGCATAGAAAAACTTGACTCATTTTTTAAAATAATATTTTACCTCCTATCTAAAACCACCTGCAAATGGCTTATTTGCATGGGGATAAAATAGAAGGAGTTTCATCTTCCTTTCCCTTATTAGTAGAATAACAAACTTGTGTTCATGAAATACAGCATCGTTTTTGTTGTAAGTGAAGGATCTGCCAACTTTCTGCCACATCTGGCTGCTGAGCTATAAGCTGTGAATAAACAGTAGACATTCAATTGCCAGCAACCATTCTATAAAAAATGTGAATATCTTTCCCACCTCTCAGTCAAATTTCCCTCTAAGTGTGTTCCATCTTTGAGAACAACCCAGACTGTAAAAATAGATCTGATTTTGTGGTGCTAGGGACAAACCATTTATTGAAAAATATAAGAAACTGCAAATTTATGTGTAGTTCATAAGCTAAATCTGTTCCCAATGTTCAATTACCTATAAAAGTTAAAATGGTTACTACAGCAAGAACATTTTCACAGTATCAGATTTAACATTTGCCTTGTAAAGTAATTTCTACTCTCTTCTGAGAAACTTACAAGAAAGTGGTTAATTTTATGAAGAATCTAGAATCAAACAGAGTGAAATCTTAATGACTCTCCCCTGAGCAAAGAGGATGAGGACAGTTTAAACATCACAGCTAAAGAGTATAGCATTTGAAATGTATACTGTAACATCTATAAAATCCAAAGTCCTACGTTAACATTTTTCCCCATAACTTCCAAATGGACCTCATCCTACGTACCTTAAACTTTCAAAAGAGTTGCCTATATATAAGTAGAATTATTGGCCACAAATACATGGAAAAATGTTAGTGTGGTTCTATAAAAGTTTACTACAGTAGAGAGCAGCAAACTTTTTATATTAAGATAGCAGTACCTATTAAAATATGTTACCAGATTGGATGTAACCATAAAATATCGGAGACGGTGCTCATGATTTTTGGCTTTTATTAATAGATTCTCATAATATGATAGCCTTTGTTTCTTAGCAGCCATAATAAAACTGTTGACCCCTATTATACTTATAACTTAATAAAACATGCACTTTTGTCTCCATCTGCTTAGTTGAATTTTTTCTGTATCACTCTAAAATTTGAAGTTTGTCCATATGTTTGTTTCAAACTGAGGTTGTGTTGAACTTCCATAGATATTTTTGTTCTTTTCTATCACTCCTAGTTTAATGTCTTCTGAAAATTTATATTAACTCCTTTTATAATTAATCTATATATTTCACATATAATTTATAATTTTCATAGAAGATATACAAAATATTTTCTCATGTCTCAGAATTTTTTTAATCTCAAATAAATAATGGGTACATACTCCTAAATTCTAAAGAAGAATGAACACGTTTTTGTAGATTTAATTAAAAAGTAGCCAGATGAATTATGTTACTCCTCATCCTTCACTTACCTCCATCAATTGCGCTTTTACTTAAAGAAAAGATGAGACATTCAAAGACCAATCACAGAGAAATTGAACTGTATGCCTAAATGAGAGTGCTTCCAGTCAATTCCCTAGGAGGCAAAGGAAGGGGCATTCATCTTTCTTTAATCCTGTGGCCAAGGAGGAAGAGAGTTCAAAGACACTGGCCAGATCAGATGATTGTTGCTTTCAAAATTTCGAAAACTAAAAGCCTTTTGAGGCATTTTGTGATGGCAGGATGAGAAAATGGAGAAGTCATCAGAATATACATCCACAGTTTGGGATGAGTGACTATTCTGTAGGCCAAGTAAATGCCATAGAAGATGTAAAAAGCTTGTACCCTCACCTTCTATCCACTGACTGTTGCAATAAATTAATGGGGGAACAAATGGTCCAGATTAGAGAATACGCAGCGGGGGGGGGGGGGGGGTCCAAGGAACTCATGAATGCACTCTATCACAGAACCAGCTTTGGTTGGGGGGAGGGGGCTGCCTCACAAGAGATAGATCATGTTATTTAAAAATAATTTTTCTGCTCTTTTATTTGTTCCTGCTGTAATCATCCTGCTACAGTTCTGAGAGAGCCATGACAACAAAGGGAGACCTGGATAAGGAGGGAAAGGAGGGAGAACTGACCATACCACTTCCTGGTGCATATTAATTTTAAACCGGAGGTGGAAGAAAAAGGAAGGAAAATGTTTTGACTTGGTTGCAAGATTGTAGTTTTTATTTACATTTAAATAGACCTTTTAAAACCTGAAGAAAGTCAAATTTACCAAAGTTAAATTTGTGTACATTAATATTTTGTTTGAAATTACTAGAAAGGTAGAGATTGTCTGGAATTATTTTTTCTTAAATTTTTATTTATCTTTAGAGAGGAAGGGAAGGAAAGCAGGAGAGAAACATCAATATATGGTTGCCTCTTGTGAGTCCCCTGCTGGGAACTGGCCTGCAACCCAGGCATGTGCCCTCAGTGGGAATCGAACCGCAATCCTTTGCTTCACAGGCCCGCGCTCAATCCACTGAGCTACACCAGCCAGGGCTGCAATTATTTTTAAAGAGTGGGGCTAAGAGATCCTTATGTGCATGTTTTAAGGCAGCATTGGGAGGGGGAAACATTGTTTGTTGCTTTACACCAATAATTCCAGACTGACTGGTAAACCTGCTATGTAAGTATTACAAAAATCTTAAAAACACCCTTTGCTTCTTTAGTCATGTTTCCTTTGCTAACCTATTCCTGAGGACAACATGATTTGAAAGTTGGTTATATCTTCTTTCTCATATAGAATAGATCATCTATCTTTGTATTACTTTTTTTTCTTGTCTTTTTTTGCCCCATACATATGGAAAAAGTGCATCCTGAGTTTCCTTTTTATTGATGGCAAATAATTAGCATTTAAATCCATAAGATAACCTATGTTCTGAGGAACTCTTAAGGTAGTTAAAGTTCTATGAAAAAACAAACAGAATGGAACACTCTACACTATGGATTTGGGTGTGACTTTATTTAATTCATCTCTGCAGGCTATCTCCATCTTCCTCAAACATACAGTTATTTTTAAGGTGGGGATGTTATATCTGTCTCATATCTGTGTACTTGTGTGTACAAGTACATGTGTGTACAAATGCATGTGTGTACATGCATTTATGTTTTATTGGTGTTATAGTATTTTTGGTTTGTAGAATTATACAGTGCTTTGGGAGAAGAGTTGTCCAAAAAATGGCACAAAATCTATTCTACTGAATTGAGGAAATAAATAAAAAATGTGCTGATTGTTATTTCCACATTGACTCTAGAGAGGACACAGTCATTTAAAAAATAAATTAAAAATTTGCTTCTATTCTAGATATGAATATATGTGGCTTACAGGGAAGTCCAAATTATGCTATTGAGGGAGATCCCTAATTCTCTCTAGTTTTGTTTCTCTTCCCTCTGTTGCCTCTTCATCAACTAACTGTCCCAGAAGTTCCCAAAAAGGATTATGAAATAGATAAAAAGAAGCTGTGCAAGGCAACTTTGGGTCCCTAGAGCAGGAGACCAGTCAGCTGAAAAATGAGTCCTGGCCCTGAAGAGTGAGAGCTGGGTTGTTTGGAGAAGCAAGAAAGAAACAAATCAAAGTCAATCTGTTCCCTTTTCTTCTCCTAAGAGCTAATTCTTTCTTTTTCTTAGTAGATATATTAAAAATACAGATTTAATGAATACTTTTAACCTGGTCAAAGACATATAATTTTTTAAAGTATGGGAACAATTACATGTAAGCTAGTAAATATATATTCCTGATCTATTCTTCTATTTTTCTAAGAACTGAAGGGCATTTCAGGACCTCCAGTTAGAGATTAACATTAATCTCTTACTTGAGATTAACATCCAATTGCTTTGTTCACCAGTAGTGTGTACAAGCCCATGGCATGGAAAACAAAATAAATATTTAAGATTAAGAAACAGGTTATATTAATTGTATATAAAAAGCATCTTTTTAATTCTGACAATCAGTTTTTACCACACTCAGTCTTGTAGCAGTCAGTATTTCAGGCCCCAAATTGCTGTATTTCTATCATTTCCACGACACCACAATACAAAATGTCCTCAATTAAGTTCAGGAAGAACTTCAAAGATTCAGTTTCTCAGCTAATATTGGGAAATTGACTGTGAAGTCCTTTAAAAAAGAATCATTATTAAAACAGCCTTGCTAAAGATTTTACCCCGTTAGAGCACACTTGCTGATGCAGACCTATTTGAATCATGTGTATAATGAAACAGGTTCTGATGTCTTGGAAAAACTCAGACTGTCACTGGCAAGAGAAGTAAGAGATCACATGTAACTATGCCATGCTAGGCATAGTTAATGAGAATATGCTCGATAACTGCTTCCCTGAAAGTGTCTTTGTTTACCTTTTTTGGCTCTATGTGTCTCAAATTATTCATTTAAAAAGTGTGAGTAATAGGTCGCTATTTGAGTATTAACTGAGCTAGTCCATGTTAGGTTGTGTAGAAGAGTGTCAGTATAGCCCTGACCAATGTGGCTCACGGACTGGTTCATTCCACAAAACGATAGGTGGCCAGTTTGATTCCTGGTCTGGGCACAGGCCCGGGTTATAAGTTTGTTCCCAGATGGTGCGCTTGTGAGAGACAACCAATTGATGTTCCCCTCTCACGTAAATGTTTCTCTCCCTCTCTCTCTCTCTCTCAAAATAAATAAATATCTGTAAAAAAGAGTGGCACTATAGGCCTGGATGGTGTGGCTGAGTGAATTGACTGCTACCCTGTGAACCGAAGGATCAGCAGTTTGATTCCCAGTTAGGACACACGCCTGGGTTTCAGGCCAGGTCCCCGGTACAACGCACGCAAGAGGCAACTACACATGGATGTTTCTCTCTCTCTCTTGCTCCTTTCCTTACCCTTTATCTAAAAATAAATAAATAAATAGAAATTGTAAATTTCAAAAAGAAAGAGTATCAGTGTACAGTAAATATCCAATAAATGCCATCTGGTGGTGGTTGGTAGTAGTACTACCAGTAATGGTATCCTCGTCTCATGTTGGACGGTTAAAGCCACCCTATATAGGGGTAATATCATAAACAGGAATCGACCTTTGTTAGTTTTGATCATGAAATCTCTCTCAGCTATTGATGTTCTATAATGCCAAATGATGCCTTTTATGCTAGATGAGGCGTGATTTTAATCTGGCATATAATTAAACCTATTAAACTCTAAGGCATTGTACAATTTAAATAGAAGTCAACATAAAGATGTCAGATGGGGCACTAAGAATAAGGGGAAATATTGAATATTTAGCAAATAATGGATTTAATTAATATCTAAAACATGACTGAGAGCATTTTTTTTCTCTTTTGTCCACATGCAGACGTCATTTAGTAATGTGTGATTTCGAAGTAACTAATAAAGAAATTTCTGGGGATACTGGAAAAATTTAGAGGTTATAGTTTTGGTGATTTTTTTCTTGGTGTCAGGCCTTTTGAAAACTGTTTTTTCTTCCCGGCAACAAGACGGGAACTTTGTTCTCTGTTCCAGCGGAGAGTGTTCTGAAAGCAAACAACTACAGTTATGAAGGCGATTAGATTAAGATACTGCACATTCAAGTGGTGGTTTGCGTCTGTAGCATTTTCCCTCTGTCTGCTCCGAGAGACACTATGTGTGTCCACAACAAAACACACAGAACTTGGTTCATCATCTTGGCTGAATGTTCTTGGTTTGATGTTTGATGATTTGTGCCACTTTTCTCATTGATAGCAATCCCTGTGTTTTGGGCTTTGGGTGCGTGTCAGCTTTGCAGAACTTGTGTAACAATGTTTACTTGCTATCCCAGTGAAAGAGGGAATCTTATTCTAAATAAAGGTTACACATTTTTATGAAAGCGGGTAAATGACATACATTTTTAATAGGAATAACACATTTCCCTTTGGAGCTTCCGTCCTTAACTTGATACCGGTGTTGTCTAGCCGAAAAGGAGAAGAGAGACCTCGTTCAACTCCCTCCTGTTTTCAACCAGTGCATTATGGGTTTTGACATAGTTGTTTACCGTTCCACTTTTAATAACTGCTCCCTGTGGATCGAGTGGCAACCCCAGGCTCCTAGGATGAGAGGGAGTTCCAAAAAGACACAGGTGTGTTTTGTTTAATATCTTAAATTATTAGACTACCATACTTGCTTATTTTTCCACAAATAATATGTTTAATATGGGGTTTGTAATAGTTTATCTATTTAGTCATAAAGATATATGTGCTAAATACCACAAATGCGATCTGGACCTCAATAAGTACTTAATAAATGTTTAGGGAGCAAAATGTATATGAGATTTCCCTTTTTTATTGTAGCATATTCAGTGTGTAGATTAAGGAAAGTGAGAACTAGCATAAAAGGAGGAAAACATACGTAAAAGTCAATTAAATGAACTACTTCATGTGCTTGAAATTTTAATGAGTCCTCTAAGAATTTCCAAACCTACAATGCTTTTTGTACTAAAATTTCTCAAATTATTTGTTATTAGTGTGTATGCCTGAACTTATTAATATTTCAGAGACCCATGCTGTTAAATTCTAGGTTTACTATATATTCCCTTTTTTCTTAGAGTTTTATTTTATTCATTAATAAAATATTTTATCTGACTAGTAAACCAAAACACATTGTATCTGTTTGCAGCTTCTAGTTGGCCCCAGGTTAGAAAACTAGAAAAATAAACCCTGTGTGCTACTCAGGGTTCATGAGTCCCAGAGTAGAAGTCTACATTAAAGAATCCTTGGACTTTTGGCCGATACTTTGGTTTTTGATACTTGCCCTTTGTATCTCAGAATAGGGTTTCGGACATCGTCGTGGCTAATCACAAGTCTGAGAACTCCTAGAGATGCTATGAGGCCCAACCAAAGCAAGGTCTTGCGGTGAAGCTTCCTTAAAGAAGGAACATTTTAATCGGCATAAAAAACTGAGCTAGAAGAAGAACCATAGGGAGAGAAAAATCTAAGTTAGAAAAATCTAAGTGTAATTGGAGATAAAGGCTTTGTGATGTGGAAAACAAATGAAACACTAAGTAGGCTGGTATGGCTGGGATTCGTAGAGGTCCAAGCAGTGTAAGGCATGGCATGCGGTAGGAGATGTAGAAAAGGAGAGAAGTTAGATACCTACTTAAAGATTTTCACTCCATGGTAAAGATTTTATTCTGAGCCTAAAATTATCAAAAAATCTTAGAGTTTTAAAAGGGGACAAAAGTTCCCTGAGTTATGAAAAGCAGAAGGACAGAAAATAAATACATATATTACTTCTCCCTGAGCTCCTTTCTTAGATCCAATGATCTTGTTATAGATACTTTTAGCCGTTCACATTGGTTTTGCCCTACTGAAAACAGATATGTTCCCAAGAGTCCTATACGTAGCATCTCCAGCAATAGCAATTGATTCCAGAGGTTAACAATTAGAAGTGTGTGTTCTATCTTTTGACTAAAAGAGTGAAACATGCCAGGAAACTGTGGCATAATATTTATATGAAGAAATTCTTCTTACTTACTAATAACTCCAGAACTTTGTTCTGGAGAGTGGAGTTTTCAGAAGGCTCATCTTGCATGAGATGGCTTGATACACATGTGTTAGATCTAGATATTGTATCTACAACCAAACTCAGGGTTGTCTTTATTTGTCTAATTTTTTACTCCATTTTTAAGAAAGAATAAAATTAAAGAAACAAGATTTCAAAAAATGAGGAGAAGCTTAGGAACCTCCAGAAAATCTTTAAACGTTCCAACATCTGAATTATAGGGGTACCAGAAGGGGGAAAGAAACAGCCACAAGTGGAAAACATATTTAAACAAATAATAAAGGAGAACTTCCCCAGTCTGGCAAAGGAAATAGACTTCCAGGAAATCCAGGAAGCTCAGAGAGTCCCAAAGAAGTTGGACCCAAGAAGGAACACACCAAGGCACATCATAATTACATTAGCCAAGACCAAAATGAAGAAGAGAATCCTAGAAGCAGCAAGAGATAAGGAGACAGTCACCTACAAAGGAGTACCCATCAGACTGTCAGCGGATTTCTCAAAAGAGACCTTACAGGCAAGAAGGGGCTGGAAAGAAGTATTCCAAGTCATGAAATCCAAAGACCTACATCCAAGATTGCTCTATCCAGCAAAGCTTTCATTTAGAATGGAAGGACAGATAAAGTGCTTCCCAGATAAGATCAAATTCAAGGAGTTTATCATCACCAAGCCCTTATTCTATGAAATGTTAAAGGGACTTATCTAAGAAAAAGAAGATAAAAATATGAACAGTGAAAGGACAGCAAACTCACAGTTATTAACAACCACACTTNGTGGGAGGCGGGGGGGGAGACGGTACAGAAAATAGCATAGATGGTAGGTAGAAAATAGATAGGGGGGAGGGCAAGAATAGTAGGGGAAATATAGAATCTAATGAACTTGAGACACGTGGTCATAAACTAAAGGGGGGAATGGTGGGGGAGAGGGTGTGCAGGGTGGAGGAGAATGAAGGGGGGGAATAGAACAACAACTGTAATGGTATAATCAATAAAATATATTTTTAAAAAAGAAAAAATTCTTTCTTAAAAGAAATTTGGAGATGTGTTTCTCCCTTTCTCATCCCCCGCCTTCTAAAATCAATAAGCATGTCCTTGGGTGAGAATAGAAAAATAATTAAATATATATAGGCTGTTTATCCAAAATTTACATTCAACTGGCCATGCCATATTGTACCTGGCAACACTAGACTGAGTCCTCAGCTAATTCTGGTGGGAACCCTTCAGATCTGTGCCTAATCGAGGAAAGGATCTTTCTTCCTTTGGATCTTTAGATTAGGTGTTCCAGTGACTGCTCTTTCAACAGAAGCAAAACCTTGGGAGAGTCAGTTCCTCTTAGGTTGCCTTAGGGCAACGCATAGTGAAATATGCAGATATGAACGGTCACCAGCAGATAGATTCTCTATGATTGTGGAATGGATGAGTCTGTTCCTATACGAGGGATCTGGATGGAATATCTTGTCTCAGTTCTCAGTGATGTTTAGGTAGTATTTCTGTGTCTTTGTTTTGTTTTCTTATTGTTATGACTTTGCCCTCTTATAGAAAACTGAAGAATTATAGCTACAGATGACAATTGTAATGTAAAGGAAAGACATTTTATGTTGACTTAAATGAGTTCCTTTTCTTACCTTTTACCAAGCTGGAAAAAAACATTAAAATGTATACACTTACACTTATGCTATTTCCCTCAATTGACTTTCTTTCTTTCTTTTTTTAAAAAGATTTTATTTATTTATTTTTAGAGGGGAAAGGAAGGAGAGAGAAATATCAATGTACGGTTGCCTCTGGTGTGTCCCCTGCCGGGAACTGGCCTGCAACCCAGGCATGTGCCCTGACTGGGAATCGAACCACGATCGTGTGGTTCGCAGGCCTGCGCTCAATCCACTGAGCTACACCAGCCAGGGCTCAATTGACTTTCTTGATAAAAATAAAACCATTGTAATGTTTGCCTGTTTTATTATGAAAGAGGACAGAGAAAAATAAATTTTAATATTTTTAAGAAGGATTTTTCAAATGACTCTCGACTGTTTTTATATAAATGGCTTAATTTGATAAGCCTTTAGTAATAAGAGAGAACAAGTCTGAAGAAATAAGAAGAGTACCTCACTTGGAAAAGAAATAAATGATAAATGATAGCTGTGGAATGTAATAGATATTTCATAAAATGAACCCTAGGTTTCATGAAATTCTATATAGTAACACAAGTCTAATTTTACAAAAATGCTAATTCGATATAAATTTTAACCTTATAAAGTCATTCATTTTAAATGCTAGAACTTTTTAAAAACCTTTTATTTAGTCAAAGATTTAGTTAAGCAATGCACATTGCATGGTGCGGGCACTTTTAAACACTCAACAAATGTTGCTTTTGTTTTCCTTTTATTATTATCATGATCACATGTAAATACTGCTACTTTTAATATTCTGTAATTAGTTACTATGTTTAACCAAGTTAAAGTATCTAAAAATAGATATGTTTTGATATTTAAAATAAAGTAATTGCCCTAAAACAGGAGAAGTGAGTTCAAAGTTAACATCCTCCAGGGCCAGGCAGGTGAAACAGAAGACGAAGCAACTATGGTGAAGAGGAGGCTGTATACTCATTATGAAGATGTTAAAATTCAAATGTAAAATTAATAATCTACTTTCCAGGTAGCCAGACTTTGAGGCAAACAGTGGATTATTTTATAAGTCTTGAAATATAAGACCATCGGAGACCCGGTGTCATTACCAGTTTGGAAATGTTATAGTGTAAAATGCAGTTAAAGCAGTCGTAAGAAGTGAGGATGTCTTACATATCATTTTCTTACAAAGGATAGAAACATATTTAAATTTGCCTTGGTAAAATGGGTTCCATTGAGGATAAAATAATTCTGGGACTCCTAGAAAATGGAAAATCAGTGGATAGATGTTCGTTTTCCTCTATTTCTCTAATTTTGGGTCTACATGGTGTCTAGTGTTTATTCATCTGTTCTGTCATCCTCTATGAGACAGGACTCCTATACAAAGCTCATAGTATTTGCTCCCTTTAACTTAAGTGTGTTACCAAACTAAAGGGGTCTGTTTACCTGTGCACATCAAAGCTATGTCAAACACAAACAGGAGTTTGCAGCAAAGAAAGTAAAGGTTTGTTAGTAAGGGAAATGGTGCCAAACTCAGTCACAGGTGAGCTTTTTTGTTAGACCTCCTTCCTGATGGCTTCTAGAGGATGGGTTGTATAAGGGGTACATTATTAATCATGATGAATAAGGGAGTTAGGGTAATGGTTAGGGTCACAGTCTCTGTTAATTGGACAGTGCTAGGATAGGGGGTAGTTGATCATGGCCTCTGATCCCGATGTTAGCCATGACATTGCTCTATCTGGTTTCACAAGGATGTGGTCAGCGGGGCCATTCCATTTTTCTGGGTGTGGAGCTGAAGCACACACTAAGGCCTGGGTCTTATCTCTCGTTTGACTGAAATGCTGTTGCTGTGGTCAACAGATGGGAGGCTTTGTTTCTAAGATTATTTGATGCCAACCAGAACCTCATTGTCCCGAGAGCTTAATGATTAAGACAATGGACTTGCAAAGGAGAGGAATGTTGAGTGAGTCAGGGTGCTGGACGAGGCCCGTTGGAATCAATAGGGAAAAAAGAAAGGTCAGATCGAAGAAACGAAGCTTCCTTGGGGTTTCAGGTGGACTTATGGCTATGGGTTGAGATGGTACCACTTTTGCTCAGATGCTTCTAAACTTATTTAAGTGCCTCTGTTTAACACACTATACTATTGATCTTCTAAATCAAATACTTGAGAAAAAATCCACTGTCATTTTTCATTGAGTTAGGCATCCATTTATACCTTACTGAAATGTAACCAGAAAGCAAGGTCATGTGATACAGATGGGACCTGCTTTAAACTCTGTGTTTTATCAGAATGCCAGGTAAGGATACATAAAGACTATGTGCTGAAAAGATTATGACACCCATTTATTATGTAATTTAAAACCAAAACATTTTGAAACTATAAAATCTAGACTTGATGAAGACAAATAGCAAATTCTCATTTAAAAAGTTCAGGATAAGACCATGGAAGGTGCATGTTCTAATTTTGTGTATGTGTGTGTCATTTGGCACCCTAAATGCTGAAGAACACGTTTCCCCTGCCTGAAGGTAATTCCAGCAAACTTTGAGCAGTTGTCATATCTATTCTGTTTCTATCTCACAACCCTCATTAATTTTCCTAAACCCAGGGCAACCCTCTGCTAACAAACAAAGAGAACAGATTTGTGGTTGTATCCTTCCCGAAAGGTAGCGTAGGGATAACTTTGCGGGGGCCACCAAAGATCAAAGCATGAACTATTTAGCTTTTTCACTTTGGTCCAATTGCTTTAGACAGGTTTCAGTTAGCTTACTTACCTGTGACTGTTTCACGAGAGCCAAAGTCATTATGAATGCTCCATCCCCCTTTTTGAATTTCTTCTTTTCAGGTCCTCTTTCTGTGTTTTACCTGAACATAATAATCCCCATTTAATAGATAAGGAAATTGACACACAGAAGAGGTAATTTACCAGCAATCCCATAGCTACTAAGAGATTGAACAGGGATTCATAGAAAAGGCAGTTTGGCACCAGAAAACACTCTTAGCCACTCTGATAAAAGGAATCAAATTCTGCTTATTATTTTCCCCCACTTCTCCCATGTTCTAGGATCTTTAATAAGAACACCTCTGCAAAACTTAAGTTACAGACAAATTTATAATTCTGTGAGCTTCTCAAAGAATAAGTTTCATGCCGTATGCGGTATTCCACCACAGATATACTGTACTTCATCCAAAAAGTTAAGATTTATTTATTTATTTAAATTAAAAGCTAACTGATCCAGTTCTCATTTCCAAATGTGGATTAATTCAGATTTATGAAAATGATATCACACACACACACACACACACACACACACACACCCCTCCTAACTCAAATCATTAAATTTCACAGGTAAAAATTTAGGTAGGTGTGTTTCTAGGCATTTTATGCTAGTATTTTAATATACAATATCTCTTGTATTTTATTTCAATATTTTCATAATATATTCATTTTATAATATCTGTATGTAAAAATTAAACTGTAAATGGTAAATGTAATTGAAATCATTGGATATAATTTAGTATTTTGATGTCCTTTAATGCCTGAATGATATTAAGCTATTTTTTTAAATTTTTATTTTACTTTATTTAATTATTAAGTACACTTTTCTGTCTTATACTCCCATCCCAGCCCACTTCCCCCAGAGCCCCCCTCCTTCCTCCCATCCCTCCCCACCTTAGTTTTTGTCCGTATGTCCTTTATACTTGTTCATGTGAATCCTTCCCTTTTTCCCCTGAAATTCTCTCCCCTCTCCCCTTTGGACCCTGTCAGCCTGTTCTGTATTTCAGTGTCTTTGGTTATATTTTGCTTGCTTTTTTTGTTTTGTTGTTTAGCTTCCTGTTAGAGGTGAGATCACATGATATTTGTCTTTCACCGCCTGGCTTATTTCACTCAGCATAATGCTTTCCAGTTCCATCCATGCTGTTTCAAAGGGTAGTAGCTCCTTCTTTCTTTCTGCTGCATAGAATTCCATTGCGTAAGTGTACCATAGTTTTTTCATCCATTCATTTACTAATGGGCACCTAGGTTGTTTCCAACTCTCGGCTACTGTAATCATGCTGCTATGAATATTGGTGTGCATAGGTTCTTTTGGATTGGTGTTTCAGGGTTCTTAGCAGTGGAATACTCCTAGCAGTGGAATTGCTGGGTCAAAAGGCATGTTCATTTTTAGTTCTCTTAGAAAATTCCATACTGTTTTCCATAATGGTTGTACCAGTCTGCAATCCCACCAACAGTGAACTAGGGTCCCCTTTTCCCCACAACCTCTCCAGCAGTTGTTGTTTGTTACTTTGTTTATGGTAGCCATTCTGACTGACATAAAGTGGTATTTCATTGTGGTTTTAATTTGCATCTCTCTGATAGCAAGCAATATTGAGCATCTCTTCATGTGTCTCTGGATCCTCTGTATATCCTCCTTGGAGAAATGTCTGTTCAAGTCCTTTGCCCATTTTTTAATTGGGTTGCTTGTCTTCTTACAGTGGAATCGAGTGAGTTCTTTGTATATTTTGGAGATTAAACCTTTGTCTGAGGTATCATTGGCAAATATGTTTTCCCAAATAGTTGCTTCTCCTTTTATCTTAATACTGTTTTCTTTAGCCATGCAGAAGCTTTTTATTTTGATGAGATCCCATTTGTTTATTCTTTCCTTTATAGTCCTTACTCTAGGGGACATATCAGTAAAAATGTTGCTGCGTGAAATATCTGAGATTTTTCTGCCAATATTCTCCTCTAGGATTTTAATGGTGTCACGGCTTATATTTAAGTCTTTTATCCACCTTGAATTTATTTTGGTGTATGGTGTGAGTTGGTGCTCAAGTTTCATTTTTTTGCATGTAGCTATCCAGTTCTCCCAACACCATTTGTTGAAGAGACTAGTTTTACTCCATTTTATGTTACTGCCCCCTTTGTCGAATATTAGTTGCTTGTAGAGATGGGTTTATTGCTGGGCTCTCTGTCCTGTTCCATTGGTCTATGTGCCTGTTTTTATGCTAGTGCCAGGCTGTTTTGATTATAGTGGCCTTGTAATACAGTTTGGTATTGGATATTGTGATTCCTCTATTTTGTTCTTCTTTCTCAAAATTGCAGCTGCTATTCGGGGTTGTTTATGGTTTCATATAAATTTTTGAAGTGTTTGTTCTATGTCTGTGAAATATGCCATTGGTATTTTAATAGGTATTGCATTGAATCTGTAAATTGCTTTGGGTAGTATGGACATTTTGATGATGTTAATTCTTCCAATCCATGAACATGGTATATGTTTCCATTTGTTTATGTCTTTTTTTTATTTCTTTCTTCAATGTTGTGTATAGTTTTCTGTATACAGGTCTTCTACCTCCTTGGTTAGGTTTATTCCAAGATTTTTGTTTTTGCTATATCGAATAAGATTTTTTTATTTCTGCTGCTGCTGTTTCATTGTTGGTACCCAAAAATGCTTTGATATCTGGATATTGACTTTGTATCCCACTATTTTGCCAAATTCATTTATTACATTAAGCAGTTTGGGGGTAGAGTCTGTAGGATTTTCCATGTACACTATCATGTCATCTGCAAACAGTGACAGTTTTGTTTACTCCTTTCCAGTTTGGATGCCTTTTATTTCCTTTTCTTGTCTGATCGCTGTGGCTAGAACATCCAATACTATATTGAATAGAAGTGGTGAAAATGGACAACCTTGTCTTGTTCCTGATCTTAGTGGAAAAGCTTTTCGTTTTTGCCCATTGAGTATGGTGTTGACTGTAGATCTCTCATATATGGCCTTTATTATATTGAGGAATGCTCCCTCTATTCCCACTTTGCTGAATGTTTTTATCATGAATGGGTGTTGTACCTTATCAAAACCTTTTTCTGCATCTATTGATATGATCATGTGGTTTTTCTCTTTGCTTTTGTTTATGTGATGTATTACATTTACTGATTTATGAATATTGAACCATCCTTGCATCCCTGGGATGAATTACTCTTGGTCACAGTGTATGATCTTTTTAATGCATTGTTGGATGCAATTCACCAATATTTTGTTGAGGATTTTAGCATCCATGTTCATCGGCGATATTGGCCTGAAGTTTTCTTTCTTTGTTGTGTCTTTATCTGGTTTGGGGATTAGGATGGTGCTGGCTTCATAAAAAGAGTTTGGGAGTATTCCATCATTTTGGATTTTTTGGAATAGTCTGTGAAGAATAGGGGTTAGCTCTTCCTTAAAAGCTTTGTAGAATTCTCCTGTGAAACCATCTGGTCCAGGGCTTTTGTGTGATGGGAGTTTTTTTATTATTTCTTCCATTTCATCTGCTGTCATTGGCCTGTTCAGGTTTTCTTCTTCTTCGTTGAATTTTGGAAGATTATATTTTTCCTGACATTTGTCCATTTCACCTAGATTTTCAAATTTCTTGGCATACGTTCTTCATAGTACTGTCTTACAATTCCTTCTATTTCTGTGGTGTCAGTTGTAATCTCTCCTCTTTCATTTCTGATTGTGTTTATTTTTGTCCTCTCTCTTCTTTTCTTGATGAGCCTACTTAATGGCTTGTCGATTTTTTATCTTAAAAAAAAAAAACAGCTCCTGGATTCATTGCTCCTTACAATTGTGCTTTTAGTCTCTATGTCATTTAATTCTGCTCTGATGTTGGTCATTTCCATCCTTCTACTTTTCTAGGCTATCTTTGTTATTGTTCCTTTAGTTCTTGTAGGCGTAGGGTAGGTTGTTTGTTTGAAATGTTTCTATATTTTTTAGGTAGGCCTGTATTGCTCTGAACTTTCCTTTTAGGACTGCCTTTGCTGTGTCCCATAAGTTTTGGGTTGTTGTGAGTTCATTTTCATTTGTTTCCAGAAACTTTTTGATTTCTTCCTTAATTTCATTCTTGACCCATTTGTTGTTTAATAGCATACCTTTCAGTCTCCATGATTTTGGGTGTTTGGGGTTTTTATCTTTAGGGTTGGTTTCCAATTTCAGTTCCTTGTGGTTGGAGATAATGCTTGGTATGATTTCAATTTTCTTGAATTTGTTGAGGCTCATTTTGTGTCCTATCATGTGGCCTATCTTTGAAAATGTTCCATGTGCACTTGAAAAGAATTTGTATTTAGCTTCTTTGGAATGAAGGGCTCTATATATGTCAGTTAAGTCCATTTTATCTAAGGCATTGTTAAATGCCACAATATCTTTGTTGATATTTTGCTTGGAAGATCTGTCCATTTTTGACAGTGGGGTGTTAAAATCCCCTACTATAACTGTGTTGCTGTCAATATCTTTCTGGAAGTCCTCTAGGATTTTCTTTATATATTTGGGTGCTCCTATGTTGGGTGCATATATGTTTATGATGTTAATGTCTTCTTGGTGGATTCTTCCCTTGAGTATTATGAAGTGACCTTCTGGGTCTCTCTTTATGGCCCTTTTTTTGAAGTCTATTTTGTCTAATATGAGAATTACTACTCTGAGTTTTTTTTTCTTGCTCATTTGCTTGGAAAATTTGTTTCCAACCCTTCATCTTTAGTCTGTGATGATCTTTTGTCCTGAGATGTGTCTCCTGTAGGCAGCATATGTGTGGGTCATGCTTTCTTATCCATTCAGCTATTCTATGTCTTTTGATTGGAGCATTTAATCCATTTACATTTAAGGTTATTATTGATAGGTACTTATTCATTGCTATTTTTGTACCTGTGTTCCTCTCCATCTCTCTCTTTTTCTTCCTTTCCTTAAAGCAGCCCTTTTAGCATTTCTTGTAGAGCTGGTTTGGTGGAGGCATATTCTTTTAGACTTCTTTTGTCTTGGAAGCTCTTTATTTGGCCTTCTATCTTGATTGAGAGCCTTGCTGAGTAAAATAGCCTTGGTTGTAGGCCTCTGGTTCTCATTACCTGGAATATTTCTTGCCATTCTCTTGCTTGGAGTGTTTCCATTGAGAAGTCAGTAGCCAACCTTATTGGAGCTTCCTTGTATGTTACTTCCTTTTTCTCCCTTGCTGCCTTTAAGATTATCTCTTTGTCTTGGAATTTTGCCATTTTAATGATGATTTGTCTTGAAGTGGGCCTCTTTGGGTTCCTCCTGATTGGAACTCTCCATGATTCATGGATTTGTGTGACTTTTTCTCTCATCAAATTAGGGAAGTTCTCCCTCTTTAATTTTTCAAATAGGTTTTCTATCCCTTGTTCTTCTTCTTCTCCTTCTGGTATCCCTATTATTCGGATATTATTACGTTTCATATTGTCTTGCATTTCTGGTAATCGCTCTTCATTTTTTCTGAGTTTCTTTACCTTTTCTTGCTCTTTCTTGGAGTTTTTTTCTACTTTGTCCTCCAACTCACTGATCCGATCTTCTGTTTCATTTATCCTGCTTTTGATTCCTTCTACTGTGGTCTTCAGCTCAGAAATTGTATTCTTCATTTCCTCTTGGCCTTTGCTGATAGTTTCTATATCCTTTTTCATGTTGATATATTTTGCAGTGAGTTCATTGTAGCTCCCCTGTTTTTCTGGTAGCTCATTTTGAGCTCTTTGAATTTCCTGATAACCAACGCTTTGAATTCAATATCTGATAGTTGACTTGCCTCTATTTAATCTAACATTCTTTCTGAGGCTTCCTCCTTTTCTTTCAATTTGGTTTATGGTGATTTTTAACTTTTTTAACTATAACATTTAAAATTTACTATTATAGCAAATTTATTTTTGTGTGTATAACTTTTGAGAACTTTTCAAAATATCATTTCATTAAAATAGTCTTTTTGAACAAAGATCTCTTTAAAGATGAACAAATGTAAAAAATATTAGGTTACATGATTTTTCCAGAAAGTATCTAGCCATGTTATGTGAAAAATGTAGACATTTACTGAAGAATATACAAGATACAAGAAACATTTTCATAGAACAATGATACCTCAATCTCCTCAAAGTAGGCACCGTCAGACCTCACACAGTTCTCTCAATTTCCATCAGCTATCCTGTTGTGTTTTTGTGAATCTCATGGATGGTCTGAAAACTCATCCCTTTCAAAAGTGATTTTAGTTTTGGGAAAAACACGGCACCAAATCTGGACTGTAGTGGGGCAGAGTCACCTAGGTCATTTGATATTTTGCCAAAGATCTCTTCACATGATGTGATGTATGAACAGGTATATTGTCATGATGAAGTTGCCAATCATCAGTTGCCCTAAGCTGTGGCTGTTGTCCTATTGCATCTCTCAACCAACAGAAAACATTGAGGTAGTACCCCTTATCAGTCGTTTGGCCTGGAAGGGTATGCTCCTGATGGACAACATCTTCCCAATCAAAAAACACAATTAAGATGGTTTTGATCTTGCTGCAGTTCTGTGGGGCTTTTCATAGGTATGGAGATCCAGGCAACTTCCATTGAGAAGACTGGGGCTTTGTTTCTAGATCATAGCTGTAGACTCATCATTCAGCTCTGGTTATGGCTTTCTTGAGGAAATCTGGTTCATTGGTAGCAGGTTGAATCACGTCATTAGCAACTGCAGCACAATGTTCCTTCTGCTCTGGTAACAGAAGCTGGGAAACAAATTTTACTCCATGTGTAGTTTTTGGAATCCCCAGGTCTACTTCTAGTTCTTGCACTGTCAGTGGCTGATCTTTGTGAATTGCAACCTATACATGTTCAACATTCTCAGGAGTTCTGCTTGTTGCAGGCCTTCTAGAATATGGATCACTTTCAACAGATTCTTGGCCATCTTTTACGTGTTCGTGCCACACTTTTATTTGCATTAAACTCATTGCATCATTCTCAAAAGCCATCTGAATAATTCAAGTAGTTTATGTAAAGAAATCTTCAAGCTTAACACAAAATTTGATGCAGATTTGTTACTCTACTTGCTCAGTCATCTTGAGTGTGATGGTCACACAGTACAAATGCTCACTAGTACACGTGCTGACTCAATAGCATCTACTACCCCCACTGACTAGTACAGTGAGGTTATCATTGTTCACACATGTGCATTCCAGTCTACTTTCCTTGGCTGCCAGGTTATATCAATGTCACACAAACGATTCTTGTTATATTAACAATGGCTCGATTTTTTCTGGACATACCTCAGTGTATATATTTAATATATATACCTAATCCACAAACTCACACATGTGAATAGTCTGTAGTGTAAAACTATTTTATTTAAATATATATTCATAAGATGTATTTTTTGAAGGCAAAACTATTTAAACAATTTGAGGCTTTGAGCAAAATAAGCAAATGGTTGAAAAATTATAATAATGAAATGAATTATTGCCAAAAAGTATGTTTTTCCCATAAGTATTATTTTAAGTGTTCTAATTTTTTTCTGTACTATAGAATGCAATGTTACTTCTGTTAAATTTTTTAAATAAGAGTAAACTAGAATGAACAAATGACTGAATGAAAAGTGTTATTAATCTCAAGGTAAGTTCTATCCATTTTAGGAATAACTGCAAATGTTAAAAAATGACCTATGTTATATGTAAA
Source organism: Sturnira hondurensis (assembly GCF_014824575.4). Taxonomy (NCBI): domain Eukaryota; kingdom Metazoa; phylum Chordata; class Mammalia; order Chiroptera; family Phyllostomidae; genus Sturnira; species Sturnira hondurensis. Next base: position 1,105,553 of record NW_028089315.1, read on the forward strand.
TATGCTTAAATATAAATTAATATTATATATAATTGTTATTTTTGCCTAGATTTCTAATTTTTATCCTCCATTTAAAATTATGATATGCATATAATGTACATATTTATTAAATTTACATTATATAAAACAATAAATATATTCATCATCTGGTATAAAGAATAAATCAGTTATGTAACTAAACTTACATTCATTCCATAAAGGCTTTTTTTTAAAAGTTGATTTCTTTATTTTCACAAATACAGAATTGCTTCATGGTTGGTTGTTTTTTTTTTAAGTTTTTATTCATTTTTTTTAGAAATAGGGGAAGGGAAGGAGAAAGAGAGGGAAAGAAATTGCAATGTGTGGTTGCCTCTTGTGTGCCCCACACTGGGAACATGGCCTGCAACCCAGGTGTGTGCCCTGACTGGGAATTGAACTGTGACCCTTTGGTTCTCAACCTGTGCTCAATCCCCTGAGCCACACCAGCCAGGGCAGAATCACTTAATGTTTTAATATAACCATTTGATCTCTTACTTTAGGAACATATTTATACAGCTTGTTTCATTTGCTTCTCTATGTGCATAATCTAGCACAAATGTCTTGAAATATTAATGTACATAAAATCACCTGGGTAGACTTTATTTTGCAGATTTTTAGGTACTAATTTCAGGAATAGAGGTGAGGGGGTGATGAGGGGATTTCTAGGAATATGAAATTTTAAGTAGCAACATGGGAGACTTTTGATCAAATAGTTCTAGGAATTCATTTGAGAAATATTGACTTCAAACTTGCAGCTCAGTTCTCACCAAAAGGCTCAATAGCTAGCAATTCACGTATTTCTCACTTGAATGGGAAGATCCCTAGTTATTTTTCTATTAACAATGCTGTTTACTATTGGCTGAAAGAGGTATGCTATTGCATTAAGACCATTCATTCATTCAATAACTAATTATCATACCTACTGTGTTTCAGGCAATGTGTTAGGCTCTAAGTTTCCTGGTGAACCTATATGTATCACCCCTGACCTCATGGAACTCTCATGTAAATAAGCAAACGTGTAGGCCATGGCAGTTTCTGTGTTTCTTATTTCCTCCTTGGCCTGGAATATATGATGCATGTCAATTGCCTATTCATCCTTATGTGAATGCAATATAATAGCACATAAGTGTAGCCTATTCCTTATAATATAGCTGTGGGCAACGTACCAATGTTTGTACATTGGTAACTGAAACCAAGAACCTAGGTGTAGTGGCTTGATAAAGGCTGTAATAAAGGCTGTAATGCTAGAGTTTTAGTGTTCTTCACTTAAGGATATTAGAGAATATGTAACCTAAGAACTAGACAAAATTCATGTCAGACATACAAAATACCAACCATCACAACTAACTTTATTATATGTCCCTTGAGAAATTTGGGAAAACTGAGATAGCTTGCTCATCCAAATCCTCCAGTTTGAAATTTTCTGGAAGGCTTTCCTAAATATTATTCTTTGGGCATTTTAGAGAAATCAATAAAAACACAAATCAGGTTTTCCTTGGGACAACTCTGATAAAAGACATTTAAAAATATGATATTAGCCTTGTCTGGTGTAGCTCAGTGGATTGAGCACAGGCTGGGAACCAAAGGGTCACCAGTTTGATTCCCAGTCAGGGCATATGCCTGGGTTGCAGGCCAGGCCCTCAGTAGGGGTCGTGTGAGAGGCAACCACACATTGATGTTTCTTTCCTTCTTTCTCCTTCCTTTCCCTTCTCTCTAAAAATGAATAAATAAAATCTTTTTTAAAAAAATTAAAATATGACATTAAAGCAGACCCACAAATGTGAAAATTTCTTTAATATTCTCATTTTACTCAAGGTTATACATATGTGTGTATGTATGTATGTATATATATATATATATATATACACACACACACATATATATGTATATACACACATTTTTTAATTCTAAGTTCCTCAGTCTTTTGTTAATCACATGCTTTCAATCCCCAAGACACACTCCTCTGTTTTTAACCTCATAGTTTTCTTCTTTAATCATTGCAGTCCACGTCACTGTGAGAAATCAATAAACAAAAGTTTTGGCTTCAAAGAGTTAAATAGTCAATGCAATATACTCCTTCTACTGCTATTAACTGAAGTAGAAAGAAGGACAATAAAAGAGAGTGAGATAAATGATCTAGTCCAAGTAATGAGTGTAAGTTGAAGATGTGGTGGACTCAAATTGGTCTCTCTCTCTCTCTCTCATTACTATATATAGTAATATGTATATATTTATATTCTCTGTATATATATTATATATATTACTATATATATATTCTATAGTATTTTAGTCACAAAAACCAAATTTGAAAGAATTATAAATGACAATACAGTCTTGTTGTCTTTTTAAATACCATACACAATGGAATTTTATGCTGCAGAAAGAAAGAAGGAGCTGCTACCTTTTGCAACATCATGGATGGAACTGGAGAGCATTATGCTGAGTGAAATAAGCCAGGTGTTGAAGGACAAATACCATATGATCTCACCTTTAACAGGAAGCTAAACAACAAAACAAACAAGCAAGCAAAATATAACCAAAGACACTGAAACAGAGAACAGGCTGACAGTGACCAGAGGGGAGAGGGGAGGGAATTTCAGGGGAAATAGGGGAGGGATTTAGAGGAACATATATAAAGGATACATGGACAACAACTGAGAAGGGTGGAAATAGGAGGGGGGGGGCAAGGAGGTGGGATGGGAGTAATAGACAGAAAACTGCACTTGAAAAATAATTAAATAAAAAAACGGAAAAAAAATAAAAAAAAGAAATACCAATATAAGGCATAGTTTAGAAAATATGTTTAAAGTTTTAAGATTCATAATCAGACTGCTTAGTTAGAATCATACTGCCATTATTCATTAGCAATGTGATCCTGAGAAGGTTACTTAATCTCTTTATGCCTGGTATCCAGGCATAAACTTAATAAGTGTTGGTTGTTACTGTCATAATAATCAATATATTTCTGGGTAACTATGTACCCAGAAATTAAGTTCCAGATGTAGTGCCAAGAGATGCACCTATATGTATGATGTTATAATTTTTGGTATATGTATATATTAGAAATTGGTATATAAATGCCAAAACTAAAAAGAAGAAGAAAGAGTCTAGTACTTCAATTTAAAAGTGTGGTGGGGCCTATGTAAGTGAAATAGAAGCATTTTTGTGTTTAAATATTCTATTATTTGCACTTCACTACTCATGAAAACAGCATAGATCAACTTAGCTTATGAACTTCATGGTAAGGCCAAGAGTTTTCCTTTGAATAACTTTCAAAGTTTTTCATAGTTTATGCACACACACACTTTGACTGTGCATCATTTTTTTGCAAGTTTTATCGGTTACACTGTTAGCAAGTTTTACTCCAGCTATTCCTGTAATTGAAGCCTGCAGAGTCAACTGTTGAGCAGCAAATCAGAGACCCGTTTCAATAATACCCGCTCAGCCAGACTCATTATTTTCTCTCTTTGGCTCACAGTGTGTCTGACATTTTTGAAAGTGACTGTTGCCTTTGCATTTCTAATAGAATCCTCACTAAAATTTACATTTTGGCCTAACTAGCAGGAGCCTGCCTTCAGGGTTTCAAAGTAAAGGTAATCATGTTATTGTACCTTCAAGAGACCCCCTGTTTCCATTTTCCTTAGAAATTTTGTATATCATGAATTTCATCAAAAAATGAACAGAGATTATTTGGAAATAGATAAAAACAGGACTCTGAGTAATTTATTCCAAAAGAAAGGCATTTCCGTGCAATTAGTTAGATAAATGCTAGCATTTCAGTGAAGTTATTTACATAAATGCTAGCATTTCAAAAGCTTTTATAATATCTATAGGAATTATTAAACCCATCATTTTCTAGTAGAATATTTCCAGCTAAGTATTTTCTTTGAAGACATGATTGCCTTTGAACTCCAGCTCCCAGAGCTTCGCAGTCAAGCGAAGGCTAAAATAAATAAAGGAAAAGTCATGGCCAAATTCAAAGCCGAGATCCTTCTGCATCCTGACTTGTTTTGTTAAGAAAGGTGACTTGGAGACTGTGATGTGCTTTTAAGCCATCAATAAGGAAAGACGAGCCCAATTTCCCCCATAGATTTGTGCATATATTAAGCCAGAACTAGATATGCAGGCAGAAAATTTCTTCAAACCCATTCCTTTCCAGATTCTCCAAGGTAGCAAAGTTTATGGCCTTATTACTAACCCAGACCTAGTCTAGTGATTACTTGAGTAGTTGAGATTTTGTCTAAATTCTATCTTAGTAGATTCCTTTTGCAGAAGGATTACAGTTGTGGGATTCTCACACAGTGTAGACAAAACTGGGAAAGAGATGAGGAGATGCTTTCACTAAGACTAAGAAAAAAACAAACATATTTTAAGTAATTGTAGCAGTAAATACCATTATAATATTTTGAGTATGAGGTTGGTAATATATGTATTACCAGCCATTTACTCCTGGCAATCAAATTCTTTGCCAAGATCACTAAGTCTGTTTCATGTGGTATGTTCCTGAGGGAAGGATCATCTACCTGTAGTTACTCATCTTCAACGTAATGGTTTTATATGAAAACTGTAAGATTGGTCAGTCATCATGGTCATAAAAACAAGATTTCTCTCTAAGCCTCTCTAAGCAGAAGGGGTTTATTCAGTAATGTGAATAGCTCACATACCGTTGAAAGGGCAGAGCAGGTAGACTCTGTCTGACTTTTCAGAAACCATTTGCAATCCTGCAAGATAACTGGCCTGCCATAGGCAGTCCTGACTTTGCCGTGACCCAGAAGAGTGGAGTCAGAGAGCTGCTGCCGCAGCTGCCAACTCCAGAACCACACATTTCTGCCATGACATCTGCTTTTTCTCATATAATTCATGCTAAACAATGTCTTGTGCAAAAAGCATGTTGTCACATACATAGAATCTTGGCTACAATGGAATCTTTTAAGCACAATTTTTAGTTTCCCAGCTTGTGCATACCAGAAACATATGCAAAGGAGGTGGTTGGAATAAATATTGTATAAGTTTATTCACAGCATCAGTCACATTTGTCTTTGGCTGACATGTTGTTGCCTGTCTCATATATGGTGATATAAGTACAGTCTAAGTAACAGGCGGCACTGTGTTTAAAACTCAAGGGACTAACATATTTCACTTTCAGAACCACTTGGGACTATAAAATATATTAGGTAAATTATTAATATTGAACATACAACACTTATTTTATAACAGATGATACCAGTGCATATTTATAGAAATGAGATAATCATTCTTATTATTTCTAGTGAGTTTATATATTTATCACTATATATTTAGACTTTATAAGATACTCATCTTTATGATTGTACATTTAAGAGAAAAAAATTATTGATTGGGAAAAAAACATCATTTTGAAAATGTCATGAAAACTTCTGCATGATGTGTCTTCACACCCAGAGAAAATAGCATTGGTGAGTTATTTTTAAAATAGTGAAGGAAAGTATTCAGAGTTATACTCTAGAAAGGGATTTCTCCATTTTCTTTGCTTCTTTGTTTCTCTTTCTCTTCACAAAAGAAATTGGAAGATAATTTAAGGTTCAGCAAAGAAAAAAAATCCTGGGTTACTTGTTTCTCTTAGTGACACAGTAGATCATTATAATCCCATTTTTCTGGAATAAAGATAAATTGCATTTGTAAGTCTTCTTTGAATATTAAAAAGCTGAAAGGGTCCATCACTCTAACAAATTGGGCACCAAATACTTTTTACTTGAGGATTCTTTAAAAAGTTAAATATATTTAATGTGAATGGAAAGTCATATTGAAACCCCATTTACCCACTGCCTGGCTTCAACAGGGATCAATACCCTGCAGCTATTTTTAAACTGTACCTTAACCCATTTCTCATGGGATTATTATTTTTATTTCTAGTTGAGGATAAATTTACTACATTGAAAGGCACAAGCATTAACTATCCAATTTTAATAAAATGTTTTCCTCTAAATGCGTAAAGTTTGGGCTTTTATGCTTGAGCCTTCCCTTTTTCTTAAATTAATTTTTGTGTTTGGTATGTGATAGGGATTGAGGTTCAGTTTTGTTTTTCACGTGGATACCCAGTTGTTCCAGCACCCTTTGCTGAAAAGGTTTTTCTTGTTCCACTGAACTCCTTTAAAGTGTTTGTCAAAAGGCAGCTGTGGATCTATTTCTTAATTTATTCCAGGAATTGCTTATGACTTAAGGGCTATTTTTGTGAGACCCACAAACTAATGATGGTTGACTAATATTTAAAATATTTTCAAATAAAAAAATGAAGCAGCAAAAGATATTTCATATAGGAACCACAAAACCTTAAGTATTTAATATCTGGTCATTTACAAAGCTGACAAACACTTGAATTAGTGTATTTCACTAATTTACTTGTATAGTTCTCAGTCCTTCATTTCCATAGCTTCATTTCCATTTCCATTGGTATATATATATATATATATATATATATATATATATATATAATTTATTTATCTTTAGAGGGAAAGGGAAGGAAAGAGGAAGAGAAATATCAATGTATGGTTGCCACTCGTGAGTCCCCTGCTGGAAACTGGCCTCTAAACCAGGCATGTGCCCTGACTGGGAATCGAACCATGATTGTTTGGTCCGCAGTCCCACACTCAATTCACTGAGCTATACCAGCCAGGGCTAAATAGCTTTATGGTATATATTAAAGTCAGATAGTATTAGATGTACCGATTTAATCTTCCTTTTCTATCTATTTTTGTCTATCCTAGGTCATATGCATACCCATATAAATTTTTGAGTTAGTTTACTAATTTCTATAAAAATGTCGCTGTGATTACAGTTGAAATTTTATTGAATCTGTAAATAATGGATTACATTGTCTTCTTAATCATATTGAATTTTCCAACTTTGAACATGGCATATCTTTCTGTTTATGTAAATTTTCTTCACTTTATTTTAGCAACATTTTGTAAGTTTTCATGTTGAAGTTCCAGCAATCTTTTGTTAAATGTGTTTCCAAATATTATGTGTTTTAGTGCCATTGTTAAACAAAACTTTTATACTTTAATTTTCAAATTTTCTACATATTACCTTTTTCTTATACTTTTGAAGAGCATGGCAACCATTTATAAATTCTAGTAGTTATCTAGATGATGATTCTTTAAGATATTATGTCTAATCATGCTGTCTATAAATATGAAAATTACTTTTTAAAACTACATTTATTTAATCTTTGCTGTATTGCACTAGCCAGGATTTCCAGCTACTTTGCTGAACAGAAGTGACATGATGGGACACCATTGCCACCTCACAGGTGTTGGCTAGAGTTTCTTTGTTTTTATTTTTTAAGATATTGCTTATCAGAATGAGGAAGTTACCTTCTATTTCTAGTTTGCTGAATTTTTTTTTATTTTGGGGGTTCTTTTTAGTCATAAATTTACATTGAATTTTGCCAAATGCTTTTTCTGCAACTTTTTGATGAACACGTGTGTAGAATGCTTGACTTTGTAGATTTGATAAGTCACCTCTATGTTTAAAAAATGTTTTTTTTATCTTTTATTTATTTATTTTGGGGGAGGCTTATCATCAATTTTTTAAATTTATTTATTTAATTGTTGTTCAAGTACAGTTTTCTGTCTTTTACTCCCATCCCAGACCACCCCCCAGTACTCCCTACCCCCCTCCCATTTCTACCCCTTGTGTGTCACTTGTGTGTCCCCTGCTGGAACAGGTGTGTCCCACTTAGTTGTTGACCATGTGTCCTTTATACTAGTTTCTGTAAACCCTTCCCAATTCCCCTGAAATTCCCTCCCCTCTCTCCTCTAGTCACTGTCAGCCTGTTCTCTATTTCAGTGTCTTTGTTTATATCTTGCTTGCTTGTTTATTTGTTGTTTAGGTTCCTGTTAAAGGTGAGATCATATGGTATTTGTCTTAAACCACCTGGCTTATTTCACTCAGCATAATGCTTTCCAGTTGCATCCATGCTGTGTCAAAGGGTAGGAGCTCCTTCTTTCTTTCTGCTGCATAGAATTTCATTCTGTAAGTGTACCATAGCTTTGGGATCCATTCATTTACTGATGGACGTCTAGGTTGCTTCCATCTCTTGGCTATTGTAAATTTTGCTGCTATGAACATTGGGTGCATATGTTCTTTGGGATTGGTGTTTGAGGGTTCTTAGGATATAATCCTAGCAGTGGGGCCCTGGCTGGTGCAGCTCAGTGGATGGAGCGCAGGCCTGCGAACCACACGATCATGGTTCGATTCCCAGTCAGGGCACATGCCTGGGTTGCAGGCCAGTTCCCGGTTCCCAGCGGGGGATGCATGAGAGGCAACCATACATTGATATTTCTCTCTCTCCTTTCCTTCCCCTCTAAGATAAATAAATAAAATCTAAAAAAAAAATCCTAGCAGTGGAATTGGTAGGTCAAAAGGCATATTCATTTTTAGTTTTCTTAGAAAATTCCATACTGTTTTCCATAGAAATACTGAATGGGTGTCCAATTTTGGTGAATTACATTTTTCTGTTGTTTGACTCATTTTTCTTCTTCATTCTGCTTAATGATTTTTATAGATTTGTTAGACTCATTTTGCATTTTGGTGTAAAACCAACTTGGTCATAATATGTTTGGTATGTGGTAGGGATTGAGGCTAAATTTTGTATTATCTATTTTATTTATTGTTGGATGTGATTTGCTAATATGTTAGAATAATTGTATTAATTATTTTTGCATCTGTTAATGAGATTGTTAGTATTTACTTTGCTTTTCTTAATAATATCTTTGTCAGGTTTCTGTATCAGGGTTATGCCAGCATTGTAAAACAAATAATATACATATCTTTTCCTTCTTTTTTGGTAACTGTTTAAGCTTATTTTTTCTTTAAATGTTTGATAGAATTAACTAGTTAAGTCATCCAGGATGGGAATTTTTTTGTGGAGTGGTTTGAGCCAAAAGATTCATAATTTTTTTGATAAATAAAGAGCTATTCAGACTTTCTAGTTTTTTAAATTAATTATTAAAAAAATATTGTTGTTCAACTACAGTTGTCCCCATTGCTCTCCCCTACCCTGCCCACTACCCCTCCCATTTCAATCCCTGCCCATTGTTCTTGTCCATGGGCCGTTTATATGTGTTCTTTGACTCTCCCCCTTTTTTATCCTGTTACTCACCCCATCACTGTCAGTTTGTTCTTCATTTCCAAGTCTCTGTTTCTATTTTGCTCATTTGTTTGTTTTGTTGATTAGGTTCCACTTATAGGTGAGATCATGTGGTATTTGTCTTTCATTACCTGGCTTGTTTCACTTGGNTTTGATAAATAAAGAGCTATTCAGACTTTCTAGTTTTTTAAATTAATTATTAAAAAACTATTGTTGTTCAACTACAGTTGTCCCCATTGCTCTCCCCTACCCTGCCCACCACCCCTCCCATTTCAATCCCTGCCCATTGTTCTTGTCCATGGGCTGTTTATATGTGTTCTTTGACTCTCCCCCTTTTTTATCCTGTACTCACCCCATCACTGTCAGTTTGTTCTTCATTTCCAAGTCTCTGTTTCTATTTTGCTCATTTGTTTGTTTTGTTGATTAGGTTCCACTTATAGGTGAGATCATGTGGTATTTGTCTTTCATTACCTGGCTTGTTTCACTTGGTATAATGCTTTCCAGTGACATCCACGCTGTTAAGAAGGGTAGGAGTGCCTTCTTTTTTCAGCTGCATAGTATTCCATTGTGTAAATGTACCACAGTTTTTTGATCCACTCATTTTATAGTAACAAAATGCTGCTGGCTGTTTCCAGCACTTGGCTATTATAAATAATGCTGCTAGGAACATTGGGGTGCATAGGTTCTTTTGAATTGGTGTTTCAGGATTCTTAAGTTACCCAGCAGTGGAATTGGTGAGTCAAAAGGCAGCTCCATTTGTAGTTTTTTGAGGAAATTGCATACTATTTTCCACAGTGGCTGCACCAGTCTGCATCCCCACCAACAGTGTACCAGGGTTACCTTTTCTCTGCATCCTAACCAGCACTTATTGTTGGTTGGTTTGTTTATGATGGCCATGCTGACTGGTGTGAAGTGGTATCTCATTGTGGTTTTAATTTGCAACTCTTTGACAGTTAATGATGTTGAGAATCCTTTCATATGTTTCTGGGCCCTCTGTATGTCCTCCTTGGAGAAGTGTCTGTTCTTGCCCTATGCCCATTTTTTAATTAGTTTGTTTGTCTTCTTGTTGTTGAGTCATGTGAGTTCTTTTACATATTTTGGAGATCAAAGTCTTGTCCAAGGTATCACTGGCAAATCTATATTCCCATACAGTTGTTTTGCTTTATATTTTGCTGATATATATATATATATATATATATATATATTGTTTTCTTCGGCCATGCAGAAGCTTTTTAATTTGATAAAGTCCCATTGATTTATTATTTCTTTTATCCCTTGCTCTAGGGGAAATATCAGTGAAAATATTGCTGCATTAGATATCTGAAATTTTTCTGCCTATGTTCTCCTCTAGGACTTTTATGACATTGTGGCTGATATTTAAATGTTTTATTCATCTTGAGTTATTTTTGTGTATGGTGTAGGATGGTGGTCTAGTTTCTTTTTTGCACGTAACTGTCCAGCTCTCACAACACCACTTGTTGAAGAAGCTATTTCTATTCCATTTTATATTTCTACCTCCTTTGTCAAATATTAATTGACCATAGAGGCATAGGTTTATTTCCGGGCTCTCTATTCTGTTCCATTGATCTATGTGTCCATTCTTTTGCCAGAAATTTATTTTTATTGAATTCTTTGGGGTGACAGTAGTTAATAAAATTATATAGGTTTCAGGTAGGTAATTCTATACAATACATCATATTGTATTGTATGTTTACCACATGAAGTCAAGTCCACTTCTGTCACCATTTATCCTCCCTTTACCCTTTACTACTTCCCCTAATACCCCTGTGTTCGTGAGTTTTTTTTTCTTTTCTTAATTCCTTCACCCTTCTCACTCAGCCCCCAACCCTCTCCTCCTTGAGAGCTGTCATTCTGTTCTTGTATCTATGAGTCTGCCTCCACTCTGCTCATCTATTTTACATAAATATTTTATGCTTACATTGTGCCTTTTTTTGGTAAATTTTGTTGTTTGAGTCAAATACACTAGATGAAAGTTCTTCATGACAGTCTCTTGTTTTTCTTTTTATGTTTCTAACAGCTCCAGTACTATCCCCTCTGTCCACCTCATGTTAATAATTATGATTATCATTTTTATACTACTGGTGGTTTATCCATATTATTTTATTTCTAACTATTCATATTTTGAGTGTTTGTATGTCACATTTTTTTATGTTAGATTGCTATCTGTTCTTAGCTGGGGGCATTTCTGAGCACTCATTAAAGCAGGTCTAGAACTTTCTAGCCTAGTATACACAAGGCACCCTGGTGCTCTGAAAAGTGACTTTGTTATGTGAATTAAAAGAACTGACTTTTAGGATTTTGAGCTAAAACCCATTAAAGTACTAGATCTCTGTTATTAAAGTGGACCTTGAATTTCCATTGTTCTCTATGAAGCACTATAAAGCAGCTCTTTGGAAGTGGAATTATATGACTCATTGCCTCAACCAATAGATTCAAGAATGGAAACGGGGACTTCCTTGCTGAACTTGTCAACTATGCATTTCCCACTGACTTTCACATGAGATTTTAAAGTTTTGCCATGATCTTGAGAGTCCTTCCCACAACCCCCTAATCCAGTGGATTTTCTAAATCACGTTTTGCCCTTTATGTGTGATCTACAGATGGCTGTTAGTTGTTCTGGGCTTAGAGATTTCCAGGAGAGGCTGAGAGGTGAGCCATGGCCAGATGCCACTAGTGATAGGCCTGGGGCCATTTAACCAGAAGTATGGGTCATATCAAGGCCAGATGGCACTTGCCTGAGAAATTTTAGGAGTGAAACATGAACCAAGACCAACTGTTCATATGGAAAAACCAATGGAAACAGTTTTAGTGGACCTACAAGTTATGTAGGGCTAGGAAATCACCAGGGTAGGTGAGCAGTGTGAGCCAAGTTGATGGAGAGTCAGATATGGTGGACATCTGCCCCCTCTTTGTGGGATGGGGGGGGTGCTCAGAAAAGGAACAGCGACCTCTGCTAGCACTGCTGTTCAGAAGAAAGCTGCTCTCCTCAAGTCTTGCTCTAATGCCAGGGACTTTACTTCCTTTCTGTATATCCCTGGTGCCTTTCAAGCTGCTCTCCCCAGTGCTGGAGCTTAGAACCAGTTAAGTCTGAGTTAGTCTGTGCATAGGCCCTTTAAGAGGAATGCCTGAGACTCCAGAGCCCTTTACCTCACTCTGCCACAATCCTTCAGGTTTTTATAGCCAGTAGTTATAGAGACTTCTTTTCCTGACACTGGAGCCCTGGGCTGGGGGGCCCTGCTATGGGACTGGGACCCCTCAATTCTCAGGGAGAACCACTGCAACCAAGATATCCCTTCCAATTTTTTAATATGTATTTTTAATTTAATTTATTTATTTTTAGAGATAGAGGAAGGGAGGGAGAAAGAAAGGGAGAGAAACATCAATGCATGGTTGCCTTTCACATGGCCCCCACGGGGACCTGGCCTGCAACCCAGGTGTGTGTCCTGACTGGGAATCAAACCAGTGATCCTTTGATTCCCAGCCCACACTCAATCCACTGAACTATACCAGCCAGATCCCTTCCAATTTTTGTTGGCAATATATAGGTGTGGGACCAGCCTTTTCTATGTCTCTGCTTTTCCTACCTATAACAATGTGGCTTCTTTAAATCTCTAAGACTTCCATTTAGCTAGATTTCAGGCAATTCCGAATGATGATTGTTCTGTAGTTTAGTTGTAATTTTGATGTGGTTGTGGGAGGATTTGAGTAATACATTTTCTTATTCTGTCATGTTGATCAGAAGTCAGTAATTTTTAAATGTATAAAATACCGTATAATAGCATGAGTGAAAACTGAAGTGAAATAATATGAAAATGGGAATAAAATGAAGTAGTACTTGAGAGTGAAAATGTACATTATGATATTATATCACTCAGTGATGAGATGTGCTTCTAAAGCTAAGTTTTCTTTTTTTAATATTGAATATATTGGGGTGACCTTGGCTAATAAAATTATATAGGTTTCCGATGGACCGTTCTATAATACATCACCTGTGTACTGTATCAGGTGTTTAACACCCAAAGTCTCCTTCCATTACTATTTATCTCCCCTTCACCCTCTTCTACCTCCCTAAATATAAACTCTACGATAGCCAGTAAATATACAAAATATTTTCAGCTACACATTTTTAAATGTTTATACATTTTAAATAAACCCATTACTTGAGAGAACTATAATTCCTAATGAATCATGTAGTAATTAATCCAGGAAAAAAACATAACCTGCTGGAGGAAGTGGAAAAGAATATGTTATATATGGTGTATTAGGTCATTCAATGTGTGATTAGAGGAAGATTCATTGAGACACTGACTTTGGAGCACAAACCAGGAGGTGGCAAAGAGCAAGTGTGTTGTCTTTCCAGGAAAGGAGATTCGAGAAAGAAGACCTAAGGCAAAGGTGCTAAAGTTGGGAATGTGCTTGATGTGTTGGAGAAATCGCTTATAAACTAGTGGTTAAAAGAACAAAATCAAGCCAAGCATTTTAGAACAAATACGAATCTGGCTTTTATTGTCAGGGAGATTAGTAGCCCCTAGAAAGTTTTAAGTTGACTTACTCTTGAAAGGGTGTGGGGCAGCTTTCCTCGCAAGTCCCCCCGTGTGCCATGGATGAGAGTGAACATGACTGAGACATGATGTGATCTGCTTGGGGAAAAAAGTGGCTGATCCCTCAAAGGGGAAGAGCCAAGAGCCCCTGTTCAAGGGACTTTTATTGGGTTCATTTGCATAGAATACAGGTAAGGATCAAACAATAGATATCATTCAAAGAACTGTGAGGGCTTATTCTCAGTCAGGGTCAGATAGCTAAAGAACCATAAAACTTTGAGGAACAAACTTCTTGCTTGGACCCTTATTATTTAAATGAGAACATCCTAAACAAAGCAGGTTTTGCAGGATTTTTACATATTCTTTCTTATGCCTGATTTACTCTGGATACCCACCCTTTCCAGCTCTGGGCTGCACTGCCTTCCCCATCATAGGTGTTTAGGCTTAAGTAGATTAGAGCCAGGAAGCACTTCTCCCAGACAGAAATGGGGACTCAGGCTATGTCAAAGCGGGGATAGGGGACAAGAGTCCATTGTTCTTTGTTGCAGCACCCCTCCCCCCCACCAGCCCCGAGTCCTTCCATGATGGCCTCCCCTGTGATTGTGTCTGGCCTAGGTTTGCCCCTCTGAGGGCTCATACCTGCCATGGACATCGGGACCAAGCTTGGGGGGCAGCGAAAGAAGCAGAAGCAGCACTTGATGCCAGAGACAAGCTTTGTCTCCTGTGGCCCACATTCTGGATGTCACTCGCTTAGCCATGGGAGGCAGTTACAATTCCTGAAACCAGGCAGGGTGGTTCCCAACAAAAGGGTAACTGGTTGTTGTGTTGAAAATTGGCTGAGGCAGGGCAGAGTTTAAACAGGAAGATGATTTAGAAAACTATTTTAAACTCTAGGCAAGAGGTAATGTTGTCACAGACCAACTTGGTAACAATAAAGTTAAGAAAGAAAAAAGATCAAATCTAGATATATATTGTATATAGTAATATTTTCTCCAAAATGGATATGGGACTTGAGGGACAGTGAGTCAGTAAGGACTAATACAAATTCTGCCTGGAAAAAAATGGAAAGGTGATATTTCTTTTAACTTATATGAGAAAGATTTCTATTCTTCATAGGAATAGAAGTACGTAGAAAGATCCAGAGAGCATTTTGATCAGATCTCAATTTGATTTACTTGTTAGACATATGAGTAAAGTCGTGGAGGAGGCAGTTAGAATCTGCGTTTTGGTCCAGGAAAGAGGTCTGGACTGGAGATTTAAATTTAGGAGTCATGAGTCAAGAATAAAGGTGGGACTGCATGAGGCAATAAAAGAAAGAAGATACAAAAAATAAAGTCATAGAGACAAGGACGACTGAGCGGGAGAGCCTAAGATTGAGCAAACAATGATGTAGAAATAGTTTAGTAGTAGCATATGGTGTTCTGAAAGGTGAATGAAAGAGGCATATGGAAAAGAGAGTGATTAACTGAGTGAAATGTTTGTGATAAATAAAGTAACTTGAAGATTGAGAACTGAATACTGAGTTTAGAAGTGTGAAGGGCATTAGTAACCTAGACAAGAACTTTCTTGGTAGCACATAAGGATGAAAACCTGACTACAATATGTTCAAAAGCACATGAGGGAAGGAAGGCTGTGGAAGAGGAAGTATGAGCTAATCTTTTTTTTTCTGAAGCAAAAATTTTTCTATTGCTAACACAACCATGTCACACAATGGGCACATTGTTTCATTATATTAATGTCATTTTTCGTCATCAGCCTTGAGAACAAGGAAACTTTACTGGGCCACACAGTAAGTCATAGAGGATTTGGCTACAGCCAAGAAAAAGGCTTTTTTAAGTTGGAGCATATGCCATATGTGGCCAGCCAAACTAATTTGGTCCAAAGTAAGTTGTACTTAGCTTATTCATTAGAAAAGTGAGCCTGTAGACATCTGAATACATTGCCCTGTTAGTAGGTCTAACACTCAGGCATGTAAGGATACCCAAGCACACTCACTGAAGAACAAAGGAACTATTTTAGTGGTAGGATATAATTCTCTGCTATTTTTATATGGATAGCAGCACTGTTGTTATATTATATATTCTTAATAAAAGAACTTACTGGGTTATTTGTCATATAAGGTCTGTCCAGAAGGTATTCAGCCATGTTATATGAGAAATAAAGACATTTTTTAAGAAGATACAAGAAACATTGTACATAGGACATTGACACATCAAAACCCCTTCAAGGTAGGCACCTCGGGTCCTCACACAGTTCTAATCACCATCAGGTGCCCCATCGATGGTCTTAAATCTCTTCCTTTTCAAATGTGATTTTAGTTTTGGGAAAATTCAGAAGTCACAGGGTGCCAAATCTGGGCTACAGAGGGGCTGAGTCACCTGGAAGATTTGATGTTTCTCCGAAAAACTCTGCGTGAGACCATGCATGAGGAGAGGGAACCTTGTTGTGATAAAGCTGCCAGTCACCAGTTGCCCATAGCTGCAGCCTTCTGAATTATCCAAATAGTTTCCATGGAGGAATGTTCAAGTTTAATGAAAAACTTGATGGAGACTCATTGCTCTACACACTCAGTCATTTCAAATGCAACAGCCACAGTGCACACTTGCTCACTAAATGACATCTATGCCCCCATTGACTAGTACAGTGAAGTGATTATTGTTCACCCATGTGCACTCCAGTCCACTCTCCTTGGTGGCCAGGTTAGATCAGTGTTGTGCAAACTGTTCTTGCTATGTTAACAATAGCTGGACTCTTTTCTGGGTAGACTTTGTATATGTCATATTAGAGCTAAATGCCATATGGCTATATAATGCTACAGGTGCTGTCAATAAGATCTAAGCTCATTTGTACAAAATTTTTTTGTTCACAATTAAATAGTGTTCTTGATAGACACTAAAAATTAGCTTTTGTTAAGGTAGGTTTTAAAAGGTGTTTGCAGTTCCAATAGTGGGGATATCAGGAGACAGAAACGAAGCAGGTAATCCAAATTGGACAATGAAGAGCTGATTTTACATGGACACATAAAGGAAGCTACAACTAAATAATGTCAAATGCCACAACTGTATTATGCTTAATGTGTTCCTTACTGCCCTAAGCCACTCACTCAAATTTTATTTTAAGAATGTCTCCTATTTCCACCTGAACTATGCTTCATGATTCACTATTTGTAGATTTTCTTAACAAGTTGTAGTCAGGGGAGATGCCTTGATATGAGGTAAATCACTGTGCAGATATAGACCATTTGCCCATTACATTAAATCTCCAACTGTGTAGTCTCTATGGATTACATTAGAAGGCTCCTGAGCCCTCTAACTTACTGTTCACTGCCACCAATGGGCAATGAAAAGACAGGGAGGAAGAAGAGAAAAAGAGAGGCATGAATTTTCTTAAATACTCGTATAGTTTCTCCCCTGGCTGGCTTACTCCTCTCTAACTGTGGATGTTACATTTTGTTTTGGATTCCGTGTTTTTCCAGTGACCTTTTCCTCATGAATCTATTGTTTTTGCAGTGTATGGCATTACTCTTTATAGTTTCTTTGTGTTTCATCCACATTTCTGTCAAGTATTTCTTTACTAAATTTATATTAGGTAGCCTCATTTGAAGGTGACATCTTTTTCTTGTCAGTATACCAACTAATACAGTAATTAGTACTTGAATTGTTCCCAAGAAAAAAGAATCTTGAAATGAGATTCTTGGATTGAACTGTGCATGCATTTAAGAAGTCAGAGATGATCTTTTTTTCCTGGAGTTTGGGAGAAGAAGATGGCAAACAGCTAATGCCATTTATAGTGTGAGATGAAGTACAGGTGTAGAGTTCTGGGCAGTGAATGACTGAGGCACTTAATCATTATGGCAATAGTAGTCATTATAATTACAGTTGGTTCTTCTGGACAACTCCAGGACATATAGATAGGAAAAATGTGAAGATAACAGTATAAATGCAATGAAAATAAATGCATAGATCTAGAAGGTGTCCATGGAAGCCCTGAAGGAGCCCTACATTGTTTTGTAATTGTGTTTCAGAGTTGCAAAGCTGCCTCAGTTCTCAAACTCTCTACTCTCTTGAGCTAACATAATAGCACTGAATGGGAAAAGAGATTTAGAGACATAAAACACAAAGGAATTATGATGAGGTTGAAAACTCTGACCCTCTGAATTCCATGAATGCCTTTGGTCAGTGAAGCCAAAGCCTCCCTCTTTCTCCAACCTTTAGGGGGTCATCTCTTCTCTGCCTAATAGCTGTACACAGACCATACATGAACAGTTTCCTCACAAATGGGTAAAAGATTCTTAGGACCCACACTGACCATCCCCTCGTTGCCTCTAGTCCCATAGGAAATGTAGTAAAAGGCAGAAAATTGTACTTAAACAACAATTAAAATTTAAAAAAAGGAATGTGAGTTCTGGATAGCTCCAATACAAAAATAAAACTCTCTTCAAAACAAGATAGACTATATACCAAAACAGGTGAGAACATTAACTAAAGAGCAAAATGGCAGTTAATTTTAAAGGGATTAGATAATAGAAAATAAAATATAAAATTATCTTGTGCTGACTTCTTTTCCTTGAGTAAATTCACCCTGGATTCGAGGTGTAATGTGTTGGTTATCACGCTGAGAAGTGCTGTGAAATAATCTGCTAGACTGGCTAATTGAAGGCAGATCTCAATGGTAACTTACACTTACTTAATGAGATAGAAATAGCTAAACTTTTCCAGCCTATTATGTAACTGGGTTCTCAAACATTAGTAAGTGTCAGAGTCACATGGTTATTTTGGTAAAGCACAGATTCCTACCCCCTACCTTCCAGGTGTGCAATTTAATACTCTAAGATAGAGGCACAAAGAGGTATTTCTAAAATGTTCCCAAATGCAATTGATAGTCTGCCTGGGGAATCATACTTTGAAAATAATTGTGATAAACCTTATTTACTTAAAGTAGTATATACAGGCAAGCAATATCAACATCAACAAGAACGTATGCTACAAATACTAAATATATCAACTATATCAGAATTTATACTTTTAACAAGATTCCTGGAAGATTAATATGCACATTAAATTTGAAAACCACTACTTTAAAGGACTATAAAGGTTCAGGGTGATGAAAAAGCAAAATGGATTTATTTTTATGTACACCCTGATAAGCCACCATTTATCCATACCCTTCAAGGGTTCCCAGAGGACACACAGTGCAAGGAGGTCTAAGAAGTGTATTAGTAAAGGGAGCAGGCAGCATCCTTGAGGAGCTTTACAGACTCTTCTGTGTAGATTAGGAATGGCAGTGAAGGATGCAGAATGGGATGTGGTTTTCTGATCTTAATGAGAATAAAGAAATGACTGCATGTACAAAGTGGCCATAGTGACAGGGATGATTAATTCACAGGCTCAACAAAGCAGTTTCACTAAGGCTGGCCTGGCTACCTCTATTAGTAAATGCTCAACTTGGCAGCAAAAGAGGCCAAATGTGAGTTTTTAATATAGTGTCATTCATGCTCCATGGAAACCAGCAGGTATTCAGTGGCACGGATGTGCTTTTTTTCATGGAAATACAACATATTCTTCAGTATCAATTTTGCATTACCTGCCTGCAGTGTTTCTACATGAAGCACTATTCCTGTGTGCAGAATGTGCCTTTTTACATTGACTTCACCATTTTATGGTGGCAATACACCCTTATTTCCAACAAGGAGATTCATGCCAAGACAAATGAAGATTGTTAAGAGCCCACATCCATGGAATTTTTCAATGGTGTTACCACCATGTTCTGTTCCCCAGAAATACTAGCTTGCCAGGGTGGTGGGATATGCTATGGAATTCTCAGATTAGGGATAGCTAGGAAATGATTTACCATGAGTTTGCATTGTTCTTCTATAGTAGGTTGGCATATGATTTAAATTAGAGGTCAGCACATTTTTGCTTTTTACTCTGAGACCTTGTATGAATGGAATTTGAATTTTGAAGGCCAGGGGCTGAGTGCTTCCATCAGAAACTTAGTTGTGTTGCAGATGAATTCCAAGCTTAGCATGTCTGCTGGCCATTTGTGAAGTCCTCATGCTACTGAATCTCTTACCAATGTAAGTATTTTCTGTACTGGCTGGGGATAATTCACCTTGATGATGACCTCAGGCAAATACAATAAGGACAAGGGAGGCAAATGACCAGATATAAACCCAGAAGACTGACTGAGATGGCCCTTCTTGCTTTCTCTGAAGGCTGAGCAAAGGAAACTTGTAGCAAGCCATTAAAGACAAGTCCACCGAGGATACAGATCATACGTGAATGGATATTTGTGTCATTCTACAAGGAAAAAAACTATTCGGCTGAGGCACTTACAAAAGATAAAGAGAGGATGGAATGAGAGGTGGGAGAAGGCAACTATGATTAACATCAAAACCTTAAAATCAACCTCTACCTGTCCCTTGTTTTATTTTTTCTTTTTTAAAAAATATAACTTTATATGAGGAACACTAATAGTGATTAACCTTTAGGGAGTAAAATGATATGACAGCTGATGGGATTTCTTATTTCCTTTTGTGGAGAACCCAAATTTTCTCTTCCATTTGTCTCTGTCTTGCTCTGTGCTCTCATGTAGCTGAGGTTAAGTCTACCCCAAGTATGTGTGAAAGGATGTGCTGGTCCTTGAACTGTTTTTCCCTGGTTTCAGTGATTAAGTGCAAATTATAAGTACACTACAAGAAATCTTTGTAGCATTTTGCTGTAACAACTACGTAAGTGGTAGTGGGCTCATATTAGTGAACACGGAAAAGACTAGTTCAATTGTATGTGGATTAGTCTTGAGTCTATGTCTGTGACTCAATTATAGTGGGTAATACTATGAGGTTAATTTTTCAAATATAATAAAAATAATTCAAAGTTCAGAGAAAATGCAGACATATGTTTTCATAACTAAGTTTATAATCATTTAAATTACTTTAAAGTCTTTCTTACCTAACACATTTTAGCTAGATTTGAGAAATAAAATGTACCATGTGTTTTAACCTTAATAAATTGATGACAAATATGATTTACTAGACTTTTGTCAAAGAAAAACACTCATGCATTAAATTATTGAATGACTGCAATAATTAAATGATGGTGATGAAAATGATACCGAAGGAATGAAGATCAAACAGTTTATATTGGTTTTGCTGGGAAGCATAATCCCACATGTATCCCAGATGTAAGTTGTATGTACAACAGAGTAAAATTTAGGACCCATATGTAGTTTACCAAGCTGAGGTGTGACTGACAAAGCAGTTTCACCAATATAGAGTAATTCTTTGATAACTAAATTTTATAATTTGAGTAAACTTAGCATTATAATTTTTTTTAATTTCAAGAAGGTTGGTTAATTAGCATTAAAATAAAAAGCCATAAATTATCAGCTTTATTCTTTAAAGCTATTGTCTTCATGGAATATTTGACAAATACAAAGCAAAAGGTTGGAAAGCTCTTGGTGTTAGTTCATGAAAGTCTCCCAGGTTGGGCTGGCACTCAAAAACACCTGCAAGAAAACTCAGATGCCAGTCTAACCACCTCAGCTTGCCCTCTATCTACTACCACTGCCCTCTCTCTGCCAGCCTCTCCACAGGACCTGCAGGCTGACCAAGAACTTGTCAGTCAAATGACCCACCACAAGCCAGCCCCACCCTGATTCAAACTTGTGGCCCCAAAATGCTTCCTTCTCTACCTTTTGTCTCAGTATGTTGATCATTTCACTCTTCCAAATTTATTCTCCTTCCAAATGCATCTTTTGTTTATGCTGCTGTCTGTGCCTAACATTATTTTAAGTTCTTCTTTGAATGCCTATAAACTTGACCAGCTTTCAAAATGTTTTGTTTTGGAGAAGGAGGTTTGTTTGTTTGGTTGGTTGGTTGGTTGGTTACTTAAAACTGAGCTTTCTACAATCTTTAGCATAATACTATGCAAGAATACTGATGAACCTATCAGTTTGTGAAATAGAGCAATTTTAAATTAAGAATTTATTTTTGTACTCTTTGGTATTTATTAACCTGAGAGGTTTTGTTGTTTGTTTTCCTTTGAAAACACATTTTCTTTTTTTAAAAATTTATTTAACTATTTTTCAAGAACAGTTTTCTGTCTATTACTCCCATCCCATCCCACCACCCACCGTGCTCCCCCCTCCCTTCCATTTCCATTTCCACCCATTTTCTATGTAAAAATAGCTATTAGTATTCTGGGGGGTAATAATATTGCAAAATTATGGTTTTGTTATACTCTTAGTTTACCTTATACAACTTTTAATCTTATTTATAATGCTAGTAAGCTGAGTATAAAAATTGGGCAATAACGTTCAAGTAGATCTCTGGTTAATAGTGGATTATTCAAATTGAACAACTTGAAAGTGCCAGGATAAAACAGATTATGAAATGTACAGTTTCTGGGGTTTAAAATAGCTTCTTCAATACATAAAGTGTTTCTGACTTTCATCATACAAACTAAGCAGATAAAATAAACTTTTAAAAATATCAAAGAAGCTTATTTAATTTAATCTGGTTTATTCAATTTAAAAATGAAAATTGTCTATACTGGGAACAAAGGATCTGACTAAAAAGTTTATTTCATTAGTAATTACAAAGAATATTAAATTGAATTTAATTAGTTAGATCAGCTTCTTGTATGATGAGCCTATGTTCCTATATCTGTTATAGTGTTGCATTTTTGTAATTGATGTTATTTAGTATAATGTGGAGGAAAGTCCTTAAAGAAGTACCCCTTTTAAGAAAAATGTAAATGTTTGAGTTTGTTTATGGCACTTTATTAATCAAACTGAAGCTCATTTAGTTTTCTATTATAGAGGCATTATGATAGAAAAAAGTCTTTGCTGTCTTAATACAAGTCTGCTTTTATACAAAAAACCCCTGCATTATTATTTAATATGTAAAATATGTTCTCCAATTAAATGACTGCTTCCAGAGGGAAATTGCTTATTGAAATAAATTATTCTTATGTCCTATATTCTTTTTTAAGGTTTTATTTATTTATTTTTAGGAAGAGGGGAAGAAGGAAGAAAGAAAGGGACAGAAATATCAGTGTGTCATTGCTTCTCATGTGCCCCCTACTGGGGACCTGGCCTGCAATCCAGGCATGTGCCCTGACTGGGAATTGAACTGGCAACCCTTTGGCTTGCAGGCAGACACTCAATCCACTGAGCCACAATAGCCAGAGCTCTTCTGTCATGTACTCTTAATTGACATTTGGTATAATCATAAGATTCACATGTTTTGTTTATTAGTACTCTTCCTCATTAAAGAGCCTTACCTTATTGTTTATAGTATATGTTTCTTTGAATAATTCTAGAAGTGAGAAAACAGATTTAACTTTAGAGTTATCACCACTCACAATTCTTCCAGAGATACTGAAAAAAAAACACAATATTATTATACAAACCAGTCTACAGAGTATAATATTTGAAATACTTATTGCAAATTAAATCTAAAGTTAAAAGTGTGAGAAGGCTATGGCATATGACCTACCTTACTTCCTAGAATATAAATCCCTTTCAAATCAACCAGAAACTCAGAAAACATAAAAAATTAAGTGAAGTTGTCAGAAGATATGTTTATTTTACTACTACCATTAATATTGCCCCTATTTCTTCTTTTTTACTTTATGTTTACTTTTTACTCTATTATAGATGTATCCATTTTCCCCTTTCACTCACCTTCTCCTTACCAGCTGCTGCATTACCAGCCATCACCAGACAATTTCTGTGTCCATGGGTCATGCATATATGTCCTTTGGCTAATCCCCTCCCCTTCTTTCATCCAGTTCTCTGCCTCCACTTCTGCCTCTCTTGCTTTTTGCTGTGCCCTTTCTTTTATATAATACTTCCTATGGGCCTTTCATTAAATAAGGTGCTTTTGTTTATTTAGTCTTTAAGTCGGGCACTGTCTATGCATGAAAAGTTGCTTGAGATTTAAGTGTCCCTACTTCTTTTTGCTATGCACTTTCTTTTATATTCAATATACACTTCTGGTGAGCCTTGCATTAAATGAGGTGCCTTCACTTATTTATTTTTTAACACATAGGCTGTCTATGCATGAAAAGTTGCTTAAGTTTTAAGTAAGATTTATTTAAATGATACATTTAAAATCCAAAACATATTTTACTGTAAATTAAGCATAATTGGCATTATTTTTATAACAAATAAAACACAGAAAACTAGTTAAAAGAGAAAAAATGCCTTCATTTGTTTTTATTAATGTTTTATTAATTCATAAATTTAACAAATTTTATTCCTCTACATTGTTAACTCTATGTGTGATTTTTAATTATCAAACTCCTAAAAATTAAATTACATTTACCAATTTGACATAAGCTCTTCAGACTTTTAAAGGGGTAGATAAACATATTAAATAGGTGTTTTTCCTAGATGGTTAAGTAATTCAAGTTAATCAATCATACTTATATATATGTATGAAATTAAATTATTTTAAACATTGAAATATTGTTTAAAAGCTTAGTCTAAGGACTTAGACTAAGGGACTTCTGGTTGAGGTGGAAGTATAAGTAAACATAGCTCACCTCTGCACAACAATATCAAAATTAAAACTAAGTTATAGAACAGTTATCACTCAGAACTGTCAGAAACTGAGAAGAATGAAAGTCTGACAACTATGGAATGAAAGAAACCACATCTATCCAAACTTGTAGGAGGGGCAGTGACATGGAATGGGATGGTCTGACATCCACATGTGATGGATAAAAATTTGGGAAGGATATATCTGAAGTAAGGAGTCCCAGCTCCACACAGGGCTCCCCAGCACAGGGTTCCAGTACCAGGAAGATAAGTCCCCATAACTTATAGCTGCAAAAACCAATAGGTATTGAGCATGTGAAAGAATTTTCTGGAGTCTCATGCAGTTGCTCTTAAAAAACCCACACACAGACTTACTCAGATTCACTCCCTCTGAGCTTCAGCACTGGGATGGCAGCTTCAAAGGCACCAGTGGCATAGAGGGAGGAACTGAAGTACCTGTCATCAAGACAAGAGCTGGGGACAGCTTTCTCCCAGACAGAAAGGTGGGCAGAGGCCATTGTGTCTTTTGTGAACCCTGCCCACAGAGACACACAGAACCAGCAGGAAGTACCATATCTGAGACTCCACGAACCTGGCTAACACGGTTTCCCTCACCATGGAGATCTGCTGAGAATCCTTTTCACCCAACTTGTAACTGTTAACAGTGATTTTTCATACAAATTTCTGGTCTTGGCTCATGCTTCACAACTTCCTAAATCCTTTCAAACATACAACAGTTGGCCTCAGAGAGCCCTGGCCCCATACTACTTGCTAAGTATCCCCAGACATAGCACTAGTAGCAGCCAGCCTAGATTCATAGCTTGGGTTCACCTGGGAATCTCCAAGCTCAGCACAAGTAGCAGCCATCTCAGATTGCTTTATAGCCCAGGCAGGGTGGACCTGGGAAAAATATAGCTGGGAGCTGACCTTGGCCTGTACCACCTGGGAAACCCCAGAGCCTGTCAATCCAATGGACAGCTACAGAGCACATCAGAGCACAACCACCCTGCTCCTGCATAGCTGATTTTCCAAGGAGGGTAGAGATTGGTGGTCACAGCCAGTCCTTTCTGTGACTGGTCTGGGTAAACCCATCCCATTGACTGCCACTAGAAACCAAGGCTCAACTACAAGAGCAGGGTGTACTCAGCCCACACAAAGGGCACAATTGGAGTACCCAGCATGGGTGATAGTGAACTGAACCACTGAACCCTACAGGACACCTACTACATTAGGTCACAATGTCAACACAGGGAGTCATAGCAGCTCTACCTAATACATAGGAAAAAAAAAAACAGAGGGAGGCTGCCAAAATGAGGAGACTTAGAAACAGGGCCAAAAAACCCATATTAAACTCCAGAAAAAGAACTAAATGAAATGGATATAATCAATCTATCAGGTATGGAATTCAAAACACTGGTTATAAGGATGCCCAAGGAACTTAGTAAGGACCACAACAGCATAAAAAATATATCTAGTTAAAGACAAAGAACACAGTAATTGAAATAAAGAACAATTTAAAAGGAAATAGCAGTACAGTGAATGGAGCCGAGAATCAAATTAATGATTTGGAACATAAGGAAGGAAAAAAACCCCACAAACAACCAATCGGAACAATGGAAGAAAAAGGAATCCAAAAAACCAAGAATATGGTAAGCAGGCTCTGTGTCAACTTCAAGCATTCCAACATTCTCTTTGCAGTGGTGCTAGAATGAGAAGAGACAGTGTAAGAACTTGGAAATCTATTGGGAAAAAAAAAAGAAATAATGAAGGAAAACTCCCCGATTTGGAAAGGAAATAGACATGCAAGTCCAGAAAGCACAGAGAGTCCCAAACAAGATGAATGCAAGGACACCCACTCCAAGACACATCATAATTAAAATGCCAAAGGTTAAAGATAAAGAGAATCTTAAAAGCAGCAAGAGAAAAGTCGTTAGTTACCTACAGGGAGTTTTCATAAGTCTGTCAGCTGATTTCTCAAAAGAAACTCTGCAGGCTAGAAGGGACTGATAAGAACTATTCAAAGTCACGAAAAGTAATGACCTATAGCCAAGATTGTTTTACTGATAGCAAAGCTATCATTTAGAATCAAAGGACAGCTAAAGAGCTTCCCAGACAAGAAAAAAAAATAAAGGAGTTCATCATCACTAAGCCATTATTACATGAAATGTTAAATGGTCTTATTTAAGAAAAAGAAGATCAAACCTATGAACAATAAAATAGCAAAAAAATATGCATCTATTAATGATTGAACCTAAAAAACAAACTAAACAAATAAGCAGAACAGATACAGAGTCATGGATTTGGAGAGTTTCTGTTGGTTGTCACATGGGAAGAGATGTGTGGGGTAACAGGTGAAGAGGTGAAGGAATTAAGAAGTACAAATAAGTAGTTACAGAATAGCCATGGGGATATAAAGTACAGTGTAGGAAATGGAGTAGCTGAACAACTTATACACATGACCCATAGACAAGAACGATTGTGTAGGGATTGCTTGAGGAAACGGGGGTCACTGGGCGGAGGGGGCAAAAGAGGGAAAATTAGGATGACTGTAATAGCATAATCAATAAAATATAATTAAAGAAATAGAAGCTTAGTCTCATCTTTTATTTTAAATCACATATCTAATAGCAATGAAAACATCCTAAGTTGGCATTTCACTAAAGAAAGAAAATTTACACTCTCAAGTGAAGTTTTGTTAAGAAATTTGCAGCACAATTTACAATAGCCAAGTGCTACAAGCAGCATAGTTGCCGATCTGTAAATGAGTGGATCAAAAAACTGGAGCCCTGGCTGGTGTAGCTCAATGGATTGAGCGCGGGCCTGCGAATCAGACGATCACGGTTCGATTCCCAGTCAGGGCACATGCCTGGGTTGCAGGCCAGTTCCCTGCAGGCCAACTCCCAGCAGGGGATGCATGAAAGGCAACCATACATTGATGTTTCTCTCCCTCTCTCCTTCCCTTCCCTCTAAAGATAAATAAATAAAATCTTAAAAAAAAAAAACTGGTACATTTACACAGTGGAATACTATGCACGAGAAAGAAAAAGGAGCTCCTACCCCTAGCAGCAGCATAGATAAAAGTGCAGAATATTATGCTAAGTGAAATAAGCCAGGCAGTGAAAGACAAACACCATATGATCTGACTTATAAGTGGAACCTAATCAACAAAACAAACAAGTAAGCAAAATATAACCATAAATTGAAATAAAGAACATACTGATGGTAACCAGAGGGGAAGGGGAGAGCAGTAAAGGGGGCAAGAAGGGAAAGTGTTGTCAAGGAATATATATGAGAGACCATGGACCAAAGACAAAGGAGGGAAGGATTGAGGGTGGGTGTTGGAGGTGAGTAGGGTGGGGGAAAGTGATGGTGGGCACTTTCCCCACCGCAGTGGAGACAATCGTACTTGAACAACAATGAAAATAAATAAATAAAAATGGAAAAGAAAACTTGTCATCATTGCCTTGCTAGAGATTTGATTTATTGTTGTAGAGTTTAAGAACAGTCCATGTTTCAAAGTTTCTAATTGATTCCAAAGGAGTCACAGGTTAAGAAGTGGTACCTATTCAAGAAGAACGTTTTAGCTTCTTTAAAAAAAAAATTACTCAGTCCACCTACACATTTTGAAAGAGTATGTTCAATGATTTTTGTTTTTCTAATATCAAGCACTGACATTTTCTTGTGAATAGCAGCTGCCTGATTACATAGAGTCTGTAATCTTTTCAGAGGGAGAATATGGAAGATGAGCAAAATCTGGCTCATTTTTAAACTGCCATTTTATAATTATATATTTTTAAAGTTTAATATGGTCTTTCTCTTTATTTCAGCTATATCAATTTGATGGTCTAAAAATAAAATCTTGCAGTATTCTGAGAATATTAACTTTTATCATTTTCATATGCCTAAATTCGGATACACTATAATTCATTTAGAGTTTTATATTTTGCTATTTAGCCCAACTGGTGCAGTAAGCAAATGTCAAGAAGCATTTTCACATCACTAATATGACTTCCCTTGCTTGTTATCTTGTTCACTGATTTTTGCCAGAAATAAATGGCCTTTTGCTTTATTACAAGTTCTGAGAGATAACTGAATAAACTGTTGCCCCTCCCCTTTTATATTCTGTTTTGCTTAAGTATGGTCTTTTATTTCTGTTGGGTTTTAGGTAAGTCCTGTATTTGTTTTTCTTCTTTGAATAGTTATAAAAAATGTGATAACCCACTATAATGTGATATACAGTGGTTTATATATAGTTATAAACCACTGTATTTTAAAATATAGTGGTATATATTTCCAGTTTAGTAAAATAGAATGAATAACCCCTTTATTATGCTTTAGTCTACATGAACTGCCAGTGGCAGTAAGATGAAAAGTATTATTTGTTGAGTAACTACATGTCCTTTCCTACATACATTACCTTATTTATTCCACAAAATAGTGCATATTACTGATTATAAGAATCTGGGAAACTTGCATAAGATCACAAAGTTAGAAAATATTGGGGCTAAGATTTTGAACATAGATCTTTTGCTCTTTGAGCTCTATTCATCATATATTGATGCATAACAATATTAAAAACAAAGTTTTTTACAACAGCACACACACTTATCATTTCACAATTTCTTTTTGCGTCAGGAACTCAGGAATAACAGAGCCTGGTCATATGCTTGTGGTCTCAAAGACTATAATCAAGGAAAATTGAAAAACTACTTCTAGGAATGTCCTGGAATGTTTAGGTGAAGAATCTTTGAGCACAAAAAGAGTTTTTTTTTTCCTCTTAACATATGAAATTTAGAATTTAATTTTACACAATAACAGCTATATAATAGCTATGCTTACTGTTTACCTCACCGAAATTGCATATTACCTACATTTTTACATTGTAGTTTGTTTTCATCAAATACTGTAATTTAGGAGCTTTGTTTATGGTTTCATTTGCAGGGAGTAACATGCAAGTAAAAGCAATAAACACTCCTGGCTTAAACTGGGAAAAGATTGTTATGACAAATTTTACACAATTCTTAATATTATAGATGTTTGATTAATTGTTTTATAGCAATAAGTAGTGGGTTTTGTGAACAGTCATTTTCTTTAATGTTTGGAATGAACCCAAATGGTCCTGTGCTCTTCCTGTAGAACTGGCTCTTTCCCCTTCCTTGAATTACGTCAATTAGAAAGACAATGGACGCCCCCTACTCAGTGCCACCTCCGCAGCATTTTTAGAGAGTAATTCATTTGTGTTATAACTGCCAATTTGAATAAGTGAATAACTGTTGCATAGGATATTAAGTATCCAACTATTATGTATACCATGTGTGTATACATATATTTAGTTCCTATAGCACACATTATGTATATGTATCTGTGTGTACATGCATGTGTATTTAGATCCTAATAGAACCAAACATAGGCTACAGATGAGTAAAACGGGTTCATTCTAAAGATTATTACTGGTATGAATTTGTTGAAAAAGGCCTTATTCTGGCCATCAAATCCAATTTCGGTTTCTATGAGAAAAGTCGAAATTAGCTGAGGTTAGTAAGTGATATCACTCCCTAGTGATAGCCAGCTGGATGGGTTGTCTATCAGTTGGAAAGCAGTGTAGGAAAACTAGGCCATGGAAACAAGGGCTTCTCTTTACAGTTTTATCTAGAGTAAGCATTGGCTCACTACTTCTTACTTGCTAGGATGAATCTTTTGAATTCATGTCCTTTAACTTTATACAAATTTTTGGAGATTTCTTGGCAGTTCTACGCATTAACCAAGCATGATAACACTAGCGCTTTGACAAGAACAGTAGACTTGATTTGAAAATGAGGCATTGTGCATTAGCACCAAATGCTTTCCCTCCCAAAAGTGCAGTTTAATCACATAGACAACAATAACTATAATTCACAATTTTTAAGTCTTTATTCCATACAAAGGAGTGCAATCAGTACTTCCTTATACACATGGTGTAGGGGAATAAAGTTGGCATAAAAAGTAGAGTGTACTTATTTGTAGGTTATTTTACAGTATATTTATGTCTTCTTGAACTGTTCTGCACAAACTTTTCTCATAATTAAAATGAAAGATTAGCTATGTAAAATAGTAAGAAAAAAGGCTGAAAATCTACCTCAGTACTTTTATTTAATACAAGCAGAGTCTACTTTAGTGGCAATACTTTGTAATATGTTAATCTGGAAAAGCTGTTGGTACAAATGAAAGAGCTGCAAGGTTATTTCTCTGAATTAACAATAAATTAATGAAGAAGCCTAGATTGAATTCTCAATTTTGATGAAAAGGTCTCTATGTAGAAGCAAATGGTCCTCAAGATCTACTTCTTGAAGGAAGAAGCACAACATCCCCAATATTTTAGGGTGTAAAAGACTGAATGACTGTGACCATTGGTAAAAATATCAAGTATTGATATTTTTATTGTGATTTTTTTTTTGTTTTTGCTCTGGTTATAAGAACACAAGTTTTTTCAGGTACATACAAATGATGTTATGGTAGAAACACTGCATCTATTGTAGTACAAACTTTGTCGAAATTGAAGGTGAGTAGGGTCATGTAATGTATCCATTAAGTAAGATCATATGGTATTTGTGTTTCTCCGACTGGCTTAGTTCACTTAGGATAATAATCTCCAAGTTTAGCCATGATGTCACAAAGATAAGATTTCTTTCTTTTTTTTTATGGCCACATAGTATTCTATTGTGCAAATGTACCATGGCTTTTGTACTCTCTTATCTATTCGTGGGTATTTGGGCTGTTACCAGATCTTGGCTATTGCACACAATTCTGCTATGAACATAGGAGTGCCTATAGTCTTGCAAATTGCTATTTCTGGATTCTTAGAATATGTCCCCAGAAGTGGGATCATTGGGCCAAAAGACAATTCTATTTCTCCACATCCTCGTCAGCACTTGTTCGTTGATTTACTGATTGTGTAGCCATTCTGACAGGTTTTAACTTGCATATATATGATAATTAGTGATAGTGAACAGTTTTTCATATGCCTTTTTGGTTATCTGTATGTCCTATTCAGGTTCTTTGCCCATTTTTAATTGGATTGTTTTTCCCCTGGTGTTGAGTTGTATAAGTTCTTAATGTATTTTGGAGATTAACCCCTTATCAGATGTATCATGGGTGAATAATGTTCTCCCATTCAGTGGATTCCTTTTCATTTTGTTGATGATTTTCTTTGCTGTGCTGATTACCCCCAGCATCATGTCTCCCTTAGCTGTTCTCTTTTCTCTCTCTTACCTAAAGTTTTGGTATAGAGGGACATGGCATATGAAAATCTTGAGAGGTTTTTGGCAATGTAAGTGGAGTATTTTTCAGAAAGAAGAGCAAAGCTCTTTCTTTTTCAACACTCTAGTACTAGAAACATTTATAGTTGTTTCAGTCATTGAAGAAAATAGAGTGAGGCAAGAGCAATAACAGAAAAAAAATTTAGATGATCTCTATGAAACTAAAACAAAATCCTGAAATAAAATACAAGGCCACATACTGTTTCCACTTGAATGATTTAATAATGCTTAAAAGAAAGGGAAACATTTTTGTGCTGTTGGTAGAAATGCAGACTGGTGCAGCGACTGTGGAAAGCAACATGGAGATGCTTCAAAAAATTAAAAATGGATCTGCCCTTTGACCCAGCAATCCCACTTCCAGCAATATATCTGAAGGAACCCAAAACACTGATTCAAAAGAACATAAGCACCCTTATGTTCATTGCAGTGTTATTTATAACCACCACGATATGGAAGCAGCCTAAGTGTCCACCAGTAGATTAATGGATCTACTCAACTATGGGACATTTACACAATGGAATACTACTGACCATAAAAAAGAAGAAAATTTTACCATTTACAACAGCATGGATTGACCTGCAGAATATTACGCTAAATAAAATAAGCCAACCAGAGAAAGACAAATACCATATGATTTCACTCATATGTGGAATCTAATAAACAAACTGAACTAACAAGGGAAATTGGGACAGATTTATAAATGGAGAACAGGATGACAGCTGGTTGTGGGGAGGTTAGGGGATGGAGGTATCGAGCAAAAAGGAAAAAGGACTCATGGACATGAAAACAGTGTAGTGATTGCTGGGGAGAGGGGACAAAATGGTAATGGAAAAAAGTGCAATAAAAATTAAATTAAAAATAACTATTACAGACTTCTCCAGTTTTAATTTGTCTGCATTATGAAGGAGAGTTTGTCAGTCCTTCCCTCTGTATGCCTGTGTAGTACATGTGAGTACTGTAGAGAGACCGGCTGTTATTGGCATTATGGACTATTGACTCAAGTTATAAATGTTAATGTTACTTGACCTACCTGTTGTACATTTGTTTTTTACTCAGAAAAAATTTCACTTAATTAGTTAATTAGATATTGAAATATAGGCTAAATACTTTTTCAAAGTTTAGTTGTGTGAAATATCTGTAAACAGATATGTACTGGGGCCTTAAACATATTTGTAAATCAGAACAAGCCATCATTACCTCTACTTTTGGATGAATTATCTGTAGGTTATTTGTTTGCCAGTTCAGAAAAAAGGGAAGGATAAGCTTTATTTAATATTTACTTGTATGTATGTATGCTAGTATGTGAAAAATTAGAAAAAATTATCTTCCATTTAGAAAAAATATGTGTGCCTGAGAGTAGGCATGTTTAAAACATTATTTATTATTACAAAAGAGCAAAGGTTCATTCAACATTCCCTAGGCAGATAAAGCTCATTATAAATAATATGATAGAAAAATATTATACATTATTATTATTATATATTTGCTGGGAAAAATCTTCCAAAGTACCACTTTTTTTTTTGTAATTATGCAATGGTGTAACATTTAGGCTGATTTTCAAAGAAAATGCAGCAGATACATTTTGTATGACTATTTTTCAGGCTAGATTCAAATTTATGGATAACCTATATATTTTTGTCTGCTATTCTAAGGCAATGAGTTCTCTAGATAGATGCCATTTATCCTGATGTCTCTAGGATCAGACATTTTATTTGCGTAGCCTCATGTCCTCTATATGCCATAATTTTAGCCAAATGGATCAGCTGAAAACAACTGCCCTCAGCTATGTTGCATTTAGTTTAGCAAAAGAGACCATTGCTGTCTGGGGGGAACTGAGATCTGAATTGCATCAGTGCTGCTTGTGTTCAACTTATAAAATGCATGGGATTTTTAACAGGTTAGGAAAAAGTAGAGCTCTTATTCATCAGTTCAGTTCACTGAGAAAATTATAAGAAAGCAAGCATCGAAATGTTACTCTGGAATAGCGCGTTGCTCCACTGAAGTACCTCATACATGTCTCAAAGAAGAATGGCTTCTATTGTGTGCCTGTGTGTTAGTTTTATCTTTCATATTAAGATTTATGTTTTGTGGATTTGCCCAAGATAACAGAAAAAAAAGAAGAAGCTGTTCTCACCAAGGGAGGCTCTGTTACCTCTTTATCTCTTCTTTGCTCTTATTTTTGGGATATCTCTTTTCTTATCACAAGTCTGACTGAGTGAATGGAAGTACCCACTTCTGTTATTACAGACATTTTCTTTTGATCAGGATGAAATTCAGTGATAACACTTGTGAAAAGTGATGGACAGGGAGAGGAACAGATTCGTGTAGTTAAAGGTAAATAAGAAATAGATGATGAAATTCACCAAGTGTTTGAATCTCTGCCTCCCGTCTTCATCTCCCCAAAATATCCTTTATAAATAGCACAATAAAAATATGTTGTGCCTTTTTGAAACAGGACATTTTTCTGTATCATACCAAATATAAAGTTGAATAATTTGTGTTTTACAATAGATTTGCAAGTTTTCCAGCATATTACTTTTGTTTAAAAATGTGGGATATCTGCAATAGTGTAAACAAGTTAAATAATTATCTATTTCTCAGGGCCGTGTGAAGGTTAAATCAAATAATGTACATTAAGTGCTAAACACAGTGCTTCTTAATGAACAAATTCTGGATACATGGTAAAAATAAAATGAAATAGTAAAAAGAATGAATATAAGTAGAGTATGTTTTCAAATAACTTTCTTTGGTTTCCAGGTACCATTCTGGTGGACAACATGCTGATCAAAGGGACTGCTGGTGGACCAAACCCCACCATAGAGCTCTCTCTAAAGGACAACGTGGATTACTGGGTGCTGTTGGATCCTGTTAAGCAAATGCTTCTCCTGAACAGCACCGGCAGAGTTCTGGATAGAGATGTGAGTGTTTTTTTTTCTTTGTCTTACAACTTTATTTTACTTTAATTACCTATACATATTTGCATTTGTTGATATGATATCAAATGTTCTTTGTGTAATTTGACTTTATTTCCTATGCTCCTCAACAAAAACATTTTTTAAACTCCTTGAAAGAAGAAGAAGAAAGGAAGGGGCCGTGTATATCTGAGAGAACCATTGAGTCCTCCTTCTATAAATCAGGAAGCTCGTCAGGTTTCAGAACTAGGAGAGAACAGAGTGGTCAGTATAAAGGATCAGTAACCTTGGAAGACTAGGAGAAGCACAGCGATAATCTATGGTGAGGTTTGAACATGCAGCTAGTCATTGACTTGAGGACAGACAGTTTCGTAGAAATAAGTGGACAGCTCCTTTTACAAGCAGTAAGCATTGACTGAGAGGTCAGTTTGTGGTGATGTGCTATTACAGGTGTAAGAAAACTAAAAGAAGGTGGAAGTTAAGCAACCATTTCTTGGCAATGTCCCCATCCAGTTGCTCTAGTCCAGTCATTCTAAGGGGGCATGACCTAAGTATTTTGTTAAGAACAGCTAAATTACCAAAGTTATTGAATGTCTCCTTTCTGGAAAAGGTTAAAACTTGAGTATATTTATTTTTATTTTAATTTATTCCCATTTATTTGCAATTCAGTCTTGTGTACAGAATAGAGTATGTGAGTAGTGGGGGGGGGGTGGGTTAAGAACTGGTAGTAATTGTACAGGACCTTGGGAAAATTTAAGGAGTACATCTAAACATGCCTACTCCAAAATTTCCAGTTTATGAAATTCCAATGCCAGATATTCAGTTTACCGAACCTGAGTCATCACAACACCTCTGTCATGATTTATGATCCATTTTCCAATATGGCATAGACTAAATGATGTCTACCCTGTTTTACATCTAAAATTCACAGTCTTTAAGAGCTTTGTGGTGAGATGGGTAGTACATAGGACCCTCTCACCCGGGTGTGCTGCCTTTGTGTACTTGGGGAGACCCGTAATTTAGCTCACTGAGTAGTGGTAGCAGGTGTGAAACTTGAGTAGCAGGGGAGGATAGGAATGGGGCTGTTGGGCTCAATAAAGGCAAAATAAGTAGATTTTAATACTGCCCCCTGTTTCCACCATGGCCTGCCATTCACTGTGTCTTTTATCACAGGAACATTCCTTTTTTAAAATTTTTATTTTTATTTAATTTTTGTTCAAATACAGTTTTCTGTCTTATATTCCCAGCCCTGCCCCCCCCCCCAGTGCTCCCCACCTCCCTCCCATTTCCACCCACCACCTTAGTTATTGTCCATGTGCCATTTATACTTGTTCATGTGAGTTCATTGCCTTTTCCCCTATGATTCTCTCCCCTCTCCCCTCTGGACCATGTCAGCCTGTTTTGTATTTGAGTGTCATCGGTCATATTTTGCTTGCTTGTTTGTTTTGTTGTTTAGATTCCCGTTAACAGTGATATCATATGGTATTTGTCTTTCACTGCCTGGCTTATTTCAATCAGCATAATGCTTTCCGGTTCCATCCATGATGTTGCAAAGGGTAGGAGTTCCTTCTTTCTTTCTACAGCCATATGTTGGCTGTAGGTCTTTCATATATGGCCTTTATTATATTGAGGAATGCTCTCTCTATTCCCATTTTTCTGAGTACCTTTATCATAAATGGGTGTTGTACCTTATCAAAAGCTTTTCCTGTGTCTATTGATATGATCATGTGGTTTTTGTCTTTGCTTTTGTTTATGTGGTGTATTACAATTACTGATTTGCGAATATTGAACCATCCTTGCATCCCTGGGATGAATCCCACTTGGTTGTGATGCATGATCTTTTTGATGTATTGTTGGATGCGATTCACCAATATTTTATTGAGGATTTTAGCGTCTATGTTCATCAGCGATATTGGCCTGTAGTTTTCTTTCTTTGTTGTGTCTCTATCTGGCTTTGGAATTAGGATGATGCTGGCTTCATAAAAAGAGTTGGGGAATTTTCCCTCCTTTTGGATTTTTGGGACTAGTCTGTGAAGAATAGGGGTTAGCTCTTCCTTAAAAGCTTTGTAGAATTCTCCTGTGAAATCATCTGGTCCAGGGCTTTTGTGTGATGGGAGTTTTTTGATTACAGGAACATTCCTTATATACCAGTTTATCATTTTGGCTGGGTGGCTAAAGTCTAAAAAGGAATAAAGACAGCTGCTTTTTTCAAAGTTTCTTGTTTTAATTTATCTTATCATAAATCTTACTTTTTATAAAAATAATCTGGACAATGATACAAACTAGGAAACTGTAAGTTCTCCCTCACCGCCCGCCCCTGCTGCATTACTCAGAGACATCCTTTACTGGCTCTGTTTAGCTACACTCCCATCCATGTCACATGCATCTTATAGCATGTTAGAAGAATTATGGAATGTTTATCCATTTCAGACCACTGTAATTTTATATTTTGTATTCTTTTTTAAAATCACCTTATAGATGATTATGATAATTTACTGGTCACTAAAAAATTGCCTATTTACTTATATTTAAAGCTCAAATTTTAGGCTTGAATGAAAAGTAGAGAGAAAGGATATCCTTTAGTATAAATAAATGATCTTCCATATATTCAGCCTATGATATTGTTTAAATTTTAATTATTTACCAACATTTATATTTATTTTTTAAGATAGGTACCTGTTTTCTTAGTATTATTTTTTAAATTTTAAATATGATCACTATTTATTAGACATCAGCTAAACTGAAACAGTGTCATGGGAATACACTTAAAATTGATTTGACATGAAAGTAATAATTGCAAAAATATGCACAGGTATTGTTTAAAGAAAAATCCAGGCTGGTTCTTTAACATAATAATGAAATAAAGTTTCTATGCTATGGTCAAGTTGAATCTGTAAAGACACTTCGCTAAGAGTGTTGTCAGTGAACACCCACCTAAAATTAGCTAAAAATGATGGAGACTAGGTCATTTAAAGAATATTAAAAATAAAATTAATATTGCAAAAGAAAATTTATAAATTAATAAAACCCCACATACTTGCATACTAGAAATGTACTTACTATTTGTCAAATAAACTTATTGAAATTATATCAAGACATTGAATAAAAGATGCTCTACACCATAGTAATATGAAAATTTAAGCCTGTATAGTTAAGTAATGCCATACCAGAGATTTAAAATTATTATCTTGCACAGGTACTTCCACTTGCTGGAGAGATTTACAAAATTAAATTAAATGAAAGACACAGGACTTCAACCTTTGTATGAGTAGGAACTTCTTAGCTTTCACGTGTTTTTTGTATTTTGTTTTCATTCCTATTGCTGTTATTACTGTTACATATTTTATTGGTTTACTGTTATAGTGTATTTGGTTTCTATGCAGAAAGTTTAATCTAGAAACTATAAATGAAGTCCACAAAGCTAATTAACAAAAATCCAAGTTGCCAAAAGCTTGTTTTTTAATATCAGGGAACTCTCCTTGGATAAAGGTGTGCATTAAAGGTAAACAAGAAGTTAGAAGTGTTATTGTAAAAATAAAGCAAAGAATCATGTGGAAGAAGTATAATTATACGTGAGCATAGGTGTAGTGTAGAAAAAGAAATATAGAAGAAGAATTGTAAGAATAAGAAGAGTAAAATTCAGAGCTTCTATATGGTAATAGAGGCCATCAAATTAAAGAATAACCATAAAGGGGGGAAAAGACAACCTCTTGTTAGAAACTACTAAATCTCTATATTGGAAATAAATCGACCATCAAGAAATATTTCACCAGTATTAAATTTCCAAAAATCAAGAAAAGAATGATAACAATGAAATACAGTGTTTGACTTAGGGATTTCTCAGTGTTTTCATCTTTGGGAGGTGGAGCAATGAGAACTCTGATAAAATCTCTATACTCATTCCTCAAGAAAAAAATTATTTGCAATCATTTTCAAGAGCTTTAGTAACTACCTAGGTTACAGAGTCCAAGTTATAGATCTTGCCTTGGGTAAATAATCTTCCTCTTCTTCTTCCTCTACTTCTTTTTCTTATTTAAGTCTCAAATTGTTACAGAATCTTATATCTCAAAATTAGTAATTCTAAACAGAAATAAAAGAAAGAATAGTCATTTACCACATATGAATTTTTGTCACATCTCACTGGACTAACATGCTGTAGTCTTAATGATTTCTTTAGATTTTAGATACCTGTTATTTTCCATAATAAAAGTAATATTTATACAAATTTTAAAAATCCAATCTTAATTTCATCTCTTCAGTACAGTTTATACGTCGAGTATTACCTTTTTTAAAATTCTTTTGAATTTATCTTACTGCTGCCACAGCGCTTTTTTTCTTTTAAATCAGCATTTTATTCTGAAAATTCTTAACCCGATGCCCATCTATTTTATGTGTAGTAAGACCATTACTGCTATAAAAGTGGTATAGAAATCACTGCATTTAATCTAAATCTAATCAAATTGTAATTTCATTTAACTGTAAAACAGTATAAATCTGGTGGCAAATATATCAAAAAAGAAAACTCAAATCAATGGGTAGGGATTACTTAAAATATCAGTATCATAAACATGAAAAATAATTTGATTTTGGCCAAGTGAAAATTTACCTGGAACAGAGGAAAATTACATGGCCTTAGACTGTATAGTCTCTAACCCCTGCCTTTCTCTGTGCAGATGTCGCATCTTTGTCCCTGCAGAGTAGATTTCTTTACACACATAATTTTGCTTTTTTGTTACTTTTTTATTTGCACTTGACTTTGGCTCTTATTACTATGCACTCCACTGTGGCTCTTTATAAGCTCTCTATGCAATGCAGACTGACTATACTCTCTGTTTTGCTTTGTTTTGCTTTTTTTTCTAATTAGTGAAAGACAGCATCTAAAAACTCCCTGACTTTAACCAATTATAGCTAAGGAGGTGGGAGCAAGGTCACGTGGGAGGTCCATGTTCATTTATAACGGCCTATGCAAAGCAGTTAAGGGAAGTGTATTTTTCCCAGGGTAGCATTCCAAATCATGTTTTCTACACTTTGTTCATCAAGGCCATAAACTCTCCCTTAATAGAAATATCTGAACAATTATGGCTGCTTAAAGCTAAAGGAAAAAAAATTAAGTAAATTACAAATATTTTAAGATTAATTATTAAAATAAAGTTAGTAAACTAATAATTTTTATGAAAATTTCTTGGGAAAATATAAACAGATAAATTCCCAAGCTCAAAAGATTTGCATTTAATTAGAAAACTTTTGTATGATATTGTATATATTTGACCTGTTGACAATTTTCAAACTTAGTAAGTCTTGCTCTGATTGTTATTAATTTTTATTTCTTTTTTTATCTGTGTTCACTAAAGTTACATAAATTTCCTTCAAAAAAGGCAGACAGAGAGAGAGAAATAGAGAGAGGGTGAGAGTTACAATGATAAAACAACCAAAAAATGCCGTCTGACATTAAAAGTAAGTCTTAGTAATGAAGGATCATCACGTAAGATTTTTGAAATGTTAAAATATTGTTTTACTTGACCAATATTTTCTGAGCTCCATTAGGCATGGGATAATAATGGCTGTGATAACATCAATAATTAAAATAATAGTAGAAAGATATAATTCTGGCACAGTCTCATTATACTTACTTCAAAACTCTGGGCAAACTTCTAAAAACTTTGAAGAGAGAAAAATTGTGTTCATGGCAATTCCAAATATCTTAACATTTCTTCTTTCAGAATCTTAGTTGGTTGCTACACAAAAGCTTTGACCTCTATGCCCAGGCCTGTATTCAACTAAGTTTCATAGTTGTATGTGCATAGGGTATCTTTCCTTTGCATCATCAGCATGACTTCAGTACAGGCCCTCCTAATTCTCACTTGTACTTTTGGACAAGCTCCTAGTCTCTCTTTTTACTACATTTCATGTTCCAACCTACTCAAGGTTTAGTGCCCACAACAGAGTCTGGACCTTGTCGGTAGATGACTTTTCATTGCAAACTCGTTTATCTGGCTCTTCAGGTTTTTTAGGTACAAGCTGCAACCCTCTACCTCATTTCTTTAATTTGGAAACACACAGACTCTAATCTAGAAAAATTAAACTGTGTTGTTCCCTAAATAGCATCCATTTTTTTCTTATTATGCCTTTTCTGATGCACTTTTAAACCTATGCTTTAAAATTACCTTTATCTATTGTTATCTGTTGAATGTTATTTATTACCAAGACATGTCTTAAATGCTACTCTCTACATTAAATATTTCTGAAAGGTAATACTGGTATATAATTTTTCCTCTAACCTCCAATACCTGCAAAACTCTTTTTTTTGACTTGCATTATAATTATAT
This sequence comes from Sturnira hondurensis, assembly GCF_014824575.4. Classification (NCBI taxonomy): domain Eukaryota; kingdom Metazoa; phylum Chordata; class Mammalia; order Chiroptera; family Phyllostomidae; genus Sturnira; species Sturnira hondurensis. The sequence goes on from NW_028089315.1 coordinate 1,146,341, forward strand.
ATTTTCATCACATATGAGTTTTATAGAACTGACTTAGTGTACAAGAACTATATGAATATAAATCAAAATCCAAAATTGAACTCTGTATATAATATAGTTAAATAAATAAAATGTCCTTATTACTGTGAAGAAAATCTACAGACATATCTAAATTTTGCATATCCCTAATTATATTTCCAAATCCATGCTTTTCTTTTTTAGGAGACTTCTATAAGTACACCATTCACTGTGAAGTTTTAATTTGTGAAGGACACTCAGAATTCTGATGAGCCTTAAATTTGTTTCATTATTTAAAAATAATTTCTAAAGCACACTATGTTTTATTTACTTTCAAAGTCTTTCAGTGTATTTTTGAAATGACGTTTTGCTATGTTTTATTTTGTTTTGTTCTGTGAAGGTGATAAGTGCAGAACATAAAAATCTTGGCAAAAATATTTTATTCTTCTGAGTATTGAATAAGTAAGTTTTGCCTTTGCTTTATGAAAAAAAAATTCTTATAGAGGTTTGCTAAAAATTTTTCCCACTAAATATTTCTCTTAGATTGAAGATGTGTGCTATAAATGCTATATTATCAACAACTTCACTATAAAAATTTTGCTTAGCATGTTGAATCCTAAGTGATTTTCTGAAAAACTCATAACACAATTTTCAATTTTTGTCTTTTCTTCAAATTATAAAATTCATATATACTTGTCAGAAAAATTCATTCTCTTACTTTCTACCCCAACCCTACATTTTAAGGATAACCCATATCAACTGTTGGAACATATTATTTCTGAATTTTATCTATGTATATTAAAGTCTATATGTACATATACACAAACATGGAAATATGCAAATATGCATTAAGGGTATTATGTTAAACATTTGTTTTTAAATTGGAAGAACTGTTTGCATGTCTAGGAATATATGAATTTTGGTTATTTTAAATAATTATCCCCAAATTTATGTACACTTTTTTCTTTGTTTAATAAATGAAAAAATTGAGAAAATCAGAGAAAATAAAGTTTCTATGACTTATTTTTTCTACCAGTTATGAAAGATAAACTAAACTTTCCTAAGACATTCCTAAGCATTTTGAACTCTCTAAACTCTCACTAATCGATTTAGTAGAACTCTACTTGATGTATTTACGACCTTCTTAAACAGCAGAGTAGAATCTATTCCAATGTGAAATTACAATGTGTGTTATATATTAGCTACAGGGAATTCTTGCCTTCAACATGATCCATTATGGCTGGAATTTATTGCAAGCTAAGTTCTATCCATACTGCTAACAGTTGCACGGAGGGCTAAAGTTGAGAGTGACAAGAGTTCTAGATGACCTGGATATTTCTAATTTATGGGCACTTAGCAGGACTAAGTGGCCTCAATGCATCGCGCATTTGATAGTCTACTCGCAAAGATTGTGACCTTTGGATCCTAGTGCTTCCATTCAGCATAGAATTAGAGGTGGAGATGAAATGGTTTCATAGGTCTCTCCTGCAATATTTAGAAAACAAATAACCTTAAAAGGACATGATTCAACTGATTGTCTTTTAGAAGGTGTGCCAAGGGCTAATTGTACAGGTATTTATTGTTTTTTACTTTATTATTGAAATATGCAGTGCTTTTTTTAAGTAGCCATTAAAGCAAACACTCTAAAATGGGTAGTAAAGATGGAGGTCATCTAATCAAATTATTTTCAGAAATCTAATAACTAGTCCTAATAAATAATCTTTTTTTCCTCAAGGTTGCAGATTTTTACTTATGGGGTTTGTCTTGTTGTAGGATAGTCCATTCTATTCTGTACTATTGTGGATTAATAGAAAATTTCTATTTATATTGAAAATATAATGCTTTGTAATATTTTTATTCATTGTTCTTATTTCACTCCCTGCAACTACAATGAATAAACTAAAATCTCACTAGAACATCTCACAACCAGTCAGATGTTTAGTGGATATTATGTCTTTTAGCTTAAACATTTTCAAATTTTATCACATACTTAAAGGTGTTGAGATTTCACATTTTATTCACCCAGAATATGATGCTTATTATAATCCACCTATCTCTGCATCTATTATTATTAATGAATATAAAGTTTGTATTTTTTTTCAGCAACCCATTTATAGTGTTGGCATATGAAATCATCTTTCACTCACATAATTCAGAATAATATTTTACATTAATGTATGGAGCCACTTAATATATTTTGGTAATTAAATGGTTTTCAAATATATTTATATTTATTATTGAAAAATATAGCATTTTAACTAATTTGTTTTTTTAAAGGTTTTATTTATTTACTTTTGGAGAGAAGGGAAAGAAGGGACAGAGAAAGAGAAACATCAATATGTGACTGCCTCTCAAGCAGCCCCAGCTGGGGACTTGGCCCGCAACCACAACCCAGGCCTATGGCCTGACTGGGAATTGAACCAGCAAACTTTTGGTTTGCAGACTGGCACTCAATCCACTGAGCCACACCAGCCAGGGCACTATATGTATGTTTGTAAGCCACTCTGACATATTAAAGTGATTTGAACCTTGACTTTTGTGATTAAAATATATTTTACATATGTCTGAGCTTTGTGACATTCACAGATTTTATACACATGATTTTAATGCCTTTATTTATGTCAGCAATTAAAAATGGAATGAGATAGATATTAGAACACAGAGTTATATGGCACTTCACTAGAGACCCTCCTCCATAGGTTAATGATGCTTCCATTTATTTTTTCTAAGTAAAATTGCTTAGCCTAGGACAAACAGATTCAACTACTTTTTGCTTTATTGGTCATATAATCATCAGATTAAACATGTTTGCTTCAGTTTAGATAAAGGTTTTACAACATTCTTATTTAGAAAAGTGGCATGTGACTTTTTAAAATATTTTATTTATTTATTTTTAGAGGGGAAGGGAAGGAGAGAGGAAGAGAAATATCAATGTATGGTTGCCTCTCATGTGTCCCTTGCTGGGAACTGGCCTGCAACCCAGGCGTGTGCCCTGACTGGGAATCAAACCATGATCCTTTGGTTCACAGGCCCGCGCTCAATCCACTGAGCTACACCAGCCAGGGCGCATGTGACATTTTTAATGAACATATCCTAGCTTTCAAAAATCATGATCTATTTTTAGATGGATTTCAATCCAAATATTTAACAATTTATTTATAATCCAATATTATAAGTATGTATATTATAGAGCTCATGTTTTTTACTTTTTTGGATATGTACCTTGTTATAAATTAAAAATATATTTTGCATTCATTATATGTTAATATGTGTCTAGCATAAAGTAGTGTCATGTAATACTGACAATTATTCTATCATACAGTGTTTTTTATCTCTGTTTGTTGAGAGATGAGAACACTAAGCACAGAGAGATTTTGCATCTAGATCATAGAGTTAGTGGGCTATGGAACTACGTCTGGAAGCCAAGCGGACTCAAGTCCACGCAGTCATCTGTCTTAGGCACAGTGCTAGCTCTTGGATGGGAGATTCAGCCATGATCAAAACAATACCCTGGGTTTCGTGAAGCTTTCAGTGTAGTGAAGGGAGAAAAAATAAAACAAATGTATAAAATATGTAATATGCCAAATGGTGGATGAAAAATGCAATACAGAGAAATAAGTAGTGAAAAGAGAATTAGAAAAGAGCTTTCTGGTTAGACGTATGGTATTTTAGATGGGGTGGTAAGAACAGGCCGTGTTGATAAAGTGATACACTTAGAGGAAAGATTTTATAAGCTTGAAACAAATTATAAAAATCACAAAGATACATTTTTTTAGTATTAATACTTTAACTCTAGAGTCAAAGAGTTGTAGGTATGCAACCTAATTCTGTAAGTCTTAAGCCATGGAATCTGAGTTAATAAGTTCTGCTTTGAACATACTTTTCCCCTTCACCAAATTTATCATATAAAATAATTAGACAATTTAGCACATATTTATGTATAGGGTATTTATTGAAGTATAGTTTATAATGATAAAGACGGACAACATAAAACATCTCATCATAAGTTTTTACTTAGACAAATGCTTATGGACTTAAAGTAGAGTGAGTATGGTTAAATCGCAAAGTTTTATAGTAAAATTATATTTACAGATATGGAATAATATTCACTGTGCCTGTAAGATAAATGTATATTTCAGAGGAGGGAATCAGTAAAATAAACATTTAAATGCATAGAATGATTATGTTGGTTGAATTGTGAATGCATTCTCTTTTGTTTCTCTGCATTTTAATTTTATCAGATATTAGCATATAATACTTTAGCAAAAATATAAATGGACAAAAATGTTATACAATCCTTCTCCAAGGATTTTGTCATTAACACATTGTTTTTATAAATTAGAACTTCATATTATTGCTTTTTTAACTTTTGGAAGCACAAAATTTGTTTTATCCCATCAAATCTCAGCATTAATTTTGTCATGTATTTACCACCCGTCCTTTAACTGTGAACAGAATGCTACTTAAGACCTTATGTTTTGAGACACAAAATTGAATAAAATCATTGCAGTTGTCTTCTCTTGTCCTTAAACTTGTACAAAATGGATGAATTTTTTGTAGATTACTATTATGTAGAAATGAACAAGCAGATAACCATTTATTAAATTAGTCCTTTGACAGTAATAAGAAGCCTCAATTTTAAAAGTTTTTTTTTAAAGATTCAATTTCTGCATTGCAGCCACCAATGAATATACACTCCATCGTAGTGAAAGTCCAGTGTGTCAACAAAAAAGTGGGCACTGTTATCTACCATGAAGTTCGAATAGTGGTCAGAGACAGGAATGACAACTCGCCCCAATTCAAGCATGAAAGCTACTACGCCACAGTGAATGAGGTCAGTTTCTGTGTACTCTCTTTGTGTTTTTTTTATACATATGGCTAACTGTATACTATATGTGGTTTGAAACTATTTACAAATATCAAGAAAACATTTTAAGGAATAATGTGTTAGAAGAAATGGGGTCTGGATGACTTCAGACATAATTTTAAGAATATACTTCGGTATAGAAAAAATTGATTTATTTATTATAATGACCAAGATTTTAATACTCATAATCATCTTGAACAATTTTATCCCTGAATACACATGCTTGCTTACTGAGGTTCCATGGGAGCTATTTATTCTCATGGTAAGATGACGATGAACTAATTTATTTTCATATCACTAAAGTGGTAGCAGCAATTAAATCCTGGAAGAAAATATGTATTTAAAATTCTATTAATTAAAAGTGATTTCCTCAATTTTAAGATCAAGGTCTGGCAAATTAAAAAAAAATTATTATCAATCACAACTAAATTCATGTAAAAAATGCTGATCAAATTATAAAAATATTTTGAACATAATATAATTGCTTTTATTAGAACATGCTTTTATTAGTTTATTTGCTTTTTAATATTTTGAGCCAAACTTATGAACGAAGTACTCCTTGTATGTTTTCTTAAAAACAGCAGTTACTCTATTATAATTATTTTCTTATTCTATTAAGTTAGAAAGTTAGAAAATATTTGTAAAGTTCCTCTAAAATCACCTGTTTTATATACATACTTTAGCAAAAAATAAACTACAAGTTGGCAGTTCTTTATGTTCAAGATGCATTTTTTTAACTTTAACAATATGTACCTACTTTAAAGGAGGAAATGAATGCAGTTTGGGTATTAAACATAGCATTGACTCTTCAACCTGTATAAACTTCTTGAGATTATATTCTTTTTATACTCCTTAACCTGTATAAACTTCTTGAGATTAGAATTTATCTTATTTATCTCAACATTCTTCTATTTATAAAGAATTTAAGAAATGGTATATATATCATAATCTGAGACTTTATAGTTTGTAATTTTGATGTGGTTGTGCTCACCTATGCCACCATCTTGACTGGAAGTCCCTGAGAATTCGTAGTTTGTACTTTCAAAAAAAGTACCCATGAACTCTTCTTTTAAGTTTAACAGGACNGAGGAAATGAATGCAGTTTGGGTATTAAACATAGCATTGACTCTTCAACCTGTATAAACTTCTTGAGATTAAGAATTTAAGAAATGGTATATATACCATAATCTGAGACTTTATAGTTTGTAATTTTGATGTGGTTGTGCTCACCTATGCCACCATCTTGACTGGAAGTCCCTGAGAATTCGTAGTTTGTACTTTCAAAAAAAGTACCCATGAACTCTTCTTTTAAGTTTAACAGGACCTGTTGCTGGTTAGTCAGTGCTTGACCTTTTTGAGCTACTCTTATTTAACAGATTTCTACTCAAATAGAGAGATGTTAATTAATGTAATTAATCAGGTTACATGATTAATTATTTTAGCATCTGAAATATAGTATTTCAGTGAAATTTTGCTTTGCTTGTTTGTTAACTTCATTTGGATATAAACTGATAGTCGGGTGAGTATGAGCAATAGGTGTAACTGTAAAATCTATTCTTATATTTAACAATTCCTGGGTACATATCTTTAATTTTTGTAAAGAAATTTATAACACTCAATTTGAATTTCAAAGTATCCAATGTGGTTTAACTACTTCCACTCACCCCATCCGGTCTTTTCAACACCTTGCTGAAAAATAACCTTTTTAAATACTATTTTAATCATGCCACTCTCCTATTCAAAAACTGTAATTTCAAAGTATTGTCAGGAAAAAGGCTCTCTGTCTCCACTGGCTGACTTTCAAAGCCTACCATAATCTGAACTTTTGTCAAAGTATTCTTACATTTAAATTCTCTTTGATAAAACTTCGCTTCTTCCAGAATAATTTCTTCATTGCATAAATGTATTCACCTCTTGGACTTTGCTCACACTGTTCATTTGACTTAGAATGGGATCCCCCCTACTTTTCAAGTCTCTAAGTTTTATTCACGTTTTAAAGTTTATCTCAAGATCTATTCCTCATGTTCTATTTCTAAAGTTATCCCCAACTATTCACATTCATTAATATTCAGTTTCTCCAAACTCTAAACTCCTGCAGCCTCTCGGTAAATGTGGATTATAGTGATAAAATTTATAGAAAAATCAAACATTTTGTCTTAAACATTATTGGGAGAGGATCAGGTCTTTTTTTAAAGATTTTATTTATTTATTTTTAGAGAGGGGAAGGTAAGGAGAAAGAAAGAGAGAAAGATAAATGCGTGGCTGCCTCTCATATGGCCTCTGCCGGGGACCTGACAAGCAACTCAGGAATGTACCCTGACTGGGAATCGAACTAGCAACCCTTTGGTTTGAGCCCGAGCTCAGTCTACTGAACCATGCCAGCCAGGGCTGGATCAGGTCTTTTTACAAAGCTATCTTTGTGTCTTTTTCTCTCAACACACTTTCCTATAGCCAACTAAGACAATCCTATTCCACTTGTACTGTGGTTTTATCTTCTATGGTTTGATAATATTATTTCCCCCTTTGATTTTTAATCTTTAAATTAATTAATTTATTTTTAATTCATTTTTATTGTTCAATTACAGTTGCCCCCATTTTCCCACTTTGATTTTGCTCATACTTTCATATCTATTTTCTTGAAAAATCAAAGGCTTGTTTAAACTTCAAGACATATCACAAAGAAAAAACAGATGTAGCTATTTTTTTAATCATTTGTTTATTTAAAAAATTATTCCACAGTAGTACTTCTCTTAGTTGCATTCACTAGAATGTAGGTTACATATTTATATGTTTATATACATATATATATCCATTGGGAAAACACATTGAGCATATATACATATATGGGTGTATGTGTGTATGTATGTGTACTCCAACTACAACGCTGCTTGTGTCTCCTGTAACTGCAATCCTGCCTGTAAAATTTTAAAAAATGAAATAGATTTGACCTTCTGTACAAAATTGCAAGATTTTTCTATACTGTGTCTTCTTTTAGTGTAAGTTTTTTTGTATACATTCATTAATTTAATACAGAGCAATCTAAATGTTTTTTTAATCACTCAAGGTTTAACAGATTGTTGGTGTCAAAATGTTTTTCACTTCACTAAAGTCTAAAAAAGGTATAAAGTCTTTGTCACGAATGTATAAGAAAAGTCTTCAAAATCAAAGCCCTGATTAGTCACTCTCCTTATTCACTACAGGAGTACTGAAACCTGGAACAGTAGAATGAATTGACTGTGTTACACATTCGATGAGTCACAGAGTTGGGAATAAAACCCAAGTTCTCAGTTCAATCACCCCTTTACTACTTATTCATAGGCATCTTATTATGCTAGATTACAACCCTTTTTCTATAACTTATTTAAATATAAAGATCAGGGTTTATACTTATAGTATTATACCATAATATAATCACACTGAGCATTTTTATGAATGCATTAAATGTCAGCTTCTTTTTTTAAAGACTTTACTTATTTATTTTTAGAGAGAGGGAAAAGGAGGGAGAAATAGAGGCAGAGAAACATCAGTGTATGGTTGCCTTTCACATAGCCTAAATAGGGACCTGGCTCTCACTCAACCCATGCATGAGCCCTGACTGGGAATTGAACCAGTGATGATTTTGTTTGCAGTCTGCACTTAATCCAGTGAGCTACACCAGCCAGGGCTAAATAGCAGTGTGTTATACTCTTTCTAAACATATCCATACATTTATATGGATAATTTATTAGTCAATACAATTTGTTTATTTTATCACCTTGAGTTTTGCCTTAAATGTATGATGCAGTTATAGCATGTGACTTATTTGTTGGTACGTCCTGGAAAAACATTTTCTTGCATTTATTTCTCTTGATGAGTAGATAGCTTACAACCTCTCAGAAAGAAAGAGGGAGAAAAGGGAGGGGAATGGGAGTGAGAAATGAAAAGAAAGATAAATTGCAAAAGAAAAAACTTAAATTTTAAGTTATTTTAAGTCTGTATTATATAGCTTTTTTGCTTTAAATTTTTGAAAATGTGTTCACTGCAATGTTTTATAATTCTTAATAGATTTGCAGTACTATACAATTTCATTTTATTATGTAGGGTATGCTTTATCAGTGTGATATTTTCTTTTTACTCAATTGAGAGTAACTGTGTTTGAGCTTCAGAAGAAAAATAATAGTTCAGATGGTGCCCATGTTTTCTAGAAAATTTGCCTTTTTCATATTTCACTAGTCAATATATTTAGATTAATTATGGTTCATTATAGTTTCATTTTGTTTATTTGCTTAGATTATTTAGTTAAGCTCATATATTAATAACAGAATACGAGGTCTGTCCAAAAGGTATCCAGCCATGTAATATATAAAAAAGAGACATTGTAAATAGGACAGTGAGGCCTCATCCCTTCAAAGTTGGCACCTTGGGACCTCACACAGTTCTCCCAATCGCCATCAGCTTCCCCATTATATATTCCTGAATTTTATTGACAGTCTGAAATCTCTTCACTTTCAAAGGCAAGTTTAGGTTTGGGAAAAGCCAGGAGTGGCAGGGTGCCAAATCTGGGCTGTAGGAAGCTATATAACCTGGGTGATTTAGTGTTTTGCCAAAAAATTCTGCAGGAGACATAATGAGCAAGTGGGCCCATCATGATGAAGCTGCCAATCACCAATTGCCCATAGCTATTGCCTTCTGAATCATCTGAAGAGTTTCCACAGAGGAATGTTCAAGCTTAATGCAAAATTTCATGCAGATTTTTTTAAGATTTGTCTTTTATAGATTTTTTAAATATTTTTTTATTTAATTCTTGGTCAAGTACAGCTTTCTGTCTTATATTCCCAACCCTGCCCGCCCCCCACCCCATGCTCCCCACCTCCCTCCCATTTCCACCCCCCACCCTTAGTTATTGTCCATGTGGCCTTTATACAGATTTTTTGCACACATGATTGATTACTCACGCAATCATTGTGAATGTGACAACCACACAGTACACATGCTCACTCAATGATTTCTACTACCCTCACTGACTAGTACAGTGAAGTCATCATTGTTCATGCATGTGCATTTCTGTCCACTCTCCTTGGCTGCCAGGTTACATTGATGTTGCACAAACCATTTTCATTATATTAACAATGCTGAACTTTTTCTGGATAGACCTCATATATGCAGATTTTAAAATTATAATAAAATATTTTATTTTAATTTATGTTCTTACAATATTTATTTTAGTGATTTAATATTATATTCACAAGTGAAAATATTTATTTTTATTTTTTATTTTATGACTTCTTAAAGAAAATTCCTAAACAATTATAATGAACATTCCACTTACTATTATTCTACTTCAATAAATAATTTAAGGGTATGCATCTTACTTTAAAATATTTTTAAATTATAACATTTTTGTTTCAGATGTCACTTTTAAAAATCTATAAAGTTATATGTAAAATAAAATTATCTCATGCAGCAGCAGTGATTGAATTAGAGTTCTACAACTATGGTGATATTTTAAATATTTTATGATTCCTGAAACTTTCATAATGTGACAATATTTTACGAATAGGATATTCAGTTTCCTGAGGATGCAGTTTTTATATAGAATGTTTTGTTGAAATACAAGTCTTTAGTTAGTTCAAAAAATCTGCTTTTTACTCCTAGTCAGTGTTAAATAATGGTACCACAGCTTTTTGAAATTTGTATTTTTAGTTGAACTGTGGTCCACAAGTCAAGGGTGGCCTGCATATTTCTGTATTGGCCCATGAAATTTTAGTGTTTACTAAGAAAAAAAATTTATTGCAATATAGCCATGCCCATTCATCATGTATTGTTGATTTGCTATAATATCCGTGGTGACTAGTTACAACAGCATGAATATGTCCCACAAAGCTAGAAATATTTACAACATGGCTCTTTTCACAAAAAAGTCTGGTCACCCCTATTATCACTCTACCTGTGTTGTTAAGAAGATATCCACTAGCTATAGTATATATATGTAATATATGCATGTATATGCATGAGTGTATATGTGTGTGTGTGTGTGTGTGTATTCATATACACACAATCAACTCAGAAGGCTGGCAGAATATAGTTAAAAGTAATTAACAGATTCAGCCCCCCAAATTTGCCAGTATTCAACCATTTTTGTCATATAAAATAGCAATTGAATAAGATTCTATAAATAAAGAGTGTATTAATAAAATTTGATAATACTGAATTACAGCAATAGTTATATTGTGACCTTAAACTCATCAGAAATATGTAGTTTGTACATGCACACACACACACCTTTTTGTCTCCTAATGATATTTTGAATTTATGTTGCAAACAATCTCTATTTTCACTTAGTTTTTGTTTAACTTAGCAGGACTTCTTTTCCTGAACTGCCACTAAATAAATTATAATGAATTCTGTATAACAACCTTAAAATAAAATAGGACAATGTAAAGAGACTGTACCTGAATAACAAGGCAGAGGCCAGATCCTGAAAGACAGCGTTAGTTATAAAGAGGCATTTTCAGCAATAAGAGACCAATGAATATTCGTCTTAAAGCAATAAAGTTGCATTCTAATTTGCCATTCTGGCCTCATTCCTACAGCTCAATAGAGAACTCTTAGAAAAGCTTAGGGGAAAGTAGAAACACAAGATAAAAAGAAATTAAGAGCTAATGATAATAGACAAAGAAGGTATGTAGGAAGGATATTTAGGTGGACAATTTCATGGGAAAAGATGACTGGAAGACTATAGGAGGTAAAAAAACACAAATGATGCAGAACTCTACAACTTGTTTAGATTAACTCTGACTTAGACTATGGCAATGGATCCTGCTAAGAAAATATATTAGAGATGAGCACTTTGGGGAAGAAAATTTGCAGTCAGAGGAGATTTTGGTGATTTTAATATCCATGAGATGGTTCAGTTGTGACAACTCAGCATGGAATATCATTAGATCTTGAAAAGTCCATGATAAAGATAAAAATTTGTGAATCATGAGTCAGTTAACCTAAACTAAGGTTGATCAATTAAAAAAATCTTATAGGATATAGGTGTAGTAGGTATCAAAAAATTGTCATCATATAGTAGTTATATTTAGATATATATTAAAAATTGTCATCATAGTAGTTATATTTAGATATATACAATATGCAGGGAAAAAAAGTTTTGGCTTTTATGAGATTCACACAAATATCCATGCACTAAATAAAATTAATGAACATTGGCCCAAAGTTTTTTGGAGACAAACCAAAGAAAAAGAATTCAACAGAAAAACACACCAAAGGAGTAATGAGAGAAAAAGGGGGCATTGCTACAACCCGCCCCCCAAAAAAAAGAAAAGAAAAAAAGTACACTGAATTAAAAAATGTAAGCCCAATTCTAGTAAATTAGTAAAAGTACAAATCATATTGTGTTAGATTAAAAGTGTGTTGAAAACAGAGATAGCAGCTATGAAATACTCAAGGTGCTTGTCAAAAAGGAAGAAGAAGTAAAGCAGTAACTAGGAAGTGACGGAGAGCTCAATTTAAAGTTTGGGGAAGAGAAGACATGAGTCCATTTACACAGATGATAGTACTACATATCAAATTTTATATTAACTCTAATATTTATTTGAGACATTTAATAATCACTCCTTAAAAGTTTTGTAAAATTTAACAGTAAGTCATCAAACTAAAGGGTTCTGAGAATGTGGCATTTCTTTCCCTTTCATTCATAACTTCACTCACCAAAGTGTGGTTGCTGGAATTGATCAGGAATGTCCTAAGTTCTGGAAAAGTCCACACAAGGAGAATTGTAGTGGAGCTTTTTCTACAACCCAACAGACTACAAATTGCACAAATAGGATCTCAGCCTCAGAGATCCCTGAGGGCAGCAACTGAGTGCGAAGGACTGAAATAGATCTGAATCAAAGTTTGAGATCAGCATCAGCTACCTGAGTTTGCCTGGTCCGTATACCCACTTCCCCTACCCCCAAGAATTCAGACAGAGTGAACAGGTAAACAGAAACTTTTTTGCTCTTAAAGTTGTAAAAATTTAAGAAGGCCAGGAAGAAGAGCTTCCTCAATGGGCTTTAATTGGTGACTAGTAATTGACCTTTTGCTACCCTTGCTCATGGGGTAGAAAAAACTATTTTTTAACCTATGATTATCCTAAGATCATAGTTAAATAAAAATCATAAAGAATAATAGTGGATATTTGGTATTTACTGAAAATCAACCTTATTCCAAATCCATAAATATGATCTTGTTTGACCCTTATAATAATACACCAATGGGCTCACATTATTATGTGCATTTTAAAGTAAAAAAATAAGTTTAGAGACCTTAACTAACTTTTTCATAATCAAATATTATGAATTTGGCAGACTTGTTCTCTTTCTAAAAACACTGACACTTTAAAAATATCATGTTCTACTGGCAAACTCTAAAAACCAATATGGTGCCAGGAATAGTGGTGTTAAATATCCGTGTATGTGAAAATGAATACTTTCTACTACATACACTGGCCACCACCTCCCCCAAACTATCATTGATTCAATTATAACCATTCTACTTTTGTATTAAGAAATATAATATAGTTAATTTGTGAGAATATAGATTATAAATTAGCAAAACTTAAACTTCTCTTCCTCCTTTAAGAAAACATTTAAACATATATTGTCCTGTGAAATGAAAAAATAACACATACATTGGGCGGGGGCTGGGATGGGAGTAAAAGACAGAAAACTGTACTTGAACAATAATTAAATAATTTTCTAAAAAGGAAAAATACCACATAAATATACAAAAAATTACATTTCTCCAATGTTTACCCCTATTTAACCTACTTCAGTATATATATCTACAATATTATCTAGGGATTTTTATCAATTTTGGTACAGAGGTGGTATTATGTGGTTACTTTGGGAGGTTTAGATTCATGTTATTTCCATTATTGCCAGTCATAGAAAGCATTAAAGTCTTCCACTTCTGACTGAGGTAGCATAGGTAGTCAAGACCAATTAGTCTATTAATGGTGACTAAAAGTGTTAGGGAAATATAAGTAAATAAATAAACAAATGAACAAACAAAATGAAAATAAGTAAATGAATATATCTAATGAAAGACCTCAAATAGCTAATAAAGATAATGAAAATATAAGTAAATGTGACAAACTAAATAAATGTTGATTGCATTAATAATGCTTCCTTTTAAGGAGTATATATCTCTCACATGTAGATACAGATGTATACTTCATATATGAGAACACTATAGTTATAAACCAGAAGATGATTAATACATATTTTCTAAGGTCTTCATTGCTTAGAAAGAGAATGAAATAGTTAATAATGGGTATGCTAATCCATCAAAGTAAGCATGGGAACAAATAAAAAAGAACATAAAATAGGACAAAATATAGAGTAGATGTAAGCCATCCTCATCAAAATATACATAAAAATAAAGAAGAGAAAGAAGAGAATTTATAAAAGAAGAGAATTTCTTATAAAAGAAAGGTAAAATAGAATTTCTTATCTTTCTTATAAAAAGAAGAGAATTTCTTATAAAAGAAGAGAATTTCTCTTCGTAAAGAACAGAAATTTGTCCCTCAATTTCAGGTGGATTACGAAGTAAAGCCAAGTGTAGACAATACTTGATATGAAACACGAATCTAAGGATTCAGAAATCTTAAATATAAAAAGATGAAAGTAGATACAATAGGCAGTTGGTTACCATGCAGAAACTATTTAGCTGTACTATTTAGCTGTAGTACAGCTGTATTTAGCTGTACTATTAGCAGACAAAATAAACTTTACAGCAAAAAAAAATTAGTAGAGAATAAAAGAAGTTTTTAATAATGAAAAAAAAATTCAATTAGCCAGAGTATTATAGCATTAGGAATTCAATTGCACTTAACAATATGACCTCAGAAATAATAAAGTAAATTTTAATTCGAAGAATTAAAAGAGAAAGAGAAAAACCCATTATCATAGAGGGATATTTTAAAACTGTGGTGGGTAGAATAATAGTCCATTAAGGACTGTCCATGCCCTAATCCCTGGCAAAAAAAGCTTTTCAGGCATGATTAAAGTATAATAGTTAATAGGGAGGACACACTGATGGGCTGAGTCTAATCACATGAGCCCTTAAACTGAGAGAACTTTCTCTGGCTGAAGTCACAGAGAGTCAAGTGAGGAGAAAGCAGGGAGTATGAAGCAGAAAGAGAACTCAGAGAATCCAGGAGTGGGAAGTACTCAACCCAACTTGCTGGCTTTGAAGATGAATGGAGCCAAATCTGAAGAACTGAGAAGCAACTCTAGCCCAGATTCCTTATCAGGAAATCAGGTCCCCTCAGTCCTACCATGGCAAAAATAAAAAACTCAGGCCTCAATGAGCTTGACGTGCAATCATTCCCAGAGTGGCCAAAAAGGAACACAGCCCTGCTGGCACCTTGATCGTAACTTGGTGAGACCTGACTCTGACCTTTGACTAATCTGTGAGATGAAAGAAATGGATACTAATTTAAGCCACTAGATTTGTTATTTGTTATAACAGCAATAGAAATTAATGCAGTACCACTCTATATGCCTGACAAAATAGGGAGAAAAATAACAGTAAGGACATAGAAGACTTGGACACACTTGACATGGTAAGTTCCTATGAAAGGAACCCTGTTTCACAATTCATTCTTTTCAAGCACATGGAATATTTTCAAGAATTTACCAAATGCTAGTATCTAAAGAAAGTATTAATATATTCCAAATTACTGAAATTATACAGAATATGTTTTCTAGTCACAGTGAAATTGAGATTAAAATCAATAAAAAGAACAGAAACTAGAAATTTCCTATATATTTGGCAAATGACATATAAACATTTTAATATTCACAAATGGCATTGTTTATATAGGAACCCAACAGTATTCATACCTTAGCTATTACAGTTAAAAATGAGCTTAGCCAGATTGTTGGACACAAGTTCAATATTTTCTTTTTTAAAAAGCAAGTATTTTTTTCATAAACCAGCAACAAATAAACAGTAGATTTTAACAGGTGATTCCCTAGTTATAGCCCCTACCAAAATAAAGTTTCAATTGCATCTATTTATTTTTTAATTAAATAAAGCTTATACTTTAGAGAAAATACAATTTAATGTCTTGGTAAATATATGGAGTAACCATAATTTTCATGTGTTGTTTGTGGATGAGTTATTTGGCACAATTACTTTGTAGATATGTTATAGTGTCTATAAAAGTTAAAATGGTAGATACCCTAAAACTCAGTAATTCTGCTTTTGTGTATGTATACAACATAAAGTAATATATGTGTCCACCGAAAATTGTACAAAAAAATTCATTAAAGATTTTTCTATAATAGTAAAAAGAACTAGAGATAACCCTATTTCCAACTATGCTAGTGCTGGTTTACCATATGTCAGTTGTGTTTATCTTTAAAAAATTAAATTTTGGCCCCAGCTGGCATAGCTCAGTTAACTGAGTGCACGATGTGAACCAAAGGGTCACCAGTTCAATTCCCAGTCAGGCCACATGCCTGGGTTGTGAGCCAGGTCCCCAGTAGGAGACACATGAGAGGCAACCACACATTGATGTTTCTCTCCCTCTTTCTCCTTCCCTTTCCTTCTCTCTAAAAATAACTAAATAAAATCTTAATTTTTTTTTATTTTTCAGTTTTTTAACTGAAAAAAGGAGTGGAATGAAAATATTATAACATCTACTACATAGG
The DNA here is from genome assembly GCF_014824575.4 of Sturnira hondurensis. Lineage (NCBI taxonomy): Eukaryota > Metazoa > Chordata > Mammalia > Chiroptera > Phyllostomidae > Sturnira > Sturnira hondurensis. The sequence goes on from NW_028089315.1 coordinate 1,162,892, forward strand.
GTTTAATGAATAATTATTTTAATAGACAATCTGAAACAGATATCTTTAACCACTTACCTACACCTGATACTATATATGCATTTATTTTTTTCCTTCTTTTAAAATTATCTCCTTGCATCCTGGCTGGTGTAGCTCAATGGATTGCATGTGGGCTGCGAACAAAAGGGGCTCCAGTTTGATTCCCAGTCAGGGCACATGCCTGGGTTGCAGGCCAGGTCCCCTGTGAGAGGCAACCACACATTGCTGTTTCTCTCCTCTTTCTCCCTCTCTTCCTCTCTCTCTAAAAATACATAAATGAGATATTTAAAATATTTTATTGTTTTTCAATTATAGTTATATGCATCCCCCCCACGTCAGCCAAACCCACCTCCCTCTCTTGCTTCCACAGCCGTCTTGGTTTTGTCCATGTGTCTTTTATAGTTGTTCTTAAAAACCCTTTTCCCCATTTATTTTTAATGGTACTTCTGCCTCATTAAAATTGAATCACTATTTATTTTATTTTATTGATCGATTTGAAAGAGAGAGGGAGACAGAGAGACAGAAACATCACTTCGTTGTTCCACTTATTTATACATTCATTGGTTGTTTCTCGTATGGCTTATCAGGATGACCCTTGAACTAACTGTGCTAGTTGGCCAAGGCTGAATGGAATCGTTATTAAAGCTGGCACTTTGTTTTGCTCATTGAGTAAAGCAGAACCTGGTACCTTGTAAGATTTCTATAAATAGATTTCTCAATGAAATATGAACGGTACAATCATGAAACAAAAATATCACTTAACATATACAATCACTCTGTTTTTTCTAAGATAGAAATTAGGTAGAAAGAGTTTATTTTGAGTTAAATTAGAAAAGAAGATCATACATGGTAAAGTTTTTTGTTTAACAAGTAAAAGCTTTCCCAATTATTGTGAAAGATTACACTGGTAAACAGAACAGTGGTAACAAGGAAAGAAGCACACTTTTTGTTCCACTTGTTAAATATACACTATGTGAATAGCCTTTTTTTTCCTAAGTGCAGGGAGAAATTATATATTCATTTAGATATAACTATTATACTGCTGAGAATCTTTACCCTACTTTTCATTCCAGGAAAACTCAAGTCATGTTGCTTAAGTAGCATTAACATGATTCCCCTTTAACCAAATATCATTTTTCCCCTCTAGTAGGTTTTTCTACATGCACAGTGTTATGAGGCTCCGTGCCGTGTCCCAAGAATACCACAGTCAATTTAATAAATCTGTTTGATCAGATTCTCTAAGTGCTTAATAATAGGAAACTTTAAAGGATGCCTCACAAATCTAAATTTTATATGTCATTTACAATTCAAGAAGGTGATAATTACCAGTTGAAATCACTTCGGGTTTCAAGAACAAGCAAATGTTTTCATAATTTTTAATGTTACAGTATATCACAAATTATGTCTTGGTTAACAGCTTCAATGTCTGTAAACTTTAGATTTATAATTTTAACATTTATCTTTGTCACTCCTTTTGTTATTAGCCATATTCATTAGGAAGTAACCTCATGCCAGATCAGTTTAAATTCTGTTCCTATCTAAAATATGTTTATAGTAAGATTTCTGCATGGATCTTCCCCAATTTAATAGCACCCCCTACTGATGAATGGAATAAGGACAGACTACAATAATAATGATAGATTAATCTTAACAACTATAATTTATTAAGTACATTTATTGATTGATTGATATTTAACATTTTATTTATTTATTTTTAGAGAGAGGGGAAGGGAGGGAGAAAAAAAGGAAGAGGAACATGGATGTGTGGTTGCATTTCATGCACTCCCCACTGGAGACCTGGCCTGCAACCCAGGCATGTGCCCTGAAATGGGAATGAACCAGTGACCCTTTGGTTTGCAGGCTGGCACTCAATCTACTAAACCACACCAGCCAAGGCTATTAGGTACATTTATTAAAACTAAGTATGTTTCATGAAACATGTCATTTAAAACATTCATACCTACACAATGAATCAAATCATGTATATATCATATTTTATTTTAAAGATAAAGAAGTACAGGTATAAAATAATGTATTAATTTTCCCAAGATCTCAATTCTAATAATTGGCAGGTCTACTAAAGATCTCAATTTTAATAAAGTGAGAAACTGAAGCAGGTTCATGCCAAAACTGAGTTCCTGATCACCATATTATGCAAATGCATCAGGCAAGAGAATAAAAGAATTTAGATGTATAGAGAAAATTCCTCGCAATTTTGAAATATCATATTTCTTCCCCATGTCTTACAATAAAGCTTTCTAAAAGAGTAAGAAATAAATAAATAAGACCATTGATATGAATTATTAGCACTAGTTTGAAAAACAGTTGCATTTGCTTGTTTGGTATAAATTATCATCTTGATTCAAAATTTAGTAAAATAATGATGTGATAGGTAGTGTTATTAAAAAGATAGAGAGGAAGGAAGGAGGAGGAAGGAAGGAAGGAAGGAAGGAAGGAAAGGGAGCTCTGACTCCTGTGATTCAGTGGAATGAGTGCTGGCCTATGAACCAAAGAGTAGCCAGTTTGATGCCCAGTCAGAGCAGGGAAACTAAGGGAAAATGGTTAGTTAGTATAGTAACTAAGGGAAAATGGTTAGTATAGTAGGACAATAAAATGACATAAAAATGAGTAAATACCATATAACATTGAAACTAATAAATATATTTTTTATTTTTCAATTAGAGTTGACATGTTATATTAGTTTCAAGTGTACAATATAGGATTATACATTTATATAACTTACAGTGTTCACTCCCAAAAGTCTAGTACCCATCTGACATCATACACAAGTATTACACTATTACTGACTATATTCCTTCCCTATGCTGTACTTTATATTCCCGTGACTATTTTATAACTGTCAATCTATAGTTCTTAATCCCTTCACCTTTTTCACCCCTCTAATTTCCCTTCCATTTGGTGACCATCAGTGTTTAATTTGTATCTGTGAGTTTATATCTGTTTTATTTGTTCAGTTGTTTCTTTTTACAGTTTATGTATTAGGTTAAATCATACGGTATTTGTTTTTCTCTGCTTTATTTAATATAGCATAATAGTCTCTAGGTCCATTCATGTTGTCACACCTGTTAAGGTTTCATTCATTTTCATAGCTGAGTAATATTTCCTTTTATATATGTACATCTTCTTTACCCATTTTTTATTGATGAACACTAAGATTACTTCCATATCTTGGCTATTGTAAATAATGCTGCAGTGAATATAGGGATGCGTGTATTTTTTATAGTGGCTGCACCAATTTACTATCCTGCCAACAATGCACGAGTGTTCCCTCTTCTATACATCCTCACCAATTCTTGTTTGTTGGTGTATTAATGATGGCCATTCTGACAAGTGTGAAGTGGCATATCATTGTGGTTTTAGTTTATATTTCCCTGATGGTTAGTCATGTTGAGCATCTTTTCAAATGTCTGTTGGTCATCTGTATGTCCCCTTTGGAGAAATGTCTGTTCAGATCCTCTGCCCATTTTTAATGGTGTTGTTTGTTTGTTTTGTGTGTATGTGTGTGTGTGTTAAATTCTACAAGCCCCTTTTAATTTGGGGATAGTGACCCTGTATTGGATATATCATTGGCGAATATCATCTTTCATTCTGGAGGTTGCCATTTCATGTTGTTGATGGTTTTCTTTGCTGTGCAAAACCTTTTTAGTTTGACACAGTCCTGTTTGTTTATTTTTCTTTTGTTTCCATTGCCTAGAGAGACATATTCAAAAAAAATATTGCTAAGAACAATATCAAAGAGTTTACTTCCTATGTTTTCTTCTAGGAGTTTTATGCTTTCAGATCTTACATTTTAGTTTCACATCGATGTTGATTTTGAGTTTATTTTTGTATTTGTATAAAAGAGTGGCCTAGTTTGATTTTTGCACATTTATTTTCAGTTTTTTTTTCCAACAGCTCCTGAAGGGACACATCTTTATTTTTTTTTAATATTTTATTTATTTATCTTTAGAGGGGAAAGGAAGGAGAGAGGGAGAGAAATATCAATGTATGGTTGCTTCTCATGCATCTGCTGCCGGGAACCGGGAACTGGGAACTGGCCTGCAACCCAGGCATATGCCCTGACTGGGAATCGAACTGCGATCGTGTGGTTCGCAGGCCCGTGCTCAATCCACTGAGCTACACCAGCCAGGGCTATTTTCAGTTTTTCTAACACCATTTATTGAAGAGACAGTTTTTACCTTATTGTGTTCTTGCCTTATTTGTCATAAATTAGTCAATCTTATTACACATGGGTTTATTTCTGGGCTCTCTATTCTGTTCTCTTGATCAATGTGTCTGATTTTATGCTATGTCATGCTGCCTTGATTACTGTGGCATGCACTGTGATACCTCCAACTTTGTTCTTCTTTCTCATATTGCTTTGGCAGTTCAGGATCATTTGTGGTTTCATAGGGTTGTTTTAGTTCTGTGAAAAAACATGCCCTTGTTATTTTGATAGGAATTACATTGAATCTGTATGATGGTTTGAGCAGTATAGACATTTTAACAATGTTAATTCCTCCTGCCATGAGCACAGTATATGATTCAAATTATTTGCATCTTTCTCGGTTTCTTTCTTCTATGTCTTATAGCTTTCTCAATAGAGGTCTTTTATCTCCCGGGGTAAATTTATTTTGAAGTACTTTAGTCTTTTATGTTCAATTGTAAACAAGATTTTTGAAAATCATTATTTTTCTGATACTTGCTTATTGGTGTATAAGAATGCAACCAATGTCTGATATTTTTCATGTATCCTGCTACTTTACTAAGTCAGTGTGTTAGTTCTAGTAGTTGTGTGTGTGTGTGTGTGTGTGTGTGTGTGTGTGTGTGTGTGTGTGTGTCATCTTTAGGGTCCTACACATCTGTAAACAATGACTGTTTTACCATTTTCTTTCCCATCTGGATCCTTTTTTTTTCTTTTTATTGTCTGATTATTGTGGCTAGGACTTCCAATACTATGTTGAATAAAAATGGTAAAAGTGGATATTTTTGTCTTGTTTCTGATCTTAAAGAAAAAGCTTTCAGCTTTTCATGGTTGAGAATGATATTAGCTGTGGGTGTGTCACATATTGCATTTATTTTGTTAGCTATGTTCCCTCTGTCCCCATTTAGCTTAGAGTTTTTATCACAAATGGATATTCTATCAAATGCTAATTCTGCATCTATCAATATGAACATATGACTTTTATCCTTTTTTTCTTTATGTGGTGTACCACATTAATTGATTTGCAGATATTGAAGGAATTATATCTCAGAATCAAGTCCTATTTAATCATGGTGTGTAATTTTTTAATGTATTGCTGATCCAGTTTGCTAATATTTTGTTGAGGATATTTGGATCTATGTTTATCAGGGATATTGCCCTATAATTTTCTTTTTTTAGTGTCTTTGATTTTGGTATCTTGGCAATGCTACCCTCATAAAATGAGTTGAGGAAACTTTTCTCTTCTTTTATGTTTTGGAATTGTTTGAGAAAGCTGAGTATTAATTATTCTTTGAAATTTTGGTAAAATTAACTTGTGAAAACATCAGGTCCAGCACTCTTTGTTGAAAGTTTTTGAGTAACAATTTGATAACATTAATAATTCTTGGTCTATTCAGATTTTCTGTATTTTCCTGATTCATAAACGTAGTGTTAAACTTTATTCTATTCATAGATGGATGTTGTCCTTATTATATATTTCAACTTCATATCAGCAAAGATTCCTTTTCATTCTCTGCAAAACTCTGTCAAAGTAAAAGCCTTGAAAACTCCCTTTAATGCAACATGAGCAGACACTGTAAAAACACTAATTTATGACATAACAACTATAGAATATAAAATAGATTATAAGACAGTGATGATTTAGTATCAAACTTTGACTGTAAAAACTGTGTGTGTTTGTGTATATTTAGTACATTTTCTATAGAATGCCCACAAATTCATGAGGAATTATAAAAGGTAATAAAATGATCAGGATGTCTAGACAAATGTCTTGCTCAACTACATGTATAATACCTAGAATAGCTTGCATAACAGAGAAGGTATTTATATTAGCTGATATTGTATGCTGATTGAATTAGCATTTTTATTTTATCTTACTTTAAATGTTTTTATGCTTACTTCTCCTGACATATCATGATCATGTCCTTGAACAATCTCATAAGGTTAATATGCTCATTAAATTTTTAAAAAGTGGGTTTTTTAAATGTATTAACTATTTAAGGCTTAAAAGAATGATTTAAAATATTTTAATGATGCTATCAACAAGCAGGAATTAAAAGCTGAATTTCAGCCAAATTAAACCAAAGAAATGTGTGGGAATCTCTCTCTTGCTTTCTTTTTTGCTCTCTCTCTCTCTCTCTCTCTTTTGCTCTTTTTCTTTCTATCATACATATACATACACATACACTCTTAGGTCTATATTATTTAATTTTTTGTTCAAAGCTTAGACTTTGTTATAATGAAAATAATTTTTAAAATGGCATGTTTATGATTATATTTTCCATTGTGTATTTAAACTAAATCAGAACTATTTGGAGATAAATATTTTATTTTAAAAACAAATACCAAAGTACCCATATAACTCACATCAAATATCTCCTGCATCTTTCATCAATGTTTTATGTTGTTTAACAACTAAAGAACCGAAAGTGAAACATTATTAACTCAAATCAGTAGTTTATTCAGATGTTACTAGTTTTTACCTAATTTTCATAGTTCTTGTGCATTTTTATAACTCTAACTACCTTATTAATTTTCAGAAAAGAAACAGCTTATATATTATTTATCATTTAATTTACCTGATATTTGCTCATGATTATAGATTTTGTTCAGGAATACCACAAGATTGGTACTATAGTCTTCTTTATACATATTGAGAGAGACATGCAGTGTCAATGTACCCATTACTACTAATGGTAGCTTTTACTACTTTAGTAAGTTGGTATCTGCATGTTGTTTCTATCATAATTATTAATTGTTTTATACATAATAATAAGTAAAGTATTTGGTGAGAAATGATTTTAACACTTTGTAAGTATCCTGTTTCTTATCATATCTTTACTCACACTTACATTAGTGGTTTATGAAGTATCAATTTGTTGAAAAACCACTGATGAAAATACAAATTATTGTGGTTGAATATATTTTCTTTTTTTCTTTAATCATTTATTGCATGCTTTTTCAGGCATTATGAAATGAAATGTACTAGCAGTAAAGATTTGATTATTAATAAAAGATTTATCACACTAAAATCATGGTGAATATAGGAATTTATACAATAATTTACTTGCTAAGAACCAAAATGTTTTCAATAGCAGTAATTATTCACTATGAGTTTTCTAAAGTACTGGCACTTGCGAAGTTGAATGTCTTTGTTTTTCCATAAAATATCTCAAAAGCATTTTTCCTTAGGGCTAAATGCTTTATCTTTTATGGAACACATCATCTAAATCACATTTCAGATTAGTTGTATATCTTGGGTTCTGTTATGGGTCAAGTTATATTTACTTTATCTTTCATGTCCTCTTATCTTAAAGTTGATTAATGTAAAATATGAAGCATATAGTAATAGCAAACTATGAAAAATATATATCGTGGTGCCTGAGAATTAACACTTTGAGGCCAGATAATCTGTGTTTCCATCCTTATCCACCAAGTGTTAGAATTATGGCATCATGCAGAAGCTCTCTTACCCTAAAATTACATAATTATAAGTATAATTACAAAAACAATGTTATGCAGTTTTATTGAGGATTAAGAGAATAATGCTTTTAAAGCACTTACTACAGGTTTTGGTCACCTTTCCTTGCAAGTCAACCCTGCACTGAAAATATACTTTATAAGTAGTGGTATATTTAAAAACCAAGGGGGTTATCCCATCCTTAATTTGTTAGCAGGGTGATAATTAGTAGAATATCATTAAGAACATCATCTTTTCTCACAAAGGTATAATGATATTATCTCTGAGTCTCTCCACTTTAAGCCTTCACTTTTCTGAACAAATTCTTCTGGTTCTGTGCTCTTTCTTCACATCGCATCGTGGCTGTATCATCTCCTTCCATGTGCAACATGCATTTCTGAAAATCTTTTTTTATCACCAATATTATGGTAGATCTAAGATCACAGATGGTCTCCAGGGTAAAGCATAATAATGAGATTCCATTAGAGTTAAGTATATAAAATATTGTATATCTTTTATTATAATAGCTATGTATTATTAGGTGGGTTTATATAAGTTAAATGTATTTTTAGAGCATAGTCCATGGTATTAGAAACTTAATGAATATCTTCAGGTATTCATGGAGTAACGATGACTGGACCTTCAGAGCCATTCTGAGTCACAGAACTTCCCCGAACACATAGTAGTAGCATTTCATCAACAACACAAAAAAGTTTCTGAAGGAAGAAATAAGACTAAGCCCTGGTTCCTGTTACTTGTCACAGTTTTTCTTCAGATGGTGATTTGGCACATTTCTGGGAAGAGAAAACAACCAAGTAAGGGAGTTAGAAAGAGGGAGAGAATAAACACGGGAGACACATAATTATATTTTTTCTACTTTAAGCATGTAAATGGGAATTAATGCTTCAGGTATGTTAAAGGGCATAAGTATTCAACCATTTAACCTCTTTAAATTTAATAAGCTCTTATACATATATATTCAATTTAAGGTTGATTGTTCTTCCATTTTTACTAAAGATAAGTGGAGCTACTTATCACCTTCTCTAATAGTTATCTCTTATTTTGAAGGTATTTACATGAATTTGGCTTTAATAACTTTATCAGTAGAAGTAATTTTTAATATTAATTATCTAGCTTCCATGACAAAAATGGAATGAAGATTTTAATCACAGGTACAGAAACTATTTATGTTAAAAAACATAAAGAGCAAATGTAATTTCTTTCTTATTTTTTTCTTTCATTTTAATGAGTCACTGTAAGATAATATCCACTGAATGTAAATTAAAAAATGTATGCTATATTGTATCAGTGCTGAAAAGATTTAAGGTAAACTTCAAACAGACATTTGATTCAGATAAATGCTTGAATAAAGAAATATTATATTAATAAGTTACTATAAAAACAATATATTGGTCACAGAAATAATGATTTGACTGATAACAAGCTATCAAATAATTATAGATTCGGAGATAATGCAATCTCATCATTGTGAGGAAAAGTATAAGTTTTTCACTAGTTACTATTTGTTTACAAATGCATGACTCCAATTTATTTGTGGAGTCTTCCTTGGTTTTCAAATATATCACTATTTCTAAGTGGGGATGGCTGGGGAGGGGGGCTAGTGGAGGTGGTGGGGAAATGAAGACAACTATACTTGAACAACAATAAAAAAATGTGAAAAAAAACTATTTTCAAGATAGGGATGACTTGCAAGGGAGATTCATAAATTGTTTTATCCAAGGAAGAGGTTAAAGGCTGAATCCTAGTTATAGGATGAATAGCTTCTAATTTGGAGTGATGATTATTATATTATGGACGTTGATCTTCAGACCATGCATTGTTTTTGAGAAGACCCTGAAAATTAGTGTAGGGGCAAGAAGTGAGTAAGTATCATTTTAAGTAGGCTTGTTTTACAGCGCTATGTAAATTAGGGTTTAGCAATTGACACTACTGCCCACAGAAAGCACTGTGGGTAATCTTCAAAGGGTCACCTAGGTTGATCAAAGTACTGAAAAACTATATGGCTCCTGTTATAGTTAAATCAGCAATTGTTCCACAGGGTGCCATATAGTACCTATATAGACACTGATGAGTGATAACATAGGAATCTAATCCTTTCCATTGCAGAATCAAATACTCAATTTTATTTGGCTGCTAAAGAGAAATGGGATCAGGGATGTATTATTCAGTTTTCTAGAGAAAGATAATTGATGATAAATGATTGATAGAAAGATAGATGATAGATCAGTAGATAGATAGATAGATAGATAGATAGAGCAAAGAATATATGTTATAAGGTATTGGCTCATGTGATTATGGAGGCTGAGCAATCCTAAGATTTCTAATTGGCAAACTGGAGACTCAGGCATGCTGACTGCATAGTCCCAGTCAAAATTCTCAGAGCCAGGAAAATGGATTGTGGAAATTGCAATCTGAGTCCCAGTCTGATGGCAAGAAAAGATACTTGTCTGAGCTCAGAAACAGTCAGAAAGAGTGGATTCATCCTAACTCAGCCTTTATGGTCTACACAGGCTTTCAACAGATTAGACGAGGCCCACCTACATCTGAGAGGGTACTCTGCTTTATTCAGCCTCCTGATTTAAATGTTAACCTCATCCCTAAACACCCTCACATACACATCACAAATAATGTCTAGCCAAGTATCTGGTCACACCCTGACCCTGTCAAGCTGGCACAATTAACAATCACAAGAGATAAGAATTCACGCTGCACCAATGAGAGAGATCATAAAACTGAGGTCTTATTGTTCATTGAACTTGGAGGACTGATACCAGTTTTACTAGCAATGTGAATGATACAGGATATTATCTTCTGTTGGGTGTTTTTTCTTAAGACACTAATTGGAATGACAAGTCTTTCTAGTATACAGTAAATCAGACAAAGATACTGGTGGCTTAAAAATAAACATGTACTAGTCTAATATACACTGGTATTTAACCTTGTTCCAGTAAAGATAATGTTTCTTCTTTGATAGTGTTTATTAGTAGAATTGTAACGGTGTGGAACTGTAACCCCCTCCACAATTCTTTTGGCATTGTTTCTATAAGCGCTGATTCTGAATAATGCTGTTTGTGTATAGTAGCTTGTAGATAAACAGCATGTTTCTGTAAGAATCCTAGGAACGAATTTCATAAGAAACAGACTCTGACCTTCAGCCATCCTAGCTCTGGAAAATTTTCTGACCTTCACATGTAAAACCAGGAAGACAGAAACCAGTATGATGCACACCAGAACTTTGCTTGACCAATTTCGAGATTCTTATCAGAATGGATTGTGCTGGTCTGCACATAGAGAACTTTTCAACTCCCTCCCCTTGATCTCTTTGCTCTACTCCCCGCCCCCCCCCCTCCTTATAAAAACCTCTGCTTGCACTGCGATGTCAAGATTGGATCTGAGACAAGGGTCTCTCATCTTCTCAGATTGCTGACATCTGAATAAACCCCTTTCCTTTTCACCAGTGCCTGCCTCATGAGTTTGGCTTTCAAAGCAGCAGGGTGCTGGATTTGCATTTGCTTAAAGAAATAGAGTACCTGTTATCATTTGTAGCATTGTCATTAAATCATTATTACATGAAAATTATCACACGGTGAATGCTAGTTCAACTTATCTAATTTCTATGACCCTTCCATTCTTTTACAGAAGAAGAGGGAAAAAAACCACTTTGGATTCTGATGAATTACATTAAAAAATAAAATCTCATCAACTGCATTTTACTTATTTTTTAAATATTTTATTTATTTATTTTTAGAGGGGAAGGGAAGGAGAGAGGGTGAGATATATCAATGTATGGTTGCCTCTCATGCATCCCCTGCTGGGAACTGGTTGCAACCCAGGCATGTGCCCTGACTGGGAATCGAACCGCGATCCTTTGGTTCGCAGGCCCTGGCTCAATCCACTGAGCTACACCAGCCAGGGCTGCATTTTAAATCATTGCTTAGGTGAGCTTTTCCTTGGGAAGGTTTTCAAAGGATAACTTTACCCTTCTGTATCAATTATTCCCCAATGAACTGATTTTCTATTAGTTGTATTTATAAAAATGTTCTTCTGGACTCTTGCACAGTTTCTCTTTAATCATTAAAACTATTAAAACCTACCAGAAGGCATTGTTTCAAACATGTTTATAATACTGTTTTAGATATTCAGAAATTATGTAGTTTATCAATTTAGTTCTACCAGAATATTTCATGTAAATATATTACATAAGAGTCTAGGAAATACTCATCAGCTATTAATGCCAGAAGATTATTGTTACCTATCAATATAACTCCCAGGGGTATTATCCAATCACTAAATGCATACATTTAACAGGTATGGAGTGCTTTCCAACATTCATCTTTCTCAATGTTTTATTCAAAATGAACAACATGCCATTTATTTGCTGAATATAAAGTTGGTTTACAGTGATGTCCGCAACGCGGTGCTGTAGGATGTCTCCCCTTTCGGTCTTCCCTTTTTACAAATAAAAATCAGAATCCATCCACGGACAAAGGACCTCTGTGGTAATTGCAGGATCCAGCATAAGCCAAGGGATCTGGAAGTAATACCACCCACCTGCACACTGGGCACTCAGGCCAGTCTCTCTTGGGGGTATGGAACTAACTGAAGCCGACAAACTGTCCCCAAGCCCTCTAGGCAATGGTGTGGGCAGACCTGGGGAATGCTGGCTTGGGTAGAGAGCCATGGATGAGAAAGCCTTTGTTATTGAAAGTCCAGCCTGCCTGAGGAGAGATTCCAGCACTCTGTTTGCAATAACAACAACAAACATAGTACAAATTTAAAATCTGAAAGCATTAAAGAGTGTAAGACCAACTTGGTCGGTGCCTAACTAGCTGGCGGAACTTCTGCACGGGAGAGGAAGAGCAGTCAGCAGCTGCCTGGCTACCCCATTTGTATCAGATGCTGCAGATGCTGTGGGGAAGAAATGTGTTTGTCCCCAAAACACCCAGATTACAGAGGAAGGACCTCTACCTCCATGACTCAGGGGAGGAAGCATGTTTGGAAAGAGACAGATAAGAACATCCAAGGGCATTAAAAAAATGCAGTTCTTGCTAACTCTGTTCAGGACTCCAGCAGGAAACCTGCCCACAGGCCACTTGGAGAACATCATGAAATACCCCCTCCCAGTTGTCCTGTGGGCACCCCTAACACCCCAGGTGCTAAGTCCACACCACTCCCCACGCTGTGACCAACTCTTTGTGTGCCCCACTCCCCGGTGTAAGGGTGAGAGAGAATGCTGGTAAACAAAATGTGCTCAGAAATTCATGCCAAGGACTGTGAGCAAGGATAAAACCACAAACTTGACTGTGGCGCTGTCTTCTGGAAAAACACGAGGTTTCCTGCAGCCAGCCTGGTGAGTTGCAACCAGAGAAAATATACAAGTTTAAGAATTCAGCTGCAGAGATAGCAAAAAGGCTGGAACATGTACATTTATGAACTATAGAAATGACTCTTGAAAGTATAGTCTTGGAGCAGGTATGTTTAAACAAGGTTACAGAAAGTCCCAAAATGTAAACAGGACCACCAACAAAAAAAAACCCTCCAATCCATTAATAATTACAAAAAAATTTGAGATGTCTAATACCTCAAAATGCAAAAGCAGCAACACAACACTCCAAGGAAGATGAAGAATCAAAGGGACCTGTCATCACCAAAAGATAACAACCTGCAGTAATCCAACTCAAAAACACAGCAACTGGTGATTTACCTGACAAAGGGCTCAGAGTAATTGTGTCAGGGAACCTAAATAAATAGCAACAGAAAGAAACACAGAAAGACAATATAATAAAATCACAAAACAATAGACAAAATGAAAAATTTAATGGATAGAAGTTATCAAAACGAAACAAACAGAAATTCTGGAGTTGAATAATTCAATAAACAAAGTAAAATGTAATAGATAGCACCTACAATAGAATAAACATATTAAATAAGGTACCTTTAAATAAAAACGCACATAAAATAAGGTTACGCATTGATCAGTCAATGAAAATGTAACCCGAGGCTCACAAGAATCTAGCCCTGTATTCCCCTAGCAAGGTAATAGTCTTGATTCCCCCAGGAGCAGTGATTCAGTATTTGTTAATTATTTGTGGTAAATTTCTAGAATATTACTACCATGGATATTGAAAAGCAGCTATATTTATACGAAACTATGAACACCATGTTTCTGTGAGAATATACAGCCAAGTAAGATTAGGAAGGATAAATGTTCACTGCTTGGAGCCGAGTTTGAAGTTTTTAGGTTGGTTTAAATAGCTATGGGTTATAAAATATAAGATATCTGGGCAGTTAACTGATACCCACTCACCTTTTATATTCTAATTTCTCATATGCATATTTTTGAAAAATTAACTTTAGAGAGCAAGGAAGGAGGGGAGAGAGAGCGAGACATGGAGACAAGGGACTAAACCCACAACCTTAGTGTATTGGGACAAAGCTCAAACCAACTGAGCTACCAGTCCAGGGCCTCTACGGCAGCTCTTTAAAATGAGGATTTTCTTGCACTGACTTTCTTTAACTCTTACATTTGCTTTATCTATGCATTTTCTGTATTCCCCCATAGCTGAATAAAATCATTTGTCAAAGAACACATGAACTGAATAACTAAGTCATACCCTCAGGCAGCTGCCCAATCTGATAACCATCCCATGCATAAAATGCCCTTCAGAAAACCAAATTTATATGTGTGAGACTTGTTGAAATGTTGAAGGACACAGACCATGGCCATCTGCATGGCGGATGTGTCCTGAAAGCTGTGAATGATGTACAGGGCCATGCATTGTAATAAACTGCCTGAATGTCATGGGAAGATTTCAACCTCCACATAACCCAAAATGCACAGAGCCCAGTGTGCCATGTCACCCGTAATGAGAATAGGTAAGGGTAATGTGTGTGTGTTTATAGTTAGGTAATACATGTGGTAAATACAGATGTTCATTTATATATACATATATGCATATTTCTGTTGGGTCTACGTAAGGAAAATTAATGAAATAGGATTCTGAAATCAACTAGTTTTTAAAACCATTTTGTGTATTCCAATTCTATTTTGCATCTGTGCATGTAGTATAGGCTGTTTTGTCAGAGCCCTTTTCAAATCTCTAGACTTTTCATATTAATACAAGATGCCTTATCTTCTTTTTTCCATAGGTATTTATATTATATTAGTTTCAAATATTCCAAACCCTAGCTCAGACCTGAATGGGCCCACCATTTAAGAGGTACATTATGGATGTATTGTTATAGACTAATTATGAACCCATTTTAATTTTGATCTAACCCATGACACAGTTATTTTCTTTAGCAAAAAAGAAAGATCTCTAATGAAAAATCTGAGTCTGTATTATTAGATATCTGGAAACAAATTGGCGCCATTCAGTTTTAAAATGAAATAACTTGAAAATCAAGTCATAGCTATATACAAATGATAGAATTTTCACAAAAGAGAACAATATTATTTGGGACAGATGTTACCTTAAAATATATATAAATGTTGCCTTGGAAGCCCCTTAGTTAATAACATCTCCATTTAACCCATCCCCCAATGGTCTTTCAGTGTTGTATGTGCTATCAGCTCTCTCCTCTCACTCCATTCTCTGTAAGCCAAACAAAAAGAGGTCCATGTTCAAAAACGGTGTAGGGAAATGCTAAGTCAGGGATGGTTTAGGAGAAACTGATACATGTGTAAGTGAAATGTAGCTAGAGCTTGAGGACCGGATACTTGAGCTGTAAGAACACATTGTCCAAAGACCTACAGCTAAGACCAAACAACAGTAATTCTATAGCCAAGATCAATAAGAAATAAAAAGTCAAACATCAAATCCTGGTAGCATATGCACCATTAAATTTTGTTGTTATTGTTTTAATCCAAATGAAAATATGTGACCATCTTGCCAACTCTTGTCACAGGATGGCTTTCTACTCAACTACTTGTATGGGCTCTGAAGAAACTCCCGGCTTGCTTTCTCCTCTGGTAGATGGGGCATCCGTTGTCTTCAGCTCTCTTACTTAAGCTTGCCACTTGTGTGTAATTACCCAACTGGATTTCATTGATCTCTCTGAAGTGGTTTTTCATTTTAAAATAAAGTAATTCACTCTCACATGCAATATAAATTATAGGTTATGGGTAACTCAATACATCGGGTTTTTTTTTAAAGGAGGAACAACATATACATTTTCTCTGCAGGAGCTAAGATGCTAATGGTCATAAATTGGTCCAAATATGTTTCAGACTGAATCTGGGCCTTCTACTTCTCTAACCCAAAGTGAGAAACATGATGTTGGAAATTTCAGACTTTATAAGAGCTTTTCTGTAAGGTTTGCAAGTGTTATCTTGAATCACTTCAGGTCTGTGGTTGTGGGCAGCTGCCCACTCTCTTCCTTTGTGCAGTAAAAGGCTGGTTTTGTGCTGGAACAGTTTTGGTGTGTTGCTATTGAAATGAGAATTCATGGTTTTTCTTTTATTTTCCTTTCAGCTCACCCCAGTTGGCACCACGATATTTACGGGATTTTCGGGAGACAATGGAGCTACAGATATAGATGATGGCCCAAATGGACAGATAGAATATGTTATTCAATATAATCCAGATGACCCAGTAAGTAAATATCTACTTGCAATGAAACTTCTCAGTGAGGAATAAAATCAAGGCATACTTTACCTAGTATTTATTGTATTAGTCTAGTACTCAGCTCCTGGAATCACACTAATAATAATAGTATAATTAAAAGTTATCTCAAAATTGCATTATTTTTTAACATTTTATTTATTTATTTATCTTTAGAGGGGAAGGAGAGAGGGAGAGAAATATCAATGTATGTTTGCCTTTTGTGCGTCCCCTGCTGGTAGTTAGCCTGCAAGGAACCGGCCTGCAACCCAGGCATGTGCCCTGACTGGGAATTGAACCACGATCCTCTGGTTCGCAGGCCTGCGCTCAATCCACTGAGCTACACCAGCCAGGGCTCAAAACTGCATTCTTTTAAATGTGTGATATACATAGAACAGGTAATTTTTTACGGTATTCGTAGGTAAGAGTTTAAAATGCATTTTAGGTATAATGTGTAATTTTTACTAAATTTTCATTATGTTTGTGGACTCCTAAGCATTCTAAGTAAATCATTGGGCATAACCAATGTAATTCATTTGCTTTATGAAATGTAGAAATTATCACCACTGTTGCCACTCCCCCACCAGTGACACCTAAGGTAGAGAAAAGGACAAAGCCTCCAGGTAGGGGTTCTTTAGAGTGTTAAATTATGCTTCCAGTGATATATCATATTTAACACAGATAAAATCAGAGTTGTTTTGTTGAAGCCAAAGCCGGAAGTCCTCCCTGCCATCTTTTCTTCCTCTTTTCCCAAGACAGCTGCTTAGAATATCATGAGCTCCCCAAGGCATAGTTGTAAAATCACTTCTTAAGTGAGTTTTGTAAATGAATGCTTCTCCTTTCTGTTACTTAGGAATATAAAAAGTAGTAAGAAAATACTATGTCTTTATTTTTAAATCATGTATTTCTTATATGATCTTTAAACAACCAAACAGAAATTACTATGGTTATGTTATAGAGACTAAGAATTCAAAATAAGATCTACCTCATAAATTTATTGTGAAAATTAAGTGAAGTGTAAATAAATTTTCTCATTTTATTCTCACAGATCAATTGGTTATTAGTAATATCTCTGTCGCATAGGAGAGAAAACAGGCTCCTAGACAAGAGCTGCCTGGTATCATGCAGCCACTTCCCAGCTAGGAAGTCGGAACTCTGATTTCAGAGCAGCATGCGTTCCACTCTTTCTCTGTTGCTTTTTTTTAAAGATTTTATTTATTTATTTATTTTAGAGGGGAAGGAGAGAGGGAGAGAAACATCAATGTATGGTTGACTTTTGTGCATCCCCTGCTGGTAGTTAGCCTGCAAGGAACTGGTTTGCAGCCCAGACATGTGCCCTGACTGGGAATCGAACCGCGATCGTCTGGTTCGCAGGCCCGCGCTCAATCCACTGAGCTACGCCAGCCAGGGCCTTCTGTTACATTTTTATAAAATAGTTGTGTCAAAATTTTCCACAGAAAATGGATAAATAATTAAAAAAACACTTCTCCTCCAAAAAAAATATATGTCTCTACATGTTTGTAGTCAAAGGCAATGGCCCCAAGAGATGGGGAATTAATGAGAAAGGGACAGAGAAGGACAATAAGGAAGAACATGAAATGCAAAGGAAAAGATCAAAGAAACAGCCTAGAATCAAAGGTGTGAGAAAGAGGTTTTCTTTAAAAGTAGACACAGCTGACTGTACATTCTATGACCAACCCATTGATTTTCTTTACTATTCATGTTTTTTTTTAAGAATGAATTATGTGTGTGTGGCCATGCTCCTAGCTTACACTTTATGAAGGTCATTTCCTAATCCTTACTCCTTAAACTGTAAAAATGAAACCTTCCAGCCAAATACAGAATGGCCAAACCATATAGATTAGGGAAACATTTATTACATTGCATTCAGAAAACTGTTCAAGGTTTAGATATAGTATGAGACAAAATTTATTACTTAAAAAGAGAAGCTATCTCTTTGACATTTTGCGAGGCTGAAAGTCCTTGTTGACTGCATAGTAATTCCTTGTGAATGGTTTTCCCTTTCATAGGTTTATGGGCTCCACATCAAATACATTATATACCTTTTAGTGCCTGCAGATTGGATAAGCCAATCAGCCACATGCAGTTTCCAAATTATGAAAATAAAAACAAAAATGTACTTTAGCAAGCTAGCGCTATGGTGGAATAGAGAAAGACATTCTCTGGGCATGGTTCTAATTTAATGAGACAAAATAAGATATCATGGCAGCATTTAATGTAGGGTCTATTAGAGGAGAAATCATTAACCAAGGCACATCCTTACAGGGAGAATTTGTCTTTAGTCATCATAGAAACTTAGTGTAAACCTCGGTACCAGTNTCAGCTCCTGGAATCACACTAGTAATAATAGTATAATTAAAAGTTATCTCAAAATTGCATTCTTTTTTTAACATTTTATTTATTTATTTATCTTTAGAGGGGAAGGAGAAAGGGAGAGAAATATCAATGTATGGTTGCCTCTCATGAGTCCCCTGCTGGGAACTGGCCTGCAACCCAGGCATGTGCCCTGACTGGGAATCGAACCACGATCCTCTGGTTCGCAGGCCCTGGCTCAATCCACTGAGCTACACCAGCCAGGGCTCAAAATTGCATTCTTTTAAATGTGTGATATACATAGAACAGGTAATTTTTTATGGTATTCGTAGGTAAGAGTTTAAAATGCATTTTAGGTATAATGTGTAATTTTTGCTAAATTTTCATTATATTTGTGGACTCCTAAGCATTCTAAGTAAATCATTGGGCATAACCAATGTAATTCATTTGCTTTATGAAATGTAGAAATTATCAGCACTGTTGCCACTCCCCCACCAGTGACACCTAAGGTAGAGAAAAGGACAAAGCCTCCAGGTAGGGGTTCTTTAGAGTGTTAAATTATGCTTCCAGTGATATATCATATTTAACACAGATAAAATCAGAGTTGTTTTGTTGAAGCCAAAGCTGGAAGTCCTCCCTGCCATCTTTTCTTCCTCTTTTCCCAAGACAGCTGCTCAGAACATCATGAGCTCCCCAAGGCATAGTTGTAAAATCACTTCTTAAGCCAGTTTTCTAAATGAATGCTTCTCCTTTCTGTTACTTAGGAATATAAAAAGTAGTAAGAAAATACTATGTCTTTATTTTTAAATCATGTATTTCTTATATGAACTTTAAACAACCAAACAGAAATTACTATGGTTATGTTATAGAGACTAAGAATTCAAAATAAGATCTACCTCAAATAAATTCATTGTGAAAATTAAGTGAAGTGTAAATAAATTTTCTCATTTTATTCCCACAAATCAATTGGTTATTAGTAGTATCTCTATCGCATAGGAGAGAAAACAGGCTCCTAGGCAGCTTGCCTGGTATCACGCAGCCACTTCCCAGCTAGGAAGTCGGAACTCTGATTTCAGAGCAGCATGCGTTCCACTCTTTCTCTGTTACATTTTTTTTAAAGATTTTATTTATTTTTAGAGGGGAAGGAGAGAGGGAGAGAAACATCAATGTATGGTTGCCTTTTGTGCATCCCCTGCTGGTAGTTAGCCTGCAAGGAACTGGTTTGCAGCCCAGACATGTGCCCTGACTGGGAATCGAACCGCGATCGTCTGGTTCGCAGGCCCGCGCTCAATCCACTGAGCTACGCCAGCCAGGGCCTTCTGTTACATTTTTATAAAATAGTTGTGTTAAAATTTTCCACAGAAAATGGAGAAATAATTTAAAAAAACACTTCTCCTCCAAAAAAATATATGTCTCTACATGTTTGTAGTCAAAGGCAATGGCCCCAAGAGATGAGGAAGTAATGAGAAAGGGACAGAGAAGGACAATAAGGAAGAACATGAAATGCAAAGGAAAAGATCAAAGAAACAGCCTAGAATCAAAGGTGTGAGAAACAGGTTTTCTTTAAAAATAGACACAGCTGACTGCACATTCTATGACCAACCCATTGATTTTCTTTACTATTCATGGTTTTTTTTTAAGAATGAATTATGTGTGTGTGCCATGCTCCTAGCTTACACTTTATGAAGGTCATTTCCTAATCCTTACTCCTTAAACTGTAAAAATGAAACCTTCCAGCCAAATACAGAATGGCCAAACCATATAGATTAGGGAAACATTTATTACATTGCATTCAGAAAACTGTTCAAGGTTTAGATATAGTATGAGACAAAATTTATTACTTAAAAAGAGAAGCTATCTCTTTGACATTTTGCGAGGCTGAAAGTCCTTGTTGACTGCATAGTAATTCCTTGTGAATGGTTTTCCCTTTCATAGGTTTATGGGCTCCACATCAAATACATTATATACCTTTTAGTGCCTGCAGATTGGATAAGCCAATCAGCCACATGCAGTTTCCAAATTATGAAAATAAAAACAAAAATGTACTTTAGCAAGCTAGCGCTATGGTGGAATAGAGAAAGACATTCTCTGGGCATGGTTCTAATTTAATGAGACAAAATAAGATATCATGGCAGCATTTAATGTAGGGTCTATTAGAGGAGAAATCATTAACCAAGGCACATCCTTACAGGGAGAATTTGTCTTTAGTCATCATAGAAACTTAGTGTAAACCTCGGTACCAGTTTTTTTTCTCTTGTTAAGATCTATGAGAGAGAAATAACTGATGGTTTTAATATTCTGCCACTGTTCAATTCTGCCATTGTCTATATTGATAGCAATATAATATTCTCCTACTAATTTATTAATGTCAAAAATTATAATACTACAAGCATATTTTACCTGCAAATATGGCCACGTCTGGCTTTTGCAATCACAATTATAATTTCTTTCAAATTAATTTTATACTGTAGGGTAAGTTGTAAAAAGTGTAGATTGCTCTATTACTTGAAACAATTTCTGTTATGTTATTCATTAGCAGAAATCACAAATTAGTGACCTGGATTGGACTTCAATCACAAACATTGTGTTTGGCCACAAGTTATTTTAAATATTTTTTTAGCCAATTTCACATCCATATGTTGGTTTTTCTTCTCTCTTAAATAAAAATATGACAGCACCAGTCCTGATTTCCAACAAGACAACCATCAGCTCGAGTTGAACTGCCCCACGCTCAAGAGGAATGAATCCTACTGCTCAGACGATAAGTGTACAGCTGTTTGTAGCCCAAGGCGCTTCACTGATTTACAGAATCTGCTTTATCCTTGTAGAAATTTGCAAACATCGCTTCTGCCTTACAGTGATACATCGTCTTTTGAGTCAGTTCTTCCCATCAGTTTGAGCATTGGCCTTCAGTGTTTCTCATAAGAGAAGTCAATAGAAATTTGAATCATGTTTCCCAGTATGTAATGTGTCACTTTTCTCTAGCTGTTTTCAAGATTTTCTTTTAATCTTGACCATTTGGCACCTTAACTGTGGAATGTGAAAAAATATTATTTTTTGTAAGTATCTATTTTGGGGTGGATTATTGAACTTCTCCAATCTCTAAATTTCTTTTTCACCAGTGTAAGAAATCATCAATCATCGTTTGTTTAATATTTTCATGCCTATGTCTTTGATCCTTTTTCCTCTGAGACTCCAACTACAAGAATGGTAGGAATTTAAATATTGTTCCACAGATACAGGCTCTGTTCAAATATTCTCACTATATTTTAATGACTTATCTGTAACTATTTTCTTTTGATCTGTGCTCAAGGTTATAGTCTTCTCTGTCATCTGCATTCTATTCTTAAACCTATTCAGTGGTACTTTTTTTAACTTCAGAGAGTATAATCATGTCTTCATTTTCCACATTTTTACAGTTTGTATTTCTTGGCTGTGATTTATTTTTACATCTCTTAGCACAGGTATAGTTATGTACAGCTGATTTAAAATCCTTGTCTGCTTGTTCTAACGTTGGTCTTCCTTGATTACTTTCCCCTTTTGAAAAGAGACCGCATTTCCTGACTCATCATATATCAAGTTGTTTTGGACTCTATCCTGGACATTGTAAATGTTACATTGTGGAGAGATTCTTGATTTCATTTTATTCTGCTGAGAAGATTTTTTCTTTGCTTTATCTTCACAGAAAACTTAATTTGATTTAAACTGAAAACTCTCTTCGGTGAAGCTCAAATCTCAATTCAGTACATATTTTCTCTTAGATTATTTGTTTGTCATCTGTTCCATGCAGATGTAGCTTAAAGATCAACTAAAGATTTGGAGATACATTTTTATTTTTGTTTTTCATTTTTTATTGAATTTATTGGGGTGACATTGTTTAATAAAATTATACAGGTTTCAGGTGAATAATTCTATAATACAGTATCTGTATATTGTATAGTGCGTTACTCACCCAAGGTCTCTCCTTCCATCCCCATTTATCTCCTTTTTAACCCTCTTCTACCTTCCCCTCCCCCACAGTCTCTCTCCCTTTGGTAATCACCCTACTGTTGTCTGTCTCTATGAGGTTTTCTTTTTAGCTTAATCTCATCACCTTTATCACAGCCCTGAAAATACCCAACCCCAACAGCTGTCAGTCTGTTTTCTGTATCTATGAGTCTGTTTCTATTGTGTTTATATTTTTAGCTCATTAGATTCCATATATAAGTGAAATTACATGGTATTTGTCTTTTTCTGACTAGTTTATTTCACTTAGCATAATACTATCCATGTCCATCCATGCTGCTGCAAAAGGTAAGAGTTCCTTCCTTTTTCTGGATGAGTAGTATTTCATTCTGCAAATGTCCCATAGTTGTTTTATCCGCTCACCTACCAGTGGGAACTTGGACTGCTTCCACATCTTGACTATTGCAAATAAGGCTGCAATGAACACAGGAGTTCATATATTCTTTCAAATCAGTGTTTTGGGTTTCTTGTGATATATTCCTAAAAGGTGAATCACTGATCATAAAGAAGTTAGAGTTTTAATTTTTTGAGAAAATCCCATACTGTTTTCCATAGTGGTTGCACCTGTCTGAATTCCTACCAACAGGGCAGGTGGGTTTTCTTTTCTCCATTCTTCACCAACACTTGTTGCTTATTGATTCATTGCTGATAGTCATTCTGACAAATGTGAGGTGATATCTCATTGCGATTTTAATTTGCATTCCTCTGATGATTAGCAACTTTGAGAATCTTTTCATATGTCTATTGGCCATCTGTATGTCCTCTTTGGAGAGGTCTTTATTCAGATCATTTGCACACTTATAATTGTATTTGTATGTGTGTGTGTTGAGTTGTATAAGTTTTTGGTAAATTTGGATATTAATAGCTTGTCAGATGTATCATTGCTGAGTGTAATATTCACCTACTCCACCACCATCTTGAATCTCAGATTTGGACATAGTTTATAAGAGCAATTTTGTTCTCTTCTTTCTGGCTCTCTCTTTCCCAATATTTCCACCTCACTCTCTATCAGTTTTAGTTGTACGGAAAATCTTTCTTTACCAACTTCCTTCAGGACAGAAAGACTTCAGTATTTCTATCAGAGTTGTAACTGTTTCCTTAAAGTACTAAATTGAGGATTCCCTTAGGCTAACTACCATCAAACAGGAAAAGCATACATATTGTCTCTTCTTTCAAGTGTCTATCTCCTTCTGAGTGCCTGCTTTGCTTATCTCTTCAGGAATATCAAGTATTTTTTGTCAATTTGCCTTTTGTATTTTGTCTATAGTTTACAGGTGTCATTAATGGAAAGACTGAGTTGAAATACGAGTTAATCAGCTACACAGAAGCAGAACAATGAATTCCAAACAAATTCCTTTCTTCAATATATCTTTAGAAAACTAGTATTTTTACTCATTTTTGCTTCTAAATTATCCTGACTTTTCTAAAAATTGAGCAATAGCATCAATGATGGAAATATTTCCAAGTTTTAACAACAACAAAAGAGAATATACATTTATTTCATCAAAGATTATGTAGCTACAATGATAAACTGTCAGCTAATTTGCCCTCAGCACTAGTCTATAACCAGAAGCACTGACATTTCAAATCTACCTAAGGCTGTTTTCTGTATTAAAAAGGGAGAAATTGGAGAAAGCATTGAGAAAGTCAGAAACTTGGATTGTCTATTCATAAGTCTTTTCAATATGAGAACGCATGTGAAGATACCATCTCATGTGTTTCTCAATACCAGGGAAATATAAAATGTAGTGCCACTTTAAATTATTCAGTTGAAGACTCAGAAGATGTAGTAATTATCCATTACCATTACTACATGTCACCACCAATCCTTTAGATATGTTTTAGGGAATAGCGCAATGTATTAGTTATCTATTTTTTAAATATGTGCTTATGGACTTTCAGAGAGAGAGGAATGGAAAAAAGAGAGAGAGGGGGAAAGATGAGCATGGATCAGGTGCCTCCTGTATGTACTGCACCTGGGGACTGATCATGCAACGTAGGTAGGCGCCCTGACCAGGAATAGAATCCATGACTTTTTGGTGTATGGGATGATGCTCCAACCAGTTGAGCCACACCAGCCAGGGCTAGTTGTCTATTTCTACAGACAAGCTATCACAAACTTACTAGCATGAAACAACACACACTCGTGTTCACAGTTTCTGTGCCTTACACTGTGGGCATAGCTTGCCTGGCCCTCTGCTTGGTCTCTCCCAAGGTTGTAATGTAAGAGATGGCCAGATTAGTTCTCCTAGGGAGGCTTCATCAAAGAAGAATTTCCTTGCAAGTAAATTCAGATTTCTGTCAGAATGATTTTCTTTGTGGTTGCAGGACAGAGGGCTTAGGCTTCTTGCTATCTGTTGGCCGGAGGCTGCTCGCCGCTCTTGCAGATGACTCTTAGTTCCTTGACTGCTTCTTTCATCAAAGCTGCAAGGAGAGTACTCAGAGCTAGTCTGTTTACAGGATGGGGCCTTATGTAACATGAGGCAATCATAAGAGTGACAGTTTAGCACCTACAATATGCTCTTGGTCAGAAGAAAGTCAGAGGTCCTGCCCACAGTCAAGGGGAAGGGATTACAAAACTGCAACGCTGCTTGTCATAAGTAGGGATAGAGGGGGCTCCCTTAAGAATCTGTCTGTCATTCCTAATCTAATCTTCAGCAAGATTATCATAATTGTTGAATGTCATGTAAACAGATCTACCTTGAAAAAGTATTTTTAAAAATTTAAATACATTTACAAAACAGAGAGGGAATGAAGTTTTATTCTGAACTTAATAGAAGCTAAACTGAAGATGTCATTTGAATTATTATTTTACACACATATATATGTGTGTATATGTGTGTATGTATATACATACAGATACATATAGATACAGATACAGATACAGATATAGATATATAGATGTGAGTCAACAATTATGGTAAGAGAAGTGGAATGAGAAAAAAGTCAACATTTTTACTATTCCACATTATAGAATTTCAATTATGGCCAAAATTTAGAACTCTTCAGCAAAACAAAGCACTTTTATTTAATCTAGGAACAACATCAAAATAATTAAAATTGACTTTTTATTTTCTTTATCATCCTTTTTATTTATTTTTATCTAAAATAAAGAAGGAACAAGTTTGGAGATAAGGAACTTCTGAACTGGTTTGGCGACATTGCAAGCAAAAGCATTCATGCTGTTTCCAAAAAGTTCTCATTCTTCCTCTCTTTGGAGACATGCCAGATTGTTTTGTTTTGTTTTCATGGGAGAAATTGCTTTCTTTGACTAATGAAATGTGAGCTCAAAGAATGAAGTGCGATTCCCCATTTCCCCTCCCACTGCTGCAGTGATTGGAGAAGAGCATGTGGAGGTGAAACATATACTAGCGGAGTCTCTGGGCGGGGCATCAGCAGAACCTCCGTGCTGAGATGTGTTAGTACAGATCTGTAGAGTGAGAAGTAAAAATTTCTTCTTGAAGCCATTATTTGGGAGTTTTGTTTCTATATCATGATCTATAATCTCTTAACAGATATATTCATACAAAATAACTGTAAATGCCTCATCATTAGAGTTTTCTAGACAGCAAACTATGAGGATTTGTACTATGCTCATCATAGTTATTGTGAAATACTAGTTTTTGTGCCTTCATGGTAATATAAAGCAAGGCTATCCATAATATGTTGAAGTAATTACATTTTTAAAATTAAATATAAGAGAAGAAAAACTTTTTAATACAGGTCAGAATTTGTCACTTCACGCTCTGCAGAAGTTTTTATTTTGGGGAGTTTATTTTACATGGAACAAATCAATTACAATGTGTATCATTCTGATGTTTTAAATTTTATTGTTAAGTCATATTAATAAACTATTCATACAATAGATCATCTCATCACTTTCCTTATCTATTTTTTTAAATGTCAGAATGATGGGATGTTTATTAAACATTTCAAGTATTTGGGCCTACGGGGTTAAAGAGGGAACTAATAACAAATTCCTTAAAGCAGTCCCCAGCAGACTAAAGAAGCTGCACAGTGTACTTATTATTAACTGCACTTGCCACTCAGAAAAATTTGAGGACATTTGAACAGCACACATAGGTAGCTTCTTTCTTGGAGGTATTAGAATGTTGTTTTAGTGTATGGCAATATTTTTTAGCAGATCCTAAGCAGATTGTTTTTCTTTTGTTATATGCTTGATTCCTTATAGCTTTGAGAGTATTGACAAAAAAATGATCCATACTTTTTTGTAATGTGTTAGCATTTCCTGTCAGGAATTTAAAACCACAGTTTAATATTAAAAGTTTTACAAATTATCATCTTGAAGCAGTTTTTCATATAAATCAAAGTCCAAATTTCAGATATTATTAAAATCTTTTGGGATAAGTAACATGCTATTGATTACTTTTAGGTAGATTGCTATTTTACAATTTAATAATGTTTTAACAGGTTGCATTATGTCCTGACAGTCTAATGGCCCAGTAAATTCATGACCAAATAAAATAATGACCCAACTATTCCTAATTTACAATGAAAACTCTTTTCATTGCAAGTCTCTAAGATATTAACTTTAGATCATGCATGCCTCTTAAGCCAACTAAAAACTTCTAAATGCAATTTCCTAGGGAATTGCTTAGAATTAAGTGGACTGAACTGCACTGCAACCTCTAAGGAGTGCATGTGTGTGTAGGAGGGAGAGACCATGTGCTCTTTTTACCCACTCACTTTGCACTTAAGATAAATGGGTTGGGGGAGTAACCCAACCAATCCCAACCAAGCTATAGGTGGATCAGCAGCTAAAGGCATGGTGGCATGATTTAATCAGGGACAAGCTTAAGGCTGACAACAGACTGACCAGAACACAGGGTTTGTGCTATTTCCAGGAACTGAAAAATAAAGGCACAGTAACATTAATGTGGACAACTGGAGAAAACCTTGTAGGGGGAAGGGAAAGAAAAGTGGTGATAGAGGAGAGGAAGGTGGGGGAAAGTTGGGAGGGGAAAGAGAGAGAAAGAAAGAGATTAACTTCAAAATGATGGAGAAAAACAATAAGAAATTACAGCCTTTGAGAGATAGAGAAGTCTTCCTTGCTATCTAAATTCCTCCAATTCCCACCGTCAACAGTTACAGATGTGGTGAGGTATAGTCTCACCTTGGTTCTGTCCTGTCCTTAGATCACTAGCAGCTAACACCAAGCCAACTAATTAAACCAACATGTCTAGCTCTAAATTAAAGAAGAAATAAAATAGAACAGTCCACTATAATACAAAGGCATTCTATATCTAATAATTCATAAGCAACATAGATTATAAAATTGATACTTTCCCTGTTTCTGGCCACACAAGTATGTATAAAACAGCAAAATGAAAATCTCAGAAATCTATAAAATGTGGACTTAGCTAATAAGAATTAAGTTTAATTAAAAAAGCTCTTAAAAAGAAAATTTCTAATTACTAATTATATTGTTTGAAATAAATCTACACATGCTCATCAGAAATTTTCAACTAAAACAAGATAAACACCCATTAAGTTCCTTTGCTAGAAACATAAATATGAGAACATCCAGGCCATTGATTGATATTCTTGAAAAATCCATAAGGAAAAACAGAAAATGCATAAATAATAACTAATTAGAAAAAATAAAGTAATATCAGATCAAAAATGTAACACTAACTTGGGTGACAAAGAAGCTTTTACAAGTAGGATGTAAAAGATTTTTTACCTAGAGAGCTAAGAGATAAAATATTTAGGCAGAAGATAAGTAAGAGCAAATGCCAGATGGGAAGAGTCATGGCCAACGTGGAAAATGAAAGGGACTAGAGGATGAGGAAACATAGATAAGAGACCATCATGTATCAAAGTAATTTTAGTTCTAAGTCATAGAAAACTAAATTAAAAGGGGCCTAGCCAACAAGGTCATTTATTATCTTCTATAATAGGTTGTTCAGCATTTGTTCAGCATTTGTTCAGCAATAGAGAGACAATATATCCAGGCTATTTCTATTTTTTTGCACTGTCATCCTTAGTATATTATTTACTCCTACATTAATTCTATCAATAGCCCCAAATGGCTGCTGAACTTCCAAATTTTCTATCTGTATACCAGCATTTATGGGCAGAAAATGGAGCTTTCTCCCCTTCTTTCTCTCTTTTTACTATTAAGAAAAATTTGCCAAGTTACCTAGAATTATGCCTCATGTACATTTCCAAAACAAATCACTGGTAAGTAGAGTGGCATTACAATGGGTGGATTAGATTAATCGAGACTCATTCCAGCCCTGGCTGGTGTAGCTCAGTGGATTGAGTGCGGGCATCCGAACCACACGATCGTGGTTCGATTCCCAGTCAGGGCACGTGCCTCGGTTGCAGGCCAGTTCCTGGCAGGGGACTCACGAGAAGCAACTATACATTGATATTTCTCTCCTTCTCTCTTTCTCTTCCTCTCTAAACATAAATAAATAAAATCTTAAAAACAAAAGAATCATTCCAGTTAGGCACATAGCCTCCCCCAAAACTCAAAGCCACCAGTTATCTGAATTCATTTGGAGTTCTGAGTCCAGGGATGAGGTGTCTTTTTTGTAAGCAATTGACAGTATTTCATTATCTTCCATGTGAATACTAAAAATTATATATATATATATAAATTATATATATTATATATACAGATATATAGTATGTATGTATACACATGCCACACATATATGTACATATATATGAACATATGTAAATAATTATACTAACACATTGAGTTGTGTTTCACAGTATAAATGGAAATTATTAACTAAAGTTTCCCCATAATTAACTCATTTATATTAANGTAAGCAATTGACAGTATTTCATTATCTTCCATGTGAATACTAAAAATTATATATATATAAATTATATATATATTATATATGCAGATATATAGTATGTATGTATACACATGCCACACATATATGTACATATATATGAACATATGTAAATAATTATACTAACACATTGAGTTGTGTTTCACAGTATAAATGGAAATTATTAACTAAAGTTTCCCCATAATTAACTCATTTATATTAAATTAGTTTCTACACTCCCCTTGAAAAACTGGGAGTCACACTCATATAGATACAAGCAGCAATGTTTAAATAGGCAAATATTGAGAGAAAACATCAAATGCCTTTTTGTAAACTGTAAATATTATTCATGATACATTTTCTGTATTTGTATTTAAAAGTATTATTTTTAAAAAAATTTAAAGATTTTATTTATTTATCTTTAGAGGATAAGGGAAGGAGAGAGGGAGAGAAGCATCAATGTATGGCTGCCTCTCGTGGGTCCCCTGCTGGGAACTGGCCTGCAACCCACGCATGTGCCCTAACTGGGAGTCAAACCACAATCCTCTGGTTTGCAGGCCCGCACTCAATCTGCTGAGATACACCAGCCAGGTGTATCAATAATACTTTTTAGCGGGCTAAAAGTATTATTTTTTAAGTGGCTATATCCAAGAAAGATCTGCAGGATTATTTACATTACTGTGGAATAAATTATTTTAAAGTACACATTATCAAATGTGTACTCTGTGTGTGACTGCGTAGTGGAAAGAGAGGAGGTTAGAAAGAGAGGGGGAAAAGACGTAAGAGGGAGAGATCACATCTATAGATATTGAAGGTTAATTTGCCCACGATTCCTTGAATAAGCTTGAGGTGGGAGATTTGAGTCGGCTGTTTTCTAATTAAATCTCATTTCCTAAGTGACTCTCCTTGTGTCAGTTGAGGGTGTATACTTGCATACATTCACACTTGTGTCCTTCCCTTGCTCTTCTCCTACTTTTCTCCTCCTTCTTCCCTTCTCCCTCTTCTTCTCTCTCCCCCTTCTTTCTCTCCAGATTCTCCTTTACTTCCTCTTCTGCTGAAACAATCAGATGTAGATCCAAGCTAAGTATTTCACCTGGTGTCCACAACCACATGCACAATCACAACTATGCAACTCAACTAAACAGAAATTTTCTAATGCTGGAAGTAAAACTGATTTGTTGTGGCTATTGAGAGACTATTTTATCAATCTTCTAAATGACACTAAAACACAGGAGTGATGTAAGTTCATTGTAAGGATAAAACACTAATTTTATAAACTATATTCTCTAGAAGGTATGAATACACTGTCTTACACTGAAGAAAGGCATATTGGAGATTCCCCTTATGATATATATGCATGTTACCAGGAGGAAACTCAATTCCTGACAGGGTAGGAGCCAACTAATGATCAGCAGTTCTCAGATCTGAATTAAAAATAACCTATAACACAGATTCTTCTTTACATAATCAGTGTTTCAAGTTAATAGTTGTATTTAATTCTTGAAAATGCTGAGAATACAGAATGGGCACCAGTGTGGAAAGGGGGTATTACGTAGAAATCACACATTGAAATGTTTGAACACTTTGGTGATAAAAACACATACTGAAAAGATAATATAACAGGGAAGATTTTTATATCACTAGATTCAGGTTTAGAAGTAACCTAATAACATAAAAGAAAAACTAACACAAGGAGCACATTTCCTGTTTATCATGATCAAAGGCCTCTTATAAAACCCATTGATCAAAATGAGAAGTTTTGAGAAGTAAGAATATTACATCTGAAGTGTATACTCACATTCTATTTTCAGGTACTAAGCACGACCTCTGTAACTTTCAAGCAGACTAAACTACAAATTGAATTCCCTAATTCATCTTATATTCAAGTGCTTTTAAAATCCATATCTTTACCTATTTGCAGGCATCCAATGAAACCTTTGAAATTCCCCTCATGTTGACTGGAAATGTAGTGTTAAGGAAAAGGCTCAACTATGAAGATAAGACGCGCTACTTTGTCATCATTCAAGCTAATGTGAGTATTCGATTCCTCTTACTTTTCTCCAGTGAACATATGAAGAGTTTCTTTAAAATGTTAACAAGTTCTTAGAGTGCTCAGTATAATTTGCAGCCTCAACAGGAAAGCCCTGCCCCCAGTGTAGTTTACTGTATTTTTCTGCATGGGAAGTGGGAGGTAATGGGGCATGAAGATTGTTTCTGCTCATTGTAAACTTCACTCTCTGAATCACTTGTACCTATTCTTCAATAGTTGTTTTTTAGCTCATACTGAAATATTTCTCAAAACATGATCCACCAAACAAACGAAGCAGAACACCTTGGCACTGAACCTCACACCCTCTAACTACAACTTAGAGAGGGTAGAAGTGAAAGACCTGCATTTTTTATTCACATCTCAGGGGATTCCAAAGATACTGGATGTAGAGAACTTCCAGATTGGAAGTCTTTTCTCTCATAGCTTTGATTTATTGAATAATGGTTCACTAAAGATTAGCTACTATGGCCATAACCATGGCGTGAGGACAGTTACTTATATAACTTTGATATTTGTTATTATTAATAATTATGTTATTATTTTAATGAAATCCTTAGATTGATGTGGTTCAATGGTTGGTTTGAAAGCTCATGTGTATCACAAAGTTTGAGCTCCTTCTGTCTTTAAATTCTGCCCTTCCCTTGAAAATTCGTCGTTTTTCCAATGCTGTGTCTGCTGGGTGTTAATGAGCATTATAGGCATAAGCAAAACAACTGTATTTCAAGTTTGAGAGAAAGCAAAAGGAAAGAGTAGTAGCCCTAGGACTCTTTATGGCTGTTGATTTGGTTTCCTTTTATCTGAGAGGACACTTTCCCAGAATCCTTTCCCATTACAGAATGCATCAAATGAGTAAGCATAGAAGGAAGTTGAGGAAGTCTGTATGTGGTAAAGGGGAATGAGCCAATCATCTCTGAATGACAGCCAGTATGGCACACCAATGACCTAGGGGAAAAAAAGAAAAAACAAACAAATAAACAAATAACGTTGTCACTGAGAAGAATGGGGCATTTAAGGGAAAAACTAACAGAACTGGCCACAGATAGCTTTAAACACTGGAAAAGTCACATGGCAAGAGACAGGGCCATCCATGTTCTGAAGAGGTAGTGAGAACCCGGAAGCCATCTTCTGTGTGTAACTGCTTCTAGGCGATGTAATCGTACTCACACAGCAGAAGAGAGAGAGAGCAGGGAGTGACAAAAGGAAAGCCTCCTCCGTCAGCCATTCTGAACCGGGGTTTGCAGGCTCCCCGCCTTATTGGTGGTTTCCTTTTCTGTGGTTTCAGTTACCCTCCATCACCTACAGTCTGAAAATGTTAAAAGAAAAATTACAGAAATAAACAATGTATAAAATTTTATTGTGTGCCTTCCTCAGCAGTGTGATGTCATGTTGCCCCACTCTGTCCTGCCAAGGAAGTGAGTCACTCCTGTATCTAGAGTATCCATGCCATATATTCTGCCCACTCATTAGTCACTTACTAACCATCTAATTGTCACAGCAACACGGTGCTTATGACCAAGTAATTCTTATTTTATTTAGTAATGACCCCAAAGTCACTTCCATAACTTTTGTTACAGTATATTGTTTTAATTATTCTATTTTATTCTTGTTTTTTTTTGTTACTCTCATACTGTGCCTAATTCATCAATTAAACTTTATCAAAGGACCCATGGACAAAGACAATGGGGATGGAGAGGATTGAATGTGGGAGGTGGGGAGACAACTGTAACTGTAGGGATAACTGTAACTGAACAACAATAAGAATATTAAACATCAGCATTGATATGTATATAGAGGAAAAAACAGTATATACATGGTTTGGTAGCTAGCACCTGTGGTTTCAGGCATCCACAGGGGAGTATGGAATATATTGCACAGATAAGAGGTCAAAACCCCAAATCCAGCCAACTAAATTGGAAGATCTAATAGGCTTTATTACCGAGTTCAGGAAGCTGGCAACATCCCACCAACCAAGTAGAAGTTGGCTTGGAGAGGTTATGTAAAATGGAAGATTTTTATAGAAAAAAAGGTAAGGTAGAAGAGGTATTAGCCAAATAAAAGAAATAATCACATTTGACCAGGAGGACATCATCTTTCAGGGGGTGGTGCAGAAAGCCTAGGGTTTTATTACACAGAGTGTCTCTTCCTCCCTTGGAAAATGCAGAGGGCCCGAGTGACAGGTCACTCTCCTGGTGCTTGGCCAGAAAATTCCAGACTGGTTGATTAAGGTTATATTTCTGGTGAAGATAAAAACTGAAGTTAGGTCAAGTAGTAAGTAAACCTAGGTTTGGTATAATGGGCTTTAGCATAAGTGACATATTTTCAGCCCGTGGGTTTCTTTTTGAACAGGAATAACTTGTATATGTAACAAGGTACTATTAAATGGCCATTTTTCCCTTTCTTAGAGATATTTCATCAGAAAGGGGATACACACATATACATATACATATGGTCTAGATATGTGTGTATGTTTGGGTAGATGGAAATATAAATATAATTTTTAAAGCCAAATTTGTAGACTTTCATTGAATATTTATAAGGTTTGTTTTGTTTTCAAGTCAATGTGGGCTGTTTGGGTCTCCAGTGGAAAAAGCTAGAGAGAAAACTGTGAATATAGGAAAAGTAAAATCTATATGAAAGGGACCTCTCAGAATTTCCTCCAAACATTGAAATCTTTAAAAAAAAATTTCATGTAAGGGAATATGTGAACAAATGATACAATTTCCCTTTTCCGACTCAGGATCTCCAATAAAATTCACGAAAAATGTCAGATTGTTATGGTATGTATTTGAAAGCTGATTTTTACTGTTTTATTTAAAATGAGCTAACTTTTTAAAGAAATGTAAGCTAACAGAAATCTGAATTTCTGTCTAGTTTTAAGTGTTTATAAAGACATCTGAAACAATTTGTATTCAGTTTGTAGATTACTTATAACTAGGGAGAAAGTGATACGTTTTAGCATGTCAGGGATAAAATTATGAGACAAAAGTATATACATGTATTGTTGAAAGGGAGGAATGGCATGGGTGAGAGGTTGAAAGATTTATATTTATCTATAAAATAATTTTTAAATAAATTTAAACATATAGTACAACATCTGAATGGTAATTAAAAGAGATTTGTTTCTGGTGTTTTTGTTTCAGGAGGGTATTTTTTATTGTTTACTCTGTTACAGTTGTCCGCACTCTTTGGCCCTTTTCTCAACTCTACCCAGCCCCTGATTTACCCTCCCCCACACATTAGATCATCACCATGCTGTTGTTTCTGTCCTGCATATATGTCACGCATACATGTTCTCAGGCTAATTGTTTCACTTTTCTCTTCTCGTTCTCCTCTTCCCACTCCCCTCCAACAGCTGTCAATCTGTTCTATGTATTTATGCCTCTGTTTCTCTTTTATTTGTTAGTTTATTTTGTTCATTAGATTTCACGTATAAGTGAGGTCATATGGTATTTGTTTTTTTCACTGGGAATATATAATAAAAATCCAGAAACATGAATTTAAAAGAATATTTGAACCCTTATCTTCATAGCAGCATTATTTATAATAGCCAAGATCTGGAAATAGTCTAAGTTTGTGGGAAGCTGGGGTAGAAAGGGCACATGGTAAAGTGGCAGCTGGTGGACCAGATGGGGAAGGCAGTGGCAGAAGACCACTGCTGAATGTACACAAGCCAACCCTCCTGGGAATTAGCAACAGGGTAGCCTCTGAAAGGGTACAATCTGCTTGTGGGAAGTGGGGGAACTGAGTGAGAGTGGGGTGAGAGCTGAGCAAGCTGCATCATTCCCTCTCTGACAGCTTCCCCCAAACACAGCACCACAACGAAGCAAAGTGGGCTGCCCTGTTCTAGAGAATACCTAAAGGTCTACCCCTTACAATGGAACAAGTGCTCCTGGGCAAAGAAATATGGCCTAAATGAAAGAACAGATCACAAGTCTAGAAAAGAACTAAATAAATGAGGAGATAACCAACCTATCAGATGCAGCGTTCAAAACACCGGTAATTAGACATTCACAGAAATGGTTGAGTATAGTCATAAAATAAAGGAAGAAGTGAAGGCTATGCAAAGTTAAAAAAGAAAAAAATATATATATAGAAAAGTAATAGTAAAGGGAAGAAACGGCACTCAAGTCAAGATTAGGGAAAAAAGGGAGAAAGATAAACATTCAACCAGAACAGAGTGAGAAACAAGAATTCAAAAAAAAAGAGAGAGAGAGTTAGAGGAACATCTGGGATAACTCTAAAGTTTCCAACATCTGAATCATAGAGGTGCCAGAGGAAGAGCAAGACATTGAAAACTTATTTGAAAAAATAATGAAGGAAACCTTCCCCAATCTGGTGAAGGAAATAGATATGTAAATTCAGAAAGCTCCAAAGTCCCAGAGAAGTTGTATTCAAGGAGGGACACACCAAGGCACATCCTGATTAAATAACCCAAGATTAAAGATAACAAGAGAATCCTTAAAAGCAGCAAGGAAAAAAGGAGACCATTACCTACAAAGATGTTCCTATAAGACTATCAGCTGATTTCTCAAAAGAAACCTTACAGGCAAGAATGGGTTATATTCAAAGTCATGGAAGAAGTATTTAAAGTTACGGAAGTCAAGGTCCTACATCCAAGATTATTCTATCCAACGAAGCTATCATTTAGAATGGAAGGACAGATGAAGTTCTTCCCAGATAAGATGAAGTTGAGGTGTTCATTATCATCAATACTTTATTACATGAAATGTTAAAGGAACTTATCTAAGAAAATGAAGAAGATCAAAATCATGAACCATAAAATGACAACAAACTCACAACTATCAACAATTGAACCTAAAAACACAAAAACAAAAATAAAAACAAACTAAACAAACAATTGGAACAGGAACAAAATCACACAAATGGAGAGCACATGGAGGGGTATCAGTGGGGAAGAGAAAGGGGGAGAGTGGAGGGAAAATTTACAGGGAATGAGAAGCATAATTGGTAGGTACAAAATAGACAGGGTGAGGTTAAAAATAGTGTAGGAAATAGGGAGGCCAAAGAACTTATATGTATGACTCATGGATATGAACTAAGGGGTGGGAATGCTGGTAGAAGGAGTGGTGCAGGGTGGTGGGGGGATAAAGAGAGAAAAAATGAGTTAACTGTAATAGCAGAATCAGTAAAATATACTGTGTATATATATATATACATATATACATACATATATACATACATACATATCACTGGTTTTTCTTGAGAATATTTGCAGATTTATTATCTATACTTTTTATGTTCAATATGACCATGCAATGAGTGAACAATTAATTGTAGAGAAAAGAAAAGAAATCTCAGAAAGGAATTTAAGAGAAGTATAAAAATCAATGAGATTTTTTTGAAATTTCTAATACATTCTGTTACCACAGACTCCAATTTTTCTAAAGATTTTATTTAAGTATTTTTAGAAGGGAAGGGAAGGAGAAAGGGAGAGGAATATCAATGTGTGGTTGCCTCTTGTGCAACCCCTGCTGGGAACTGGCCTGCAACCCAGGCATGTGCCCTGATTGGGAATTGAACCGCGATTGTGTGGTTCGCAGGCCCGTGCTCGATCCACCAGCCAGGGTACCACAGACTCCAATTTTGATGTTATCTTAAGTCACAAAAGAATAAAATTCATCTCTATACATAGATTTTCTTCAAAGCAACTCTCTTTTGTATTACTTTTATCCTGAGGGAAATACTAAGAGGGTATTTCTCAAGACCCTTTAAATAATTGTGAGAAATGAAAAGTTTACATTTTATTTAGAATCATAGTAAGAACAATTTCTGAATTAGCACTAGGGGGCTACTCTTTTTTTTTATCAGAAATCAAAAATCTAGAGAAAAGACAGTAGCTGCCTTTAATAACAAAATACAATTTCTAAAAATATACAATTACTATTTCATTCTTAGCTCTTCTAATGACTAAGCATATTTTAAAAGTTGTATAAAATCCAAGGGCGGAGACCTTTTACTAAATTCCCTTTTAGGTTGTTTGGCTGGCCTGATACAGCAATTAACAGGAGGACAACACATTTAATTTTATATGTGTTGTCCTCCTGTTAAAAAAGTAAATCTCAAAGAAGCAACCAAAGTAGGCATCTTTTATGGCTTTAGATAAGGAAATAGTAAATTTGTAAAGATGGCAAAACAAAGAAATTTAGACTTGGGATAGTAAATTAGTGAGGACTGACAAGATTTGTTTGTAGCCTTCTGGGCCCTAAAGTATCTATTTCTAGTGATAAGGATGCCTTCTAAAGTCCTAACACTGGTAGGGTACTTTTCACGTGGGAGATTCATTTCTTGCTTTCAGGGGGATAAAGGAGTGTTGGAGTGTTGTTCTTGCACGTTAATTCAAAATATTCAGTAGGCTGAAATGCAACACGTTTGAGTGGCTTATAGGTTTGCCTTCAAAACATTGCAATTATATGGGCTTGGGTATAAAAAATCACTTCTATACTTTTAGATACAATCTATGTAAATGACTTTTCAGAAATAACTCCCATTCTGACCTATCTACTTCCTGTTGATATATAGAATAAGTGCTAATTTTACACCCATTGGTTTTTAGCTCTGCCAGTTTCTTAGGCATATTCTGGGGAGTGAGACTGGAATGGGAGGGGGTTGGTCAACGGTTTAACATTTATAAATGTTCAAGTAAAGAAGGTAGGTAAGTATGTGGACATACTACTGTACTATCCTGTCTACTGGGATGCATGCAAATGTTAAAATGGGTGAATATTTCAAGCAAAAATAAATTTTCAAGAAAAAAGAATAAGAGAGCACTTCTAAAGTGATTTAGACCAAGGCAATCTTGTTACCGCTGTTTTCCTTTTTGAGTGTGGAGATTTAACAGATTCAAGTTGCTAAGTTTTAAAGTTTTAGTCAGCAGTATTCCATCTATCATTGGTGAGCAGAAATGGGATGAAAACCTTCAAGGTCTGAGGTAACTGAGTTAGGGTCAAAAGACTCAGAGCAACTTTAATTATGTTGCAATATTTACTCTTTCTTTCTCCACTGCGAATACCTGATAAGGTAATGAAAGAGTCTTTAATATATGTATCTCTGAGTGAGTTTGGTAGGTGCTTCTAGCCATTTTATTAAATTACAAATTACTTGAATACTGAGCATATAAGTATAAGAAGTCTCTTTATTTCAAGTTTCCTGTGATATTGCCTCAAAAATAAATCAGAACATTGGCATGTTTGCCTCACTCATTTTAAAACTAGGTTATATATAATTTCATAGCATTTGTTAAGAGTCCATATCTTTCCTGGCCCCACTCCGTGCAATCAGTATTAAACTTAATATACTTTTCAGTTTTATATAAATATGCTTTGTAAAAATTACATTGTAGTTAGTTTTCTCTGAGATATTTATAAAAATAACTTTCTGTGTAGTTCTATTAGGTACATATTTTTATAAATTCTTTCTTGGAATGCATTGATGAAAATTACTACTCATATAGTAAACCATTCACTCAAAAGCAATGAGGGTCTTTGATACGCCAGACCTTATTTTATAGCATGACTATGAAGACTTGTACATTGTGTTGCAATCCTATGGGGCCAGAGAATTGGAGACTTTTAGTCAAGAGGCTAAAGGTTCAGGGACCAGAGCAATACCACTTCTCTGATAGCCATTAAGGATGCTGTTGTCAGCTCCAGGCCCATATTCTGTTAAAATTCCTTATGGTTTTCTAAATTGTGTTCAGAATATGTGTATGATTTTAAATTCCTGCATGTCAATTTTTATGCTTGATTATTCTGTATTTCCTTGCACAACTACACTCACAATTATGGAAGTTAACTAATAGTTTTATGTATTTGTTTAATGTTAGCTCATGTATTAATGATATATGGAATAGTAATGCATATTGTGTAAACACTAATTAAACCAACTTGGATAACATTATTGTCATGTTTGTAATCACATTTTCTAAATTGATAGTGTATCAATATTATCTTATTCTTATGAGGACAGAAAAAAGAAATGAAGGAAAATAAGAAAAAGGAAGAAAAAATTTTGGTAGTTTTTAAATATGTATCAGATTTTAACATAGCAGTGGACATAAATGTAAACTTAATGGAATCCCATAAAATATTTATTCAAATAAGCATATTTTATTTATACCACTCCAAATTTATAATATTTACTTTACCCAGAATAGCCTTGAGCAGTAACATTTTACCAGAAAGATGAAAATATTTTTTTTGTTTTTTTCAATTACCAGCAACTTGACTTTAGATAGATTTTTAAGACCCAGTTTGATTTGAAGTGGGACAAAATCATCATAGATTAACACCTTCCATGGGCTCACAAGTTAGAAGTATGCATGAGACCTATTTTTATATTTCTCTTTATATTATATATTTTGGTGAAAAGTTGTGGGGAATCTTGACATATGTAGAAATGATGTTGGTATTTTTCATTACTACATCTCTGCTCCTAATAATGAAGAGAAGAAGAATTTTTCACCCCTAACAGGCTTTTTTGATATTATAATTATTTTAGTCTGATTATTAAAAAAAAAAAAAAACAGCAGACAAAAGAGAAGCTCTGAAAACCAATAGAAGTTTCCCCTTTGTAAGAGCAATTTACATTGTAAGGGAAAGCTCCATTTGTTAAACTCTGTCTCTCTCAGTATCTGGAATAGAAGGATGACAAAATCTATAGAAATTTATTAATGCAGAAGGCAGGAACTTAAATGTGAATAACAACCATACCCTAATTTACTGTGCTTTGTCTGAAAACCGGTCTCTCTGCCTGCCAATATCTTCTTTTCCTTTTGTCTTTAGTTGAAGATAGTGTTTCAGATAGTTGGTGGTTAGGGCCATTCAGAGGTTACCCAGTTTTTGTGGTATCTCCCATGTACATAGAAAATATAAATACTATTAAACTTCTGTTTGTTTTTCTACTGATAATCTATCTTTTGATACTGGAAAGTCTCAGGGAAGAATGTAGATAGTGGAAGGAAAATTATTTTTCTTTCCCCTTGCAATATATTCTTCGGTCCTTTTTTTTCCACTTAAAAATTCGCATTTTATAGATCAGCATTTAGTAAGTGATATCTTTCCCAGTATGAGATAAAAGCCTAAATTATGTATGTTGGTAAATACATACCCCTTTTTAGGCACTTGTATCTATTTTATGGAGTGGTGAGAGATTTTTTTTTTAAAAGACTGAAAAAAAAAGATTTAGGATAGAAAATACTCTACTTTGTCTATTGCAGTGTCCTGGTGGTAACATGTAAGGTGTAAGGATGAGTAGCATGATAATATGGAAATATTGATTCTGGAATATTAAAGTAGTCTGACAATATTCAAGATCACATAAACATTTTTCTTAAATTGCAATTGATACAGTTTTTTTGTGAAAATTCATACTAAGCAGTCATGATTTTAAAATGATAGAGTTTATGATCCAGTTGTATTTTATAAAATTTAAAGTAAACCCATAAATTTACTTTAAAGTAAGATTTTTATATATGCGAAAACTCATACATTAAAAGTATAATTTTAAGGAAAAATGAACATATGCTACTATATAACATTAACAATTTTTTGCACAGAGAAGGAAACCATCAACAAAATAAAAAGACAAACTATATCTGGTAAGGGATCGATTTCCAAAACATATAAGGATGCCATGCAACTTAACACCCCCCCCCAAAAAAAATCCAGTTAAAAAAACGTGCAAAGGACCTGTAGACTTTTCTCCAAAGAGGACGTACCAATGGCCAACAGACATATGAAATCATGTTCAGCATCACTAATCATCAGGGAAATGCATATCAGAACCACAATGAGATACCACATTACACCAGTCAGAATGGTCATTAACAATAAACCAACAAATAAATGCTTTTGAGGATGTTGGGAAAAATAAATCCTTATATACTGTTCAATGGATTGTAGATTGGGTCACTGGGAAACATTGTAGAGGTTCCTCAAAAAATTAAAAATAGGGCTGCCAAGTGACAAAGCAATTCCACTTCTAAGATTATTTATCCAAAAAAACAACAACAGTAAATCACAAAGATACATGCACCCCCATGTCCACTGCACCATTACTTACAATATCTAAGATGTAGAAGCAGCCTAAGTGTTCATGAATAGATGAAGGGATAAAGCATATGGCTCCTGGCCAAGCAGCTCATTCGGTTGAAGCATTGCCACATACACTAAAAGGTTGAAGATTAGATTCCAGGTCAGGGCACAACGTACCTAGGTTTCAGT
Source organism: Sturnira hondurensis (assembly GCF_014824575.4). NCBI lineage: Eukaryota > Metazoa > Chordata > Mammalia > Chiroptera > Phyllostomidae > Sturnira > Sturnira hondurensis. The sequence goes on from NW_028089315.1 coordinate 1,204,640, forward strand.
TTGGATCCCACATTGGAGCATGCACAGTAGGCCACCAATCTATGTTTCCTTCTCACATTGATGTCTCTCTGTCTCCCCCTGCCCTTCTCTCTCTAAAATCAATTTTAAAAAATCCTCAGGTTGGGATTTAGAAAAAAGATGTGATATGCATATACAATATAATATTACTCAGCAATAAAAACTAAATAAAATCTTTCCATCTGCAACAGTGTGGATGGACCTAGATTATTATGCTAAGTGAAATAATTCAGACAGAGAGAGATTAAATACCATGTACTTTCCCTTATATGTAGAATGTAAAAACAAAACAAAAAAATGAATAAACAAATCAGAAACAGATCCATAGATATGGGGAATAAGCCTATAGTTGAAAGGAGAGCTGGTAAAATATGGGTGGAAAAAAAAACTTAAGAAAGGGGGAAATTTTTTAATTGGTAAATAAATATCAATGCCTCTAAATATTATGCAGGAAAACATTTTGTAAGCAAGATAGAGTAAAATAAAATATATATTAGTATATGCCCTGGCTTATACTTATACTTATACTTATACTAGCTCAGTGGATTGGGTGCGGGCTAGAAACCAAAGGGTCGCTGGTTCAATTCCCAGTCAGGGCACATGCCTGGATTGTGGGCCAGGTCCCCAGTGGGAGCCACGAGAGAGGCAACCACCTATTGATGTTTCTCTAACTCTCTCCTTCCCTTTCCTTCTCTCTAAAAATAAATAAATAAAATCTAAAAAATAAAAAATATATATTAATATATTACTTAATTTTTTTAAATTAATGAAGTAAATTCATGCAACATAAAATCAACCATTTTAAAGTGAACAACTCAGTAGCATTTGGCACCCTCACATTATTGGGCACCCACCAGCTCTATTTCCCAAGTGTTTTCATCTCTCCGAAAAGAAACTCTGCACCCCTTAAGCAGTGACGTCTCATCCCTGCTCTCCCAGCTCCTTGAGACCAACCACTTGTGTACTGTCTCTTCGAATTTACCTATCCAGCATATTTCATGTAAATGAATTTGTATAACATGTGACCTTTTTAATCTGTTTTTTTTTACTTAGCATAATGTTTTCAATATTTATTAAAGTGTAGTATATATCATTACTTCATCTTTTTCTGTGGCTGTGTTATTGCCTACACACGCACGCACTAAAATTGTCTATCCATTCACTTATTGATGGATGTTTCAACTGTGTCCCATTTTTAGCTACTGTGAATAGTGTTGCTCTGAACATACATGTAAGTATAATTACTTTTTGTAGTTAAGGTATGCAAAACAGAATTTTAAAAATACAGAAAAAATAATGAGTCTTTAAGATAATCAAATACAATGAAAGCAAAGGCATTTCTAGTTTCTACCACAATGAATGACAAACTGTCACTACTACTGTCATAGTAAATGTTCTGGATAGAGACAAATGGGGCCAACGTTTCTTCCTTATGTCCTCATGATAAACACCCTTTAGATCAACATAATTAATATAAATTTCTTATGGAATCACTCTCACTCCTTAATATGGGCTGCACATAGTGATTCCTACTGAAAGACTTGGAGAGGGAAAAAAGAAAGAGAAACTGCAGGAGGAAATTCTGACAGACACAACCTCAACCAGGTATCAAGGTTAACATAATAGATAAATCATGTTAATACGTACTTTAGATACAATGTGATAAAATGACACTTTACCTCCATGGTCTCCCCAACCCCCAGGTCACGTAATGCCAGTCTGATCTTTAGGAAAATCATTATGTAAAGCCCCATTGAGGGACATTCTACAAAGTACCTTACTAGTATAGTACTGCAAATTGTCCAGGTAATCAAAAGCAAAGGGAGCCTGTTAAATGGCCAGAGCAAAAAGGAGCCTAAGAAGCCATGATGACCAAGTATAAAGTGGTATTCTAAATGGGATCCTGGAACAGAAAATGGACATTAGTTAAAAACTAGGAAAATCTCAATGAAATATGGATCTTAGTTAATAACAATGTATTGTCAGAGCAAAAATGGTACTGGACAAAGTTAAGTGGGTAAACAAGACTTCATTCAAAACCACTGCAATGGGAAGGAGACCAGAATGCAATGGGAAGGAGACCAGAATGCTTTTCCACTGAAAAGAAGGGATGGAGAGTTGATAAGAGCTGGGGTGGGAGTCCTCTTCACAAGGAAAAGCATTCTCTTGAGTTTTAAGATATGAGATTATGTATAGTAATTAAACTTATCATATCAATCATTTCGCAATATATGTAAGCCTTTAACCTTATACAGTCCTGTAGGTTAGTTGTATCTCAATTAAAATAGAAAACAAAAAATATATATAACTGTTCTCTTGGAAATATATCTAGTGAAAAAAAAGTTGAAACATAATTCCCAAGAATGAAGAAACAAATAAAACAATTCTTATTTAGAAATTTGGAACACTAGCTTATTTTAATGTTACTAGCAGACTACATGTAGACAAGTAATAAACTCAAAACACATTAGACCAGAAAAAAATCATATGAGACATATAAAAACATTTCTTTAATAAAAGTATAACAGACCTGGTGAGTTTTCTTTTCTTTCTTTTTATGTTCCTCCTCATTTTTCTTTTCTCAGTTATGTTCTTGAAATAACCCATAGTTATCTAATAAATCTAAATTGATCAAAGCATTAAAAAAAGCTGAGTTGGAAGGAAAAAAGGTCCATCTTTACTTGCTAATTGGTCTTCTCAAAGGGCAAGTAAAGCCCTGACCATTGTCGCTGAGTTGGTTGAGCATGAACCCGTGAACTGAAAAGTAGTGGGTTCCATTCTGGTCAGGACATGTGCCTGGGTTGCAGGTTCAGTCCCCAGTTGGGGCATATGTAGGAGACAACTGATCGATGTTTCTGTCTCTCGTCAATGTTTCTCTCCCTCTCTTCCTCCCTTCCCTTTTTTTTTTGGAATTAATAAAAGAAAAAAAAAAACATTTTTCTTTCTTCATGATGAGACAGTTTCACGATTTGGAGCAAGACACTCCTCTGAGGCTGTGCTCCTGACCTCTGACAGTGACTAGGAAGTAGGAGCCCTATCTTCCTTCCTGGTTACATTTCAAAGGGATGATTTCCAGGTCCTTGAGAAAGAGATTTGGGCTATAAAACTGTCAACAGGTTGAACTGGGATGAATATGAAGGTGCAAACATATTTTTGAATTACTGTTTTCATTTTCTTTGGATAAATGGTTCGAAGTAGAACTAACTGCTGGGTTGTGTGTTACTTCTTTCTCTTTTTAATTTTTTGAAGAATCTTTGAATAATATTTTAATAACTACATGGTAAATGATGGTCACTAGATGTATGACAGTGATTATTAGGCATCTAAATATGGAATCATGTTGTACACTGAAACTAATATAACAATGCATGTCAAATATTGTTTAAAAAGTTAGCAGGGAGAAAATTCATGTCCCAAAGGGGCAGAAAAAGTTTTTCAATTGCAAGTTCTCTAAGGTAAATGCTCTGGGAAAACAGAAGTCAAGTGATAATGGTCAGGAAGAAACCTGTCTAGAGTTTAGTCAAACTGAGGGAAACATTAAGTCCATCGTGTTGGGTTTTTCTTTCTCCCTCACAGGACCGTGCACAAAATCTGAATGAAAGGCGAACCACCACCACCACCCTCACAGTGGATGTGCTGGATGGAGACGACTTGGGTCCAATGTTTCTTCCTTGTGTCCTTGTGCCAAACACTCGTGATTGTCGTCCAGTCACCTATCAAGCTGCCATACCTGAGTTGAGGACTCCGGTAACTATTCTTTTCTTCTTCCCTCACACCTCTTTAGCCCCAGTGAGATCCTGTTCAAGTATTTTACAGACATATTAGCTGAGAATAGCAAACTTCACTATATGGATGCCCAAACCCAGTTTTGGAAACTATGGGCAAATTTTTGGTCATATTGAATAATTATATCACTTACAAGGTGGAAGACGTGTTGTGAAGCCACAACCCATTTTACACTGATTAATTTATTTTTCCACCTATAAATCATAACAGAGTTAAGTTCTCCATAGGTTCTAGGAAACTCTGAAGAATAACTCTAACATTTCTTTAAATTCACATGTAAACGTGTAATCGTAAATCAGAGGACATGCAGGCCAATGGGATGTTCTTTAGCCTCTGAAGTTTCTGAAGTGTTATTGGAAGTTATACATAGCTCTCTGGTGATGGAGGCTAATGAAGCCTGAGTGTAAATATTTATCCCTTAAACATGTATTTTAAAAAGGCAAAAAGGTAAGTCATGAACATCTGTTTTCTACACTTGATTCTATATGTAATTTTTTAAATTCAAATGGAGCTATAAATTGATGTCAGCTTGGAATTCATAGCTTGGGCCTCCCTGGATGAAAAATACTTGTACCTAAGAATAAAAATTATAAGGCAAGTAGATATCCTGCTTAGGTTTAATATTAAAACTATTAATTCTCTGTTAGAAAAGTCTAATTCCCAAGAATCAATTGTTTGATGAATAGCTTTGTAATTTCTCAGGGAAACAATAAGTTTTCTGAGCTAGTAACATGGCTCATAATGTCAGAATTTGTTGGAAAGTAATTGATTTTTATTCTTAGCCATGTGAGAACTGTAGGGATCCTCTTGGTATTTGATATTTTTAAAGAATAAAACAGAAATTCAGCCCCCTGAATATAAATTACATTGAGTTCGATCCATTTCAAGGAATTTTTACTCAATATTTTATTTATTGACTATGTGGTCTTACTTGCAGTAGACCTGAAACAACTGAGAATCACTTTTGTGTCTGCTGACATTCATGATCGCTGGTCTAGTAGCTAATATGAACCAAAAAAAAAAAAAAACCCTTAAGGAAAAAGAATAAATGTTATGATGTGCACTGAATAAAGAAAATAATGTTCATTTTCAGCTAAATGGGTAATTTTTATTGAATATCAGTAAGAAGACTATTAATAATGGTGAACATTAAAATTTTTAATCATGAGGAAAAATAATATTTTAATATTATGTTATTTTTCTGAGTTAATTTATGTAGCTGGTGTACCAGTGGTATTCCCAGATAAGGGGCATACAGAAATAGTAATGACTAGAATCAATTATAAGTCTGACTGTCTAACAGCACTTGATGTTCTGAAAGAAGTAAAGGAAGACAGAAGTTGCCATTTGGGAAGCAAAGTGGACTGACTTTACACAGAATATTTGAGCATCTCTTCCTCTTTCTTCCAGATTATGGAATAAGCATCTCTCCCATAGTTATGTCATTTCATGCTAGCAACAAACCATGCTCCAAATTTGGGGTAAAATTATAGATTATAATAATGACTGATGGTTATATTGAATCTTCAGTTCTGTGCCAAATTCTACAAAAAATGTTTAAAGGATTTTATTTATTTTTAGGGAGAGGAGAAGGGAGGGAGAAAGAGAGGGAAAGAAAGATCAATGTGTGGTTGCCTCTCACATGGCCCCGACTGGGAACCAGGCCTGCAACCCAGCCATATGCCCTGACTGGAAATTGAACTAGCAATACTGATTCACAACCCGTGCTCAATCCACTGAGCTACACCAGCCAGAACCTACAAGAATATTAATTGAAATCAACTTACATAGTTGCCATTATTATGGTCCTTTTACCGATGAGTTTTCTGAGGGATAAGGTTTAAGTAGCTTTCCGTGACTTATAACCAACAAGTAAAAAGTATTTTCTTTTAAAATAATGTATTTTGAATTAAACATAATGCTATACATTTGATAAAATTGTTTCATTATCATTTTAAGATTGACCCATTCTTTAACATTCTGTGAAATGAAGAGTGCTTTTTAAAAATATTTTATTTATTTATCTTTAGAGAGGAAGGGAAGGAGAGAAGGAGAGGAATATCAATGCATGGTTGCCTCTCGTGAGTCCCCTGCTGGGAACTGGCCTGCAACCCAGGCATGTGCCCTGACTGGGAATCAAACCGTGATCATGTAGTTTCCATGCCCACGCTCAATCCACTGAGCTACACCAGCAAGGACAAGAGTGCTTTAATTTAATATACTTAAATAATTATAGCAAATATTTATTCTTTAAAATGTATGTTTTTATTGCCCTGAGAAAAAATGTAAATATATGTACTGGTGAAGTGGGCAAGTTTTCTGATTATTTGTCACCTTGACTGAGAGCTGGGTACAACTTTCAGAGTGATTCAGTAAGAAAGCTGATGATTCTAGCTATTGGCTCAAGTTCAGCCAGGACTGTGAACCCCAGGCTTCTTTTCTGCTCCACGTGGGCCTCTCCAAGGCTGTTTGGTTTCTCCATAGCAAGGTGATGAATTCCAAGAACAAACTTCCTGAGAGGATCAGACAGAACTTTTCTGAACTAGTCTCATAGTTTACTTTGTTACTTCTGTTGTCAAACTGTCAGGTTCAAGGAGTACAATGACATACCATTCCCTAATAGCAGGAGTATCTCAATTGCATCGAAAGAGGAACATATCAGGAAGGCAGTTTTTTTGCATGTAGCAATGTTTGGGAAAATAAAGTCAGTCCTAGTGCTGACATCAGGTTTCCATGTGTTCTCCCACGTGCTACCTTGGACCCCCTCTGATTACTACGGTTAAGAAGTGGAGCTGGTTCTTGAGTTTCATGTTCAAATTGCGGTGTTTTTCTTTGTCTTTTATTTCTTTTTTATTTTATTTCCCATTACATGTTTTGTAACATTTCTGGAAATTTCTGTCAATAGTGCTGTTCTCAACATGCATGTAAGTGTAATTACTTTTTATAGTTAAGATATGCAAAACAGAATTTTAAAGACACAGAAAAAATAATGATTCTTTAAGATAATCAAACGCAATGAAAGTAAAGACTTTTCTAGTTTCTACCATAATGATAAGATATTGCTATTTAGAGCGAGAGAACTATCCATTAATGTCAGCTAGACAGGACGTGATGACTCTAATTACATTCTTGCTGATTTTTCCTGAACTAATTCTACAGATCTTGAAGGTTTGACACCTCCTCACCTTCTTTGTGAAATTTTCTACTAATTACCTCAGTGGTATTTTTGATTTAAGAAGCCATTCTAAGTTTCAGTACAATGCTCACAGAATCTATGAGCTCAGCAAAACTTTAAAAGGCAATCTATTACAGTGTTTAACTCATGAACCTGAATATAATAAAAGTAAAAATCTACTATTATTAAAATGCAAATAATCATGTACTTAGAGATAAACTTATCTAATAAGTCTTCTATACATTTTTCTATTATAGAAAATTATCTTTAGAAAAATTAGTACTTTTGTAAACTCTAAGATTGATATACTGGATATGTAAGTATATAGAGTCTCAAGGCTACTAAAGCAATTTGTAGTCTTATAGCTAATTATTATTTATTAATTAATTTGATAAATATCTATTAGACCCTAATGTATATTGTATTCAATGTTGAGGAGTCTTGATAACTAGGATGAGATAAAATCTTTCTCATATGCTGTTTATATTCTTACTTTCTGAATCTCTTAAAGTTGTTATTCTACCTATGTAGTAAAATTATTTTAGTATTGTGAGTAAATTCTTTGGAATTTGGAGAGTGTACAATCCCTAGCTCCATCTTTTCAATTTTCTACTGAAGCACAAAGTCAGAGTAAATCCTTATACATTTTTTTTCAGAATTGAACAGGTGTATACTGTTTGGCTGGTTGTTTGCTTGGTTGGTTGTTTGGTTGGTATTTGCTAAGTAATTTGTCTCTGAATAGAAACGCTATACTATTAATATGATACTATTGGCACATCATCTGTGTTTTCTGTATATATTTCCTTCACTTATTGTGTTATGTGGTGTTCAGTATTGTGGCATGACTTCCTACCAGACAAGTCATTTAGCAGCTAGAATTCACACTCCTATTTCCTCCCCAGTCCCAGTTTAAAGATTTGGGTTGGACTGCTGAGCCACAAATATCTCCACTTTTGTCTTTGTCATAAAGAACTCCAGTTTTCATGTAACTGTCCAACACAGCTCCCTTGTTTATTTATGGTGCTCTCTTCTTCCAGGAAAGCTTTCTTGGTTATTACAAGGGTAGTGGTAATTTGCAGTGATGTACAACACAGTCTGTTCTTGGCCCACACGCACTGAATCTGTTACAATCTGGGAACTCCCTTCTCTTCTTGTCTGCTAGCTCTTTTCCTCCCCTGGGTGGCCCCAGGTTTCTCCTCATCAATCATCAATAATTTTTTTAAACTAAATTTCTCTGCTTGGATATTTATTTATTTATTTAATCTTAAGGAAAAATGCACTTTTATCATTTGCAACTTGTTTAAAAATATACATTGTTGCTAAGACTTATCAAACCTATATCAGTGAATTTCATTTTTCCCAAATTAGAGATGATATGGATGTTCTGAATGTGTTTTCTGACTTGAAATTGCTCCTGAATTTCAAGCTTATGTCTATTACTTTTCCAGGATATTTTTCAGTGTGCTTCTCACGGATGCCTTATTATCCTTTCTGATGATTTCTGATGCATCCATGTTACCTCTTGCTTGGTGGTCCTTGTGGACTTTGACCTAGACTTCAATGACCCCCTATCCCAAATTCAATCAATCTCCAAAGATACTTTCTATACTGCCTGTAAAACGTCATTCAAATATGTTGGATGACCACTTCCACTGCTAAAACAGCCATCTAAGTCAACTCTGGACTCCCAGCTGCCATCCAGTCTCTCCTACCTTTGAACATCATCTCACTGAAGGGGGTTATTCATTTTTTTGAAATATAATTCTGATATGATTGCACAATAATTAAAGCTGTAAAATGCTTCAATATATTCTATCATATACCAAATAAACATCAAAGTTTTTAGCATATCATTCAAAGTGATTTTATGTTTGACCACTTTGTAATCTTATCTTGTTAACTTGCATAATGCAATTTATCTCGAAACACAGAGCTTTGTATACATGTACTTGAACTTCTTTGAGAAGTTACTCTCCTTTTTCTTCACTGTCTTTAACATATTAAGATGGTATTGTTTTTTTTTAAGTTTTTTATTGTTCAGCAAATTCTTTTTTTAACATTTTTTATTGTTGTTCAAGTATAGTTTTCTGCCTTTTCCCACTACCCCTCCCTCCCACCCCAGGTCTCTCCACCTCCTGGAACTCCCTTCTCTCTGTTTCCATGCCCCCAATTGTTATTGTCCATGTGTCGTTTATAATTGTTCCTGTAAACCTTCACCCTTTTCCTCCATTATTCCCTCCCTTCATCCCGCTGGTCACTGTCAGCCTGTCCTCAATTTCAATGTCTTTGGCTATACTTTGCTTGCTTGTTCATTTTTTATTAGGTTCCTGTTAATGGTGAGATCATATGGTATTTGTCTTTCATCGCCTGGCTTATTTCACTTAGCATAATGCTTTCCAGTTCCATCATGCTGTCCTGCAAAGGGTAGGAGCTCCTTCTTTCTTTCTGCGGCATAGAATTCAATTGTGTAAACGTACCAGTTTTTTTTAATCCACTCATTTACTGATAGGCACTTAGGTTGCTTCCAGCACTTGGCTATCGTAAATTGTGCTGCTATAAACATTGGGGTGCATAAGTTCTTTTGAATTGGTGTTTCAGGGTTTTTAGGGTATAATCCCAGCAGTGGAATAGCCAGGTCGAAAGGCAGATCCATTTTTAGTTTTCTGAGGAAATTTCATACTGTTCTCCATAGTGGTTGCACCAGTCTACAATCCTACCAACAGTGCACTAGGGTTCCCTTTCCCCCACAACCTCTCCAATACTTATTGTTTGTTGCTTTGTTTATGTTGGCCATTCTCACTGGTGTGAAGTGGTATCTCATTGTGGTTTTAATTTGCATCTCTCTGATAGCTAGCGATACTGAGCATCTTTTCATATGTCTCTGGACCCTCTGTATGTCCTCCTTGGAGAAGTGTCTGTTCAAGTCCTTTGCCCATTTTTTAACTGAGTTGCTTGTCTTAGAGTCATGTGAGTTCTTTATATATTTTGGAGATCAAATCCTTGTCTGAGGTATTGTTGGTAAATATGTTCTCCCATACAGTTGGTTCTCTTTTCATTTTAATGCTGTTTTCTTTAGCCATGCAGAAGCTTTTTATTTTGATGAGATCCCATTCATTTATTCTTTCCTTTATGTTTCTTGCTCTAGGGGACATATCAGTGAAAATATTACTGCATAGAATATCTTAGATTTTCCTGCCTATGTTCTCATCTAGAACTGTAATGATGTCATGACTTATATTTAAATCTCTTATCCACCTTGAATTTATTTTGGTGTATGGTGTAAGCTGGTGCTCAAGTTTCATTTTTCGCACATAGCTATCCCAATTTCTCAACACCATTTGTTGAAGAGGCTATTTTTGCTCCATTTTATGCTCCTACCACCTTTATCAGATAGTAATTGACTGTGGAGACTTGGGTTTATTTCTGGGTTCTCTATTCTGTTCCATTGGTCTATGTGCCTGTTTTTATGCCAGTACCAGGTTATTTTCATTATAGTGGCCTTATAATACAGTTTGATATCAAGTATTGTGATCCCTCCTACTTTGCCCTTCTTTCTCAAAATTGCTGCAGCTATTTGGGCTCATTTATGGTTTCATATAAATTTTTGAAGTATTTTTGAAGTTCTATATCTGTGAAATATGCCATTTAAGATGGTATTTGTTATTCAAGTTTCATCTTGGTTAATATGAAATGGTAGGTTTTCAAAGTTAAGCTTTCTCTGTGCCCTCCTGTATTCCTGTTACAAGAACCCAACTCCTGGTGATGGTGGACTTGTTTGCTTGTTTCCCTTTTGCTAGATTGTGAGTTTTTTCAGCTTCCTATTTGTCATTATATCCTAGTAAGAACCCACTCACATTACATAGTAAATGTTCAGTATATGTTGAATTGAATTAAATAACTGATTAAAAGTTCAAGAAACACATATTGTGCCCTGAGATACTGGGCATAAATATGAATAAGCAGCCCTGGCTGGTGTGGCTCAGTGGATTGAGCACGGGCCTGTGAAGCAAAGGGTCTCGGGTTCGGTTCCCAGTCAGGGCACATGCCTGGGTTGCAGGCCAGGTCCCCAGTAGGGGACACATGAGAGGCAACCACACATTGATGCTTCTCTCCCACTCTTTCTCCTTCCCTTCCCTTCCCCTCTCTCTAAAAATAAATAAATAAAATATTTTAAAAAAATATGAGTAAGCATGGCTCCTGAGTGCTCACTCACAATGAGAGTGTACTTATTATTAGTATTTATATGTAAAGCATGCATACATGTGTATTATATATAATAAATAATATATTTATATATTACCATTCATAGTCATATTATTTATTCATTTCTTATATAACACAATTAATATTATATGTTTATCATAAATATATATTATCTAATATTAGCCATGACATGTATGCATACTTGTTTATATATAATTTGAGTACGTCTATTTTAGTGTTTTCAAATAAGAAACAATGGCAGGCATTGTAACACTTGGTCATTGTCTAGTCACTGATAACCTTTAAACAGGAGTCTATTAGGCAGTTCAGATGAAGTAAGCATATTTCCCCGTTGCCATATGGAGTCCCAGTGTACAGTTGTGCCAACACATTGCTCATAGTGCCTTCTTTTCTTTTCCTTAATGTTCCAAGTATTAAATTCTGTCCTCCCTCAATCTTTAAGACAGTTATTTTCGAAATGTGTACCATGGAGCTCTTTGGGGGCCAGCAAAGTGACAGATAAAGAAGGAAACAACTAACACCGTTCAAATCGCCCATACCTTTTTAAAGTGAGGTTTTTCCTTTTAAAGTAGGTTGAAAGGAAAAATGATACCTAATACAACTAGTGTCAAAGTGCATTATTTGCCATTTTCTCTCTGTCACCAACAATCATACCCACATGCTACCAGCAGTAAATGATCCAAAAAGTTTCAGATCTAATTTGGGGAAACAATAGCTAAACACCAAGCAAACAAACAAAAAAATAGCATTCAGCAAGTATTGTCTAGAGTTTGAAACTGTATTACAGTAATTCTGAAAATGGTGTGTGCTCTTATAGTGAAACAAATGGTTCCTTTATTCTTTTTTTATCTTTGGTCAAAATTTATGTTGAATAGACTCAACTGTCTAAAATTTCCACCTGTGAACAATATGAAGATATTTTAAATTTTCTGTGGAACAATTAAAGGATGAAAAACAATAAGAGGAGTAAAATATATTAATATTAAATAAAAAACAAGTCACCATTCTGCTCAGTAATAAGAAAAAGTCTCTCTTTTCAAATTAGTAATTTTTCAAAATATTTTTCAACATATTAATTTAAATTAATTGTGGAAATGTGTGTTTCTATGAAACACACATAAAGAGAAAAGGCAGAGGCATCCAACTATGACTTGATATTTATAGCTTTACGTAAAGATTCACTCTGGAATCACCTGATGGCTCACCAAATTGTGTAGGAAAAAATACCAAAGGTGTTTACTACCACCATGTAGGGTAATATGTAAAAAGTCAGAGTCCATATTGAACGCTGGGTGATGTTGGGAATATTGCTTAATGTCTCTAAACCTCAATTCAAGTTTTTCATCTATAAAATGGCAAAAAAGAGTATAATATATGGGATTTTCATGAGTACTATAGAGTAAGATTCATGTAGCATACTTAACTTGTTTTCAGCAAATACTAAGAATTTAATAATATTAGCTATTGCTATTGTCATTATCCTTGCCACTGGAATTTTTTTATCTCACTGGATTTTTATTCCAAAACTCATGGGAAATAGCACCTAATTCAAATTTGTTATTGAATATCTAGCTATTTGTAACTGAAATCCCAGCCTTAAAAACTGAGATGTATATGTTGATGTAGCCTACTTTATTCTGATTGTGCTACTCCTAATTAATTCAGTGTGATTTGGTCCTTTAAAATAATGCAATACCTTTATTGGAAAGAACAGTGGCCCCCTCTTTTTTGTAAATAAAGATTTGGTATAGTCCCCACTTGTGCTGCATTAACTATGAAATATATTATTGCTTAGGAAAGAGGTCACAGCTGATATAAAATGCCACAAAGTAATACTGTGAGTATTACCAATATACCAATGAATCAAATTTTAAAAGTCCTCTAGGGAAGCAAGTATCATGCTCCCTTTCTTTTTATTTTATGAGTTCAAAAACAATGACTATCAATAAAGTTTTAAAATTGTCCACAAAACCTCTAGTTTCCCAGAGGCACCTCTGGAGCTTCTACAGCAGATAAAAATAGGACTTTCATTCCCAATAATATGTAAAATTCTGCTTTTGTCCAACTTGCTAATTCAAAACATTTGTCATTATTTACTTTAATTAAAATAATTATTGGCTACTAATTATAAATTATGGAGAAAATATTTTAACAAGTTGTACATGTTGAAAATTGGAAACCCTCAATCTTCAAAGCCCAACATCAAGAATAACCGTTATTAATTTGATGCTTGTCTTTCCAAATATCTGGAGGCTGCTTGAAACAATTACAGTTTTTTCATTTCAAACAAAGAAATGAATCTGTCCTACACAAAAGTGAGTTATTAAATGTTCCCTGGGCTAATGGTAATTAAAAAAAAAGATTAGCCACTGGAGATTGGAGAAGTATGTGTTGTGTGTGGAGCGGCAGGATCTTGTAGTCAGAATGTGACTAGAGGGCTAGGGTGTACTTCTGCCCTCTACTCAAATGCGAATTTGCAGGAGAAAATATTTAATCAACCTGGCTCGAATTGCATGCTCACTCTTTGAACAGAGGGCAAGGGGAGCCTGCAACAATGGTTAATTTTATGTGTCCACTTAGCTAGTCTATACTACCCAGATATTTCATTAAACACATTTGGAGGCTGCTGTGAAAGCACTTTACAGTTTACAATACAATTTAAATTACTAAACTGAGTAAAGCAAACTGTCCTCCATAATGTTGGTGGGCCTCATTCAATGAATTGAAAGCCTTACGAAAATATTGACCTCCTGCAAAAAGAGAGAGTTCTGCCAGACAACTGCCTTTAGACTTGAACTGTAACATGGGTTTTTCCATGGGTTTTCAGGCTGCCAACTTCCCTGCGTATCTCGTACTTGTTGTCTTCCCGTAATTGTCGCATGAGCCAGTTCCTTAATGTGAATTTATTTCTGCCTCTTCATCTCAATGGACAGGTATATAGATAGATGTCGTAATTCCTCTAAAGAAAATCAGGATACTGTAAAGAAGGATAAACTGATGCTGAAAACCCAAATAGTAAGGCAAATATATAAATATATAATCAAACAATCACAAATTCTTTTTTAAATTTATTTTCATTATTGTTCAAGTACAGTTTTTTGTCTTTTACTCCAACCCCAGCCCACCCCTCCAGTGCTCCCCACCTCCCTCCTATTTCCACCCCCCTTAGTTTTTGTCCATGTGTTCTTTATACTAGTTCCTGTAAATCCTTCCGCTTCTCCCCTGAAATTCCCTCCCCTCTCCCCTCTCTCTGGTCACTGTCAACCTGTTCTCTATTTCGATGTCTTTGGTTAATTCTTGCCTAGAGTCATGCAGTGGTTGATTTTCATTCTGTCTGAAACCTTGTCAGAATGATATTGAAAACTGACATCATATCACGTCTTTTTTCTGCTTCAAGGTTACGATAGCTTCTTATGAAATGATCATTATTAAGTCTCTTCCTATAACATCTTACATGGCCCTACATGGCCCTTTATCATTGACTGCTGTGGACTGAATTCTTATATCAACCCCAAATTCATTTGGTGAAACATATCCCAAATGTAACAGTATCTGGAAGTGGGGCCCTTGGGAGGTGATTAGGTCATGAGAGTAGAACCCTCATGAGTGGTATTAGTTCATAATCCTTATAAAACAGACTCCAGAGAGACCCATCCTCTCTTGTGCTGTGTGAAGACAACAGTGAGATGGCCATCTGTGTACCAGGAAGTGAGCGCTTACCAGGCAATGAATCTGTCAGTACATTGCTTTTGGAATACTCAGCCTCCAGAACTGTGGGAAATAAATTTCTGTGGTTTATAAGCCACTCAATCTATAGTATTGTTTTATAGACTAAGGCACTGACCTCATCTCTACTTCTCTCCTGCCTGCTCCCTGACCGTCCTTCTGTCCTAAACGTGATCTTTTAGCTGAGGACATATGAACTTATGTGCTACTTTCTGGAATGTTCTCTCTTGACATTTTTCTGTGGTTGGCTTTTTTACTTGATTTTTGGCTCAATTGTTATCTTTTCAGAGAAGCCTTCTCTGACCACCCATCTATGGCAGCCTGCTTCCTCATGAATTCAGTAGTACTTGACCTTGGTTTATTTTATGTAAGTCAGTGGAAACTTCTAGTACATGTATTTGTTTGATTGATTAGTTTCTATCCACTTTCTTTGAACTATAAACACACTACTACAGAACACCTGTTTATCTTCTTTGTGGTCTTATCCTAAACCTCTAGAAAAGAGCCTCAAAAGTAGGGTGCTCAATAAATATATATTTATTTAGAATAAAGTGAATTTTGCTTATCACTCATATATATCTTGCCTTTTAAAATAGCTGTATAGTATGTTTTTGCATCAAGCACTTTAATTTATTTACTTGCTTTATACTTTGAAGTTCTGTGTAAAGTATTACTTGGAAAAAAAGCATCCCTCTGTCAAAAAAACACCTATGTAAAAGTTATTATTCTGCAAGAACTACACTTTTATTTGATAGGGTTTCTTGTTAGCAAAACCAATTTATGTTACATACTCCTTTGTTTAGTTCTTCTTGATTAAAATGAATCCTGAACCACATGATCATGTGCTTCAGTGGTTTAAACTATGCTGAGGCAGATTATTGTCCAAAAGATGAAAATAAAATGGGTAGTTCAATGCAGTGAGGTCACCACAAAAATAATTAAGTAATACTAAGAAAAGTGATAAGTACAGTTTATAAGATTATTTATAGCAATTTCAGTGTTTAGAAGTTATGGTGAGCAGAGTTTGCTTTTTGGTAAAGCTTTTTCTGAAACATATTGTTTTTCTCCTATGGTAGCTCTAAACCAATTTGATTTGTTTACTAACATTGTCAGCAGAGGTACTCTGAAAAGGGAATAAACAGACTATGGGCCAAGCAAATGATTTATTTACTTCCCAGATGATTTCAGTTCATGATGCCTTCAAGACATTTAGAGGGAATCTTATATAAGTCACTGTCACCTCCTCTCGCAGCTCTCACCTCGGCTTCCTACAACCTATTCTTCACACAGCAGTCAGGGTCATTTTTAAAAAGCATAAATCAATTCAAGTTAGTTTCCTACACAAAATGCTCCAGTAGCTTCTGATTAAAGTGAAAAGAAAATCCCAATAGCAGAGTACGGCTTACTAGGCGACACACGATTTAACTCCTGCTTATTCGTTACTCTCCTGCCAGGACTTTCACCAGGTTGCTTGGAATTTTCGAGTTTCTTCTCATGTCCAGCTTTTGCTGTTCACTCTGTTGTAAAGCGCTTCCATCAGACTTTCCAATGGTAAACACGTTCTCATCAATCAAATTGAGGTTTCAGCAAAAATACCACATCCTCAAACAGACATTTCTTGACAACTCTCCCTAATGTTGGTTTTCTTCAAAGAACAACAGTTTCATACAGATCAATAGAAGGGTTTTATTTGTTTTCAGCTGAAATAGAAAGAGAAATAAAGTGTATACTAACTCTATTATATTTCCAGTGAGATTTCCTTGAAGCTCGTAACTGTTTTTGGCACTGTTGATGACTCAACTTGAGACAATGATATGATCAAGGTTAGCAGATAATGCACAAGATAAATGGTTTTGTTTTCATAAAATTGAAAAATAGTATGTCAAGGTAATCAAGTAATAATTATTATAGGTACCATAAACATTTATATTGATAATGTCAGAGCTGTAATAAGCACCCAAAGAGCTCTAAATCTCCAATCAGTAAATCTTGGCAGATAGTTTACCTGAAGACATACAGAATCAAGAAAACACTCATTCCTTAAAGTCTATTTTTCAGGTGGCAATTTTACACAACAAGATAAGGAGGATATGTAAAGTGATTTAAGTACCTCTTTCATGTGATTTGGAAGTCAGCGAGACATGAATACAATGGGTTCAAGAGTTATTTTAAACATTGCTTCCCACTCAGAATGCTTATTTCTCAGTCTGATTGCTTTGATATAGATTGTTAGAAATAAGGAACTTCTTGGATTGTATTATTAGGTTATATATCTGTTCTGTATCCAGAAGCAATTTTATACCATATAATATCTAAAGACAGTATATATCAGATTGATGACTCACATTAGGTCTTTATGCATTATGTCTGTTGTATACATTGAAAATTATATTTTCTGTATAGAATATTCGATGTGACTTTCACTTGTATTCCCCTAGATTTTTGAGTTCCAATTACTTTTGCTATAAAATACCAATACATTTCCACAAGTTGAAATCTGCAGAGGAATTTAGGCAAACATACATACGGGGGACACAAGAGAGTAAGAGAGCATGTACTTTCAAAATAATCAGGTTTCAAGTATCAGTTTGTAATTAGTTGTTTAGGACATGGCATAATTTTTTTCTAAAAATGAGGTTATTAATAATAATTAGAGAAACATTCTAGAGCATACACATTTATGTTTTCAGTTTTTTTTCTCTTAGCCTGTGGAAATATAGAGGCATTTTTTTTCCTTGGGGAAAGAAAAAGCACACAGGGATTCAGTTTGCAGCGACAGCAGTGGCTTTAGGACCCTGAGTAGTAATTGCCCTTGCACTGTATTCCTTCACCTACTGCATGGTGGGAGCAGATTTGAGCCATTTCTTAAAGCAGCTTCCCTCTGACAACTTTATTTTGGCAGGGGGATCTATCCATAAAAGCTAACTCTAATTATTGTTCTCAAGTTGTTTTTTTCTTTGTCTTATTATCTGTGTGGAATTGAACTAAATTTAAACAGAAGGAAATAAAAGTTTACTTTACTTTTTAAAAACGTTTAACAACTAATATTACATATTTGAAATAAAGTTTTAAAATTATCCTAAAGGATTGTCTGGGGTCACAGGAAAAGACAGATAGTTGAATGCCTACTATGTGTTAGGTATGTCATATAAACTATCTGATCACAACAAAGAAATTATTAGAACTCAGAGTTTAGCATAACACAACTGAAGTATACCACGCATGCATTAAATATACTAAATTTTCTCTGTAATATGACAACACTTGATGGCTAAGGATCTAACTTAAATTACTGACCTGACATTTACTGTCTTGAAGTAACATGACCAATGTCACACTTGTAGGAAGTAGATGAATAGGCATTAGGCCTCATGAAGTGAATATTACCTAAAAATAGATCACAGAGATCATTTTTGACCCCCCCAAAATACTTTAGAGAGTTAGTTATTGTATATAAAAGAATGATGGAGAACATTCTGGAGACAATTAGGATTTTAACTGGATCGTAAGATTCATGTTATGAGGCTGTTACTATGCAACTCTAATCCTCACGTCTCTGACCCCACATGTTTTGGATGAGAGCTGAGAATTTAAGACTTCAGTCCTAGGGAATTTTCAGTCCAGGATGGAGCCTGAGAATATGTATTTACTTTTATTTTGCAGAAATGTTTAAATATATGCAAAACAGAAAAGGATAGCACTACTCAATTATCAATTCATGAATATTCTTGGCTCAACTGTATTTCCTCATCTTGTCTCCTCCATTACTCAAAGAACATCTCAGATATCACATCATGCTATCTGAATATATTTCAGTGGGTATCTCTAAATGATGTCATATCACCATGTCATTATCACAAATGAAATAACATGAGGAATTTGTATTTTTAATGTGTCAAAACAATTTCAACGATGCAGACATACTGAGATACAAGAACTAATCAAAGTTTTGGTGTGTAATTCTTGCATGATGTGTGGGTTTGTGTGTGTATGATTACTCCTGCTTTTAGGTGAGCATATTTGAATTATGCCAAGTGTATAGTTTAGTCATGTCCTGAAATATCAATTATCCAAGCGGACTTCTGGTAATTATGAATTTTACCTAATGAATTTATATCTTTCACCATCTTGATGAACTCTGCTTTAATATACATAAAGTCCCATTGAGGGAGAATAACAATCTTCAAACTTCACCAGAAAAGTTCAGGATAGGTCAGCTGGTCAATTTGAACCCCTTTATTTGTTATTAGAGTTTCTGTCCATAACCCTAGCATTTTAGTATCATAGCAAGTATCCTTGAACTTCTGTGGGTTGTAGGAGTTAGTTCTCACTTTCACTCTGCCCCTCTGTTTCTCACTCTGTCTCGCTCTCATTAGCATCATCATCAAAAACAATTAAAAAATATTCTTATCACAAACAATAGTTCATTTTCCAGCTTCCTGCAACATCTAGGAAGGTGAACTCTAAGGACAGTTTTACATTTTCTGCAGTGTCTAGACTCCATCTCAGTCAGAATTGGTGGTATGTATGTCACTCCTGCTATAAATGTGGAGAGACTTCAATTATGTTAAATAAAATTGAATCCCAAGTTTATATTTCTTTAGCATTTAATTAAGGCAGAAGTAATATCTGTTAATGAAACTAATGGCATGGAAATTAGTGGCATAAATTTCATCAGAACTGCATGAACACAAAAATCACAGGAGGTACCTATAAACATCCTCTCTCACTCTCAGTCTTTAAAATGTCATTCATGAATAGCCTCAGGACAAAGAAAAACAAGCAAAAATAAATTTTGTTTTAAAAAAGATGATAAACACTCATAGGTTAAATTGGGTTCCTAAGATTATACAAGACTCCCTGATGAGGAAAACATCAGTATTCACCTAGAAAGAATAGCAGGCCCACCAAATTAGCAAGCAGAGAAATTAAATATCAGGAGACAATTTCGCAGAAAATGACCTTTTAAAACACCTTTTTAAAAAAATGTGCTACATAAGGCAAAACTTTAATATTTCTAATATATCTTCATGTACTACAAAGCAAGCAAATAGGCAAAATAGTAAAATGGAATTGTTATATGTCATAACAAATCCCGATGAATAGATAAGGCAATCCTAATTGTTTTTGGATGCCAGGTGCATGCTTGGGTGACTATTTTCTAAAATATTTTTTCTACTCAGTGTGTAGCTGGGCATGTAGTTCATTAAAACTTGAAAAAAGTTTTGAGAAATCAATAAATTTAATCAAAAGTATAATAAACTGTTATAAATGTGGTATTCCTAAAAAGAACAACAAAAGGTTAAGAAGTATTAGAGATCTTGAGCACAAATCTAATGAAATATTTAATGTATAACATATTGATCTGGGCCAGGCCTTATAGCATCCATTTGTTTTTCTCATTATCTTTATTCTAAGAGAAGATATTAAAAAAACTGTTTACTAAGCACATCAAAAGAGAATAAGAAAAAATAGTGACAAAAATTCACATCTGAATTGACTTTTCTTTTTCATATACCAAGAAGTCATATTTTTCAGAGGACTAGTAGTACAAATTTCTATTGTAAAATAGCTAAACTATTCAGGTTTTTATTTTGTTTATTCCTTCACTGCTTGATGAAACTACAGATGCTATTGAAATACAGTGTTTTGAAATGATGTAATAAATTATTTTCATTAGTATTTAAAGTCTGACTTTAGGATGTGAGGGTGATCTGGCTGCAACATCTGTCACTCCATTGACCACCAGGGTTAATTCGTCTGATCTCAATGGCTAGGTGGGTGTCCCCTTCCTCCTGCACCTATCCATGTGTGTCCCTCCCAAAGCTGCATGCTTGGTCAAAGAGGGCAACCTTCCCAACTAGAGGAGGGGACCAGTATTTGGTCAAGGGTATATAAGTAGCTACACTCCCCTACTAGAACCTCCGAACAAGCTCTTAAAGCTGACTTTAAGGACAGATGGGGAAAAAAGCATGGAGCTAGGAGCCAACATATATTTTCCTTATAGATGGTTCATCTCTCAGATGAATTACAAACTGATAGAACAGGGCCAAATGGGTCGTAGGTTCTCAATAACTATTTCCTGAACGAAACTGATTGAAAAATATTTGTGGTTTGAACTGAGTAGAATAAAATCTGTTCAGAAAACATTATACAAAATTTTCATAAGCAACATATTTTTATTACTTTTTTGGATACTGTGCATCGATCACTTTTTCAGTCTTTAAGTTTTGGGGATGGACTATGATGTAGAGAGGGTGAAGAGGCTTGCGTTATCCCATGACCTCGGGAACTGGACCCTTGGGAGACTCTACTCCTGAATATTGTTTTGTTTCATGAATTTTTAAGTTGAAATAAAGACATGCTGATAATGCTAATATTGGTGTACCTGTTATTGGTGTCATTGGAAGCATAGGCTTCCAATCGTGGCCCACTTGCTTTGGGAGAATAGAGAAGCCCGCCGACCCAGAGAGAGGAGTGCGAACCACATCTGAAAGATCACTGTATTACTTTTCTTATGAAAAATTAAATCTTCAATTTACTTTAGACCTTTAGGAAAACTGAATGACTTGAGTATCAAAAGTGAGCTGTGGAATAGGGTAATTAATTAATCACTCAAGCAATTTTTGTCAGTCTTTTTCTGTTAACATGTTTACATGGGATTAACACTTTGTTAACATGTTTATAACACACTGGAGAAAAACCTTAAAAGGAATCACAAAATACCTAGTAATAAGAAAAATGACTTGTGTAAAAATACTAGCTTTTTAAAAACTTGAAGACCTATGATCTTCTATTTATAAGTACAATTAAAATGAGGGGTGGCTTCTTTCAAAGAATGTTTTCATTTTTTTCTCTGATTAAAAGAGAGAGAGATTTAACAAAATTACACAAACAAACACATACCTATAACTGTTCTTTGAAGTTTTGAATTATTGGTGTTCTCTGGTTTATTCCCATTCATTTTATTGAAGATCATTTTAAATTCTTTATTATGACCATAATTGTGCATTCCCTCATTTCTACTGGTGTGAAGCTCTGAGTATGGTGTGTACTTGTATATTTCTCAGATAATAATCTTAAAATCTCAGTGTTCTAGTGAGACTTGACCTCTAAGCCTCCTCTTATGTACATTAAGCTCATTTATAAAAAAACTGTCAGTACCTATAGTTTTTACATAGCCTGACAGGTGACTGTCTGATTTATATGGTAAGTACAGTTAAATTACTCATGAGGGGGACTAAGAGTTAGGTTTATTATTTCCTAAGAATTATAAAATAAGGATATATCAGTAGCAATGAGAAGTTGAGAAGTTGAAGGTAAAGTAGGAAAAAGAAATACTCCTTCTCCTATTTCTCCTCAAACAAAATGATGATGTTGCCGAGAGCCCAACCTTGCTGAAGTAACATCCCATCACACAGTGAAGTACTGATGTTGCAGCCTCCCAAAATTCTGCATAAATATTGTGCTGCTTTCTACTTCATCGACCTCTGTTGGTTATCTAAATCATTCCAATAAGTTGGATCCTCTCACACAGGCTCAACTGGTAAAGATTATTATTTCTGTCCTTTGCTACATTTTTCTTAGTGAAGCCTGCTTCTTCTAACTTTATCCAGTGGATCTGTCTTATTCATCTTTCATCTTATTTATCACAATTTTTTTCATAATCTCATAGATTTTTTACATTCTACCCCAAAAGACAGTGACCATTGATTACCCACAAAAATTATAAACTTTATCAAATAAAATTTTATAAAATTCCTAAAGTCTATCAACACTTTCATCTCCAATATAGGTCTATGTATTTACCTTAGGTAGTCATTCAGGCTTCTAACATCATTTTTAGCAAGATGTAAAAAAATCCATAATTCACTTTAAGTATAATAAAAATATTTCCACCAGCATTCTCATCACTGTAATTTTCCAGTGATTTTCAAAGTGTAGCATGCATTGGAATCACTAAGAGAGCTTAGTAAAGCAGTGATTGTTGGGCTTTGATCCTAAAGTTTCTGAATTCAGAAGAACTGAAATGAAATCTGTGATTTGTACGTTTCTAGATGGCGCTGAGACCAAACTGAGAACCACTGGGCTAGTCCTAAGTGACTACTTAGATAATTTATACCACTGATTATAAGAGGAGATACAAGAGTTATGTTGAAATCTGAACTTAAAGGTTTTCAGTAGTCAATGTGAATAGCACTGGGCCTGCCCAGAAATTCAAATGTTGTTGTTGCCTCCAGAAATTAAACTGTTATTTAAGACTCTGACTCTAACACCTTCAAAAAAAAACTGAATTACTTTCTTTTGACTGATGTGGGCAGATTTTATTGTTGTTATTATCTTGATAAAAGATTATTTTGACAAGTTACTAGGTGTTTTATATCCTTAATATATGCAATATTACTTTAAATTAAGGGCTTGATAGTTACCTGCAATTATATAACAGTTATATTGTGTTGGCATGGACAAGAGTTACTGTTTGATTATAGAATGCTTTTCTTCCAGATTTATTAATCTCTATTATACATGGTAGTACTAAAACTATCCTTGCTGTTATACAGTTATCTTGGCACCTGTTATAGCTAAATATAATTTTAAAATACTACACTGTGGAATATTATCAAATAAATTGTGAAACAAAAGGTCAATTTCTCCTAGAGGCAGATTCTGCCTTTATTGTCCATTTTGAATACATTTAAGTATGACTTATATTCTTACTGACCACATGAAGTTTATTCCTAGAGAATATTTCAAAAATAATTTTACCTTAAAGATTTTCAAGAAAAGATATTAATAAAATCAATGCTTATGTTTTTATTTAATTAATTTTGCCCAAAATTATGAACATTAGTTAAGTTTTGGAAGCAAATAGAATCATGGACTTATTCCTAAACATTTTCTATTTTTCATTTGTGCAATTTTAGTCATGATTCCAGGTGGTACTCTTTCTGGAATTTTTTCTCCACAATGTGGAAAATAGAAAATTTGATGTTACAGCCAATTTCATTAAAAAGATTACAAACTTGGCCCTGGCTAGTGTAGCTCAGTGGATTGAGCGCGGGCCTGCGAACCAAAGGATTGTGGTTTGATTCCCAGTCAGGGCACATGCCTGGGTTGCAGGCCAGTTCCCATTGGGGAACACACAAGAGGCAACCATACATTGATATTTCTCTCCCTCTCTCCTTCCCTTCCCCTCTAAAGATAAATAAATAAAATCTTTTAAAAAAGATTATAAACTTGTTGCCAACATAAGAAATTTATCCTCCACTTTCCACAGGGGAAACAACCCATGCAAGTAGACTGAAAATTTCGCTACCTAATTGAAGACAAGGCCAATGTTCCTTCATATAATTAACTTCAAGTTTTGGAAAACTTGACATATTGGCAAAATAAAAATTAGCATGTGGCATCCAGCGCTCGCGCTCTCTCTCTCTCTCTCTCTCTCTATATATATATATATATATATATACACAGAGAGATATATCTATATCTCTAGATATAGATATATGTATGAATATAGATATATCTAAATATAGATCTATAGATAATATACATATGTATACATATATCTACATATAAATAAATATGCTATAAATGTATATATAATTTGTTTTATATACCAGATATATTAAAGTTAGAAAGTCAACCACTTGTTTTAAGCAAAGACATTTTTAATTTTTTTTTAATTTTCACAGAAATTGGGGGTTTGTATTACCATTTATTTAGGCAAATATTGTGTGTATATAGGCAGTTATTTTACTCTGCCATGATTACTTTTGTATTTGTTATATCTATAGACAAGTAAAAATTGAGAAACAGAACAGTTACTTCGAAGTGCTGATATGCAAGACCCCCGCTTCAGTGGGGTCATCAACAAAAGCAGACAATGACAGTTCCTGGATGAGGATAAGGGAATGATCAATACATCAGAGAGCATTAGAAGATACACATGCAAAGGAAATTAAAAAGAATGTGAGAAAGCAAAAATAATTCACCAATATAAAGATAATATATGGCCATTAAAAGTAACATTTCAAAGCAAAGCCAGCAGGGTTCGAGCTGTACAACCGGAATGAATAAAGGTATTATATTTGACCACTTATTCGCATATTTGGCAGCAAAAGAAAAAGACTGAAAATCAAGGGTTCAGAGTTGAGATCACATGTCAGAAATCAGGGATTGGTAAAGACAAGCAGGGAACCTGTATGGATCAAAGACTCGAAACTATCTTTCAAGATAGAGATGCCCAGCTGTGGTTAGAGGCATAGCTTAAAAAGTGTCTTTTATTCCACTGAACATCAATGGAATGAAATGTTGCTAATTGATTTCTAACAAAAATACAGCATTCACATGATAGGCATCTTAATTTATTCCTAAAATGAAAAGATATTTAGAAGGAAATCAAGTATAGGGTTTTAGCAAATCCTGTGACCTTGCAGATGGCCTTGATTTTATTATTTTGAATTAGCTGACTATGATCTGCAGTTTTGCATCATAACTAGAGTGTAGTAGAATGTGATCTTTGGATATATTTTCACCATAACATATATGTGTAATAGATTGTATTATGGCTTAGAGACAGTAATGATCTTGCACCAGTATCATTTTTAATAACATATGTCTCATAGTTTTGTCAAAACCTGTTTTGATGATCTAATAATTTTTAGGAAAGTTACAAAACACTGTAGAAAGTTTAATGTCCTACATTCTTTTTTTCTTCCTCCTTTGATAAATCCATTGTCTACCATATGCAGTCACCTGGTAACTGTTTAAAATAAATGCCAATGTAAACAAGTGAAGCATAAAAAGGTTAAAATTATAAAGATGTGAGTTCCAGGTAATTAACTTTATATATCCCTGAGACTGTTCTAAGAAGGGCAGAGATAATTAAAAGAAACTACTGCTAATTGTAATGGAAAGTGAGTGAGATTTGAAAAGACAATTAGTAGCATATCCTCTTTAAGAAATATCTTATATCTGGAAATCCTTACTAGAAATAAGAGCTATGTTCTACTATGTTGGAACAACAAGTAAGTAGAATGTTGATTTAAAATAGTAAAATAGTTTTCTTATTGTCAAAAACTGATACCATTTAACACCTTCCTTTACTTACCATTTTTTGAAGTTTGTTGCCAAAGTTATTTAATTTTTAATATACCATGATACTATTTATTTTGAGCTCTCTTGGGAGAGATGAGAGACAGTTTAAAATAAATCTTTATATAAAGCATATTAAAGTTGTAGCCGTCTTAATATCAATATACTTAAATTCATCTTGTAAACAAGGAATAATTTCATTAACAGAACATGCTGCTGTGTTATAAAATTTGAAGTTGAAAATATAAGATTGGGCCTGAAAAAAGCTGCTCAACATGGCCAGCTATTTTAATTTTTATTTCTTTTTATAATTTATACTTCTATTTATTATTAAAGTAATATTTCATATTAGTAATTTATTTTTGATTTGTTCATTTTGTTCACTTGCTATTCACTAATACTTGTTACCCTAGTGGTGATGGGATTATATTTAGTTAAGAAGGCTAGAAATAAGTTGTGCCTTAATATATAGAGAGGACATAAATGTATAATTCTATAGAGATTTAACAAGTGAATGCAAAACCTTTGAAGGAGGTAGGTTGAAATGGGTCTACAACTAAGAATTTATTGCAAATTTTTGAAGTAGGAAAGAGAAAGTGGAATATTCTGAGAAAATAGAATAATATGAGAAATTTTTTTAAGATGGTTTATTTTCTTTCTTTTTTTTAGGAGTATAAAGAGATAAAAATATTCTCCTCTTTTATTTATTTAATTCTTGTTCAAGTACAGTTTTCTGTCTTACATTCCCAGCCCTGCCCATCCACCCCCAGTGCTCCCCACCTCCCTCCCATTTCTACCCCCACCCTTAGTTATTGTCTATGTGTCCTTTATACTTGTTCATGTGACAGCACAGGCTGACAGGGACAAGAGGGGAGAGTGGAGAGAATCACAGGGGAAAAGGGGAAGGATTCACATGAACAAATATGAGAAAATTTAAATAGATGAAAATTAATCCATTTAAAAATGTATATGCAGTCAGCATGTTGCCAACCTCCCCAGACTATATGAGATGAAATTACTTTGACACTCATGCCTAAAATATAGTTCTATGTTGACAGAAAAATTCAACTTCCTTTCATACCACCATCTTTTCAAAACGATGTCAACTGTATTTTACCTCAGTAACAATTCAGAGGTTCCCAAGAGGACAATGTCTCAGTCGTGCTTTTTAGTTAAGTCAGGTTACTCAGTCTTACTTTTCCCCCCAGCACTTTAATACCATGATCTCTTGGGCTGCTAATTTACTGTGTTGGTAGTGAAGTATGAGACAGGAGCAAATTTATCCCTTCCTATAGCCTGAACTTCAACTAGGCTGGTCTTCAACTATACACCACAATACAAGTCCATCAATACTAATTTTTAGAAGATGTTATTAAATGTTCATGGATATTGAAGGAGAATTGCAACAAATGAAAGAAATGTACTATATACTAGGGATCATGGCAGGGTTCACTGACTGAGAAATTGTTAAAAATTATGTCAGAGCTCAAATCAATTACTATAGATTCTGGATGAGTGCAAGTTGAGTTTCACTTTCTAATCTGAGATTTTCAATAATGTAATAATAGTAGAACCAATTTTATAAGGTTGTTGTAGGGATTAAATTAGTTCATTTATAAAACATTTAAATCAAGGACTCACAAATAACAAGTTCTATGTAAGTATTAACTATTACTATTTTATTTTTGTTATCATCTTAGTATCCCATCATGTATATCCTGACAGTGTCCACATTTATTTCTTCAATTTGGGCTTCTCACATGAACCTCAGACCTATATATTCAAGTCTCTTTTTGATATCTCAGGTAGATGTCTAATGAACATTTCAAATTAGATGTCTATAGTTTTATCCATTTTAGGCAATAGATGTTATAGCTTTCCAATTGTCAAGTCCTACATCCTGTGTTTTCTGAGAGCTCCTATGTATTTCTCTCACTCCATTATCCTTAGCAATATCTGGCCAAATCTACCCCCCAAAATGGGTTAACCTAAACCATTTATTCGGTAAGTCTAAGGCACAGTTCTTATATTTTAAGAGCCTGTAACTGGCTCGTTATTTTTGTCCTACTCTCCTTATTTTATTTCCAAATAGCCACGAAGACAATCCTTTTAAAACACAATTCAATTGTATTACAACTCAGTTCAAAATTTGTCAGTGGTTTTCCATATAAGTAGGTAAAATTCCATGTTTTTAAAATGACTAATGTTTTTCCCCTTCTTCTCTGACTTCATGATTCTTCATTGAATCTTGTCAAATAACTTCAATAGTAACAAAGAGATACTGCTATATTTCTATTTTTAATCTATCTTCCCTGTGATAGAATAGCCAGGTAAAATATGGAACTCCCAGTGAAATTTGAATTTCAGATGAACAACATTTTTCTTTAGTATAATTACAATCATTTAGTGTAGTATTGCATGAGGCATACACTGAACAGTATTATTTGTTGTTTATCTTAAATTCATTTCACAGGGTGCTCTTTATTTTTATTTGAAGAAATGGACAGTGCCATTCCCAAGCTAAAATTTTACTAATAACCTAACCATCTTTCCATATCCTTGTGAGTGAAAGTCTTATCAATATATATTGCCACCAGAGACATGGCTCATTGTGCTTCCAAGCCACAGTCATCGTTCCTTGCCACTCACCACGTGGCCATGTCATCATGCTAACGTGATGACAATGAAACCTCCTAATCTCAGTGGTTTAAAACAATTCCAGGTTATTTTTCCTTGTGCTTTATTCCACTGTCAGGTCAGAGAGGGGACATTTCTCTGTGTTGTGCCCCACCTTCTCTCCCCAATCTTGTTTTCTACTTTCAGATATGAGAGACAACAGATATCTTAAAATTGGTGTGTGCATTTTACCTTTGTATGTTTACATTTGTATTGTCTATTCACAGATCCATAAAAATGTGTTAATATTTATTTTGTTAATTTGCTGAAATGATATCTGAATGTGTCTACTGCAACTTGCTTTTTTTACTCAGTATTATTTCTTTGTGATTTATCAGTTTATAGATTTCTATTCTATTATATATATATATATATATATATATAGTCTGCTGATTTTTTTATTTTGGAGTGAAGTTTTCACATCTTTCATTGGCTTCAAAAATGCTGCAATATCAATTCTTATGTAGCATATATTGTGTACAAGTGCAAGAGATTTTCCTAGGATAAACAGCTGTGGGCTTTCTCAGTGGTAGAGTATATACATTAAGTGCATTCCATGCTATCAGTTTACCGTTCTAATTGCTAATTACTTATCTACTCACATTCTCAAAATCATCTGGTATTCAGAATTTTAATTGTGGCCAATATGATTGAAGTGGGATCACTTTTTATTGGTATCTTAATCTGCGTGCTTTTATAATTTGTGTGTCCTGGACACAAAGTCTTTGCTAGTGAACTATGATAGTTTTTTTCCCACCTCTGCTTCATTTTCGCTTTGGTTTTGACATTATTTCATATTGGGAAGTTTGAATTTGAACATCATCAATAGTATCAGTTTGTGTTTTTATGACTTTTTGTGTCTGAGAAGAATTCTACGTATTTCAAGTATGCAATATGATATTATTAGTTATCATCATCAAGCTATAATTAGATCCTCAGAATATGTTTAGTATACAATGGAACATTTGTGTTCCAGGACCAGTATTTCCCCATTTCCATCATTCCCTGATCTTGGCAACCACCATTTCTGGGAGGGCTTTGTTTTTTGTGTTGTTTGTTTTTAGATTCCATAAATAAGTGATTCCATACATTACTTGTC
This sequence comes from Sturnira hondurensis, assembly GCF_014824575.4. Classification (NCBI taxonomy): domain Eukaryota; kingdom Metazoa; phylum Chordata; class Mammalia; order Chiroptera; family Phyllostomidae; genus Sturnira; species Sturnira hondurensis. The sequence continues at coordinate 1,234,441 of NW_028089315.1, forward strand.
TTTCTCTCTCTGGCTCATTTTAGTTGGTATATTGCTCTCAAGGCCCACCTGTGTCGTCACAAGTCACAGCCTTTCCTTCTTTTTTAATGCTGAAAAAGAATTGGGTCTGATACTGATTATTTTCTTCTTTCTGCTAACTGGGCTTAATTTTTTATTTTGTAGTTTTATGAAGTGTAAAGTTCTTGGGTTTTTTTAGATCTTTCTTTCTTTCTTAAATTAGGTGTTTATTGCTATAAACTTCTGTGTCAGAATTGCTTTTGCTGCATTGTGTAAGTCTTCGAATGTGGTACTCCCATTTTCATTTGTCTCAAGGTATTTTTTATTTCCTTTTTAATTTCTGCTCTGATCCTTGATTATTCAGCAGAGTATTGTTTGATTTCCACATATTTATGAATTTCTCCAATTTTGTTCCTGTTATTGATTTTGAGTTTTCTACCGTTGTAGTTGGAACAGGAATTTGGCATCATTTATCCCCGAGAATGTTCAGTTATTGCTTGAACAGAGTATCTATTCTGTTACTGTTTTTATGTAATGCTTTGCCTTTTCTGTTAGGTATATTTGGTCTAAAGTGGAGTTCAAGTTAATTATTTTATTATTGATTTTCTGTCTGGATAATCTGTCCAGTGTTGAAAGTGGAGCATTAAAATCTCCTACTATCAATGTATCGCTGTCTCTCTGTACCATCAGATCAATTAATAGTTGCCTAACACATTTAGGTGTTCCAATGGCTAGTGCATACATATTTACAATTGTTTTCGCTTCTTATCATCTGAGGGATGAAGGGATCCCTCAATCATTGTATTATGATTTTCCTTATCTTTAGTTACTTTTTTCTTTTTTACTTAAAGACTATGTAGCCTGATATAATTGTAGTTACTCCTGCTTTCTTTGGTTTTCATTTGCATTGTATATGCAAATACAATTTGCATACATGCATTTTTAGTCTATATATGTCCTTAAAACTAAGCCTTCTTTAAGTGTACACAGTTGTATTTTTATTATCCACTCAGTCACTCTGTGTCCTTTGATGGAATTTAGTACATTTACATTTAAATAATTGTTGATTGAGAAAGACATATTGTTTATTGCTTTTAGCATTTGTAGCTTCTTTGTTGCTGTCCTATTGCTTTCTTTTTTATGATATAATTACTTTCCATAATGATATGCTTTGATTTTTCTCTCTTTAGCATATCCACTGTAGGGTTTTTCTTTGTGATTACTATAGATTTACATAAAATATCTTGTAGATATATCTCTGTTAAGCCAGCAATTTTCAACCTTTTTTTATCTCTTGGCACACATAAACTAATTACTAAAGTTCTACAACACACCAAAAAATATATGTTTTGCCAATCTGACAAAAATAGGTATAATTTTGATTGATTTACAAAAACAATAATAGCCATTATTACCTATTCTTTTTACTGCATAGTGACTTTTTAAATAATCGGGTGCTGCCCTGGCCAGTGTGGCCCAGTTGGTTGGAGCGTTGTTCTGTAAGCTGAAGGTGGTAGGTTCGATCCATGTTTCTCTCTCACATAGATATCTCTCTCCCTCTCTGTCTCTTTATCTAGCCCCCCTTTATCTCCCTCTAAAAGCAACAAAAGGCTGTCCTCGGGGGAGAACAAAAATTTAAAAATGTATAAATAATAAATTAATAAAATAAAATAAACAAAAACCAGGTGCCTCGATTTGTATATAAAGTTTTCTGATACCAAGAATTAACCCATCAGGTGCCACCTTATTATGTGAGGTGACCAATAAGATGCACCTCTATCATGAGACATATGACAGAGATTCACATCAGGCAGCTATTGTTGTCTGTTGTCTTTCTATTTAACAATCTAAGGAAAATCTAGAGCACTGATTTAAGGAAAATAGATCAGTGCCCTAGACTAAATAGTCAGGTACTGCATGTTTTAACAATTCTTGTGGCACACCAGTTGAAAATCACTGTTTCAAGCTGATTATAACTTATATTCAATTGCATATAAAAACTCTACCCTTTTACTCTCCCACTACATTTTATGTCACAATTAACATCTTTCTATATTGATATCCATTAAACAAGTTATTGTTGTGATAGTTATTTTTAATACTCTAATCTTTTATCTTTTACATCACAGTTAATCACAGTTCAGTGACTCAGATACCACCATTACAGTACGAGGATATTCTGAATTTGACTGTACATTTACCTTTCCCAGTGAGATTTATACTTTCACATATTTTTCTGTTAGTAATTAGCATCCTTTTATTTCAGGTTGAAGAACTCTCATTGGAAGTTCTTATAAGGCAGGCCCAGTGTTAATAAACCCCCTCAACTTTTATATGTCTGGGAAAACCTGTCTCTTCCTCACTTTTGAAGAACTTTGCCCTTTTTAACCATTTGGTTGACAGCTTTTTTTTTTTCTTTTTGGTACACTGAATGTCTCATCCTGCTTTCTCCTGTCCTGCAACATTTCTCCTGAGACATCCACGGACAGGGTATGGGAGTGGCCTTGTATTTTTTCCCTCTTACTTGTGTTATCCTCTCTGTCTTCAATTTTGGACAGTTTTATTATAATGTAATTCAGCGAAGTCCTCTTGGAATTAAATCAGAATGAAGATTAAAGAGCTTAATGTTTCCTGTATGTTCATATCAATTTCTAAATTTGGGAAGTTTTCAGACAGTATTTCTTTAAATAAGCTCTTGCAACCTTTCTCTTCTTCTGGGCCTTTCATAATGCAAAGGTTGTTTTGATTGGCAGTATCCTAAAATTGATGTAGGTTTTCCTCATTCCTTTTGCTTAGATATGTATTTATTTATGAACTTATGTACTTATGTATCCTTCTCTGACTGGATGATTGAAATGACTCATCTTTGTGTAAATGGATTCTCTTCTGGTTGTTCAAGTTTGTTGTTTTGCTTTCCATTGCATTGTTCATCTCATTAATTGTATTCTTCACCTCCAGAATTTCTATGTGGTTCTTTTCTTTTCTTTATAATTTCTGTCTCTCCTTTGAATTTCTAGTGTTGTTGGTGTATTGTCTTCCTGATTTCATTGAGTTGCCTGTGCTTTTTTATAGTTATTCACCTTTCTTAGAAAAATTATTTTGATTTTTTGCAACTTATAGATCTCCATTTATTTGGGATCAGTTACTGGAAATTGTTTTCCAGTAGTCTTTTGATCATGTTGTTACCTTGATTTTGTGTGCGTGTGTGTTTCTTGTAGCCTTATATTGATGTTTGTGCATTTGATGGAGCAATCGTCTCTTCCAGGCTTAAGACTGGTTTTAGTAGGGGAAAGCCTCCGCCTGCAGGTGGTTCTGAGAGAACTGGTGGGTGAATTGCTCCAGTTCTAGCCCCAGAGGAGGCCCAATGGCATAATCTCCATGCAGTCACATTAGCTGAGGTCTGCAACAGATAATAGTGCAGCTTTTTAATGACAAATAGCATGGTTGTCTGTAGCAGTAGTGAGGGGTGTTTGGTGGTAAAGGCTGGTGACGATCACCTGATTTTTTTTTTCTTCCATGGAGCATGTCATGGCAGAGGGGATTCTTCTTGGCTCTAGGTTCAGCATACAGGCCCACTTCTAGTGGTGGTAGAACTGATTCCAATGTTTGGTACCTGTGCTGCAACTATAGAGCCAGGGACAGGAACACAGGCACTTGCAGAGTGACTACAGCCCTGGGCTTCCGGGTGCTGTTTAGTTCACAGCAGTGGTGTATGTTGAGTGCCTGAGGCATGGACATGCACAGAGCATACATGGAGCTGGGACTGGTGCATGGGTGTTCATGGAGTAGCCATGATTCCAGGCTCAAGGGTGCTGACTAGCCACAACAGCAATTATGTGTGAGATGTGCCAAGTGGCCACAAAGCCAGGGTGTGTTTTTGTGGGCACATACAGAATGACAGCAATCTGGGATTATGGGTTCTGGCCAGCCTGCAGCAAATTTGGCTGTGGTACCTGAAACACAGGTACCTGGGAAACAGCTGCAGGCCCAGAGTCTGGAGCACAAATGTCGAATGACTGCAGAGCCAGAGTGTGAAGCATTTGTGTGTATAGAGGGACCTTGAGGTCAGGATCTGAGGTCAGGCACATGGGCTCTGGGCCATATGCAAGGCAGTGTGGGCTGGCAGTCCTGACCCAAGGCAACACAATCTCAGCTCTGCTTGAGGGAAGTGCAGTAGCATCTCCTTCCCAAGGGGTTTTTGGCAGCTATGGCTGCTGGTTACTTCAGTGGCAAAGCTGTTAAAGAGTCCTCTCTAGAGCAGGCTGTGGAGGTGTGCACTGACAAACCCTATAGGGTTCTCTTCTGTGAAGGCTGCTGGGAGTCCTTGGCTGCTGTGAATGCTGTTGAAGGGCTCCTCAGAGCAGGCCATGGGAGCAAAGTTGCACCTACCTCCTGGTTGATATAGTCCTTGCCCTTCTTTTCTGTTTCTCGCTATTTCTTATGTTTCAGTTATAGCATCTCCTCAGCAATAATTTCTGTGGAGTTAACCTCTGGTTTTCTTTTTCTCCATTATGTTGTTGTAGACTCTTAACTATATCCTGGATGCCTCTGAGGGCTATTTTCACTTCTGAATAGCTGTATGATTGTTTTTTTCCTTTGTTTTCGCTTTTGTTTTGTTTTGTTTTTGGTCAGGAAGATGAAGGCTGGTATCTCATACTTCACCTTCTTGCTAATGTCAATATATACATTTTAAAATAAGAGTAAAACTGTTTTGGTTGCTTCTTAATGTTAGTTGTGAGTGTATATTTTGTTCCTAACTGGTTATTGCACAGTCATATAGAAAGAAACATTGACAACTTTTAAATGTTTCTTTTTTTTTACCAAGCTTGCTGATCTCTCTTTTATACTGAAATGGTTCTTAGTTTCTCTTATACATTCTATGAAGCAAACTTCACTACCTATAAATAGGGACATTTTTAGTGTATTATCTTTATTACATTTTTTCCATTACCATTTTGATACATGTCTCTTTTTCTTTTTATGACTTTGATCCATAGCACTGAATTGTTTGAGAAAATCACATGTTGCAGTCATCTTTACTGTGTTTTTTATTTTAGAGGAGTGTTAGTAATATGTAATCACTACTATTCATTATGTGTTTTTATAAATATTTTAAAGGCACTTATTAAAGTCCATTTCTTTCTTTTTTTTTTTTTTAAGATTTTATTTACTTATCTTTAGAGGGGAAGGAGAGAGGGAGAGAAACATCAATGTATGGTTGCCTTTTGTGCATCCCCTGCTGGTAGTTAGCCTGCAAGGAACCGGCCTGCAACCCAGGCATGTGCCCTGACTGGGAATCAAACCGCGATCGTCTGGTTCGCAGGCCCGCACTCAATCCACTGAGCTACGCCAGCCAGGGCTAAAGTCCATTTATTTCTAATTTGCTAAGATATTTTATGACGAGTGAATGTTGAATGAAAGCTCTTCCTGTATTTATTAGGAATGTCTATGGATTAGTCCCTCTATCTGTGAATATGCTGAAATATATTAATTTATTGTATAATATTAACACACCAGTCATTACAGAAATAAAGAGTATGTGCTCATGATGACTTTCTACACACATATGTATGCATACATGTGCACATTATTATGTTATGTTTTTATTTTATTAACTTTCTATTTACAAACAGAAGGGAATTTGGCCTATAATTTCTTTTCCTTCAGGTTTAGAATCAAAGATATGCATGTATATTAGAAAATGGCAGCACATCGTGCTGGCTTCTTATCACGTCTCAGATCTTCTTTGGGCTCTGGAGATACATCAATGAGTATAAAACAGAAAATGGCCCTTACTTTCCAGGAGCTCATATTGTTATGAAATAGACACAATAGGCTTCATTGAGAATGTGACATTCAAATAAAGAGTAGAGAAAGAAGGAAAAGGATCATCCCAGAAGAAATAGCCAGTGTACAGCCCAGAGTCAGGAGTATAGCTGGTGTGTTCAAATAATGCAAGTAATCAAAATTGAGAGCTCTTGCTTAAAGTGTGGGTTAGCCTCACTTGTCAAACTATAAAGGCCTATATATTTGTAAAGGCAGATATTGACTATTTATTTATTTATTTATTCATGTTGATGATCTGTGTATGTTAATTTTTTTCTTAAAACTTTTCCTGATTCATATTCATTAGATTTGTTTAATAAAAATGTCTTTTATTTCTACATTCAAAAGTAGGTTCATGAATTGTGCTCATGTCTGTGATGTTTTTAAACCTCTGCTGTACTGCTGTCTGTCTTTCCTTTTCATTTTTTAAATGATGTGGCTAAATGCTTGTCTGTTTGATTTGTATTTTTAGAGAACAGTTTTTTTTACCGTTCTATTTCCTCTTTTACTTATTTCTGCTCCTTTATTTTTATTTCCACTTACTTTGTGTTTTTATGCTTCCTGTATAATTTAGTTTTTTGCTGTATTTGCAACTTTTGCTGTTTTTCTGTGTTCAATAGGTTCCTTCTATGTCTGCAGCTTTTGCCATATTCAGTAGGTTTTTTCTCTTTTCTGTGACTTGTTCACTGTCATTCACTTCTGAGTACAGCATTGTTTCCATTGTGATTTTTCTTTGTATCACGTTTGCATGCAAATGTTTATTTAAGTTTACAAACATTATCTGGTTCTCTTTTCTGAATTCTTTCTAACTATCTCAAATGTATGTCAGATAGATTTATGATTGCCCCACTATATAAAACCTGTCTTATATTTTTGAAACTGTATTTATTTACTGCACTGATTATTTTAATTTCTAATTTATCTTGTATAAGGGTCTACATTTATGCTTACTTAAAAACATCCTTTGAGTGAATATTTAATTATTGAAAAGTGGTCCCCTCTTCCTCAGACTATTTCTTCTCTCATATCTATCCATTGTCAATAAAAATAGTTTGGAATCATACCAGGGCATATTAAAAAATATTTTCAGGATACTTTCTAATAAAGTTATTATTTGTCCTTCACTGCTTTTTGTAGTTTCTTGTAGGAGTCAGTAATATGATTGAATGGAAAGGAGGATTTGCTTTAAAATATTTAAAAATTCTACTTCCTAATTTTATCTATAAATGATTTTCTTTAGAAAGATTATATTTAAAATATTTTATAATAATAACCTATCCATTGATTTTTCTTTAGAAATGTATTATTGTCATCCAATTACTGTGTCTGATAGAAATAATTTTAATTCCAATATCAAATGCCAGAATATTAATTTAGACCACCGTAGCTTTATCTATACAGTTACAACAGAATATTTTCCCAGTGCTGTTGAAACAGTGGCAGTCCTGAGTGATGTGATTGCTATGTAATTTATCAAATAATGGACTACCTAATTGCATCTGAGTGAGCTATGAATAGAAAATATATCTGTGGATAGCTGTAAACAAAATTAAATTTATATTTTCAGTGCGCCTGGGGCCTCAAGTGCTATGAAAATCAGCAAGCATGATTTTATATGATAATTCACATTTCTTTTTTTACTAAGGAGGAGGTCTGCTAGCAAGTTTTCATTTTTACATGGGAACAAGAATGGTATAATCTAAGGGTGATAATCAGATTATGTAGTGGGGAATTGCAAGAGAAAATGATTCTATTTTATTGACTGTGGCCCAGAATATTTAAACATCTAAATGTTTAACATCTAAATACACACACACACACACACACACATATATATATAGACATACACATATATACATGTACTTATTATATATATATGATTTTTCTCAGCTTTTCCTTCTAATTAAATTAAATATATCAAAAGTTTTTGATATATTTAATTATTGTTCAAGTACAGTTTTCTGTTTTATATTCCCAACCCTGCCTACCCCCCCAGTGCTCCCCACCTCCCTCCCATTCGCCCCCACCTTAGTTATTGTCCATGTGTCCTTTATACTTGTTCCTGTGAATCCTTCCCCTTTTCCCCTGTGATTCTCTCTCTAATTAAATTCATTAAATAAAAAAACTATGTGTGTTTGAACTCATATGATATAGGAGGCAATCATAAGAAGGAGAATCTTTGCATTTAATTTATTTGTATTGAAATTTCTTATATATTTACCTATGGTTAAGTAGATTTAAAAAGAAATTATTAAATAATATTTGCTAAGTACAGTAGTTGACTAAAAATAAAATATTGTATTCATGGAGAAACATCCAATGATTGTGATAAGAAGAGAAGAATGTGATTGATATCTGATATTTACATGTAAGACCATAATATATGAATGTGAATGAAATATAAACAATTTAAATTTTTGTGGTAACTACAAACACATATCATAAATTCAGTTTTAAGAGAGGGTCAAACTGAGAAGAGTTGTTATTCTATTCTCAGTTCCTGACTTTAGAAAAATTTAGCTGTTTGCACAGAATTTTTGAACCATTTCAATGGTTAGTTCTCTCTAAAATGTGGTGGGCATTTTTTTGTATGTAATATTTTAGAGCCAAATATAAACACTAGCCAATTCATATGCTCATTTACTCTGGATATTAAGAACTAAAACATGTGTATAATAGCATTATCAAAAAAATATCAATCTAAAGAAGGTAGGCTTAAAATAGGTTTATTCTTTCTTTAGTAACTAAAGTCTCATTGTTTCTTTTAGGATAATCTGTTGACTTTTAGGGATCACTGGAAAAATAATTTACATTCAACTTGACTATTCAGTTGTATTGAAAGGATTGCAGACCATAAAATCAAATACTAGGGAAAGAAATTTACTTAACCAAAGACAATGTTAAAAAAAAGTAATATAGACCGAAGTTGGAAGTGAATATTATAACAGACATGTGTTCAGTTCAACTGTTAATAGGAGGACATGTGCTATGGACCAAATCATGTCTCGGCAAAAATCACACTTTGAAGCTGTATCTGCCATTATGAAAGTATCTGGAGATGGGATGTTTAGGAAATAATTAGGTTTAGATGAAGTCATGAGGTTGTGCCCCAATGATAGGATAAGTGTCCTTGTAAGAGGACCAGAGCTCTTTCTCTCTCTGCTATCATTTGAGGAGTAGTGGAAAGGCAGCCATGTATAAACAAGGACTTGGACCCTCACTAGGTATCAAATTTTCCAGTGTCTTGACCTTGGACTTTCCAGCCTCCAGAACTGTGAAAAGTAAATATCTGTAGTTTAAACCATCCAATCTCTGGTATTCTGTTAGAGCAGCTCAAGCTGACAAAATGTAGGTCTTTGCAGTAGGGGATTTGTACTGAGGACTTTAGTCAGGTACATTACAAGAGAGGACTCTTAGCCATTGAAGGGCATTCTGGTGACAGTCTGCCCCATCTTGAAGGATATATTAAGCCAGAAGCTTAAACATACCATTTGATGAAATCTTACAGCAAATCTCTGCACGTGAAGCAGAATCAAATGGAGCTGCTCTGATCAAACAGAAGTGGCCTAGGTCATTGAGCATGTCCCTCTTTCCCAACCACCAAGGCCACAGCAAAGAAATGTTCAGTCTTCTCAAAGAGTAGTTAGAGAACCACTGTGGTAGGCCACTAATCTCAGGTAGTTGAGATTCAGTACCTAGCTTCTGATCAAATCTCTAGACTAAGATTCTCTGGCCACACATATTTAGGTCTAGGTAAGTGAGATGCTGCATATAAAATGCCATCATTGTATCTAGCATAAGTGATGTCATCTGTGAATGATGTGATCAGACTTCCTCCTACTTCTCTTCCTCCATCTTTCTTTCCCTCTTCCTTTTCTTTTCCCTCTTTGGTAGTTTCAATCACACAAACCTAATTTTTGTTCCTTCTTCTGTCACTTTTTTTAGCAATAACTTTAAGACAAGTTTTAAAAAAAACATTCTAATTATCTAGCTTTTTATACATAGTGTGAAAATTAAACTACCCATCACATAGGTTTTATGTGAGATTTCAATGAGATGATGATTATAAATACCAGTACATACTGATTGCACCATGGGATTGGTTGATGATATGCTTTTTGTAACAACATTATCTAGTTAACACATGATGCAAGGTTGAAATATTAGCCCATCTGCATGGAACTAAGAGTCACTGGAGAGTCCACCAACCAGTAGGAGACCATCTTCAGAGAGAATGCAATTTTACTTCACTAGGAAGTCTCAGCTTCTCTGTATGAGAAGGCTTGTCATTTGTTCAAAAACACAGGCCCTTTATGAGTTTACCCCTGACTAGTGCTGTGACCTTCTCTCCTGTGACTCTTCTGTCATGCTTCTTCCCACACTCCTTTCTGTCCCCCAAGCACGGTATGTGTATTTCCCCTAAAGCCCTTTGTATGACATTTCCTCTGTTTTCCACTCTTGATCAGGGTATCCCATGGCGGTTTCTCTTACTTCCTTCAGAAGTTTCTCAGATGTTAACTTGGCAAAACGCTTTTTATAACTAACTATGTAATTTTTTCTCATTTTACAGAACTCCTTTCACCTTCTTTTATTCCTTTATGTTTTCTGTAACATCTTACTTAATGTGTGTTTACTTTTTTGTTTGTTATTTTCTGATTTCACTCATATATTTTTTAACATGAACTTTTCATTAGTGCAAGGCCTACTTTGTTTACTCTTATAGCACAAATTCCTAAAAGGGTTTTGGGCACTAAGTAGTCACTGGGTAATTCTGTATTGAGTTAATGATTATTAGGGGAAAAGAAGAGGACAAAGAAAAATTCTTTACACTGTCTGTAAATGCTGTAGTGTGACGTATTGTTGTTGCTATTACTGTTGTTGTTAAGCACCACATAAATTAGAATCATTGAGGAAAATTAAATCTATATAATTTTATTATACTATAAATAGAGCTCCTTTAAAAACAACAACAACAACAAAACAATGAAGGCGTTCTGACTGAAGTTTTAGAAGGAGAAATAGTGCCTTCATGGCTTCACTCCCTTCCCACACAGATCCCATTTTCCAAGAAATGCCTAAAGCTACTCAGAAAATATTGACATACTTCAAGAAGTAATTTTTTATGGCATCAAGAGTAATGACTGTCAAAATTTAGAATGCATTGATTTACTCAGTAGACAATAACCAGACACCTACTAGGACCTGGGCACCTATAATGTGCTGATTGCTATGATTGGTACAATTATAGAGATAACCCCTCCTCTGTTACTGGAGTAACTATGTAGGAAGGAATAAAAGACCAAATATAAATGATTGTCTAACACACCAGGTTATGTTATTACCACCTATTACCATGTGCTAAAATAGATCAAAGATAGAATTTACATTTCTAAGACAAAATGTATGATAATTTTTCAGGTGACATGTTTTAAAATTACAGGCATAATCATGGGCATGGCCATAATAATGATAATTTATGTAATATATAAATATAGTTTTAAAATGTCTATAGGGCATTTTGAATTTTTGAAATATTTGTGGCCCCTGTGAATAAGATCAGCTGGTTCTCTAGAAATAGTTGGTTGTAGGTGTCTTATTTCTAAAATATAGAAAGTCAACATTGATACATTATACCATATAGTTAGAAGAAAAGAAAACTAAAGAAATTGCAGTAGGCCACTCTTTTAAAGGAAACAAGAAATATCAAAAGGAGCATTTTTGTGGTTCTTTAATCATGATCGTCAAATTGTAAAAGGGGAACTTTCTATGGAATTCTTCACTTTTTCTTGAATTGCCCATGAGATAATACCTGCATACTAAGTGAAAAAGTGTATTCATAATGCATTTTATTTGGCTTTCAAATAAACATATAAACATAATGCATTTTATGTGGCTTTCAAATAAACAACAGAGCTATTCTGTTGGAGACATTTCTCTAAAGGTTGTCAGATATAGAAAAAACAATTTAGTAAACATCAAGATCAGAAACCTATGCAATTCTTTTCATCTTTTAAAAAAATTTCAATGCCTAGAATATCATTGCTATATGAAAGTGTGTTATTCCCTCTTCGCTCTGATTCATTAAATTGCAATCATTGTTCTTTACAAACTTGTTTTGATACACCTCGCTAAGTATCCATTTGAGGCACAGCTCGGTTACTTTGTTCAGTGAAAAACCCACGCTCTTTAGTAATACTGTTTCTTAAAAACACATATTGGCTTGTTTTCTTTCAGTTTCTCATTTATCTTCATTTGTTCACCTTCACTGAAAGCTGAGCATATGCTACCTAACAGCAACTTGAACTAATTGAATATGTTTCTTATATATACTTCAAATTTAATTTTCAGTTGCTCACTTTACTATGAGTTTGATATTGAGAAATGTTGCTGTACTTGCTAGTGTAGAAAAAATTACCAGGAGTTACTTGGATTTAACCCAGGATATGTTCCAAGGATCTTTGGAAATAAAGTGTCAGGTACTAGATTATATTCAAGGCTGATAGGAGATGAGAGTGTCAGATTCAAGGCAACTTAGGATACGCTCTTAAAATAAGTTATGGACATTCCTCAACTGCAAAATTTTGGAAAATCCTATTAATCTAAGGATAGCTTAAATCAGTGATGATTTCCTTGAAATTAGTGGTACTTTTAACTCTTTCAGTCCATAAAACATTTGCGATAAGAAGCTAAGGCATGTGTGAAAGATTTCTCTTGTATCCTACAATCCATCCCAGTGATTAGTGTGTTGGATTCCAACGAATGATTTTTCAGCTAGTAAATCAGGAACTGAGTTACTAGGGACTAAAATCTCTCATACACAAAATGCCTATAGAATTGTCCACTCCCTCCTGGGGGCAATCTGGGAAGCCATGAATACAAAAATGGGAGGGCCTCCTTCAGCCTAAGTCACTATGTGGTATCTTGAACTTTGAATAGGAAATAAGCACCTGTTTAAATGGAGCACAGAAATTTGGGTATTTATCTTTTAAGCACAGAACACTAACTTGACTACCACAGGGTATCTCTTAGATTTATAGATAGGAAAAAAGAAACAAAGGCAATGAGGCTCATTTCCCATGACTCATCCATCTCCTTTGATTTTCACTAGATTGGCAACATCAAAAGGCATAAATCAGTGGTCACCAAGGCTTGTGGCTTAGAGGAGTGGAGCTTGTTCTGAACACCCACATTCTGACAAGATTAGTGTAGGAACTGTTCTCGGACCAATATCCAACGTTCTGCGAGGATGAACACCATGCAAAACCCAACAATAAAAAGTGCATACCCTCAGTTGGTTGGTGCATCACCCTGATACACCAGTTGGGTTCAATCCCTGGTTGGTGTGCATGCAAAAAGCAGCCAATAAATGCATGAATAGGTAGAATGACAAATTGTTGTTTCTCTCTCTCTTTCTCCCTGCATTCTTCACTCTCTGAAAAAACAAACAAACAAAAAAAACCCAACTGCACCAGATCTTGGTCTGTTCCTGAGTCCTCCAGGGGTGTCCAACCTGTGGCCCACAGACCGCATGCAGCCCAGGATGGCTGTGAATGTGGCCCAATCCGAAACCATAATTCACTTAAATATTATGAGATTGTTTTGTGATTCCATGCCATAGTGCATTTAATGTGTGGCCCAAGACTATGCCTCTCTCAGTGTGGCCAGAGATGCCAAAAGTTTGGACACCCCTGGATTCCTCTCTTGTCTGTAAAAGAAGAATTGCCTTTTCACCAATTTCTGTCCTACCCAAAAGTATTAAATCAAGACCAGGGTAATAAAAGGGGAAGGGATATATTATTGTCATTGACAGATGAACTCTTAAAACCCACAATGAAAAGAGTAGGTAAGTGACTTTGATTTGTTTGATAAATAACTTTAAATAAAAAGAAAACTTAAACAGTTGACTATACTGTCTAGGTGGAAATTATTTCAACACCATGCTATTTCTTGTTTTATCTTCTCAATTATATATATTATGATTATGTGGAAGAAAATAGCCAACCTTGTTGGGACCCCCTTGTATGTTACTTCCTTTTTCTCCCTTGCTGCTTTTAGGATTCTCTCTTTGTCTTGAAGTTTTGCCATTTTAATGATGATGTGTCTTGCAGTAGGCCTCTTTGGGTTCCACCTGCCTGGGACTCTCTGCGATTCCTGGATTCGTGTGACTTTCTCTTTCCTCAACTTAGGAAAATTTTCCGTTATTACTCTTTCAAGTAGGTTTTCTATCCCTTGTTCCTCTTCTTCTTCTTCTGGTATTCCTATTATTCGGATATTATTACGTTTCATATTGTCTTGCATTTCTCTTAGACTCTCCTCATTTTTTCTGATTCTCTTTTCCATTACCTGGTCCGTCTGGGAGAATCTTTCCACCCTGTCTTCGAGCTCACTTATGTGGTCTTCTGCCTCATCAATCCTACTATTCATACACAAAAAAAGAAAATAACATTTCTTGACATCTTACCAAAAAATACTTATTTTTTTGTTACATACAGGGTGTGGAACAAATAATGCCCCTTTTTATGATAAAATATTTTATTACAAAATCATAAGCATGTAATTCTGTAATACAACAATATCATAGTCAAGCATACAAAATAACATTTTAGGTGAAATGTTCAAATTAAACTATAAATTATTACACCCATATCATTACCCTACCAGCCACACTGAAGCAGGCGCTCCTTGTACAGGATCCTGTACAAGGATTTATACATTTATTTATACATTTATACATACACACTCACATAATTTCTCATATACTCATACCTGCTCTTTCATTAATAGATACTATTTTTGTGCATATTCACCCTTTTTGTTTTCTGTTCTTCCTTTTCTTCCCTTAGCACTAATCGATATATACTGTAACATTTAATTCTTAATATTCATATAAGATAATGTATAATATGTATGTGTTTTTGAGAATAGATAATTATATACCTATTTTAAGTATCTTGCTTAAAAATATTTGTTGAAAATCCCTACAGATTCTCAAATACAAATTTAATATACTTTTTAAAAATACTCGTACCCTTTATATCAAAAAATCCAATAAATCTGAACATTTTTTCATATGATTTACTTATCCGTGATTTGTCTTGTCAACATAAGAAATGTCCAAACCTATAGAGAATTTTTATGAGTTTCTTTGAGCCAAACTGACAATGATTGCTGGAAAATAAAATTTTAATGTATTGAGAAAATGCTCAGGAGACTGTCAGCTTTGCAGTTTATACATTACTATCAAAGGAGATAAAAATAGAGGGGTTACATGAAATCGGTAGATTAGGGAGGTGGAAGAAAGCAAAACAGAGAAATCTCTGAGCTTGGGTAAAATGTAAGATGGAGATACAAATACTTCTTCTACATTGGTGGGTACAGGATAGTTAACAATCAACATTATTGGCACATAGAGATGGTATTCCAGGAACAAGATGGGCTTGAGGGGCTGTGCGTCTTCCACTCTTGTTGGAGACTGTGCCCTGAGGGGTCTGGATAAGTAGATAGGCTCAGTTAAGGTAAAAACTGACCTTTGTCAACAAAGCTAGCAGCCTAGGACTTGACTACCCACCATGACCTGCTTTCAATTAGAAGTTTCATTTCGGACCATCCTGCATAATTACTTGAGGTCTCTAAGTTTGTAAAGTTGACATACAAGCCTCCTCTGAACTTGTCTGGTTGAGGATGTGGCCCCATTTTTGGTCCACAGTTTATTTATAAGTTTGTTATTTTTCCCAAAAGGGCATTTACTTTTTCTTATCCATATAAAGGGGCATTATGATTATATTAATAATATATTTCGCCCTGGCTGGTGTAGCTCAGTGGATTGAGCATGAGCCTGTGAACTAGGTGATCACGGTTCGATTCCCAGTCAGGGCACATGCCTGGGTTGCAGGCCAGTTCCCGGCAGGGGACACACCAGAGGCAACCATACATTGATATTTCTCTCCCTCTCTCCTTCCCTTCCCCTCTAAAGATAAATAAATAAAATCTTTAAAAAATAATAATAATATATTTCATGCTAATGTTTGAACTGTGTAATTAAAAATCTCTATATCTTTCTAATAAGCATTTGTTATTGGTTTCTAACCAGTGGTTATGAATAAGATTTCACATATTTTATATGTAGTGATCTACATTTTATTCTAAAATTATATTTTTATAGTTTTTATTTAAATGGTTTATAAATATTTTGTGATATTTTTGTTTCTAAAAGTCTAAGAACACAAATGAATGCTCACATATTACAAAAGTTAACTATCAAAACCAACAACAGACATCATTATAAACAACAAAGCCTAAAGCCATTTAAAAACATAAAAACATAAAAACCAACAAAGAGATGCCCACTAAAACCATATAAATACTATTTTCAAAGTTCAACTGTATTTAATACTTTTGTGTAAATTAAACCTTGAGTATAGAGGAAAAACTTGGCAATAATGTGATTGTGTATCTGAATATACAAAATATTTTATGAGATTAGTAAAAAACAGCTAGTATAATTGATAAGAATGACCTTAGATCAGCAACCCTTGACTTCATACAAATCAAACACTTAAAAAATGGTTAATAGGTTTCTTAGGAAGGGACACATATATAAATCATAATGGTGACAAACTTATAATAAAATGTAAAGGGAGGGTTAATCTCATATATGGTAATCTGGTATTTATTGCATCTTAAATATTATTTGTCTTCCAGTATTTGTTTATAAGTTTATTGTGATGTTATGTTATTTAGCAATGCATTATTGTCGTTATGTAAGTCATGACCCTTCAAAATAAAGCAAAGTACGTGGTTACTGTCTCTTCCTCCGCCCTTGTCCTTGCTTCTTTTGACGTGAATTTAGCAGCCATGCTCCTGATACTGACGTTATCTCAAGCTTTACAATTCTTAGAAAAAAATAGTCTAGATTAAGATCACATGTATATTTCATACAGAAATAACCATATTTTCATTTATCTGACTTCTCTTCTAGAAAGGACAAAGCCTTATTTGTGATAACTTCTTGCCCCTTGACCCAAGAATTTCTGAAAGTGACACAAGAATTGAACATAGAGAATGTGATTGATTCTAGGACTAAATTGAGGCCACATTGTACAGCTTCCCCTAGTTTCAGGAAATGCCCAGAGAGGAATCAATCTACAGTAATAATGTCCTTGTCCATTCTACTCTGGCTTATTTAAATGGCTCACCATATTAATGGCAAGCTGTGAGAATCAAAATTAAATATTGCTGGACTTCACTCAGGGATTGCTCTGTTATTCTCCCTGTATTTGCTTCCTACCCTTCTCTCATCATCGCCTCTCTTTCTCCATCTCATTTGTCACTGTGTGATAACTACTTTCCTGATCTAGCACAGCTGGAAATGGTTACATTTACTTCACCCTTACTTTGATTTGACTCTCCTAGCTTTTCATGATGATTTCTTCTCCTCATTCTGCTTCCACTACAAACAAGATACATTCTGATTTGGAACCCATTCTGGGCCCCGAGGACACAGCTCTAGTTCAATTTTTAGGGGACTTCTGACAAGGCAAGTAGAGGGTTTCAGTACATTGTCAAGAGGACAAATGTTGAAAGTAATTTTATTTCCAAAGCCGTGGTGTGTGCAATCAAGGGCTATTAAATGATGTGAAATTGGTTATTTTCTAAAAGTGAGACTTTTAGTCCTCCTGCAACATTCCATTATAGTGACAATTACTTTTAATGTAACTCTAGGTCACTGTCTCTTCAAATGTAGAAGTTCTACCACTTTTCAAGAAGCTTTTATATGATGCAAACATTTTGTAAGATTTAAAGTGAATAAGGAAATGTTAAAGAATACGTGGTGAAAGAAAGTGTCATTTTAATTTGCTTGTATTACAGAGCACACATTTTTTAGTTCAAGCGGAATTAAGAAACAAATGCTAAATGGAAAATAAAGAAGTTTTTAAATGTTTTGTATTAAGACTGTATACTATGAACTATAGTATTAAAATTAGGTTTCATATCATTATTCACTAGATAAGATTTTGAAAAATATGACTATTACAGTTATTGAAAAACATTTATCTTTTAATTGTGGGACTTTAGTCATATAGTGTATTATTATTTTATTTTGTTTATTTATCAAATTATTTCATTTGTATTATAAAATATTCAGTACAAAAACAAGTGTTCAAAATATAAATTTAAGGCCCTTGGCTGGTGTAGCTCAGTGGATTGAGAGCAGGCCTGTGAAGCAAAGGGTTGCCAGTTCGATTCCCAGTCAGGGCACATGCCTGGGTTGCAGGCCAGTTCCCAGTGAGGGACCCATGAGAGGCAACCACACATTAATGTTTCTCTCCCACTCTTTCTCCTTCCTGTCCCCTCTCTCTAAAAATAAATAAATAAAAGATTTTTAAAAAATGTATATATAAATTTAAGAAGTTACCTGTGTTGTTCTCTTTATACATAAAATATTTTTTGTTTTTTTTATAATGAATTTTTTTTAGATTTTTATTTATTTATCTTTAGAGGGGAAGGGAAGGAGAGAGGGAGAAAAACATCAATGTGTGGTTGCCTCTCATGTGTCCCCCTCCAGGAACTGGCCAGCAACCCAGGCATGTGTCCTGACTGGGAATCGAACCACAATCCTCTGGTTCACAGGCCCGTGCTCAATCCACTGAGCTACACCAGCTGGAGCTGTTTTTTTGTTTGTTTGTTTTTTTTCTTAATAGAGAGAGCTCGGTACTTAGCTCTATCGTGCTTCTGGCTCTGCTGCTCACCTAGTATTGCAATGATGTAATTCAGTTATATTCTGATTCTGCTTGCCCTTTAGCAGTCATTTACCATGAAGGTTAGTTTGGGATTATTCCTCAGTTGAAACTGTCACTCAGTCTATTCTGGCAGAGGACGCAGTGAGTGGTAAGTTTCATAGTCCCTCTATTCTAAGTGGGTTATTACCATAATAATATTCACTGTGTTTTTTCTTATAACTATGATTTCTTACTGAATTGTATTCTATAACAAAAATAATGCCTTCCCTTCCTTGACTATCCATTTTTTCTGACTCTGTCAGCAAAACAAATAAATTCTGTTTTCAAACAAGAGCAAGATATCAATCTAATTCACTCTTTGACCTTCAACTTCCCCTTGGCTATACTAGATTTGCTGTATCTAAGCAACCTAGTTTCTGGTTTTTCATCACTGGCAGTAATGGTTCTGCAATACTGGGTAAAAATCAGAGCAAATAAGGATGTCCCCAAAAAAGAAAGAGAATCACCGAGGGACTGTGAATTTACCAATTTACCAATTACCTTTTACATGTGAAACATCTGATTTTTTTAATCTCTAGGCTCTTTTAATATGGCACAGATATCGTCCAATAGGTCAGCACTGGGCCAGAAAGCCTTAAGCACAGAACTATCATATAGAAGCTATTCCTCAACACTTTTAAATTGATTAGCTGCACACATAAATAGGCAAAAATTGGTTCCTTCCATGTGATGTTTGAAAACAAATGCTCCTGCCATGTGATTTATTTTAAATTAGTGATTAAATATATTTTATGACATCTCCCTGTAGCTCCATTGATTCACTATAATATCCTAAAATTGGAGGTATAGACCCACCATCCACAAACATACAAACCAACAAATTTTCTTATTTTAGGTAATAGGTCTGTGATGCTTTCAGCAAGCTAAATACTAACAAATGTCACACATGTAACAGTGGCAGATTTTGTTATTATTAGCTCCTTACATGTCCTTCTTTTCCCCAAATAAGAGTTGTTCTATATTTCTGAGAAGTAAACAGAAGAGCTTATTATGTTTCACAATTTCTATCTTCTTTAGGGAGCTTTATCTCAGGTCTGGATTTATACTTTTGATGTAATTTAACCTATCTGTGAAAAAATAATTTCTTTACATTACAGTGTTTCTGCAAGGCTCAAGTAAAATGGAACACATGACAGGCTGTGAAACTCTGCAGAAATGTGGAGAAGTGGTCACATTACTCAGGTTCACACTTATCATCCAACCCTCTGCCCTCTGAATAACTCAGCAGAAAGTTTATGCCACAGAAGATGCACTATGTTTAATTAACTCTAACATATATTGATTGATCCTGTCTTCTATTTTAATCTCCTTGACAAGGGAAATCTTGTCTTTTATCATCCAAAAAATAATCAGTCCACCAGTGATAGATAGGTATATAATATATACCTATCTATCTACCAGAATGAGAGAGAGTATTTTATTGCATGACAATTTGGGGGGTATGACTGAAATAGAGATTGTGATCACATACCTTCAGGGAACCTAACATTTTAAAGAGACAGAAACTTAAATTTAAGTAAATAAGGTAATTTCAGGTACTCATATATTTCATTAACAGCATAAGGTGTAGTGACTAATATGAATGTATGAGTATGAATAAGTGAAGGAATTTTCTTAGGTTGAGTGGTCAGAGAAAGCTTTTCTGAGGAAGAGGATTTTGAATTGCGAGCTACGTTATGAGATAGAAGGCTAAAGAAATAGCAAATGCAAAAACCCTGGCAATGAAAACCTTTGGCATATTTTATTGAGAAAAAACAATTGTGTGGAAAACCCCTACTTAACTTCCTCCTTCAGGAATTTTTGGTCTCAGTGCTGTCCTTTCTTGTAATTTAATGGGTGATTGAGTGGCAGTAGTTCTCATGGTTTATATGCACGGCTTGGATTAATTATATCTGTCATGGTCCAGTGAGAGAAACAGAGCACATGCCATGTAGTTAAATGACAAAAAATTAATACGGGGAGCTAGTTCAGTCACAAATGGATTGGAAGTGAAATAGAGGATGGGAAACCAACTCCAAAATAAGCACCATCGGGAAGTGTGCAGTATGGATCACTCTCCCTCAGCGTTCAGTCAAGAATCTACACTATCCCTTGAATGTCCGTTCATGCTACTATACTGAGGGAGACACCAAAATGAACATGGCACGTTACTTGTGCTCAAAGATCTCAGGGTCTAGTTTAAGAAATAAGGTATGTACAGGTGATTGGGAATTAGCGATATCTGTTCTGTAAGTATTCAGAGGAAGAAAGGATCAGTTCCAGCTGGAGATTCAGGAAAAAACATCAAAAGGGAGGTGGCATTTGAGCAGATCTTTGAACTATTTTCACATTTGGAGATGTACAAAGTAGTAGAGTTGGGGACAGTACATAATGTATAGTGAATGTAAATACCTTAGTTTGGGTGGAACAGAATATGAATGAAAGTAATGAGAAATATGAATGGAAAGGTAGTAAGCTGTAGCCAGATCTTGGAAATGTTTTCAATACCAACTCTCAGAATACAGACTTCAGGTAATGAGCCAATATGTTGGCAAACTCTAGCCCATAAGCCAAGTCTAGACTGATGCCTGTCTTTGTTAAGCCTATGAGAAAAGATTGATTTTTTTTACCAATGAGTATTTGCAATCTGCTTGATGATAGAGAACACTAACTTTGAACCTCAATTAAGTGAAATCTTACTTTCCTCACATAAATAATTTCATTTACCTAATCAGCAGACCTATATTACAAAAGAGTTTTCTTATTTTTTTTAATTTGTCAAAAATATTGTTTAAAACATGAGAAGAAAGCCAGAGATGCTAGAAGTCTAGGTAATAGTTTCTAGGAAAAGCTGGTCATCTGATTCCCTTTCAGTTAAATTTATTTTAAATTCTTTTTCCGTTTTTTATGATATCATTATAAAAAGTTCAAATTCTTTTTTTCCATTTGAAATTCCCCTTTTCCTGTTACCTAGTGACCAGCCTACTTGTCGCTGTGGTCGTTCGTCAGTTAACTCAATCCAGTTGAAAAACAGCATACTTTCAGTTAAGTTGTGGGTCTGTGGATGTCTTCTGAAATCTTTCTGCCAGTTTGAGTACTTTATTTTTAAAAAGGTATTTTTGGGTATAAACTTAGCAGTAGGGTTCTGAAAGTATGCCGCCCAATCATTCAAATTTTGATATTTTCAACTTTTCATCACAAGAGTACAATCGTGGTTTTCAACCATAAGAATAAAAAGAACCCCTGAGGAAGTCCTAAGTTATGAGAGATGGCCAGTACAGTATAGACCAAATGTAATGAGTTGTTCAGGAAGGCTATAAAAGAAGTGATATATACATGCTACTTTCTGTGAGATATTACTCATCATCTCTGTCTTATTTAAGAATGTGAAATAAGCCCTGGCTGGCGTAGCTCAGTGGATTGAGCGCGGGCCTGTGAACCAGACAATCGTGGTTCGATTCCCAGCCAGGGCACATGCCTGGGTTGCAGGCCGGTTCCTTGCAGGCTAACTACCAGCAGGGGACGCACAAAAGGCAACCATGCATTGATGTTTCTCTCCCTCTCTCCTTCCCCTCTAAAGATAAATAAATAAATAAATAAATCTTTAAAAAAAAAAAGAATGTGAAATAAATAAAGGGTTAGAAAGATGTAAGTGGTTTGCATAAGTCTTCATTGTATATAAAATTTTTCTGAGGTGCTTTCCCAAAATGTAGATTATTTGGAACTATCCACATGTATTATGATTATATCTGCTTTCTGAGATCAGGTCCAACAATTGTTTTTTTGTGTTTCTTTTTATTGTTAAACTAATGCTTCTAATGCAAGTATAATGCAATGATACCTTCATTTTGAGATAGTCAATACAGTGGGAGATAAACACATCCTATGCTAAAGAGAAACTTACTACCAGAAACAAGAAAGAAAAACTGTTACATCGAACTTCTGGAGAAAAATTGAAAAGTTTAGCAGATGCTTCCAAGAGACCCTGTGGGCACATATCAAGAATGCTATTTGAAAAAGATTTATGAAGCATCTCTCCGTGCCCCACAGGCATCGGCGTCCAGATTTATCAACGGCTTCCCTGTAGTGGTTTGAGGAGCAGCCCCGTTGCCAGGGTGAAATGGAAGTCTGAAAACAAACCTGGGTTATGCTTCTTTTGAACATTAAAACCAAGAGCTTCAGTTTGTGGTTCCGTAAAATAAGCCAAGCCCCCCAGGGTCTTTCAACATGCTGGGGGATTTAAGTGTTGCTAACGGTTTAGTTTCGGGAAAGTTTCTATTCTGTCTGTGACTCAGAGGCCAGCTGTGGGAGTGGAGAAAGCGTCCCTGGGAAACCGCGCTATGGGCTGCCGCTCTGAGTGCTCTGCAGAGTGTTTTCGCTATTTAGTGAGGCGGGTACAATCCCGCCAAGCCTCACAGAGTCACAGAATGAACTTTTTTTTCACTTACCTTATATTTTTAAGAAATCCAGGTGATACAAGCTCTATAAGATATTAGACCTTATTGTACTGCTGCGTCCTGCTGTGAATTTCCATTTTAGTGTTATTTTGTAAATTTTATATTGGTCAAGAGAAGACTTGCATAATCTTTACAATCCTCCTAGCTGTTTAAGTTGTGTGGGATAATTTTGGGGTGAGACATAGATTCTGTTGGTAACAAGAGGATGTTTCTTATTCTTCACCCAAATTCCAATAACATGAAGTGGATCAAAAGTTTAGTGTATTTTATCTTCCAAATCAACACCTAGTAGGGTAAGTTTAGTCTTTTCAATGCCTGTGATGTAATATATGTGAGGATACTGTTCGTCCAAAATTACTTATATATACTCGCCATTTTATTAATTTCAGGAATGTTTCTACAAAGAATACTGGGAGCGTGGGTACACAATTACACTAGTCCAATTTTCCTAAAGCTGATGTCCAAGTGAATTATATGTTTAAAAATTTCAGTAAATCAAATTAAATATAACTGGGAAATGCCATTAGCATTATCTCCACTAGCTAGTATTAAATGTTTATAGGGTTTGTTAAATGAAAAATATAATATTTGATACCTGTAATTAAAGCTAAAAAGCAATAAAACAATAGTTTTGAAAAAGTCACATATTTATATTATTCAATTTTAGCATAATTTAATATATAACCATAACTATTTAATATAAATATAGTAAGATGATAAAATATTTAATAAATATCCCTAAAAGTTAAATTGGATATATAAAACCAAGCTACTAATTACTAATGTTTCTTCACTGACCCAGATTTACAAGACAAAAAGACCAATATTTTTATTTTTAACTAATAAAATAGTTTATCAATGTTTATAACAAGTACCCATTTGACAATAGCTTACAGAAAGAAATATATAAGGCTCAAACATATAGTGTTATTCATTATTACTCCTAACTATAGATGTTCTATAGCAAACACATCCATCTTCTTAAAAGCCTTTGATCATTAAATTCTCTCTTTTTGTGTGTGTGCACATGCTCGTCATTATGCATGTATTTCCTTAAGGAAGGCTGCCCCACTTGTCTCCAGCAGCTTGCTGTCACAAGCAATGCTGGCTGTCCTTGTGTGGGTCTTCAGTGCACATCACTGACATGCTTCAGGGAATATGCCCTGGAGGAGGGCTGCTGGGTCAGAGGTGTTCACATCCATCATTCTACCTGACTGCCCTTCAGAATCACTCTGTTCAGTTCCCAGAGTAAAAACACAGGTGCCCAGTCCCCCAGATTGCCAGTAGCATTTAATGTCTTCAAATATTCTAATTTTGGCCCGTCTGAGGCCAATATGGTAATGTGATGTTTAAAACTGCATATTGGAGGTGACTGGTGAGGTTAAGCATATACTCGTTTGATGAGGTATTCTGTCTGGTTTTCCATCTGAAATTGTTTCTTATGTTTCTCACCTTTTTTTTTTCCCTCTTGGACCATTGGTTTTTTCCTTGATGATTTTCAGGGAGTGCTCGGTATATTCTAGATACTGGAAAGAGTAGAACTCAATCTGTCATCTGTATTTTAACTTTATTTTTGCTAAACAGAAGTCACAAATTCTGAATCAGTCAAGTCCATCAGTCCTTCCCTTTCCTGTGTGACTTTCAGATTCTAGTTAAGAAAGACGTCTGTGTTTGAGTTCACAAAGACATTCTGCAAGTTCTCCTATTGAAATCCTTTATGATTGAAACTTGAGTTTCCAGTATAACTTCAAGTTCACATTATCATTTTTAACAGTAGTACTTGAAAACTGGGGCAACAAATTCTACAATTAAATGCTGCTATATAACATATTTCATATTTGCGACAAAGTTCAGAAATGACTCCATAAATAACACTGTAAAAATGTCATTTCTGTATTCACAAGAGAGTAAATTTTTGTGGACCAATTATTGTATAGTTTTTACTATGCGTTATATAGAACTATAAGTGAGTAAAAGTTATTATTGACTCCTATCACAAAGTTCTCAAGAGTCTTAATGTTCATGAAGTATCTACACTGTACCAGGAAATGAGCCTAGTGAAAGATATTATTGTTCTCATTGCTATCAGTAGCAGTATTTGAATGTGCTATCAGTAAAGTCTCCTTTGTCAAGACATATCCAAAAAGATGTAGGAAAAATGCCATAACTGTGATATTCTCATATAGAATAAACATCTAATCAATAAGACACCAAGTAAGTCACTAACAGTGATAGAGGTATTAATGGTCCTTCTCTTCAATGTATTTATATT
Organism: Sturnira hondurensis; assembly: GCF_014824575.4. Taxonomy (NCBI): domain Eukaryota; kingdom Metazoa; phylum Chordata; class Mammalia; order Chiroptera; family Phyllostomidae; genus Sturnira; species Sturnira hondurensis. The sequence goes on from NW_028089315.1 coordinate 1,259,772, forward strand.
CTAGATCAGAAAGAAATGTATATATAAATAGAATAATCAGATATTTAACAACTGGTATTTATTGAATATTAAACTGGACAGTCTCTGCAAGAAACTGTAAAAAGTTAGTTTTTTAAGTTGAGAAAAGCTTTATGATTAAATGGGTATATCATTAATTTATATGATTTGATATAAATTAATGTTACTACTGTATACTTAGAATACTTCATTTCAAAAATATTGAGTATCTATATATTTAATAAGTTATGGAACATAGTTTTAGACCTTGGTCTTTCTAGGTGGACGGCAGCACGCTTTTCTCTGGGCTGCACTGCTTTTTTTTTTTTTTTTAAAGATTTTATTTATTTATTTATCTTTAGAGGGGAAGGAGAGAGGAAGAGAAACATCAATGTATGGTTGCCTTTTGTGCATCCCCTGCTGGGAGTTGGCCTGCAGGAAACTGGACTACAACCCAGGCATGTGCCCTGACTGGGAATCGAACCGCAATCCTCTGGTTTGCAGGCCCGCGCTCAATCCACTGAGCTACACCAGCCAGGGCTTGGGCTGCACTGCTTTATACGGTACTGTGATGAACTAAGAGTGCGAAAGTTCAATAACGCAAGGGAAAGAACAATGCTGTGAGAATAATAAGAAAGAAGCAATTACCCTTCCATCTAGAAAAGTTAGGTTGAGAAATGTTGTTATCAAAGTGTCGATTGTATTCATAGGTGAAAATATAGTTTTATCTAACGCCTCTTTTATCTTGTCATTTTTCTGCTCATAAACCTAGAGTAAAAAGGTCTGGATTGAAATGGCAGACAGCTATGGATCTCTGCTTATTTTTATCCTAGGCCTTACTGAAGTACATGTGGGAATGCACAGGAGATGAAAAGTTGCAGGGACACTGAAAACCAGGAGTCTAAGTCAGTACTAGTGTAAGATCACTGCAGTCTTGAAAGATAGAGTGAAAAAAATGTTCAGACAGGGGTAAAGATAAATTTTCAGATCGCTACCACAGAAATACAGGAGCTTCCCCATCACAGAGCATCAGCCAACTGCCTCATGCACTGTTCGAACATACTTGATGCCCATGAAAAATTGCGTAACATTCAAGAAGAATGTGTATTCAAGGTAAAAAGGAGGAAAAAAGTCTTTAAAAATATTTATTAGGAAAAACACATTATTTATTTTTAAAAAGTTTGAATTGCCAGTAAAACTCAATAAAGAAGAATATATAAAACATGAGATTAAAGTTGAAATAAAAAACTCATAGAGAAGAAAACAGAACTGAAATAATAAAACTAAAGAGATTAAAGACAGACAATACAGAACCAAAGAATGCAATATTGTTAGTCATGAAAAATTACTGTATTTATTTAAGTAACTTGCTAGGAGTATTTCAGCAGGTTTTTATAAGCATCACTTCAGTTAATTGCCAAAACTCTTAGTAAAGAAGGCGACATTACTCTCTTCATTTTCCGGATAGCAAAGGGTGGAGCTAGCTGAAGCTAGCTAACATGAATGGCAAGGTACAATCTATATCATCCTGGTTAACAAAAGGATACTCTTACCACGATACAGTGCACTGTTCTGAGAATTCCACCAGACTGTAGAAGAATCGGCAGAGGGATGAAACAAAAAATCTGCAATGGACAAATAAAAATATAATTAATTTGTGTTAATAAAGGAACCAGGTAAAGTGATCAAGTGCAACAACAAAGAAACAGTGGAAAGGAAAAAGTAAAACGTTAGATTTTATAAAGCATGTGTGTTTGCATTTGAAAGTATTCAAAGCATGAAACACAGGTAAGGTAGAGAGACTAATACTTAAGGAAATTCTGATATCGTATGTTTATTTCAAGACAGAAGCAAATTTGTCTGGACAAATGAAAAATACAAATGAACCAAATGTTAGGTAGAACTTTGAATTTTGCTCCATAGAAATCAAAGCTAAAAGACAATAGAGGAAATGTTTGTAAATAGAGAACCTGAGATTCAGCCAAATTTCTACTGAGTTATAAAGCAATTAATATTCTCATCTATAAGAACTCATATATTTTACTAAAAAGTACTCAAAGACATATGTCATCTGACAGTAAAAATAAAACACTTAAAATAATTAAATCATGATATAAATGTTTAGATATAACGTTTAAAACAAATAAAACATAAACCAATAAAACTTTAATATCTATGTCTATGTCTATATCTATACCTGTAATTGAATGCAGGAATCTAAAATAATTATTTAAGAAAAATGGTAGTGTGGTTCTGAATTCTCAAATTTTATTAATAAGGTCACCATAGAACTCAGCACCTAAAAATCAAACAGTCCAATTAAAAGATGGACAGAGAACTTGAATAGACACCTCTCCAAGGAGGATATGAAAATGGCCAATAGACACGTAAAAAGATGCCCAATGTCACTAATCATCAGAGAAATGCAAATTCAAACTACAATGAGATATTACCTCACATTTATCAGAATGGCTATCATCGATAAATCAACAATCATCAAGTGCTGGTGAATATGCCAAGAAAAGAGAACCCCCCTGTTGGTGGGAATGCAGATTTTTCAAGCCACTGTGGAAAACAGCATGGAGTCTCCTCTCAAAATTAAAATGACCAGGAACTCAACTTCTGGGAATATATCTGAAGAAACTTGAAACACTAATTCAAAAGAATATATGCACTACTATGTTCACTGCAGCATTGTTTACGTGAGCTAAAATTTGCAAGCAGCCCAAGTGCCTATTAGTAGACGAGTAGAGAAAAAGCTGTGGTACATTTACACAATGGAGTACTGCACAGCCTTAAAAAAGAAAAGAATCTTACCCTTAGTGACAGCATGGATAAACCTGGAGAGTATTATGCTAAGTAAAATAAGTCAGTCAGAAAAAGACAAATACCAGTTTATTTCACTTACATGTGAAATCCATTGAACGAAATAAATAAATGAATAAAACAGACTCCTAGATACAGAAAACTGACTGATAGCTGTCAGATTGGAAGGGAGTTAGTTGAGGGCTGGGTGGAAAAGGTGAAGGGAATTAAAGGACAACAACAAAACCCTCAAAGACACACAACAGTGTGGTGATTTCCAGAGAGAAACGGGAGTAAAGGGAGGGAGAAGTGGGTGCACTGGGGATTAATAGTGAAGAGAGACTTGACTTTGGGTGGTGAACACACAATACGATATGCAGATGATGTATTATAGAATTGTGCACCTGAAATCTCTATAATTTTATTAACCAATATTACCCAAATAAATTCAATAAAAATATATTATTGTAAATACAAAACAATTAAGATTCTAAAAACAGTTCAGTAGAATATAATAGAAATATAGGATCATTAGATTTTCAAAGGAGATTGAATTTCTTGCACATGTACATTAAAGACAGAGAAGAGGGATGACAAAAAGTTTTTAAACAAGTTTTACTTCTCTCAAAAAATAAACTTTTAAAGTTCTAGCCACAGTTTAGAGAATATTAAGTCTTTACTCTTCAACTTTCTTGATAGAATATAAAGCATTAAATTTTAAATGTTGAAACTTATATATGGAATTTTAATATAATTCAGCATTTATATAGCTATCAGATGGTAAAAGACTAAGCAGATATTAAAAAGGAAAGATGGCATTTATTTGAGTACTTAGAAATACCAAATTCCTAGCTGTCAAACACAGATAACATTAAAAAGGAAAAAAACACACTGAAGATATTTGTAAGACTGATGACAAAGTGTTGATTTTTGTACTATGCACATATGCCATAGTATAGAATTTTAAAATGTAAAAAATTAAAAAATAGACAAAGTAAATAAACAGAAGAAACACAGATAAATATATCAAATCAATTATGCTAGCAACCAAAGAAATGCAAAAATCAAACCTTACACTTAGTTAGCAGTACTCTAGAAATATATCACCCTCAATATTAACAAGTGTGTGTGGTTATAAGCACTCACACACCACTGAGGAAGAAATAAATCATCATAATCTTTCTGAAAAGCCATCTGACAATTTGTATAAAAGAGTTCAGCATGTTTTCATTCCTTAATCCAGATATTCCACCTCCAGGAATTTAGCTATGAATATAATTAAAGACACAGCACAATAATGAATATGTTATATATGTTGCCAAAACAATATAAGCAATTTAAATGTACAATTACAGAGTCTAATTTAAAACATTAGTGGATGTTTGCACATTATTGCAAATTGTGTTTGTAAAGCACATTTATTGGCTTGCAACAGTGGTTATGATATAATGAACAAAATTTATATGTGCAAATTATGAAATAGCACATGTAAATAGACAAATAGTATGATAGAAAAATGATAAATTCTGATTGAAAATGTCTTAAAAGATTAATAATGGTTTCACTGGGTTGTAGAATTTTAAATATTTTACTTTGCATTTCTCTGTACTTACAAAATAGTCTAGGATTCTTTGTCATCAGGAGAACTAAAAATATTTCTGTTATTTACTTATGTAAGTTTTCCATTGCCAACTACATGAATACTAACCTGCATTGCTTTTAAAGCACTTTAAAGATTCTCCTCAAAGTATTTCTAAATTATATTTTTCTAATTATATATCTGCCATAATTTATTATTATTTTTTATTTTTTATATTTTATTATTTATTTGTTTTTTTAATAATTTTTTAATTTAATTCTTGTTCAAGTACAGCTTTCTGTCTTATATTCCCAACCCTGCCCACTCCCCGCCCCATCCTCCCCACCTCCCTCCCATTTCCGCCCCCCAACCCTTAGTTATTGTCCATGTGTCCTTTATACTTGTTCATGTGAGTCCATCCCCTTTTCCCCTATGATTCTCTCCCCTCTCCCCTCTGGACCCTGTCAAGCCTGTTCTGTATTTGAGTGTCATTGGTCATATTTTGCTTGCTTGTTTGTTTTGTTTAGATCCCTGTTAGCGGTGAGATCATATGGTATTTGTCTTTCACCGCCTGGCTTATTTCGCTCAACATAATGCTCTCCAGTTCCATCCATAATGTTGCAAAGGGTAGGAGCTCCTTCTTCCTTTCTGCAGCATAGAATTCCATTGTGTAAATGTACCATAGTTTTTTGATCCAGTCATTGACCGATGGGCATCTAGGTTCCAATTTTTAAATTTATTTATTTTTCAAGTACAGTTTTTTGTCTATTACTCCCATCCCATCCCACCCCCGTGCTCCCCCCTCCCTCCCATTTCCACCCTTCTCAGTTGTTGTCCATGTATCCTTTATATATGTTCCTCTAAATCCCTCCCCTATTGCCATAATTTTTAATGCTTTTGTCCAGCCTCTATCAGATGTAATCATGTCTGCTATCTTTATCAATCTTGCCTTTAATTCAAATATCAAAATTTGCTTTGTTCAAACTTCACATGCTTGAATATCTCAGGTTCTTGATATTTTGCATAATTCACTAATAACACTTGAAAGTATGAGTTTTCCACCAAGGCTTTCTAAATATTTATTAATGGATGTCTTTATAAACATTTTTCTAAATTAACTTATGTACGCATAGTTTACATAAGTAAACTATGAGTTTACATACCCATGACTATGATCTCTTTCATAGAGTTTCAGCTCTCTTACCCAATTTTACACTGTTCAAACAATTAGAAGAGATTTTTGCACATGAGTGCTTAATGATTTATATAACTCATCTGAGTACTAATAAACTAAGCAATTATCACAAAATTTCTATAATAAAATACTAGGAAAATAGTTTATAAATTGGACATAAAATGATAATGTTTCTGAATCTATAGAAAATAAATGCAATGAAGCTTCCTTTAATGAAGTGAATATTCAACTCACTGATATACTATCTTAAAATTATGTTTAGGTTTAATTATTAATTAAATTCCTTTGCACTTTTATACCTGAATCTTGGTTTGTAATTAAATAGTAATGATAGATAGTCACCCTTCACACTATCAAAAATTTGATCAATTATGCAATTTTACATAAAACCTTTACAATTCATGATGGTGTGATTTTTTAAGAAAATGCAAGATTTGGTCTCAGAAGATTTTGGCTTGAAAGGAATGGTTTTCCATCTCTCTCCACTTATTATTAATTGGAGTTCATTTTAATATCAATGAATTCAATATAATAAAAATGATAAAATTAATTTTAATACTAACTATAATAACTTTCATATAGTAAACATGTTACTGTTTTGTTTATATATATTCTTTCACAATCCTCTCACTAATTATGAAATGCACATATTATTAACCTCAATTTGTAAATTACTATGCAAGCTCTGAGGGATTAATAGTTTCTTGGAAAGTTTCATAGCTACTTAGTAATAAATCTGGCCTGTTTTGTTGTAAGATAGAGGAATTCACCACTCAGTCTACTGGAATGTTTATGAGACTGTTATTTAAAACATTTTAGCAAGTTCAAGGTAATGTTGTATGAATGTGACTGATACAAAAGTACCATGCAAATACAGAGTCCAGGGACATTTAGAATTGGAACAATATTCCTGTGGTCTATATCTCAACCAGTGCTGAAGACTTTACTAGTTAAATATTTATAATTAAATACACTGTCAGCTATGGTTTTTATTTTTAAGATTTACTGCCATATCGATTTGTATGATAAACGGTAGACAGTAGATCCTATTAATGAAGTGAAAACTTTTTAAGATATAAGAATGAACTGAAACTTTTAAAAATACAGTTTACCCATGCAGAAAACAAACTTGAGAACCACGTGAATTATGCACTCTTAATTTTAGGGGTGATATCATAGGCCAAGTCCTAGAGTTCTCTACAGATCACTACTCTTGTTTGCCTGAGTCTAGGTAAAATTATGGGAGTATCTTATCTCTGAAATCTGAGGGTGTCCCTTGGAGATACCTTTTATGTAAGGTGCTAGTTAGAGCACCTAAAATAACAAAGAGCTGGGACTTCCTTAAAATTACAGAACACTTTTCTTCAGCTCATTTTGCAATTGCTTGTTAATGCATTTTTATGTATTACGCATACATAAAATAATTTGAACTGAAACTCATGTTTAATCTATTGGTGAAGTTGTAGAAGGAATAAATAACCTTGCTCATCTCAAAACTCTAATTGTCTACTGTTATCTTCTCAGAAGAATTTAACATTGAGTATGAAGACATTGTCTTAGATCAATTTAAAACAAAACACTCCTCCCCAGATAACTTACTGACTGTGAAGCATGTATCTCTACTAGGGTTTTAGTAGAGCTAAAACTTGGGTTTTACAATCATCGAATCCCAGATTACTTCCCACATAATAGAGGCATTATTTTGTTATTTATTAATAGTTTTATGATTATCTTCATAATAATTATTTCTTCAAATGGACATAATCTACTTTAGTGATAAATCGCCATTACTAAATATGTCAAGGAATTTAACTCTTTTGGTTCCAGCAGCAGTGGAATGCATGTCTGCTATCCTATACACTTTTAAAGTGCACCCATTCGTGTTTGAACAGAATTAAGGAGACGTGACTTTAAAAGGAGATTGCCAAGAAAGCACATTTGCTTTAGAAGAAAGGCACCAACAAATTATAGTGTTTGGTTGGGCTTTTTTTATGTATTTCCTGGAATTCAACTTGATTAGGAAAATATATTGAAAACTCTCAGGCACTAGTCTATGGGTTATATAGGCTTGTAAACATAGTTAAGGTATTTTTTGCCCACAAACCAGTAAAGCTTTAGGTAAATATATAATTATGACAATTATATTACAATGGAGGAACATTTTGATCTTTTCCGTAAGGATACCCAAACATAAATTTCTTATTTCATCAGCATATTGCCCTTCTATAATCCAAACAGGAAAATTAGAAGCTAAGGGAAATGAGGGGGGCAGGAGAGGAACAGAGATCAGTAATTGCTATCCGCTCGAACAGAGTATGTACTCAAAAGAAATACATTTTGTGGGTGTTGTTCTAGCAGTAGCCACCACTGGACTATGTTTTAGTAGTAGGTATGGGGGGTGACCCCACAAAACTGCAATTTACTTATAAAAATTATGTATTTATTCTTACATGTTTAAAGTTCAGTCACCTTCCAAGTACTCTCTATTCAATGTGAGACACCTTTAAGATGTTTTTTTTCACTGTGCAAAACAGTTTTTGAACTTGTCAAATTTGATGCTTTTTAATGCTTCTGCCTTTTTTTGTTTCACCTCTTGGACATTGGCAAAACATTTCCCTCTTGAGGATTTTTTTCATTTGAGGAAACAAATAAAGGTCGCTTGGGGCAAGATTGGGAGAATAGAGAGGGCGGGCTGTGGTTGTCATGCCATTTTTAATAAAAAACTGCTGAACCTTGAGTGTGGTGGAGGCAGGTGTGCTCCTACATCACCCATCATGAGATGGGCAAACACACTGGAGGAGTCTTCAAAATAATTCACTGAAACCAAATGCAGCCTCTCACAACAATGCCAGCTGGTCCACTGATACAGATGGGTTTCTAGAACCCTCACTTAGTGGAGGAAGCCTGTACAAGAAGGGACCTGCCCTCCAGAAAATCATTTCAATTTTGGGGGGTCCCCCATCATCTCTTACAATGGAGTCAACCTGAAGGTAGTGATCTCTTACATGATTGGATCCTTTTCTTTCCTTTTATCCCCCTATTCTTTTCTTTCCTTCTTTCCTTCTTTCCTTCTTTCCTTCTTTCCTTCTTTCCTTCTTTCTTTCTCTTTCTTTCTTTCTTTCTTTCTTTCTTTCTTTCTTTCTTTCTTTCTTTCTTTCTTTCTTTCTTTTTCTTTTCTCTTCCCTTCTTTTCTTCCTTCCTTCCTTCCTTTCTTCCTTTTTTAATTTTTGAAGTTTTCTAATTCACCACTAATTTCCTGATATATGTATATATATATATATATATATACACACACACACACACACACACACATACATACATACATATATGGGGGTGTGAGTGTGTATGTATACACCCAAGTAATCTCTACACAAGTAATACATAGTCGCAATAATCCTTTCATAAGAAGTCAGCTGTGATCTTCATTGAACCAATACCAGGCTTAGCTCACAGGGTTGTTTAGATGGAATGTGCCCAGGAAGTTTTCATTTCACAGAGCCTTTAGTAAGAGCCCTCAAAACTTTCTCAGACCATTCTAAAATTTTAAGTATTTTATCCTGGCTAAATAATTTTATATACCAATCAGTTTCATGTTGGGCCAGAATATGTGAAATTTTATGGTATGGATCTTCTTGTGTCAAATGAATACAAATTGACAAATGTGTATAAAATATGTACTATTTGCCAAGCATTGTGAAATATTACAATTCTTTCTTACTTTAAGGAATGGTTCCCTCTAGGTTTCTCTTGCTTGTACGCACACCCCTTCAACGTGTGGTTCTATCTACCATAGGAATTTTAGTGGAAAACTTCAAATGATGCATGGTATTTATGTTGTTTCCTTCTATCTACAGCTATCTATCTCTATATCATCTATATCTATTTGTATCTAATCTATATCTATATGTATATGTATATCTATCCATATCTATATACTTTTCTAAGATAAATCCTACTTATCTTTATGAAAAATATATTAAATAATTAACAGCATCAACCTAAACAAAATACAGCATCCTTTAATGTTACATATATTCATATATGTATTATTCACAATATATTACATATATTGTGAGAAACAATCAGGAGGCATTGTGAGAAGTGCATCAGGAGCTGATTTGGTTGTGGGGATGTTGTGGGGTGCACTTACACAAATCTTGATGGTGCAGCCTATTACTGTGATTGTATGTGCTATACTTTTATACCATTGGCAGTACAGTAGGTTTGTTTATACCAGTATCTCCCCAAACATGAGTAACTGCAGTGTGAGCCTTCAAAGTGGGCTTCTTTTCATAAGGCAAATGCCTGATTTAAGCTTTAATTGCTCAGGCTTCCACTTCAAAGCTGGACATTTCAAATAAACACGTTGCCAGTCAGGTGACTAGATAGAATCAGGACACCTGCCCTCACTGAGGCTCCTTTATTTTAGAGGTCCTGGTTGATTTCAGTAACTGACCACTTAGGCGACTTGATTTTGTTTTCCTTCCTGTAAATTCTTGTTCTGCCGTTTTAAATTCATCATTGAAGGGTGAGCCCTTGAAACCCTAGGTCCTCAAGTACACCCCCAAAAAGAGCAGAACCCCAGATCCCTGCACACATGTACTCTTTCTACCTGTGTCCTCACCGGGAATCCCATTGGCTTACCTTGTATGCCCCACAGCTCATAAGTAATAAAATCTATTTTTTTATTCAAAGTTTCCTAATGGCTGATGGGTGTCTTGTAATAATAAAAACTGAAGAGTCAGTCCAGTGGTAACTTTGGTTTTAAAGGAGCTATGTTTGTGGTCAACTCCTTGGGCTCAGGTGAGTGCCTTCAGGTGTGTCTAGCCCATAACATTACTACTGATAAACTGAGAAGGCACAAAAGAGAAATACTTTGCACTATGACATTATGATGGGCTACTCTATCACTAAGCTATAGGAATTTTTAGCTCCGCTATATGTTTATGAGACTACGGTCTTATATGAGGTCTATTGTTAACTGCGATGCCATTATGTAGTCTGTTACTATATTCCTAGTGTTAAAAATTCTCAGGATTCAAAGATCAAAATCTGCTTGACAGGTAAATCTGCTTGACAGGTAATCTTAGAACTCATACTTGAGTGAATATTCTTTTTACTTTTATTTTATTTATTTAATAAATTCTTTTTTAAAAAGATTTTATTTATTTATTTTTAGAGAGAGGGAAAGAGATGGAGAAAGAGCGGGAGAGAAACATGGATGTATGGTTGCTTCTCACAGGGCTCCCACTGGGGGGAATGTGCCCTGACTGGGAATCGAACTGGAGAGCCTTTGTTTCACAGCCTGTACTCAGTCCACTGAGCTGTACAAGACAGGGCTATTCTTTTTACTTTTAATTGTAGGTTTTCTGAAAAACTCATAAATAGTAGCATAAGAAAAACATTTTTTGATTAACTGCTAATATTATAGGACAAGACAAAAGTTCAGTCCTAGTAAGTTAAGATAATACAGTGCTCTCAATTTTACAGAAATATATTGAATCCTTTGCCAACATGGTTCCTTTTGTTTTGATCTCAGCAGTGTACTTTATTTATTTCTTTATAACATTAAAAATATAACAGGGTATGGTAATTGCATAGTCAAACAGAACTGAGTGGCTTTAAATAAATATATTTTTATCTTACCTACCCTCACTTCCAGACCAACTTTCCTAAGATATTCTCAGTTTGCTATTTCCATTTTTAATTCTTCTGATGATTACCAACATAATTCTAAATAGCACACTTGTTTCTATTTATTTCTTCAGTTTTCACTATATATGAAAAATAAGAAATTTAGCACTTATCCCTCCTTCTTGGTTATTTGCTGTGTCATTTCTAGTTTTATTGCTTATATAGCTTTAAAGAATATGATTAAAACACCATTGTTCATTCCACCCACTTTAGATAATAGAGAAAGTGGATTTTAAACTACATGAATAATTACCAAACCAACACTGCTTATGTGTAAGGGTTACTCAGCAGGGGCATGGAAATAGGCAGGGTGAAGGTGATCCGCAGGAATACCCTGAGTATCATGATCTGTTCACATTTGGCTCTAACAGGAGAGCTCAGATTTAATGTTCTTTTCTGAGTAAGTAAGTAAATTATTTTTAAAAGCTGGAGTCTAATTAGGAACTCTTGTTGTATTGCCCTGACCATGGGAAATAGGATAGAATTGCAAACAATGGTGGAATTTGTAATGCTTCTCAAGATCTGAGTAGGGCCACACTTTTGGAAAAGTTCCCACAGATTTAACTAGTTGAGCCAGGAAAATGTAGCTCCCCTGTGAGCTGACTTTGTATGAAACAACCAGAGTCCTTTGAGAAACACCTAGGAAGATCTGATCAATCCTTAACTCCTGCATTCAAGCATGGACACTTTGAAGAGCATTGAATTTTTTCAATTTACAAAGAAATACAGGTGTTATACAGAAAGCCAGCTCACTATTGGGAAGGTGTGTGTGTGTATGTGTGTGTGAGTGGGAATAGGTGGAGGGATAAAAAGAGAGTAAAATGGAGAGAAAGAGGGCCAGAGACAGTATGGGGCGGGGAGGATAGTTTAGGAAGAGCATTGCATTGTGTGACAGTAGTCATCTGGAATTCATTGAGTGATTTGGATATTGATCTAATATTCCATGGTTCCAAATCCACATTTAAAGAAGTAAATAGAATATTGGCAAGTTATCCCTGCCTAAAGCTCTTTATTTTTAAGAAAATATTGATAGCATTTAGACCACTAAGAGCCCATAGAAGATTATGGCCTCAACAGAGCCACTAAGATATATGTGAGCTCCAAATTATTGCTCAATGATCATCTTTAATTATTCCAACTTTAGTACCTTAATATAACTTAGTCATATATTTTACTTAATATGTGTGTATAGCTTAATAATAGTACAGGAATTGACAAAAGTAGGTTTACAGTTGCAAATATGCAGAACACAAAATTTATTCTTGTATTATCATTTACCAATTATTGTAATATTTATTTGTATCTTTTTAAAGATTTTATTCATTTATCTTTAGAGGGGAAGAGAAGGAGAGAGGGAGAGAAATGGCAATGTATGGTTGCCTCTCGCGCATCCCCTGCTGGGAACTGGCCTGCAACCCAGGCATGTGCCCTGACTGGGAATCAAACTGCGATTCTCTGGTTCGCAGGCCCACGCTCAATCTACTGAGCTACACCGGCCAGGGCTGTATCATAATTATAAACCTTTATTTGTCTACCCCGAAAAACTAATGCAAATTAAATATTTAAATAATGGTTTAATATTATTATTCATTTTAGCATGTTAAAATTATACATTTCTTTTGAGATTGTAAACTACTGATTTTGTATGAGTATATGCTATGTTTCAAGGTTCTATTATTTGAGAAGAAATAACATGAAAAATCATTGCAATAATTACAACAGGAAATTGTCAGATATTGAGATAGAATATCCTTTATTTTCCTTTAGAATTACTGCTTAGGTATTTGGACTAAGGATTGCAAAGACTTAAAGCAGTATTTCCCAAACTGTGTTCTGAGGATATCAGTTCAAGGAGATGTTAACGTTATTTCTAGAAAAATGAGCTATTAATACCTCCTTCTTATACAAATTAGGCCTTAAATCTCAAAAAAGACCTATAGTACAGTAGATTATATTTTATAATTTTTATAAAGTTTTTCTCAAGCTTATCTTTGCAGAGTGCACATTTGTTTTATATTCAGCATACCTGTTATAATCTCACACCAGGTTTAAAAACCTATGTCCTACTCACCACCGTTTTTGTAAATAAAGTTTTATTGCAATACAGTAATACCTTGTTGCACTTCTGTTACAATGGTAGAGTTTAATAGATGCCACAGAGACTGTATGCCTGACACAGTGTAAACATATTTATTTTCTGGCCCTTTGTAGAAAAATATTTTCCAATTATGATAGAAGAACAAAATACTACTGGTCATCAAATTAGAAAACACTGACTTATAGAAATGCATTAAATCTTTAAACTGAAGCTTCTTGCAGATAATTATAAGTTAAATGTACATACCTACATAATATATAATTAATTTTAAGTATGTGAAATTTGCAATAATGGGATTCTGATTTCTACTGAATTAAAACATCTATTTTTAAAGCTTTTATTTTAATATGTTAATTTATGTGAAATTTTACAACATGATTTAGGAATAAGAGAGTATAAATATTCTTACAAATCTTATTTAAAGCCAAGGATAAAAACAATACTTGATAGTGTTATATTTCTTTTGATAAAATTATCTAGAGAAAATCCAAAATTTGTTCTTTCTCTTCTTGCTTTCCTTTTAGGAGACATTTCCTGGTATAAATTTCTATATATGTAACTACTGTGTCTTTTTATTGTGACTTGGAGTACACCTTGTTCCCTCTTCAGATTCAAAATTAACTAGACCAAGGTGTTATATTACAAATATTAAAACCTGAGTTTACTGGCTCAGTTGTTAACTAGCTCTTCAAACCGTAATCTCTGGATGACAATTTTACAGAAGGTTTTAGAAATGAGGCTGAACTAATCCCTCTGAATGTTTTTTTCTAGGAAGAACTGAACCCCATCATTGTTACTCCACCAATACAGGCCATCGACCAGGATCGGGACATCCAGCCTCCGTCAGATAGACCAGGCATCCTCTACTCCATCCTTGTTGGTTTGTGTCTGCTAATGTTTTACACCCTGTTACCACTCTGGAGTCATGTAGGAAAACAGTGTCTCAAAGCAAAGTAAACCCCTTTAATGACAAAAATTATTTTTGGAAATTACTGCTATTTTTAAGGATAAATAAATTTAAAAATACTTTCTCTTTTTCAGAATTAGTTTCAGTGAAATATATAGGCAAGAAAAACTTTTACTGAAGAAGCAAAACATAAATAAAAATAAGTTTCATCTACACGTTAATATTTTTCTCAATATCATCTCATATAGAATTCTCAGAAAAAAATGGAAAAAAAACTTACATTGTTTGCTCTATCTGTATTTTTTCACCAGTGGATACAATTACATAATTCTGAAACTATGTGACTGAATTAAATAAGGGCATTTGGAGCCATATAGGAGAAAGATTATAATTAGCCCAAGGGCACATAATACATTATTCCCTTGGCTAATTTTTCCTTGAAAAATTTCATAGAAGCTGTCTGAATCCATCCTGGTGCATATACTGCTAGTTATAGCAAAAGCAAAAATGATGAGGACTTTATTATGCTACCCACATTGCTTTTTCCCCCACTCAAACTGATTTTGCTAAAGTATGGATGTTGCTCCTTTGCAAAGATCTTAGTTTCTAGATTGAAAGATAAACCTGAGACAGACCATATACCTCTTAATAAAGAAGGAGTTGCTTTTGAAGTATGCCTGAAAATAACTATTCAATGGAATTCAACATTATTCTCCGTGTTTTCTTATTCTCATGCATCTGACCTATGCTTATACACACATACATAAGAATATTACCTGCAGATAACAGACAGATTTCCAACTGTGATGCTATCACCTACTTAAAAATGCTGTCTATAAAATACATTCAGGTAATTCTGTTCCAAGCCTTTAGTCTCTAGAACTACACATGTATCATATACCAGTTACTGAGATTAGAATATTAAATTTGTTAAAAAGTTTTTATGAACAATAGCATAAGTCTCTTTTATGTCTATAGGGGCCTCGACAGAGATAAATAGAACTAGGCAATTTCCATTTAAGACTTGAGAGTATGTCAATTACTTTGCTATATGCTGTAGACATGAATATGATAGTTAAATGTTCTAAGTTAGCATGAGGTAGAGGATATGACTAAAAACATGTCAAAAGATAAATGAAAACATATAGTTTTAAGCAGTATAAATAAAGTATGAGCTGCATAACCACGTGAGGAGAGTGCTAATGGCCTCTGAGAGAATTACTTAGAAACTGAGGAAGAGCTATTTTAGCAGAAAGACTGGGATTGCCAGGTAGGAAATGCCAGACAAGTGATCTGGATAGATAATGTAGCATGTGTAGAGTCCAAGAGATGAAACTTAAAGTTAGTCTTGGGGAGGCATGTTACTCAGGGTTGCCTGCACCTCTGGAAACAGAAGCAGCAAACACTCGCCAGAGTGTATGCAGTTCTCTGCTTTTTGGAGGGCAGGTTCTTTTTGCCAGGGTCTGGCTCCCGCATGCTGGGTGCAAGCAGCTCGAAGATGTGTGCAGAGCTTCCTGCAAAGAGTTTGAGGAGTGGGGATTGGGAAACTGCTACTGTGCACAGAGCTGTGACTGACAGAACATTTTCACAATTGATTGCCAAACTCTTCCCCAGGAGCTTGCAAGACTTTGATAGACTTCAGATGTCTAGCATAGTTACATCGGGCTGACTCTACCAATGTAATTGTTGCCTCAGTGAAAAGAGGGGTTCCAGTGCTTTCATTCACTGCCATCTTCCCCAAATCCTGCAATTCAATACCAATGTGATTTTGATGGATTATGCCAGATTCTCCATCAGAGGTTTTGTAATACTCATTTACCAACGCCAGAAATGCGTGATGTTGTGTGTTTTCTCATAGACTCACAAATAGAGTATGGTTTCCAGCATGGGACATTGCTAATCTAACAGTAAGAAATGGAATTTCAGTGTAGTTTTAACTTGAATGTTTTATTCGTATGTATAAATATGAAGACCTTGGTTTATGGTCAAGACTCTTGCCTTCCTCTTCCTCTGAACTCTGTTCATTTTCTAGCACAGACCTGTTTTAAATGTATTGTTGATCCTTTTCTTAGCTAATTCTTTTCTGCTTTGTACATATGTTAGGGATATGAACCTTTATCTCTGATGTTAATTGCAAGTATTTATCTTAGTTTTTCACCTGTGATTTAATTTTGTTTATTGTGTCTTATCATGTAATTTCACAATGTCATTGAATTTATCCCTTTTCACTTTTTTTTTAAATTTGGAGCCACACTTAGAAAAGATATACCCACTCTCACATGAGAATAGAATTCATCCATATTTTATCTATTACTAAAACTTATACTACTATTCATTGTACATAAATATCTTCTCCATTTGGAATTTGGCATAGTTGTATGAAAAATGGAGGCAATTTCATTATTTTCTGTTTGGCTCTCCTGTTAGGTAAATGCTCTTATTCAAAATTTCTTCTTACTATTTTGAGTTGACTTTATTATCATATGCTAATTTTTCACACACACAATATTGATTAATTCTGAGCTTTTAAGTCAATTTCATTGCTATAATATTTTTTCTGTTTTGTTTTGGTTGTTGTTCATTTGTTCTTTGCTCATATAGCCAGAAGAATTTCTTTTCTTATCTCAAAGTTAAAGCAAAGGAATAGTAGCAATTAACTAATTTTGGGTATGTGTGGATTCTACAAACTGTATCCAAATGCACATTTATGTTACATTGTTTCTCTGACTCTGAAAAAGTTATTGAATATCTCAAAGGTCCCAAACCCCTCTGTAAATGGGAATAATTTACAGTTTTTAAAAAAATTTTATATGTATTGATTTTCAGAGAGAGAGAAACATCAATTTATTGTTCCACTTATTTATGCATTCATCGGCTGATTCTCATATGTGTCCTAAGCAGATATTGAACCCAGAAATTTGGCGAATCAAGTGGATTCTCTAATTGACTGAGCTACCTGGACCAGACCAGAGAGTCTCTCTACCAGGACCAGAGAGTTTTTGATGATTTCTTATATAAAACATAAGCACAGAGTAGGCTTCAATAATTACCAACAAAGTTATTTTATTCTTGTGGTTATTGTTTGACCAAATGCATAGACCCTATAGTTATATAATTTGATGTTCACATTTTCTTCATGTTGGAAAAAATACTGTAAATACTGTTCAACATACAAAGGTAGATGATACCATTGAAGGGATTTTCTGCAAGCAGAAATATTTCAACTAACTAAAAGTTTACACTAATGGAAATATTATCTCCAGACACTAAGAGTGTCATGAAAATATTTATGTAGTATTTAAAATATTTTATTTAATATAAGTGATGTAGTTAGTTTGATACTTTTCTTAGAAAAAATATTTGCCCAGCTGGAATAGAATATGCTCATTTTAATTTCCAGGCATCTTGATATTTGGTACAAATTACTAGCCATTATTCATTTCAAGATATGTTGAAAGACCATGAAGAAAATAATGAAGATTTATACACTATTAAAATAAGTTTTAGAGTTCAAAATTTGCTTTCTCAACATTTAATATCTCTTTGTACGTGATGAGGTTTCAAATAATTAAAGGGCTCTTTTAATAAAAGATATTTGGAAAATCATCCAAACATAACATATTTTTCATCCTCTTACTTACAAACTAATTAAGTATATACCACATTTGCATCTAATTTCCCCAGACTGCATATTTTTGAAATTTAATATATTAATGAAATTGAGATTTTGTTCCTTAGTTAATGAAGGGGAATAGATATAGCAGATACGCACATTACTCACTGTTCTCTTATATGCTGAAATCTCAATGTTTTTCAGGGACTCCTGAGGATTACCCACGTTTTTTCCATATGCATCCTAGGACTGCCGAACTTAGTCTCCTGGAGCCAGTAAACAGAGACTTTTACCAGAAATTTGATTTGGTTATTAAGGTAAATTAAACTAATTTCTTATTTTGTGTGTGTGTTTATAAAGTGCTAATCAAAGAAAGCTATAGAGGCTACTGTGGGCATTTTAATATTTTAACAAATCAAAGTTAATTTGAAAAGCAATTAGCCCATTTTTATTTAAAAAGTAAAGTGTAGCAGTTTTCATACATTATTGCTTTTATTTAAAATAACTATTTTACAAAGTGATTCCAATACTGAGTATTTTATATGTAGTAAATGCCCTTTTCAAATGTATATAATTTGACATTCTACACTTTATAACACTTTCTAACACTTAAATTTTTTACTAAAAGAAATTAATTTTACTCATAAAAATTTAACCAATGAATATGCTTTAAATGCACATAGATTTATATTTTTATTTTAATAACTTATCATTTTTATGTCTCTCTAACATAAAAGGAAAAGATCTCACTTGTCTAGAAATTATTCTAATATATGTCTCATTTTTTAAAATGTTGATAGATGATCTTGGACTGAAAACATCTTTAAAGCATGGGAAATCCATTTTACATTATAATTTTGGGGCAATAATATCTAATTTTATAATAATAAAATCATTTGAAAGGTAGTGTGGAAACCCAAATGATTTGTTGATTAATTCTGATAGATTTCATTAAGAAGGTAAGATTTGTGCTGGTCAAGAAAAGAAGAGTAGAAATTTATCAAGTAGAAATGGGGTCTGGGAGCAGGGCATTTTAAGTAAAAGAAGAGACAAAAGGAATGAAATGGTAAGTCTTCTGTGTTATATAACTTTTTCATATCTACTTACATATAAATGCAGTCTTATAGAATTTTAAAAATTTAAAATTGGTAAAGGAAAAGGAAGTGAGATAAGGAAGCTTACTGAGCATGGACATTGTACAAAGTGTTTTATGTACATTTTTATTGAATTATAACCATAACTGTAGTAGTATGCTAATTAGTACAAATGTGGAAACTAAAGCCTGGAGTGGGTAACTGATTGGCGTAGAGTTACATCAATAATAGGCAGCGGAACTGAGATTCAAAATTAGATTTATGTAGTTTTTTTACCTCCCTAATGTGCAGTTGCTTAGAAATGGTTGTCTGGCTTAATTGTCAGTGAAACTACAAACAATAATATGTAGAAATGCATTTAATTTCACATCTAATTAAGACATACTTTTTAGGACCCCATTATATTATTATGCATACCAGATCCTTATTTATATTGTGGTCCTTTGTCCTTAAAAAATATAATCTAGAATGGAAAAAGTCATATAAGCCAATATATCAAATGCAACAAACACAGCAACTGCTAACAGGAAGAAACATGAGTGTTGATGAAGTGCAGAATAGGTATGTTTAAATTAATCTGAGGACTTAGAAGATTTGCTGGAGATTCCTCCAAGCTAAATTTTACTGTATTGGAAGGGTTTGTCCAATGAATAAAAATAAAAGATATGTTTGGACCTCAGGGAAAGCAGAAGTACAAGTGTGGAGGCATGATATAGGAGGCTACAAGCAGCTAACAGGGAAGTGAGGTATGGAGCCAGACCATGGAACGAGACTTCTGTGCCACAGAAATTTCCTTGGATTTAATTCAGTAGGGTCTCGGGAGGCATTTAAGAAAGACTTCGTTTACCTTTTGTGTGTAATAGTCATGCATGAGATTCATTTTCTTGCGTTGACTACATTAATTTTTTATCATAGGACCCTATAAAACTCAAAAATGTGTGTCTGTTGTCTGCTGTCTGTCTACCTGGAGCCGTGCTGTGCTGCTTCCCTGGGGGAGTTAAGAAACTTGACAAGGCACTGTTTCCAAACTACCTCATAGGAAACTTGAAATTAATTATTTTTCTCCATTATCGAAGTCAGTGGTCTTAGTTTACCCAGTTACATTAAAACCCAGTCCATCAATTATAGAAACAAACCTCAATCAGAATAAAATGCAGGTATTTTTCATTTCGTATTAATAACTTGTATTTTAATGGGATTTTTTACAGACATTATTAGTTAAAATAACTGTGTTTTGTGTGCAATCAAGAGGATAATAAGCAAAGGTATCAGTCTGTGAGAATAATAACGTGCCCCCTGCTTAAATAATAGCTGAATATTGTGGTTTTGCATAGAGGTCCACTGAATTGCTACAATATGGGAGTTCTCTCCTGTGGTAAGACTTTTACTTTCTTCCCTTTTTCTTATTTTAATAATGCTTCATTTTTTATTGACCACGAAAGCTTTCATTAGATTTGATCCCGAATTCTGTATCAGAAGCTAAGGTGTAATAAAATAAAATGAAGTATCTTTTACCAGGCTTCAAAGAAGAATTCTGCTTCAAAAAGCTGTATGTTCATTTAACCGCTGGTGATGGTGATGAATTAGTGATTTAGCATCGTCCCTTTATCTCTTTCTGCCAGTGATTTATTCAGTGTTTTAACAAAGCATAAAGGTGAAACTGGAAGGACATGATGGAGTAGTCCTCTAACCTTACTTAGAATACGAAAGGAATAAAACGTGTCAGTTAAAAGAGGCAAAGATGTTCTGGATCAAACCATTATTCCAAATTTTACACAATAATAATCTTCTAATCATACTTTAAGATAAAATACATATTTTAAATAAGAATATTATATTTGGTTTGCCCCATTCAGTTCACATATATGCCTTTTGTCCTTGTACATTTTATTTATAATACCTCTTTCACTCTCGGAATGCCCTAGTTTGGATCAAATGTTATGTGATCACCATAGTTATAAAACAAAAAAATCTATGATATAGAAATATGAAACCGCATTTTAGATTCTAGATGATAATGAGTTAGTTCATGCATGGAGTGTCGATAACAAAGCCTGGAAAATTCACATTCATTATTATAAGTGTACCATTTTTAAAACATGTTATTAGTTGGTATTTTAATACTCTAAGCATCTAATAGAAAGATTAAATGGATAAGTTATTAATAATTCACTGTCAATTGCTCAAACATAATTGTGTTTTTTAATCTGAAACTGATAAAGAACTAGTAACAAGGGTCACAATAGTGTCACAAACATCATTGTATCATGTTCTCTCTGATTGTTATGTTGTTACTCATTGACCTACTCATACTGTCTATCTGGCTATCCTTGAACTTCTTTTCCTTCCACATCATGGGCATGCTAATCATAAGCTCTCATCAGTCTCCCTGCAGGTTTTCTGTTCCAGCTGTGTGAGACCGCTTGCAGTGCCCTAAACTCATCATGCTCTTTCTAGGCTCCAGGCATTTACAAGTACTGTCCCTCTTCCTGAATCATTTCTCCCTTTAACAACACTAATTCACGCGGATGTTTTGTTGATGCTGTAGATGCTAGGATGATACTTCCTCTGGAAAGGCATGGCCATTGGTTAGAAGCCCCTCTTTGCATTTCTGCATGCCCCTATTGTGGCTCTGGTCACTCTATGTTGAACTTACTCTTTATTTTCTCCTGACTTTTGTAAGAGGGCAGATTATAATCTATTTATTTACCTTGTGGCCTTATGCATGTACAGTGCATAGAAGATACTCAAATAATTGTTGTAATTGGTTTCTTCCTGGTATGGTAAATCTTTTAAGGCTACTGGAATCGAGTACCTACAACTTCACCATATTTAAATACACATGAAGACACAGCTTATGGCCACTTATGAGTGTATGTTAATAAAAATCTCCTTTCTCCGAAAATAAGATACATTTCTGACACACGAAAATGAGCCACAGAATTGAAACTGGTAAGCCTAAATGGCAGTGCTGATGCGCCGGTGTCCCTGGCAAATCTCTTTGCTTCAGTAGTTTAGGTGTCAGAGGACAGTGGCATTTGAGGATGAGCAAGACCCGGGAGAATGAGCTACTGTAACCACACTTGTGAATCTCTGATGCCACAGTGCAAGAAAATGTTTGGCTTCTCTTTGAATAATGATCTCAATTAAACTTTACGCCATGAGGATTCAATGGAAACCTTTTTGAAGCGAATGGCATTCTCTAGTTTCCAATTTGCCAAATTCTTTCTGACAGCTCATTAGGTGCCTGACATTTTGCTTGGTGTTAAGGAGACATAAATGTATGAAAACTCTGCCCTCAAGGGAATCCCAAATAGGGAAATTTTGCTTCCAGACTTACTTTTCTCCTGATGTCTGCATCCATACTTCCAGTCATGGGCTGTATACCTACTTCTACTATTGTACAACTGTGTAAAAGTAGGAATGTAGTAAACTACACAGATCCTTTTAAAACCTCTTCCTTTCAATTGATAATGCAATAACCAGCCACTCACCCAAGTCTGGAGCTCCTATTTCCTCTTAGGACTTATCTTGCTCCCATATGTCCCCATCCAGTCCCTTTTCAAATCCTATCTAATTCCTATGGAATTTATTCTTGAATGTCTTCCCAATTCTCCATGCTCACGCAGTTCTCAAGTTCCTATCCTCACAGCCCATCATCTCACACACATCTCTCAAACTTTAGCCTCTTTTCCTTGCATCCCAAGTCTCCCCACATTTCAGGAGAGGATTGCTAAAACAAGAAAACAAAAATAGACCATGTTGTTCCACATTGTCTTCAAGTTACCTGACAACATTCCCCCTTCATGAATTTCCAACAGAGAACATTGTCGATTGAAAGATCACAGGTGTCAGGGACAGACAGACAGACAGAATAGCAAGTCACAGATCATCAGTCATCACTTCTAAAATAGAAAGGATGCTCTCCGCAATGAAAATGAAAGAACTATCAAAAGTCATTACCTCTGTTAAGCAGATTGTGAAGTATAAGCTACTATTCTCTCTGCTGTCGTGTGAGTATTAACAGTTTATCAAAAAAAAAGACAAATAAAGTAGAGAAAAGAAAAGTGTGGAATAGTCCTTCGGGGAAAGATTGAATAGGAGCCTGCAGTGAATTATGGTTAGGAGAAGAAAAAATATCAGAACTGAAGTTGTCTAGACACAGGAAGCAAGCCAGAGGCTATGGAAGACACTTTCATAATACTGGAACTATGCTAGCCATGGACTCCTCTTCCAATTCTTACGGATTTCTGTAGTGCTTCAGTGAAGCACTCATGTACCTCACATCCCAGTTCTGCAGGTCTGTAAAGAGAAGCTCACTTCCTCTGCTCCAGTAGCAAAATCTGTAAGGTGAGGAAGAGAGAAATTCCTGTACCCATGTTAGAGAATATTATCCCACAGAAACGTCAGGCATTATTTCTCACTGGTACTGTACTAGAAATACTTCTGTGTATTTCCGAATGAATCACACTTTTGGAAATTCATTGACATGTTTGATACATTTGCTAAATGTTCACCTTTTATTTTAATTTTATGTTCTATTTTTTTAAGTGTCAAATTGCCCCATAAAATGTTATCTTTTCCCTCCCCAAAAAACATTATATCCTTTTATTTCATCCTGATTGCCCACTAAAAATTCTAACTGCAAGGTTGAATTAGTTGCCTATGATGCCAATTATGGAAATTAATAAAAGGAAAGAATGTTGAGTGTACTCTTGTCTCATGCAGTCATTCATTCATCCAGCTGGGTTAGTCAGGACAGAAATAGAATACAGCCATTGACTACAGGAGTACTTGGAATTTGGTGTCCAAATTTGCAAGCTGACAAAAGACTCACAGAGGTGATATTTCACTTGACCTCTTTGCTTCCACACAAGGTGACTGCAATTACTTGGAAGAAGAAAAGCACTTTATCCATTCTTGTCACAGTACCTTGATTCTGGTAACACCCTCTTGTCTGCAAAGGTCATTGTCAGAGTACAACTGCACGTACAGTACAATGTTCAAATGAAAGTCACTTTCTGAGCAGCCCTTGCCATATCTTCCCACGACACACCCCTTCACACACACAAACTATCTTAGCCCTCCTACAAGGTTGTTGCCAAGTAATCTTTCTTCATAAGCTTCTGGGTTGTTGCATATAATACTAAAAATGAAAGGATATATCTAAACACTTGAGAGCTAGATAGGGCTAATCATTATTATTTTTCTTAGGAACAGCCTGGTACATGGTGGGAATAAACTCTCACTAACTGCCAGTCTCTGACAAGTAACCCACTTAAAATCTGTTTTTATATGATGGTGTATTGAAATGAAACTATTCCAGGTTGGAGTATCCCCACTGGCCAATTCACATAAGGTACTGAAATGGGTTTTCTCCTAATTGAGAAAATACTGAGGAAATGTGATCAACCCAGTATTGGCCTTTGCTGAATGGGGAGGCAAAGAGCAAGGCAAAATAAGAGGGTTAAACATGATTAAGATGTTATTCATTCATTTTTAGAGAGAGGGGAATGGAGGGAGGAAGGGAAGAAGAGAAACACTGATTGGCTTCCTCTTGTTCACCACCAACTAGGGACCTGAGCCACGACCCAGACATGTGCCCTGACTGGGAATCAAACTGGTGACCTTTGGGTTTGTGGGACAATGCCCAACCCACTGAGCCACACCTGAAAACATGATTAAAATCATTCCATAAAAAAAAAGACTACATCATTATCATAATTTTGTCTCTGGCTTGTCTTACTATTTACAACCAAGATGATTCTCATGCTTAGAACATGAGCTAAATAGTCTGATGTGTTTGTGACTAGACAAGAGTTTTTTGAATTGGTGATCTTCCTAAGTGATTGAGTTTTTCTTTTTTTAAATTATTCAAAATTGCATCAGTCATTGTAATGCCAGGTTCTGCATCAAACTCTAAGTAAAGAAAACTATTTTTATTATTAAAAAAGTATATTCATGTTTTAATTGCAATAAATTATAAGTGGAATGGACATGTTCTTACTTCAAGTAAAAATAAAATATATTTCACTTCATTAAAAATATTATCTAGGTGAAAGTATGTCAATATTATTTTATTGTCATATCATAAATGCTTTTTTTGGAATTTGTTCTCTATATTCTTAAAAATAATTTTTCTTTTTTGTCAAACAAATCTATTCCTTACCCACCAAGAATATATTCTATTGCTATATTTATGACACTAGAAACACCTCAGTTGTATTATATTCAAAATAGTTTGTTTTATTTTATCAGATAAATTATTGGATGTTTTTGTGTTTTCTAAGTTCTCATATTTTAGAAACTTTCATAAATAACCTTGTTGTCCAACTCTGTATGCATTCTTGAGTCTTTAGAGTATTGAAGTGTAAATAAAGGAAGTTCCTGTTCATCTTATAGAAATATAATTTTATTAAGAAAGGTCAAGAAGCAACAAACACACTTACTTTTAATTACTAATTAATTGGTAATAGTAATATCATCTTTGACCCAAGGAAACACACTTCCCACAGGTTCTCTCCCTAAGATATTCCTAGAGAACTTCCCCAGTCTGGCAAAGGAAATAGACTTCCAGGAAATCCAGGAAGCTCAGAGAGTGCCAAAGAAGTTGGACCCAAGAAGGAACACACCAAGGCACATCATAATTACATTAGCCAAGACCAAAATGAAGGAGAGAATCCTAGAAGCATCAAGGGATAAGGGGACAGTCACCTACAAAGGAGTACCCATCAGACTGTCAGCGGATTTCTCAAAAGAGACCTTACAGGCAAGAAGGGGCTGGAAAGAAGTATTCCAAGTCATGAAATCCAAAGACCTACAGCCAAGATTGCTTTATCCAGCAAAACTTTCATTTAGAATGGAAGGACAGATAAAGTGCTTCTCAGATAAGGTCAAGTTCAAGGAGTTCATCATCACCAAGCCCTTATTATATGAAATGCTAAAGGGGCTTACATAAGAAAAAGAAGATGAAAAAGATGAACAGTGACAGGACAGCAAACACACAGTTATTAACAACCACACCTAAAACAAAAGCAAACCAAGAGGGCAGCTAGATCAGGAGTGGAACCATAGAAATGAAGAACACATGGAGGGTTAGAAACAGGGGGGGGGAGGGGGAGAAGGGGGGAGAAGGCACAGAAAATAGCATAGATGGTAGGTAGAAAATAGGGGGGAGGGCAAGAATAATGGGGGAAATATAGAATCTAAAGAACTTGAGACACGTGGTTATAAACTAAGGGGGGGAGAATGGAGGGGGAGGGAGTGTGCGGGTGGAGGGGAATGAAGGGGGGAATAGAACAACTGTAATGATATAATCAATAAAATATATTAAAAAAAGATATTCCTAGAGAAAAACGATGATTATAGAAAAGAAAGGTGACCTATTGCCAGTTATTGGACATTTGATCCCCAGATATTTGCAGAGTTTAGTGAACTAAGCAGGATGATACCCAGAAACTTTCATGTGAGGTTCCTTCATTTTCATCCCCAACTTTTAGGTCCTGCTGAAATTTGAGACTTTGCCTAAAGGTAAAAAACAGTAACAATCATTTGTATTCAAGGCTAGAGCAAAGCTGGTCTAGGCGGCTCAACTAGACTATTTTTGGTATAACGACTTCCTTCAGGCTACATGAGAGATGCCAAAAGCCAGACCCACTGATTCGGTAATGACCATTGATTGGACAAATTGGGGTCATGTGAAGCACTTGTTTTTGAAAAGCAGTTTGCACAGTCCTCACTGAATCAAGATGCCCACCTGTTTTTCAGAGCACCAAAGTGTGAGCTAATCTATGTAAAAAATTATTTGGGAACCTGATAAGGCAGGATAAAATTTAAATAATTAAGGAAATTGGCAAATAAACAAATACTCATCAGAAAGCTTGATTGAATGCTAATATGGCTCAGTGGATTGGGCATGGTCCTGTAAGAGGAAGGGTCACTGGTTCAATTCCTGGTCAGGGCACATGCCTGGGTTTTGGGCCAGGTGCCCCATTGGATGTGTGTGAGAGGCAACCACATGATGTTTCTCTTGCACACGTATGTTTCCCTGCCTCTCTCTTCCTTCCTCCTTCCCATCTCTCTAAAATTAAATACACAAACTATTTTAAAACATTTTTTAAAGAAGCAAAATTATATTTTCACATTTAGAAAAGCAAAATAGCATAGGGGTTAAGAATGTGAGCTTTAGAGACAGATGCCTGGTCTGAAAATCCTAAAATAGGACAAACCATGTAGTAATAAACCCAAAATATCGGTCATATTAACAACAAACTAACGTTCAGAGAGAACTTCCACATGGTATTTTTAAAGGTACAGGGATTAGATTGTTTCCATAGGACTAATTTGATTTTATTTCTCTTTTCCGTGGATCACTTTGTTTTCACCATGCAAATAATATATTTTTCCTGGCTTCACAGTTGGCAGTAAAAATTAAAAATATAAGAGCTGCATGTAAAATATGAACTTCTTTTGTTGTTATAGAATGCTTTCTGTTTTCCGCTCATCATTCATAAACTATATTTGTATGTATGGGATGGTGGAAGGAGACAAGTTATAAATTTTGTTACTTTTCATAGCATTATTAGTATGTCCAGGATGTGAGATAATAGCTTTTATACAAGATACAAAATAAAGGAAGAAAACTCATGTTCAGAATGACCTCTGTGTATGAACTGCTCCTGCTTTGATCAGATCAAGGGCATTGGGTTGGAACTTCATATGGCCCAAATGATGGTTTTACATTCCCTGTAAAAATGATGTTTACCAATCACAGACTCTACCTCTTGTCCTGTAAAGCAGCCACATCCAAAACCCTGTTGTATATCGCAGAGGGAACTCCTAGAAGAACATCCATGGCTCAGCACACACTAATCACAGCCACTGGATATAGAAAGAGCTTACCCATACTAAGGATGTCAGGAGCACATACGGTTATGTGTGAAAAAGAATGCATAATTCTAGAAAAGGCTACACATTATTTCAGTATGTTTGTCCTTAATGCAGAGCTCATAAACATTTAATACATCGGCTGCACCACTTTGGTAATCTGCTGCAAAGTAAAATTTAAATGAATAAAGTAAACTATAAAACCTTACAATGGGAAACTAATATACTGAAATAGAGTTACCAAAATACTAAAAAAGAAAGATTAGCTTTTTACCAATGCTCTATATAACATTATCCCACAAAGGGTTTATTAATTACCATAATTTCAAGTTAGTGATTTGCACAAATAATATTTCAAAATATCTTCAATATTAACAATAATATGAAGTAATAATATATATCATGATTTTTCTTAGTACATTGTCACCAGTAGCTTTGCAAACATCACTGTGATCTGTCACCTACCCTCTTAATTGGTGAAAATGNATGACCTCTATGTGTGAACTGCTCCTGCTTTGATCAGATCAAGGGCATTGGGTTGGAACTTCATATGGCCCAAATGATGGCTTTACATTCCCTGTAAAAATGATGTTTACCAATCACAGACTCTACCTCTTGTCCTGTAAAGCAGCCACATCCAAAACCCTTTTGTATATCGCAGAGGGAACTCCTAGAAGAACATCCATGGCTCAGCACACATTAATCACAGCCACTGGATATAGAAAGAGCTTACCCATACTAAGGATGTCAGGAGCACATACGGTTATGTGTGAAGAAGAATACATAAGTCTAGAAAAGGCTACAGATTATTTCAGTATGTTGTCCTTAATGCAGAGCTCATAAACATTTAGTACATCGGCTGCACCACTTTGGTAATCTGCTGCAAAGTAAAATTTAAATGAATAAAGTAAACTATAAAACCTTACAATGGGAAACTAATATACTGAAATAGAGTTACCAAAATACTAAAAAAGAAAGATTAGCTTTTTACCAATGCTCTATATAACATTATCCCACAAAGGGTTTATTAATTACCGTAATTTCAAGTTAGCGATTTGCACAAATAATATTTCAAAATATCTTCAATATTAACAATAATATGAAGTAACAATATATATCATGAGTTTTCTTAGTACATTGTCACCAGTAGCTTTGCAAACATCACTGTGATCTGTCACCTACCCTCTTAATTGGTGAAAATGCTAAATTACAATGAGAAGAAAATGCAAAATTACATTCTAGAGAGCTAGTTCTTGCCATTGGATTGAATAATGAGAGATATCTATCTAAACCAGCTATAAACTTCCATGACCAAAATGTCAATATGCCATTTAGGAAAGCACTCCAGGATTTTATGAAGCATTTAACTTTCACATTGAGTTAACTTCAAATTACAACTATAATAAAATAGGGAAAGTATCAATAAAAAATTATGACAGTAAATTTGTATACTAGTGTATTATATCAATGATTTCTCCTAAAGCTTGAAGTCAGTTGTGATGAATACTTCCCTTAAATACATTTTTTTTTTAAGAAACAGAAAATCACACATTGCTATGTCTGCATTTACAACATAACCATATGGAGATACCCTAAGAAAATTGATTGGAACTATAAATTGTCTTTTTTTTTTTAATTGAACAAGGATTCTTTTTTTTTAAGATTTTATTTATTTATATATCTTTAGATGGGAAGGACAGAGGGAGAGAAACATCAATGTATGGTTGCCTTTTTGTGCGTCCCCTGCTGGTAGTTAGCCTGCAAGGAACCGGCCTGCAACCCAGGCATGTGCCCTGGCTGGGAATCGAACCGCGATCGTCTGGTTCGCAGGCCCGCGCTAAATCCACTGAGCTACGCCAGCCAGGGCGTGGAACTATAAATTGTAATCATTGTTTGAAAACTAAATAAAATAACCAAGAAAATAAACACAATTCTAATATACTTTAATTTTACTTAAACAACATATATTTTGTTAAATCTATTTGAAATTTTATAGATACTAAAAAAATATTTCATTGAAATTATCTCTGTTGTTTAATGTGATGCTTTTGAGAACTCCTAAAATATAGCCTAAAATCTATTAATTTTATATACAATAATGAATCATTAGGTGAACTAATCATTAGTGTGGCATAAGAAGACATGGAAGAGACAAAAATAAGTTTAATGCCTTAGTTGAGTGATGAATCTTTTCTATTATTTAACTGTTTTATTAGCAATTCAGTCAAATATATCCCCTTATCAATGTTCTGTCTAATTGTATTTAAGCAGTTAGCTCTTCAAAAATATGTAGTGAGGACTATAATAATTTACTGCAGTTATTACTGTTACTGTTCTTTTAAATTACACACTGATTTTGAAGACAGGACACCAAAAAATCAATGAAACCATTTTCTTGTTTATGTTTTCTAAACCCCTCTAGTGTTAAAGCATTACTTCTTGCTATAATAATATCAGTTCAAAAGAGATTCTCTATAGATAGTATCAAAAGTGATGCTCAGAAAGATCCCAAAATGTAGAATTTTTATACCTTTTTACATTCTTTTCTAGGCTGAACAGGACAATGGCCACCCGCTCCCTGCCTTTGCCAGTCTCCATATTGAAATACTGGATGAAAACAACCAGGCCCCCTACTTCACGATGCCCGGCTATCAGGGCTATATCCTGGAATCGGCCCCAGTGGGGTCAACCATTTCTGAAAGTGTCAATTTGACCACCCCTCTAAGAATTGTGGTTCTGGACAAGGACATAGAAGATGTAAGTTAAATGTAAACTTTGCTCATTTTATTAACACATCTCTTGTTATACTTATGTCAATAGCAAACATTACAAAAACACAGTTACATGAACTATAGGATAGAGAAAAAGTGTAAATGAGAGTATTAGTGTTGTAATTTAATTCTATATCAAGGATAATATTTCAAAAGTATGTTAGATTTGAATTCAGCGGCTGTGTTTTTTCTTGGTTTACAGATATTCAGTAGAAGGTAGAAAGTGTATGTTTCTGTTGAAGTTTGCTAAATTATCAGGACACTCATTTATTAACATGGGTTAAAACTGTTCAATTAATATGGGTTAAAATTTGCTAATAGGGAAACATAATAGAACTATGCAACAAGTACAAAGAATCATGCTGGCAGCTCTGGATACAACTCGGGAGACTTTTCTGATGGTACATTGCCGAAAAAGCATTCAGAGGCAGCTGACTCGCTTACACTTCTGTCAGTGGCTATGTTGATGCGAACTCTGCCGCTCCACCCATCCTCCTCCTGTGTTTCTCTGGCACTGACACTGGCCACACGGGTGGGAAATGGGGCTGACTGGCTAGATCACAGTATTTTTCTTCCTTAGCCAGGGTAAGTGCCATGAATAGCAGACAGAAAATACACCAAGCCAGTTAGAGTCTTCCCAAGAAATGGAAGAAAAAAACGGAGCCAGAAGATTTTAGCATCATGCATTAAAGAAATGGAAATGAATCTGAAGCCATTGTAGCCAAGTTTGCTGACATGGAGAAAATCCATTATCAGTGGACAGAATGAAGCCAGCCAATCCTATTGGGTTCCTGTTTGTTTTTAGATTATGCTTTTCCCAAAGCTATACCAATTGTAAAAAATTTACTTTGATTCCGTGACCACTACAGCATTTCCCAATGTATCTTTTCTAAAAAAAAAAAATATTGTACGTTTGATTTCTATCATGTACAATGCAGGAATGTCCTGATCAGCAATTTCTCCCTCTCCAATAGCACTGTCCGATACAATTTTTGCGGTGATGATTTTTTTTTTAGGAGAGAGAGGGGGATGAAAAAGAAAAGGAGATAAACATCAATGTGAGAGAAACATTGATTGGTTGCCTCTCACACACTTCCCGTCTGGGACCAGGCCTGCAACCAGGCTTGTGCACTGACTGGGGGAGTAGAACGGGCAGTGTTTTACTTTGTGCAGTGATGCCCAACCAACTGAGCCACACCAGTTAGGGCAATGAAAATGTTCTGTAGCTCTGCCATCCAATACAGTAGCATGTGTGGCTAGGGAACACTTCAAATGTTACTAGGCTGAAAACATCATTTTAACATTTTGTTTAATTTGAATTAATTTAAATTCAAATAATTACACATTACTAATTGGGCAGCACAGCTATAGAATATCCCTAGGATCTCATTACATGGAGTTTTATCATCAGTTTAGTAAATTAAGACTGTACTACCAGATTTTTTCTCCTTCTAGAAAAATAAATGTTAAAATTGTGTTCTAAGGGACTCTGAAAAGGACAGCAAGGTATTCCTGAGGGGAGTGAGGAGAACTCCTGGATCTAAAACCTTTGGAAAATGCTACCTAGAATCCTACGTGTGGAGATTTAATGCCAATTAACCTCTTAAATGCTCTGAGCTTTTTCCAAGGGGTGGGGCAACACATTGTGGTCCTTAGGAGTTTGTACTTTAGAGTTAGTCACCCTGGGGTCTGCTTCTTTCTTGGTTGTACCACGTAAGATTCATCATCACCAGTTTCCCCCATTTCATTCAATTGTCTAGGATCCAAAAGGTAAATGCTTGTGGTCCCTGTTTCCTCGGCCTGTCCCTGTATCTGGGGCTGATGGGGATGTGCTTAGAACATTTTCCTTAGATGCTGCCATATATTTGGGTAGTGGCATGATTAATATATTGTGTGAAAAATGTCAAGTACTTAAATAATGTGTATCTGGCCATTTGCTTATTATTTAAGCCCATCTTTTTTCTAAAATTATCTACAGTGAGTGATTTTCACTCAGTTCCCAGAAAGTGAATCTAATTCAAGCATACCTAATTCCAAAATGACAAAGGTTTCTGTATCATATATGGTTGCTATATATCTATAATTTAAATAAATTCATAGAATTAGGATATCTAACATCTACATAAAATTGCTAATGATATTGAACTAACTGTTTCACAATATGGCATATTCTTTGGTTAGGAGACTAATTCTTAGTTCTTTATAGTGAGTTAAAAGCAACCTCTTGTAACTCATTCATTATTCCATGTATTTCTCATTTGATAGCACACAGAATAAATCTACAAAATGGTCACTAATATGTTGAAGATGGGTTTATGCCCTCTGAATCATCTCTTTCTCCAGGTCAAGCACTCTATTTTTAAAAATAAAATATGGTCATTATGAGGTTATTTAAAGATCTAAATTAACAACAACTAAACCTCAAGGCCTTTTTCAGTCACAGGCAAAAATTTTACTATATGGTAAATTCTTGCTGATTTTCAGTCAGAATTAGTGAAACTAATCAGAATAGAGATAATAGAGTTAAGAATATAGACAGAGGCCATCCACCTCATAGAGGTGTGAGCAACAGAAATGGAGAATAAGCACTTGGCGCAAACAGAGAAGCTTTCACAATAGGAGTTGGGTCTCCTAAGTGGCTTCCAGAGTAGCCACAACAAAAGGCAAATGTGAAGAAGAGGTCAGACTTGGATTTGTTTGTCTAAAAATCAAGTGGCGTTCCTTCTTTCAAATGTATGGGATTGATTAGTTGTGGTGTTATTAGCAGTAAATAATTTGAATCAGAAGGAATAGAAGGATCATAGAGAAACCGAGAAGTAAACAAATTATATTTACTAATGGTCCTTTTCTACAGATACATAGATATAAACACATACATGCATGTAACATATATATGGATTATATATTGTAAGTACTCTTCTTAGTTTCAAAATAGTCTAGATTGTAGATAGAATAGGAAAGGGTCAAGATTTTTTAAGAGTCATGTGTGAGATGACCAGGTTTTCAGTGGCAAAATCACTAAAATATTGAACATTTAATTCTGGTTATAAGAATATAACAGAGGATAATAATCAACAGATACCGCACATTGACTTTTAGAAAGGCATTGTTTCACTTATAATTTCATATCACTTCACATCCCTGTATATAGTGTTATTATTTTAAAATAAAGGCATGTTTGAAATGTAATATAATACAGTCTTAAAGACATAATGTATTTTTATGTTTTATAAATATTGTCATGCTATCATGTACATCAGAATACTAAGGAATAAAATATTCCCTGTAAAATACTGTTAGTTTAAATATACTAGGAAACATGTTTTTGTTGTGTTTTACTTTGTTTGGTTTGGTTTTTGTTTTACTAATGTATGTCATACAGCATATCTATGTTTCTGGTCATTGGTATTCACATTTTTTATTTCATGTTTAATTTGCACATAGGTCCCACCTGGTGGAGTTCCTGTAGGTACTAGGTTTTGATTTTGTCTTTGTTCTTTTGCTAATTGCTGTGGTTTGATTCTGTGTTCTTTTTCTGTTCTACTAAAATAGGTAGGCAGTTACTCATTCTCATTTGTAAAGACATCTATAACTACTTCAAATATATATGTATATAGGTATACATTAAATTATTTACATTATATTGTTATTATAGTAGTATGAAAGTTTGTAGAATCCAAACTGCATGTAACTTAAAGATCAACTATTAAATGTTCTTTTAGTTCTTGACAAACATTGATAATTCATCACTGCATTCTTTCTGAACAATTCTAAGCCTGAGATGAACCCTTTGAATAAGGTACTTCAGGCAATTACTATCAACTCATTCAAATTGGTACATGAAATTAACTTTTTGTCATTTGCTATTATGCTTTGTAATTTGTGTGCACTTAAGTATGCATTCATATATATGCCTATATGTACACATTTCTGTGTTGTATGTGTGTATATATGAGGATGCATATAATATTGTGTGTGATATTTTGATTCCCACTGGAAAACAAAAATTGATTTTAAATGCATTAGACTATTCACATTTAAACATATTTATTCTACTATATATGATGAAATTTAGAACCTTTACATTCAAATCTTTGTTTACCTTTGCATTTGTAAATGTGTTTATTTTGTATTCATGTTTTTGTGCTGTGAGTCAATATGATTTTATTTTACCTTCCATAAAATAATACACAAATCAATGACATAATATGTAATGTTTTGGTATATACTGAATGTATAGTTTAGAGTAAAATGGTATTACCTTATGTCAGGGAGAAAACTAATATTTATTAATCAGTCTTCTGTGTGCAAATCAATTCAGAAAACTAACAATTATTTTTAGTAAATTTATGGACACAAAACTACATAAAATTTACTCTCCCTATTATAATATTAAATTAAAGCATTATCTGTCCAGTGTGTCATAAATGTCATACTTGAAACTAGTGTTATCCTTATAAATAAACCTAAAATATTAAATTTGAATAGTAATTGGCTAAACATTTCCCATTCCTCCTTCTTAAATTCTTGTACTACAAGAAATGCACAGGTATTCACTAATAGCATCAATCTATCAATATGTAGATATAAAAGGTTACTATTTTACCTATTGATAAACTTCAAAAGCTGTATTTTAACCAGAGATTAACTATGTAGAATATATTAGAATGTACTAGATATGCAATGTAGAATACTAGCTTTATGTATTATGTTATCTCTACATAAAACAAATAAGCTGCTCCTCGTGGAAATGCTATATTTGTCTCCAGCCAGTTATTATAAAGACTTCAAGAAACTTAATTAAATTATCAAGCCTTTACTGTTTCTGGTTATCAATTATGAGAGAGCCTTTTTATAGGGCCCTGGTGTTTATATTACCTTCAGAAGGGAAATATTTGACAAAGGAAATCTGTGGCTTTCATAAGTTGGTAAAGCAAATGGTGTTGTTTTCACAAAACTATATTAAACTATAGCCACGCATATATGCTGGTTCACAACTCTCCACATTGCAGTATTGCATTATCATAATACTTGGCATTTAAAAATGTTTAAAACATGTGGTATGCAAATGAATATGTCTAACAAATTTACAGACTGAAACTACAGTTGAATGGGAAAAAATAAATTGAAAAAAGTATTAATCATAAAGTAGAGAATGACTAAAGGATTTGAATAAAGGGAAAGAAGTAAATATTGGTGAAGAAGTCACAGATCAAAACTTGCTCCACTTGGATTAATAAAGTAACGTACAGGGATAAGTAAAGGAAGCTGTGTTCCGTGGCATGGTTGTTGGATGTGCAGAGAGCAGAAAAAAAACGTATACGTTTGAAAATGTTGCAATTCTTAAAATCAAGGATACATACTAAAAAAGAAAACTCATACTTATTTAGTTTTTATTCACTGAAACTGCATTCTAACACTCCTGATCATTTTTAAATACTTAAATTTCATATAATTAACTAATGTACAACAAAAGAATCTTCAAAGTGTGAATCAAAATATGTTTATAAATATTATATAATCCCATGTACTAAATAAATAATTTAACTTTTTATTAACTAACATTTGATTAATCAAACTGCTCCATGTTCTAACTATGCTGAGCAACTTGAGCAATGACAATGAAATAAAAACAATGAAGTGCCTATTTGAAAATATCAGTGTAAATCTTCTTGACATTTTATATTTCTTTTTGTTACCTTTTTAATTAATTTGCTTGTTTGTTTGTTTGTTTGTTTGTTTTTAAAGAGAAGGGAAGGGAGGGAGAGGGAGAGAAACATCAATGTGTGCTTGCCTCTCATGCATCCCTTACTGGGGACCTGGCCTGCATCCCAGGCATGTGCCCTGACTGGGAATCGAACCAGTGACCCTTTGATTTGCAGGCCCGCGCTCAATCCACTGAGCCACACTGGCCAGGGGCGTATATTTTTTAATAATTTTGATTATTTTATAATAATCAGACCAACAGAAATTTTCTGTATTGTTAACTTTTATTATTCTAGAATAAATGTAGTATACTGACACAACAAAATCATGAACATAGAAGCCACCAGGCTATATCTAAGTAACCACCCATAATGAGATATTATGAACACAGTTGGTGTCAGGTTTAAATAAAACCATGCATTTCAAAGTTATTTGAAATAAACACATATTGAAATTTAAGATATATAAAGTATATGGTGGATCAGATTGTGCCCACTTTTTAATGTAGCAATATACATTTTAAGTTTTCACTTTCACACAGAAATTTTTTTAATGAGTTCTATTTTTTCTCAAATTAGCATGTTTAATGATTCTAAGCTCTCTATTTTGCTCTCAGCCCTTGCTACCAGATCTAGAAAAACAATCTGACATTAAATTATACTTGACATTACACTATATATAATATTTTAAAAGTTGACATAATATATAAAAATACCTTATCTTCCTGTATCATCCCTTTTGGCTATTCTTATACCCTTCTTGAAAAATCCACTCTGTCACAATAACCCCTTAATTCCCCTTTATTTGCCCACCCGCCTTCCTATTTCACTATTCAGAGACCATTCAAGATTCCCTATTTACCTCTCCATTCTTCCTCTGTTAACTGTACGGTAGCAGTTACCGCCTTATCTCTCCTGGATGGCGATCAGATTGTGGAGAGTTTCCAAGTCTTGGTTAATTATCTCCCTTTAGAACTTTTGCAATCACTTGTTTATGTAGAAATTTTATTCTAGACTCTTTTATCAGACACATGTGTTTAATTCATATATTTTCAATCTAATCATCTAAAATATTTTAATTAAGTTAGATATCTTTCCCCCTTAGAGAATCATAACAACATTAAAATTAAAATAAGAAAGAGCAAGGACATTTATATGTGACAAATTATACATAACTTATTTTTATTTTACATTAAACATAGGAACAGTATAGTAATATGCATATGCATATATTACTACAGCTAAAACTCACTGCTCTGATTTTCTTTGTTTTGGTATTTATTTCTTGTTTTATTTAGCTCAGTGAACTTTTGAAAACTACTGATAGTAAATAAAAAATAAATATATATTTAATTGACTTTTTCTATTCTTTCTTCTTACTTTAATTTTACATTAATTTTACTAGTACTTATTTTATTACACTGTTTTCCACAAAATGAATCATTGGCATCTAGATAATTTAGCTTAATTATGGTAAATATTTATTAAAATCTCTTCTTTTCTTTAGAAATCCTTAATAGAGTTATGTTGATTTTATAATGAACTTGAAAAATTACTTTTCAGGTCATGAATAAATAGGAGTATTAATTATTTAACATTTTGAATAATGGCTTTTTCTTCTTTTCAAAGACGAAAGACCCAGAGGTTCAGCTTTTCCTGAATGATTACGCTTCAGTGTTCACCATCACACCGACTGGAATCACTCGTTTCCTCACTCTACTTCAACCAGTGGACCGGGAAGAGCAGGACACGTACATCTTTTCGGTAAAGTGACTTTTGTGTATGTATGTATGTGTGTGTGTGTGTGTGTGTGTGTGTGTAGCATGTATTTTATATGTATAAATATATTACATAAAAGTTATTTATTTATATATATTATAAAGAGATGTTGGTTTAAAATTGAAAAGTCAATTATTTGAGAGGAAAAGGTAACATGTTCAAGTAATGCCATAGAGAATATCAAAAATTAAAAAAAAAATCAAAGCAATATTTCCATCATTAGTTTATACATTTGCTCAGCTATGTGACCATTGTTTCCAAAAATTAAACTTTTGAGATAAACACAAAAATATGTGAATTCTATTTACCATATACTCACAACTGACTTAAATTGAGGTAGTATAAATTAGAATCCACAATGGAAATGATTCTTTTCTAAACTGTATTTTATTGTTACTATTGCATTATTAATTCTGAGACATTTCGGGTTGTCACTACTGTGAGGGGGTATGGGTAGATAGCAAGAATGCTGCCTAACATATTATAACAATCTTACAATATACACGGCATCAACTCCCCCCAACAAAGAATTATCTGGCTCAAAAAGTCAGTACTACTGAGATGGAGAAATCCTAAGTTAATGAAGAAAACAAGGAACAGTTATAAAAGCTATGTTTCAAGTTTCTGAAATAGATTTTATAAAGATATTGGGTTGGCAAAAGAGTTCATTACTTTTTTCCTTAAGATGGCTCTAGTAGTGCTTAGTTGTCTTTATTGGCATTTGAAACAATTTTGTTAGATTGTATTGTGACAACTTTCATATTAGTGTGCATTTTTTTAAAAAATCATCAAAATTGGTGAATTTTTATGTAGCTGTTTTAATACTGATGATAGAAGAAAATACGCAACACTTTCGGCATATTATGTTCATTAATCTGCTGAGGCCACAGGAGCCTGGGCAACATACCTAGTGCACCTGCTTTCTTCACTGATATAAGCATTTTGGCTGTAAATACAACTGCCTAGTTATATACAAAATACGTAAAATTAGAGAATGTTTTCCTATTAATTTCCTTTTAAAATGAAAGAGTAGTTAACTCTTAAAAATCAGCAATGTTATTGACCACTTTAAGCCGCTTTACAAAATTTTACACAATGACTTTTAAAAGTTGGTTGGACTTGAATGCATTGAAAATAAATACAATCCTTTATAATTTCCTCTTAACACATTAAAACACTTTGATTATATATACTATTATAGTTTTATTACTTTCTTTATTGATGAGATATTTTGGTCCCCTTTTAAAAGTGTAAACTACATATTACATATGTAATTTATATAATAAAAATTTATATTACATATAAAAAAACAAAATGAAAGAGTGAATTCTGTACCGCTTATGTTTGCATGACTTGTCTACTGAATGTATTTTTTTCACCCCCAAAGATTACAGCCTTTGATGGCGTGCAAGAAAGTGAGCCAGTTGTTGTCAATATTCGGGTGATGGATGCAAATGACAACACTCCAACTTTCCCTGAAATATCCTATGATGTCTATGTTTATACAGATATGAGTCCTGGGGATAGCGTCATACAGGTAACTACCCATGTAATAGGATATACTCCAATTAGTTGTGTTCATGGGCATCACATAATGCATTGGTTACAAATTACTTAGAGAAAGAGAAATTAATTTCAGACTTATTATATAACATATCTAGCTTAAAAGGCTTTAAATAT
Organism: Sturnira hondurensis; assembly: GCF_014824575.4. Lineage (NCBI taxonomy): Eukaryota > Metazoa > Chordata > Mammalia > Chiroptera > Phyllostomidae > Sturnira > Sturnira hondurensis. Next base: position 1,299,575 of record NW_028089315.1, read on the forward strand.
GTACTTAACTTTCATATAAAATTATATCTGTGTGCATTTAAAGTACAATTAACTAGATATTAGATACAATAGCTATTTGGCCTGCTTACACTAGGTTTTTTAAAAGTATAGTATACTGGCTATATTTAATAAATGTAATGAATGTATTAACTATACTGAAGCTTCAAATATTAGAACTACAGTTTCAGACTTCAAGTTATATGGAACTATTTTGCAAATGGTTAAGTTTCCTTTGGTGATAAATACAAAGGACTATATTAGTAAATTGGCAGAACATACTCTTAGACATCAGTTACTTGGACATAAAATGGAATCATTCATTACAGCAGGAAATATTAAGATTACATAGTAAATGTTATCTTTGAAAATGGAAAACTTGCAAAATATTTATCATTGAATTGTCTTCTTTTTATTATTAACTATACTTACTACATTTAAATAAGGTGTTAGTTATCTCAAAATTGTTTTTGTATCCTGAATATTCTGAATATTAATTATAAAAAAGTAATAACATTCTTCCTTGAGGCGCTTTAGAAATCTAGAGAACAGGTGATTTTAGTACTTTCCAAACTGGCAGTACATCAAAGTGATCTAGTCAGTTGTTCAATAATATGGATGAGTAAGATTTGTTTCAGGTTTCCTGGATCTGAAGTTCTGTGAGCAATACTTAGACAATCACTCTCACAATAAAAAAGAATATAAGACAGAAAACTATACTTGAACAAGAATTAAATAAAAAAATAAGAAAGAAAGAAAGAAACTTCAAAGATTTCAGTTGCCCAGCCCTATAAAGACCATTTGATCAAGATTTTCCTCTAAATCTCAGAATCAGACTTAATTTAAGTTACTCTTAGGCCATGAAAGCCCATGATTCAATACATATGTTAGAATACTCAGGGCTGGGATTACAAAACAGAAACTGTACTTGAACAAGAATTAAATTTAAAAAAAGAATACTCAAATGGCTCCAAATTATACTAAATTTTATGTATAATATATAGTATATAATATATAGTCACATTTCTATAAAATACATAATAAAATGTGATAGCATAGCATATAATACATTTGTATGTCTATATATTTTAGTACTAAATAAAAAGTTCAGAGTATTTAAAAAGCAGTCCAAATGCTTCCACAATATACTAAGGTCTTCATATTAAGGTTCTTGTTTTTCTCTCCAGCTTCATCTTGGCCCTCTATTCCTACACATGTGTTTCTGTCCTGCTGAACTGTCTCCAGTTACTTGAATGTGCTTTTTCTCATTTTCTTGAATTATCTCCTCTACCTGGATCTTTTTCCCTCCTATTTATGGCTTGACTCCTTTCTCTTATACTTCTTTTCCTTCTAGGAAGGCACTTGTTAGTTTTCTGTAGCTAATTTCTAGTAATTCTTACTTAACCATTAATAGTCTGACAACTCACGAGTAACACAGTAGTTTGTAGCCCAGATACCAGTACAGTGGTGTGGCCTCCTCAGTGTGAGGCGTTTGGAAGAAATATTTGTCAGTATGCCTCATGGTTTTCTTTTTTTTTAATTTTTATTTAATTCTTGTTCAAGTACAGTTTTCTGTCTTATATTCCCAGTCCTGCCCCCTCCCAGTGCTCCCCACCTCCCTCCCATTTCCACCCCCGACCTTAGCTATTGTCCATGTGTCCTTTATACTTGTTCGTGTGAGTCCATCCCCTTTTCCCCTGTGATTCTCTCCCCTCTCCTCTCTGGTCCCTGTCAGCCTGTTCCGTATTTGAGTGACTTTGGTCATATTTGGCTGCTTGTTTGTTTTGTTGTTTAGATTCCTGTTAACGGTGATATCATATGGTATTTGGTTTTCAATGCAATTTTTTGTTAATTGAGAACATTTTCGCCTGGCTGACGTAGCTCAGTGGATTGAGCGCAGGCCTGTGAACCATACAATCACAGTTTGATTCCCAGTCAGGGCACATGCCTGGGTTGCGGGCCAGTTCCCAGCTGGGGACTCATGAGAGGCAACCATACATTGATATTTCTCTCCTTCTCTCCTTCCTTTCCCCTCCCCTCTAAAGATAAACAAATAAAAAATCTTTAAAAAAGAACATTTTCTTACCCCATATTTGACAAGGCTAACTCACTTTCATCACACGAACCTCAGCTCAAAATGCCGCCTCCTCAGAGAAAACTTCCTTAACAGCTAATGCCAGCAGCCTCCCAGCACACACACCCCACCTCACACTCTTTCTTTATAACCACTGTATCTCATCATGCCATAGCATTATGGCCAACTGAATTATCTTATTTTTTCCTTCCCAACCCCGAACCGAAAACTTCAGGATATCAGCAGCTATCTGACTTGTTTGCCAGCACATGCCAGACATGTCAGCCATGCAGCTGATACTTATTCCAAAAGTGAATTATTACAGAATTCGCATGATGTAATTTTAACATGAATTAGAAATAAGTCACCACTATACGTATTTTGATATTTACAATAAGATATGCATTCCTGAGTGATATAGAAGGGGAGACATTTAACCCTGGCTCCAGAAATTCCCCTCGCAAGGGCATCTCTGTGTGAGGATCTTCTGCTGTGTATGTGGTGTTGGGACAAAGGTTTCAAACAGGCACAGCGCATTTGATTTGTCTCGGTATGCCATTTGTTATGTTGATAAAATCGCCTCTTTACCCATTTGTCTTGAGAGCAGATATGTAATTTGTTTATTTCTGTACTTATAGCATCTGCATCCATAGTGCTTAGCACAAAATAGAGGCTTAATATGGTAGATGCTTAATAAAATGTTTATTTGAGGATAAAGGGAAGGAAGATTTGCAGGCAAGTGCATATAAATGAAGGGGAAGATGTAAATGCACTGGATTTTACAGCAGTCCCCATTTATCTGCAGTTTAGTTTTCCATAGTTTCAGTTATGATAGTTTCTGTTCAGTTACGGTCAGGAAATTATACAGAAAATTCTAGAAATACACAATTTATAAGTTTCAAATTGTACTCAGTTCTGAGTGTTCTGATGAAGTTGTATGCTACCCTACTCTGTCCCACTGAGAACATACATCATTTATTTTCTTCAGCATATTCTTGCTCCACAGGCTATCCACCTGTTAGGCACCTGGTAGCGGCCTGAATCATCAGACCAATAGTCATGGCATCACAATGCTTACATTCAACCCTTATTTTACTTAATGATGGCTCCAATGCACAAGAATAATTTGGTGCAGAGATTAAGAAAGAAAAAAACTCCTAGACACAGATAACAGTGTGGTGATTATAAGAGGGAAAAGGAGGGTGAGAGCAAGTAAAAGAAGGTAGAGGGGAGAAAAATGCTAATGGAAGGAGACTTGACTTTAGGTGGTGAGCACACAATACAGCATACAGATGATGTGTTATAAAATGCACACTTGAAACCTATATACCCATATAATTTTATTAACTAATGTATTCCCAATAAATTCAATAAAAAAGAATATTCAACCTGCATATCCTAGTCAGAAGCCATAAAGTGCTTCTTTTGCTTTATGGAGAAAAGGAGAAAGTTTTCAATAAGGAAAGAAAAAAAGTGCATGCTGACATCACCAAGATCTCAGTAAGAACAAATCTTCTGTCTGTGAAATTGTGAAGAAGGAACAATTAATTCTTGCTTGTTTTGCTGTCACACCTCAAACTTCAAAAGTTGTTGACACAATGTGTGATAAGTACTTAGCATTAAAAAAAGCATAAAAATTGTGTGTGGAAGACATGATAAGAAAACATTTTTCAATTAATGGCACCATGATGCGCCAAAAGCATTGAGCCTATACAAGGATTTCATCAAGAGATGACACACCCTGCAAGTAAATGATGGAATCTCTAAAATAAGATTCAGGAATGGACTGAAAATTGTAAAAATTACTGAAGAGGCTTTCTCTGAGACGAAGCTGCTGCCACATTGCCTGCAGAGCTGACAAAGTTCATTCCTGTGTCATGCTCCCCAAGGTTCCCGGCATTCACTGGGGCTCTTGTAACAAACATAGCCCTGGCAGAGAAGGGGAGACCACTGTATTTCTGGTCATTGATTGACTAAGAGAACTGAATTTAGCTTCTCTGAGACATTCCCTCATAGGAAACAAAATTATAGTTTACTCAGATAAAGGAATGACGGTTACTGTCGTGCACTTAATTTAATTAGACCTGATTTTCATCTCAATAATAACTTAATTGGAAATGAAAGTAAGTTTATCTAGATAAAGAGGCAGCAGGAAATTGGATGCTACAACTAAGAAAACAATAGCAATTATGTGGTAGAGCCATTTCTCAAAAAAATGTTTGCTAGAATGGATCAAAAGCTTATTTCTGGCATTTGCTGGCTACAGGAATTAATTTTCCTTTTGTATCTCTTTATAAAACAATCCCACATGTTTTCATGATTCTCAGTGCATATATTTTCTAAACTACACATATTATGAACATAAACTGCTGTTTGTGTAAATATGCTTCTAATTTTAAATATTAAAATGTCAAGAAATGAAGCTTTACAATTAGGTTTTTTCATGTTATTTCTGGTATGTTGTGAAAGAGAGGTATGGTTATAAAATATTCTATAAGGGCTTTGAAATAATAGAATGTAGATTTTTTTTATTGAGAGACAAAATGTTAACCAAACTAAGGTGATGCCTTAAAAGCCATCTGCAAATGCTTTTTAAGGGTCACACACCAGGTTCCTATGCTCCATCCACACCAAACCCCTCATCACCTGTGACTTTCCCCATACACCCAACAGGAGGCCAATTACTTTACTTTTTGGTTAGTAACCTGATGTCAATGAAAATAGAATATTAAAGGCAAAATTGACAATGAAAACTCTCCCACAAAGAGAGCCTTGGATAAGAGATGTTAAGTATTACAATCAGATCATTTTTAACCTGTTATTTTCAATGAGGCTATCTGGACCTGATATAAGTGAACAATTAGTGGAGTTCACTAGCTCTGAGGAGGTAGCTCTCCTTTCCCACAAGAAGTGGGTTAGTTGGTCATAAAGATGTGACTAACCAGGTCCTTCATAAACATTCTCAGTTATGAATTGGTCTGCTAACTCTACCTGTATTTCTTCTACTTGATTATTGTAAAAAAGAAACATGGTGACCCTGATGTGCAGGGCTCATGAAACACACTTAGGGGAGCAGCACCTGATGCCAGCCTTGGCCTCCTTCGTAACCTGGTATGAAATGTAGTCACAGTATTAGCACGTCTTGTGTTTAGGAGAGATTATTGCTGTGCATGGGAATGATTTTTTCCAGTTTATGCAGCATATATTATGCTGCATGAAATACCATTTTGTAGGCCATCAGTGCAATCTTACAGGCTGACACTGAGGGATCTGATACTCTATTGTCTCTAGGTCTCATTTCATACAATACGAGTTAGTTTTCTTGAAAAACCAATTGCTCTATATGAAAGATAAAGATTTTGATATATAATTTTTATATTTTGAAGGTGTAGATTGTAGTAACAATACTTAACTATCCAGTTCATACTCCACAGTTGCTATTACTAAACTTTTATACTTCTCTTAAGTCAGTGATTTTTAATTCTAATTGAATATTAGAGATCTACCTGAGAAACTTTTAAAAATATCTATGATAGGACCCCTCCCTGATATATTTTTATTTAAATGATCTGGACAGGGTGTGGGGGCTGGGTGGAGGTGGGCAAAGGGCAGGAAAATAGGAACATCTGTAATAGTGTCAACAAAAAAAGAAAATAAATAAATAAATGACCTGCACATTCACTACTAGAGTCTCTGGAGAGATTTTATTTAATAAAACATATTTGCCAATGATACCTCAGACAAAGGTTTAATCTCCAAAATATACAAAGAACTCACTTGACTCCACTCAAAGAAGATGACCAACCCAATTTAAAAAAGGGCAAAGAACTTGAACAGACATTTCTCCAAGGAGGACATACAGAGGATCCAGAGACACATGAAGAGATGCTCGATATTGCTAGCTATCAGAGAGATGCAAATTAAAACCACAATGAGATACCACTTTACACCAGTCAGAATGGCTACCATAAACAAAGAAACAAACAACAAGTGCTGGAGAGGTTGTGGGGAAAAGGGGACCCTAGTTCACTGTTGGTGGGATTGCAGACTGGTACAACCACTATGGAAAACAATATGGAATTTTCTAAGAAAACTAAAAATGAACATGCCTTTTGACCCAGCAATTCCACTATTACGAGTATATCCTAAGAACCCTGAAACACCAATTCAAAAGAACCTATGCACACCGATGTTCAAAGCAGCACAATTTACAATAGCCAAGAGTTGGAAGCAACCTAGATGCCCTTCGGTAAATGACTGGATCAAAAAACTATGGTACATTTACACAGTGGAATTCTATGCTGCAGAAAGGAATGAGGAGCTCCTACCTTTTGCAACATCATGGATGGAACTGCAGAGCATTATGCTGAGTGAAATAAGCCAGGAGGTGAAAGATACCATATGATATCACCATTAACAGGAATCTAAACAACAAAACAAATAGGCAAGAAAGATATGACCAATGACACTCAAATACAGAACAGGCTGACAGGGTCCAGAGGGTAGACAGGAGAGAATCATAGGGGAAAAGGGGATGGACTCACATGAATAAGTATAAAGGACACATGGACAATAATTAAGGTGGGGGGCACTGGGAGGGGGTAAGGCAGGGAATATAAAACAGAAAACTATACTTGAAGAAGAATTAAATTTTTTTAAAAAAGAAATACTAATAGGTAGTGACAGAATAGCCATGAGGACATAAAACACAGTATAGGAAATGGAGTAGCCAAAGAACTTATACGCATGACCCATGGACATAAACAAGGTGTGGGGATTGCCAGAGAAAGTGAGGGTGCTGGGTGCAGGGGAGCAAAAGAGAGAAAATGGGCACAACTGCAATAGCATGATCAATAAAATATAATTAAAATAAAAAAGAAAAAATAATAATAAAACAAAGCAGCTCCAATATTCATCTAGTTTTGAGAAAAACTGACTTAAACCTTAATATTTTATACTTCTATAAATTGGAATTATTAATTCATTAAAATGGAGTCCTGGGTGGTGCTGAGTCCTTTGATCAGCATCCCACTCTTTCTACTTTTTTTTGTTCTTTAGTTCTTATTTTCCTCTATTGCACTTCTTGCTCCTATTCACTGCTTTAAAGCCTACATCTTCCTCTTAGCTTCACCTGTGCTACCCTAATTATTCCACTTCTTTTCTCCTTTTTTCACCATAATAATCTTTGCCTACTGATTCTTTCCCTCTGGCCTACAAGCATCCTCCAATCTCCCCACCACCTGGTCTCAGCAGTCCTCCCAGATAAAGCATCAGCACTTTGCCCGCTTTGATAATCTACCCTGATGTTTTCAGGCTCTTAGACTGATTGGTAAAGTCATGGAATTAATTAATTATTAATTATTCCATTACATATTTATGTATAGTTATATAACCTATTCTTTACTAACATCATACCCGAAAATCATATAAAAAATCATAAATCTAATTAAGTCTATCTCTACTTTTCAAATGCAAAAGCATTCCCAGTCCTTGATTTATGCAAAACTCAACTTTCTTCTTTGTGGAAATCTCCCTTGGTTCTCATCCCAGCTCTCTGCTGACTGAGGGACTTTGTCGCTGTCTCCTTGTTCAATTCTCACTCTTGAAATATTAGCATTCCCCCAAATCAGTATGTAATTCCTCTTTATTTCATTGATTCCCAAATTTTCAGTCCTCTCCTCTGCATATTCTTGTTTCTCTCCAAGTTAAATGTCCTGTGGTACCCTGAGCATCGTGCCGACATTACAGGTTTCTGCTGGACATGTCAATGTGGATTTGGCAGGCACTTCAAACCGGGCATATTCCAAGATGAATTAATTAAACCATTCATCATGTTTCTTCTAGTACAGAAACACACGGACACAGTCACACACGGAGAGTCAGATACACGTATCCTCTTTTCTTTGGAATCCCCTGTATTGTACAGGGCCCAATTAATCTTACACAGATTTCAGGCTAGCAACCTCAGAGTCATGTTTCTTAGTTCCTCCTTCACCTGCACGTGCCCAGATGGCTGTCCAGTTACTGAAACTGCGATTTCAAACTGTAGCTCTCATCATTTCCTTTTCCATGCCTTGCACTGCCACAAATTAGGCTACTACAACAGACTGGTTGACAACACTATTTCTGCATATTCACCACCATGCTACAACAAATGATTATTCTGAAACACAAAAATTACCTCCCATAATCCTTTCTCAAAATATTCTCCAACTTCACAGCTTCAACCAGACTACATTATTATTGGTCTTAATACTGAATAAAAAAGACTTCACATAGAAAACATTCTAGATATAGTTATTTCTCTTACTTAAGCTGTGTCACAGGACTTTAAATATTATTTGAGCTAGACATTACTTTGAAAATATTTCTTACCGATCCTAATTTTATGAAGAATTTGAGTTACAACATTGATAAATGTTTGGTCTAAATTCACAAAATTTACAAGTGGCAGAGTTAATGTTGAATTTAACTAACAGACAATAGATTCTGGAGCCAGACTAGCTATATGTGCCTCCATCTGTCACTATAGATATTGTGTGACTTTAATAGCATAGCCTTCTGTACTTCAGTTTTCTAATCTTTAAATGGAAATAAAAATAGTGCCAGTCTCACAGGGTGTTTTAAATATTAAATTTGTTACATGAACTACTACCACATGTATACTTTGCAAGTAAGTCTTATATAAATATTACCTAGTTATTATTATTGAATTATTCTCATAAATTTTATAAGACCTTTGTGATCATTAATATTCTTCACTGCCTCTTATATGTATATCTCTACATGCCATGTTTACTACTTAGTGTTCTGTGGACATATAAGTATTATATATACATATATAACTATATATTAAAGTGCTTTTTATAAGTTCTAACACGATAAATAAAATTAGGATCAAGCTATACTGTATTTTAATGCTTTTTGATCATTTATTGTGTGTCAAATGATAATATTGTTTTCTGTGGTGTGTTTGTGATATGATTACAACTTAAAGATTACATTTGAGGTCTTGGTGTAGTTTAATACTTCAGCAAATACAAGAGCCAGATTTGATGAGCAAACCTTATATATTTTTACATTTTTACATTTGTACACTTTTTATTTTTGATATTTGAAACAAATTCATTTTACTAAACACCATGCAACTTTTTGCTAAACTCTTTTGCACTAGACTCAAAACACAGAACCAAATCACGTAAGCTACTCACTCATATTGCTGACTTTAATAGAATTTGAAGTTTTGTTACATTATTCTTATTTTGTCCAAATAGATGATATTTGCCATCTAAGAAAAAGTAATACCTTCTACTTAGTTGAGCATGCTGGAAACCAGAGAGTTATTTTGACACATTCTTTTTACTTCTTCTTCACAATCTGTTAGCAAGTCTTATGAATTTTCTTTTCATATCCTTATTGTATGAAACCACCTGATACTCTTCCCACTGTCACCATCCTTGTATTTGGTGACCATCAGCTTTTACTGGGATCAGGGCAATGCCCTCTTTGGGCTTTATTTGTATTTCCTCTCCTCCTCTTCTCTGTTCAGTAGCCACGGGGTTATTTAAAATTTAAAAGCAAATGAACAAACCCCATGCTCAATCCCTTTAATCATTTTTCACCACTACACATAGAAAGTCCATAGTCAGACACCATTCTGACCAATCTCCTGATTATTCTCCAGTTTCATTACTTACTGTTCACCTTTTTCTTTGCTGAAATTTTTATTCTTCAATTATAGTTGACCTTCAATATCATTTTGCTTTTGTTTCAGGTGTACATCATCATGGTTAGACAGTCACATACTTTTTATTAAATTAGTTTTATTGAGATGACATTGGTTAATGAGGTTATATAGGTTTCAGCTCTATAATTCTATGATCCATGAGTGCATATTGCATTGTGTGCCCACCACCCAAAGTCAAATCTTCTTTGCACAGTGGTTCCTCCCAGTATTTCGGCAGCATACATAGTTATTACAATATTATTCACTTTATTATCCATGCTGCACATTATGTCTCCGTGACTATTTTGCAGCTGCCAGTTTGTTCACCCATCTCTTTAGAATCTTCATTAGAATCCTCCCACCCAAACTCAACTCCTAGTAGTATGCTTTTCGTCATTTAGATCTAAATTTAAATAACACTTTCTCAAAGAAGCTTTCCATAACTCCTTTGGTATATTTTGTTTTTTTCTGTTATCCTCAAGTGCCTTGATCTTTTCCTCATGGGCACATTTAAAATTTCTAATTATCTAAGAAAAAGAAGATGAAAAATCAGAACAGTGAAAGGACAGCAAACTCAGAGTTATCAACAACCACACCTAAAACAGAAGCAAACTAAGAGGACAGCTAGATCAGGAGTGGAACCATAGAAATGAAGATCACATGGAGGGTTAGCAACAGGGGAGTGGGAGGAGGAGAGGGGAGGAAAAGATACAGAGAATAAGTAGCATAGATGGTAGGTAGAAAATAGACAGAGGGGAGGACAAGAATAGTATGGAAAATACAGAATCTAAGGAACTTGTGACACATGGACATGAACTAAAAGGGTAGAATGGGAGGGGTGGGTGTGCAGGGTGGAGGAGAATGAAGGGAGGAAATGGGACAACTGTAATGGCATAATCAATAAAACATATTACAAAAAAAACAGATCCCCAAAGCCTTGGTTGATTCATTAAGGAGATATTTTATTGTAAGACATTTTAATAGCTTTAAGAACATTAATTCAGAAATATTAAACTCTGACACAGAAAATGTTATTTCAGAGCAAGGCTTTAGGTGAATGTTTTAAATGGAGACTTTGTAAAAGGAACAATAAAACATGAAGAGATACAAAAAATAAAATAAAATAAAATTTCTAATTATAATTTTTAACCATTTCTCCTATTTTATTATGAAGTCAAATGGAATAAAGACTGTTGGTTCCTCCTCTTAGTTTCTTTATTTTTTCACTATTACATGTACTCAACATTTTGCATAACACCTGGTACATAGTAGACTTTTAATGTATTTTTGTTAAATAAATAGATAAAGGAAATGATAGGTGTATGTTAAGAGAGTGTTATGTTGTTTCTGTGTGAGTGTGGGAAATGACTTATATATCAAATTAATGCATTTTTAAAAATCAACCAACAGGACTGCAGATATATATTAGTATCATTAGAAGAGTATTCCCAACTTTGATTATCTGGTAGAGTCCATTGAAGGCTCTTGAGAAGCTAAATAATCTGTTGAAAACATATCATGAGAATTAATTATATATGCTTTTAGAGAGGCAATGTTGATTAATTAACACATTCATTTAAAAATTATATTATTGTCAAGTATCATAATTTTGGAGCACTCTGCCAAAGCATAGAGAGTCAAGTAACGACTAACATTTATTTCTGACCTTGAAAACTGCTATTATAATAGGAGAAAAAGGCCTATTATATTTTAGTTCTATCATACATGACAAATGACTCTTCTCATCAAATTAAACATTATGAAATTTTATGTTTCTAATTAATTTATCTATGTATTTTATTGTTTCTTTTCATTACCATAGATTCCACTTATACCCCTCTCCCCCACATAAACATTATGAAATTTTTAACAGCTAAGTGTTTCTAAAAACCTTAGAGTTACAGTCTGTAGATTGAGCTTTTCCATTTCATAAACTTAAAGAAAATATTAACAATATCAATTAGGTGATCACAAACATCTGCATTTTCATTTTGTTTAAATAGAAAAAAAATTCACATTTGGCTGGTGTATTATTTTTTTAGTCATTATCCTCCTCTGATATATTTATATGTACAGCTTTTCGAATAAAATCCATTTGTAAATGCATTTTAATTGTTTTATGTTTATCTGCCATGCTTTTTGGGTTTTCCTAGTGAAAACTATCCACAGTACAGTTTTAATAATTAATGCCTAGATGCTTGTATTCTTCATGAGGTTTTGTTTAATTGTAATGTAATTGTTTTAAAATAATGTAAGTTTTGCATTTTAATATTTTTCTCATTATATTTCTTGATGTTACTAGATTACTGGATAATTGACTTAAAATTTAATAATACTCTAGAATAGAAAAAGTGCACAATATACTTTATTCATTTTTTTCTTTACTGTATATCGCCAAAGTATTTTAGGGTTTTTTCAGCTGTTATTAAAAAAAGATAAAGATCTCTTCTTTACTGTCTCTTGTAGTAAATTATGTTCAGTATCAAAGCATGGTCATCTGGATAAAAGAAAAATACTTAGATGATGAGATGTTTTTAAGACAGGTTATCTTAGAAAAATCAATATTCTAAATAGAGCAGTAAGAAATTGTTTTTTTTTAATTTTTATTTTTGTTCAAGTACAGTTGTCTACATTTTCTGCCCACCACTCTCCCCTGCCCCACCCATCCCCAGCTCCCACCCTCAATCCTACCTCCCTTTGGCTTTGTCCACGAATCCTTTGTACATGTTCCTTGACCAACTCTCTCCTCTCCCCCTTCCCCTCTGGTTATTGTCAGTTTGTTCTTTATTTCAATGTCTCTTGTTACATTTTGCTTGCCTCTTTGTTTTGTTGATTAGGTTCCAGTCAAAGGTGAGAACGTATGGTATTTGCCTTTCACCTTCTAGCTTATTTCACTTAGCATAATGTTCTCCAGTTCCATCCATGCTGTTGAGAAGGATAGGAGCTCCTTCTTTCTTCCTGCTGTATAGTATTTCATTGTGTAAATATACCACAGTTTTTTGATCCACTCATTTACTGGTGGGCACTTAGGTTGCTTCCAACACTTGGCTATTGTAAATTGCGCTGCTATAAACAATGGAATGCATAGGTTCTTTTGAATTGTTGTTTCAGGATTTTTAGTGTATAATCCTAGCCGTGGAAATGCTGGGTCAGAAGGGAGTTCCATTTTTGCAAAATTCATTCTGTTTTCCACAGTGGCTGTACCAGTCCGCATCCCCAACAACTCAGGAATATACTAGGGTTTCTTTTCTCCACAACCTTGCTAGCACTTGTTTGTTCATTTGTTTATGATGGCCATTCTGACCAGTGTGAATTGGTATCTCATCATGGTTTTCATTTGCATGTCTCTGATGCTGAGCATCCTTTCATATGTCTCTGGGCCCTCTGTAAGTCCTCCTTGGAGAACTATCTATTCAGGTCTTTTGCCCATTTTTTAATTGGATTATTTTTCTTCCTGGAGTGGAGTCATGTGAGTTTTTTCTATATTTTGGAGATCAAACCCCTGTCCAAGGTATCTTTGACAAATATATTTTTTCATATGGTTGGTGCCTTTTTCATTGAAAGCCTAGTAAACTTGCTTATTCAGTTTAGCAAAGGACAGAAACAAAAATACCCTTGGACAAGTCCTAATAATATATTAGGTTCATTCACATATATATGAGATAAGCATTATTCACAGTCAAATAATCAGAAAATGTCACCACCATTATTGAACTGTTAAATTAGATGGAGCATACTAAAATATTCTCATAGTTTATCAAAAGTCAGGAGGAATATCTATTAGGACTAGAATGGTTGGGAAGGCTTCATTGTTGATTAGAACTTCATGAACATGTAGGATGTTTTAGTACTCAATTGGGCAAGAGATGGGGATATGATGCTATTGGATGGAATGATGTGATGAGATTAAAGGCATGGCAATTTAATGAGGAGCTAAGGATACCAATTTGACTGCCATTGGAGAGGGGAGGAACTGAATGATAAAAGCTTCTCTTTCTTGTACCTAGTCAAATATGCATTGGCTTATTCTTCCAGCCCTTTGTCATTACAGACTTTTCTGTGTGTTTTTATCATTCTCTATTAGCACTTCTATTAAGGATGCCTTTTTCTTGTCTCCTAAACCACAAGCTATTTGGCAGAAATTATTCTGTATTTTCTGCACACTGTGTTTTTCAGAGTCTAGTATCTGACACAAATTAAGGTCTGAATTATGTATTAGTTTATGTATCAAATAATTAAAGAAGGAATATCCTGCATAGCAGAATCCTTAAGATTTGGCATTATATACAACATATGATTCCTTGAAGAAGTAATTTAGACTAGATCCTTAATCTGACTGGTTAAAGTCTGGGGTATGGGGATTGATGGAAGGCAACTTTGGAATCTGTATTTGAAGTAATGAAGTTAGAAGTTGGGCGTGAGAGAACACAATAGCAATAAATAATTTCAGTGTCAGAGTTTTGAGTGATGAGATTCAATGAACCTCCACAAGGAGATCATGACTTGCCATGGAAAAGAAACAATGACTTACTGTTAATATTTTGTTCTTTGACTTTTTATCAGGAAGTGAAACTTCTAGGTAAGAGATCCATCTCCAATAAAAATTGTTTGGTTCCTAAAAGTTGATAATATCATTAATAATGCCTACCACCTTATATTATTCTGGGATATGTTGAGCAGAAGAGGGATAACCAGTAGCTTAGTGTGATTTTTAGCGTCAAAGAGTCACAAGCTTACTTTAAAGATGCAGAGAGCATCAATCTGGAGATGACTAAATTATATATTGCCTAATTCGCCTGACCAGCAAGAGTGGTCTTGGGTTCAGCCTGGCCATGAATATGAAAGATTCAATAGGCCTCTGGTAGCACCAAGTTCATTTATTTTTGAGTAAGGATTCAGGAGGGGTAACAATATTACTTTCACAGAATAGCAGAGTGGCACCCTTTAGGTAAAACTTCTAATGACTTCTAAATTATCAACACTCTAAATGCATTACTCCCTTGCCACATATTTCTGAGGAATTTTCTTAAAAGTTTTTATAGCAACTTCTGTAATATTTAGCACATAAAGTAAACTTGCTGAAACACTAGTAATAATGAGATTGTCTTGTATTTAGTAAGGAGTTGGAATTCCCTCTGTAAAATACACAAATAGCCGTACCTTTCCCTAAGTTGTCCAATATTTCTTTAACATTTGAAACATTATTTCATTCCTTCATCCTCTTATTTATACCTTTTTATAAATATTAAATGTGATAGAGACATTCAACTGTGTATGTAAGTTTTCCAAATGTAAATTAAATTCTTCCTCTGCCCAATCTGTCTCCATAGTTATTACCTAGCTTGTGAGTTTTAGATTGCTTATCCAAATAATCTCTCTGCCCAGGATATTAGCATCTACTCATGTTTCATTTTCACTTAACTGTGAAATTGAATCAAAAATCCTTTATTATATCATAGAACAAAGACAAAGAGATTACATGTTTAGTTTGGCACACTTCAGTTAATAGTACCATGTTATTTTCTCCACTTTCCATTACCAGATGAGGCATTAGATCATCTGGCCAGGCAAAATAGCAGTACAGTACCCCCTGGGTAGCAAAGTTCCCTGACACAGGTTTCCGGTGTCATTGAAGCACATGGACCATTTCTCTCTCGTTTCTTTCATGACTAAAGATTTTGCCATTGTTAATGTTTTTATCAATCCTGTCTCCATCTTTGAAGGGATATCTATCCCAATTTTCTTCCCATTTTTATTTGTATTGTTTGTCTTCTGAATATTGACTTGTAATTTTTTTAAAATAAATTTAAATGCAGGCCCTTTATCAGATAGATGATTTGTAAATATTTCTTCATGGTCTACATGTTGTCTCTCATATTCTTAGTAGCATTTTTGGAAGAGCCAAAACTTTTAATTTTGAGAAAGTTCAATTTACTATTTTTTTGGTATCACGCTTTTGGTGTCATATCTAAGAAACTTTGTCAATATAATTCACTAAAATCTTCTATTATCTCCTAAGATGTTTATAATTTTAACTTTTTTATTTTACATATAGAAAATCCATTTTGAATTATTTTTGTATATTCTGTGAGACAAAGGTTTCTGTCCAGTTTTGTTTATTTACTTTTTACCTTTGCATGTGTATACCTCATTAGCTTTATTTTTTAAGATTTTATTTATTTATTTATCTTTAGAGGGGAAGGAGAGAGGGAGAGAAACATCAATGTATGGTTGCCTTTCGTGCGTCCCCTGCTGGGAGTTGGCCTGCAGGGAACTGGCCTGTAACCCAGGCATGTGCCCTGTCTGGGAATTGAACCGCGATCCTCTGGTTTGCAGGCCCGCGCTCAATCCACTGAACTACACCAGCTAGGGCCTGTATACCTCATTAGCTTTTATTGTAAAATTTTCCCATAAATTATCTTTGCATCTTTGTTGTAAGTCAGCCATAAATGTAAGAGCTTATTTCTGGACTTATGGTCTATGAATCTATATGTTTAGCTTAAGGCAAAACCATGCCTGGTCAAATTTTGATAGGAGTTACATTAAATTTAAAAATTAAATAAATGTGGAGAATTCTATATTAGAATATTGAGTATTTTCCCTCCATGAATATGGACTGTCTTAGCACATACTCTTAAATTTCTCCCAGCAATGTTGTAAATTTTACTGTATAGATTACATAGTCATTTTATTAATTTATTTCTATTCTATCATTTTTCTATCATTTTCTATCAAGATTTTATTTCTTTTTCTTTAGAGGGAAAGGGAAAGAGAGAGGGAGAGAAGTATCAATTATGGTTGCCTCTTGCACGACCTCTGTTGGGAACTGGCCTGCAACCCAGGCATGTGCCCTGATTGGGAATCTAACCAGGGTCGTTTGGTTAGCAGGCCCCTGCTCAATCCACTGAGCTACACCAGCCAGGGCCTATTCTATCATTTTTAATGCTACTGTGAATATACCTGATGTTATTTTTGGATTGTTTTGCTAATACAGTGGTACCTTGGTACTTGTTAATTTGTTCCTGTACGCATGACGAGTGCCAAAGCTGACAAGTATAGAACAATGAAGCATTTTCTCTTGTGGGGCTGCTTCACAACTACACAAGTTCTAACCAGTGCCCCAAGTCCTGATCAAGAGTCGAGTGCTGAAACATTTTTTCCTTTTCCTTTTTTTAAAAAGATTTTATTTATTTATTTTTAGAGGGGAAGGGAAGGAGAGAGGGAGAGAATATCAGTCTATGGTTGCTTCTCATGGGTCCCCTGCTGGGAACTGGCCTGCGACCCAGACATGTGCCCTGACTGGGAATCGAACCAAAATCCTCTACTTCGAAGGCCTGTGCTAGATCTACTGAGCTACGCCAGCCAGGGCCCGAAACATTTTTTTTCTTAATCAAAATGCAACAAGTGCAGATTTTAATGAGTTCTAAAGCCAGCAAGTAATGAGATATGACTGTATAAGAAAATACAATAGATTTTGCTTAAACTTTTTACTCATTTGTTAGTTCTCAAACTTTCATGTAGATTCCTTAGTATTTTGTGCATAAATGAGTATGCCTTCTGCAAATACCGTTTTACATCTGTTTTTCCAGTCTGAGGTGTTTGCTGTTTTTGTTGTTCCCGTTGCTCCCTTGTGTGCTTTATGGCACTGTTGGAACATTCAGTACAAGGCTGAGTACAAGTGCTGAAAGCATGCTTTCCTCATTCCCGATCTCAGGGAAAATCGTTCAGCCTCTTGTCGTTACCTGTCGTTCTCGCTGAAGGTTTTATTGTAGATGCTTTGTATCAGGGTGAAGACATTCCTTTCTATTGTAGTTCATTGCGCATTTTTTCATAAATAGATATTTGGTTTTATAAATTGCTTTTTCTGTATTTTTAGAGATTATTATGTACAATCTGATATTGCCCTAATTTTGATATCACCTCTTAGTACTATTTTCCATTCCCAGACCTCCTTACTCAGATCTTGCCTGTCTGCCCTGTCTTCTTACTGAATCTAGAGTTTGACTGCGCCTGATCTCTCTCCCCTGTTGTCATAGTCTTGGCCCCTGTTGCCAAGGTCCCGAGTAGAGCTTTCCTTACCATTTTTTACAAACACCAGAAGAGTTATTTCTTTAACAATATTTAGATTTATTTATTTTCAGTGACTGTGTTTGTGTGTTTTAACTAGATATAATAGTACTTCTAAATTTTGAATGTTGACCTAGAGGATTTTCTTTTTTTAATTACGTGTCTGGACTTTATTTCCTGACTCTGCTTCCCTTCAATGTACAGCAGCTCCTTGTGTCTCTGCACAATTTTTATGCTGATTCACATGTTCAATTTTTAGCTGGCTTTTTGTAAACGGTTTCTACTTCTGCAAACGTTAATGTCAGCCAGTGGTTTAGACCAAGGTGTGCACAAACACCTCAAGCCCGTAAGGCTTCCACCCTTCATGAGTTGATCCGAGTTAATGTTGAGAACAGCTTTGAAAGTTCAGGCAGTTGGCAGGATTTCCATTCGGCACCTACATTTCCTCGGGCCTTCTCATGTCCCTCCTCTACATGTGCATTTTTTCAGTGAAGAACAGAAAGCTTATTCAGTCCTTCTGTTGGGCTCCCATTTTCTAGTTCTTTCTGCTGGACGTCTGGCTTGTTCACAGCTTTTCCCCACTAGGACCACACCTTATACGAGCAGAGGTGAGGTTGTTCTCCATTTAGTTCCCACTGTGCTTGAATCCTTTACTAACTCCACATCAAATTGTCCGTTTTTCTCTTGAGGCAAACCGACTGCATTTCATGGCCAGTTCTACCATTACAAACTTTGCATGCCACCTGTGCTGGGGGTGGCAGGAGGGTTGGCAATGGGGAGGGGAATGTAGGATGACATGCAAACAAGGCCCCTGACTCCTACTTTTTAATCTGAAGTCACAGCAATCTTCATGAGTCATTTCTTTCAATTTGTATACTTTACTGAATCTTTATAGTCCTAAATTATGGTTTTGATTATTTTACTTAGATTTTTACTTACTTTTTGAAAAAAGAATTGTCTTCTTCTTCATCCCACCAGACCAAGGGGTCCTACACCCAGCTACTCCTTTGCCATTTAGAGAGAGCAATTTCAGTCAGCTGCTAGAGGGGACCAGATATATTGTACAAAGAAAAGACAGAGTATTGAAAATAAGGATTCCTGTGATAAAGTGGAGGGAAGCAAATAAATTAAATAAACTCAAGATATGTTAATAAGATAAAATGTTTCTTCTTTTTACGAAATAAGTAGAGTGCTTATTTCCATGTATCCCTTATGTCATGGATTATAGTTTGATTTTATTAAAAAAACAAAATCCCATAAGTTTCTATATTGTTATCATGTACATGTATTCATTTTACAAAACCCAAAATTCCATATCAAATATTATAAGATAATAGATATTTTGGCATACTGAATCTATGCTGTTTTGAATAAAATAAAGGAAGTACTATCTGAAGGAATTGGAATATCACAAATTGTTTATTGTGACAGTAATTCTGCATCCTATCACTTCTTTCATTTTCACAAATAGACAAAACAAAAAACTCAATGAATCTACCTTAGTAAATGCAAATTTCAGAATGGAATGTATCAGCATAGTATACTTGGACACAATCGTGAATGTTTGGAATTGCAGTGCACTCTTTCTTCTACCTAGACCGAAAGTCGAAATAAACCAAGCCTCAGACGTTATCTGAGTTTCCAGAAAGGGCAGAGAGTGTCAGTCTCTTCAATGAATATTTCTTACACAAACCCTCAGCGCAGCGTTTTATACTTTCTAAGTGAAATTCATTGAAATCCCTTACCAATAGATGATCTCCCTTAGGGATAAACGACAGTAGATTGAAACAAATATTTAGATGATGAGGTTTCCAAAGTATTTTTTTTCTCATTAAGTATGTTCTATTTGTGTCCATATATGTCAGAAAATTCTTTTATAAAAGCAGAAGGTTGCAGCAGATGTAGCCTGTGTACATGCAATATGGCTCTGTTCTTTATTGTGTGACTGCTATTCATGCTGTTTATCAAAAGTTTCCTTTTTCAAATTTATTTTTTATCTACATTAGGTCTGAAATGTCTCAGTCCATGCTTTGAAAACCAGTACAGTTCTCTCATGATTTTTAGTATAAATAAGAACCATTTAAAGAATTTACTGTCATTCCTTATAACCCTCTTATCTAAAATCATGTCACTTTCCCCAGAGTTTCTGCTTTCAACACCAAAACCTAAAGGAAATATAGGATGCAGAAACTATTATACATATTAAATCGAATATAATGTAAATCCTTTTCTTATTTATTTGTCTCACAGAATGATTCTCAAACTCTTTATCACAGCACATTAAACCCTCCCCTAGGCTGTACTCATGGCTGCAACTTCATCGCAGACATGTTAGTCTTTCTCTAGTTCATCACATTCAGCTTCTCTTGGAGACTCCTTCATTCCCTCCATCTCAGGGTTTGCATATGCACCCTTGCCTTTTCCATGAACTCCTCTAAATCCAATATTCTTCAATCTTGTGGAGACCCCATCTTAAATCTAATCTTTGACAAAGGACTTTGATATGTATTCTGCAACACACTCACTTTTTAAAATTATTTTTCAAATAACATTTGTTGCAGCCTGTCAATACAGATTTTTATTAATATGTTGTCATAGATAGTAAATTTTTTTTAAATCAAGGCCTAATTTTATTTACTAGCTTAGGTTTATACCCAGCTCCCAGCACAGTGCCCGAGGCCTTTGTAGGTTCTCATTAAATTATTTTTGTAATGAATGTTTTCCTCCAGATTATTATTTTTTCCTAAATCAAGTTTGGAAATTCGTTCTGGTATTATGATTACCACCAAGTGGTCTCAGCTAACATACTTTTGCAGCTGCCTTCTTGTGGAAAGGATACAATATTTTTAGACTTTTCTAAACTCAGATGTACATGTTTAAGCAGAGTTCGCTTTGCAAATTGAACTTCACTTTAAAAAGAAAAGAGCTAACCTCAGTATCCATGGCCTTATTTTTCATTAAATATTACAAAAGATTAAGTGACTCTATTTTTTTCTGTCACTACTTTTACTTAACCTGAATAATAAGATATAAAAAAGTATTCTAAGAAATATGTATTATTAAAAGTTCTTAATTTTATAATTTAGATCCCGCTTTGTTTAAAAGTCCAACTATTACTACATGAAAAACATTTACTTATTTATCTGTGTGTGTATGTTTTCCTTTTTTGTTACATAACATCATCATGGTTTCTACACAAGGATGACTGTACCACTTTCACAGTATTATCTTTACTCATGATAGTGAGTAACTATATATTGAATCAAAGACATATTAAAGTATTAATGACCATGTGGCATTACATATGAGAATCTCAAAGTACAATAATCCTAGAAGAATTAAGAGTCATAAAGCAAGCCAAGACGAATAACTAATTATAAAACTATTTTTCTGTAATATTTGGGATTCTTCCAATTGAAGTGACATAATTTGAAAATAAACTAGCTTGCTTTTTTATTTTAAAAAAAGAACATTTCATTTTGTGTATCAGAAATGGTCAGTACAAATTTGACTCAAGCATAACTGGAAACAGACACATTCACGATATTCTCTCCCAATTACCTGCCATTGTCTTTTTTGTTTTTGTATTTTTTTTAGAACTTTGTGTTAGGCCCACCCATGCAGATGTGAAGATCAGCAAAATGTCAGAGGTAATTTTACCAGGCTAGCCCTAGAGAAAATAACAGCTACTCTTTTCTGGTAGTTCAGGAGTCATCATGAGTATAGCAATTTAGTAACTTGCAGTTCCTAAAGCAAACAATGTCCAGGTCTGAATCTCAGTGCCATTGATGGATGAAGCTAAGGGTCAGCCCCACCCTAATATGGACTGGGAGGGGCACGCGTCGATCCCAAAGGTGAAACAAAGGGCTCTTCCTGGAAACAAAAATCCAAAACTTCAAATGGTCAACACACTTGTTTGTGATCACAGTTTGTGGACTGTAATTCATTTCTAGTAAAAATACACGTATGTGTGTAATAAGACTACATTCACACTTTTGTCTTATAGTTTAGTTCTGGTGATGCTTTCTTGACAACTGTGACTTTTAGTCTATCCCTGCTTCATTTCTGAGACTCCGATTTGATTTTTTTTGTTCAGTTTGTGATCTGATATTCTTTTATACATAAAGCCACATTTGTTAATTTCTCAGACATAGGACAGGGAGATTGAAGAGAGAAACAAACTACAGCCAAAACTAGCAGGAAATACAAGAATAGAACTGGCAAATAAACTTGTTTTTTTGTAGGAGTGAAGGGTGGCTGAAAATAAAGACACTGTATCTGAAATATGTACTGGTACATATTAGAATATTGAGAGGAAGAAATTGTGGGAGGGTAAGATTAAACTTCCTGAAAATAACTATAATACAATTATAGAAAAGAAATACATGAACAGATAACTTAGTGTTTCTTATCATTTATATATTATAGCACTTAAGTAAAACCATTTAAAGTCAGATGTTACTTACATTCATCTGATAACATGTAAGTGGCACTGGCTTTTCCATGTCAATCAACACCTTCTTCAATTCCCTTTTATTTAGGGGACAGATTTCCCTTCTCAGTTGGGAGATGGCTTCATATGCCACCATCTCATAGACCACTGATCACCGGGTCAGTGAGCTGTAATTGAATTAAATCCCCACCGTCGTTCAGTTTCAGGGTCTTTGATGGGTGTCATTACCACTTTGTGGGCATTCAGAGTGAGTGTCTCAGCTCCCTTTTCTGATCTTGGACTACGAAAACTTTCTTCAAAAAATTCTTGTTTGCATGTGTGGGGGCTCAGTTATGTTGATTCTTAACCCTCTATTTTAGTATTTAGTATTAAAAGACTGAAAACATAAAACAATTTAAATAGCCTAAACATAAAAATTATTTTGGACTTATTTGTTGAACTTGTGTGTGTTAATGGTTCTAGTTGTAGTCCCCAAATATAGTAACTTATCTGTGGTTGGCTGGCTCTGCAGTTTTAAGGAAACTTCTGTCACCTGCTTTTGTGGTACTATTTGGTATTTATGGCCCCTCCCAGATGAGTGCCTTGTCTTCAATTTAATTATAATCCAGCTTATTTTCTCTTCCAGCATCATTTATGAAAATGTCAAATAAGACCAGCCGTAAAACCTACATTCCTGAAGCATACTCCTCAACACTTTTTAACTTGCTACATTGCCATTTATCATTAAATTTCTTTAGCCCATTTAAGTCCCAGAAAGAATGTTAATATTGAGGCAATTTGAGCTAAATTTTAATTAAGATTCCCTGAGACATTGTGTTAAGTGATTTACTATAATCAAAATCGATATCTCCTCTGATACCCCCCACCTTCTAATTTTCTAATTTTCTAATTTTATCCACACACAAAAGGGAATGAGTTTGTCTGGCTTGAATAGTTCTCCATAAATATACATCATTCATTCTGACAGTTTCTGAAAATAGTTTCCTTCTCCTTTGCCTTTAGGACTATGTCTGTCATTTTCACATAAGCCCCAGATTCATTCCATGAAATGCCTTTCCTCTGGCACCCACATCTATCTACCTCCAGACACCTAATCTTAGATTTAGCCGAATTAATGCCAGTCTCTCAAATATCCTTTTTTTCCCTTCCAATTTTTTTTTGCTATTTCTATGCACATTATCACTCTAAATGCAGTGGTTGCTAAAAGTAGAAATAGAATATGCAAAGTATATGCCCGTAAGCATGATGAGGTAGTGTGAAACACCTTGTGTACACTTCATCAGGATATTAAATGTAAACATTTGAATGAGCCATTAGTTAACACTGGGTCCCTGAAATTGAATTCAAGTCTCAAGGTAAATGTGCACATTTACATTTTATCTGCAAAGGTACAGCAGGGCATCCTGTAGCCTCTGCACCCCCAAGGAGACTGTTAACAATAAAGGACTACAATTTTATAGGAGTGAAATTCAGGGATGAGACCATATAAGAAAATGTCAGTACATAAGATCATTTTCCTATAGGTCTACTTATTACAACCATGAGTGTTTTCTTTATCCAGTAGAACATTTGTAACTGTGTTTTTCTTATGTGTAAGCTGAAGCCATCTTTCTTTTCTTTATTTATCACTTTTGGTATGATGAAAAGAGAAAGTTCTGCGAATGCTTCTAAAATGAGTATTATAAGATTTTCCCCTAGAATTTATTTTTTCTTCTTAAGTAAATGTATGTTTATCAGGAGAGTCAAGGAGCCTTATTCAACATATTAAATTGTTACCTTAATTTTGCTGTGTGGAATTAATAATGGCCACAGTGTTGATACAAATAATTAACCAAATGTGGCCTTTGATAAATACCATTTGCCCTAAATTGATTATAAATACGTGCAATTTGCTTTGCAGGTGCTTATGTCATATTATTTCAGGTATCCTGAACTGGATCCCTTTCCTCAAAAAAGTGTTTCTTGGACTTGATATTCTAATTATCTAATTAAATATTCTACAATTAAAGATGTATTTGTTTGATTTTGAGAGATAATACTCTAGGCCAGTGACTTCCAACTGATGTACCACAAGAATTTTAAAAACATGTAATACCTGACTATTTACTCAGAGCACTGACCTCTTTTCCCTTAGATTGTCAAATTAAAAAATGACATCAGCCAACACAATAGCCATCCTGTGTAAATGAATAAAAGCCATGCTTATATTTGTCAGGTAGGCAAAAAATTAAATATGTTTTTGGTGTGTTACATAATTTAGTAATTAGTTTATATGTGCCATGAGATGAAAAAAAAGTTGCAAATTGCTCTTCTAGGCCTTGTTAGTCCTTTATAAGTCAGTATGAACAGATTATGAGAGTCTTTGCTAAAGCCCATATAAATAAAAAAGACAAGAGATCAAGAGAATCTGTGGGAGACAGAAGGGAAATCATAAAGAATAGAAAAAAATTAGAACAAAGGGAAGAATGGAAGTAATAAAGGCAAACTTCATCTATTTCATTTTCTTCAGGCCTTCAGTCTGTAGTAGTGTGTGTTTATGTGTCAAGAACAGGAGGAAAATAGAGAAAAATTCATTTTTCTATAAGGATATTAGATTTACTTACAGCTTTCCTCTTTTTTCCTTTATTAAATTAAAATAAAGATTGCCCTCAAGACCCAAACACTTTTTTAAAAATCATTCTCACAAGGAAAGAAAACAGAAACCCTTCCTTCTGTGATTGCTTCTGCATCATAACAGAATCCAGTAGCCACAATTCAAGAAAACAAGAGTATACGCCAAGAAAACTTTCTTTACTTTTTTTTTTTTTTTTTGTCTTTGAAAGCAAGCTGCTTTTGTTGGAGGGGGAAAAAAATGACACAATAGTGAAAAGTTGAGTCCCAGAGGATTTATGTTGTGATTTTCAATTCCAGCTCACTGCATTCGACGCAGACGAAGGTTCAAATGGAGAGATCTCATACGAAATTCTGGTTGGGGCGAAGGGAGACTTCATCATCGATAAAGAAACAGGGCTTGTCACCATCGCTCCGGGGGTGGAATTGATAGTCGGCCATACATACGCGCTCACGGTCCAAGCATCGGATAATGCTCCTCCTGTAGAGAGAAGGTAATTTATACTAGGACCAAAGCAGTCTTTTCATCACTCCCATTTAGCCCCAAAATTAAATTTAAGGAGCACAGCAAGCATTCTTTTATCCTATAAACATCTAAATTAGATCACAAAATCAGAGAGACCGGATTCTCAGGAACTGCATGTTCTTACTTGGTTCAATTGTGGGAAAAGGATAGTAAAGACAGGATTAAACCACAAAATAATTAACTATAATTTCACAGATATGAAGCATGCATGACTCTGTTTGGCGGTGGGTAGGCAGGGTGGAATCTTGGAAATATCAGAGGCATGTATTTAATTTACTGTTGAAAAGCAAGGTTGATGAGAGAGGTCAGACATGGAATGTCTCAGGGTTTTAAAGCCACCTGTCAGTGTCTGGGTAATTATTCAAACGTATACATTATATATAAGTATACAAATATATACATATGCACACATATATACAAATATAGATGCATATGTGCATGTATATATTCTATCTATAGAATTTATTAGAATTTATCATTTAGCTATAGAATATATGCATATATATTCTCAATTTGTATATTTACTTAGATAGCTAGATAGATAGAGCGGCTAAGAGGGTAAAAAGCAAAAAAGTTCTCACTGTTACTATTGCATTTATCTAGTCCCCCATCTGATATATTCCTTTTATTAATGGCTTTTTATTTCCAGATATTTAATATGTATTTAAAGAAAATATGAATGAATGTCTATACACTCCTGCACCTTGCTGGGTTTCTCCCCCTCACAATAAATCCTGATGATATATTTCCATATGAATAATGGATAGTTTCCTCAAAGTTTTGTCACAGCTATGTAATGTTTCCTTATATGTATATAATAATGTTTAAAAAATTCACTGTTGATAACTTTTAAATTTCAGTCTTTTTTTTTACTGACTGTATAGGAATGACATTGAACATGCATCATTTTCAATGTGTGCAAGTATATCAATGGAGTAAATTCCCAGATAGGGACCAAAGAATATATGCAATGGTAGGTTTTAGAGATAAATGCCAAATTGTATTCTACTGGGCTTGAAACAAGTTTCAATTCCAACTGCCAAGCTGAGAATGGTTAATTCTACCCAGTCTCCCTAGATGTGTGTAACATCAAACATTTGGATTGTTTGCCCATCTGATAGGTAAAAATTAGTACTTTTTTTATCCATTTGATTATGAGTGAGTTCAATTCTTATGTTTAAGGTGGTCATAATCATTGCCCATTTTTCTATTGATATGTTCAGTCCAAGTTTCAATTATTCTAGGTTTTCTTCTAGTTATTTTTTAATTTGTACTGTATGTTTAAATCTTTGTCTCTGCTGTACACAAAGAGGCATTGATGCAGCAAGATCTTTTCAGGAAATTATACCATTTACCCACTCAATATGGGGGAACAAAAGTAGATTTACAGTTGTGAGTATGCAAAATAGTTTATTTTTGTACTATCATTTATTGTTATATTATTTTCCACACAAAGAACTGTACACCTGCTTTTGCTCTACCCTATATATTAGATAGTTATTTTTTTCTCAGTAATTTTGTGTTACATTTACTATATTATGCATCTTCTTTTGTATATAAATTTGATTCTAGACTTTCCATTCCATTACCTTGCCTATTTTTCATGAGTAATTATCACACAATTTTAGTTGCTCACATTTTAAACTATGTTTTATAATATGGTGATGCTACCATATCTAAATCCTGTTTTTCCTTTTAAAAAAAAGTGTCCTTGTTACTCTCTCTGTTAATTCTTTTCTTTGAGTTTAAACAAGTTAGTTCCATTTTTAAACTATATTTTTATTAAGAACATATCAAATTTATAAATTAATTGCTTAGGTTAAGTTGTATATTTTTTATGTTGAACCTTTATATCCAAGAACTTTCTTCTCTTTATTTGTATGCTTTATTTTATGTCTTTCAATAGTTTTTAAAAAATATTTTCTTCCTAAAAATTCCAAATTTAAAAATTTATTACTTAGGGTTAAGTTGTGTATTTTGGATGTTGAATCTTTTTATCTAAGAACTTTCTTCTTTTTAGTTGTATGCTTTATTTTATGTCCTTCTCTAGTTTTTCATTTTTTAAACATTTTCTTCATATAAGTCCTATACTTTTTTGTTGGTCTGTTTCTGTATCTTGTTACTGTAAATAGAGCCCTTTTCCTTATTGTATTTTGTTGACTAAATATATGTCTATTTATGTATGTACATATATATATACATGTATGTATATATAAGTATATATACACAGACAAGCTATTACTCTCCTTATGTTAATTTTTAACCTACTTTCTTTTTTAATTCTCTTATGGTTTTATATTTTTCAGTTAATTCCCCTATATTATCCTTGAATGTATTTTATAAATAGTGATAATTTTATATTCTTCTGTCCATTTATTTCTTTGAATTTTGCTTGGTAGTTCTTCCAATAAGAATGCTTTTCATGTTTTTAACTTGAGTGGGAATGCCTCCTACACTTCTTCATTATATTAAATTCTTTTTTAAACATATATTTTATAATGTTAAGAGTTTTATTTATCTACCTTATTTTATTGACTTAAACATAAGAGTGGTGGTTTATTCAAGTAAAATAAATATCCTCTATACAGATAGAATGACTTTTCTTCTTGAGCTGACGGTAAGATGATTGATTATTGATTATTACGCATTTTGCCATGTGTAATGCACACCCACATTTTTGTGCACATCATACATGGGAACATTATACCTACATATGTAATCATTATACCCATGTAGAATATGCATCCTTATTTTTCTCTCAAAAATTTGGGCAAAAAAATTGTGCATTATACATAGCAAATACAGTAGTTTCTAAATAAATCTACTTTACATTTTTAGCATCAGTTCCACTAGGCTGTGACATTTTAACTTCGAAATAAACTTCTGGGTTATGTTTGTTATTTTGTTTAGCAAAAGTAGGGCGTGTTTTTCTTGCTGAGAAAGATTTTATATGCTTATGATGATACCTCAGAAACCAACAAAAAACAGAAAGCAATAAAAGAATTAACAAGTGTAACAGCAAATATGAATGAACTGTAAAATCTCTAAAAATGATATGTAAATCTAAATTTGCTTTTCTGGAAAAAAACAACAAAAATGAAAACATAAATGTAGTAAAACACCAGCTAATCTAATTTTATAAAGAAAAAAAAGCACAAGTTCACATAATAAATTCTAAGAGGGAGTAAATGGAAGAGATTAAATGAATTATAAGAGACAACTATGCTTTACTAATTGAATTCAAAACCATGAGAAAGGGAGAGGGAGAGAGGAGAGAAATATCTATGTGAGAGAGAAACATCTATCGGTAGCCTCTTATACACACTCTGACTGGGTACCCAACCCACAACCCAGGCATGTGCCCCAGCCTAGAATTGAACCCACAGTCTTTTGGTTTACAGGCTGATGCTCCAAGCAACAGAGCCACACCAGCAAGGTTGCCTGTTTTTCTTTCAAACTCCAAACAAATCTTGAGCAACAACTCTAAGCTTGCCCTTGAAAACATACTCAGAAAACAACAGTCCCCACTGTTTTCATTAACATCCTAATCTAAACTACTATTCTCTCTAGTTCAGAGTGTTGAAAACTTCCTCTAATAAGAAGTCCAATTAAACTTTTTCCTGAGACTCCTTCAGTGGCCTGTGTGATACTTGTAACAATATAATCTCCTTTGCTCAAAAATTTCAGTGATTTCACATTCACTTTGAAGTAAAAGTCAGAATCATTAAAAGGTCCCATGGGGCCCAGCACAATTTGCCATCTATCACCAGGCCTGGGACACTCCCTCTAGTCACCCCTTCCTGCTTACCTGGTTTTCCACTCAGTTCTGCTTTTCTTAGTCGACTCCAGTCAGCTCACTGGTCTCCTCTCTGTCCTTGAGGCCTGCAGCTACCTTCAGACCTTTAAACTCAACTTTCATCTCCTCTCAGATGACACCAGCTACTTCCTCAGATTCCTCCATGGCCTCCTTTCCTCAGCTTTTACCCAATTACTTCTGTCTCTACAAAGACTTTTCTGACAATTATTTACAATGCAACAGCCTCCCAATATTTTTATATCCCGTTCCTGGCATTTCCTAGCATTCTTTCTATCTACTGCACTTATTACCATGCAATATGCTATATGTGTTTTCATTTAGAGTATGGAGTTTATTGTTTGCCTTGCCCCTTCCCTACTAGAGTTCCAGTTAACAAGGACAAGAATCACTGTGGTTTGGTTTTCTCCTGTGTCCAGAAGCCAAAACAATTCCTGGAATTCCCTAAATTCCTAATAAACAAGTTCTTGTTTTGTTTTGTTTTCCTAGGTTCTTAACAAATGGCATTTTGTTTTGTTTTGTTTTGTTTTTAAGTAAATGAATTGGAGTAAGGGACTGTGTAATACAAAATTCAAATATCTTTTTTGGTTTCCAAAATACAGAGGCGGATTTGAACTTGTTCTTCCTTCCCTTATAGTATACACTAATTCTGTCTAATTTTATTTCTAAAAGTAAAAACAAACAAAGGTGCCTGTGAGTGTTAAGATATTCTAGTCAGTCCAATATATGTATATATATATATATACATATACATATATATATATATCAGTGATATATATATCACAGATATATACATATCAGTGCTTTGTTATGTAACTGTCCTTTACTATGTTACATTATGGGAGTAAAAAGGTAAACATAGTAACATTATTTGCAGGTCAAAAAATACAGTAAAGTATAGAAATATGAAATAATTAAATTCAGTTTAGTATAATCAATTTTAGATTGAGACAAATTTTTGGTTTTCTGGGGCATTCATCAGGACACTTGTCATAGTAAGGGGAACTTAGAAGGCCTCCTAAGCAAGATTAGTTCAGGAGGATGAGTAGAGGTCATCCAGGTAACCAGGGTATGTGACATTAATTACTAGCCTTAGAGGCCTGAGATACCTTGGTGCTTATGGATAACTACCAGTCAGTCAGTGTAACTAGCACCTAAACTTTGATGAAAGTGGGGGACGAGGGGGAAGGAAGAGAGTTACAGGTCATATCTTGAAATTTTTAATTTGCTTTGTTAAGAACCTTGGACTTAGCAGTCAATGGAAGAAACCCTTGGAAGAACTTTAAATTAGATAGTCATGTGAAATTATTTTACCTTCAGGAAAAATCACTCTATTGTCCCTATAGCAGGTAGATTTCAGGGAGACAGAATTTTAGTGGGAGAAATTAGAACACCACTACAGGAGTCCAGGGAAAATGTTGCTGACGGCTTGACCTGGGCATGTTGAGAAGAATGAAGAAATGGAATTGTCAAAAAAATCTCCCAAGTTTTTTCTAGATGACTGGGTGGTGGTGATGTTAAGTGGTGAACATTGCTTGGGTGAAGGAGATGAGTTCAATTTTGAACACATTGAGTTGGACATAGCTGTAGTTCATACATCCAAGTAACAAATGGATGTGTATATGCCTGAAGGTAGGGAAACAGTTAAGGGCTGTTCCTTGTGAAGAAACATATGGAATGCTTATATGTAGTGAGTAATTACAGAATCTAAAATAGGAGTCAAAGTTTGAATGCATTTTAAATAATAGCTTCATTCATGCTGAGCTATTCTGAAGAGGAATTAAACATGATGGATTCTATTTAATTACCACACACTAGCGCTAGCAGCCATGCAGCTATTTTATATACAAAACTTCTCATCTTAACAATATTCTGACTCTTGCATAACTGTATCTATTTTTGTACACCAACACTTTGAGTCTGAAAGAGAATAATTGGATTACCTAAGTGCCCCTTTTCTCACCCTCACGCCTACTCAGCAAACATGGATTAGTTGGAATCTAAAACCGTTTCCTCCACTCTGTTCCAC
The DNA here is from genome assembly GCF_014824575.4 of Sturnira hondurensis. Classification (NCBI taxonomy): domain Eukaryota; kingdom Metazoa; phylum Chordata; class Mammalia; order Chiroptera; family Phyllostomidae; genus Sturnira; species Sturnira hondurensis. Next base: position 1,330,871 of record NW_028089315.1, read on the forward strand.
ATCCATAATCTTGTATAATCATTATTCTTGAGAAAAATACAATATGGCTTACTAGCAAAATTAATAATGCTAATTATAAGAATTAAGTCATCGTTGTTTCATCATTTAAACTTTTCTTGAAGCTCTTTAGTAGTCATTAATTTATTCTGCAATTTATTTCATTGAAGACAGTACTTGGATAAATTGATCTGGTCTAATCTACATGTGCTTATATTTTATGATTAATGTGGTTTTAACCACCTTATAACTTAATGGATGAGATTTAATAATCCACTTTTACCTAGTTTCTATTTGCAAGTCATATTGCTGATTTGCTTAGATTAGCTATTGCCTATGTTAATTGATACAAAACAGTTGACTCTTGAACAGTGTGGGGAGTAGAGGCACTGACCTCCAACACAGCTGAAAATCTGCATATAACTACAGTCTGCTCCCTTCATACATGGACCCCCAACCATGGAGTTGACCCTGGACCAACCTGGTATGAACCGTGTGGGTCAATTAAATTATAGTCAATTGAAAAAAATATATGTAAATGAACACACAGTTTAAACAGCTATTTTTCACAGTCAACTTTAATAGGTTTTTAGTTGCAAAAAAATTATATTACACTTCAGGAAATAAAGTGCCATCTTTAGAATCTGAATATATAGGTCTTTTAGATGCCACTGGACATTTAGTTGGACATAGCTTCATTGTTTTCTTTATAGACAATGATTTGGGCACTAAAAATTCAGTTAACAATGTTTGATCAACATCAAGTGGTTCCTACAAAAAAAATACCTCCATTCCACCTGCTGGGATAATGTCAACTTTCCTATGAATAATGGCATTGGCTCTTTTCCAGAGGACAATTGATCCTTCATATTGAACTGAATTAATCCTTATGTAAACTGAAGAGAGAGGATTTGCTTTTAGTATTTCCATATGAAGGGAAGATGCTTTTGGAAAATTAGGAACATAAAAGTATGGATCGGGGATCATTTACATATTGATCCAAACAACAACAATGGCATGTAAACCTAATTAACTAATAATATAAAAATGCAATCATTTATCTTATAATTTTAGGATTGGTGATCTCCACTCATAAATTTAAAAACACATTGACTCCCAACATAATGTTGATATGAATTCATATTTTGGTTATTCTGATTGAGTGAACTAGCTAATTATTAAGAGAGTAAGGATCATTAGGGTATAGTTTTTGTTTCATTTTATTTTGGGCTTTTTATTTATGTCTTTTATAAACATAAGAGGACAAATAAAAAAACAAAATATAAAAAATAATTAAATATTAGGATATAGTATTTACTGGTATATGTAGGTCTCCTTATACTCATGTACTTGAATTAAATTACACAAATGTATTTCATCTTAGCGTGAATAAAGTAATATTATTTGGTGTTTATGAAGACATAGAGAATACAAGACAGTCTCTGCCATTCCATCCCCAATATCTTATAATAAAACTATTAGAAAATGATTGTTGCATAGCATGGCATACTTTGAGTTCCATTTTTTTTCATGGACTCTAAGGCTATATCTAATTAACAAAGATTATACTATCCATTTGCAAACAAAAATGGTTTTCCATTGTGAATATATATTCTTTAAGATAACTTCACATGATATGTTTAACAACACAAATGGAGGTGGTATTTATTTTAACAAAAAATTTACTGAGTTTCTGCAATCCCCAGCCCCTTTGGGAGGCACCAGAAATACAAGATGAGATCTCTGCCCTTGTAGCATTCATATGAAGGCACAGGTAAACCTGGACATGCAATAGTAGATATTACAAGCACAGGGTAACTTGGAAAGGGATGATAATGGTATAGCTAAGCAGAGGCAACAATGAAAGCAAAGACACAAAGACATGACAAAGCATGGTGTGTTGTGCAAACTATATATTATTTGGCACATCTGAACATATCATTAACCTGCTTTAAATCTATGAACCAATCTCTGTTGATGTCAAGATGAAGTCTAAATCAGTAAGTGTTGTGCATGAGCCCCTAAATGATCTGTCCCTTGCCCATCTTTCTGTGCCTTACTTATATCCTTTTTTATCAATCATTATAAATCTTATAGTTTTCTCATTTATTGCTCTATAAATTTGCACCTGTGTTTCCTCCGGTCTATAATACTCTATGGTTTTTACACCTAAGTACATCTTGCATCTTAAAACACTGTCCCTTTAACTACTCCTGAGAAGTTTGTCAAATGTCCCATATTTATTTTAAATCTGACATCTTTGCTTCCTACAGATTCTGCTATGTACTTTCAAAATAGTAATATAGAACCTGTGAACATTGAACTTAAAATATAGCTTTTTTAGCCCAATATTTCTGGGAAACAAAGTACAATTAAATATAAGAAAATTTTTCTGTTTTAAGTCTAGTAGAGAAAATATAAACACTTATAACCTTCATTTTAGCAACAAGATAGAAATGCAGCGTTAAAACTAAATACCTTCTACGATGTGTTGACATGTAAAATAGAAAATTACAATGTAGATTGTATAATCCACTAAATATATCTCATTACTGCTGAATCTTATTGTCAAATCAAAAAATTACTTATTTATCATTTTAAATTATGCCATTTGCAGAGTTTAACATCTTAAATCTGTCTTCCTGACTGCTTCTTTATTAATATTCTATTTGGTCTTAGAAAAAAGTGCTATGGATGAAGTTTCATTCATGATATAAATAACTAGCTTGAACCTAAGACTTGAAACACCCTGAATCCCTGCAAAATAAAACCCATCATTACAAAATGAGGATGTTTTAACCTGACACGCAGAAACACACGCCAGATAAGTAAAAATTCTCCACTGTGCTCCCCAAATCTGTTCTTGTGGAATGTGGGAAGAAAGGACAAGTCAATTTTGAATTCAGAAGCCTGGCCCTTTGGGTTACCGCTGTTGCTAATTACCTTTATTACCTTGATTTAGTCACTTAATTTTTCTGATTTTCTAATTATTTTTTGTAAAATAAGAGGGTTCAAATAGTGAGTCTCTAAGGTCTTTCAAAAAATCATAAAATTATCCAAGAAAATATATCACCCCTCTTGTTCTACTTTGACCTTCATTACCAAATGAAAAAGAGAAAATGTTTATAATTTTCATTTTCAAAAATAGATATTTATCTGTACTATATTGGCTACATTATAAAAATAACATTTGTGTTACACAGATGCTCAATTTTATGCATTTATGCTAACTACAAAATGTAAATATAAAATATTCATATAAAATATTATTTATCTAGTGACAGTCCTGTTTTATTATGTACTTAACTGACATTGTTGAGTTAATACTGTTCATTACAGCATTATGGATACCATTTTATTGTTAATACTATTGGTATTGTGTTCTAGGAAAGCCAGCTCTGACACTATACTGACATGAGGGATAAAAAGGAGATAGCAGTTAAGAAAACAGTAACCCTCAAATAGGTCAGTGTTTATCTGAACACATTGCAAGGAAGTCCTAGAATTCTGAAGATGAAAAATGCAAGACCTTGAACTATGATCTTTCTCTGTGATCCCAGTCCAAGGGATAATTAGTTCTTTTAGCATTTGAATTATTGTGGAAAGGAGGAGTGGAAGCAAAGGAGATGAACACAATAGCCCCACTGGACCACAGCAATTCTCTGTCTTCTGCTTTGGGGTCCAGGGTCCTTTTAACTTTGTATTTTTAAGTTTCTCCTCTGGGGCAAACACATGCCTCATCCGAGTGAGAGTACGTCAACGTAAAGCATTTAGCCCTTTATTTTTTTGTTGAATTTAATTGTATTTTCCCTTACCCTTTAGTCCCCTTATACCCTGCTCCCTCTCACAATCACCACACTATTGTCCATGCCCATGAGTTCTTTTTCCTTTTTGCTCAATCTCTCCACCACCTAACGAAATCCCGCCCCTTAGCTGCCATCCTGCTCTCTATGAGTCTGTCTCTATTTTGCTTGTTAGTTCAGTTTGTTCATTAGATTCCACAGATGAGTGAGATCATATGGTATTTGTCTTTCTATAACTGGCTTATTTTATTTAGCATAATGTTCTCCAGGTCCTTCTATACAGTTACAAAAGGTAAAATATTCTTTTTATGGCTGAGGAGTCTTCTATTTTGTAAATATTCCACAGTTACTTTATCTACTCATCTACTAATGGATGTTTGGGCTACTTCCATATCTTTTTTTCAATCATTAGTTTTACACTTAATTTAAAATTCATATAGGAAATAAAAAGAGTTACAAAACACAAATACAAGAACACCAGATTTTATATTGAACTATGTAGTTACTTTACTGAAGTTCTGTATATCTGTCTTTGTAAGGCCTCAAGTTACTCTCTAGCCTCTTTCATTTTTCCTAAAAAATTTTCATTCTTGTCATCTTTTTTGCATGTATTGTTTGTTGTTGTTGTTTATTTAATGATTGTTCAAGTACAGTTTTCTGTCTTTTACTCCCATCCCAGCCCGACCTGTGCTCCCCACCTCCCTCCCATTTTGTTGTCCATGTGTCCTTTATACTTGTCCCTGTGAAACCCTCCCCTTTTCCCCTGAAATTCCCCCCCCCTTTTCTCTGGTCTCTGTCAGCCTGTTTTATATTTCAGTGTCTTTGGTTATATTGGCAATTATAAATAATACTGCAATGAACATAGGAGTGCTTATGTTCTTTCAAAGTAGTGTTTTGGGTTCCTTCAGCTATATTCCCAAAAGTGGGATCACTGGGTCAAAAAGCAGTGATTTTAATTTTTTGAAGTATCTCCATACTGCTTTGCACAGTGGCAGCACCAGTCTGTATTCCCAACAGTGCAAAAGGGTTCCCCTTTCTCCACATCCTCACCAGCACATGTTCGTTGATTTATTGATGATAGCCATTCTGTCAGGTGTGAGATGGTATATCATTGTGATTTTAATTTGCATTTCTCTGATAATTAGTGACTTTGAACATCTTTTTATATGTCTATTGGCCATCTTTACATCCTCTTTGGAGAAGTGTCTATTCAGGTCCTTTGCCTATTTTTAGTTGTATTGGTTGTTTTTCTGGTGTTGAATTTTATAAGTTCATTATAAATTTTTTATATTAATCCCTTATCAGATGCATTAGTGAATATGTTCTCCAATTCAGTGGTTTGTCTTCATTTTGGTGATGTTTTCCTTTGAGTGAAAAAATTTTTTAGTTTGATATAACCTATTAATGTGAGAAGAGTAGAAGGAGAGAATTAGACAATGCACAAAGTATAGTAACTTTAGTATTAAAGATACTTCACACAAGTGGGAAGGAACTCATATTCTGTTAGATATTATTTGTTTGTTTTTGTTATTAATATTTTGTTCTCATTTGAGGATATGTTTATTGATTTTAGAGATAATGGAAGGGAGGGAGAGTGCTAGGGAGAGAAATATCTATGTAAGAGAGAAACAGAAATCTATTGCTTCCTGTATGCTCCCCAACCGGTACCAAACCTACAACCTAGGTGGTGCCCTGACCTGGAATTAAACCCGAGACATGTCAGTTTAGGAGACATCTCTCCAATCAACTGAGCCATACTAGCCAGGGCCTATTAAAGATTTATTTTAAGTATTCCAGGCCAGTAAGCTGAAGCTGTAAAGAAAATCAGAAGCAGGAAGAATCTAACTTTTTTTTATATGTTGAAAAGGGTAGATTTTATTTTATATTTTTATTGGTTTTTTTAAGTACGGTGGTCTTTCTCTTCCCCCATCCCCTATCACCCACCCCACCCACCCCCACCTCCCACCCTCAATCCTACTCACCTTTGGCTTTGTCCATGAGTCCTTTATACACATACCTTGATGACCCTTCCCGTTTTTCCTCCGTTATACCGCCTTCTGGTTATTGTCAGTCTGTTCTTTATTTCAGTGTCTCTGGATCTAACTTTTTGAAAGTAAGCTTTGAATTTGGAGTACACTTGTGTTCTGGGTTTTTAAAAAATGTTACTGAATGAGGGAATCTTTTACCTACAGGATTAACGAGGAGAGATTTTGGTCAACTTGTAGAGAAATCCCTTAGGCTACTAACTTAAAAAGCAGTTGAAGCTGTAATTTTTTACTTGCCAAGAGCAGCTAATGCAGTGGTTTTCAAAACTGAGTGTGTGTGGGTAGAGCCTTGGGTATCTACGGAAAATGAAGATTTTTTTAATGTATTTTACTGATTATACCATTACAGTTGTCCCATTCCCCCCTCACTCCCCTCCACCCTGCACACCCCTCCCCCACGATTCCCCCCTTTCATTCATGTCCATGTGTCACAAGTTCTTTAGATTCTATATTTCCCATACTATTCTTGCCCTCCCCCCTGTCTATTTTCTACCTACCGTCTATGCTACTTGTTCTCTGTACCTTCTCTCCCTTCTCCTCCTCCCACTCCCCTGTTGCTAACCCTCCATCTGATCTCCATTTCTATGTTTCTGCTCCTGCTCTAGCTGTCCTCTTAGTTTGCTTTTGTTTTAGATGTGGTTGTTAATAACTGTGAGTTTGCCGTCCTTTCATTGTTCATATTTTTTAATCTTCTTTTTCTTAGATAAGTCCCTTTAACATTTCATATAATAAGGGCTTAGTGATGATGAACTCCTTGAATTTCTCACACCAAAAGATTTTCATTCAATATGACCAAACCCTATGACCAGCCACATTCTGCTTTGGGAGGGGCAAGTGTATACTATGCCTATAAATATTTAGACAAAAAAGTAAAAGGATACAATTAGTTTATCTAAAATATTATAAAGGACATGATAACCAAGGTAAGTATAAACTTATTTATCCATTTCCATAGAATAGAGTTTGAAAGCTTGTTTTGAAAAATCATCAAAATAACTGATAAATATGTTTTACATGCATGTGCATGAATATGTGAACACACACATACATACACACAAGCACAAATATGTACTCTTATTTAATTCTTATGCTAACCTTAGATGGTAAATCAGTTGTTAAAAATATTTTTAAAATAAAATAAATTATAATTTGATTAATTTTATTGGCAAATTTTAAAAATAAAGTGATAAAATCAGTAGCAAGGATTGATAAATATATTTTAACTGATTAAACTATCTTTTAGATGTTAACTTAAAATGTGATTTTATTATAGCAATCTCATAAAAATATTTTTGATGACTATGTCTTTTAATTGAATAATTTAATAAAAAAGAGCCTTGAGCTACTTTAAGAAAATTCTAACCCCCAAAATAGAAATAATAATAAATGTAATTTGAATAAAAAGTCATTATTTTGTTAAAATAAGTTTAAAGCATACAACTTGGGCAGTAATGGTGTTCTTCAAGATAAAAGACTAATTTTGTGAATTGCCAGGTCGTATATTTCAGCTGATGTTTCTTTTGTACAAATCTCCAACATCTTCCTTCTTTAGCTTTTGTTCTGTAAAGAAATTTCAGTATTGCAAAAAGACTTGATTATGTCAATTTAAATATTTTGTTCTTATAATAATAGATTATCTTCCTATTTTTTCCAAAAATTCCTTACCATTGGAGGGTTTTAATTAAATATAATTTTTAGTTCATCATCTTATACTCATTAAAGATTTTAAAACATTATATTTGTAACTACTTTTCCCAGTGGTTACTGTATGGTCCTGACTCAGCATGAATTTACATTAAGCATTTGATGTCAGCAACAAACTAATAAAACACAGTCCATATTTTGTTTTCTGTGTTATTTTAGTCAATACTTCCCCTGCTGGTTTAACAGGAGGGAGTCCCAAGCTCAGCTCATATTAGCTGATATTTACAGAATTTTTCTTTTACTGTTAAAGAGGCATTGCAACATAAAGTTAAAGGTCAAGTTCGTTTATTAACTTCATTTGAAAAACTAGTTCACACTATTAATGTAAGTAGGGAAAATTAATATCTGAGGCATTTCTTTGCCTCTTATTAAGATAATTTCATAAAATCTTTATTTGGGGGGTAGCTTTTATTTTTCTGTCTTTTTATTCTGAATTATAGTATTATTATATTCTATAACAATTCAAAATTTTCTCTCCTGTAAACCTGATAACAGAATACATGATGGCATCTGTCATTGAATGTGATTTAGATTTTTACCCATCTTGCTGCCTTCTCTTTGTCTGCAGGCACTCCATCTGCACTGTGTACATCGAGGTGCTTCCTCCAAACAACCAAAGCCCTCCCCGCTTCCCACAGCTGATGTACAACCTTGAAGTCAGCGAAGCCATGAGGGTTGGCGCTGTTTTATTAAATTTACAGGTATGGTCTTTAGTGTGTGTGTGTATGTGTAAAATTTTATAGTGGCAACCTTGAAGCCTAATGGGCTTATGTTTGTGCATTGGGGGAAATCTTCTCACGTCTGCTTGTACTCCAGTGAATGAAAATTCCATCTGGAAAGGAAAGCAAGTGTGATATGGATGGAGGGTTTTCATGGCTAATCTATTCTATTGATTGCCACAATTGAAGAACTAATGTGAGCTGGCAGGGATTAGCTGCAATCATTACAAGAGAAAATGAAGGGAGTGGAAACATGCACTTGAATATTTTGTACTTTGCATCCAAAGAGTCTGCAGCTGACTATTATTTTCTGTCTTGGTTTCCTTTACCCTAGCAGGATTTATTTTTTCCACAGTGTTATATGGAGAAAATAACTTTAGGTACACAGATTGATGGTAGGCATTCTAATTCCGAGGCGGACAACTTCATTCTATGGCCATGAGCAAATTTTGTGATTGCTATGCCTCAGTTTAGTCATTTAAATGAAGGGAGTAGGTTTAACTGATATTTTCACTTGCAGCTTCAGATTCATGTGCATATGTTTTAGATTACTTGCAGGAAGATAGCTTGGTTTTCACTACTTATATATTCCTGAATAAAGCACATTTGGCCAGAGAAGGCTGTGTCTTCAACTGAATTGACAGGTTCAAGTTGGACTACATACAATTTTGGTAACTGTCATTTGCTGTAAAAATCATAAGGGCCATAACATGACATATTGCTTTACCTATGGGTGTTCAGAAGACAGAGAATTTATCTTCCTCTGATGTTACACACGAATGACAGGAGTTGCTGACATGAGAATTCAGTACTCTGACCTTGAAAGTTGATTTAGGGAAATCCTGGTATCAACGTTTAGCATCAAATGAGGTGATCAAACAATGAATAGCTACATCTTGCTCAAATCCCATTCGAATACTGACACACTTTCACTTAAAACCTGGTGATATAAAAATGAATATTCCATGGAATGTTTGTATTGGAAAGGATATAAAAATAATGAAACACAGCAACCACATGATCCACATATGGAAAATGAAGCCCATAAAAAGTAAATGAGGTCTATGAATAGTTGAATGAATTCTCATCATTTCCAAAATAAGGCTCAATGCATTATATTCCACTTATTATTTGAGGCTGGTAAAAATGTGGTTGGCATTAGCAGATACTTCTTTGTGTCTCTGTTCTAGTGTCTACTTTGTCTTTTTTCCTAGATAACTGGAAACGGTTTGCTTTTGTTGTTCATTTACTATTAAAAGACACTAGAATCAAAATTATATAAAAATATACTTATTAGTAATAAGGAAATTTACATGGGTTTTTATGGACAATTTTTTAAAAGAAAAAGCACTACAGTTTCTTTAGGAAGGGGAAAACAGCTAGTTTAATCATTAAAATGAAAAAATATGAAATACCAAATATTAAGATGAGTGCATTTAATGAAGTTTTTTATTTACATGCATGGGAACTTACTTATTTAAACAAGAAGTAAAGAAAAATAAACATTAAATTTGTTAAAATTAGGCCAAGAAATATTCGATGTTTTACATTTAAATATTCCTCAAGAATGTGCCTATATGTAATTTAACTTTCTATAATGTAAGATATAATTTTATTGGTGAGATGGCTCAGGTTTCATTTAAAACATCCCAGAAAGATTTTGGAATGATATTGTAGGGGAATAATTCTACTTGAGAGTTAAAGATGAAAGGAGTTGACCTTTTTCACACCTCAAATTTCTCTAGTACAAAAGCTGAGAAAATGGTTGAAATTACATTTCTATTCACCCTTCACGCTTCTTGCCGAAGCAAAAGAAAGGGTGCCAAATGCAGTGGCAGTCTCTATTAGCAAGAACCTGGGTGGCACCATCAAGGCATTTTCTACAGGCCACCAGCCATCCACTTTTGCTCAGGATCATCTGAGATTGAATTTAAAACAGTGACCTAAAACTCAAAAAGTCCCCATCAAATCATTAGCCCAGAGACTATTAATAACAGAATGCATTATCGATCTTCCTAGTTGCATCCTCCACATTTTCACACACAATACAACACTACCTACTGCTGACTCACTGCTCAATTTAGAAAGACAGAATTTGTGGGGAACATTTTTAAGGGAAAGCAGACTGACTTCAAAATAATCAGTTCTGACTGAGATCAAAATGGTTTCTTCCCAGACAACAGTCCTCATTTCTCCCTTTCCCCTTCCTTCCCCTTTAATTATTATCTTCGTATTTTATGTACAAGTTGTTTAGGAGGCTGTGATCTTTCTCAGTGTATTAAGCTCTTTTGCCTGTATTGATGCTGTTCAATAGAGGAAAATGGTACCCAGAATTCTTTTTTTTCCCCAAACTCCTTATGCTGATTATGGTTAGGACTGGATTTTTTTTCCAGAACTTTTCTATATCACTCTGACATGCCAGGGCAGCCTGTTAGAATGGGGTGCTGAAGCGAGACTGTGCCCTGAGATCGTGAGAGCCTGTTGCATGGATCTCTCCCCAACTCCATGTTCAATTACATCTCATTATCTGCTTGAAATTGGCCATGGAAGGTATGTTTATGTCACAGTAATGGACAAACACAACAAATCAGTATCTCCTACTCCAGAGCCTCTTGTTAAACTTGTACCAGCTGATCAGTGGAATGTAGCCAATTTCCCAAATACTGAAATCATTAAAATGATTCAATCCCAAAAGCTTTCACCATCTTTGCCCTGCCCCCTGAATTTGAGATCTACCTTCATCACTCTAAAGATGGGCATTATTCTCAAGACCTTGACATTGTTTTTAACATGGTTTATTCCATATGAAATACTTCAATTTTCACACTGCTTTAAGTAGTTGAAATATCATTACCTACAGTAACTTATGCCCAACTATGAAGAACAAATCTTAGTTATGAACAGCTATTGAAACTAATGATCTATTCAGTTATTGCTGGTGAGATCGTCCCAAAGGAAAATTCAACCAGGCTTTGCAAAATGGAAGCAAAAACACAAATGGGAGTCGAGTGTGACTCTCCTTGTTCCTTTCGGGTTCAAGGATTGGGATTAGGGGGGAAGTAGTTTATGGCAAATGTTCCTTGATTTAAAAATGTCTCTATTATCAGGCTCTATTTTTGCTACCACTGCTCTATTTTATTGAAATATGCACTCATTCCTGAAAATGAGTAGCAGTGGAAATAATAAGCTACTTGAAATAATGTCAGTGTGGATATTTTTTAAAAAGAAAACGATGAGGAAAGGATAGCACACAGATGTTAACAAACTATATAGCTCATAGACTGTTCATATTGTTGGTAAACTAAGAATAGTTTTTACATTTTTAAAGGTTTGTTAGCAAAATATAAACAAATTAAATGAAATAAGGTAACAAAAAAGAAATAAACAATAATATTTAGCTACCACGAATAGTCTAAATATGTACTGATTTTATACAAAAAATAATTTGCTGACCCCTGCAGTATAAAGTGTCATTTAAAAACAAACAAACAAAAAACCACAAAATATTATTCATTATGTTTAAATAAGGTATAAAGTCATTTCTAAAACATAAAAGTTATAAAACATATCTTCATAGCCCTAAGACCTAGCATTAGTTTGGTATGTTAAATTGAATTAAGGGATCATTTATTAAAGCTGTGTCAAAATACTTTGTTGTAAGAGATGAGTCTTACATTTGCCAGCTACAAACAATAACAACATTAGTTATCAACATAACGTGTATATAAAAATATTTGAGTCACTATACTTATTAATAAGTTCTTTATTAAATAAAATAATGGAGACTAACTTATTCTTTTGTATGTACCAGAAAGCAGAATTTTAAGACTTGGGCAAACAGGAAGGAAATTTGTAATTGGGGTAGGGAAACAGAGGTTAAATAAGATAGCATGTCAGCTACTAGCTCAGTGACTACAGAAGAGGGGGCTTAATTTATGGCCGTTATTTTTATTTCTAGTTTCCAGGAGGAACATTACCATTCTCATTTTTCTGTTTACTCATAGTGAGATTGGGAGTTTTAAAAGTGAGCAAGAAGTACTGGACATTTGGAATGAGTAGAAAAGTAGAATATCAAAGAATTTGCAAGACTGGATACATTTTAAATAATATATTCACCCAGTTTTTAATTTTTACTAACTCTTCTTAGTAATGATCCCTTGCAAATTAGAGAACAAAGTGGTACTTTGGAAGCCCAAGAAGTACGTAGTTAAACAATAAATATGAATAATAATAGCATTAACACTAATTTTAATTGGATGCTACTGTAAGTGGTTGAAACTTCCTCTTCTTTTATACTCTTAGCCAAGCAGTGAAGTAACTTTTCCACTGTCAGATAGAACCCTGCTGCAGAGTGGGAATTCCTATTGAGTCTATGGGCTCACCATTATTCTATTCTGCCTTTCTTAGAGACTGAGGTTTGCTTAGTCCCCTGAGCTTTGCTCAAGCTTGGGAACAATTCCTTCCATAGCAAGTAGATCTGCACACAAAGCTAATCATTCTTTTCTTTCTAAAGATTTTCTCGATTGGCATAGATTTTATTTTCCTGTGGTTGCCTCTTGATTCTTTACAAAGTGAAGAAAACATTATACAGAAAATGTCCATTGACACTGGGAAGACTTGATGTAGCCACTGCTTCAAACTACTGGTTCCAGCAGTTTGAGTCTGTTTTGCTTCCCTGGCTTCTCCTTGCTGTTAATAAAGCAGAGCGAGGTAATGAGAAAATGCTGAGAAACAGACCAAAAAGTGGGATGTGGCCATCTCTAGTTACTTGAGGAAAGATTGTGACTATTACTAATGAAACCACTGGAGCATGAGTATGAGACTGCTCTAGTCAGCTTGCAGCAGGCATTTTCTTTTTGTCTTAATCCGTTCTTTTCATTGCTTAATAGTTTCAAAAGCCATATAACTTAAACTGCATGCCTCTATGAATTATTAATTTTAGTCCTGAAGAAAATGTCCTGCTTCCTTGATCTCACTACAGAATTGATCCATTTCCAAAACAACTTTAATGAACTGCTGTCCCATAGCTTGCCCCTTTGCATTAACAGGACCCATCTTATGTGTTCATTTGTTTCTCTGAAATCTTTCAAAGATTTTAAAATTTTCTTTTCTCTTTTTTCTTTTCTTTCTTTCCCTCCTTCCCTCCCTCTCTCCCTTCCTTCCTTCCGTCCTTCCTTCCTTTCTTCCTTTCTTTTTTTCCTCTCCTTCCTTCCTTGTTTTCTTCTTTGAGTATTTCCTGCAAAATAGAACATATTTTCCCTTGAAGATGATAATAGGATTTTGTGATTCTTGAAGAGTTAGCAGGAGTTGCAGGTACACACAGACATAGGCCTCATACCATAGAATTTGCAGTGCCATTTACATTATGGGCATCACTTTGGGTATGTTACTTGCCCTTCTGCTACTACAGAAGCTTTTCTTTGAGCATCCTGGTTCTTAAATGTGTTGCTGCAAAGACTAACAGCACAGATTGTACAAAAAATGACAGTTTCCCCTTTAATTTCATAATATGTGACTTACTTTATTTAGTAGGTTATTCTGATTTTGATGTATGAGAAATGAAAGTCATTTATTTCCCTCTTCATTTTCAGTTCATGAAGTGGAAATTGCATTTTCTAATCTTTTCTTGCATTGTGTTTTAGGTGGTTCTTTCATCATTTGCATTATATCATATCAGAAGAATAATATTACTATGAGTATATATTAGAAAGTTGATGTACATTGAACATTATAATGGTTACTTGGTATGAAGGACAGGTAGATAAACAAATAATCTGAGAGAGAGAAAGAGAGACACAGAGAGGAAGGAAAACATTTTACAACACAAGTATCTGCTTGTTGAAAAATGAAACTTGTAGTGTGAAATTTTCTTCTTTAAAACAGATGTTCTGTTATGTCTAAGTTTCAAAAAAATTTTGGTGCCCTTGACTCTGAGGGATGCACATTATCTAGGGATGATTTCTCACCTGTAGAAATATAAAGCTGTCCAAACCGAGGAAAACATATGTTTTATGTATCATCTATTCATATGTGTGCCTTCCTCTTCCCAAAGAATAATGTACCCCAGGTAAATCTTCCATAGACTGCAACATGCTCCTAGGAATAAAGACAGAAAAGTGTCAGGGAAATTAGGAAAAGGAGAACCCTCGGTATGATACATTTAAAAGAGTTACCTCCTAAATTATCTTTTCCTTGACTCTTTCTTCCTTAAGAAGGGAATAAAAATGATAACGAATATGTAAAAATTTGCCCCAGAACAGCTGTAGGCTATAACTCAAATGCATATTTTAATAAAGTTAGACTTCACTTCTGCCTCTGATTTACACTTTGAAGAAGAAGTCAAACACAAGGAAATAGTGAAGATAATGTTATTTTTCACTCAGAGAGTACTGGTAGCTTAGAAAACATGGTAGGATGCCATATTCTTAAGTTCTTTTGAAAATAATTAAGAACCTAAAGACAAATTAATAAAATAAAATAGCCTTTTCTGATCTTACAAAACATAAAGCAGAGACACTGTGGCTGGCTGGACCAGTGGACACAGATAATGATTTAGGGTTTGCATTCATCCTGGAAGCACAGATTCTTTGGCAAGGAACAAAGCTTTATTGTGGCACCTCTCCATCACCACATTGTTATCAAACACTTGGATGAAGATGTTTAGAGCCTTCTGTCAACATGAGTACCAACCTCCACACCTGTATTCATGTTTTGTTTTCAATCCTTAGATTGAATTTTCACAATGCTCGTTCTTATCTAAACCATTCCCTCTATCTGCCTACCAGATCAATGCTTCTTGAGCCCAGTAAGAATGCATTTAAATGAATTACTGAGAAAATTAAACACAAAACACAAAGAATACAAGTTTATATTTTACTATTAGATTCAACAGATATAAAATCTCTCTTACATTACTTGAAAATTTTTCGGACTACTCTAAATTTTACTCTATAGAAATTTAGACTAGGTTTCTTACGTTGTAATGATTGGTGACAATCACTTTGCAAAATGACACTGCGCTATGGACCACACTTTCAATACTACTACTCAGGACTGCTACGCAGTTTGCAGGACCCAGAGTAAAACGGAAACACGGCACCTTTCAGGTGTGGGTCCATTGTACCAGTCCTGGATCCTGTCCACTCTGCCCTGCTCAGGCACGTTGCTGCAGCTCACCATTTTGTCTTTCTGCATCATAAGATTTCTTACTCTATGTGCTCATTTCAATTGGCATGAAACTCTTCTGTGATATCTCCCAATTAAAATGGAAAGCAATGACAACAAAAAAATGCTCTTGATTCCACAAACCACTCTAGCTACTTACCCATTTCTATGCTTCCCTTCATTGTGGAAAATACTCAAATACGTTATCTGTACTTTCCCAAAGAAAGTTTTGGTGATTTTCCCTCCTCTTGTCTGTTGGCCTCATTGTAAGTGGGGTTTTGATCACATCAGTCCATTGCTATGGCTCTTTTTGTGGTCCCGATGCCTGTTCCATATCCAAATCCATTCCTCATCTTAGTCTATCCTCAGTAAGATGTGATAAAAATTGATAAGTCCTTCATTATTTAAAAACTTAGTTTGTTGGCTTCCAGAGCACCAGTCTCCTGGGGGTTTTTTCTCTCCATCTTATCTGGCTTTTCTGTCTTTTAAAAGTTAACAATGTCCTACATCTGAAGGTTCTGATTTTCTTTTCCTATTTACATTCACTTCTGAGATTATTTCATTTGGTTTAATGGGTTCAATTGCTATATGCGGCCCTGGCTGGTGAGGCTCAGCTGGTTGGAGCGCCGTTCTATACACCAAAAGGCTGCAGGTTTGATTCCTTATCAGGGCACATACATAGGTTGTGGGTTTGATTCCCATTGGGGGCGTGTATGGGAGACAAGCAATCGATGTTTCTCTCTGCCCCCTCTCTGTTCTCTCCTCTCTCTTTAAAATTAAAATATATATTTCTTAAATTTGTTATATGCTCACAATTTTTAATGCACACCTCCAGTTTAGCTCACTGCCCTAAAACTCTAGACCCATCTCAAAGTGTAATGTCAACATTTACTTTGGGACATTAAGCAATCATCTGTCTTAGATTAAGTTTCCAATGAAGCAGACTTTGAGATAAAACTTCAGTTGCAGGATGTTTATTAGGGAGTGCTTATGGAATCAACTTCTGTGAAAACGAGAGAAAGAAACAGGATGAGGTTTAGGGAGAAGCTGATCTTCAATGCAATCCCACAAAGGCTTTAGTTGACCCCCTGGAAACCAGTAGGGCTGATATAGCCTTTTAGAGTTGGAAGGTTGGTAGAAGGAGGCCCTTTATATACATTTAATCAATGAGTCAGATTCACACTGTCTCAGGAAACAGTCTGAATTAGTGGAGGTAGGCATCCTCTGAATAAGACTGAGAACTGAAAGCTCTCAGCAGTCAACATTTCCAACATACAAGGGAATGATTTCTTTGTTCCTTGAAGGGAGGGTTGGGAGGGAAATCATAGTATTATCATAACATCTCAAAATGAATGTGTCCCATACTCAACACCTGGTATTTACTTCCCCTACTCCCTAGAGAAACAACTGCTCCTCTTTCATTTTCATGTAGACAGTAAACTATGACCTCATTTTTCCAGATTCTCAGGCTGAACTCTTCAACTCATCTCTGATCGTTCTCTTTCTTCATCGCCTCCTCTTATTTTGAACCAATCGACAAATCTGTTTGATTTCAAAATATATCCAGAATTCTACATTTTCTCACCACTCACAGTACTTTTATCCTGATGCCAGCCACCACCAATGTGTACCTCTGTTATTGCAATAGAATTCTATGGGACTTTACTCTCACCCTTCCATGGTCTAGTATTCACACAATAGACAGATAGGTAAAAATCAACTAAAATCACTTCTTTCTAAAAATCTTCCAGTGGCTTCACCAAACACTCAGAATAAAAGCAAATGTCTGATGCCTACCTGACCTCATCCCCCACTTCCCATCCTCTCAGTGTCCCATTCCAGCTCCATGGGAAACTCTTCACACACTGAGCAGCTCCCGCCTTGGAATTCTGTCACTTGCTGTTTCCACTGCCCGCAACACTCCTTTCTTAGACATTCACGTGACTTACATCTTCCCTTCCTATAAGTTTCT
The DNA here is from genome assembly GCF_014824575.4 of Sturnira hondurensis. Classification (NCBI taxonomy): domain Eukaryota; kingdom Metazoa; phylum Chordata; class Mammalia; order Chiroptera; family Phyllostomidae; genus Sturnira; species Sturnira hondurensis. Next base: position 1,348,275 of record NW_028089315.1, read on the forward strand.
CCGTGCTTTCCTCTTAGAAAAATGGTTTCACCTCACCACCTTATGTATTTAGACAACAAAAAACCAGTCTCACAATACATATTCACTTTACCTTGTTTGCTTTTGCCCTACATGCACGTTTAAAATTTACTTTGTGTTATCTTATTTATCACGATGCCAAATATTATATTATGTTTATAGTGAAAGGCACTTTGTTTTATTCACTATTATAGCTTCAGGAACAAGAACAATGCCTGGAATTTACCATGTAATCAATAAAGATCTACTGAAGGTAGAGTGGGTCTGAATTTAAGAAACGCTAGAATTAAGGTTTCAAAGAGTGTCATCGTTCCCTGGCATTTTGTCCTTCTTTCTGTTGACTAGCTCTGTGTGGACTCTAGCATCATACAGCCTCTCTAATTAGGACATAGAGATGATAAAAACCTCCTTGTTCTTGATTACATCTGAAATGAGGAGTTGGGGTCATGTAGCTTTAACATGAGGTAAAAGGGAATGGATGGATAGAGAGTTCTCTCAAAGAAAACATATTCAAGTGCTGAAATTTAATATATACCCCAAGATATTCCAACAAAATTTAAGTATAATTTATTTTTTAAAAACTGCTAGTATTTGAAGTGGAAGGCCACATTTCAGAAAGATTTATTTTAGCATTTTCTTCAGATATGTTTTGCTGCTCCAAGAATAGTATGCTTTTACAAGTGATTTATTGCTATGCTTTTCTGAACTAATATGTGGGGGTAGGGGGAATAGAGTAATGCAGAATTGCCCAGCCAAGCTTTTAGCATTGCCAAAACTGAAACATTTTGGCTTGGGGGGAATATAGTCATGAAACAATACCATTGACTTTGAGACCTTTATCGTTAATGAAATTTTATGGATAACCATTGGGGGGTTGTATGAATAATAAAGCCATGTTGGAGATTAAGGCAAGAGACGATTCAAAATGGCTTTTATTCCCTATTTAGTGTTGTTTCTAATCTTTACTCTTCTTCCTACCATGTTTCTTCTTAAAGCCCTGGATAATTCTTTCCAATTTTCTAGATGACAGTCAACTTATATACTTTGGTTTCTCTTAATCAAATTTTGTGGAAATGGTGGATAACTACTTTCATCAAACTCCTTATAAAAGCTCTTGAAACATAAGTTTATACAGTAACTATAGCAGAAAATAAAATTTTCATTTACCTCATGCTAGAAGACTGTGTATGACCCCAAAGAAAAGTTTATAATTTTTATATCTGCTTGACAGTTTTTGTTGTGTGTGTGTGTATGTGTGTGTGTGTGTGTTAATTGACTAGAATTAAACCATTCTTCTCTTCCTAAAAAAGAGATAGTGTGAACTATGGGATTGAACGTGGAATACATGTTTAGGAAATTATTTGATAGCTTATTGGTATTTTAATAGCAGCAATCAGTATTATCTTTAGTAACTTGGCAATAAACCTCAAAGTTTATTGCATTGCTTGAAGCTGTATATTGCTGCACATACTGGCAACTATTGTTGTTTAAATCTTAACTATACTTAATGGCAAATGCCATTATCTCCCTGAGATTTTGACAAGTGGGAAGAAACAAAAACAGTGTTATTAAAGTATACTCAACAGTTTCTCGGTGTCATTTGTCTGGGGAAGCAACAGGAACCCAATTGTTGTGGAGAAATGCCGATAGTGTATCCACATTTTTTTTTTAGTTCCCAAGAATTGGTTGATTTGGAGCTAAGAAAACAATTTGTTTTAAATTAAAAATAAACAAAGAATGTTTGTATTGGAATAATTACTTAAGAAAACAAGAATTCAATGTCTCTTGTGCTAGTTTTGAATATTTGTTATTTTAGATGGGCTCACAAAATCCTATAACAGTTTTAAAAAAATAATGACAAAAAATCTTCATTTAGTAATCTCCACTTACATTTGTCTCATTCACACAAAATATAGATTTAAAAGCTCTAGATTAAGAAAGCACATTTTAGACATAGAGGCAGAATTATCTAGTAATGAAAGTTAAATCGCTTTGCAACATAGTTATATTCCCTTCCACCTACCCTGAAATAAAAGTAGTTCATTTTGACTTTGATAAGCAAGTGGTTCGAAAGACCAGCAAAACGTGATTGCCATTATAATTCTCCTAATTTAACCAGCTTGCGCTGGGTGACTTTGAATTAGAAGTCACCTTTGTGACACAAGAAGAAAAATTCAAAGATTAATGCCAAGAACACCAAGCTGAAAAGACCTAGATATTTATATAAATCCCCCTTTAGTTTTATTCTCACTATTAATATGTACATTTTAATAAATGTAATCGTATCGAATACATTTTATTATTTCCTTTATATAAAGCTGTCTTATTTTCCATTTTGCTTCACTTCCCACTGTCTGTTTCCTTTCCCCAAATTAATTTCCCAGTTCTTCTTCATTATATAACCCATGTTAACTGTGTTAAATGGTATGTGTCTTTTGATTTTTTCATTGTGATCATATATAATAATATATAGCACACATGAGTGCATGTATATGTTCACATATGTACACAAATTACACGCACAATACACATATAGATGTTTTGCCATTGTAAGAAATTTGCATACATTTATTTTGTTAATTTTTTCTTTGAAATATTAAACTTAAAAAAAGATGTAGAGATATTATAAAAAACATTAGGGAATAAATTACCAGCATAATGTCCCATTGCCACCAAACACTTCAATTTGTAATTTGTATAAAAAGCATGGTTATCTACATATAAACACAACATAATCATTAAAATCAGGAAGTAAATTTGATACACTCTGATGCCATTCAACTTTTGCCAGTTGCTTTAACATATTAGGTCAATGTATTACAGCAAAATGATAGATTGTATGTGACCTTTGGTTATGCCTCTTCAGTCTTGGTCTGAAACAATCTGTCCTTGAGGCTTTACATGATTCCAAGTCACTTATTTTGTACAATTTCCCTCAATCTGCATGTGTTGAAGCTTCTCCATGACTACATTTAAGTTTTGAATATTTTGGTAAGAATCTCAGTGATATGAATATTTCAATATCATGACAACCGTAGTTTAGATGCCATTCTATTTCAATATCATACATGAACTTATGAGACATAATTAGGTTTAGTGACTTGCAAAAAAAACAATAACAAAAACATAGCTAATATGTGACAGATTCCATCCCTAATAACTTTTTACTCCAAAGCCCAAGATCTTAGCTACCACCTTAATTCCTTAAATAATACTTTCCATTTGAATGGAATTCTAAAGTGTTCTAAATATCTATTTCCTCATCTGATTCTCTATTTACTATACAGAACATACAATTTAAGTGTTATTTACCCAATTCTACAGTTAAAATACAGGTTTAGTGGCACACTCTAGTTCATGTTGTTAAAAATGAGATAATTAGAACTAGGTCTTCAATGTTATGATTACTAACTAGTTCTAAGTTATTTTTACAAGTGTTTATTTAACCAAAGTATACTGAACATTATTTAGCCTTTCAAAGTATGCATGTCCCAAATGATTAGAATTTTCTCAAAAGCAGGAGACTTTATTGCATAGCTTATAACATTCCTAATGTCCAGCATTAAATATTTTGTTTATTTTCATCGCCCAAACTTTTTTCTAGTTCTGTTTGTTTGTTGAACTCAGGATACTCATAATAGCAGCTCTAAAGTTAGATTCTATATATTAAAAGGTGATACTGTGAATAAGAGTTTTAATGGACAATTGGACTCTGATCTTTACATTTACTGTATCCTGTCTTTTTTATGGTATGGGTTTTGTTTGGGGTTTTTTTTTTATTTGTCTTTTTCTCCCAATAGCCTTAGACTATTAGCTGTATATTTAACTTTACTTTGTCTGATTCTATTAACTCCATTATTTTTAAATTTTGTTTTTAATGCACCAATGTCTAGGAAAACTAGTTAGACTAGTATGTTGACTCTGAGGCAGAGCTTGAGAAACCCTCGACTACAATGCAAGAATTTAAGTGTAGATTTTCAAGGTTATTAGATCTTCATAGTTCTGGGGAAGAAAACAGGACTTTCATTTATTTTAAACTGAACAAGAACCATCTTATAAAGATAAAGTTTAGCTTATGCTTTATCTGTTTAGGTTATCAACAAATATTGAATGTTGTGAACTGATCAGAACCAAATATTCTTTCACAAGAATGAAATTATCTTTGGTAAGAATTAGGAGGCACCAATAGGGAGTGGAAAGAGTGAGCTAGTATTCTCTGTCACAGCCTTGCTACTGCTTAGAAAGGATGTCGCAAACCAAATACCGCTACACACAAACAAGTAATAGTTCCCTTTTATGTGCCTGACTATATATATATATATATATATATATATATATATATAATTAAACAATTAGATGTATATTAAACAATATATATATATATATATCTAATTAAACAGTATTTTAGAGACAGAACTCAATGTTATAGTTAGTGTCAGGCAATAATACATACTGAATCCTTAGGTTGAACCATGACTCTTATGGCATCAACTTCTTGGCACCATTTCAAATGACAAAGAACTCTCTGGTTCTTATACTTTGTTTACATAATATATATTATCTTTAACCACTCTTTTTGGCAGTTATCACTAATGCATAACATTTATTAACATAATGAACAAGTGTGATTGGCCTTAAAAAATGCTTGTTAATATCCCTTCAAAATATGTTTTGAAATAAGACATTTACTCTTAAAATGTAGAATAAAACTAACACACACACACACACCCTCTTTTGTCTTTTCTCCTTCAAGGTGAGAATAAATTTAGAGAGATGCACATGAAATATATAAGAGAAACATCAAGTCAAAATCTTTTTTACTATAAATATAGTTAGTTGAAACACAAGCAAAACTGGTTCACTATTTTTTTCTTTATTATAATAAACTTACCCTCTCAGCTATAGGAAGTGCAATGGCAGGCCCAAAGTGTAAGTACTAAGGTGTATCAGTAGCAAAGTGGACACCAGATCTGCCTTAATGCAGCTTGTATACAAGTAGGAGGAGAAGAAATATAACAATATATCAGTGAGTTATGGAGAGTTTTGGAAGGTGATAGATTCTTTGAGGAAAAAATACAAAAGGAAAAATGGAGAGCTTACTTGGGGTATTTCAAGTTGATCAGTAACAATTTCACTGAATCTATCAAATGCAAGTACAAAGTCCCTAAAGTTTAGGCCTGCTGAGTATATTTGAAGAAGAACAAAAACCCTCGTGGGACTGCAGTAAAGGAAGAGAGGAGTAAAGTTATAGAAATAAAATCATCCAGTTATGGGGGAAGTATTGTGATAATTACCCTGAGTGAAATAAGGCACTAATATAAAAATTTTAGTAAAGCAGTGACATAAATGGACTTAATTTTTTTTTATTATTATGGATTCTCCTGAGAATAGTCTGTGGTGGAGTCATGTGAGAAATTATGGAAATTAGGGTGCTATTTCAGTAGTGAAGACAAGGTCTAGAATAATACACAGGAAACAATGAGAACTACTTTTAATCTTGTTATATTTTGTAGGTAGAAACTAAGGGTTTGTTTGATGGGATATAGGAGAGAAGATAGAAGTTAAAACAAGTGGCTAAAATATAGCCTGAGCTACTGGAAAAATTGAATTCCCACTAACCAGAATGGAAAGAATATCGGAGGATGAATACATCAATTTTGTACATATTCATTGTGAAATGTCTTTTGACATCTAGTAAAAGCTGTTGAGTAGACAGTTGGGTATGAGTTAGGGAAGAAGTATGGAATAGAAATATACATTAGAAGTCTTGGCCATTTGTTAAAAAGATTTTATTTATTTACTTTTAGAGAGAGGGGAAGGGAGGAGGAAACAGTGAGAGAAATAGCATTGTGTGGTTGCTTCTCAGGTAGCCCCCACTGGGGACCCCACCTGCAACCCAGGTATATACCTTTTCTGGGAATCAAACCAGCAACCCTTTGGCTCTCAGCCCATGTTCAATCCACTGAACTATACCAGCCAGGGCAAAAAAGAAGTCTTGGCCATTTAAGTACTATCAAAACTTTGAGACTGGATGAAGTTCTTAAGGGAAATGAATGTAGAAGATGATTACACATTGATTTTAAGGTGCTTAGGAGATGAGGAGACCCAGGGATGAAGACCCAGGAGAACAGATGTTCTGAAAGCTATGGAAAGCTTTGGAAATATTGCTTCAATTTTCCAAGTTAAATAGTAATTAGGGGCACTAGCTGAGAATAAAGATGGGGTAGAATAAGTTGGAGGCCAGTGGAGAAAATGTTAAATAATCATACAAGAAAGAGGGAGAGGGAATAAAATATTGTAGCAAAAGTGAATTACAGTAGATAGATGGACAAGATTAAAGGTCTTAGGGCATTCTCAGGTATTACAGTGTCATTCTGTACTAGCTGCATTTCCCAGTTTCAGCTCCATTATATTTGCATATCATTTACCGTAATACTTGATTTTTTAGAAAATTTAATAAACTGAGTTTCTAAATAAATAAACTGATTTCAAAAAGAAAATTTTAGGACTTCTGGCCAAAATAGAGACATAGGTAGACATACAGTGCCTCCTCACACAACCAAAAGAAGGACCGCAACAATTTAAAAACAAAAAACAATTAGAACTAACAGAAAACTGAACTGTATGGAAGTCCAACAACCAAGGTGTTAAAGAAGACACACTCATTCAGACCTGTAGGAAGGGAGGAAACAGACAGCCAGGCAGAGAGGACTAGCGGCAAAGTGACAGTGGGCAGACCTGGCAAGATGGTGGATTGCGGACTGGGTGGTCCCACATGCACACTCAGATAAAACAGGAGAAACAACTGGGGAACAGGATGGACTGTGTAACCCAGGGTCCCAGTGCAGGGAAATAAAGCTCAAACTGCTGATTGAAAACACCTGAAGGGGTTGAGGGGGCAGTGGGAGAAACTCCCAGGTCTCAGGAGAGTTCACTGGAGAGACCCACAGGCTCCTAGAATGTTTCCAAACCCACCCACATGGGAATCTGTACCAGAAGGGCCTGATTTGTTGGTGGGAAGCCGGGGAAGTGACTGAAATCTGACAGAGAGTAGAGTAAGCACTATTGTTCCCTCTGGACCCCTTCCCCACATACAACATCACAATGCAGCAATGTGGGTTACCCCACCCCTCACTACATAACAGGCACATAAAAACAAAAACAAAAAAAGGTGGCCCAAATGAGAGAACAGATCAAAGCTCCAGAAAAAATACAACTGAGTGACGAAGAGATAGCCAACCTATCAGATGCACAGTTCAATACACTGGTAATCAGGATGCTCACAGAATTGGTTGTATTTGATTGCAAAATTGATGGAAAAATGGAAGCTACACTAAGTGAAATAAAAGAAAATGTACAGGGAATCAGTAGTGATGGGAAGGAAACTGGGACTCACATCAATGGTGTGGACCAGAAGGAAGAAAGAAACAATCAAACAGAAAAGAATGAAGAAACGAGAATTCAAGAAAAATGAGGAGAGGCTTAGAAACCTCCAGGACATCTTTAAATGTTCCAACATCCAAATTATAGGGATACCAGAGGGGGAAGAGGAAGAGCAAGAAGTGGAAAACTTATTTGAACAGATAATAAAGAACTTCTCCAATCTGGCAAAGGAAATAGACTAACAGGAAGTCTGGGAAGCTAGAAAGTCCCGAAGAAGCTGGACCCAAGGAGGAACACACCAAGGCACATTATAATTAGATTACCCAAGATGAAAGAGAAGGAGAGAACCTTAAAGGCAGCAAGAGGAAAGGAGACAGTTACCTACAAAGGAGTTCCCATCAGACTGTCAGCTGATTTCTCAAAAGAAACCTTGCAGGCAAGGAGGGACTGGAAAGAAGTATTCCAAATCATGAAATGCAAGGACCTACATCTAAGATTGCTTTATCCAGCAAAGCTTTCATTAAAATGGAAGGGCAGATAATGTGCTTCCCAGATAAGTTCAAGTTAAAGGAGTTCATCATCACCAAGCCCTCATTATATAAAATGTTAAAGGGATTTATCTAAGAAAAAGAAGATAAGAAATATGTACAGTAAAATGACAGCAAACTCAGTTATTAACAACCACACCTAAAACAAAAACAAAAGCAAACTAAGCAAACAACCAGAACAGGAACAGAAGCACAGAAATGGAGATCACATGGAGGGTTATCAACAGAGGAGTGGGAGGGGGGGAAAGGTACAGAGAATAAGTAGCATAGACAGTAGGTAGAAAATAGAAAGGGAGAGGGTAAGAATAGTATGAGAACTGTAGAAACTAAAAAACTTATATATATGACCCATGGACATGAACCAAAGCGGGGGAATGTGATTGGGAGGGGGTGTGCAGGGCAGAAGGGAGTGAAGGGGGAAAATGGGAGAACTGTAATAGCATAATCAATAAAATATATTTGAAAGAAGGGGAAAAAAGAAATTTTATATCAGAATCATAAATGACAAAAACAATACTGCTTGACATGAAAAGTATAGATTACTTCATGCTGAAATATACTTTTAAAAATTAACATTTTGTTAAAGGGCCAACAGGTTAACACTAGGAGTTTCCACACACACTTTCGGAAACTGCTTTACTGAACTGACAACTTCAGTGCTTGCTCTCAAGTGGTTTAATAACATAAATCAGAACTTGTTTGCCTAAGTGAGAAAAGAAAAGATTATCTAAACCCATTGATTTTATCTCTTTTAAACTCCCTAAGGGCAGGTACTTTGTCTTAATGTCCTGTGAAATATGTAGAATCATTCTGTGTGCATAAAGTGTACTCTAGCAGATGGTACTTGATGGCTACATTTGTCTTTAACATGAACAGAATATTAGTTTAGTGAAGATTTGTTTTCTTTTTCAAAATTCCTATTTACCAGTGTCTAAGCATATTGTTTAGTACTTTTATGTCCCTATTGGTGCTTCTAAAAATGGGTGACAAATTTGGTTGCAGTGATTAATTTGGTTGAGCAGACCAGAAAGAGTAGTTGCCTTGATCTTTAGATATTTTTTGTCCTTCAAGCAAAAATTAAAAGAAAAACAAAACAACTAGCTTTGTCTTAATTTATCATGTTGCTAAACACATGTCAGCAAACCCACAACTAAATTCCATTACTGCTAGCTATTCCAAATAAGCTTCATTCAGTCATGTAACCTAAGTTATGTATTCAACCTTAGGTTGTTTATCTGAGGCCAAACATAACACCGGAGCTGGTTGGTACTGTTCCTCAACTCACTAGGCATGTGTCCACCTCATGGCCTTTTCACTGGCCATGGTCTCTGCCAGGAATGCCCTTGCCCACATGACTTGGTCCCTCACTCTTTACAAGTGTTTACCATATTTTTGCATCTTCCTGATAGTTTTTCTGAAAATCTATACATAGGTGAAAACCCTCACCCTGCTCTTTCTATCTGTCCTTCCTGAGTTATTTTATATTTTAGTAGCACTTATTTGGATTTGAAAACTATAAATTTTAATGAATTATTTTGTTTTTCTCTGTCTATTTCTGCTACAATATAAACTGGACAAAGGAAGATTTTTGTTGTTGTTGTTTACTTTGAAGCCCTAGTGTTCAATACATTCTAGATGTTCAATACATACTGAATTGAATTAATGAATGAGGACTACAGGTGTGATTGTCTTCACTTTGTAGTTGGGTGTCTTGCCTGAGAGGAGATGGTACAGCAGGGCCAGAACCCAGGTGGCTGGCTCTAGGGCCCACCCAGTAAACTTGATGTGAAGCCCAGGAAAGATACATGTTACCATGACTTCTCTCAGACCTTTAACAAAGGGCTCAGATTTGGCCTGACTTATACATATCTTGTGTTTATATTTCTATAAATATAAACATATAGGAAATGTTTTTGATATTTTGAAAATATGAAATATGAGTAAGTATGCTATACAAGGTCTGTCTGGAAAAAGTCCAGCCATTGTTAATATAGCCAGAATGGTTTGTGTAATATCAGCATGTAAGTGGCAGCCAAGGAGAGGGGACTGGAATGCACATGCGTGAACAATGATGACTTTGCCATACTAAGATGCCATTGAGTGAGGATGTGTGGCCATCACATTCAAGTGACTGAGTGAGTAGAGCAACAAATATGCATTAAATTTAGCTTTAAGCTTGAACATTCCTCCATGGAAACTATTTAGATGATTCAGAAGGCCTCACCTACTGGTAACTGGTGATTGGCAGCTTCGTCATGACAATGCACCCTCTTGTGCACCAAGTATCATGCAGAGATTTCTGGCAAAACATCAAGCCATCCATGTGACTCAGCCCCCTACAGCCCAGATATGACACCCTGTGACTGCTGGCTTTTCCCAAAACTAAAAATCACTTTTCAAAAAGTAGAGGTTTCATACCATCAATAAGATGCAGGAAAATAGGATAGAGCCAGTGATGGAGCTTGGGAGAACTGTGTGAGGTCCCACGGTTGTAGGGCACTGAGACGTCACTGTTCTATATGAGATGTTTGTTGTATGTTGTATCCTCTCCAGTAAATGTCTCTATTCTTCATAGTGCATGGCTTGATATTTTCTGAACATAATTTGTTACTTTGAAAGATATAAAAATAAAACACACAAAAAACTCTACTATACCTGGCTTTTTAAAGATGCATCAGTTACCATTGTCTCACTAAAAGGTGTATCTTCCAATTAAATAAATTATAAAGGACTAGAATTGGAATGGTGTCAGAAAAAGGTAATACAATTGAAATATTTTGCATTTTCCATACAACTCTCAGGTTATGATGAGGCTGAAATAAGGAAAAAACATAGGATATAGCTTCTGATTTTAACTTGAAGATTCACTATTTGACATTATGTAAGTTTGTGCCCATGATTTAGAGAAGACTGACTAGAATCATTATTAGAAAAATTTTTTCTAATGATTTCACAAATATATTTTAGGTCACATATATGCATAGGATCAAGTCTGAATACTCCAAGAATCTTCATTTATGCTGATTTCTCTAATTATTTTATGTGTTATTTCTTCCTTTAGATATTGGCAAATAGAGATACGTGGTATTTATACCAGAGTTGACACTTCTAATGGATAGATTTAGAAACTTCATTCCAGACAGTACCATTCCACATTGTTCAGTTGACTGAGAAATTATGAATCATCCCTAATTACTACATTTACCACAGATCCTGAAATAACAAAAAATTGACTAAGAGGATAAAAGGAAGAAAACTATGAAATAAGAATTTCCTCCTAAATCATGGGTCTTCAAGTTTCCAATATGGACATAACCTCACATAAAGATTAACTAGGAAAATTATTGGCTCTCACAATCTTTAAAATACTGAGATATTTCAATAGCCAAACTAAAGAAATATTTTAAAGTATCTCAGGGATTGAAAGTAATTAATTTGGCTGAAAAAAATTGACAGTCATCTAAGAATTCATCTCTATTATTATTTTAGTGACATAAAACAATGACATATACATAAAACAATACCACATCCAGAGTGATTTCATCCCATAAAAATAATGTTAAATATTAGAATAGTTCTGATACATTACAAGAAAGGGTCAACCTTAATTTGGACTTAAAATTATTTTCATAAAGCTATCTTTTTGCAAAATCTATTTCTTCTGGCATTTATGAAAACACAAAACAATAAATCACCTCTTAAAAAACCCACATATCAATGAACTTACAAAAGAAAATGACAGTACCTGTAACAATATTACAGGTAAAAATGACTGAAAGAGAAAAATAGTAGAAATAGTTCAATGTGAGCTTCTTAATGATAAAATACTCTCCAAAAAGAACAGAATCCTGTGTTTCTTTAAAAAGTTAATGTTTGTTATTTGCAATTTCATTTTATCATTTTTGCTAATACTGTTCTGACAAATAACAACAAAAAAAGGCAAGAAAAATATCAAGCATCTATTGCCAACTTCATTTTGTGTGCCTTAAAAATATTCCTTTATTTCTTACTCTCTAAGATTTTCATTGCAATCAATTTAATTAAATATAATTTTTAGATTTTGATTTAAATGGAATATTTTGAAGACATTATGTTAGGGAGTTTGTTATTTCATTGTATCTTATTTTTAATTTTATTCCACACTGAGTGTGTGTACTAAGGCAGTATAAGCTTACCCAAAAGAAATAGAATCTCAACTTAGAAGATGATCTTCGTCATTTTGTTGGTTTAATTAGAAATTAAGTGCAGTGGGGTACAAGGGAGAAAGCAGGGCCACGAGGAAGAAGGCTACTTCCATAATCCATCAGGAAGATGATAGTAGGGAAGGAATTCATATACAGCCAGATACTGAAGATCTTGTAAAAAATAGATCCAATGGGATTTGCTGAGACATGGCACTGGGGAGTGAGAATGATCAGTTAAGGTCAAGGTGTGCAGACTGAGCAAGCAGGAGGGTGTAGTGACTGCTGTAGACTGAGATAATGAAGGCTGAAATCAGCTGTTTTTTGTTTTGTTGGTGAAGGGAGCAGTGGGAGAAAGACCAGGATTTGGGAATTTTAACATTGTTTAATTGGAGATGATTATAATTTACCTAATTGAGAATGGATGTAAGTAACTGGATAGGTCTAAAATTCAGAGGAAAGGGCTATTTGAGAGCTATGAGAGTCTGAAGCATATAAATAGTAGTATTTAAATTAAAAGCAGGTGAATATGGTGTTATGGAATCCATGTGAAGGACGTGTTTGTGGAGAAGGCACATTTGTGCGGCACAGATTCAATAATCCTGCAAAGCTTCTCCCACAGAACCTGACACCTTATGAATATTATCTGTTGTTATTCAGCTGCCCCTGGACTCTGGGATTTAAGTAGTCCAATAGAGGCATCTAGCCGTCCACTAGTTGTGGTAGCTGATACAATTGTCTTATGAACAGAACTCTGTGATGCATGCCAAAGGCATCAATCTACCAGTAGAAACAGAGCCTCCCTACTGGTCTGGACGTGGGAGCTCACATTCAGGCTTTCAATTGTCCGGTCGTTGAAAAGAACCAGCACAACCACCCCTGTACCAACTTAAGGGCAGCACCTATTAATTTGGAATGTTGATATCTCTGCTGGGCCAGTAACCTAGAAATAAAATTCCTCTAGCCATTTCTCAGATATTCCCTTTCTCCCTGGGTCATACTTACATAGATCCCTCTCACATCCCTTTTATGTCATTGAGGTTTCTGTCTTCACTCATACCTCCCATAATGGACTTTAAGGAAGGGCTCATTGGAAAAGGAAATTAATGGATGCTTTAGAATATCAAATTCCATTGTCCAATGCCACAAATTAGAGTGTATGTCTTCACTTTGGGTAACAGAAACCCACAACTGAAAATCAGAAGCTATCGATTTTTGTCTTCTCTAACTTGAGTAAAAGGAGCCGGGGGTGGGGTGGGGAGAAGAGTATTTATTGGAAACTTGTAACAGTGTGGCCAATGTTAGTCTGTATGCCTCAATATAGGTAACTTAAATTAAACCTCCTAATATCTATTAACTTTTGTATTATTATAGATTCTCTTTTATCAATGAAGAAAATGGGAAATAATCATACAATTAGTAAGTGAAGCCTAGTTTCAAATTCAAGCTTTCTAGCTCTATTATACAATTCTGACCTGACATACCCTGAACGGAAAAAGAAAAATAATGGATTAAATAATTTTTGTACACTGTAAACATTTATGTAGAGTTTAACATGTTTGTTTAAATTGTAGAGATAGACTCATGCAATTAAATACATAAACCTTAGGAAAATTATTACTGTATTCCCTACCAGGTAACATTAGGTAAACATTCAGAAGATATTCTCCTTCATTGTTACTACTTTCAGATAAGATAGAATGACAGAAATTCTGGGATCAAATAAGAAATTCTTTATTTTACATCTTGCCACTAGCTCAACTTTTAATCTTTATGCTACAAGAGTATCATGGATATTCTATGCTGCTAGTTTCAAAGTTCTATATTACACTGTCCTGAATAGAAGCCACATCAATTACTTGTTCATTGAATTGCTTTCTCTCTGAAGGCAACTGATCGAGAAGGAGACCCAATAACATATGCCATTGAGAAGGGAGATCCTCACCGAGTTTTCAATCTTTCAGAAACGTAAGTTAAAAACGATTTCTGAATTATTTTGGTTTTCTTTTTTTAATGTTAATGTACTAGTAGTAACAGAACAGAGTTCTAATCAGAGGCTTTCAGCTGGTTTTAGTTTAATTTATACATTTTTCTATGAATGTTAATGAGAAGCTGGGGGAGTGTATAATTCTGAGTCCATAAATTTTACCAGAGTTTATTTATTTTAAACATTGTTACTAGGTAAAATCCACTGAGGTGGAAACATTTCATTTTGCAGGTGTAACCTGGGATTAATTAGCTCCCTTTAAATTTGCTGGCTACTCATAATAGCAAGGACACTTTTATAAAGAGTAAATTGGCACTAAGTTGTTCATTCAAAGGGAATTTTGTAAGACAAAGTGTAATTCAAACACATTAAAAGTACCACCAAAGTCCACCATTCAATTTTTGAATAATGTAGGTATATTCTAAAAAAATTAACAGAAAAGTATTGCATGTACATGCTAAGTTCCTTTGTGGTCTATATAAGCATTACTCTACTTACCTCTCTGAACATATCAAAAATAGTGTTCATCATAACTGTTAAGGAAGCTGGAAACAGGCATTAAGAAAGAATTGAGGTTTGCAGAGAGATCATTGGCTTCCTTCTGTGATAGTGAAGTTGCTGCTTTGCTATCACGAGTGGCTGATCCATCTAAAGCTGTTCTTGCTACTTGTCTGACGTTTTCTACGTGGGCATGAATAGTTTTACTCCCTCTAAGAATGGAAACTTAAACTTAACCCCTGATTATAAAAAGAAAGATTTTACAAATGAGCTAGACATTCCTTCAGTCTCAGAAACATATGGTACATGATCTTAAATCAAGGGAATCATGGGTGGTCACTTCCTCTTGTGAGGAACAGATGCAATTTCACATTAAATAAGACATTATAACTATGAATTAATATGTCTGAAAACCAGATGTCCCAAACTTTAGACTTCATTGATGAATAAACCTCCATTTAAAAATTGGAAAAACTTAGCTATTTTGAATACCCCCCATGAGTATATACAAATCATAAATTAGCTATAATTTATAATCATCATTAAAAAAGAAAATAAATGTAAAAGGTCACTTTAACAGTAATCAAGCCTGTGCAGTACTGGTATAAGAATAGATGCTTAGATTACTGGGATAAACTTAAGAGTCCAGAAATAACTCTTAACTTTTATGGCCAATTGATTTCTGAAAACAAAGGACCAATACAATCCAAACAGGAAAGAATAATGTTGTCCGCAAATGAAGCTGGCACAGCATGCAAAATAATGAAGTTAAATCCATACCTCATAATATTCACAAACATTATCTCAAAGTGGATATAACTCTTAGAAGAAAATACAGAAGTAAATCTTTTTGATTTTGGTTAAGCGATACTTTCTTAGATATGCCACAAAAAAAGCACAAGTGATTAGTGAGAAGACTGATAAATTGGATTTTATCAAAACTTGTAAAACAAATGTGCTTCAAAGTACACCATCAAGAAAGTGAAAGACAACCTGCAAACCAAGAGAAAATATTTTTAAATAATGTATATGATAAGAGAAATATATTAAGAAAAAATATATAAGCTATTAAAACTCAAAAAACATAATCTAAGTAAAAAAGACACTTTAAATAAACATTTTTACAAAGAAAATACATGAATGACCAATAAACAGATGGAAATATCATAATCACTAGGCACTAGGAAGTGCAAATTAATATCATGAGACGCCACTTCACACCCACTTCGAATGGCTATAATGAAAAGGAAAGGAAATAACAAGTATGGATGAGGATGTGGAGATATCAGAATCTTCATATATTTCTGACGGAATGTAAAATGCCCACTCCAGAAAACAACTTATTATTTTCTCTAAATGGTAAACATAGAGTTACCATATAACCCAGCAATTCTACTCATATCCATTCAAGAGAAATAAAAAAAAACATACATCCATATAAATGGTTACACATAAAAAGTTTGTAACAGAATTATTGAATATTTAAAATAGTAAAATACGGAAACAACCAAAGGAGCAGTGTACAGATGAATGGATTAACAGATATCCACATGATAGGATATTATTTGTCAATAAAGAAGAATGAGGTGCTGGAACAAGCTACAGCATGGATGAAAGCCAAGAACATTATGCTAAGTGAAAGAAGTAATTCACAAGAACATAGATGACATGGTTCCATTTGTATGAAATATCCAGAATAGGCAAATTTATACAAAAGTAGATGAGTGCCTGAGGATGTGGATGTGGGAGAAAGGCTTGTGACTGATAATGGATATGGTGATGAACATGTTCTAAAATTGACTGTGGCCCTGGCTGGTGTAGCTCAGTGGACTGGGCCTGGGCCTGCGAACCACACAATGGCGGTTCGGTTCCCAGTCAGGGCACATGCCTGGGTTGCAGGCCAGTTCCCAGCAGGGGACCCACAAGAGGCAACCATACATTGATATTTCTCTCCTTCTCTCCTTCCCTTCCCCTCTAAAGATAAATAAATAAAATATTTTAAAAAATAAAAAATAAATAAAATTGACTGTGGTGTTGGTTGAACCACTCTGAAAATATACTAAAGTGTATTGAATTGTATACTTAAATGGGTGAATTTGATGTGAATTAAATGTTAATAAAACTGTAAAGAGAGAGACAGAGAGAAGACAACAGTGAAGATTTTTCACCTGTACTGGTAAGCAGGAAGCCCAGGTCTTTCTTTCTCTGTTGAAAATTTGCATTCCTGTGTGTTTCCTTTGATTCTGAAGGATTTTACAGCTGCTAGTTGTGAAATCTGATGAACCACCAATTTACAAAAGAAATTCCCCCCTTGTTCTGTTACCCTAGCAACCATTGCCCATCTACTTTTCTCATCCTGCTTTCAAAACCAGACACCTAACTACAGTCACAGAAGTTATTTAAGGTGTGAAAGATGTCCATGCAGCATCCCCTTTGACTAAACTGACCTCAGTGTTTAATACTACAGCTCTTAGGTCAATTCAGACAGCCATCTCCTTAAATGCAAACTGTTTCTGGGGAGGGAGAACAGAAAATTTCCCCTTTCCCCCTTCAGTTCTTCTGGCTGCCTTAAGAATTAAATTGAAATGAGACAGATTAATGACAGGATATAACCAAATTTAATTATATGTGTCCATGTAGAGATTCCATAAGAATATGGGGCCTGAGAACAAATCAGGCAGTTGAGGTTTGTAAACTGCCTTGAACAGAGGAAAAAAAGGGACTTCAGGGACTTAGTTGTTTGGGACTTCAGGTGTGGGAAGGTAATTCATATGCAGATAGAATGGGTAAACAAATGTCTGCTGGGCCATTTTAATTATAGGACACAAATAAGGCTTTGATCAAATGGGCCTTGCTAGGCTCATTCCTGTCCATCACACTTGGTTTATGTTAAACTATGGTTAGCTATGATAATAGCTCCCTTCCTAGAACAGGCCCTCTATCTAAATTCTTTTGAGTAGTTAGAAAGACGTTCAAAGTTTCTTCCTGATTCTTTTGTTTCTAAATATATAACCAGCTTAAAATAATCAGTCTCCCAAAGAGGCATAATTGGGGTGGAGTATTTTGCACCCCTTGGACAGTGAGACAGGACAGGTCACTGTGATGACTGCATGGTTTCTTTGAGAGATCATTCCTTGTTTCAGGTCCAGGAAACGAGGCCCATGGCTTTCTAGCTCATGCTCATTTTTCTATTTCGGCCTCCTCACTGCTGTGTTCCTATTGATATTTATAGGCTAGTCTGGACCATTAGCAATATATTTCAACATATTTGAAATGGGGAAAAATTGAAATGTCAACCCCTTCTCTCTTTGAAACTTCTGGAGTATTTGTACAAATTTGTGCCATCGCTTCTATGTAAATTGTAAGGTTTTGTATAATTCAGGTGCTGCTTCGGAAAACTGATAGCAAGGACATAATGATCTCCTTTATTAGGCACTTCAGTCCTACAAATAGTGTTATTGGTTACATTTTCTGCCTTAAAACAAAGATACAGGTCATTGTTTACTTTAAATATTGTTATTTTATGCCATGATGCAAAGTTTAGCAATAATCATGGGCACAATGGTATTATTTTTAACTTTTTCCATTGAAACAATATACTAAAAATCATTTGTAATTCTTTAAAAAATATTAATAGTAATGAATAATAACTTTAATGCTAGTGTGGATTTACAAAGTGTTGAATCGTCATATGCATTTTAATGACTGGAGTAGTCAGCCAGAAAAGGACCTTAGTCTTTGAATAAAAGGCCTTGCTCTTTAAAAATGGCAACCGCTTGCTGTGAAATCCTTCAATATCATATATTAAATGACCGCTTCTGTATGATTCTGTGATGTAATGCATCATTTTTATAATTTCTGTAGTGTCTGTTGAGTTGCATATGATTCAGCAACTATTTATTGAGCAGACATTCACATATAAGTGCACATTTAAACCAGCTATAAAGAAACTTCCATTAGTGATATGATGGCCAAATATTTAAGTTACTTATTGCAAGAGGTTGAGGAATGTGTATAGATTGTCATCATTGTAGCATAGGGTATGTAACATAACACTTAGAGGCTAGGTGTTAAACTGAAGAACCTCCAAATGTTATTTATGCCCCTTGTTAGAATTTTATTTCACATTTTTAAACCTTTACTGGCATTTTTATTACTTTTCTATATGGTTAAATTCATCATTTTGACAAGGAATTTAAAGTTTGTTATTTATATCAATTCAAAATTTATGATTACTTTGAAGATTACCCTATAAGGGAGATGGTATACATTTTATTTTCTATCAGCTCTACTTTCAAAATCTATTCTCAGATCAAACTACTTCTTACACCCTTTACTCCGCCACCTTAGTGTATGCCACCAACATTTCCCCCTAATCTCCTACCAATACCTAACTGCTTCTGTTAACTCTGTGTTTGTGGGTCACTAATGACCATTTAACATAGAATGTCATGAAACTGGAAGCAACCACACATTTTGAAGTATAGTCTAATCTTTTTAAATATTATTGTAAGGCCTGAAACATGATGCCCAAAAGTAATGTGATGAATCTGTCACTTACAAGCCTCTGAAACTTATAAGTGTAAGTGACATTAAATTTGAACTAGAAAAATATATTTAAAAGTTTAAAGGAAGCATAGAATAGAAAGGTTGAAAACTAGATAATCAATCAGTCCATAATGCTGCAGCTATAATATTTCCTAATAACCAATGCAGTTTGGGAATATGGTTACTTTTTATAGAAGCAGGTTTTTAATGCTAGCATACTGGTTTGTTTGGAAGAAAATACTCTCTACTATTTATTTACACTATCTAAATAATTTTCGAACACCATTTTTTTTTTGGTTCGGCAATCCAACTCCTTGTCTAAAGGCCATGATTTCTTAAAACACAATACATTTCAGGAATATAGCCTGAGGAAATTTTGTTTAATGTAACTAATGAAATTCAGTTGAAATGCACATAGCATAAAATACCATTTCAGAGTTAACAGTTCAGTGGCATTTAAAAGAACCACAATGTTGTACGATTACCAATTCATCTACTTATAAAATATATTCATCATTCCAAAAGAAAACCCAAGCCTATTAAACATTGACTCTTTACTTACTCTTTCCCCCACACCCTGGCAACCAACAATTTGTGTTCTGTTGCTCTGGATTTATCTGTGCTGAATATTTCATATAAAATGGAATGGCACAGGTGACCTTTTGTATCTGGCTTTTTAAATAAGCCTCATGTTTTGATATTTTGTAGCAGGTATCAGTTTTTCCTTCCTTTTGACAGCTGTGTGATATTCTACTATATGCATATACAACCATTTGTTTATCCATTCATAAACTGATGAACATTTGGACAACATTTCTAGGTTTTTGCTATTGTGAACACTACTGTGTGCATACATGTGCATGTATTAAAATATCAGTTTTCAATTTCTTTGATTATATACTCAGAATTAGAATTATTCAGTAATACTGTAATTCTACACTTACTTTTTGAGAAACTGCCAAACTGTCTTCCACAGTGGTTGAACAACTGTACATTCCCACCAGCAACATACAAGGGTTTCAGTTCCTCCATGTCTTCCTCAACATGTTATCTTCCCATTTGTTTTTTTGGTTGTTTGTTTGTTTTGTTAATTATGTCCATCCTAGTAAGGTGTGAAATGATATTTCATTGTAGTTTTCACTGATGACTACAGGTGTTAAAGATCTTTTAATGTGCTTGTGTGATATTTGTATATATATTTGGAGAAATATCTATTCAAATCCTTTGTCTACTCTTTAATTGAGTTGTTTGTCTTTGGGTTGTTGAATTGTTAAAATCCCTAATATATTTAGGGAACCAAACTGCTATTGGATATATCTCCTCCTATTTTATAGTTTTATTCACTTTATTGGTAATGTCCTTCAATGCACATAATTTATAGTTTTTATGAAATCTAATATATCTGTTTTTTCTTTGGCTGCTCATGCTTTCGATGTCATATTTGATCATGAATTTTCAAATGCAGAATCCTTAAGAGTTTCCCCTATGCTTTTGTTTAAGGTTTCTATGGTTCGAGTGCTTGTATCTAGATTATTGTTTCATTTTATTTAATTTGTACATAGAGTGTAAGATAGTCCAATTTCATGGTTTTACAGTTTCCAACTGCCCCAGCACCATTTGTTGAAGGGACTATTCTTTCCCCATTGAATGATTTTGGCATCTTTTCCAAGATCAATTGATCACAAATGTATGGACTTATCTCTGGACTGTCGATTTTATTCTGTTCCCCAGGATACATGAGCACTTTGGAATGCCCTAATTTCCCAAGGAACTGTCTACTCGAGTTTTTTCTCCCAGGCTTTTGGAGCTCTATTATATGCCCTTTGTGTCTTCTGCCCCAGTGGCTTTGGGGTTCTCGTTTCCTTAAACATTTCCAGAAATACTCACTGCTTTTCTGCCTTGCGTGAGTTATGACTTAGGCAAAAGAAAGAAAAGTCCATGTATTGTATCTCCAGACAGCCTCTAAATTAGCTGAAAGAGACAAACACAATTCTTTGGGAATAAGGATAGCTCTGCTCCTTTCAGAAACAGGGACCAGAATGTCACAGTAAAGAATGTTGACTGCCATCATCGAGGCTGGGCTAAGGCAGTGAGCGGGGACAAGGACTAGCAGAAATGCCACAAAGCTTTCCCATCATTTTAAGTTGCCTTTTTCTTGATTCCGCCTTTATTTGGTTGCTGGCACCCTCTGGCCATTTTCCAGAGTCTATCAAAGTTGGTTCAGACCCTTTCTACTTCCTTTTTCAATGTTTTTGTGGAGAGACCTTTTCTTGGAGCTACCTACGTAACCATTTTCACTGATATCACTCTTGTGCAATACATTTCAATCCTGTAAAATGTTGATGATCTATTAGAAGTGATTCTTACATGTTTTAACATACCTGTAGCTCAGTGTATTTTGCTACATAACCTCAACCCGACACATAGGAAGGCTCCTCCTTGCAATTATTTCTGGCCTTTCATGAAAGGATGCTTTTGTGTACCCATAAACTAGTCTTTCTGCAATGAATCCAAAAGACACTAGCTATTCCTTTTTTCCTTCTCTCTGTCCAAAATCCCCATCCACACCTACTACATCGGGACACAGGCACATGTTATCTTAGACAAAGGACTATCTCCATAATAATTACCAGCCCATGAAAAGTTAGCTGTTTATGTATAATATGTCTCTAAGTAGAAGTACTATTGATATTTTATTGATTTTCTAACTCATTTTACAAAAAAGAATATACAGTCTTGATCTTAAAACTGAGATGAAAAATGAAAAACAATAACTCAACTGCTTCTTTCTTTTGTTATACTGTGATTAGGTTTTCAGATTTCCTATTTCTTAAGTTACTTGTAAGTTTCAGAAGCAATAATGTCTATGCTTCCCTTTGAATATCGTTTTGGAATGAGATTATCTGGACCATCTGTGGTGTGGGAAGTCGATCCACACCTGCTTGTTAGGAATTACCCTAGGAATTGGTTTTCAGTTATTTCAAAAAACATTTAAAAATGTATAAGAATTAAAGTCAGTTTTTTCCATAGCCATACCATATGTTCAGAACATTTATTAAGTCCGTATCAACAGCAACAACAATTACAGAGTGACTGAGACTCTGACTTTCATTCATTGGTGTTGACTTTCAGGACTCAACTACCATATGTGGTGTTAATTGCTTAAATTCCCCTATAACAATAAAAGAAATTACATTAAAATGAAAGCCCTTTATCAAATAAGAAATAAATTATGTTTTTTCTTGATGAACATTTTAATGTTTTGTTATATGAATATCATCTCTCTTCCACAGTAAATGATTTTAGGCCTTTAGTTAAAATGTTATAAACAGTGTCAGGTTCTAATGTCTAATGTGTATTATGTAATATCTGCATAAATGTAGAATTTGTCTCAGAGAGAATTGTAAGTAACCAAACAGTTATAAAACAAGTTACATTGGACAAAAAGTCGTTAATAGTTGGAAGCATTTATGTTCAATAGCAAAAAGGTAAGAAGCAGCATTAAAAATATTTAAAGTACGAGAATTTTCCTAAAGACTGTTCATCTTCCATTATACATAATAAGTTAAATGAAGAAACACCTAATTTTTAAAATATGATAGAATAACACTAAAATTACTGATATATTGACAAAAGGCTATGTTTTATAAATTATAAAATGAAAGAGTAAATGCTTATAAAATTTCTTTTAAAAGAATGAAAAATATGGATTCTGATTCCTTGTTTAAACAATTGAAATGTATTGAAATATGCTTATAATAAAGAATGAAAAGAAATATTATAAAGATAACCATAATATTTATAAAAGTTTTAATAATCCACTGTGTATTTTCTATATTCCTACAATAAACCTGAATTATTTTAAAATTAGAAAGGAAGAAAAAGTACATTTTAATTAGTAGAATTTGTCAAAGATGGAATTTACATGTTTGCATTTTGATGAAGGACACACATGTAACAATGAATTGGAATGATGACACAGGTTACTTAGAAGAAATGCTTCCTTGACTCAAAGGATCATGAAACTGCTCTAATGGCCTCTTTACCTTTGCAATAATCACCGACAAGGTAGACATCTTTCTTCCTGGAGTGAACGATGTATAGTTCTGTTTTTTCTTGGAGGATAGAGAATTAAGCCAATTATCTCATTCCCTTTGGTAATTTTTCATTATTGCTAAGAAATGCAACAGCCTTAAAAACCCTTTTACAGTTTTCAACATTAATCCTATATTCATACATCTTAAATACTCAAAACGTGTTTTATAGAGGGGAAAAACATAATAGTAGTTCAGGATAGTAAGAAGACTCCCTGGGATAGAATTTCTTTCTGTCTTAATTGTTTGTTTGTTTTCTCTGCCACTAGTACTGGGATTCTAACCTTAGGGAAGGCACTGGACAGGGAGAGCACTGATCGCTACATTCTAATCGTCACGGCATCGGATGGCAGGCCAGATGGGGTGAGTACTCTTTCTAGGAAAGGGCTCTTTAAAGGTACCAAAGAGGGGTAGGTTCAAGGGTGGGAGGTAGTGGTTGGGGGAGATTGGAGGCCACTGAACTTGAACAACAATTTTAAAAAAAGAGTCTGAGAGAACCCTGTAGCTTTTACACTCCACAAGAATTTATCACTATCATGAAATTATGAATTAATCTCTTTTTTAAATCTGGAGCAACTACTTATAAATTACTTGAGGAAGTGTTCTTTTCTCCAGTAGGCTCTTTTAATAGTAGATGAACCTATACGCAATCTTTTATGGTGTTAAGCAACTTTTGCCTTGACAGAATAGATTCCTGTGTTTTACGTTCTTATCCAATTTATGTGGGAAATGAAATCTAACTTAGTCTAGGAAGAATTTGATTCCATTCGTCATTAATAGCACAGTACTCGGGAACTTTACTAGGTTGGAGCCTTTCTCCTTTAATGTCACTTTTGTTGGGTGGGGACATATTACAAAGGAATTTGTAGATAAATATATTGTAGCACTCAGGAAAACAAGTTCATTGATTCCACAGCAGCACTCAGTGTGCTGACTAATTCTTGATGATTGAAGTGGTTTAAAGGAGACCTTAAACATAGAGGACATGAATTTTATTTCCTCTGGACCTAAAAATTAGTTTTAAGAATAGATGAATCATTGAGTCATTCTCAATTGCTTTAAATTTTGGCTGTATTCTTCAAACAACTCCAGCCACAACCACCACCGTTCCAACTGTTCAGCATTATAATGTTTCAATTTTTGGCAATATATCATTACACAGTTATTTTTCTCCACTCTGTGGTGTTGTTTTTTCGTTCTTATATCAAGCGCTTCTGAGCCAATTTAGGACTGTTCTCTGGAAACAATTTTGAATTTAGTGTAGGTATACAGGTAAGAACTACCCAATTCAAATGGTGACATATCTCCAGTTTTCTTAAAATGACTTCTTGGCTCTATATAATAAATTGTTTGGGGGGATATAATGTTCTCCATACAGTTATTTGAAGAGGAGTGATGAGAAGTTTTCCACGATAAAAGCATATCAAATTTACAGCCAGACAGTTTCATCACCTTAATTAAACTTCAGAAACAGACATAATTAATTACATTTGTTAACTACAATCTGCCAATTATAAGCTATCTGCCATTTTTCATACATTAAAAGAATGGCCAATATAGAAAATAAAATATTCAGAACAATTTTACTAAGTAGTGGGGTCAATATAAGACACATATATTAGATGAGTAAAGAAAAATAAAATCTAAAATTAATTTATATATAACACTGCATTAATCAACCATAATATGGTTGATTAATACAGTGTGCCTGTGTTAAATACATGTAATAAAGTCAGTGAGCGTCTCAAGAAAAAAAAATAATTGAAGAATTTGAATTATGATGAAAGTTTAATGGGTAATTTGGCAAGGAAATAACTGAGGGGAAACATTCTAAAGAGGAGGAGGAACTATTCAGCATACAGTAAGGGATATAATTAGAGCGAAGTAAATTTAACAGGGAGCACTCGGGTTAACCATTAGGGTAGAAAAATAAATTAGAATATACAGCATTGATACATGTCACATTATAAATCAGAAATTAATGTTAATAATATTAGCTGAGACCTTTTAAGCCTGGCCTTAAAAATAACACTTCTTAGACAAAGAGAACAGATTAAAAAGAAAGAGTGTATTAAAACATCTGGAGTATTCTCAATCTACTAATTTTGGTTTTGTCCACATTAAAAAGTAAAAATAAGTTCTGGCTTCAAAGCAGTTGAGTTCCTTTTAAAGCATTATTTTCAGTTATTTATTTATGTTTTTTGATTCCCCTTGGCTAAGGTTATTTAGCATTTCTAGTTCTCAATTTTTTTATTCTTATAATCATCACAGTCTCATTGAGCTTTAAAATTCTGATCTTTTTAAGTATATTTGTTTTATTTTTTTAAAGTTTATAGTAAGAAAGCATGGGTAGGGGGTTGGAAGGATTGAGAAAAAAAGAACAAAAGAAAAAAATAATGTACACATACAACAGTGTAGGAATTGATGAGGGGGAAGGGGGAAGTTGAAAGGAGATGCAGAGGGACAGATGCTGATGGGAAGAGACTTGCCTTTGGGTGGTGAACGCACAGTGCAGTGCACAGATGATGTGCCGTGGAACTGTGCACCTGAAACCGGTATAATTTTGGTAACCAGTGTCACCCCAATACATTTAATAAAAAGACAAAAAGGGAAACTATTGTACTGATATGTAAAAGTCTCTACATTACGCTTATTAAATGTAAGAGGTATATAATATCTTTACTATTTTTTGAAAAATAAAACAAAATACATATATAAAAAGTAATATATATATATATATATATATATATATGTAAAATCAGTTTCTAAAGGTTAGCCTCCAAAAAAATACTTGACACTGAAGAACTTTTCACTTTAATATTACTGTTTGATTTTTCCATTTGTTTTTAAAGTTTTGAAAATTGTCAATTTTCTCTTTTTAATATTTTTTTGGGAAACTAAGTCATGGGGATAACAATGAGATACTTTTCAGATCGACAAATGCCACAATGAACAATTAACTGTCATCCGAATAGAAATAATTTCTCTCACATTAAATTCTTTATTTCTCTTTAAGACCTCAACTGCCACGGTAAACGTGGTGGTGTCAGATGTCAACGACAATGCTCCAATGTTTGATCCTTACCTGCCTAGGAATCTGTCTGTGGTGGAAGAAGAAGCCAATGCCTTTGTGGGTCAAGTGAGGGTAAGTGGAATATGTCTTAAACGATGGAGCATCAAAACGATTGGAAAACACTCTGTGCGGGCGCTTGGGAGTCATGGAAGATGACACTCAAGTGCGTACATTCTCAATCACTGGGCTGGATACTCTTCGAGATTTTTTAAAACCATATGTCCATTTGGATTTAAATTTTTAAGCTCATTGGTTTACATTTTATAAAATGTGATTCACCACTGTGTAAGTGAATGCTGATTCATTAAAGAGTATTCTTTTCGTATTTACTATACATTTTTATGTCCTGGAATTATGATAAAAGACTTTAAAATAAATATGTAACTAGCTATTCCATTAAGTATAAATTTGGTAATGTGTAGCTCAAAATACAATTGTTTAGAGGTAAGTTCATTTGGGGTATAAGCAAGTATTGAACATCTACTATGTACTTTATGTTAATACATCACACACAACCCCTGTCCAGTATACTCAGCACTCGTTCCTAGGCATGTTCTCCTGATTTCAAACTGGACATATTAGCCAGTTTCTGTAGTCCTTTTGATGAAAAATCCTGGCGTTTTTTGTTTGTTTGTTTGATTTTTTTTTTTTTTTACCAGAGACAGTACTTTGTAAGTTAGACCATAGTTAATGGTCTAAAAGTCATAAGATGAGGGAAAATTTTTAGGATAGTGTACATATTTTGAGATATCTACCTGAGCTAAAAGAGATTTTATATGGCCTCTGGGCAAAGAGGACATGTCTTCTAGGAGGACTGAGTCACCCAGGTGTCCTGAGTCTGTTTCAGAAACCCACCTCTTCCCTTTAAGGCTTTGGGTTTTAAACAGGAGGTTTGCTGCCACTTTGAAGTAAGACTTTTCTGCAATTCAGCTACTTTGACAATCAGACAGAGAGTCTGGTTTTCATTCTAATATTCTCACTGGCTGTATAAAGGAAGGTTTCTTTAAATACTGTTTTAGAGAGCTTCTGACTTTCACACCACGCCCTGACATTTGGAATGGTTAGTTTGAGTCCCTCAGAGCATGGATAATGCTTACTAAAACTACCAACTCCACAGCCATTATTGATATCATTGTCCCTGTTTCTCTTAAATCCTGGAGAGACTGCATCCGTCATGCATCCCCTTATGCCTTTATGTCATCCCAATTCATGACAGGAGAGCATCTGGGTAATTGTGCTATTTCAACACGTTGGAGAGGCTTGATGGACGTGGCCAGCAAACCACTCGACTCCAGAAGCCCACACAATGCCTCTGGTGTCAAACCTTTTACCTTAGTCTGGTATAAACTGTTATTTGAGAAGCCAAGTAATACTAACAGGGAGGTAAGGAAGTGATGCAGAGAAAAGATGGTAGCCCATAAAGGGATTGCTACTACCCATCTATTATTAGGAATTGCAGATTAATTTTGAGGGCAAATTCTGGGAAATGGCACAGAACACACTTTGCCGAAAAAGCGATCCCAAGAAGTGATGGATCTTGCAAATTCGTGCACTAAATCCTTAGAATTCTTGCTCAGCCCAGCTGCTGTGGAGGGGCCACACTGCCGCACATCCTGCTTCCTGTGCAAGCAAGCAAACTCTCTGCAATTCTGATATCAAGGCATTCAGTCGGACTGCAGATTCCAGCAGGTGGAAGTTGTCCAGAGAGTACATGTGCTCTGAGGGTCATGCATGGGGCACTGCCCCTTCTTTATACCAAGCAAACAAGGTGGTAAGGGGCGCGTGGGCAAAAAACATAATAGGAGGCAATACCAAAGTTGATTCATGAAAAATGTATCCTGGCAAAAGATTTCAAGGGGTGACGTGGGGGGTGGGGATTGTCTAGAGAAAGTTAAATTCATGAATAAAAGCACAGGTGAATGAGAGCATGTGGCATGTCCTAATCGTAGTCAAGAAGTTGTGCCATATCTAAAACAGCTCTCTTCGCCATGTGGTAGGAGATGATGGGGGACCCCTGGAGGGTCTGAGGTGTGAGATGATCAGGTTTTGATCATGTAAAGATTGCTCTTGAGTAGATTATAACGGGAGGCTCTAAATCCAGAAAGCTGAATTAGAAGGCAATTAGAATAACCTAGACAGATGCATTAGGCTTGAAGTAATAGTCTAATCAGAATGATAATCAAATTGCATTACAGTTGTCACTCTTGGATGCCACGTAGATGGAAACTGAAATTTTTATCAGTGATATCTACAACCAGTCAGATAACATAAATGGGTGTTGAAATGTTTTAGGAAAATAATCTTTCCAATTTCTCTTAATTTGCTGAGTATTGGAGTAATAAACCCATATGAAATACACACATATGTGTATGTTTGTACTTATATGTATATACACACACTTATGTTCCATAGTCCATATGGAACAGTAACACATAAGTAGACATTAACATAATGATCATCCCTAGTTAATTTTTTTAACTTCTATTTGTCACTTTCCTTAGTGATTCTTTGTCTTTGAAGGAATTATAGCATTAAGCATTTTTTATCTTTTGTTTCTTCAGTTTCGTGAGAAATGGTCTCTATAATTTATTTCAACATCAAAAACGGAAACATAGACCTTAGCACTCATAATCTGATAAAACAGGAATTGTCCTGGTCTTTAGACAAGACATGTTTTCTTAAAAAACCAGAATGAGTTTGAAAATACAAAAGAAGAGAAAAACATCCAAAGCAGGTGCATCCAACAGATTCTACACAGTTCCAGAGAAGTTGTAATACTCATAGGATGGAATTTGGATACATCATAATGGTCCCCTGTTGCTGCCTAATGATGATTATACAATATATCAGTTTCACTAAATGACTCATGCTCTGCTTATAAAATTTCATGGTAATTGTCACCAAAACTATTTTGACTCAACACAAAGATATTATTTGGTTGGTTTTTTTTTTTACTGAATTTGAGTTTCTGACTTTGAGTTTTGTTCTAACAGTATTTTGGTGTGAATAATCCAGTATTTGGATTCAAACGGCAGAGAAACTTTTCATTTACTAAGGTGGTGGTGTACCATCAAGCTTAA
This sequence comes from Sturnira hondurensis, assembly GCF_014824575.4. Taxonomy (NCBI): domain Eukaryota; kingdom Metazoa; phylum Chordata; class Mammalia; order Chiroptera; family Phyllostomidae; genus Sturnira; species Sturnira hondurensis. The sequence goes on from NW_028089315.1 coordinate 1,377,685, forward strand.
TTAAACAGGAAAAACTTATGAGGTGATATTCATAGATTAAACAAATCAAACATTTTAATCAGCATGGTAAAAAATAAACTACTAGCCAGTAATTGTTTTTAACACAGAACTTACTTTACACAGGTGTAGCACATCAAATCTAAATCTTGGAATCTTCTCTATATTCTCAAAGTACTTCCAGTAGCAGTAGAGTTGGAAAAAATGTATGTAGAAAATAGAACTAGAAAAAACAGTAAAAACAGACTCTGTATGAATGTCAAATGCATCATGCCAGTTGTTTACTGAAAGGAATAAAAGACAGCTCAGGAAGTGATATGGCAATGTCAAGGTTCACGGTAGTATGTGTCATCGGCAGAACCTTGATAAATTAGTGAGATTACAGACTGGAAAAGAAAAAAGGAAATAAAGATACAGGGCAGATATGATGCAAGACAGAGTTGAGCTGAAGAGGCAATTTGAGAACCAATCGATAATCTTACAGTAATGGAATATTAGTTTAGAGGGGTTCTGGAAAATTGACCTGAAACGTGTCAAGTTTACATGGGCAAGCAGGAAGCCCTAATGGAATAGCTGCTGATATAAAGACTTTACTTGTCAGTATAGAGTTTGGGTTAGTACCCTTCACAGGCTTTCAAAGGAGATAGAATCTACTCCAGGCATATTCTGACTCGGAACCATCTGACGGTAATTCATTTTTAAAATGGGGTTCAGACATTAGGCCTCATACCTGCTTGTACAAAAGGCTAAGTTGATCCCAAATTCCTGGGTGTCCAGGAAGTGAGAGAGAATTATTTTTAAATGTTTGCATGTCTGTGTTTATTTACTTATTGTTAAATGGGGCAAATAGTTGAGGGTAAAGCTGGATCTGTTATTGGAATTATGTATGTCATTTTAAATGAGTTTGATACATTTCTTGGATATATTTCCAAGATTCCGTTTATTCCTAAAACTGGAGGACCTTCTGGGAAAATTAATTCTAACATGTCAGAGCCAGGGAAATGAGTTTGGTCCTGACTTCATGATGCTTAGTTTAATGTAATGGGTGTCATTTTCATTTATTTCTCAAGTAATGTTTGATGTATTCAATCTTGACACTGAGATGGGGAGTCAGGAAAAGATAAAGAAAGCTCTGTTTCAGCAAACACTGCCTGAGATACAGGGTCACAAAGAAGACTTCTTCGTATTTGTCTAATAGAATTTAGCATAAGGAAGAATTAGATGGTGTTTTTACTTAGGCATGCTTCCCCCTCAGATGCTGTAATACATTACCGTGTGTGCTTATTTGGGAGCAGTGGAGATGTATTTGGGTCCAGCGAAAGGGTGAAGAGGGAGTATGGAGGGAGGCAGCCTTGGAGCTCGTATCAACTATTTCTAGCCTTTGTAGTACCATCTCCTTGATTAGCTTCTTAGGGGCTCAAATTCTCCTGAAAAGTTTCATCTCTGTTTTTCAGAGTAACCCTGGGTGTGAATGCAGGCACAGATGCATTGAGAAAGCATGCTTGGAAACAACACTGCCCATTAAGATTAAACAAGTTCTAAGCATTGTATACAATACTGAGTTAGCTACTTCCCAGCAAATTTCTAGTTAATACCTTGCAGAAATTCTTTTGCTGAACTGACTTCTTTTAGCTCTAAGTAACAAAAATAGAGGCCCGAGTCAACAAAAATGTTATTCCAGTTCTACAACAAAAGCATCTGAATTTATTTAAGCTGAAACACAAATGTATTCCCAGTGGGGAATCTGCATGCTACATCTCAGCGGCAATGAAGTGGCAAAGATTTAGTTTTAAGCCCTTAAAGCAGTTTTAAAATCATTAGTAAATGGCAGTCTTTAGAAAGGTAACAGTCGTATCATTTTTTAAAATAATATTTCCTTCAACAAGACAATTTAATATTAAGCAAAATAAATCTGACCCTCAGTGATCTGTGTCTGATTAATGTTGTCATCTCCCCGTGTGGGTTCTAAAAGTGAAATGAAGGTGGGGAGCTTTATGGTCTTTTATTTATTTCTTGTAGCTCAGCATGACATTGAACAGTGCCTACAACTATAATACTTCTTTTTTAAGTGGGCCACAAGTGGGGAATTTTATGGCTTCTTTTGTGAAGTCAAACTATGTAATGCAAACACTGTTCTTACTTGAGTAAAGAAAAAACCACCACCCAAAATTGGTAGCATTCATTTAATGCTGCTACCTAAAAATGGAGATTTAACTATTGCTGGTGAATACTTTTGAAATTTGGCAATCCTCCAGATATTCAAATATCAGTCCATAAGTGGATTAGGAAATGTTATGATTTTGTTTACACAAAAAATCCTTGGGACCTACTCTTTTAGGAGTTTTTAGTCTTGTTATCAGTTACTATAATGACTATATATATGTACACATACATTTGTGTGTATATATAAATATTCACCTCTACATAATCCCAGACATACAATAAAATACCCACCTCCATCTGCATGGTCACTAAGGACATCTTTATTGCCAAATGTAATTTTTGTCTGAATTACTTTATTCCTGCATTAGAAGTGGATCTCTCTTTCTTGAAGCTCTACTATGTTTTCTCCGGTTTTATTTATTTATTTATTATTGCTCAGTTACTGTTGTCCAGCCATTTTTCCCATTTCTCACACCTACCCTATTTCCTCCACCTCCACTTCCACTTTTCCATGCCCATGAGTCCCCTATTTGTTTTCCATTGCTTGCCCCTTCCCCTTTTCCCCCCATTATCTGTCTCCCCCATCCCCTTTGGTTACTGTGAGTTCTTTATTTCTGAGTCTCTGGTTCTGTTATGCTCTTTTGCTTTTTTCATTGATTAGGTTCCACTTATAGGTGAGATGATATGGTGTTTGTCTTTCACTGCCTGGCTTATTTCCCTTAACATAATGCTCTCCAGTTCCATCCATGCTGTCACAATAAGTAGGAGTCCCTTCTTTCTTTCTGCTGCTTAGTATTCCATTGTGTAAATATGCCATATTTTTTGATTCACTCATTTATTGACGATCACTTAGGCTGTTTCCAGCACTTGGCTATTGTAAATAATGCTGCTATGAACACTGGGGTGCATAGGTTCTTTTGAATTGGTGATTCAGTGTTTTTAGGGTATAGTCCCAGCAGTGGAATTGCTGGATCAAAAGGCAGTTTCATCTTTAGATTTCTGAGGAAATTCCATACTGTTTTCTACAGTGGCTGCACCAGTCTGCATTCACACCAACAGTGTACTAGGGGTCCCTCTTCTCCACAACTTTGCCAGCACTTGTTGTTTGTCGATTTATTAATGATAGCCATTCTGACCAATTTTTGATTTTAGGAATATCTTACTCATTTTGCTTTCCCTTTATTTGATTACTTCTTAAATTGCTTGTTTTAAATACAGTATTATTCCTTTTTTATCTTTACTGAGGTATAATTAGTATACAAAAAGCTATATAGCACATACACAATTTGGTGAATTTGGGTTTGAATATATGTACACTTTTGTTAACATCACCACAATGTAATAAATATATCCAAAACCTCCAAAACAATTTTTGAAAGTAAGTTCTCTGTTGTTCTGATTCTACACACACCTTTTGGGAATTTCTCTCCTATTAAAACCACAGTTTTAATTGTACTTAGATGCTGGTGTTTCCCATCGATGTATTTTAGTCCCTTCTGCCCTTTCAAGCTACAGCCCCAAATAGGTATTTATCTGTAAAGCAAATCCACTTTTATTCCCGATAGCCATCTCAAAGTCTACATGTTTAAGACTCAGCAATTCTTTTTATCTGCCCAGGAAGGGATCCTTCTTGGTTAGCCGTGCCTGAAGCCAAGTGGTGAGGAGTCATCTCAGTCACCTCTTTCTCCCTCACTGTCCAGCTCCAGCCAATCAGCAGTCTTGGTATCTTACACGTTTCAAGTTCTTCTCAAATCCTTTCCTCTCTCCAAACAACCATAGTCAGGCTCTCATTATTTCTCATCTGAACTATTATTATACCCTCTTAATTGCTTATCCTGGCACCGTTCTTGACCCCTCATCATTGTCCTCAGTATAACTGCTGGAACGATGTCTCTAACAAGCACAGCCCAATTATTGAAAGTATCCCACAATGCAACAAATCAGACACACCTCCTACCACTACTTTACAACTTTAGTTCCGGTATTAGTAACCTGCTTGTAATTACTCTAGATAATATGTTCTCAGAACTTTCCTATGTCCCTTTCCTTGCCTCTGCTTATGCCTCCTGTCTTGGTTTCTTCTTTCTCCCTTCTTTGTTATCTAACTCATCCTTGAAAATTCTAGTCACATATAATCTCTTCCAGAAATCCATTTCTGAGATTTTCTATGTACAGTTTCCTACTCCTATCTCCCAATTATATAAGTGCTTTGTAAAGTACATTGAAGTCACCTATATATCCAAATTCCTTGAAATCAGAGACCATGCCATATTGATCTTAGAAACATCACCACCCAACTCAATATTGGCCCCTTAGAAGATATGAAATGAAGCTAGACCTAATGTATTAAAATAATCAAAGAATAAATTTTACACTGGTGATTCATAAACATTATAGAAAAATGTGTAATAAACTTTGATACCTAAACATATATATTTGGCTTATCTCACTCACACATCTACAAGTAAACATGTTTTCTTGGTAAATAGAGAAAAATGTTTTATATTTGGTATTTATATTCTTTTAGAATTTTAGCTTGTAGTATAGTACACATAGAGTTGTTTATAAAAGCAGTGTTAATGCAAAGAGCAGTTGAATTTTAGGTTGATATAGGGCACAATATTTACCATCCGGGAGTCCAGGAAATAATAATGAACGATGTTCACAGGTTTAAGATTACATGAGAAAAAAATGTAAGTAGCCTGTTTGGTTATATTTTAGTACTGTGTCTTAATTCATCTATTTAAAATTCTACTCCATTTAAATTATTTATGTTTATATAAGAAGAAATACCAGCTATTTCTGCTTCACAAATCCCTGATCCATTCATCTAGCTGTGCCTTTTACTGCTACATTATTTATTTATGAGATTCGACCTTATACAAATTGCACCGTTGTGTTATAGACTGATGAGAATTCACAGCTTATTCACTTTAGCTGGGTTCAGTTATTCTTCTCTACAAATGTTACAGCTCACTACAATTACTTAGACTGACTCTACTGCATAACTAAGGAGGAAGCCTGGCAGTCAACTTGAGGTTTTGTGGGAAGCATTTCTACTGTTTCTGAAAGCTTTTATGAAGACCACAGCTTGTCCTTTAACTTTATGAAATGTGTGTAATGTAGAAAAAGTTATTTAGACATAACTGCACAGTTTAATAAATTATTATAAGTAAATAGAATCGTAAGTACAACGCAGGGTGCACCAGGAATGCACCCTTCGTGATTCTTATTAGTCACAATTATTCAATACTTTCCGCCACCTATAATTAACCACTAAGATAGTTTGCAGGTTTACCAGATCAGCATCATAAATCATATAGTTTAGTTGTTTTTTAATGAACATAAACAAAATTGTAGAGTATATATGTTTTAGTATTTGCCTTCTTTCATCTGTCTTTCTCTTTGTGAGAGTCAACCATACATCTGCCTGAACATTTGTTCATTTTTTTTGCTCTATGTGACCAAATCACATTTAATTTTGATATTATATTATTGATGAGCATCTGAGTGGTTTCTATTCTGAAATATTGTAATCAACGATGTTGTGAATATTGTTATAATTTTAGCTGGTGCACATGTGTCTGAGTTTCTCTATGTTATGAGTAAGAGTATATTTAATTAACTGAAAATGCCAAATATTTTTATAGTGATGGTGTCAAGAATTCTGTGAGTTAGTAATAGTCCCCATCTGCATTCTTGATGTGTTAATCTTTCTAATTTGAACCAATCTAGTATGATTGTTATGCTATCACATTGTGGTCATGATAAACATTTCCCTAATAAGATTGAATATGTTTTTCAATGCTTAATAGCTATTTTGATTTTTTCCCCAAAGTGCCTATATAAGTTTCATATCCATTTATCTATTGGGTTAACATTAATTTTTCTTCTTTATCTGTGGGAGTTCTTTACATATTCAAGATATGACTCCCCTCTTGTTACTTGTATTTCAAACAATTCTCCAACCAAAGGGCTTGCATTTTACTTCCTTAAATGGGCCTTTTGATACATTAATTTTTTATTTTTAAGATTGCTAACTTTATTTATCATTTTTCAATTGTTACTTGCTATATTCAGATTATAAAGATATTTTCTTATGTTACTTTATTTTATTGTTTTGTTATTTACAAATATTACATTTATTATTAAAAATTATATAAATACTTATTTAGTAGGTAAACATTTTCAATACATTTTCTTCTAGAGTGTTATAATTTCAGACTGTAAAAGTCATTAATATATTTTGAGTTAATTTTTGTTTATGGTATAAGATTAGGGTCCAATTCCATTCTTTTTTATGTGGATATCCAGGTTTCCCAACACTATTTGTTGAAGACACAGTGCTTTCCCTATTGTGATTTTTGGATCCCTTGTCAAAGATTGGTTAAATGTATAGGCATTGGTTTATTTATGGAATTTCCATTTTGTACATTTTCTGTATGTGTTTGTTTTTATGCCCTATCATACTGTTTTAATTTCTGAAGCTTTGTAATATATTTTGAAATCAGGAAGTATGATTCTGCCTCCAGTTTTGTTCTTCTTACTCAAGATCCCATTGGCTACTCAGTATCTTCTGTGGTTCCATATACATTTTAGGATGAACAAATTTGTAAAAAATGTCATTGGATTTTGATAGAGATTTCATTGAGTCTATAATCAATTTGGGCAGTATGGACATTTTAACAATATTAAGTCTTCTAATTCATGAATATTGGCTTATTTTCATTTATTGATGTCTTCTTTAATTTATTCTCCATCAATATTCATTTGTTTAATCAATGTTTATCTTTTTGATCAATGTTTTATTTATAATGAGAGATGAAAAAGTCATCATATGATGATCAAATGGTAAATTCTTTTGGAAGATATATTAATTATAAATTTATAAACATGCAGTATCAGAGTACCTAAATATATAAGTAAACATTGACTTTTCTGAAATGTGATTTAGACAACATAGAAAAAAATAGAAGACTTCAATGTCCCACTTTTAATTAGAGATAGAACATCTACACAGAAAATTAATAGGGAAACAGTAGAATTCCTTCTTTTTCTGCTGCATAGTATTCTGCTGTGTTATGTAAATATACCACAGTTTTTTTCTTTCATTTCATTTTTTTTATTTAATTCTTGTTCAAGTACAGTTTTCTGTCATATTCCCAGCCTTCCCCCCCCACAGTGCTCCCCACCTCCCTCCCATTTCTGCCCCCCCACCTTAGTTATTGTCCATGTGTCCTTTATACTTATTCATGTGAGTCCATCCCCTTTTCCCCTATGATTCTCTCCCCTCTCCCCTCTGGACCCTGTCAGCCTGTTCCGGATTTGAGTGTCATTGGTTATATTTTGCTTGCCTGTTTGTTTTGTTGTTTAGATTCCTGTTAATGGTGATATCATATGGTATTTGTCTTTCACTGTCTGGCTTATTTCGCTCAGCATAATGCTTTCCAGTTCCATCCATGATGTTGCAAAGGGTAGTAGTTCCTTATTCCTTTCTGCAGCATAGAATTCCATTGTGTAAATGTACCGTAGATTTTTGATTCAGTCATTTACAGATGGGCATCTAGGTTGTTTCCAACTCTTGGCTATCGTAAATTGTGCTGCTATGAACATCGGGGTGCATAGGTTCTTTTGGATTGGTGTTTTAGGGTTCTTAGGATATAATTCCAGCAGTAGAATTACTGGGTCAAAAGGCAGGTCCATTTTTAGTTTTCTTAGAAAATTCCATACTGTTTTCCATAGTGGTTGGCAGTCTGCAATCCCACCAACAGTGAACTAGGGTCCCCTTTTTCCCACAACCTCTCCAGCACTTGTTGTTTGTTTCTTTGTTTATCATAGCCATTCTGACTGGTGTAAAGTAGTATCTCATTGTGGTTTTAATTTGCATCTCTCTGATAGCTAGTGATATTGAGCATCTTTTCATGTGTCTCTGGATCCTCTGTATGTCCTCCTTGGAGAAGTGTCTGTTCAAGTTCTTTGCTCATTTTTTAATTGGGTTGCTCATCTTCTTTGAGTGGAGTCAAGTGAGTTCTTTGTATATTTTGGAGATTAATCCTTTGTCTGAAGTATCATTGGCAAATATGTTTTCCCAAACAGTTGCTTCTCTTTTTATCTTGATACTGTTTTCCTTAGCCATGCAGAAGCTTTTAATTTTTATGAGATCCCATTTGTTTATTCTTTCCTTTATGTCCCTTGCTCTGGGGGACGTATCAGTAAAAATATTGCTGAGTGGAATTTCTGAGATTTTCCTGCCAATGCTCTCCTCTAGGTCTTTAATGGTTTCCCGACTTATATTTACATCTTTTATCCACCTTGAATTTATTTTGGTGTATGGTGTAAGTTGGTACTCAAGTTTCAGTTTTTGCACGTAGCTGTCCAGTTCTCCCAACACCATTTGTTGAAGAGGCTATCTTTACTCCATTTTATGTTACTGCCCACTTTGTCTAATATTAATTGACTGTAGAGATTTGGGCTTATTTCTGGGCTCTCTGTTCTATTCCATTGGTCTCTGTGCCTGTTTTTATGCCAGTACCAGGCTTTTTTTCATTACAGTGGCCCTGTAATACAGTTTAATATCAGGTATTGTGATCCCTCCTACTTTGTTCTTCTTTCTCAAAATTGCAGCTGCTATTCTGGGTCTTTTATGCTTCCATATAAATTTTTGAAGTGTTTGTTCTATGTCTGTGAAATATGCCATTGTGTACCACAGTTTTTTAACCCACTGATCTACTGGTGGGCACTGAGGCTGTTTCCAACACTTGGTCATTGTATTTTAAAGTAAACTGTTGCAAAAAAAACCCACAAAAATATGCCTTCAGATCTTCAGCTGCTGTCTGTGGAAGCCCAGCCAGCCCTCTAGTGATTCTGCCTCCTTACCAGTAACATTGTGGTGAAGTAGTTTCTTCTGTCTGTCTGTGGTTATCAGGCTTCTCTCCAGCTACTGTTCAGTTGGTTATTCAGGATGATTTCTCTACAATTTAGTTGTAATTCCAGACTGGTCCTGGGAGGAGGTTAGTGTAGCTTCCACTTACTCTTCTGCCATCTTGGGTCTCACATATCACATAGATATTTTCATAAAACTTCAAAGTACAAGTTAGCATAAATATCTTTAAAGGGGTTTATTTTCAAAATGCTGCACATATGGACAATTGTTTCCAGGAAGATACCTGAGTCAGGTGCTCTACCCCCTTACCCAAGTTTGTTTCTCTGTTCTTGTCTTGCTTGCAAGAAAAGAATTCAAGTGAGAGACAAACACATACAGTGAAGATGAGATAGCAAGTTCATTGATGAAATACACATGAGAACAGAACTGAAGGCAGGCACCCATGTATAGAGGATATAAAGTTGGTAGTAAGTTTAGTAGTACACTTCCTGTAAGTTCGTTTTGTACATTTGAGCCAAAGCTACAAGTAGGCACTGAACTAATCTGAGTATGCCAACTATTGTGGTTCAGAGGTTATATACTTTAGTCAGCTTCTAGGTTCCCCCCCTTCTGTCCTTTCTAAACCTTGGGAATAAAGTACAGCTACAAAGATTTTCTTTCTCAGCTAGTAAAGCCTTTTTTGTCATAGTGAAATTACTACAGACACTCCCTTTCCCAGCATATAGCCTGAAGGACTCCCTTACTTAGGGGCTATCTGTGCTTGTGATGTTCGGAACACCTGGCAATGGGGCCAGGCTCAGGACTGCTGGGTTAGTTGGTGAGATGTGAATTATTTTGTTTCCATCCTCCTGTTTTAACTTCTTTGTTAGATTGTAATGGCAGCGTCCCTACTTTATTTTCCCTCTGGCCACTCATTTCTAGCTGCCTATGGTAACACAATGAACAAACTGACTAAATTATCTGAGGGAACAGTTTAGATGTTGGTACTATAAAGCAAGCTGGAGGGGCCTCTTTGTAACTCGCTTCTTTTTTTCCAGCTTTGCTAGATATAAATAACAAATAAGGTTGTACCATATTTAAAGTATATAACATGATCATTTGATACGCATTGTGAAAGGATTTTGCCAACTGATGTGTAACAAACTTTGGAAACTTGATATGAGGTGAATTAAGGGGAAAAAACTCTGACTATTGCTGAACAAATAAGTAGTTTAAAATGGTATGAGATGTCAATGTTATTGACCTATTAAGTACATTTCAAAAATAATTTCAATTTTATAAGAAATTTAAAATAGCTAACCAGTCCACCCCAGAATATTTTTTAAAATGTCCTATTGTGTAACCTCACAAGCTTTAGATTTATGTCAAAAATTGAGTCTTTCTCTCAGAAAGCTCAGAGTTTGCTCTGATTGTTTACCAAGTGACAATTTCTTATAGCTAAAAGTATGCATTGAAGTTATCATCTGTTTATCTTTTTTGATGTCCCTTATCATTGAGTTATATAGTTAAATTTCCATGGGGTACAAAAGGAACATAATAAACAGAAAGTAATAATGAAATTAAGAGAAGCAACCATGGGGTTGATAATAACACATTTGGAAAATATATCAAAATCAAATATTTTATCACTTTATTACAGGTAAAAATTAAACCTAGAATAGTAAAAGAAAAATTACCACAAAATTGGTTACCCATGAATTGTTCCACTTTCATTTAATTAAACTTTTCATCAAACTCATGGTTCTGAAAAATTTCTGCTTTGCAGGACTTTTTTCTTAAGCAGTGGAAAATTTAATGCTAATAGGAGAAATGGAGAAAGTATATGGTGAAGACTTAGGTGGGTAGAGATGGAGAAAAAAAAGGAAAGTAGAAGTTACAGAGAAGTAAGAAAACCTAAAGATCAGATTCTCCTTCATCCTTTTTTTTGGGTAAATATTTTATTTACCTAGTTTTACAGAAAGGTCAAGGAAGGAAAAAACAGATGGAGAGAAACATCAATGTGTGGTTGCCTCTTGCACGCTCCCTACTGGGGACCTAGCCTGCAACACAGGCATGTGCTCTGACTGGAAATCAAATGTGTGACCCTTTGCTTTATAAGTCAGCAGTCAATCCACTGAACAAGACCAGCCAGAGTTCCTTTGTCCATTTAAGTAAGGAATTTTTTTATAAATTGCAAAAAATGTGAAGTATATCTACCCTCCCCTCTGAAGTTTTGGATTATTTGACCATACCCATCTTTAATTAAGAGAACATGCATTTTGGTAGAAATATTCATACCTAGAAAACTTTACATTGAAGTATGGTATCCCTTAGCATAATAGGTAGTCTTGGTCCTGAAACAAAAATAAAAAGAAATATTAATTCATTGAAATAATATTACTCACAGGAAGAACTTAATGATTTCACAGCCCAGTGAAGTTTCATCAGTTATGTAAATTTAGTTGACTTCTCTAAGCAACTTTGCTTTTATTATTTTTTTCTCTTTGATTGCCAGTCAATTATAAATCACAAACCCCAGGAGTCCCAGAATACTTCACAATTTCATAAAATCTTCTACAGACTTAATGTGGAGCACTTGAAACTTTCAATATTTAATGAGATGGTATACATAAAAACATTTAGATAAAATATTTTACTAGCATCACATCTTTCACAATTTTATTTTCTTCCTGTATTTGCCCTACTTTCAAATTTGAAATAATAGTAGGTGAGAATGCTTGGGACGTTGTTAATATTTATTGAAAATGAACCAATGACAATGAATGGGTCCTGAATGAATTTTGAGAGATTATCCAGATTCCACACAGATCTGTGACATTTAGCTATGGTTATGAATATAAGGAAGGCACATAAAAATTTTTAATAATATTGGCATTATTTACCAACATATATTGATTGTCAGTTAGATGACAAATACTATTCCAAGGGCTTTATTTGTATTAGCTTATTCAGTACTCACAAAATCTGCTATGGTAGTTACAAATATTATTTTTGTACCTATAGACTTTAAGAGGTGAATTATTTACCAGAACAATGTAACTGCTAAGTGGCAGTTATCAGCATGAAGCTGTGAAATTCTAAAGAATTTGTATTTACAATTGGAGGCAACCTAAAATTCTGGAGAAAAGCACTGACCATGCCACCGGACAGTGTAAGGTTCAGATCCTAACTATGTCCACTAGCAACTCTATGACTCTGGGCAAATTATCTAATCTGCCTGAAACCCCATTTTCTCATGTCCGCAAAAGGGAGAGTGTCGGTCGGGTTTGTGAAGTCCTCCAAGGCTTAGAGGAGGTAATTCGCAATGCCTCAAGCACAGTAAGGACTCTCAGACTTAGTCTAATTACAGCAGCTCTGGGGGCAGCAGTAACATTGTGTACACTTGAATTTTGAGACGTACACTGAGGTTTATTTTAGTCTTGATTTAGCAGTCTATGATATGAAACACAGCTTTGCATTATCCATATATTTCTAAACTGTGTCCTTTATGCCCTCATAAAAACAGCTGACAGCCCTGGCTGGTGTAGCTCAGTGGATTGAGCGTGGGCCTGTGAACCACATGATCATGGTTCGATTCCCAGTCAGGGCACATGCCTGGGTTGCAGGCCAGTTCCCAGCAGGGGACTCATGAGAGGCAACCACACATTGATATTTCTCTCCCTCTCTCCTTCTCTTCCCCTCTAAAGATAAATAAATAAAATCTTTTAAAAAATGGCTGACAATGTTGTCCCAATTACCTATTACTTATAGAGACTTGCCACTTGCCATTAAGTCTTATTCAGTTTGCTGTTCAACTTGGGATGATTGTTCCATCGGCTCCAAATCTAAATTATTATGCCATATCTGCAAACATGTTTTCTATCTTAGCCACAAAAATGTGACGAGAAGTTGTCTCAAGAATTTTACTGAAATCGAGATATATTGTTTATTGTCATTTTTCCCTAAGGTAAAAAACATAGTCCTGGCTGGTGTAGCTCAGTGGATTGAGCTCGGACCTGTGAACCAGAGGATCATGGTTTGATTCCCAGTCAGGGCACATGCTTGGGTTGCAGGCCAGTTCCCAGCAGGGGATGCACGAGAGGCAACCACACATTGATGTTTCTCTCCCTCTCTCCTTCCCTTCCCCTCTAAAGGTAAATAAATAAAATCTTAAAAAAAACAGAAAATTATTTGTCATCATGTGTACTTAGTACATTTAAAGTGAAAATCTCCATGGGTATCCAAATTTTCTGACCTTATCAGAGCTATAGTTTAGAAGGGATGGATGTGAGTTAAATGTCATTTCCTTTCTTGGAGCCACGTATTATATTAAATGCCTCTATTTATATGTTCTCATACGTCACTGTACTTTTTTCCACAGTACTTCTTAAACTTCAAAATTTCTTATTTCTGTGACTTTTTAAAACATTTATTTTCCCCATTAGAATGTACTTTCCCGGAGGGCTGGTTTGAAGCCCAGATACATGTCATAATTGTGCAATGCCTCTTTATTATTCTTGTAATATTTAAAAGACAGTTATTGTTTAATATCTAGTTTTTCCTATAGTTCAAGTGAAATTAGATCAAAGAGTCTTTTTACTTTTGCCCCAGTTTACATCCCCAGCCCCTAAGATGGTGTCTAGCACAAATTTGTTAATAAATATATGTGAATAAATAAAAGAAAGAAATCATGAATGATTATCAAATCAAATTTGAACAGTTATGTTGGATTTTTGGCATTGATATTTATAATATAGGAGTGGGAAAAAGAAAACTGCTCAAAATTTAGTTACTATTTACTGAGATGGAAACTCAGCTCTAAACCAAAGCATGGCTGTGAACCAGGCTCATTCTCTACTTTTCTAGAATTTGCATTAGCTAACAGATGCAAAATTGCAAATACATATATATAAGGCAATGTGAAGAGTGTGAGGCTGGCAGGTAAAAAGTACAATAGGATCATAGAAATGCGGAAGCTACCCTGGCTGGTGTAGCTCAGTGGATTGAGCCTGAGCCTGTGAACCAGATGATCATGGTTTGATTCTCAGTCAGGGCACATGCCTGGGTTGCTGGCCAGTTTCCGGCAGGGGATGCACAAGAAGCAACCATACATTGATATTTCTCTTCCTCTCTCCTTTCCTTCCCCTCTAAAAATAAATAAAATATTTTAAAAAAGAAAAGAAATGCGGAAGCTAATTTAACTCTCAGCTTTGAGTGATTATTCAAATACATTTTATATATATTTGTTAATTTGGTATTCTGTGATAAAAAAACGCCATTGCTTTTGTGTCTACACAAATACGTTTTAGAAAAATGCTCCAGTGAGACATGTTCTTTGCTTTTAACATGCTTTCCTGAAAGACAACACGTATTTCTTGTGTCTTCATTCCTCGAGTGTTTATTCTTGCTTTCCATGCAAACAAACTTAGGCCTTCTAATTTCAAACCATATTTAATATTACATGTGTACCTCTACTTCAAGGCTTCTTTAAATAGATTTCTTGCCTGTTTCAATTTGTATGAAATTCCAAAAGGCTTAGTTAAAGGTTACCTGCAACAACAGAATATTGCTTAAGTCTTATAGCAAGTAATTACATCCAAATATTTATATATTGGATGTATTTAATATATATAAGTATATATATTAAAACACAGTTTTTATGAAGTCTACCATTATAAGGGGGCAAATGTGTAAACTGCATGTAAATTATAGACAATTTTATTTAGCATTCAGAATTCAGACTTGATATGTGAATATCAGTCTAATAGTCATGTTTTCCATCATCTCTCTGAGCCTTGTAGTATATCTTGACAGTCCACACCTTTGTAAAATGTCTACTTACATGAAATCAATTAGGACAAAGAAGGTATTATTTTGGTTCCTTTAAGATGCAATGGTACTCTTTTGAGGCAAATAAAATGTGATATGCCTTTATACCTGAGAGTGAAGTTCATTATCTTAGTTGAGGAACCTATGTTTATATCAGTTTTTAATGAAGTTACTTTTAGGTAATCTGAGCAGAGTGGCATAAAGAGTAAGATTTAGGGCCTGTATAGTATGGTATTGTACATCCTTTAGTATGTTATCATGTAGATTAGTATATGTCACTATAATAAAGCAAGAGAAAAAGTGAGGGGGAGAAAAGTTGATGTAGTAGGAAAAGCACCAGTTTTCTACTAAAAAAGTCTGGGCTGAAGTTTTAGTTCTGCTCTTTACTAGTTATACAATTTGTTCTATTTATTAAGTTCTTATAACATCAGTTTTCTCAACAGTAAAATGAGGGTGGTCATAATAAATGTCTTATAGTTTTTGATGTGATAATTATAAGGGATAATGTGCACAAAAGCAGCTTTTGAATTAGAAGATACTAAACAAGTATCAGTTACTAGGCATATGGACACATGTCTACTTGTTTTTTTCTAATTAGCATGTAGCCCTTCATTTGCACCTGCACTCAGTAATATCCAATGTTATCCACAGGATACATTTAGTAACTGAAGATAGCAAAGACTTGACATAATTTTGGGTAGTTTATTTAAAAGTAATTTAAGTAATTTAAGTAATTTAAGTTATTTAAGTAATTACTTAAAAGTAATTGTAATATCTTTAAGAGCTACTAAGTAGCAAATACTAGGGAAACATATATCTTTTGTATATCTCTCTCCAAGTGTGGATTCTGAAAAGTATTATATGATTGGTACATGCTGGGGAAATGAATGATTAAAGTAATGTTCTGATATTAAGAATAAAGGGCAATGTAACAACTTTAACCCCCATCAATGAGGTGAAGGGTTGCCTTTTTAGAATGTGCAGATTAATTGCAAACAGTGATTGTTGGCACCTGTTTTCATAAAGCATTTTAAGACCTAAGTTGTTCTCCCATTTCACTGGCATGATATCTCAGAATATATGAGTGATAACATACAAGTAAATAAATTGTAACATAAATAATAAGTAAAAGAACTGGGAATAAAAATGTTATTGTATTTTCAGGCCAAAAGTTTGGTATTCTTTTAACTCCACTACCTTAACATAAAAACCTATGCAAGAATATTATAATCAGAATATAGTTTTTTGACCAACACCAAGACAACGTTTACAAGAATGCCTTCTGCTTGTAGACTAAATAATATCTTGCTCTGCCTACCTTTGAAGAGTTTGATTCTCTGCCACTTTTAAAGGAGAAAATGGTAACACTTTGTCAATATGCATTTCTACAATTTTTAATCTGAATTGCATCGATACCTTTTATACTTTAGCTGGATAGCTAGGATTTTTTTATCTTTCATTTATCACTTCTTGATTGAATATTTATGAAGTGTCTGCTCTGTGTGGAGCACCGGACTGAGTGTTGTAACACCCAGAAGTGTCTCTGCTCTCGTGAACCTCACTGACCAAAACGTGTAAGACATTAAATGAATAAACACATCGTTAGATGCAAAAGTCAAAATCGTCCCAGCACTGTGTAGGAAGATAGCGAGTTCCAAGAGTGAATAGTAAGGGTATTTCTATATATTGAGAGGCCGAAGAGAGTCCCCTGAGAGGGCGAGCCATGTAAGCTGAGGACTAAAGAACAGTCAATTTCTGTGAAGACTACTTCTTCTAAGTAGAAGAAAATGCAAAGCCTAAAACAACAACAAAAAATAGTTTAGTGTGACAATAAATAACTCATTGAGGAATGGGTGAGCAATGGCCTAACATGTGTTGTCCCCTAGATGGGGATGAGAAGGGATGGTAGCAAGACAACAGACATAGTAGGAAGGGGCTCTTCTTTCTCTCTTTTTTTATGATGGTAATTTCTTTAGCAGTTTTGAATGCTGATGGAAATAGATTTGGTAAAAATGGTTGTGGAAGATGTTCTTGGAACATAGCCTCTGGGACTGTAAGATGGAATTGAATCCATTGCTAAAGCTTCTCCTCAATTTCAGAAGCAGGGAGAATGCAAGAGACAGGAACAGATGTTGAATTACGTATAGATTTATTTTTAAAAGATTACCTCTGAGTCTCAAAACAATAGTGAATTTCATAGGCCTGGGTACATTGCATATTATTTTCCCCAGGACTTCATTCTATGACTTCCTTTGACTTTACTATCTTTCCCCTGACATCACTTTAGACTAGCTCACAGCAGAGCAAGGAATAACATGAAGGGAACCAGTGAAATTTCCTGTAACCTAGGTTTTTATTTTTCTAGTAGAATACATTTAAATTCTGAATTGCTACATAATAATAATCTCAAAGTATGGATTTCTGTAACATAGCTCTTAATTTTTATAATTAAAATAAGTAAACTAGTTTAGAATGAATTCTAAATTGTTTTCATGTCATATTACTGATTATCTCTGGGCTGCAATTTATCATATACTTAAAATAATTCCCAGTGCTCATCAATTGTAACAACCCCTCTCTTTTAACAATAATCACAAATAGATGAATATTAATGGCCTAAATTCCAATCTAAGTTATTTAATTGGGAAACTGCAGGAACCTGAACAAGTTTCTCAGCTTTTCTGCAATATTCTTATCTGTGATGTGGACAATAATAACTGTCTTGCTATGTTTGTAAGAACTAAAGGATAGAAAAGATATAAAATTTACCATATCTAGGCCTTGCCTCTTCTATGAAAAATACATTCAAAAGAAATGTTGAGCTGCATCTCATTGTGTAAGGGCAGAAACAGACCCTTATTGATTTAGGTCAAAACAGCCAAACCCTGTATTTGTGTGACAGTGAAACCATACTGTAGCTCTATAGCTATTTTTTGAAAACAATGAATGATTGATATTGTAATGATTCTAGGTATGCATATGGGTATGTATGTGTGTGACCCATTATATTCTTTTTTTAAAAGTTTGTAATCTAATGCAAAGGCAGTGCAGTTGTAGGCTTATACTGGAGACCGAGATGTACCACCCAGATCCCCCTTCAAGGAAGGATGTACTGCTCAATTCTGGGAGTGAGGCAGGCAGACATCCTCCAGCTGTTTGCTGTTGCAGGGATAGCCTCAGCTGCAGAGAACTGCCTTACCCACGGTCACACCCCTGTCAGTGTAACCAATGTCCATGGGTGAAGCCCCGGCCATTTTGGCTCAAATCAGAATAACTTGAACATGGAATTCTAATTCCAGACACCTTCCAGAGTTGGCTAAGTTTGGTTTGGGCCCTGAATAGTAGTTAAACTCTTTAATCTAATTCTGCTTTCTTCTGTTGCTTCTCAAATGCATTTGTCTCAAAGGTACACACCAATAAACCACTTGCAACTAATTTCTACCTTATTGTCTGTTTTATAGGGAATGCAACTCACAAAGACCCGTATATACTGCAGTGCTTTTTAAATTAATTTTAGAGAGAGACAGAGGAGAGAGAGAGAGAGAACAAGCAGACATCGATTTTTGTTCCACTTATTTAGCATTCCTTGATTATTTATTGTTTGTGTGGAGGCTGGAGATCAAACCCACAGCCTTAGTGTATTGAGACAACACTCTGACTGAGTAGAACTGGTTTTCCTCCAGTCATCAAGAAAAAAAGATAAGAGGATTTTTTTCAAATCTAGGTTCAGTCTACAAAATAAATCAATAAAAAGAGCCAATATTTATTCGGCTTGTTTTCTCACCATTTAGTTTATAATATCGCAGAAGGATTAGGTCATTGGGATTCTGAAACCCAGGACTGGAGTATTCTCTATAGGTATCATAATTCAAGATATGGATGTATAGCAAATGCAGTCTCTTTTTCACTGTCTTTTTCCTTGTATTGGAACCGTTTTTTATGACGAGCTTTTCCGAACCCACAGACTTTTCTAATGGCGTTGTAACTCCTCAGCATCACACTCATCCCAGTCAAAGCAAATAGATTTCTGTCAAAAGTGATCATCTTTATAGAAGTTGCAAGAGTACTGCTTCCTCTAGGCAAACCAAATCAAACGGTTCAAACTTGTCTTGGTGGATGGTAGCTTCAGTCTCCATTTAGATTCTTTAAACTTTAAGTTTGAAATAAATCAATAACTTTCTTCTTCATTATCGGCAAAGATACTCGGCAGACAGGTTGTGGAGTTTTAGTTTCTTAGAGTTATACACTTAATTTTAACTTCTGGTTATTTTTTTTTTCAATTTTTATGCCAAACTCCAGTTCTTTTATTACTTAATTATATTGATGAGACTGTTTTAACCATCAACAGAATTCCACAGAATAAATCCCATTGTTCTCCAGGATAATTTCTGCATGACCAGTGATATTGAAAATGTTTTTAATGAGAATGTGCTAATAATAGAATGTATGTCCAAAAGTTATTTCCACCTTTAGAAGTCTCTAATTGAGTTTATTGTATTTTTCTACTTTAACAACCACAAAAGAAAAAAAACCCTTAAGCATTGATAAAATGTTTTTTTGTAAAATCTGTAGCTTAAACACCTCTACATATATTTCCAATATTAAGTTGAGCAGCAGTAGCATTAAACACTGACATGAAAGGAAACAGACAGCACTTTGCACAATGCCTGGTGTATGGCAATCATTCCAAAACAGACCCCATTTGTAAAGTCCGTGCACATGAGGATGTGCTCTGACAGCATCACGGAAAGAAGGCAGCTGGGAAGGGAGAACTCAGCAGAGTCTGAATCCAACATTTGATTCAAAGGGCAGTTCTGCATTTCGTGCACATTCTTTCTCCTGCACAGAAACGCAGTGCTAGGGAGTACATAAGGAGAGATGAGTTATTCTGTCTAATTAATTCTATTCTCCTAATTTAAATAAATCTGTTAGACAAGACAGTTGGCAATGTGATCTTTAGAAAATCCAGTGCATTGTTGGCAGATGAATCAATGTAAAACATACATTTCTCAACCAGTTTAGGCAACATCCCAGATTAGGGCAATGGAACGTAATTGAAAAACTGCTGAATTTTAAACATAGCTCAAGTAATGACAGACGACACATAAACCCAAGGGATCAATATCTGTATCCTGTTCTACTCAAGTGGCATTAGCAGGGTAGGTCAATACAGTAAGATTATAACAATGTATGCAAAACGGAGGAAACCCTTTTAATTTTATGTTTGCATTTGGGAAAAATGTATATTAGTATCCAATAAAAGCCATTATTCATAGTGTCCATGAATTAGAAGATATTTTCTTTCATTAAGTGAATTTCATATTGGTAAAAGGTATTCTTTTTTGCATTAGGTGTGCATCAGATAATGTAATGCTTGATAACCTCCAGAAAACACAATTATGGAGAACTTCATAGAGCATCCAACCTGGGTGTCAAAATGTTTCCCAATTCCAGTTAAAATTTCTTCTAGAACCAATAGAAGCAAATCATTTGTGAGACAACATAACCTCGGAAAGCTCTGTGACAGTTAGAAGAACAGTACTTTGTGTGCAGTCTTGGCTCTTTAGGGAAATCCATGGGTGTCTTTATATTTAACTCAAAAGAATACCAGATAAAACTAAAATTAAGATTTAAGATTAGTAGCAAATATCATGGAAACATCTGATAAGCAAACTATGACATCTTCAATAAGCATAGAAGAAACTAAAATACTTTAGAAATAAGAAGAGAACAGTTCAGTGTGTTAGAACTCGGCAGACAAGGAAGGCACAGAGGAATGCCTGAGCCATGCAGATGAACGCATAAAATGCATTTCATGGTGATGGTTTTTTTTTTTTACTTAATTACTTTAAAAGTGATGACTATTGACTGCACTCCAGAGATACCCTAAAAGGGTTACCCGACTAAATAATCTGATATTTTAGGCAGTGATGTCATTGTAATGAGTAATTGAAGGAACAACACTTGTTATTGGAGAAATGATGCTTTAATTAAAATTCTTATTTATGGCATATTAGGAAGTTACAGAGACCTTTCTTATGACTAAAGCATTCATTTAACAAGGGCATATCACTCCCAAAATGGAAGACTTTTCAGAGGCAAACAAAAACATGTATAAAGTACAGGTAAACATATGTACATAAATAGATATATAATACATCTATGATAATACAATTTCATGGAGGTGCAATTAGGAAAAATATGTAAAAAGCCTCTTTAGGGGAGTTATAATGAAAGGGGCTTGAGTAACAATGGAATAGAATATCACAAAATAAAAGTACTAGATTCAAATCCATAAAACATAGATGATGTATATACAACACTTGTTTTCAAACTGAACTGTAAATACAATTTTAAAGCATTATAGAGACAAAATGAAATAAAGAAAAACAATAGAATAACATCATAACAAAATCCAGAAATAAACCATTGCTGATGTGATTGTTCATTTAATTTTCATCTAAAAAGGAAGATGTGTTACTTTAAATAATAAATGATAAATTTTAATTTTTGATTTAGTTTTTTCATTCAAATAATAAGTTTTTGATTTCTTCATGTGATTCTGTGGTTGGGTAGGAGTGATGTGTAAATGCATAAAGAAAATAGCTTCATGTGAAATTTTTGCAGAAAACATAGTGCAAAGAACAAACATGGTACAGAGATGAGCAGACCAGCCTGCCCTTAAGTAGGTCTTAATTTCATGAGGCTATGTAAAAAAGTAAAAAGGACTTTGCTAAAGTAATGTGCAATGAGCGTCAGAAGCCTAGGGATGAAGCTTTCCATGCACTCAGATACCAAGAGACATGACACGCGAGCTGAGGAACAATCAGGTTGTGCAGTTGAGGGAGGATTTCCTGATAGAATAAAACCAACATGAGATAGCAATGGTTAGTTTCACAAAATACACTTGAATTTGGATCCAGTGCATGTTTGTCTATAGAAAAAAGATGAGGCTAAAGATGTTTGAGAAGTAAAAGTAAGTGAGAGAATGGATTATAGTTCTAGTAAATGACCTTACACCATCACACAAAATGGTTTGATACACACTACACCCACAGTACAGAATTCTTAAATCCAAAGCAATACTGGAAAAAATATGACAATCATGAAATGAGTCCTCCCAGATTTCTCTCTCCTCTTTCAATATAGAATAGGGAATATTTGAGAAAGAAAAAAGTCAACCTCACTATGTGAAAACAATAGTGATCATAAAACATTTTTCATTTGTTGTGTCAATATGAAACTAACAACTCTTTTCCTAAAATATCAAAGTCCTATGCTCTGATTATTGTCCATTATGGTGTGCTTGTGTATGTACAAAATTTAGTACAGGGCTACATGGCTTCTTCCTCAGGCTATTTAATTACTTGGAGTTAATTTATACCCTATTATTAAGAGAACTCTAGGCTATGTTGTAACCACTTAAACTGGCTTGCTTAATTTGATAGTCTCAGTTCACTTTGAATTAAATATCACTCAACTCTAGGAAGATACTTTATTTCAGTTTTCTTACCATCTGTTTTTTATGGATTCTCTTTATTTTCATCCCTGTCTGAACATCCCACTTCTCATACATTGTACATTTTCTTATCAGTGCTTCCCATTATATAATAAGTGGATGAACTGTAACTTTTAGGCCTAATATTTAATTGCACAACACACATATATAATTAAAGAAAGTGGCTTGTGCCTAGTGCAAGAGGAGTCAGAAGCTAGATGGAAAGAAGATACTTCCCAGAAAGAAGATGAGACAAGTAAGTTTTGAAGGAATTAGAAACCAAAGACTATGAGGAGGGAAGCAAACATGGTGCATTTCAAGGACAGTGGGGGTGGTAGACTATCTATTGTTTCCAATTTTTGGCTGTCCCACACTGTGAGAAGCTGCTACCTACCACTTAAAGATATCAGCCTTGATCATATAAGATTTGTCTTGACCAATGAAGTAGGTGTGTAGGTGATATGTTCCACTGCCAAGCAGAAGCATTAAGAGCTATGACTCACATGAACAGCCTCTTTCTATAGATGCTGCTTCTTCAGCCTCCACCCTGGAGTAAAGCTGATGAAAAGTAGAGCTTCGTGGAATTCACAACGGATGCTGTGTGGGCAAGAAGTAAACATCAGTGATGATGAACCACTGAGATTTTGGAGTTGTCTGAAAGCTGACTGATACAATAAATAAACTATTTCAACTAAAACACAGACTTTGTGTCAGAGAGTTTGTTGTGGCAAATTAGTGCATAAAAATAGGTTAGAGCAAGGTCACATGGAGTCTTGAATGTTAGGATAAAATGTGATTTATTGTGTAACTAGGAATAATTGCTTTGGCTATTGGTAGGTTCAAAAAACATTCATTAAGGCACCTACTACTTAATAAAAGTAAGTCTTTAATTGAACATTTATTTACTAAATATTCATCGTATACTTTTGAAGAATAGGCATCGAAGTCAGCTACAAGTAGTACATGATTCTTGTCCTCAAATCTTGGAAGTATAGTGTAGGAGACATAAAGGTAAGCAGGTAATTGCATCATGTTATAGATCTAAGTAAACAAGAGAATGAAGTAGTCTCAGTGGATGGACAGCTGTCTTGACTTGGGGGAGTCAGAAAAGGCATCCCACAGAAATACCTAAGCCCTTAAATACAGTTTACTTGAGGTTCGTTCTACCCTATAATGGAAAGAATTTTAAAACACTAAAAAAAAAAAACCACACACAGCTTTGGAGAAAATATGGGCAGCTGTCAAACATTTTTTGTGGGAAGAAACTATTTACTGATTTCATGGATTAGTAGAATTTATCCTTTTCTTATTTAGAAGAATGGCTTGCTGTAGTTATGACAAGTAAGGAAATGTTTAGTGTGAAATACCTCTTATTCGTCTCTCACTATAATGATTTTAAGAGCCTCCCAATCTGTAACTAGGTCAAGATCACTCACATTTTTTCCTGGTGAAATTATTTCATTTTTTCAGATTGTATTTATTTATTTTTCTTTTTAAAAATATTTTATTTATTTGTTTGTTTGTTTGTTTGTTTGTTTTTAGAGAGGGGAAGGGAGGGAGAAAGAGAGGAAGAGAAACATTAATGTGTGGTTGCCTCTCCCACACCACCAGGGATGCAGATTAGGTACCCAGCCAGCAATCCAGGCCTGTGCCTTGACAGGGAATTTAACGGGTGACCCTTTGGTTCTCAGCCCTGTGCTCAATCCACTGAGACACACCAGCCAGGGCTATATATTTATTTTTAGAGAGAGGGAAAGAAGAAAGAGAGGGAGAGAAACATCAATGTGTGGTTGTCTCTCAGGCACCCTCTACTGGGGACCTGGCTAGCAACCCAAGCTTGTGCCCAGACGGAATTGATTAGGGGACCTTTTGGTTCACAGCTCCATGCTCAATCCACTGAGCTACAGCAGGCAGGGCATGTTTCCTGGTGAAATTTCTTTAAACGCAACTAGAATTTATCAGCTCTTTTCTTCTATTTTCAAATGCAATACATTTTTTTTATTTTCCAATAATATGCTGATATTTTTTAGTCCAGACATTGTAATCATTTTTCAGTATGGCAATACCCATTAAATCATCAGATGCACTTTTTCATAGAAATTTCTTTATCACGTATCTAATACTATCTAAATTTATGTTTTGGTGGCATTAAGTCTCCATCATTATTACTTGTAGTAACTAAAGCAATCTATCCTTTCTTTCATTTATCCTCTGGTCATGTAATTGTTTTTATATCTTTATTTGTTATACTGAAAGCACTGTGTGAATAGGTTTAATTAATGACCTTTCACAAATGAATTGGTTGTAATAAATACAGAAACTAAAATTCTCAAAAAGTCTTGACAACAACAAAGTTAGTAGAACCTATTAGATTCACTATGCCCGATTAAACATGATCATACAGAAAATAAGATGTACAAATACATCCAATAAAAATAGGATGATTTGTTCTACTAAAAATATTTTTAAAGTACTTTAGGACAGAATAGAGCTTTTTAAAGTGTTTAAGTAGGTATTTATCAACTTAACAATAAACATATATTTTATTGATTATTTAATATGGCCAAGCATGCTGCTAAATGTGTTCCTCCCTTATTGGGGTAGCTAGATAAATATTCATTATTATCATTTTTCAGATGAAAGATGGAAGCTCAGAGTGATGGACTCACCAAAAGCAAATAGTTAGTAAAGGAAATGTCTATGCTTCTAACCTGGAGAGAGTTTATATATAGGTTTTCTAGATTGTTAAGGATTAAATATTTGAGATTTCCCATATTTAATAAAAGACTATTTAGCCTAGTTATGTTTTTAGTGATCTGAACTCAAGTGCAGCTGTTACCATCCAGCCTGTGAATCTACTTGCTTCAATAATGAATATGAAACATTTGTGGAGAGAGGGGAAAAATTTACCCAAATCTTGAGTCACTAAATTGCTTTTCTTCTTTTACACTGATAATCACAGCCCTGAAAATAGTTCAGCTTCTTTAAAGAAACAAGGGTGTTAGATAAATAGAAAAGTATTTCTATTAGTAATGTCTTTAACAATGCATTGCCCAACTCCTCCTTCTGACCTTTCTACTCAACAACTTTTGTGGTTGCCATTTCAAGGTGAGAAAAGAATGCACACAGCCTCTCAAATTGCTGTAAAGGCAAGCAAGAAGTGCAGTGCGTCTCCTTCTCAGTCAGCTTCCTACTGGCTGATCTGGTGCCACATAGTAGTTCACGCCTTTATTAATAGATATATTTCTTCTTGTTTTCAGATACTTAGCATATGCCTGGTTGTTGTAAGAATAAACAGAGGTGATTTTATATCTACATAATTAATCTGAAGGAATATAAATGTAAAGTACTTTAAATTGGAATTAATCATTAAAAATGTACGAGTAATCTCCCCGGAGACTGGCTTATGGAAGGGGTGCAGATTTGAGGTGTTATCCCGAATAACACCTCAAACCATTCCTGAATGGTGGAATGTATTCCACCATTCAGGCAACTTTTAGATCTCTATAAAATTTGTAGCCACCAGGGTAGGCATCCCAGTAATAGGCTTCCACTGTTATTGATGGGAAAGTGTGTACTATAGACCCCTTGGAAGAAAAGAAGAAAACATGATTAATATAATGTATAAGAAATATAACTCTTTGCTTCCTTTTAAGATGATATGCTATAAAATGGTGTTCTGATTGTACACTATAAGTTATATAAATTAAAACTGATTAAAAGAAAAAAGAAAAAACTGAAAAATAAAAAAATCATTCTCAACAAATATTTATTAAATCTTGTTCAGTAAGCCCTGGCTGATGTAGCTCAGTGTATTGAGTGCTGACCTGCAAACCAAAGGGTCACTGGTTCGATTCCCAGTTAGGGCACATGTCTGGGTTGTGGGCCAGGTCCCCAGGGGGAGGTGTGTGAGAGGCAACCACACATTGATGTTTGTCTCCTCTTTCTCCCTCCCCACCTTCTCTAAAATTTAAATAAAATATTTTTTTAAAATCTTGTTCAATAAATTCCCTTACACATGATTTGATTTCTTTCTTAAGTAATTATTTATTTCTCTTTAATATACTCTTAACTTTGACTTTAATGATTAAGGTTTTCCAGAAGTCTTTTTTAGCAAGTATTCAGTTTTGTCCAGTGAGGTCTTTCCTTGACCACAGACTATCAGCCAATTCCCCAGCAATATGCATTTGCAAATTAGTAGCTGCAAATCAGGCCCCATAGTAAGATATATTATAAAATGTGTTAACTATGGACAGATGATTATAAAGTTGCAGCTATTACTGTTTATTGCTTTGATGTAGTACAAGGGAAGAAGAGATGTGTGATTTTTCTTATTAACAATCTTAATTAACTTTTAATTGATTTCTAGGAAGATAAATGGTTTCATTATAGCATCACACACTGAGCTCCTTGGCTCAGTGCAAATTTCCTGACAGTACTGCTGATAATACGGGATTTTATGTTTGGCCGTTTTGTCTAACATATACATACTCATCTATAATACTGAAGAAATGAAACTGGCTTGCTTAGCTAGCCCATGTCACTTAACTTACCTGACCCTATTTATGCTCCTTAATTTAGAGATAGAAAAGGGAAGAAATAGCCCTGCATTTTACAAACATTCTGGTTTATTTGTCTCTGTTAGATACATTCCTGAGTTACCTTAAAATATTTATTTTCCAACAAAATATTCAAAATATTAGTTTTTTTATTCCATGAGTATCAAATATAGTTCTATTTATGGAAGCTAGACATTCAGTGAATTAGTTGTGCTAAATCAGATCAAAATGTATGTTTGTAGGTGTGTCTGTGTGCACTCGACTTTGAACATGCTGTTACATTTCAGCTGACTTAAACAAAATTATGAAACCCTATTGATGAAGGTGCCCCATGTAACATTTATTACCAGTTCACATTTTGAATATCTGTTTGGATAGTTTCTCTCAACAAATCACCCCACTATAAACTAGAGACAGTTGTACACTTGAAAAAAATAATATATGAGGAGATATGGGACATATTCTTATTCTGAAATGACTTACGGTAAACTAAAATAATCAGAGGAAACATTTGTCAATTATACAATTCATTAATTAATCCCTAAATGTTATAAATTTTGCAGAAGATGTGAAATTTGGCCTAGAATTTGAAGAATGGATGAATGATTAGAAATTCCGAGATAAATAAGGGATCATCACAGCGAGGTCTGATAAAAATGTCGAAAGGTATGTGTTGAGTCCTAGGGAAATATAGAAAAGGAGAGTGAGTAGAGTGAAACGCTGAATATGTACAGTAGAATTACATCATACATAAGAGTTTGGACTTGAACTTCTTTCTATAAGTTAACAGGTGTGTTAAACGGAGGCTATATTTCTAAACTTAACATTTCTAAATCTGGTGCATAAATTGTCTTGAGAACTTCACCTTATTCATTAAGATATTAATGGCACTTGAGAAGTTCTGAAGTAATGAAACATTTTAAAAAGTAGATTCCTACTTTTTAAACTTTATCTGAACATAACCTCCCATTCTCTCTCCATCTCTCCTCACTTTTTGCCTCTTAAAAAACATTAACTAACATTCCTCAAAATGTAGCTTGAGGAAAACTCACACCTATAGTTACTTTATCAAAGTCATGAGCAAAACCAAACACTTAATTCTCTTTCTATTGCTTTTTCTTTTAAGTTGTTTTTAAGAACCATCTTTTAGTAGTCCTGTGGGAAACCTATATCTTTTCTGATTATAATTTCTTAACCATTTATTACTTTACTAATGACCCTTTTAAGAACCCCAACATGGCTGAGAGTAGACACCATTGGTTCTGTGAACATAAGACAGTCGTTTCAGAGTGCTATGTCAAGGAAAACAAGAAGTGCAAGGTGGAAATATTGTGTGAAAATGATCCCAGCATTGTTTACTGAATTATAGCAGTATTTAACAAATATGTCCCTTAAAATGTTAATACATAGGGGTTCTAACATAGGTGTTAGTACCTTCTGCCAAACAACAGTGAAAGGGTTTCTGAATAAATTCATTTGGAAACTGTGGTGAAAACACGCTGGGATTTGAAGACAGTAATAACTAGTATTCTATACATTACTCAGGTTCAAAACCAATTCAGAGATAGATACAGGATTCTGGCAGATGGGCAACCGTGGTATTAACAGGCTTAGTATGAGAGCCAGATGGGTTGGATAATGCTGCATCTCACAATTTCATTCACCCACACAGCTCTTCCCGTATTGGTGAGGCTGAAATTGTTCATCTCGCCCGTAGAGGAAGAGCACTTATAGCTAAACAAACACAAAGTGATGACATTCTTATACACAGTCAAATCTTAAATGAGGCCTTGTGTTACCCGATTCCTTCTACCAAATCCACCATTTCTGTGAGTGAGGCAGAATAGAGAGGGAAGTTTTCTTGCTAAACTGTTCTTCCTCTTGGCAAGATGAAGGGTGGAAGAAGTTCTAATTCAATAATTATAAATAAAGAGGATTTTAAAATGTAACACTTCTCTGAGATAAGGTGCACTGGGAAGTTTCCAAGGGCAAACCTGGTTAATGCAGCAGTTTGGGAAATACCCATTTGATGCAAACACTACATGATAGGTGGTTTATTCTAAAATTACAGCTTAGTGTGTCAGAGTCTCATTAAAGTATGTTTAATACGGTCCTCCGGCACACCAATTTACAAACATGAATTGTTGCAGTCAAATGTGAGGTCTTTCCTAATTCATCTTTTACAAATGTATTTACCACATTGTATTGCTCTAGTATTCGTTGTGTAATAAGGCCTATTCAATGTTTTAAATACCTTATGCTGTGGAATTAAAAAATTGCATTGCAACTACATTATAGAGAATTATACAATACTTGATGATCTGTGTTGTGTTTGAAAGTTTCATCTCTGACAAGTATACAATAGGAAAAGGGATTCTAAACTATAATTCTACTTCATTTTTTTAAATTGAGATATCTGAGACATAGAGAGAACAAATGACACACCAATTACATTAAAATATGTTCACTAGAAACACTGAAAATAATCAGCACTTCTATAATGTAGCAATCTCTTTTTATACAATATGGTTATTCTTCATCTTAACCTACACAGTCTTATTTTGTCTGTCATCCCACAAAATATTCAAAGTACACAGACATTTATTGTTATCGTATCCTTGTTCTGGTTATGACAAAATACCACCATGTATTTTTAAAAATGATATTTTTCAACATAAAGTAGTAATCAGTAGTTATGCAAAAATAATCAGAGTCCCAAAACCAATTTGAATAATTCTAAAGTATTTGCTTTGAGATTCTTAAATTAAAATTACATAGAATGATAAATCAAGAAATATTAATCAAAATAAAACCAAACAATAGATATGTAATGAATAAAATAATTTTAAGAATTCTATAGCAGCCCTGACTGGCATGGCTCAGTTGATTGAGCATTATCCTGCAAAGTGAGAGATTGCCAGTTCGATTCCCAGTCCAGGCACATGCCTGGGTTGTGGATTGTGTCCCACTGGGGTGCGTGTGAGGGGCAATTAATCAATATTTCTCTCACACATCAATGTTTCCATCTCTTTCCCCTTCCCTCCTTTTCTGTATAAAAATAAATAAAACCTTTCAAAAATAAAGAATTCTATAGCAGTAATAATATATTCATTTATATGTTAATATTATATGTTTATGCATTTAAGTATTGAATATGTGCCTACTATGTGCCATGCACTATAGTAGGCAGTGAGCAATCAGTGAAAAAAAAACCATAAATCCCAGACCATACTATTTAAGGCTTACATTGTAAAAAAGGAGATCAATATTAAACAAATAATCACACTGATAAATAGTAATATATAACGAAAATTATTAAAAGCAATAAAAATGGCAGGCATACAGAACTACTGACCTGCATAAGAGGAGGTTGTAATTTCCGCTTCAGGAGTCAGAGAGAACTGCTTTGAGAAAGTGATGTTAAATTGACACTTGAAAGATGAGTGGGTATTAGACTGGTAAATAATAGCACAGCCCTACAGGCAGAGGCATTTGGAGAAGTTTGGAGGTTGGAGGCGTTTGCAATGTTCTGGAATGCAGTGAAGGCAATATTTAATGTGGGACCTCTTGACTATGTTAAAGCCTTGAATACTGCCCAAGGAAGTGGAAATCATTGAAAGAAGTTAAGCAGAGGACACGTATCATTACTTTCTCCTTAATAAAAGATCTCTCTGAAGAGAAATAACTGAAAGAAAATAATTAAGAAGTAATTTAGCAATCTAATCCAGAGTGGATGGTGTCTGGGACCAGTATGGTTAGGTTTGAGACATTTTACATAGGTGGAAGCATATTATGCATAAAGGGGGATTTCTCTGCAAATGCCACTGTATCTCGGACGTATGTATGTGCTACACCATATATCTCAAAGCGTGTGTCTGAGGTTCATACGTAGTATGAGATGCCATGAAAGAGGAGAGAATCTCATGAAAGAGGAGAGATTCAAAAGTGTGAGAGGGACTTGACCCACCATTATTGGCTTTGGCAATGGAGGGAATGTGCCATGAACCCAGGAATGTGAGTGGCCTCTAGAAGCTGGGAATGGTCCTCACGTGACAACCAGAAGAGAGATGGGAATATCCATCAGACAACCTGGAGGAACTGTATTAGGTCAACAAACTGAATGAGTAAAAGGAAAGTGATGATTCTCTATAGCCTCCAGAAAGAAACAAGGCCCTGCCTATAACTGGACTTTAGCCTGGTGAGACCTATGTTGAACTTCTGTTGTACAGAACTAAAAAATAATAAACTGGTGTTGTGTAAGCTGAT
Source organism: Sturnira hondurensis (assembly GCF_014824575.4). NCBI lineage: Eukaryota > Metazoa > Chordata > Mammalia > Chiroptera > Phyllostomidae > Sturnira > Sturnira hondurensis. Next base: position 1,408,859 of record NW_028089315.1, read on the forward strand.
AAATTTGTGGCAATTTGTTAGGGCTATGATAGAAAACTAACACAGATATATTTGAAGTATCTTCTTGGAGTCATGTTAAGTAGCTGCACATATATACGACCATATATACAACAGCCCTAAGACACACACACACATCAAATTAAAGTGTTCTATCATAATAAAGCTTCCAATACATGCCTGAATAAAAATGTAACTTGAGCCCTGACCAATGTGGCTCAGTTGGTTGGGTGTCGTCCTGCACAGTGAAAGGTTACCAGTTTGATTCCTGGTCAAGGAACTTGCCTGGGTTGCAGGCTTGGTGCCCATTGAGGCAACCAATAGATGTTTCTCTTCCTCTCTTTCTCCCTCACTTCCCCTCTCTATAAAAAAAGTAAATAAAATATAATAAACATAACTTGAGCAATAATAATTTTTATTGTTGTTCCGTTACAGTTGTCCCACCTTTTTCCCTCTTGCTCTCCCCTACCCAATCCTGCACTGCTCCCCCCAGCTCCCACAGTCAAACCCCGCCCCATTGTCCACACTCTGGACACACCCTCTATTCATGTTCCTTGACTTGCCCCTTCCCCTGCTTTCTTGTTATCCTCCCCCTCCATCACCCTTCTAGTCACCGTCAGTTTGTTCTTTATTTTCACGTCTCTGGTTCTATTTTGCTAGCTTGTTTGTTTTGTTGATTAGGTTTCACTTACAGGTGAGATCCAATGGTATTTGTCTTTCAACATTTGGCTTATTTCACTTAGCATAATGCTCTTCAGATCCATCCATGCTGTTCAAAAGGTAGGAGCTCCTTCTTTCTGCTGCATAGGAATCCACTGTGTAAATGCAGCAAGGTTTTTTGATCCAGTCATTTACTGATGAGTGCTTTGGCTATTTCAAGCACTAGGCTATTGTAAATAATGCTCCTATGAACATTGGCTTGCATAGGTTGTTTTGAACTGGTGATTCAGAATTCTTAGAGTATAATCCCAACCGTGGGATCACTAGATTAAAATGCAGTTCTATCTTTGGTGTTTTGAGGAAATTCCATACTGTTTTCCACAGTAGCTGCACTAGTCTGTATTCCCACCAACAGTGCACTAGGGTTCCCTTCTCTCTACAACCTTGCCAACACTTGTCATTTGTTGATTTATTAAAGATGGCCATTCTGACCAATGTGAAGTGGTATCGCATTGTGGTTTTAATTTGCAACTCCCTAATGACTAGTGATGTTGAGCATTTTTTCATGTGCTTCTTCTGTATGTCCTTTTTGGAGAAGTGTCTGTTTAGGTCCTTTGCCCTGTTTTTTTAATTGGATTGTTTGGCTTCCTCATATGTAGTCATGTGAGTTTTTTATATATTTTAGAGATTAAACCCTTGTCTGAGGTATAATTGTCAAATATATTTTCCCATATGGCTGGTTCTCTTTTCATTTTGTTGATGTTTTCTTTAGCAGTGCAGAAGCGTTTGAACTTGGTGTAGCACCATTTGTTTATTCTTTCGTTTATATCCTTTTCCGTGGGAATTACCTGAAATTTTCCTGCCTATGTTTTCCTTTATGGTGTCATGACTTATATTTAAGTATTTTATCCATCTTGAGTTTATTTTGGTTGGCGGTGTTAAGTTGATGGTCTTGTTACCAAACAGAAGTCCAAGGGGGGAGGGCAATATTTAGGCCACCGAGGGATGCCAAAAACTGCTACAGAAAACAGGGGCCCCTCCCAAGGATGGTATACTAATATCTACTGGGTTCTTCTGTCTGCTGCCAATTGGAAAGACATCTCTCAGTGCCAAAGATTTGTGAAAAGGAAACAAAATGTTTACTTAATGCTATTCAGGCCTAATGTCTTCATTAAAATATCAAAATCTTTAAGGGTATACACCTACACACACACACACACACACACACACACACACACACACACAGAGCACTCCCTTCTCAACTCTGGGTACTGTAAATCAGGAAAAGAGCACATGTCCGTTTTTCAGGTCGCTGGTATCATCAGCTGTGTTGACTGTCTAAGGCAGGATCTCTAGTTAATCCAAAGTCATGCAGTACCTTCTCAGGGTCCACTGGCAAAGGTTCATTGTACCAAGTTCCAGTCAAAGTCTCTTCTGCTTTCCAGGCCACTCGGCCAAAGGGAGCTCCCCAAAGCCGCATGGGCCTCTTCTATGGAAGCTGCAGGGGTCCACACTCCACCAAAAGCACGTGTCTTTCTTCTTCACCCAGCTGCAGGGATCTCCATTCTGGCAAAGCTGCGTGGTTTTCCCTTTTCACGTGGACAAGAGGGGACCCTTACTCTGCTGAAGCCACATGGCTCTCCCTCTAATGGCTGCCGTGTCTGGGTTTAAATCCCCCGTGCCCATCTTCCTCTGTACCCCTATTTCCGACTCCTCCCATGCTCAGTTACACCTGCCAGTATTTTTGTATTATTACAAGTTTACTGGGCTGCCATTGTTAGCCTGGGCAGGTATGACCCCTAGTCCTAGAGCCAATCTTCTCCAAGCTCCCACTCAGGCACTGTAACTCAGGGGACCTGCCCCCAGTTACATCTTGGGGGGGAAGTGACTTCATTCCCCTAGCTCCAAGCCTGGCCACAGCCATTTAACACATCCAAGTGACCCACCAAAGGCTATAGATATGTTAAATGACCATGCCATGGATTAGCTACAAGGCTATGGCTGTACAAAATAGCCCTACATGTTCCTGCTCCATGTGTCCCTTCCCCCAACTCATACCAGTGAGGGGGAAAGGGGTGAGGACATCTTTTATGTCTCCCCAGTATTCCTATACACTTTGAACTCTGTACACCATTCCAAATCTTTTTTGGGCACCCCCCCCTTCGCTGCACCCTGTATCAGTCTAGTTTCATTTTTTCGCATGTACTTGTCCAGATCTCCCAACACCATTCACTGAAGAGGCTATTTTTACTCCATGTTATGCTCCTGCCACTTTTGTCAAATATTAATTGACCATATTGACATGGTTTTATTTCTGGGCTCATTAATCTGTTCCATCAGTCTATATGTTTGTTCTTATGCCTGGACCAGACTGTTTTGATTACAGTGGCCTATTAATATGCATTGATATCAGGTATTGTGATCTCTCCTACTTTGTTCTTCTGTCTCAAAATTGCTGAGGCTCTTTGGGGTAGTTAATAATTCCATATAGATTTTTGAAATGTTTGTTCTATATCTGTGAAAAATGTCATTGATATTTAGATAGGGATTGTGTTGAATCTGTAGATTGCTTTGGGTAGCATGAACATTTTAATGATGAATTCTTCCAATCCATGAACATGGTATACACTTACACTTATTTGTGCCTTCCTTAATTTATTTCTTTAATATTCTGTAGTTTTCTGAGTACAGGTGTTTTACTTCCTTGGTTAAGTTTATTCCTAAGTTTTCATTTTTCTTGTTACTATAGTAAATGGAATTTTTTTTCTAATTTCTTTTTATGATATTTCAGTGTTGATGTACAAAAACGCCTTTGATTTTTGAATGTGGACTTTGTATCCTGCTGTTTTCCCAAATTCATTTATTAGGTCTAGTAGTTTTATTTGTGGAGTCTATAGGGTCTTCCATGTACACTACCATTTAAATTACTGATTACATAAGTGATTGATTTTTGTGACCTTAAGAATTTCCATAGGCAAAAAAAGTTACTGGAATTTTCAAGAGTGATGATATGATGAAATAAGACCTATTTATATTACTGGATTATATATATATATATATATTTCTAGTTACTTAAGCTGTGATTTTAGACAAAAAGATAACATTCTGTGTGTGTGTGTGTTGAGGGGAAGAGTATTGTGGATATTAAGTGATTATTGTCCTTGGCTCATAATTCGGCCAAATACCTTATCTTCCTTAGCAACATTTTGAGGCCTAACTATATAACCTTTTATGGCTGCTTAAATTTCCTTCAGTTTCTCTGAAGAAAAATAATATAGAACTATTTGACACAAAAGACACAGTATTGTATAGAGGTCAAAATTTATTTCATGATTAAGGTTTAGTAAGATCTCATAACACTCTATAAGAAGGCTATTCACTCAAATTTTTGGATGCGGACAGCAGCCTGCGGTGTCCACGTCATTGTGGATGAAATGAGATATTCACGGGGACTACCGAGTCCGGTGGAGGAAAAGAGACGGCATGGCTTTTCTCCCAAGGGGAGCAAAAGCCACCACCCTTGCAGGACCAGCCTTTATTGGGTTTCTCAGCACATTACATGATGGTCCTCATTTTCTATGCACAAGTTTGCTTTAGGTGGTTACCTTTTACAGAAAACAAAGGAGAGGATGCTGGTAGTCACTTCACAGAGGAGGGATATTTGCAAATGAAAAGGCGGGAGTGGCTGAACCAGTTACACTGGTCCACGGAAGGTTTAGAAGGGTTTTTAGGAAGTTACTTTGCAGTAAATGTTTGCCACAAATCTGAGTGAGGGAGTTTTTAGCAAAAAGCAAGACTCAAAGCAGACCTAGGTACATAGCAGGCCTGATCCCCCACAGGAGAACCTATCTGTGAGCTGGGCCCATGCCATGCAGAACGGTCTCCTACAATTTTCCACATTTCATTTGATGTGAAGTGATTTATATATCTTAAAATTTTCAGTTACTATATTATTATTATTACATCCACAATTCTCAATTATCATTTGGAGATTTTACTGTGATATTAAAGAAGAGCCTATTGTATGTGCTTCATCATTACCATACTTTTACTGTGACTTGAGTTTTGGAGCAGATTTAGTTTTAAATTTCACTTTCATTAATTTCACAAATATTTATTAAGTGATTTAACATAAGAAGCATTGTACTAAAAAATAGATCACTGAGATATTCATTTCTTGTGTGATACTAAGACGATAATTAAATTCCTTAAGTCCCAATTTTCTCGTTGGTAAAATAGAACCAATTTTTATTCATAAGAACATTGTGAGGATTAAATGATTATATATATATATATATATTCTGGCACAGGTGATATATGATGTATATTTTGGAAAAAAATTTTTCTAGTCCTTCCTTGACCTGCAATATATATACACATACACACACACATACATATAATTCCTAAGCATACATATGAAAATTAATATAAAAAATACTTGAATTTAAACAAATCTATAGAACCTTAAATTGTCAGTAGGTTATTTTAGAATTTGAAATCTATTAAAGAAATTATAATATAAAAAAATTCAGTACTTTGTAATGAGAGTTTTCTGTAACAATATTGTTGTTGCTAATGATATTATCAATATATTTTATGCTCATTTTCAATGAAGAATATTAATTAAACTATGCTATATTTCTTTTCATGTTCTAGGCTTTTGCATTATATCATCATTATCTTTTTAATATTCCCCCTAGAGAAAAAGAGTATTCAGTTAGAAACAAACCATGATTCATTAAATATTCTCTTTCAGAAGGGAAACATAACAAAATGAAATGTGAAAAAGACTTAATAAAATGTACTATGTGAATTTCTTTGTTTTTAATTTCATTTAGGCAACTGACCCTGATGCTGGAATAAATGGCCAAGTGTACTACAGTTTGGGCAACTTTAATAATCTTTTTCGAATCACATCCAATGGGAGTATTTACACAACAGTGAAGCTTAACAGGGAAGTCAGGGACTACTATGAACTCGTTGTTGTGGCAACTGATGGAGCGGTACACCCTCGTCATTCAACGCTGACCCTGGCCATCAGAGTTTTGGACATTGATGATAACAGTCCTGTGTTCACCAATTCAACGTATACTGTCGTCGTTGAAGAGAATCTGCCACCTGGGACCTCCTTCCTTCGAATAGAGGTGTGTGGAAGAAGCATAAATTGCATGGATCCCACGTAATGAGATTAGCTATTAGGATAGGGTTGACAGATTTAAGAAATAAAAAAATAAATAAAACACCCAGTTAAATTAATATAAGTATCTCTCAGATACTGCATTTTAAAAAATCTAATGACTCTACTTTTAGGGATATACCAAAAATTAAAGGGTGAAAGGTTGCATTTAAAAATTAAATAACACATCTAAATAGTTTTTTCAATATTAAAAATAATAATACTCCATATTTATAGTAATAATGGACAATACAATAGTCTATAAAAAGTCAGTAATTCACACTTTTACTTTTCTAAAATGCTCAATATTAATATTTTTATGTTTATTCTGTCACATTTATCTTTGTGCTCAGGCAAGTATCAAATGTCTACATATGTAAGTATGCACATATACATGTATATGTATACATACACATATGTAAAAAGTTGTCCTATACTTTACAAAAATAGGGTATGGCTATATACCTACTATTTTGTTTTGTGGTGTTTTTTTTTCAATAAATAACTGACATTCTTCTACAGCTCCAACTCTTTTTTTTATTAGTGTCTCCATACCAAATCTCCTTTTTCACTTCTCAATTGTGTTGTCACCAGAAACTCTTTATATTCTGATTCAGGAGTTTAAGATGGACCAGAAATTTTTATTTTAAGTAACTATCCCTTTAATTCTGGCACAGGTGATATATGAAGTATATTTTGGACAAAAAAATTTCTAGCCCTTCCTTGACCTGCAATCCAGAACATAAATTTTGTTGGCTTGGATATAAAAAGCTTATATTTCTTGCATAATTAAACTCAATGAATATTTAGACTATAAACAGCAATACATATGAAAAATGTGATACAAGCTGGCCAGGGAGAAGGCCATTATTTCTTTATTTATTCTTTTATTTATCTCATTTATTTGTTTATCAGTAAGCATATTTTTTCAATGTTTGTTTTATATCCACTCCTATACTAGACTTCAAACATGAAAATGATAGATTTTCTGCCTTTATGGAGTGTTTGGTCTGATGTAGCAAATGGATAAGTAAACTGTTGATTAAACTAAAAGTTCACAGTGGGAGGGGCCTAGGAGATCACAGGCGGAGCTCTTAACCTAATCTTTGGATCAAACAGAATGTTTCCTGGAGAAAGTTGCTTTCTAAAGGGTGACCTGAAGAGTAAGAGTCCTTCAAGCGAAGAGGAAGAAAGACTTTTTGTGGGTTTTAAAAAAAAATATTTTATTGTTGTTCAAGTACAGTTGTCTGTATTTACCCCTCACCACTCTCCCATCACCCAAGCCATCCCCATCTGCCTCCCCTGCTTCCACCCCCCCACCTTGATTTTGTCCATGTATCCTTTGTAGTTGTTCCCGAAATACCTTCATTCTCTTCCCCCCATTATCCCCTCCCACTTCCTCCCTGGTTACTGTCAGATAGTTCCTAATTTCAATGTCTCTGGTTATATTTTGCTTGCTTGTTTGTTTTATTGATTAGGTTCCACTTAAAGGTGAGATCATATGGTATTTTCTCTTTCTGCCTAGCTTATTTCCCTTAGCATAATGCCCTCCAGGATCATGGAGAGCATTATGCTCTCCAGTTCCATCCATGCTCTTGCAAAGGGTAGGAGCTCCTTCTTTTTTTTCTACTCAGTCATAAGGAAGAAAGACTTTCTAAGGCAGTGCAAAGAACTTGCTCAAAATCGTGGAAAAGAGGAGAGAATTAGGGGCTAAAAGGCTGGAAAATGTGTTGATCCTTTTCACCATGTTAAAGAGAATGGAGATGATCTAAAATGGAATGAAAAACAAGAAGGATTTTACCCAGGAGAAAAATAAAATCTGTGCTTTAGCATTATCTTTCTCTTTTTTTTTAAGATTTTTTATTTATTTAACTTTAGAGGGGAAGGGAAGGAGAGAAGGAGTGAAATATCAATGTATGGTAGCCTCTCATGAGTCCCCTGCTAGAAACTGGCCTGCAACCCAGGCATGTGCCCTGACTGGGAATCGAACCATGATTGTGTGGTTCGCAGGCCTGTGCTCAATCCACTGAGCTACACCAGTCAGGGCATCTTTCTCATTATTTTGTTGGTAACTGGTTAAAGGGACCCAAGTCTGGGCATTCACATAGGAGGTACTGCATCAGTGCTGCATAGTCTAACCAGCCCTCATCTTCCCAATGCCATTCTTCTTCCATCCATTTCCTCTCCCAGGCTTGCCTTCACCAGCCTGTGCTACTGAATGAAACAGTCACCCTACAAAAGATTCTTAAAAACCTATCCTTTCAGCTCAAAGACATCAGTCCAAATCCTAAACATTCTAAAGTAATATATCAGTTTTTCCCTTTGATTTGGGTATCTGTATCTTATTTCTTTGAGACAGTAACCTGGAGGGCAGAAACTATGTCTTGATTCATCTTGTTCATCTCTGTAGCACCTCACAATAATAACTATTCAATAAATATTAGGTAAATGAAAGGAGTTATAATACAGCGATTTCTACGAATGTACTATAAGATACTTGTGAGATGAAATTATTATTTGTATTTTTTCAGTTTTCTCATAGTGCTTCAATAATCTATTATGTTTATGGAAATCATTCAACATATTTATTTTTATTTTAAATAGTACTTTTCTTTTTCATCACTGTTCAAATGTTTTATTATGTAAAAGTACTTACAGGAGTTTAAGAGCAGAGAAAAAAGGTTTGCTAAAATGATAGTAAAATGAAATAAATATATGCCAACATGAACATTCAGTTGCTTTTTATGCAGCTATTCTGAAATAAGTCTAAAATGCTCTACATGAAATGCTGATCCAACAATAAGCCATTATTAGTTATCATTTTCATGCCTAATACTCTTATTGATTAACCTCAATATAACTTGAAGCTGAGAAGTTTGATTATACTTGTGCAGTAGTGCACCAGTGGCCAGAAAACTGTAACGAAATCTGGCATGCTGTCTGTTTTTCTCAATTACTTTTTATTGTATTTGTTCTGTTACCATTTATCCCCGCGTACCTTCTTGCACTTCTACCGACCCCCTCCCCAAATTTCTGTTGTTTTAAGTCATTCAGTTTGCAGTACTTTGTTCCAGCTGCCCAAGTAAACCAACACCAGCCCTCACACCCCGAGTCTTTCAATGTCCTGCTTCAGAGTGAGCACCACTGAAAAAGGGAGAGGTACTGAGCATAAGCAGTCACCCTCAAACACTGCCTTTCTGCAGTGTCCTATGTGGGGTGGAGCAGAGCCCCAAAACTAGGAAGAAGCATCTCTTTGACTAATTAAGGAGGCAGGGCTAAATTTGGGGTGTTCTGAGTCCCCGAAATCCATTCATATACTACAGTGTCCTTCCATCTGTCTGAGTCCTGAATTTTCCTGAGCCCCTGATAGAAGATTGTTTCTTCTGTCTACTTCCCCATCCACTTGCCACCTTTCTCTTTACCTGTTATTTAAAAATAAACCCCTGTGTGACGAGATAATTTGGTTTCAGTGGCAGGATAACTCGGAGTAATCAGTGTTTAGTCCTCATCTGTGCTTTATTCTGATGATCCGCCTCCCCATCAAATAATGTCAGGAAGCTGGAATGGTGCTTGAAATCAGAGACTCTCTAAGATACAAACAGCTTTATTAGTAGAACTTAGTTTTATTTCAATGAAACATTTAATTCATATAAACCCATCATCTGATTCTTAAGACAAAACGAATACAGTATAGATGATTTTTCAAAATCATGCATCTGCTCTTTCTACCTACTCAAACCATCTCTACCAACATCCGATATGTATGTTTCTGTATTCTTCTTTTATTTTTATGTTCTTTTTTTATTGTTGTTCAAGTACGGTTGTTTCCATTTTCCTGCCACCACTTCCCCCCACCCCACCCACCCCCACCTCCCACCTTCAATCCTTCTCCTGCTTTGGCTTTGCCCATGGGTCCTTTGGACATGTTCCCTGATGGCCCTTCCCAAGGTTCTATGATCAGCAGGAAATAATGATCATTTATGATCATATGTATTTCTTTACTGTGGTATGATTATTTTACTTGGTAGTTTTTCAGGTAAAGTAAATTTAGCAATGAGATCAACAAAACAAAATCTCATGTCGCTGGCTATATTTCTTTATTTCTCTCTCTCCTCCCTCTCCAGAAAATTACTTAGCAAAAGTGCTTTTCTCTGAAACGTGACTTTTGGTCAACATTAAACATCTGCTGTCATAAGCGCTAACATTTAACATTCATCTGTCTTTCTTCCCTCTTTTATGGTAATGCCACTGTTGTAAGTATTCTTTTGCTTAACTTGTTGCAGGCCACAGATGCTGACCTTGGAGCAAACGTGTCTTATCGAATAAGAAGCCCAGAAGTGAAACATATTTTTGCACTCCACCCATTTACAGGAGTACTCTCCCTTTTAAGGAGTTTGGACTATGAGTCATTTCCACCCCAAGAAGCAAGCATCACTTTTATAGTGGAGGCCTTTGATATTTATGGGACAATGCCACCTGGTATTGCGACTGTCACAGTGATAGTAAAGGTAAGGGGTATAGATCACCTCCGGTTGCCTGCTTTGCACTCTCACATGTAGCTTCTGTTTTTCATACTGTGACCATAGTATTTAGTGTAACAACTTCTAATAAAACAGTGGTACCAGACCCAGAACACAGGTTTTGAAATGTGAAATATTTATGAGGACTTGAGAAATAAATATATCATTTAGCTATAAGTGATAAATACGAAGGAAACACTAAAAATTAATTAAAACACTGTGGCTGCCTGAGCCTGCCATTAGCTCTGTGATTTCAACCGAATCCTAATATCTTCAAACTGCACTTTCCTCCAAATTCCACAGCAGCAGAAATAACAACTTTACCCAATTCCTTCAAATAAAAAAATTAAAAATATTAAATCACTCAGTGATTGTGTGCTAAGCCTCAAGGATAATTTAGTTTAGTTTAGTTTGGAAGCTGAGTTTCTAGAATGAAATAAGCTTTGGGATCACATAAAATTATATTATGTTATGGTTCAACCACTTCAAGTTCTGTAATTTTGGGGGCTTTCTTGACGTCCCTCGGTCTGTTATCTCATCCGTTAAAATACCCTGTAGGGCCATACCATTTTATCAGTCAAATCTTCTTGGTCAATAACTTGTATCGGAAGTTATTCCTGATTTATTGTACATTTAAACCAAATCTTATTCAATATTTAATTGTAGATATTTTCAACGCCACTTCTCTCAAGTGATACAAGCATAAATATATTTACAGAATATTTTCCCAAATGTAGATTGACCCTTGCTTTCTTTTCTCTTGAGCACTCAGGGTGAGATTATCACAGAGAGCTTTAAAACCCTATTGTGTGTTATCATACCTGTTTGTTTTTAGGAGAAATGGAATAGAGTTCTCATTTTTTCACTTGTATAGATCTTCCGTAAGCTTACAAATTTCCTGCTATTTGTCTGTTTACTTGCAGTACTCACAGGCTGCTTTGCCGATAACATAATTGCATGGTATTTGCTAAGAGATATTTCTACTCAAAACAGTCACCACAGGGAAAGCATCTGGAAGATTTCTCTTCAAAACTTAGAAGAAATATAATTTTTTATAGAAAAATAAAAGAAATATCAAGTATTCTAGGCCATCAAACTCAGTTAAAATTGAACTAATCATGGGGAAATTGGAGTAATATTTGGAAGTAAAAATATTTTCACAATAGAAAGAAAATAGAATTATACGGCAATACCTACCAAGAGCTTTCTTACTTTATTTTATTTTATTTATTTATCTTTAGAGAGGAAGGGAAGGAGAGAAGGAGAGAAGTATCAATGTATGGTTGCCTCTCATGAGTCCCCTGCTGGGAACTGGCCTCAACCCAGCCATGTGCCCTGACTGGGAATCGAACTGTGATCATATGGTTCACGGGCCCGCGCTCAATCCACTGAGCTATGCCAGCCAGGGCTGCCAAGAGCTTTCTTGATGCCACATTTTAAGGACCCAAAACAAAATCAATAATGATGATAAAATAATATGTTTTTATTGAAAAAAATTATAGAACATTGATAAAAAACAAAGCCTGTTTCATTGTACATTTATTGAATATCTGGAAGAGTTGAATCAGCGATAGTAGAAAATTAGATCATATGAATGAATCTCTGGAAAATAAATATAAAACTCTAAACAGTTTAAAACATAAATTCAGAGAAAAATCTGATGTTACACACTAATTTCTAATGTACAACAGAAAATGCACGGAAATAAAGATCTGTTTTCTATAGTAAGTCAGAAGCTGAATACAAGCCAGAAAAAAATGAAATATATTAATAGATAGACAATGCTTAACAATAATAAAAGGAGTGTAAAGGACTTGCTCAAGATAAAAAGGATAACTTAAGTCATTTTGCTGATTACAATTTTACACCGAATGCCTACGTAGGAGCAGAAAGAAGACTGAGGGAGACACTTCCCTGGAGGAAGGAGACAGGGGTGCATCCTGGTTTTGTTTGCCTGGCATAGTGGTACAGGTGTGGGAGTGGGCAGAACTAGGTGGAGGCATCTGAGATGGAAAACTATCCATAAGGGCCAAGGACGTCGGGATGTACAATGAGCCTTGAAGACGATGCTAGCACTTTCATCTTTCAAAGGGGTTTCGTCCTCCAGGTACAAAGAAATCTTTCCATGCCCATAGAATATAGAGAACAGGCTTTTCTAGCTTTTCTAGATAGGAACTCAATGTCCAGTGTCAAGGTGCCATTTACCAAACCATGGACACCAGGCAGTTGCTGATGTGCCACTGGAACTCCACGGTGACAGGATTGGCACAGTCTCGGTTTTGACTGGGTCACAAGAGCTGCAGTACAAGAGACCAGGAGGTAGTCCAGGACTCACACAAATAAGAAACTCTGCACATTTCAAGATGTACAGCGTATTTTCTTCCCTTCTTCTGGAAGCAGGAGATTGAATTAAAGATGATTTCAATGAACCAGCTAGTGAGATTATGTTCTAATGGAGTGATCATTATTTTTTTACAACTTGGGGTTGATTCTTCCCTTGGAGTTGGTTGAACTGGAGATGAATGTGTTTTGGGGTATAGTCTTCAAATGTTTCTTTCTATTTTGTTCTGCGCTGTCATATTATTGTGCACTGTGTTTTCCTAATATATTAATCAGAAGTGTTAAAAATGTGAGCACATCCGGGAGAGAATCGTGGGCTGAGTCAGATAGCTTCTTAAAGTAACTGCACATTGTGCTGTTCTAGAGTTTCACAACCAGGATGTGGCATATTACCTCTGAAGAACCAAAGCCGAGGAAACGAATAAAAATGTATATGCTCAGAGATTTTACCTTTTCCCCCCTTCAGTGATGATCACAGTTTCCCCTGCATGCCAAGGCAAGTGGCATGCAGGCTGGCTACGGCTACTAGTTTCCAAAATGGAACTGCCTCCTAGTAGGGACAACAGATGCGGATGAGCCTTGTTGATGCTAGTTACTGCTAAGCACTGCCATTATTTCCCAAGCCCACCGTTGCTATAGCTGATATCTTCACCCTGATGAATTGGCTGCCATATTTGGGAGGTATACGTGATACACCAGAATCTTCAATATATTCTCTGTAAAACTACAAGTAGTAGTAGTTAGTGCCTTCAGTAGCTCAGTATCTGCAGGGTCTCTGTGGATATATTTCATGGAGCATCAGCTCAACAATATGGTAATGGGTTTCAGATACAAAGAATTTCAGTAGACAATGGATTTGGGAAACACTGGGCTATACAAAAGCAAACAGATCTCTACATTGTAGACCATCATATAGGAGCTTTAATATGCTAATGCACATTGTGAATCTCGATAAAATAAAATGTAATTTCCCAAAATTGATCAAGGGACTTTTTTGTTTGTAAAGCTTCTCAAAGGATAATTTTTTTAAAAATTCATTTTAGAAAAAAGTTATCAGTTTTTAGTGAAAATAACTATTTCTAGGCTTGAATAGACTGCTTTAAGAATATGAATACAGCTACAACAACTGCCTTTTTACCAAAAAAGGCTTACGGGTAATTATAAAAATTCTCTTCAGAGAAATGCAATGTTCAGAAGCTCACTAGATTGCCACGTTAAAAGTATGGTAACTAGTTGGAAGAATTTTTTAAATGTAAAATAGTATTTGAAAGAGATATTTTAGAAGATTTATGTGGATATTTTAAATGAAAATTCCACTTGTCTTACACATAATTTTCTGATAACGTTGCCAATTCTCTTTCTCCTTACCTGTGCAGATCCCCAGAATTAAACCACAGCTCTATCCTTTACTGCCGGATGAGCAATTTAATCTCTTTAAGTTTTTGGAGTTTTTTATTTGTAGAGTAGGAGTGATGGTAATAATAATAGCTAACATATTTTGGCAAACTAATTGAGATGATAAATTTAAAACTTCTAGCATCTGCCTGATAATGCCTAATAACCGACCAAGTAAAAATCGACCATACACAATGCGCGCACACATGTCTCTGTTAGCGCATCTCTGAGAGAGTCTAAAATAGGGTGATGCTGTTTGAACCTGCTCATTGATTTGAGCTCAGAATACACACTCATAGTCCTAATTGGCCAAAATGGCATGGCTTAGAAAAATTCCAGAAATGTACCAACTCCTTTTCCTCCACATTACCGTGTAACACAGGGAATCTAGAAGGGAGTGGAATTACATATTAAATCACCAGGCTTTTCAACAGTGCACAGTGTTATCCTCTGATTTAATTGTCAATTTGGGAAGACTGTTTTAGGTGGCAGAATTCATGAGTGGTGGGACAGTTGCTCAGATAACAGAAATGCATCCTATGTTAAATTAAATTAGTTAAACTTCTTGCAATACACTCTCATCATATCCTTGTACTTCTTTTATAACATCCATCACATTTGATATTATTTATTAAATTTTTGCCTCCCACACTAAACTGTAACCTCGCTACCAGCAGGCAGTCTGCCTTTCATGGTGCTAACCACATCCCCAGCACCAAAAGTGCCACCTAATGCCCAGAGTGGAAACCCCATCAATATTTGTAACACTGAGAGCCATGCTGTAGATTTTCCATTTGTGACAAAGGATAAGTTGGATTACACTATATAGATATACTGCCCCCGAAAGAATTCAGAATAGCTTAAACTCAGAAATAAAAACAACACTAAAAACAAATTTACACAACTAAAAAGAAAGATTCCAGGATAAGTTTTCATTTAAAAAAGTTGATATAAATATATGACTTGTGTTTGAGATCCATGCAAAACAGAAAAAAAAGTTTGTCTGGATATGGCCCCTCTTTTAACCCTATGTTCAAAACCACAACAAAGGGAGAAGTGAGAAAAGTCAAGGAGAAAAACCAAGGGGGAGAACGAAACAGCAGAAGGCAGGTAGTTCTATGAGACACAGTAAACAGAGGGTCTGATAGTGGGAAACAGAACTAGTAACAAGCCACAGAGAAATCAGCTCTGTAGTCTGCCAAGGAAGACTAGGCATCAGCCCCATAAGTCTTAAGGGATTTTGGAGGGCAGGGCAGCCAAACAGTTCTACATGGGTAGTGCTAACACTAAACAGTATTGCGGTAGTAATGGAAGTCATTTTTTAAAATACTTTATTTATTTATCTTTAGAGGAGAAGGGAAGGAGAGAAGGATCAATGTATGGTTGCCTCTGGTGTGTCCCCTGCTGGGAACTGGCCTGCAACCCAGGCATGTGCCCTGATTGGGAATCGAACCGCGATCGTGTGGTTCGCAGGCCCACACTCAATCCACTGAGCTACACCAGCCAGGGCTGGAAGTCATTTTTTGTGTGACAGTTGAAGATTGGGGCTAGCATTCTCTATATTTCCATTATTTTTAAAAAGATGATCAGAATATAACCAGTTATTTCTTTTCTATCAGTAAAAGTCTTTTATTCAGAACAGTTTTTCCCCATAATTTAAGAAAATTATTTTTAAAAATTGCCACCTCTTTCTCTTTATGTCTTATGAAGAACCTGCCATTAATTCCTAATCTCACCTGCAAATTCTATTTTCTTGGTAGGCTCATTAAAAAAGTTCTCTTAAATATACTTGCTAATATGCCAAAATAGAAATCATTTTTATGATTAGTTTAGCCTCCAGTTTAGAATAATAAATAAATGAAACATATTTTTCCCTCCTAGCTAGCTGTACCTTTAGGTATGGTTTTACATGGGACCAAATTGTAAGTTTAACTAGCACAACATTTTTTTTTTTAAAAAGAGCATTGTGGTGTTCTAATTGAGAACTATGGTAACACTCAGGATAGGCTTTAGAAACGTGAAAATTAGTTATTGTTCAGATAAACAATACTATAACAATGGAAAGCAAACTATTAAGAGTCTTAGTAATAAAATACACAGGTACTAGTAACAGGTGTACAGAGAAGGAAATGTTTCTACTTGCCAATACTACCCTCTAGTGGAGTAACGGGCAATAGACGGTGGCTTGGTTTTTGAGATTGAAGCTTATCCTTAATTTAATGCATAATAGAGCATTTGTACAGAAACAGGCTATGTGTCCATTTTTCTTCTGTCATCTCTGAAGGATAAATACGCCCAAATATTGATTATGCTCATTGGCATTACATTTCAATAAATTTTATAATTTGATATAATGCATTATGTAAGAGCTACATGCAACTGGCTGTACATCTTAGCTACAATAAAAGATTGTAGCCCCAAAATGTATACAATGTACCATAAGAAGTACTGTTATAATAATTGTATTGATTTATTCTACATCCTGTCAATGGCAAACAAATAAGTTAGAGAAACCATCTTTGAATGGTCTTCAGTTATTTAGAGCCTGAGATTTGCATCTAATCAGTTTGTGAGGCCAGATTATGAAATGGTCATTTTGCATTCAGTTAGAAGGCAAATCTAGTAAATACTTTCTCAGGAGAAATGGGACCCAGTTTTCAGCACTGTTAGCAGCTGTATTGACATAGTTGTAACATATCATATTTTTTCCTGAAGAATTAAATTGTCCAAAAGATACCTTGTAACATTAGGGTTTTCAATGTCCCCTGGGAGGTGGGAGAAGAAAATTCGTAAGAACATAATGAGTTTATATGACTTTAGGAATCTGTATACAGAAAATTTACAATACTGAGCTCCTTCTTTTGTAAACTCTAGAAGTTAAGATTTAGGAGTACAATATGATTTCCACCTTTTAATTACAAGATTCACTAATGAAGGTAATTGGCACTCTTGAGAAGAGCAGGAGATGGTATGCATGCCCGCGTTTTATGTACAGTATTTACTCCACACCCTGAAACCTCAAGGTCAACACCTTATACTGCCCTCCTTAAGGAGATCCCCTGCTTCCTGAGTTCATCTACTTGTTCAGATTCTAAAGTTCATAGTTTACAAAAAAAAAAAAAAAACTCTTCTTTGTTTTATGGAAGAGTGTTAATGTTATACGTCAAAATGGAGAAAATTTGTACGTACATTTTATTTTTCAGTTTTGCTCACAGTTCAGGACCTCCTATTTCTTACTGGAGGCCACAGATTTCTTCATATTCGCAATTCAGAAGTCAGCTGTATAGGGAACATAAAACAAGCTCTATTTGATTGTAAGAGATAATTACCCTGACCTCTTATCAAAGAGGTGTTTAGAGTCCGTGAATTAGTGTGTCCCCAGTTTACACTGAACAAGAAACTTGTTGGATCAGAGGAAATATCATAGACAGTGTACAATAGTCTTCTTCTTTTATTTTCAATGACGAGTGAGAAACAGATGACCTGGAGAGTGAGGTAATTAACAGATGGAGCTTTGGGTGCAAATATGTTTGATCCAAATTACCCAAAACAATGCCAGGCATAATGATTATGTTAGAATAGATATGTTAAAGGAATTTAAATCAACCAAGGTCATAAGTGTTGCTTTTTGAGGAAAAATAATATGCAATTCTCTATAAAATGCTGTAGTGAAAAAAAAATGATCTTGTTCTCTGGGGACCAGAAATGTCAACTTAGCTCTGCCAGGTAAGTAATTTACTTTAGGTAAACCAACCTATTGGTAGAATCAGTGTCTTTACCGGCTTTAAAGCACTAACGTGAAATTAGCACAGGGGCACCTTTTCCTCTGACACCATATATTCCCAGTGACTAGCACGGGGTCATAAAAATTGGAGGAACTTGGTAAATATTTATTTAATGAGTGATATCATATAAATAAAAAAGGTGCTTACATCACTGAATTGTGAACATTAAAGAAGATGCATATAAATACTTCAAAAATTTTTAAAGTAAATGATTGTTTTCTGTGTATAAAAACATCTATCTAATCAAATTTCTCATTATCATAGTGTGCTATAAGGTAAACATTCTTTAATCATTTTACAGTTATAAAAGTGTAAGATTGCATCAAAAGATATTTCACACTTTGCATTTTAAATCGTACCATTATGCTAAGTATCTAAAGACTTTGAAGTTACAACAGAAACGTTAGAGAGCTTCTGAAAAAAGTAACAGCAAAACAAACATAAAAACACCATCTTCTACGTGTATCTCTGAATGCCTTTTTTGGGTAAAATTTGTTCCTACTTGTTTCCAAAGTTCAATTGTACATCATTCCAATAAAAGTATCTTTAGAGAAAATTTCGAGCATTACCCTAGTCTCTAAAAGGAGTATTTTGGGTGGTGGTGGGAGTTGGGGTGATGGATTATTTACTCCAGTGGAATGGCCTTTGGTTGATATCATGCACATGAATAACATGCAGCACCTCTGACGATGTACCGAGTGCCATTCAGAAGTGAAAGCAATGGAATTGAGAGGATGGAAGGCTGACAGTGGCAAATGGGTTACATGGTAGAAAGAGATGGAGCCAGTCAAGTAACCAGACACCTAACCCAGTTTCAACTCAAGCACTAAACCCTTAATTGTGTTTTACAGGATATGAATGATTATCCTCCGGTGTTCAGTAAACGTATCTACAAAGGGATTGTGGCTCCGGATGCTGTCAAGGGTACACCCATCACAAGCGTTTATGCTGAAGATGCAGACCCTCCTGTAAGTGGAAGACATTGATTAATACCGTGAACTGTAGTAAGACAGCCTTTAACACTCATGACTGAGGGACCCAGGTCCTAAGGCAACATATGTGGTTTGTATGTTTCACACTGTTCACTCATTCATTTTTGTGTTCCTGCCCATTGCATCCACAGGTACAGAACTTATTTCCTGTGGTTATTATTGAGCTTAGACAGTTAGAGATATGCTTTTTGTTTCACTGGAATTGGAATTTTACTATTTTCCAGTTTATCAAGTAATAATGATAAATATATATGAAAAGCATTGTCTAGATTTGGAACCAATATCATTTGGATTCTTTATGTAGAATAATATAAGCTTGGTTTAGCCAAGATAGGTTTTATCTTACATATTTGTCATTTTATTCGCATATGGCTACTTTGTTATCAAACTCTAAATCAGCATGACATAATACTTACATTGAATGTGATAAATTAAAATCATAATATAGCTTTTAGAACATATTTAATACATTATTTTCTTATCTAGGATACTACCTCTTTGAGAGACTCATACTACCTTTCATGATTGAGAGGTTTTAATTAAAATATTATAGCAGAAGTGAGTCAAATTTTTCTTAATGTTATTATCTTAATGATAGTGAAAGGACAGCAAACTCACAGTTATTAACAACCACACCTAAAACAAAAGCAAACCAAGAGGACAGCTAGATCGGGAGCGGAACCATAGAAATGAAGATCACATGGAGGGTTAGCAACAGGGGAGTGGGAGGAGGAGAAGGGGGGAGAAGGTACAGAAAATAGCATAGACAGTAGGTAGAAAAAAGTTAGGGGGAGGGCAAGAATAGTAGGGGAAATACAGAATCTAAAGAACTTGAGACACGTGGTCATAAACTAAAGGGGGGGAGGGGGTGTGCAGGGTGGAGGGGAATGAAAAGGGAATAGAACAACTGTGATGGTATAATCAATAAAATATATTTAAAAAATAGCATATAGAAGTAATAGTATCTACATAACAATGCTTCCTATAAATAACTTGAGTATTATATATATATATTAATTACATATTCTCATAATAACCAAATTCTGGAGATTTTTTTTTACTTAAAGTGAGCTCACACTGTACATTAGTGACTAACATACAAAAAACTAATGATATTAAATGAACTATGTTAGAAAAGTGAGAAAATAGAAAATGAACTGAATATTATAAATGATTTAAATGTTCTTCATATTACTAACATAAATAATATTAATATAATGCTATTTACTTAATAAAAGGTGAATAGCATTTATAATAATTTTCAGCTTCAATTGTGACAAGTCACATAAAGTTTTTTGTGATGAAAAGGTCTTGAAAATAATGTTAACATGCAGGCAGTGACCTTTTACTTCGAATCTCCTTTCTTTGAGTGTGTAAAATATCTTTGGCCCTTGGCTGATGTGACTCAGTGGACTGAGTGCTGGCCTGCAAACCCAAGGGTCATCTGTTTGATTCCTAGTCAGGGCACATGCCTGGGATGCCGGCCAGCTACCCAGTAGGGCTACAAAGGCAACCACACATTAACGTTTCTCTTCCTCTCTTTCTCCTTCCCTTCTCCTCTTTCTAAAAATAAATAAAATAAAATCTTTGAAACATTTATTGCATCTTGGGAAATAGGCAAAATTTAATTCTCTTGAACACACCAATAGAGGTGGTGAATGTGAAATTGGTGCTTTGTCTGCCTTTTTAAGTAAACTTAGAGATAAAAAAATACTTTGAAATTAGGAATATACATTCTGTTCTATTCAAGACATGCTTTGAACATTAATTCCATAATGATCATTGTGCAAACCAGCTTTTGCTGTCCAGAAACTGAATTCATACAGTTCTACTGTATGAATGTAAGCAAACACAGCATCTTAGCAAGCTCAGATTTCAGAGAATTTCTTATTAGTATACAATTTAAGATAATATTAAATGGCATCAGTGATGAAAGACTAAAAGTAAGCCTGCTGGTCACCAATATGGGACAGACCTCAAAGTGTTAATACAGAAGGCAACACCCTGACTTCAGCTTTGGCACCTGTGACCTTGTCACCTGGTTTGACATTCAGGTCACTCTACCAATGTGAGAGAAGTTGTCCTAGTCCATTGTCTATTCTAAAAAGCTATGCTACTTATTTATAGAAGAGACCTTGTTATTATACACTGCCTTTCTTTTATGGAAATTTACTAGACTCAAATCCCATATTTCTTTGGAAGAAGTTCTTAGGTTTGCATTCCCAATAGTTTTGAAATGTAATATCCAATAGTGGCTTTTAAATAGATAAAAGGTGGATGCCAGGCATTCAACTGAAACTCTGAGCATGCTTTACTTCAGTTTGTGAATATATATGATATCAGACTCAACTTTTTAAAGGTTTTATTCATTTACTTTTAGAGAGAGGGGAAGGGAATGGGAAAGAGAGGGAAAGAAATATCAATGCCTCTCATGTCCCCCACCAGGGACCTGGCCTGCAACCCAGGCATGTGCCCTGACTTGGAAAGGGACTGGCAAGCCCTTTGGTTCACAGGCCAGCACTCAATCCACCGAGCCACACCAGCTAGGGCCAGATTCAGTTTTAAATCTCCAAACATTAGTAATCTTTTGGTATAACTGATATTCAGCACTGAATTCTCCAATTATTGCTGCTGGTTGTCTTTATCCATTTTGGCCGCACCTACAGCAATTTGGAATAAAAGCTCAATTCCATGAAAATTTTCAGAAAACAAACATTACATAATTTTCAAAATGATTAATTTTTACTTTTATTATTTTATGTTGGTGCCATAAATACAGACTAAATATTTATTGGACGAGCTTGCCAAGTGTTTTCTACTCCATTCTTATTACAAACACTTATTAATTGCAAGAAGATAGCTTCAATTCCATAGGGACCTTTCAGAAGCCTACATTAGTTCCCCTACAAGGGGCTGTAAGTATCTATAGTGACACTATGTTAACTTACTGGCCTCTCTCCAAACTAGAAAGTAATGTCCTTAAAGGCAGGAGTCAAAACTTATTTCAGTTTGTATTGCCATATCTAATTCTATGCTTGGTACTTAGTAGTCCATTAGAAAACATTTGTTGATTACTTGAATAAATGAATAAGTTAACAGTTATTTCTATACTCTTCAGAATTGACCAATCGCCAGTTTGGAAATTTAGTTGTGTGACCCTGAGAAAATGTCTCAGTCTGTAAGCCTCACTTTGGCCCTTCGAGGGCTGTGAGAATTAAGTGGAGTGAGGCATGTATAATGCTCAGCACAGCTTCTACAGCCTCCCATAGGTGTGGTTACAATTCATCAAAAATAATTTCATTTCTCAAGTTTGGCCATGTCCCTTTTTCAAGGCATCTTTTTTATCTTTTAGGTGAAGTAAGAACTGCCCATTTTAAACTACAAAATAGCAACAACAAAATCTTTTGAAGTAGCAGTAGAGAAACCATGTAAGGTCTTAAAGCCAGAGAGCACATTGTTGCTGAATATAAATTAAGAATTACAAAGTGCAGGTTGAGCAGAAGTGCTGTAGATGGAGAAAAAAGTCTTCAAGGGATATATATTTTTTCCCACTGAATTAAAGCCATTAAGACTTATATTTTCTGGTTTCCTTTTGTGATGGAATTCACATTATGGGGTTCACTGGAGATATGAATAGTGAATGACTAATTATTTTGGATACTAAATATTGCTAACATTTTTCTTCTGATCACCAGGAGCATCTCACTCCAAACTTTCACAAAATACAAAACTGCAAGTGTAATTTCTATTTGCATGTATTTATTCTTTCTGAAGTACCCATGATACGAAAGTTTTCTTTGTGGGCCATGTGAATGCCTGACAGAATACTGTCCTTTGTCAGAATGTGGACATGGACCAATTGGAATAAATAAATTAGGTTTATATTGTGCTCATTTTCAAAAAAGTGTGAGGTGCCCACAAAGGATTGCCTTTTCATTTTTGTATCATTCTTTTCATTTTATAAATGTTAGGACTTCATAAGATTCTTCTTTAAAGTAAAACAGTAATTGAGACATGTTTAATACTAGCAATTTAGACAAAGTCTTTTTATTTGCATATATTGGTATAAGAATTATTTAGACATTGAAGACTTCTTTTTTCAGGTTTTGATATTGACTTATAAAATAAATTTCTTCCATAAAAAATGATCTTGTAAGTTCTCAATAGTAATTGGCTTAAAAATCAGTAAGCATTCTCACTATACTTTTTTGAGTATTTGTATAAAAAGGACCATTCCATGTGTAAGGAGTTTTTTTTTTTTCCCCTCTAGAGATTTTGAAAGCTATACCAGTCATTCAGAGTTCAGACAAGCTACCTGAAGAATTGTATTTGAAGTGTTTTCACAGGTGGCTTTTATACCCTTCTCCACCATTCAAAGGCACTTTTGCTGCTCTCTAGGGAGTAAAAAGGATGGTCATTTCTTATTTTCTTTTGTGATATATGCCTTGAGTTTTATTAAATGTAATGTCATCACCAAATAATGCCACATAATTATGATGATGTTCTAAAAATGCTTAAACATTCAAGTACTTATTCTGTGGCAGTCTACTACCAGAGGCATGACAGCATCATTGTCTTTATCTATGATTTACTCCCTGCTTTGTATGCAGTAGTTCAAACTATACAGAACATGGCTGGTGTAGCTCAGTGGATTGAGTGTGGGCTGTGAACCAAAAGGTGACCAGCTCAATTCCCAATCGGGGCACATGCCTGGGCCAGGTTCCCCATGGGTACTACGTGAGAGTCAACCACACATTGATATTTCTCTCCCCCTTTCCCCCTCTTTCTAAAAATAAATAAATACAATCTTTTTTTTTAAGTTTATAAGAGAAATAAAAGTATAGAAAGATAAAAATAAGATTGTATTTTTAAATCCAGATATGTTGTACTTTATCATTTCCACATGATAGCTCCATAGTTCTATTTTTCTTCACTTACCACATACTGACTCATATTGTTATGCTATATTGATTTAGGATATTGCCAGCAGTGTTGCAAAGACTCTGGTTTTAAAGACCAGTGCCTATAAACCACATTTCCCGACCCAGGATCATATAGGGGAATGTACACAGCTTAGAGAAGATTTTTTTTTCCTCACATCAAAGCTGTTAAGGAAACAATCAAGAACTATTTCCATGATGCATGTCAGCTTGTGAAAACTGAGAAGATATAACCCCAGCTTTAGTCCCTTTGGTCTCAGATATTTAACTTGAAAGCACACTATGGAACAGTTAGGACTTGATCTTTAAAATTACAGTGAGTTATAATTAGATTTGAAAGCGTAAATGAGTACAAAAGGGAAGGTTTTGTGAGAATGTTTCTACATGACTAGTGTCAAGAAAAGGTTTCGTAAGTGTTTTATGAATCTGTGTTATTTTCTTCCCTTTCTGTAGCTGAGAGCTTTCTTTCGAGAACAATTACATTGTTAACATTACTTTAAATCAATATGAGATTTAACTGTTTGTGATACGAATGTTGTGCTCCTAAGTAAGAAACCACCGTTCCTATCAGGGCTAAAATAGCAGCTAATGGCTTGAATAATGTCCTTTACTTTGAATTTTTTACCAGAGAAAATGGAAGCAGAGCCTTTGAAAGAGTAGCTTGGTTCCTCATGAGCTGATTCTTGGCCTTACCACTCTCAAAGCCGTGCCATGGTAACTCGTGGTCATGTTGTCATCCACAGTACACTCATTCCATTTTCTTAAAGCGTAGAATTACCCAGGTGGTAGACTTCAACCAAACATGGCCTAGAGCAATATTGGCACCTCAGAATACTTACTGAATGAATAAATGTACCAGAAAGCATTTATTGTGGACTTAACAAAGAAGGCTATGACAAGAGAGAAATAGATATAGCCAGGATGTTGTGATTGAAAGGTGCCAAGAAGTGAGTGTGCCCCTGTGTGGCCCGAACCTGCTCTTGATGGGAATTCAATTTTTCAAATGTAGGGGATTCATTTAAGCGTGGGTAGAAGAGACGGGCATAAGAAATATATCCAAAAATTGCAGAGTCAAAACATTCATCGTACATTGGGGACTTTGTATAATATTATTTGGACTATGCCCAATTCAATAACTGTTAGCTATTGAAAAGAATACATTAAAGTTGTTTTAGCCACTCACTTGGGGACAGGAAATGTGGCAGATATAGTTTATGAACCACATTTATTATCCAGAAAAGGACCTCACTAATGACTTACAAACAGAGCAGAGACAAAATCAAAGCTATGTATTAGAACAATTAATTTCCTGTGATATGCGGTCCTCATTGGATTAGATAATAAATGAAACCAGGTGGTGAATTAGCAGCTGTAGCCTTCCTTTAAGTATGAAAATGATAAGGTGGAAACGGAAAAGGGGGAAATGGAAGAATTAACAGTGACTGGGCCACAGGCTGAAGATCACAAGCAGGATAAAAGTACAGTCAGAAGTGTTTCAAGAGATTCTAGCTGGAGTGAAAAGATATTTGTAATTTTTATTAACAGAAATATGATAGAAAAGAAAGCAACGTTTTAAGGAGAAAATACGATTAAATTAGAGCAAATTCAGTTAAATATGATTTCAAAACATCCAAGTGCCACCATTCATAGAATGATAGAAATTGTTCAATTCCCTTCCTTGAACATGGAGGCTGAGAGAACTAATCATAACATAGCTAGTGAAGGAGTAATACTCTCCAGATCTATCCAGGAACCAGAGTACCAGACTGGCAGGAGGCTGTCTCTTGCCCAGAGTTATAGGTTCATCAAACGGAGGAATATATAGCACTTCATGAGGCTGAAGGCAGAGGGCAGGTTGGAGCTAAAATTCCTCTGCACAGATCAGCAACACCATGAGGAAGACCTGAGGAGATCTGGCCAATCTGTACCATATAGAGCAGTGAAGAAGAAACCGGGACTTTAAACCAACCCTGTGGCAATTTTGTCCTTACCTGTTCTTGACTGAACTGGAGTTGAAAGTTCCGTATTCATGTTTCTCTAAGACCAGACTACTATCTACTATAGCTAAATGCTGTAGCTTGTCTGACTTCATACCTGTCTTCTCCACCCAGCCTTCTGCCTCCATTTGCTCCCTGACTCCAAGCCGTCTTTACCACTGAGTCAAGGAATCTCAGAGCATTCAGGAAAACTTTGTGTCAGGAGTATTATCAGTTACATTACTGACTGCCCCTCACATCAGATTTCCATGTAACTGTGATCATTATTCAGTGGAAGTATCTTACGAATTTCTAGCACAGCAGGATTTTCTGAACTTATAGCAATGAGATTGAAATGTAAGAACCTTATACTCAGTAAAAATAGTAAGAAAAATAAAATAAAACCATCGCATGAAGTTTTAAAAAAAGCAAAAATACTCACGATAGAATCAGAGTTAACTACCCAAATGTTGGGACTAAACCGTACCAAAATATCACCAGTTCATTATGAAAACATTTACATTTTTATGCATGGGCCTTTGAGGCAGCTGGGTGGCTGGCCTTGGTTTCAGTTGAAGGTTGAGTTCATGTCCATTCCATGTGCCTCCTTCCTCCAGAATCCATGACTGATCCATCCTGCTTTTCACAGAGCGAAGGACAAAATCACGTGCGAAATGTGGGATCGCAGTCCCTTCTGGTTGTGCGTCCCAGTCCCTCACATCCCATGGACCAAAGCAAGTCACATGGCCAAGCCCAGAATCATTGGGGCAGATGGATATTTGCTAAACAAAATGCAATGTGCCGTGACAGTCTAGTTGCACGTACTCTTTAAACATGTTAAATGCTTGCCTTTGCTGAAACTCTGTCAGAGTGTGTTTCTGAGAATGGACACTTCACCGCCGACCGCCTTCCAACAGAACCAGCTCTCGGGAGGCTGAGGCGCGGCAGCCGTGGGTGTGACGGTACATGGTCTCAAGTTTTCCATCTGAGACCTAAAAAGAAAGTTTGTCTTTCAAGGGAGAAGGAGGACGTTCTATTAAGGAGGAATGAGATGTGAGAATAAATTGACGTAATCAAATGCCTGGCCAATAAGCCTTCTCTGGCCACGTAGTTAGTGTCATCCCAATAGGCCTGGTTTTAGGGTTGATCTCGGGTGAAAGCACATAGAAGGCAATGAATGGATCAAAAGGGAAACAACAAATCGGTGTCTCTCTGTCCCTCTGTCTCTCTAAAATCAATCAATAAAATGTAAAAAGGAAGTAAAATACCTGGCAGATCCACTGATGTAAATGTCCCATAACCTGTGGATAATATTTAACTTACATCTCGGTACCTGTAGTCCAAACAAAGCAAGAATCCCCCAATATTTATTTATTATAATATATGAATCTGATTATTTAAAGGCATTGCATTAATTGATAAGGATTAACTTTTCACGTTTCCAGGCCTTAGATTTTCAAACATAAAAAGGTAGAAAATAATAAAAAAACAATCGAGTAAATAAAAATGACAAATTGTGAAAAGCTCTAAGAAGTAAATTTTTAGGTTGCTCTTAAACCAGATAAGAGGGAGCCTGACTTCGTAAGGCAAATCAAGGATAGTTCCAGAGGAAAGATTCAGAGCTGAGGTCTAAAAGATAAACAGATGTTTCCAAGGCAAAGTGGTGTGACAGAAGAACTGGGCTCTAAATTAGGAAGAAGAAAAATAAATTTCAAAAACCAAAGCAAGTGAGGAGGCTGGAAAGGTAAGCCTGAGTCAGGTGGTGCTGAGCCTGGTGGCCATAAAGACAGTGTCAAGATGTTTTGTTTCATCCTTAAAAAATGGGACAATTTTAAGGGAAAAGATGGGGCCACTAATTATTAGCTCTAGATCAAGTTTGTTTCTATTTTTAAATTCCCTTGGTTCTGTAAGTTGATTTTTGGTAGAGGAAGTTAAATGTGTGCCCACTGTTACCTTATAAATTTGAAAAATGTAGCTAAATGAAGAAAATTTAAAAGAAGTACATTTTTTATTTGATATCTTATGTTTACCTTTTAAAACATTTCCTAAGAGAGCTTGTGGTAAGTAATCTTGAGGCAATTATTTCTTATAGTCTTTCTTATAGCCATGTTAATACATTGTCTGTAGAAACTGAATTATACTGTGCAGGCATTATATTAAGTCCGTGATATATGGCATAAGGAACTTGTCTACGAGCGCATCAACTCACTATGCTGTCAAAATGTACTAGTCACTTCGAAGTTCAAAAGCAGGGTGGGGCAAAAGGAGAAAGAGGAGCACACGGTTTTCTCAGTGGTTCCATGGAGAATTTGACCTGCCTTTTTCCGAGTTTCTTTTAATGATACCTTAGCATCCAGTTAAATCCACTAAAAAAGTTACTAAGTCAATATGAGTGCAAAAAATAAAAAATCAAACTACTTTATAGTACTCCCTGATGCTAAATCATGTTTGGGAGATTTTGTAAATTATGCTGTTACAAAATAAATCAGACTAGTTGCTTTCAAAGACATTAAGAGGATTTTGGAAACCGTGTCAGAGAGAAAAAAATCTTTGTGTACTTGAAAACAAATTACTTCATGTTTGTGTGTAATGGTAACAATAGCCTTAGTATTTCTTGACATAACGCGATTGCCATCGTTATGAAGAAAATTATGTGGGTCTGAATAATTTCTTGGTAATTATGTATTTAAGAAAAATGACTAAATCAAAATATCCCCTGATATTAGTCACTTACTATTTTGATCCACTACAGACTCATTGGAATTCCCTATGTTTGCAAGTTTAGAACATCTTTCATACACACCTGAAATTACCTGCTGTAGTAATTAATTACATTCTCACTGTCATTAAGTCAAAACATACCGTGTTTGACACACTGTAAGAATGAAAATCAAAAGTAAAAATGTACTGAGTAATAAAGAAAATATTTTAAATCTCAAGATGATACTGTCTTGATATAAATTTACATTTATTCAGCTACGTTAATTATGCCCACATTGTTATTGCATAGAAATATATTACTTTTGATAAGTACCACCATGGCAGGACTTCTTGTCTGTCACAGTCCCATTGTCTAGAAAGATTGCCTGGCTCAGAGTGCCAATATATCACCATATTACAATGTATGTACAAAATAAGTGACCATTCCTGCAGTATTGCCTCATACTAATATTTATAGAGTTTTACACATGTCAGATTTAGTAAATAAAAGGACATCACAAAGTTGAAATCATGCCATTCACATTTTGGAAACAGCAAAATATTTAAATAAGTCACATACTATTCCAAATTGTATTTGGAAAGAAGCCTAATATATGAACAAACAAATTTATTAGTTCATTTCATAGATGTCATAAATCATGTCCTTCCTTGGGGCTATAAAACTTGGCAAACATCCCCAGAGTCCCATTTAGCTGTTGGCTAATGTCACTAGTGTTGGTGTTTAACTAGAAAAAATGATATTGGACACATAACCCTTTAAGTTACATAGAGTAGTTATTTAACTTCTTTAAACTTTATTTCCATATAAGAATAGTAAGACCATTTCACTGGATTGGTGGTTGCATTTAATGGAAAATGAAAACACTTAGTGAAATGTCTGGCACATAGACATCAGTTAAGATTTTCTCCTCCTCATTCTTGCTTTCAGGATGACGGCAAACAAACCAAACTTTGCCTCTGGTTTGGTCCAGTACTTGTATCCTCATTATTTGTGAACTTTACGATATCAATGGCTGAACTCATGAAGTAATTCTGGTGTCATCCATGACATTGTAAAATTTGAAAATAAAGTTTTTATAGAACCACCATGCTAATAGGATTTTTTTCAATCTCCCCAAATGAGTACAAGTGTGAACAAAAGTAGATTTGAAGTTGTTCCAATGGAAAATAATATAGTAATCAATAATAATAATGCCAGTATAAATTCTGTGTTCATATACTCACAACTATAAACCTACTTTTGCCCAATTATGCATGTACATATATTATAAAGTTCTTACAAAAATTTTGTAGGATTTTTAAATAGACTTTTTCAATTTATGTCATGTCATAATGATGCATCTCTACTTTTATCCCCTCGAGTTTAAGACAGAATTTTTAAAATTTAGACATATAAATTAAATTCTAGTTTGTTATTCTAATACTCAAATAACATAACATGTTGACCTCCACATATAACGTGATCATGACAGTATTTACAAATAAAAATATTTTAAGGCACATCACACTTTCTTATGTAAGTATCTACATAGAGAGGGGTAAGGTCCACTTGACTATAAACCTGAAGTCTCGTGCTCCAGACCTAGCACCTCCATTTCATACACCATGCTTCTCCTGTAGAGCTCTATCAGAAAGATTAGATAGTTCTATTCTTCTGTGACCTTTTGTCTGCCCCGTCTGAGCAAATGTGAGACTCATAAGTACAGAGCCACACCTTTCTCAGCACGGGCTGTCATCTCGAGTGTTTATGATTGGTGGGTTTTCCATTGAAAACTTGCCAACAATTTAACCACATTTTGAGTTAAATAAATGCTTAGAGGCCTGCTAAACCATATGGAAAATTATCTATGTAGCTATGATTTTTGCAATCACCAAACATATTACTCAAAAATTCAGTCTTATTCAACAATAGGGTAAACTACTCTGTAACTCAAATTTAATGTGAGGGGGAACCCAACAGAAACTGTAATTTATTTATAAAAAATATGCATTGATTCTTACATGTTTAAACTTCAGTACCTTCAGAGTGCTTGTCATGTGACAAAATACACCTATCAGGATATTTTTCCACTGCACAGAACAGTGTTTGAACTCATCAGTTTTGATTGCTTTCAGTGCTTCTGCTGGTTTTTGTTGTTGTTTCACCTCTTCCACGTCAACCTAAACATTTCCCTTTGAGGTCTTTTTTATCCAAGGAAACAAAAAAAGTTGCTCAGGGTGAGACCAGGTAAATAGGGAGAGTGGGACACAGGGTTCACATTATTTTTAGTCAAAAACTGCTGAACACTCAGTGCAGTGTGGACAGGTGATCATAAGTTACCCATCATGATATAGGCAAACATGTTGAAAGAGTCTTTAAAAAAAATTACCAAAGGTGAGTGCAGCCTCTCACATCAGCCTCTCACACTGGTACGCTGATGCAAATGGGTTCCTAGAACGCCCACCTAGTGGGGGAATCCTGTCCTATAAGGCATTTATCCTCCAGGAGATAATTCATTTTATTTTTTGGCTCCCCCATCATATATTTTACAGTTGGTATAAGAATACATACATAGCCTATAACTGCAGATCATATGAGGATTCATTTATTTAAAAAATCTAGAGACACATCATTATTATAAATGATGGCTTAACATCAGGGTGTGTTAACTGTAATAGGAAGTAACATGGAATATAAGCTAAGAGACTGAGAAGTAGGGAAGAGATAGTGCTTTACATTCAGCCAATCCAGAAAAAAAAAGGAAAAACTTTCATTATGATAGATTATTATATTTCTTCACTACTGTATTCAGGAATTTTTTGAAGGAATATTTATTCTCCTCCAATCTTAGTCTTTTGGGGACCAATGTGTTTGTAGGTTCTATTTTCGCCTCTTTTGTGAAGCTTTTTCCCAAAAACAAAACTGATTGACATTATTTTTACCTCCTTTCTGATCACAAAGAAATGTACATGTGGCTACTGAAAACAGGAACGTGAGTTAAATATATTTTCAACTATAAGGGACATCACACATAGCCATTCCCATTATATCAGTGTACGTAATGGCCCCTGGAGTTGTGCATCCTGGCAGCTCAGGATACTCACATAATAAGCATTGTTCATATTTATTAACACTTAATTAATATTTATTGACTTTAGTTCAGTAATGACAAGTCAAAAATTCATCTGCTCATAACAGTTCACAGTCAGTGAAAGAGAGAGGCCACAAACCCATAAGCAAATGAACACGTAAAATATTTGGATAAGGGTACATACTATAAAGAAAAGAAGAGAAAGTGGAACACGGAGTGGTGTATAGGTGGGTATATGCAGAAATGTCATTTGAGACCTGAATATTACAAGGAACAAGCCACGCAGGAGTGTTGCAGGCTGCATGAACAACAAATGGGGAAGTTCTGGGGTTGATGTGAGCTTGCTGTTCAGGCCAATGTGGCTAAATTATTATTAATGCAAGTCGAGAAGGAAGATAAGGTGAATTCTGTCTCCCTCACTTGGCTGTGAATTTGTTCACTTTTGTACTACTCTTAGGACTCAGCAGTGGCCAGTCAGTAAATGTGTTGAATGAATGAATAAATGAAGGAATCCCTATTAACCCTGGTACTATAAAATATACGAACAAGGTGGGAAGTGTTAGGTAATGAATAACTTATAAAATTTCCAACTGCTAATATTTTGTACACTATTTTAATTTCTTTTTGAAAATATGCTCTATATGAAATAAACATATTTTGATTTAGTTCTATAACATTGTTCTTTTGACTGTGACAAAGACTCTTTTGGGATGTGTTCTGAATTGTGGTGAATTTTTAACTGTCCCAACTGATGACAACTCCAGGATTTCGGCACCCCTTGAATGATTAAGCTTCTAGTAATAGCCTGGCTCTATTTTGAATATTCTGTTTAAGAAAATAAATTTCTCTAGAAAGAGTGCATCACTTATTTGAAAACTCAGAGGAAATATCAAAGGATGCTTTGGTGAATGGACATTGACATTGAGAAGGACTGCCGTACGAGCACCTCATTAGTCTTTTAAAACCATGGTTATCTGAAACACTTGCTCCAATAAATGAGGTTGGCTGAATATATAAGAAATAGCTGTCAAGGATGTTACAAAAAAGCTGCTGTGCTATGTGTCTCACATGTCCTTTCAAATTTTCTGTAAAATTTTAAAGAAGTAACTCCTTGTACTCACCCTTCAAAAGATTCCAAGAGGCATGACAGGATACTCCATCTTTACCAACCACTCACTGCCTGCTAAAGAGAATCTGCAGGCAATTTCATCAATTTCCTATTAAATTAATGTGTATAAGAGTTAATTATTTTCCTTTTTTTCTTTGATACTGCCTCTTGATGGTGGCTAGATATATAGGGCAAAATTCAAAATCTGTTTAAGTAGTTTTCTTCTCATGTGCTATTCCATGTATGAGATTTCTACTAACTTCCCTTAAATTATGTTGGATCCAAGTTTATTGTATAGTATCCTTTTGAAATTTTTCATTGCCTAAAGTGGCAAAGTACATTTTACTTCATGAGATTAAGATATCAGTGCTAAGGAAGAGACGTTATAATTTAGCCAGTTGAACTAAAGCATAAAATTAAATGGACCTCATTAGGTGGATATCTAAAGTATGTGTTTTCTTGGATGATAACCTAAAACAATCAGGTAATTTTTATTGTATTTTTTCCATTATCATTTATTCTCCTTGGCTCCACAATCATACTGTTATTTGTGCCTAATGTGCCTTTTTCTTTTTTTGCCTGATCCCTCCATCCCTTAAGTCTGACCCCCCACCATAGCTGTCATCCTGCTTTCTACCTACGATTCTGTCCTTGTTTTGCTTGTTAGTTCAGTTTGTTCATTACATTCTACTTACGACCCAAATCATATGCTATTTGTCTTTCTCTAACTGGCTTGCAATTGCCAAGATGTGAAAGCAGTTCTAGTGTCCATCAGTAGATGAGTGGATAAAACAACTATGGGACATACGCACAATGAAATACATCTTGGCTATAAAAAAAAATTACTCTTTGCTACAGCATGGATAGACCTGGAGAACATTTTGTTAAGATAATTTATTTATTCTGTGGATACACAGTTCCCTAATATTCTCTCAAGCCTCCTTCAATGTTTGATATTGTAAAATCTAGAAGTATGTTTATATTTTAAATATGAATTGAAGCATCTAGTCACCCCTAACACATGGTTATTCACTCATCAAGCCATGAGTTCATTCAAGCACTCCTTGGGTGCCTATACGGGTCAGATACCATCCAAAGCAATTACATACAGCCTTGTGAACTTTTGTTCCTAGGGGGAAACAAACAGCACCAAAGTAAACACAGAGAATATATATTATGATTTCATGTAGGGTTGCTGAAGAAAAATTTTTTAAAAATATTAGAGAGTACCTGGGAAATAGGAGCATAAATTTAGTTTGAAAAAGTCTGGGAGAAGAGTCCAGCAGGTATAAGAAAAAGGCAATGGGGTAGGAACAAGGACAATGTGGTAAAAGAGAAATGAGAGAGATGAAGTTAGACAGGTAGGCAGAAACCAGATGTTTTCAGGATAAGATAGCCCCTACTAAGGAGTTTGGATTAAATTTCTGGTGTGATGAGAAATAACTGGGAGTTTTTTTCAAAGATTACTTTAATAGAATAAAAGCAAAACCAAAGGCAGTACCAAAATTTACATTTATAGGGGAGAGCAAAAGTAGGTTTATAGTTGTGAGTATGTAAAGGACAGAGTTTATTCTTATATTGTTATTTATCAATTATTATATTATTTATATGTATTATTTGTCATTATTGTTATTATTTCTTATCCTTATTTATGATTTATATTTTAGGTAATTGTGGCTGGTACTTTAACCTATTTTTAACCACCCTTGTATACTATCCTTTTTTTAATACATGCATGACAGAGTTTAATTTATAAATTAGGCACAGGAAGAGATTAATAGCAATGCAACAATAACTAATAATAAAATGGAATAATTATAAGAATATATCATAATAACAGTTATGTGAATGTGGTCTCTCTCTCAAAATATGTTGTATTTGGCCCTGGCTGGTATAGCTCAGTGGATTGAGTGCGGGCCTGCGAACTAGACGATTGTGGTTCGATTCCCAGTCAGGGCCCATGCCTCAGTTGCAGTCCAGTTCCCAGCAGTGGACACATGAGAGGCAACCATACATTGATATTTCTCTCCCTCTCTCCTTCTCTTCCACTCTAAAGATAAAAAATAAAAAAATAAAAAAATTATGTTGTATTGAACTCACTCTTCTTCCTGTAATGATGTGAAATGGTAAGCCATCTACATGATGAGACGAAGTGAGGTGAGTCACACAGGCACTGTGATGTAGNTTTGGCCCTGGCTGGTATAGCTCAGTGGATTGAGTGACGGCCTGCGAACTAGACGATTGTGGTTCAATTCCCAGTCAGGGCACATGCCTTGGTTGCAGTCCAGTTCCCAGCAGTGGACACATGAGAGGCAACCATACATTGATATTTCTCTTCCTCTCTCCTTCTCTTCCCCTCTAAAGATAAAAAATAAAAAAATAAAAAAATTATGTTGTATTGAACTCACTCTTCTTCCTGTAATGATGTGAAATGGTAAGCCATCTACATGATGAGACGAAGTGAGGTGAGTCACACAGGCACTGTGATGTAGTGTTAGGCCATCATGGACCTTCTGACCTCATACCAATAACAAGATTCTCTCTGCTTAGGGTGATCCTGGATCATAGAGACATCATGATGTTGATGTTGGCATGTCAGAAGCAGATGATGTTGATGGTTGGGAATCCTTCATAGCTGAAGGAATTTTTTACCAAAACGTTTTTAAAGAACACTGTAATCAGAAGTCTCTCTCTCTCTTCCTCTCTCTCTCTCTCTCTCTGTTTTTCTCTCATTCTCATCATCAAAGTGTTGCTTCAGAGGTTGCAGTCTTTCACTGGTCATACATGTGATCTTATTTCAGTATTCCATCTGAAGATTATATGTCTTCATTTTTGAAAAATAAGATTACTTATTTTACAAAATAAGATCACAAACACTGCAATACCAAATTAGTTGATCTGGTAACCTGGATGGTTACCAAGTGACTAATAGGTGGTGATCGGTGGGTGGCAATAAGAGCATGGATACACTGAACAAGGGGGTAGTTCATGTCCCAGACAGGACAAAGCAGGACAGTGAGAGAGTTCATTATACCATTCAGAATGGAGTGCAACTTAAAACTTATAAATTATTTATTTCTGGAATTTTTCATTTAATTTGTCAGACCATGATTGACCAGAGGTAACTGAAACTGTAGAAAGTGAAAGTGTGGATAATGAGGGGATACTGTAGGTTGATGGAGGATGTGAGAAGTGATACATATAGGGCTTTCCTTGAAGTTTTGGCAGGACTTGATTGAAAATAGAATGTCTACATTGCAATTGTATATACTAATTTCGAGCTTAAAAGATGAGAGTTTAGCCAGAAGTTTAAACTTTAGATTTATGAATAAATAGAAGGTAGTTGAAGCCATTGGACTAAAATAGATCCTAGAGGTCTGAAGTGGAGATAGAAAAGGTGAACGTTTCTGTGACAGAGACTTGGAGCACTCGGAAAGAGTGAGAACAAAGAAAGAATTTGAGATAGAGCAGCAGATAAGAAGAAAACCTGGAGGTGCAAAAGAAGGTAAAAAAGTGTTTAAGGAGGGATGGATCAACTGCGATGTGTAATGTATGATAGGACTGGGCTTACAGATAATGACTAGAGAATTATACAAGTCCAGAAGGCTAACACCTTTGTCCTATAGCCCAAATGTGATTGAAGAAACAGCAGGATCAAAAAACTCCATTTGAGAAGGGTTATGAAGATCACCAACAGAGAACAATGTTCTCAAAGCCTTCCTTACACCAAAGTACCATTAAACCCAACCAAATAGCCCTGCCTGGTGTGACTCAGTGAACTGAGCGCCAGCCTACATAACAAAGGGTCACAGATTCCCAGTCAGGGCTCATGCCTGAGTTGGGGGCCAGGCCCCCGGTGGTGGGCACGTGAGAGGCAACCATGCACTGATGTTTTTCTCCCTCTCTCTCTAAAAATAAATAAATAAAATCTTTATAAATAAATAAAAAAATTAATAAATAAACAATCTAACCAATAAACAGCCTGTGGTATTACTGCCCTTATATTTTCCACATTAGAATGCCAAATATGGGTATTTTACTCCTAAGAGTTTAATGGTGTAATAAAATGTCTGTTTGAGTTTGAAGTCAAACTCTGCCATAGACTAGCTTTGTGCTTGAGTTGTTTTCTTGACTTCTGGGACTTGGGTCTGGCTGAAAAGATTTACCAACCTTAAATGAGAAAAGATTATAGAACCCACTCCAGTATTACTTATATAATTCAAAATAAAACCAACCTAAACCCTAAGACAAATGAGGATATTCAACAAATTTTCATTGTTCTCATAATACTCTCTCCTTTTCTTTCTTTAAAACTTAGTATTTTACCTTGGTCTGTGTCTGTGACAACTCAACATTATTTAACTCCCTATAAGCCTCAAGTTCATTAACTAAAAAATGGGTGATACAGTATACATTTATCATCTTTAGTATGATTCTTGCACATAATAAACATTCAACAAACATTCACCTTTCTTGTTTCACTATTATTACTCTTATCATCATTAGTAATGTTCTCTTAGAGGAGTATTGTGAGGATTAATGTATTTATGAAAACACTGAGCATCGTAAATAGCACAGAGCAGACAGTAACAATGTTTTTTCCCTTCATTTCCACATCAATTTCTCACTTTACCACAGTCCCACACACTAGCACCTGCTGCTTATCACTGAGTTGAAATGAGTAAAAGAAAATAACTTATCAATTGTCTCAGAAGATGAGATAAAATATTAAAAGAAAGTGAAAAAGAAGATAGTTGAGTCAACGATTAATTTATTTTTTGCACATAATTTTAAACAGCAGGTAGTAAAAACACTTTACTAATGTAGATTGTTATCCTAATGAAATAAAGACTCAGCTACATCTGAAACCTGAAATTAGAAAAAATTGAAATATGAGTTTTCACTTCTAAAAGGCCGTGCATTTTATAAATCAGTTTAACATTATCACTACATTTAGTTTTTATTGTGACTTAAATTAATAACATATAATTTTGTTTTAGGGATTACCTGCAAGTCGTGTGAGGTATAGAGTAGATGATATCCAGTCTCCTTATCCTGCCAGTATTTTTGATGTAGAAGAAGATTCTGGAAGAGTAATAACTCGAGTCAATCTTAATGAAGAGCCTACCACAATTTTTAAGGTCAGTGCAGTGTTTTTCTTATATTATCTATTAGATGTTTATAAGTTTTGATTGAGAAATTGGTTTAACAGATGACCACACTTCTTTTCCCTTTTTATCTTTAATCTTTTAAAATTATGAGCAATACATTTCCACTGCATTGACATTCAGAATATACAGTTAGGTAAAAAGAAAAAAAAATCTTTGCTATTTCACATCTTGAAGATAACTAGAATTTACCATTTTACTCTCTCTCTTTATGATGTTATTCTATGCAAATACAAGTATACAAATGTATATTTTAAAATACAATGATCATATTATTCATACTGCTTTTTAAACTAAATATATTCACATGCTAATAAATACTATTGGTATTATTTTAATGTTTGCATGATGTGTTGTTGTACGGACATAATGTTCTAGTTTTTAATTTAATACTTTGCTGTTGGCTAATCAGGCTGTTTCCATTATTTTGTTATAAAAATAATTATTTTCTTGAAAATCATTTTGCAGTTATCATTTACCACTTGCTAATATTTTCCTTAAGGTCAGTAAATACAGGCATGATTGTTGAATCAAGCTTATGTACTCATAATTTGTTATAATTCCAGTAAATTTTAAGTAATACTATGCTTCATTATTATCAAGAATAATCCAATTTATTAAATGTTTAAATGTTTCTATTTTCTATGGCCATTTAGAAAAAAGCTATCACTATGAATAAAGCCTTTGGCTCCCCATTGGCGAATTGCATCCATCAGTTAACCTTGCAAATATCAATGAGTACTATGTCTCACATAATGTTCTCACTATTTAGAAATAAGTATTTTCTTTGTAAGGTTGTACACTAAAGGTAAACCATGAATCTTAGATTGTCCCTTGTTTATGGTTCCATGATATAGGCTGAATAAATTTAGATTAGTAATCTGAAGCTTTCAAAATTATATTCCAAAGAAACACAGTTTTGAAAATATTTAACATTTCTTAAAAATAAACATTATAATTCCTCTGATATAATAGAGGTTATCAAAAAATGACGTCATAAATTATTTTAGTAATAAACAATATACAAGAATCACATCCTAACACTAAGACTTTTTTTTAGTTTGCATTGTTGGAACAATTTATGCTGTACATTATGAACTTGGTTTTTATATGTCATAATTGTTTTTAATTGTTTTTAAGTGAATGTATTTCAAAGTGTGTTTAAATACATAAACTTCCAATTTCATCCTCCAGAGTAACCATTTCTCCCCTATAATCTTGCAGGCAATTAGTTCGCTGGAAAAGTTAACTTCCTGCTATAAGCAAGCTAATTAGTTTTTTGCTACTGATGTTACTGAATTTAACACTTTTTCAATAAGTGTTAGTGCTTTGAAAGGCCCATGTTTTCACTGTAGGCACCAGTGGAATCGTGAAAGAGAAGAGCGTATTATTGAAGAGGTGTATTATAATATACTTATTTTGCTGGCAGTTTTCTCTACTACAGAGTTAGTAACTCAATTCCTTTCAGTCATTCCATCTAACAAATGAAAATAAGAATGTCTACGTGGCAGGATTTTTATGAAGATTAAATGATGATCCATGTGGTGTACAGTGTCTGACACCTGGTACGCAGTTCTAGAAGTCCAATGATTAAAAACACATATAGAAAAATGAGATGGTACTTTGTCATTAACCATATTTAACATGAATTTTTATTACTCTTTAAGTTGGTGGTCATTGCGTTTGATGACGGTGAGCCTGTGATGTCCAGCAGCGCCGTAGTGAAAATTCTTGTCTTACATCCTGGAGAGATCCCACGATTCACACAAGAGGAATATAGGTATTGACTCCTACCAGGTTTTGTCATTAATAAAGGGTTTTGCTTTGTTTTGGCCTCTAAAAATCAATGTGATATGTAAATGTAGCAATGAATTGGTCTCCCAATTCTAGTCTAATCTTTTCTAAATTAACATAAGATTATATTTATCTTAAAAGTTAGTACAGTTAAAATGATACTTCAGTATAAATAATATCGATTTTACTAATGCTTTCATGAATAATAGATCCTTTACAAATAATTGAAGTGAACATTGAAAAATATACATTATGTTTTTTGGGTTTAAAATGCAGCTCACTAATGGTCTCCATGGTAAGAATTAGACATTTTGTTTCTTATTATTGCCAAAATCACGATATTATCTGATTTTAACATGTATCCAAAAGGATATTTCCCCAAAAATCAGTGAAAGAGAGAGAAACACAGAGAGAGTATATGTATGTTTATGTGTATAATGTATATTACATTATAGCCATAGTGTTATATGTACATGATCTTAGTCAGGTCACACTTTCACAACAGAATATCATGAACTGGGTGCCTTAAACAGCAGACCTTTATTTTGTCGTACTTCTGGACACTGGAAGCCTGAGATTAAGGTGCTAGCATGGTCAGATTCTGGTGAGGACTCTCTTCCAGGCTTGCAGATGGCTGCCTGTTCACTTGTCCTCACTTGGAAGAAAGTGAGAGAAAGCACGCAGGTACTCTGATGTCTGTTCTAGTAAGGACACTGGCCCCAAGATCAGAATCACACTCACTCTCATGGCCTGATCTAAACCTAATTACCTTCCAAAGACCTGATCTCTATTGCTTTATTTTTGTTTCCAAGTTAAGACATTAATGTACTTTTATTAGTATGTTAGAACCCATAGGACATAGTTTTCTCACAAACATTTGAAAGTGAACCACTATATATCGTATATTTACTACTTATTTATTCTGGATAAGAGCATTAAAAGGCAGCCAGTCATTGCATTCCAGAGGTTTTCAACCATGGGTGGAAACAAAGAACTACATGAAAAATACAATACACTGTGAAAACACAATAATAGAAGCTCACAGTACTGAAGAAGCATGTTGGAGAAACACTTAACTGTATCTGAACATGATCAACATAGTATGAGCTGTATCTTGATGGAAATAGAGATTAGCCACTCAACAAAAATGTGGAAAAATGTTACATGCCAAAGACTCAGTATACACAGAAGTATACTCACAATTGAGGCATATGGGAGATGTATTGAATTCCAGAATATTTTAGTAATCAGCCTATCTGGACACCAATTGGAAGCTACACAATGATACTAATTGGAGCTCAAGAAAAATGAAAATGTTACATAAAAACATTTTATCAAATTCTGGAATTTTGATTTTATTGCTCTAATAATTTCTAAGGACTACCTATGAATTATAAGCTAGAGCAGGGGCCAAGGTGCTGAAGGAGGAGGTAAGTTAGACATCTGGGAACATTTACCACACTCAACCAAGTAGTTTTCTCTTTTTGTAAAAAGCTGTCCTTACAATATTCAAGTACTAAATTAAATTACATAATATAAATACTAAAAAATTCTACATAACACCTATGTAAACCATTGACATGAATCCATACTTAAAACAATATGAACTCATTTGTTTTAAAGGCAATTTTTTTCATTATATCTATTATTACTAATTCCCTTTTATGGCTGACATGGTAACTTCCATTTTTTTTTATATCTAACATTCAGTTTTCTGCTATTGAAGGAATTACCTAAATATGGCCATTTTGGTTTTCTCAAGAACCAAGATGAATGTGAACTCCCTTTTCTTTCTCCTTGACTTATCTAGTAGATGCTCACAGAAAATGTCGTTATTATTTTAGATGGGTCAAAAAATCCCTCACAGTTTCAGCACAATAAAATTCCCACCTTTGTTCTCTAAAACTTCGCATCCCAAGTCGACTTATTCTTTGGAAGCCCCAAGAGAAAAAAAAAGTGGTGTGGTGAATAACATTTTCCCTTAAATAAACTTAATAAATCATGTCTCTTCTCTCCAGGCTTTTATCTGGAACTCGCTTCCTTATTAATGGAAGTGTGTCTTGCTTGTTAACTTTTCTAGCTAAAACACTGGCATTATGGTCAAGGTCAGTGAACTCGTCAGAGCATTGCTCGTTTAGCTTTCTTTTTAAAATTGTTGTTATTTAATGCCACCTTTTAAAAATAATTTTTCAACAAATAAATTACTATTTCTTGCCTTCTCTGTATAGAACTGCTAACTGCAGATGGATTCTGTTAATAAGTTGTTCTTAGAGAAGAAACAACTAGCCAATTGGTGCTAAAACTAAGAGCAATCATGTGAGCCAATGTGAAAGAATTTTTGACCTTCCAGAACATTCCTAACAATTGCAAACAGTGCCCTGACTATCCCAATTATGTATTATTCTGATACATAAAGGTGGTCTGGTAATCTTGTATCCTGCAGTTCTTGAAGAGAATCCTATATAAGAAGCAATGTCGTTGGTGTAATAGATTCAGCAGGATTTTGTACTTAAAAGGATTGTTTTGTTTTCCATCCAATGCCCCAAAATATGGATAATAGAAAGTCATATTAAATATCGGCAGGGTGTATTAGTTTCTTAATAAATGGAAATAATTGAATTTAAATATTTATATAGGCTTAAATTTGACCTAAACTATTACAGAAAATAAAATCCTAAGGCTGATTATTATTTTTCCTTATACATCATGTCTTTATTATGTATCAATTATGAAGTTTTTGAAGATTTTTGGACACATGCAGAGTAGAGGTTTTCTGGAAACCTCCTAACTCTTTTCTTCTTCCTCCTGGCCATACACCTAGACTGCATCCTAACCTCACCTACTATGTAGAGCCAGGTAACTGAGAGCCGATACAATGAGAAAAATGTGGTCTACACAATTTATTGACCTGACTTAACCCTGTCCCATTAGATGGAACAGTTGAAAAAGAATACCCAGGACACCTTGGGAGCCATATGTTGACAATAGTAGAAATAGAATACAACAGGAGCTTAGGCCTCTGAATCACAGTTTGGAGGAGAGCTACCTCACTAGGAGTGCCCTCAATGAATTGTTATGTATGCAAAAAACATAGGGGCTTATCCATAAGGTTGCCTCATACCATTTCAACTAATACAGTTGTTGGTCAACATTTTATTAGTATGAAACAATTAATCATATAGTGTATTAATCATTGTAGAAACTTTTTTCATTTATATTGCAGTATTTCCCAGTTTGTCATCTTAAAACTATATTCATGATAAGGCAGTTTTATTTTTGTGTAGTATTTTCTTTTTATGTGTACAACTACTAGCTTTGGCAAAATATCTACAGTATTTCAGATAGCTGTGATGGCCCACATGGTGCCCTTTCTAAACAGAAAAAAAAGAGAAAGAAAAAATTATATGGAATGGCTACTGGAAATTTCATATGTCTCCTTCCCTTTCGTATTATTTTCTGGTGCATTCATTGCTTTAGCTGGATGCACATAACTTCCCAAGATGCCAGTGTAATCAGTGCCTGATTATCAGGATGCTCCCCTGTGTTGGAACTGAA
The DNA here is from genome assembly GCF_014824575.4 of Sturnira hondurensis. Lineage (NCBI taxonomy): Eukaryota > Metazoa > Chordata > Mammalia > Chiroptera > Phyllostomidae > Sturnira > Sturnira hondurensis. The sequence continues at coordinate 1,452,057 of NW_028089315.1, forward strand.
GGATGGCAGAATATGTCACCCCTAAGCGTGTCACTTAGACATAAGGGTTATTTTAAGTTAAAAGAACTTAAAAAAAACCACAGATGCAAGAAAGGCCTTCTAATCTCCTTTTCTTCCTGAAAACAGGAGGTTTACAAATTTCATGTGAAAGATGCCCTTCTTATACCAGGATAAAAAATATTATTATTGGAGAGTCAAAGCCGAGGGAAATCAACACAAACAAGTCTTGTTAAAAATAATTCTTCTCTCTCTTTAGCCTCCCTACACAGTTTAGTTACTTCTCCACAACTGAGTCTCTTTTTTCTTCTTAATATGAAAGAATGTAAGTTCTGTCATTTCCTTGGGTCTTCATTTCATTGTGAGGGCTCCCATGTCATGTAAAATTTATATAAATGCATGTCAGTTTAATACTTAAGTCTAGCCAAAAAATCCTAACAGGATAGAGGTAAAGTCTTACCTCCCCTACAGAACTGCTCCCAGTGAAGAACTTCTGCTTTATATGATCAAAGTTGCTGGGACACAACATCAGAATGCAAGATTTCTGTTCTCTGTAGGGTTTGGGGAGGAGGATGCTCCTGGGTTACAAATGGAAAGCAGTAATGCAAGATAAATAGCATTGTGAGGTGAGGTTTGGTTTTTACATCTCAGGAATGTCTTCATTTCAATGTTGAGTGTTTTTAATGCCTTGGAAAAAACCTAGTTTTCAACAAATGACTAGTAGTTCAAGAGAGGTTCTAAATATAAAGTATATATTTATTTTAGAATTTTGAACTGAATTCTTAACCTGACCTTCTCCCTGAACCCGATTATCTTGTTCTTGGAATGGCTAGTCATTAAACCTTTAAATCTTGAAATACAATAGTTAAGGTAGGTTAGCCTGCTGTAAAAAGAAACCTAAATTTTAATGGTTCAGAGAACCAAAAGAGATGCATATTTATGGCTCATGTGACAGTCTGGAATGAGTGTTACATTCAGTGAGGTTGGTGATAGCTCTTCTGCACACATTCATTCTTCCATATTGTCTTTAAGGAACCCAGGAAGATGTAGGGTCTTCCATCTTTAACATGTTTCACACTAACTTCAATCATTGCCATTTCAGTTCATGGGAAGGAAAAAAGAAGCAGAAGTCCATATCCAGAGATTTTCTAAAGTATCATGGGAGTTGCAAACTTAATATCAGCTCATATTTTCTCCTGAAAATCCAGGCAAATGTGAACACTGGGCTCTGAAATGGCAGAGGAATTCCTGGCTAGACAGCTCTGTCCAGGTTCCACCTCTACTGCCCAGGAAAAAGAGAAAATGATGTTGGTAAAAAGGCAGCATTAAGTGTGTAATATTAGACATTATAGATTTTAAATTGCTGCAGTCATTCTAAGTGAGTTATTATGTCTCAGAATATACAATATCAGGTACATGAACTAGTGGTATAATAGTACACAAACACTTTTACTTTTAAATATGTGTTGGAGAAATAAAATACATTCCTCTTAAAGTAATAAGAGAATGGACACTTCCTCTGAATTCAAAGTGAATCTCAAATGTACATTTTGGGATGTTTTAAATTATTTTGAGTGATTTCAACATATCAAGTATTAATATCACATATTCCAAACCAAGGCTTTTCTGGACTTCAAGCTAAGGTTTGGCTATTTAATTGCAATTAATTACTTTCTCCATTTTCCAGAGAAGCCTATTATCTTTATCACAAAGGAAAAAGAAAGTGAAAATAAAACATAAATGTAGAATGCAAGCAATAGTTACAAGCTATAAACTACCCCACTGTAAGTTAGTAGGAAACCATCAAAAAGATTTTACAAGTACGTTTACTATTTGGTGAAGCATATTCCAATGTACCAGTCAGTTATTCTTTCTGTAAAATGAAAACATTTAGATGTTGTTAGTTACTGATCATTACTTGTTTGTTGGACAAGTAGAAACCAACAAACAAGAGACATTACAATAAATACTTTAATCTTTATTAAAGAAAAAATGCATTAGATCACCAGATGACAAATAATTAGGTTGGCTGACCAATGTAAAAATAACAAAACAGAAGAAAACCAAACCCTTATTTCACATACTTACTTGTTTTATCTATTCTCTTTTCATGTTTAAAAACATCCTAACTTCCTGCTAATGTTATATGAAAAATATATAATGTAGTTAGTAAAATTATTCAAGGATTTTTCAAAGACCACCCCTAAGTAAAATAATTTAGCTTGTCAAAACTAGAAAATTCTCACATTATTTTTCTTGTTTAAAATTCATACTAAGATAATTTATACATATTGTAAAAATATTTAATTTTGTTTTTCCCTGAACTGTTTCCTGATGGCTAGCTTCAAGCAATTTCTGAGTAGGAGAGTAGTCATTATGGGAAGGCAGTTCAGCCCTTACAGATTTACTTTCGTAATGGCCAGATTTGCAGTAATTCTTGGGATAAGTCCGCACGGATTCTCTTTGGTCTTCATTGCAGTTGTAATAGTTGAAACAGACTTATTTTGTTAATTTCATGACCACGTCAAACCAATATTTCTTTGAGTAATTTAATTATGGTAAATGGAGAATCAAAGACATCGTGTATTGGTTCCTAGATGAACACCCACGTTTGCAAGGGAATACTGAACTCTTCTGAAAACTTTTGAAAAGTATAACTTTTCATACTGTATAATGTTATTTGTGCAATTGTAAACAACATTCATATTATTTAGAAACATACGCTCAACCCAGAATGTCAAAATTGTAAACAAATTTTTATTTTAATGCATTATTCCTATTTTATTTGGTCTTCCATTTTCTCTCTTTGACAAATGAGGAAATACCAATAATTTTACTGTCTTAGAGTTTATACACACAAATAATTTTTTTCTCTTCTCCTTTTTCTTGAAACAATTTTCTTAAAGAAAATTGGCACTGCCTTATGCTTTGTTATTGCAATACCGCTTCCCTTCAAAAAATCACCCACAGGTAACTTTATTTTGTTACAATAAATTAAATTCAAATATTAGCCCTTTTCTCTTATAAATAATCATAAATTTTGAGGTTTTATCACTCAAGCAATTGAAAAAATATATTTATATTCAATTTCATATCTTAATATGGACTATTTTTCCTAATTTGACTTTCTCTAGAAGCAGAGAACAGCAGGTTAATCTTACTCATAAAGATACTATTCTCAAAGTCATATCATATAATAGATGAAATAAACCAGAGATCATTTAGTCAGCATAATAATTTAATACTTGATTCCTGTAATATCCTTGCCACGAAGTTCACTAGGCTTTTTTTGAGAACTTACAGTTGTGAAAAATGTACTCCTTAGTCTTTGGATAGCTGTAAATGTTGGAGAGTTTTTATGCTGAAGTTATTATTTTTTAAAAGATTTTATTTATTTTTAGACATAGATGAATAGAGGGAGAAAGAGAGAGGGAAAGAAACATCACTGTGTGGTTGTCTCTCACGTGTCCCCTACTGAGGACCTGGCCCACAAACCAAGCTTGTGCCCTGATCTGGGAATCGAACCTATGACCCTTTGGTTCACAGGCTGGCACTCAATCTACTGAGCATCACTAGCCAGAGTTCATGCTGAGATTATTACTATATTTATTCTTTTAAATTATTTTCTATGATTTTTTCTCAGTTCTCATCAATTTTAGAATTCACCTCCTCCTTTAAGTAGTATGGCTGTGTAGGGAAGAAAAATACATTTCTCTGAGTTTTTAACCAAGACACCTATAATAACAAACAGATTTAACAAGAGAAAGATGAACACAATTTTATTTTCATGTATACCCAGGAAAATATGAGTAACTCACAGATTTGGCTTTAGAATTCAGAATTAAGTCACATCTTAATGGGGAAATAGGAGGAGGGGACGATATAAATCTCCCAAGGAGAGTTCATAATTTTCAGGAAGGATGAATGGGTTCTTAGAAGACTAGATGGGAGGCATGATTATTTGAGACAAACAGAAGTGGAGTCCACTTCTGTTTCCTCTCCTGTGACAAAAACCAATCTTTTCCAGTTGATGGAAACTCCCAGGAACAGATCTATGAAAACAGGCTTGCTTTTGCAGAATTTGTGTTTAGGTAGTGAAGGGGAGCTCAAAGAACACCTCTCCCTGAATTTGCTGCTTTTGAAATACCTACCGCTCAAAATAATCTATACACCAAAGCGGCATGTTTTGGGATAGCATGTACTAAACTGCAGTCATATTTTGGGATGGCATAGTCCGCTGTGCTTCAATTGAAACTTAGCTAAACTCTTTGGTTAAGAGGGATGTGACAAATAACGTTTTCCTATGAACCATCAGAGGGTGTCCCGACAAGATTTGGTCTCACTGGGAAAAAGAACTTGCAGTGTATGCTGTTCATTGATGTGGAACAAAAGAGTGACGGTAACCATGCAGTTATTGAACTAAAGGAACCGTCAATTCAGTTTCTCATATCAGTTTAAAATATCCTAGATCATATGGCAAACTCTTCTACATTGTTGTAATATTTAAATAATGGTTCACTAGAATCCTAAAGATTTTCTTTTTCTTTTGTTTCCATGCACATTAATATATATTAAATCTATGTAGTGTATTCATCTTCATTTTAGTATAATAATGTAATACTTATTCTAATATATAGTTATAGTAACATTTTAAATTAATGTATATTTATTTTCCCTAGAACTCTTTCTATAAATGTTTATGAATATTTTGAATTTAATTTAGATATTTCAAAATACTAAAACTTCTTTTTAAACTTGACCCCATTAGTGTTTCTGTGTTAGTTCCGTTTTTCCCTAACAGACATTGAGATGAGATTTAATAAGCAAATATTTTATCAGGTGAAATACTGGTGTGAGAGAACTGAGGAATAAGCAGTGTAAAGCTAGGAGACCTGTCAAACCTGTCACATGCATTCTGACACCAAGTGAAAATGAGGGAGAGATGTTTATATAGAAACATTGTGGTGTACTGTGTTTTTTAAATGACTGCTGTGTCATTTAGTAAGGTTCTACATGATAACAGGGGAATCCTCACTCCACAGTGAGATATCAGGGAAGTCCCGTGCCTCCTAGGAAGGACCTGCCATAGCATCTCTGCTTTTCTCAGTCGTTATCTGTGAGCAGCCCCTAGGTAGCAGGACCTTCATATAAACACAGCAATACACTTCAGAGCACAGCAGCTGGGACCTCGATGGAAGTGCTTCCCGTACTGCAAGGTTGTGAGGCACACTCGCATTGCCGCCATATGTCCATATCTGATAGATTTCCCGTCAATTACTTACATGCATCTTTTGGAAAAGAGTTATGCTGTCATAGTCAGAAAATGTAATATACGTATTTTCCATTTAATCTAGACAGAAATATGAACATTCAAATAGTAATTCAAACACATGTTACTTTAGAATAAAATCTTTTTAGAAAGATTTTATTTATTTATTTTTAGAGAGAGGCGAAGGGAGGGAAAAAAAGAGGGAGAGAAACACCAATGCATGGTTGCTTTTTAAGCACCTCCCACTGGGGACCTGGCCTACAACCCAGTCATGTGCCCTACACTTGGCATTGAGCCAGCAACCATTTGGTTCACAGGCCAGCACTCTATCCACTGAGCCACAACAGCCAAGGTAGAATAAAGTAACTCAGGAAGAGAGACAAAGACTTATACACTCTGATATTCACTTGTCATCAGTATCAGAGGTAAATACCACGGAAGGTCCATACATCTAGAATAGATTATAGAGTCTAAGTGTAAATATTGATTTTGGAAGGCAGCTATGCTCACCATATACCACCAATGTTGCACTAAGTGTAAATGTTGAATGTAGTGTATTCAATGGGAAATGCAGATGTTGAATGGTAAATGCAGTATCTTATTTACCAAAACATTTATTAAGGACAGTTATTTGTAATTTTTTCAAACAAATATGCTAGCAATATAAATATATTTTTGGTATTTATTTAAAATAGAAATGTATCAATGTTGATTATTTAATGATGCATGATTTAATGCTGTACTTATAATCATTTTTTAAGAATTTATGTATGTTAAATAAAATTTGATAAAAACAGAAATTCAAAATTTATATCAGTATATATAGAAAAGAGAAGGGACAAATGTCCCCAAGATATTTTATTAAGTTCTTGAACAAGCTGATATTTTGCTATTAGAAAAAAATATTGTGAATCTTTTTCAATTTTGAACATTATTCAAATTTAATATATCAAATCCAAAATAAGAACAAGATAGATATATAAGTACTTTGACATTAAAAAAATTTAAATCCCCTGCATGGAGAAAAAATCTCAGCAGTTTCTTAATTAAAGTAAAAAAATAAAAATTGACATTTTGCTGATTGATGTCAGTCTTACAACAAAATGCAATACAAATTTTTATATAATTTATATTAAAACTATGTTTTTCAAGTGGCTTTATATTGAAATTAAAAATAGAGTTGATTTTATAAAGAACTATAAAGGATTAACTATTCACTTCCTGTTATGCAAAAACAGAAAAAGCATAACTTTCTCTTAAAATTCAGAAATATATTTTCACATATTGTAAAAAAATGAAACAATTTTATAACAGTGGACAAAAAAATGATGAACAATAAGTTCCAATTCACATCTCATTATTTAAGGGAATGAAAATCACCCTACACTGAGGAACACTGCCATTGTTTTTTACATAAGCCACATAAGTTCAGACTTGAGGATTTTGAGAAAAGAAGTATCAGTCTTGATTTCAAAGAAAAAAAACAGCTGTATGTAAGCTATTCCTATAATATAAAATAGCCCACATGCAGAGCGGATTACTTGTTTGCTAAGGTTGTTTTCTATTTTAATTTAGATTTATTGTTTAATATGAGGGATGAATTTACCTGAAATAAACTTTTCCTGTGGTTTTATGGCACTACTCAACTTTTGCCTTAAAGAAAAATAGCTTTTGCCCCTTTAACTATTGAAAAAGTGACATTTTACAAAAGATAGTCCTGAGTCTGACCCTATGGACTTACTAAATGAGAATCATTAAGCATGATCCAAAAAAATCTGAATATTTTAACAAGTTATTCAGATAATTCAGTGGTTTTAAAGCTTGAAAGCCAGTGACTGAGATAGATTAGATCAACTCTATCCATGCAAACAATAACAAATCAAACATACACACCCAGGACTGCACATTTAGCTTCCCAATAGTGTTGTGGACTTGAAAAGGAGTTTTAAGATTCAGGGCTTCAGTTTTCTTGTCCTGAAGATGAGGACACTTCAAGAATCTCATAACAAAAATAAAACAAAGTATGCTCATCATAGCAAAGCAAAGCGTGCTCCTAACAACAGTAAGCACTCTTTGGGAAAGTGATCAGACAGACAGACAGACAAACAAACAAAAACAGTGTTTAACCATTCGGTCCTTTATTAATTTAAAATTCTCATCTGCAATTCACACAAAGATTTCTTGGTGATTTGGTGTCTCCCTCTTGATCCATGCCATTTTAAAACTTTTTTTCTTGGTTAAATATGTAAAATTGGATGACTCTGATGAAATTACTTCAAAGTTATAATCAAAGTTCCAGTGGGTGTCTTTTCCCTTCTCATTTTCATTAAATTCCCTCATCGTAGATATAAAAACAGTTTCTTAATTGGTACTGATTTGCAAGTATATTGAAGTCAAACATGTCAGAATAAATTTAATTTGTTTCTCAGTAGAAAAAAAGCAATAGAGCCAGATTGAATCCCAATGTAATTTTATAGTGTCTATCTACAAACACTTTTATATCCTAAACTGCATGGCATTTAAAATAATGAGGAGTTTTATGTGACACATGTAACATTTACTTTTATTGTTACTTCTTGAACCCAACAATAAAAGTAGATTTTAAACTGTAGAATAATTGTTTCATCTATATTTATACTGTAAAAACTGGGTCTACCATTTGCAAAGTAAAATTTTGTTATTTTAGAATAGTCATTATTCAAATGGCAAGAATGCTAAAGAGGATTTAATTGAGAGAGATTTATTGTAGTCTACATTTTCAAAAAAGAATCAATTTGAAATGTTAAAGAGATATCTAAAAATTAGCTTACACATCCATAGGAAAATGTATTCTAAATATTTTGCATATAAATTCTGTAGCTATTAAATTTGCTGGCTCACATTTTACCTGCAAAGATGTATTTGTAAACAAGAGATTCAGGGTTAATTTAATCAATTTTCTTCTCACTAAAATGTATTTGTTTATGGTATATCCTTACAGTGTTATATGCTATAACAATAAAAAGTACAAAACCAAAAATGACATGGAGGAAGTTTAAATATATATTGCTAAGAACCCAGTGTAAAAAGACCACCAAGCATATTATTTAAACTATATTATATATTGTAGGAAAGGTAAAAGTATGTGAACAGTAAAAATATCAATGGCGGAAAGTTCAGGGGGGGGAAAGGATGAGTAGGTGAAGAGGAGGTAGTTTTGGTCACTGAAACCATTGTGTGTGATACTCTAATGGTGAATATATGACATTACGCATGTGTCGAAAGCCATAGTCATATACTGTACAAAGAATGACACCTTATGTAAACTGTAGACTTTAGTTAATAATGTAGTGATATTGGTTTATCAGTTGTAACAAATGGACCACACTAATGCAAAATATTAATTATACGAGAAATGTGGTGGAGGGTTGCATATGGAACTTTAAATTTTCTGCTTAATTTATCTGAAAACCTAAAACTACCTTAGAAACAAAGTTTATTAGTTTTTTTTTAAATATGCAACTATTTTACATGAAAAAATTAGGAGAGGGGAGGGTAATGCAAATATAGTAAAATAATACACAAATAAAATTTATATTTGATATCTATCAAAATAGGCTTTTTTCCATTGAATTATTATTTAGTCTCTGTTTAAGTACAAATTTAGTTGATTTAAAATTTCAGCTAAAATCTGTGGGTTTTGTTTAAAATGACCAATAAAGCCCAAAATATTGTAAGCGAGGGGATTACAGGAGCTGGTGATGCCATGAGGAATATATCAGGAACCTGGGCATCAAATCGACACAGGTCTAACCTCTGGTGAACATCCCTCCTGAAGGTGTTTTTTGTGTTTTTTTTAAGAGATTTATTTTGTTTTGTTTTTTTAAAAACATTTTATTTATTTATCTTTAGAGGGGAAGGGAAGGAGAGAGGGAGAGAAATATCAATGTATGGTTGCCTCTCGTGAGTCCCCTGCTGGGAACTGGCCTGCAACCCAGGCATGTGTCCTGACTGGGAATCAAACAGCAATGCTTTGGTTCACTGACCTGCACTCAATCCACTGAGCTACACCAGCCAGGGCCCAAAGGTGTTTTTAAAACAACTGATGTGCCATTCAGTGGATGATTGAATAAAGAAGAAGTGTACACACATACAATGGAATACTACTCAGCCATAAGAAAAGATGAAATACTGCCATTTGAGACAACATGGATGGGCCTTGAAGGTATCATGCTAAGAGAAATAAGACATAAAAAGTTAAGGACCATATGATTTCACTAATATGTGAGATAAAAACTGAAAGTAACAAATGAACAAACAAGACAAACAAAAACTCATAGACACAGACAACAGTATGGTGATTACCTAAGAGAAAGGGAGTGGGAGGTGGTGAAGGATAAAGAAGGTCAAGTATATGGTGATAGAAGGAAATTTGACTTTGGGTGGTAAACACACAATACAATATTAGATGATATATCAAATAACTGTACACTTGAACCCTATATGATTTTATTAACCAATGCAACCCCAATAAATTTAATTAAATATTAAAATTAAATGAAATTAAATTAAAAAATCTGTCTCTCTAGTGTTCAGACTCCATGTCTGTTGAAGGTATATTCATTTCCTTTAGCCTACTCTTAGCAGTCTTTCTGAACAATGGGGAGTCAGTTAATCTCTTGATTCTTAAGCTTCATCTGGTTCCACTATTGAGTCTTGTCTGTTTTAAGTGGCTCTTTTATTGTGAAAATAACTACATCAGCAGTAAATATAACTTTACAAAGTAGAATTCTTGAATTACAGACACTCAACAACTATTTGTTTTGAATTAGGTGTTACAAAGTTAACTGGAAGAGAGTTAATGATGGTGTGTTTGTTTATTATAAAATAGAAGAATTTCAACTTTATGAATTAATAGCAGGAGAAAGCTTTGTTTTAAAAAAATCTCTGTGAGCAATTCTTTGTTTGGCCAGAATTCTTGGCTTCTAAACTTAATCAATAGTTTTTTAGTGTACTCAACAGAAAGAAAAGAGGGAATAATAAATCACACTGTATCAGACTCAGAATGACAGAACCAGAAGCTACCTTTCAGAGAGTATACTCTAAAAATCATGAACTGTCAGCTCATAGATCAAGTCTATAGATCAAAGAAACCAAGTCAGATGATGATATTTTAACAAATAACTTTTCATTGGTTGTCAAAACATTAAAATGTATAGAGTGCACATAACATTTAGAATTTACTTTTCCACTTTAAAATCCCATTTGATTTGCACTCTTGTACTAGTTACCCTTATTAAGTAGAGCATACAGTGTGACAAATTCTTTACTTTCACCCCCTTCTCTATTAATTTATGCTCAGTTCCTTTAACTCAATTTTGTTATCTTTCTATCCCATCATCTGATTTTATGTTCTTGATTTACACCAACTGCTTCATTTTGTATTTAAATTATATGTGACTCCTCAGGGAATACGTAATTTGCTCCAATCATGCCCTGGTACCTTCCAGGGCATAAAAAAATAAAAGGGTTATGTTTGGCAGTAAATAGACCAGAACTGAAATTTTATAATCCAATGCTCATTATCATAGAGGTTTACTTAATTCTAGCCTGAAAAAATTTGCATTTTTGGCCCTGGCTGGTATGGCTCAGTGGATTGAGTGCTGGCCTGAAAACCAAATGGTCGCTGGTTCGATTCCCAGTCAGGGCATATGCCTGGGTTGTGGGCCGGGTCCCCAATAGAGGCAACCATACACTGATGTTTCTCTCCTCCTCTTTCTCACTCCCTTCTCCTCTCTCTAAAAGTAAATGAATAAAATCTTTTTAAAAAATGCATTTTTATCATATGTGTTGATTCTGGTAGAAGAAAGTATGTTGGAAAAATTAATACAAGGGTTAATGAGATATTTTGCCTAGAAGTAAATATATTTTAAACATTTATTAACAAATGTAATTTTAAATGCTCTTACTGATATGCATTGCATTTAAATTCTTTCTTAAATTATGCCTGGTAATTTTTCCAGTATTAACCATTTTCATCTATATTGTACAAAAATACACATAAATACTTTTTAAAGTTTGAGGTAAAACATGACATCTTTTCCAATGATAAGCCAGTGGTACATTAGCTTCAGACTTTATATTTCTGTATTTTATAAGGATCAATAAACTAATTGTGGAAAGTGCAAAATTTAGCTCTTATGTAGGAACAAGAAAAACAAGTAAACCATTTAAGTAATGTTTAATTCCACAAGAAGTAATTTAGCTTATAAAAATTATTTCAGAATGTGACTACCATGTTTTCTTACATCAAATTTAAGTTGTATGTAATTTGATCTGTCATAAATTAACAATTCATTACTCTTAATATTCAAGTCATGTACGTTAGCTACCTATTGTGGCATGACAATATTAAAACAAGCAAGTTAAAACCATACGTGTAACATCTTAAAGTTTCTGTGTCTCAGAAACCGGTCACCTTTGTTCTCTGTTTCATAGTCTTATACAATTTTGAATCAAGGTGTTGGCCAGGGCTGGGGTCTCATCTGTGACTTGACCAGGGAAGGGTATGCTTCCAGGCTCCTGTGGTTGTTGGTAGAATTCAGTTACCAGTGGGATGTTGGACTGAGGGCTCAGTTCTTCACTGAACGTTGGTCAAACATCACCTTCAGTATCTTGTCATGGGGACAATTCCATATGTTCCATTACTTCATAAATCTGGCAGAGGAGATGGGGTCTACTAGCAAGAATGAAGTTACAAGTAAAAACCATACATACTCACTGAAGTGACATCACACCTACTCTACCAATTTCTATAGGAAGAAAGAAGTCACACTCTGTCCCTCATGAGAGGGTAGAGAAATACTCAAGGGCAAGAATACCAAAACTGGGAGATTATTGGAGACTTTTTAAGGAACTAGTATGTTTCCATAACCATCTGATTTTAACCCTTTTCATGTTTTCATTGCATAATTACCAATGTCAACCACTAAGCAAAGTGACAAAGAGCAAATTGCCTTAATGTCTCTTTATAATTCAAAATATCATACAACAGTATATTCATAATCAAAGCAGTCCATCAAAAGCAATCTATTGTCACTTTTGTAAATGCCTTGCTTTTTACAGTAGATACTATCACAGATTACTGTCTACTATCAATAGACTACTGTTTGTGGTTCAGTTACCAGAGTCACTGTTATGTTACCGAACTAAGACTACAACAGTGACTAGGTAAGTTGCTTACAGAATACAATTGTGTTTCTCAGATTCCTTACTTAAGAAGTGTCTACCTAATGTATCTTTAGGTACAAAAAGACAAATCTATCTTTTTCTTAATCTAAACTTGTTTTTCTTAAATTAGTTGGGACTCTTTGATTGGAAGTGATAGAAATATTATATTAAAGAAAATTTATTTTTCCCAAACTGATGAGTTTACTTGGCTTTAAGTATAGAAGCATTTAGGATATTAGTCTAAGTGTAGGGATTCTGTCATCAAACTCTGAGTTATTTCATTTGTGTTGATATCACAATCAACAGGAACCACCTTATAGAGAATAAACATTAAAATTCTAGCCATAAATAAATTAATAAATAAATCTTTGTATGGGCATAACTTTCATTGGCTTTGAAAGACATTTACCACACATAAACAGTGAGCAACAGGACAAGTGTTCCCATTGGCCAGAGAGAGCTAAGGGTTTATGTACATACAGGTTTACCTATATACATATCCTATGATTGGTCAGCCCCACCCAAACCACTTAGACTGAGAATGGTGGTTATCTAAAGCAAACCTTAGATGCTATTAACAAGAGAAGAGAGAAAAGATGCAGGAAGATAAAATGGAAAAAGGAATATTTATTGATCATACAATGAATATATGTACTACCATTAGGTGCTGGAACATTTATAAAATATATCACTGTGAGGTACATTTAGGTACTGAGCTTAACAAGTATATGGGCTATAGTGCTAAACAGCATAGCAATTTGGACAAGATATTCCTGAAGAGTTATATGTAATTAGTTTTTCAGACTATATTTGTATATCAGTATTTGTTATAAAAGACTTTAATGAAAGTCCAACATAATAGCACTGTGTAATCTAGGTTAGGAAAAACTGTGAAAATGGAAATAAAAATGAGGGGTGATATTAAAAGTGTAAGTGATGAAAGAAAGATTGTATGGGGGAAATGGCAGTAGGATTTATCTTACCGGTTTGAGAAAAGATACTAAACCTTATTAAAAATCAGAAGAGTTAGACATACTGATTCAACTACAAATCCATTTGGAGACATTGTTAAAAATATGTATTCAATAATTTTCTAAATCTGTTAGAGCTGGATCATATAAATATATGTGAATTATAAAAGTGAAGTTATTTATATTAATTTATGGAAACAAAGTTATGATAGCGTAATTAGAGTGACAAATATTACATAATAAACTTGAGGTTTTGAGAATTATAGGAGGATTAGATAATTGTTGAAAATATAGTTTTGCAATTAAACAAATGTCATAGTACCAAGGAGCTAGTGCAGCTAGAGTTGAGCAAAATAAGTGAATTCGAACAAAATGTAAATTTTGTGATTCCCTTAATTCAGATACTGTCTGTACAGTTAGAACTTTACAATCCAGCAAGAATAAGGACTAGATACAGACAGCTGGAAGCCATTTACCTAAATATAATAACATCAATGACACAATATCAACATATTATTTTAACAGTTAAGGAAGCAAATTATATCTATTTATTGTTTTCAGTCCAAAAGGTGTTTTAGAGACAAGTGAGAAGAATTTTGTATGATATTTGGCAGACTAAAGTATGTTCCATCTTAAAAAACTAAAATAATAGCAGCATGATAATTTTAAAAGAGCATTTTTATGATTTTAACTAATTTTTTTGTTTAATTATTGTTCAAGTACAGTTTTCAGTCTTTTACTCCCATCCCAGCCCATCCCCCACAGTGCTCCCCACCTCCCTCTCACTTCCACCCCGCTTAGTTGTTGTCCATGTATCCTTTATACTAGTTCCTGTAAATCCTTCTCCTTTCCCCTGAAATTCCCTCCCCTCTCCCCTCTGGTCACTGTCCCTCTGTTCTCTATTTCAGTGTCTTTGGTTCTATTTTGCTTGTTTGTTTGTTTTGTTGTTTAGCTTCCTGTTAAAGGTGAGATCATATGGTACTTGTCTTTCAACACCTGGCTTATTTTACTCAGCATAATGCTTTCCAGTTCCATCCATGCTGTTGCAAAGGGTAGGAGCTCCCTCTTTCTTTCTGCTGCATAGAATTTCACTGTGTAAATGTACCATAGTTTTTTGATCCAGTCATTGACCGATGGGCATCTAGGTTGCTTCCAACTCTTGGCTATTGTAAATTGTGCTGCTGTGAACATTTGGGTGCATAGGTTCTTTTGGATTGGTGTTTTAGAGTTCTTAGGATATAATCCCAGCAGCGGAATTGCTGGGTCAAAAGGCAGGTCCATTTTTAGTTTTCTGAGAAAATTCCATACTGTTTTTCACAGTGGTTGTACCAGTCTGCAATTAGCCATTTTTTTTTTAAGGATGGAGTCAATGCAATGCTTTCTGATGAATTTCAGAAAATAGTATTATTCAAATAAACACACACACACACAAACACATACTATTTACCAAATTCAAAACTCCATCCTGGCAAAATGGGTACTAAAAATTTCATTTTCCCTGAACCTGCAGGCCTCCTCCAGTAAGTGAACTTGCATCCAGGGGAACTATGGTTGGTGTCATCTCTGCTGCAGCCGTCAATCAGAGTATCGTGTACTCCATTGTTGCTGGAAATGAAGAGGGTGAGTAGATGTTTAGTCTGTATTTTCAACAAAAAGTTATCAACTTGGATTTGTAATTAATTGCAGATTGAGTTACTGTTTATATTTTAAAAATTCCAATTTAAAAATCCAGTTATATTAACAAAAAGTCCCCCGCCTCAGGAAATACTAATTCTGGAAGCCTTCTCCTCTTTCTCATTTAAGGGTATATTAATGAGATTTCTTCACAATTAATGTGTGATGCCCTGGCAGTTGTGGATCAGTGGACTGAGTGCCAGCCTGTGAACCAAAGGGTCGCTGGTTTGATTCCCAGTCGAGGCACATGCCTGAGTCTCAGGCCAGGTCCCCAGTAGGGGGAGAATGTGAGGCAACCACACACTGATGTTTCTTATCCTCTCTATCTTCCTGCTTTCCCCTCCCTCTAAAAATAAAAATAAATAAAATCTTTCAAAAAAGTAAAACTTAATAAAACTAATGTGTGATACTTCAGCTTTCAGTTATAATTATTACATTACCCCTTTGCCATCATCAACCCGTACTCCATATCATACATTAGCTAATCTTGAATAAATTTTAGAATCACAAATTATTGAGAATGGCCAAAGAGGCATATCCATGATAAAAGTCATATGTATTATATGATTGAATCCTCAAACAGTTGGGTTAGACATACAAATAATAATTTTAGGTTAGTAATTTAAGTATTGTCTACTCATTGTATTTCACTAAGAATTATAATGGTTTGTGAGCCTCTAGGAATAAGTCCATAGCTCAGTCTTTATCACCCATTTTTTGTTTCACCAATATCCACCAATATCCTTAGTTGTTCTCTGTTTTTCCTTTTGAGGAACCAGATGGCCTGGTAGTCAAAATAGTTAATGTATTTAATAAATGCATGAATAGCCCTGGCTGGTGTAGCTCAGTGGATTAAGCATGGGCCTGTGAACCACACGATCAAGGTTCGATTCCCAGTCAGGACACATGCCTGGGTTGCAGGCCAGTTCCCAGCAGGGGACACACCAGAGGCAACCATACATTGATATTTCTCTCCCTCTCTCCTTCCCTGCCCCTCTAAAAGATAAATAAATAAAATTTTAAATAAATAACTAAAAAATAAATAAATGAATAATACATATGTGATAAATTAATTAATATTAATGCTGTTAAGCAGTTTTCATGGAATGTGTACAGGCCTTTTTCAAGCATTTCAACAATCAACCATTACAAGGAATCACTGGTCCTGAAGCAAGTGCTCAACATCATACTTACTGCTTTGTTCTTTGTTTCCCTGTGCTCTTATGCTTCCTCCATAAGTACTATTACTAAACTTCCTTTTCCCTGAACTTCAGCATCTTACTGAAGCTCTGATTTCTTGTTCTGTCGTGCTGTATATTTTTGTACTTTAGTCAATACTCCTCCTTGAGGACAGCAGAGGGGCTCCACTTACTACCTTCTTTCCCCTACAACGACTATTTTTACTATTTATTTATTTAACATGTATTTATTACTTTATTTGACAAATATTTATTGATAATAAGAAGAGATAATAAAAATGAATCAGCTGATAAATAAGTAGCATTTAGATAATAATAAATGCTATACTGAAAACTAAAGAGAAAAATATAACATGAGTGCAAGAGGTGGAATATTTTACAGTTTAGCAAAGTGCCCTGCCCTTCACTCATATATTAAATGAGCAAATTCATTTAACAAATGGACATCGGAGCAAAGTATTTCAAGCCACTTAAAATAATAAACCATATTTTCAAAATAACCAATATATTAAATTATCTGGTTTTTTACCCCTTAGGTTTTCTTAGAACACTAAATCTACAGGATAATAAGGTACATTAAATAATAAAAAGTCTAACAATTTAATAAGATTATAAAACGGTTAAAGAAATTCAATGGATTTCTTTATAACAGAATTTCTGAAAGTTTTTAGTATGGTAGAAGACCATCTGAATCTAGTGTGAGGGGTATAGTGTACAATGCTCCCCAGTGTAATTGATCACAGAAACAATCATTCCCAGGAGAATCTCAGGAAAAAAAAACCCTAGAATTTAAAGGCATACAATTAGGGTAACATGGACTTTGCAATTACTGGAACAAAGTTTCCACAGAGCTGGACCAGTGTCCAAAAGCCAGCTTTTACTTATCTCTTCTATGTATTAGGCCAACAGCTTGGGTTGGCCTGCTACTATAAACATATGTTTTTGAAATCACAGTGGCTTTTAAAGAGAACTGTTTTTCCTTGTAGTGTGAGGAAAATGACCAAGAAATTGTGTTTTAATTCTAGACAAGTTTGGAATTAATAACATCACAGGCGTTATCTATGTGAATGGCCCTCTGGACTATGAAACAAGGACAAGCTATGTCCTGCGAGTCCAAGCTGACTCCCTGGAAGTGGTCCTCGCCAACCTCCGAGTCCCTTCAAAAAGTAAGTTATGTTATTTAAAATCAATGTATGGTGTTTCTGCTCATTTAAATTCCTTTTGATTTTTAAATTATAGTTGACATACAATGTTACATTACTTTCAGGCGTACATCCCCATGATTAGACATTTCTCTAACTTATGAGGTGACCACCTCAATAACTCAAGTACCCATCTGAAGCATATATAGTTGACTATATTCTCTGTGCTATACTTTACATCCTCATGACTATTCTGCAACTACCAATTTGTACTTCTCAGTCCCTTCACCTTTTTCACCCATCCCCCAATCTCTCTTCTCTCTGGTAACTGTCAAAATGTTCTCTGTATCTGAGTCTGTTTCTGTTCTACTCGTCTATTTTGTTTTTTAGATTATACACATAAGTGACATCATCTGCCGTCTTTCTTTCTCTGGCTTAGTTCACTCAGCACAATACCCTCAGATCTATTTATATTGTAGCAGTTGGCAAAATGTTCTTCTTCTGATGGCTGAATCATATTCCATCATATATGTGTGCTGCTCATTTATCCATTCACCTATTTATGGAGACTTAGGTTGCTTCTATATCTTGGCTGTTGTCAATAATGCTGCAATAAACATGGGTGAATATGTGTTTTCAATTTAGTGTTTTGGTTTTCTGTGAATAAATACCCAGAAGTAGAGTTGCTGTCTGGTCTTTCTTTCTCTTGTTCTAACTTGTGTTTTAAAGTCTATTTTGTGTGGCTTAAGTATTGCTACCTTAATTTTTTTTCTGTGTAGTTTTGCTTCCATTTTCATGAATATCTTCTCTTCATTCCTTTACTTTCAGTGTGTGTTTTTCAATCTGAAGTTTGTCTGTTGTAGACAGCATATGTGATTATCTTGTTTTGTTATCTATTCAGCCATCATATGTCTTTTGATTGGATACTTAACCTGTTTGAATTTAAAGTAATTGTTGATAGATACATATTTATTGCCATTTTATTATTCATATTTTTAGTTTGGGGTTTTTTAATTCTTCATGAAGACCCTTTAATATTTCTTGCTATACTGGTTTGTTGGTGATGAACTCTTTTAGCTTTTTCTTTTCTGTGAAACTCTATCTGTCCTTTGATTTTAAATGACATCTTTGCTAGGTAGATTCATCATGGTTGTAGGTTCTTGCTTTTCAACACTCAGTTTTATGCCAGTCTCTTCTGGCCTACAGTATTTCTGTTGTGAAATCAGTTGGCAGTTTTGTGGGAGCTCCCTTATAGGTAACTAACTGCTTTTATCTTGATGCAAATATTAGTATGCTCGAAGTTGTCCCAGAGGCTCCTTATCCATCCTCATTGTTGGATTATTTTTTTCTCTTCACTGTTCAGATGGAGAGTTTTCCACCTCTTTACATTCCAAATGGATGATTTGGTTCTCTGGTGTATTTACTCTACTCTTGATTCCCTATAATTTACTCTACATTTCATTTAGTGCATCCTCCATTTCTGACTGAATCTCTTTTATGGTTTCCATGTCCTTCTTTGTGCTGCTGATGTTATCACTGAGTTCCTTGAGCATGCTTATAACCATTGTTTTTAACTCTGTATCTAATAGTTGGCTTGCCTCCATTTTACTTAGTTCTTTTTTCTGGAACTTTCTCCTATTCTTTTATTACCGACTTGTTTCTTTGTCTCCTCATTTTGGCTACTTCCCTGTGTTTGTTTCTGCGTATTAGTCAGAGCTGCTACACCTTCTGGATTTGGTAGAGTGGCCTTATGTAGCAGGTGTTCTGTAGGGCTCATGGGTGCAACCTCCGTGGTCACCTGACCTGGGTGCTTTGGTTCATCTTCCATGTGGGCTGTCTACACTATCCTGTTGTAATCAGGTTTTGATTGTTATTTGTATGTCAGTGGGAGCGATTGATTGCCAGGTCAGTCTAGTATGAGGACCCGCTGTGACTACAGCATGGGAGCTGCTGTGCAGAGCCTAACTCCATGGAACAGGACTTGCTTCAGTGGGTCTTTGGTGCCCACCAAATCCACCCCTTTATTGTGTCCCTTGTGCATGTGGTTGGATTGTAGTCTGGCCTGGTCTGAAGCTGTACACCAGATGCACTGGCTTTGGAGCTTCCCTGGAGGTGCAAGGTCAGCCTGCCAGGGGCCTCTCTGCATGAGCTACAGAGTAGTCTGCAGATGGCTACCATTTATGCTGGGCTAGGAGGTACTCTGGGGAGGCCAACCTGTAAATCAAGACTGGCTCCAACTAGTGATGGGCCTGAGGCCACTTTAGTGACAGGTATGTGGTACACAGAGGCTAANCCTTCTGGATTTGGTAGAGTGGCCTTATGTAGCAGGTGTTCTGTAGGGCTCATGGGTGCAACCTCCGTGGTCACCTGACCTCGGTGCTTTGGTTCATCTTCCATGTGGGCTGTCTGCACTATCCTGTTGTAATTGGGTTTTGATTGTTATTTGTATGTCAGTGGGAGCGATTGATTGCCAGGTCAGTCTAGTATGAGGATCAGCTGTGACTACAGCATGGGAGCTGCTGTGCAGAGACTAACTTCATGGAGTTAGTCTGGTCTAACTAACCTGGCCTGGTCTGAAGCTGTACACCAGATGCACTGGCTTTGGAGCTTCCCTGGAGGTGCAAGGTCAGCCTGCCAGGGGCCTCTCTGCATGAGCTACAGAGTAGTCTGCAAATGGCTACCATTTATGCTGGGCTAGGAGGTACTCTGGGGAGGCCAACCTGTAAATCAAGACTGGCTCCAACTAGTGATGGGCCTGAGGCCACTTTAGTGACAGGTATGTGGTACACAGAGGCTAAATGCTGTCTGTTAAGATAGATTTTAGGAAATCTGAAGCATGAGGCATGAGGCTAGTTGCATGGAAAAGCCACTAGAAACAGCTTAGGTTGGACTGCAAATTCAGTGGGGTGGGATCTCTGGGAATCAACGGGGCAGGGCAAACAGTGTTAGCCAGGTTGATGGAAACTCAGATATGGTCCCTACCTGGGGACCTGGGGACCTAGCCTATGGCCAGGCTCTGTTGAAGAAGGGCTCAGAACTTCTGTCTGGGAGAAAGCTGTCCCTCTAACTCTTGCTCTGATAGCAGAAAATTCAGTTCCTGTATGTCCATGGTGCCTTTTAAGCAACTGCCCCAGTGCTGGAACTCAGAAAGAGGGAGTTCAATTAAGTACAAGTATTTAGCCTGTGACTCCAAAGCCCTCCATCTCACTCAGCCACAGTCCCTGCTGGTTTCCACAGCCATAAGTTATGCAAACTTCTCTTTCCAGCCCTAGAACCCTGGGCTGGGGCTTCTGATATGGGGCAAGGATCTCTCACTCCTCAGGGGGGACCTCCACCCCTGAGATATCCCTCCTGGTTTTTAACCACCACACACACATGTGTGAACCCCTCTTTCCACATCCCTGCCCCTGCTACCAGTCTTAATGTGGCTTCCTCTTTATATCCTTAGTGATAGGACTGCTGTTCAGCTGGATTTCAGGTGATCTGAATGGCAGTTGTTCTGTAATTTATTTGTCATTTTGATATGTTTGGGGGAGATTCTGAATTACATATTTACTTACTACACCATTGGGACTGAGCTTTGCGTATTTTTTTATGAAATGCATGTCTAAAAGTTCTCAGTTAAGAATGCACAAAGATCATTAATCCTCAGAGGTGTTAGCCTATTTATTTTAATTTCAAATACATGACAATTACGGAGTGATTTCATACTCCTGAACTGCCAAGACAATAACTCGCTATTTTCAACTTCTGTGTACAATGTTGCAAAATACCATCATCATCTGTTAGATAGTAAACATTATTCTCACGCCACTGTGAGCTTCTGACTAACCCTCCTGTATGTAGTGTACTGTTAATGATCCCATTACCACCCAACAGCCCCTGAGTTATGTGGCTTCTGGCACTTACAGTTTCTTAGGGTTGAGGAAAACACATCTTAATATTAACAACTAACATTTATCATAATTTATATGTTGCATTAGGAGAAAATAATTTTATTTCATTTCTAAGAGATAAGAATTATTAGCTTCATTTTACAAAGACAGGCTAAAGAAAGATTAAGTGATTTTTCTAAAAATAATATTTGTCAATAAATGAAAAGTTGACTATTTAGGCTTACATTTTTTTACTCCAAAATCTGTCTTCAGCCTTTCAGTGTTGTATAGTTTACCCACACAGGGAAGCAAGTAAAACCCATTTGTGAAGGGGGCCAGCACAGATTCTGAGAGATGTGACCAATAATGGATAAATGCTGTTCTTGTCCATTCACTGAAGTAAAAACTCCTTTGCACTTTAGCAACCCATCATTTTTTGCAGTCACATCAACTTTTTTTTTAAATCTAGAAGACCCAGGAGAACCACATTTAACTTATTCATTAGTGTAATGAGGTCTCAGAAAAGGGAAACAGGACCTAAAACATCCACCTGGTACTCTGGGACTGTTTTCAGACATCCTGACACTCCATCAGCGTTTTGTCAAAGGGAAAGAAGTAAAAAGAGGAGAGCGTGTGAGCCAGAGTAGAGCTACATACACTTACAGAATGAATGTCAGAGAGTTGGAGCCCAGGTGATAGAAGAGAAAGAGAGCAAGATGGGAATAGAAGTCAAAAGATGTATTACAGAATGTCCAGCAATTGATGTATTACAGCAATTGATGGTCATGAAACAGTGAAGGACTCCTTTTATTTACTTCAAACCTCACTTACTGATCTCGTGTCCAGGGCTATACAGGTACAACCAAATCACCTAAAACACCAGATTATTCACAGGATGTCTGTGGAATTAAAGGGATTAAGGTATCTAATGAATATGCATCACTTGCAGAATTAAATTGTTTAAAAATAGCAGACCAGTTCTTGGAGTCTTTAAAGTCTTTAAACTGTAGATAATTATATTTTTACAAAATATTGTGGTGTGCTTCAAACTGTAAATCTAATTGACGGACCTGGAGTAGAAATGTTAGGGCAGGTCCATATTACATAGTGTAATGTATGTTATTCTAAATAAAAATAAGGGAGGGAATTTCAGGGGAAATGGGGGAGGGATTTAGAGGAACCTATATGGAGGATACATGGACAACAACTGGGAGGGGTGGAGATGATGGGAGGGAGGGGGGAGAGGGGGTGGGATGGGATGGGAGTAATGGACAGAGAACTGTACTTGAAAAATAATTAAATAAAAAATTTGAGAAAAAAAAGAAATTAAAAAAATAAAATAAAATAAAAAAAAGAGTGAAAGAATGTTGAAAATTGTACTTGTCAACTTTTTTTTAAACAAATGAACAATTAGGTATAGAAAGAAAATTTTGGTAACTAAGTTGTAGAACTTGGCATTCCTCAAGTAATAGCTCTGATTTATAGGAATAGTTATACTTAGTTCTCGTATGTGAGTACAATACAACTAGCTTTTATTACTGTAATTTGAATAGAAATTTAAGTAAGGCTAATAATAGTTTACCTAATGCACACACATGTGCTTATATGTGCCCCAGTAGGCATGTAGAGGTAAGACCAAGTGGCAAGTTCATGAGTTATCTTCTTAGAAATGTATGAAGCCTAAAAGCTAAATCTTTGTTTAATGCCTGATTCTTGAATATTGTTATTAATAGTTCATGACTACATTTGCCTCCTGAGTGTGAAGTACAAACTCATGTATTTCTAATATATTTCATTTATTAATGACTTTTAATGATTCCTAGCCATTTCCTATGCAAATAAGATCATTATGTAAATTAATGTTAATTAATTAGTTGTTTAAAAGTTCATCCCTTCTTCAGAATTAGCTGCCCTATGATCTTTAGCTCTACCACATATCAAATGAATAGTGATGATAAACAGAATACATTGAATTCACTAAAAAAATATTTTATTGTGATTTCTTTATCAAAAAGTTGCTAATGAAGTTATTTTCAAGGTAAGTTTTACAACTATGCTATAACTGGATTTAATATTTAAATGCAAATTAATAATTAAATAGAAAAATTTTAGAACTCATTTCCAAAATTCACATTTAAAACGTTTTAATATTTTAGTATGGAACACTTCAAACATAAACAAAATTAAAGAGACTATTACAATGAACCTCACTGTATCAACTACCAATTGTTCTGTCATTCTATTACTTTAAAACGGCAGAAACATAGTAAGTCATCTGTAAATATTCCAATACGTACCTCTTAAAGATAAGTACTCTTAAAGTTTTTCACACTGTCATTACTCTCCCCAATTACCAAAACTCTCCAGCATCAACAAATATCCAGCTAATATTCATATTAAAAGTTTATTTCTATCAGAATCTAAATAAGATACATGCACTGCAATTGTTTGAATGTCTTGTGAGTCCCTTTTATTTTGTAGGCTTCACCATTGTCATTCATTTTTATTCACCATAATATTATATAATAATATTTTTGTTTAAAAAATATATTTCTGAAGTCTCAGTTTTGATGACTATTTTCAAGGGATCATTTCATATTTTTCTCTGTCTCCCTTATTTTCTAAAACTTGGTAGTTACATCTGGAGTCCTGGTTAGATTCAGGTTTCTTTTTGTGTGTGTATTTTTTATTTGTTTGTTTTAGGAGTAAATTATAGATAATACAGTGACACATGACGCACTAGTCTCCCCTTATCCTCAGGAGATACACGTGAAGCCCCCAGTGGTTTCTTAAACCTTTGGACAGCACTAAACCCTATACGTACTGTGATTTTTTTCTATACATACATACCTACCAAAAAGTTTAATTTGTATATTAGCCACAGTAAAAATTAACAATGATAACTGGAAATAAAAGAGAACAATTCTATCAATACACTAATAAAAATTACGTGAATGTGGTCACTCATTTCACGGGATCCCTTGCCCCAGGAGGCTCATAGGCTCAGCGCTTCCTGGCATAAGATGTCACTGTCATTTGGAACACGCTTTCTGTTCATGTCTCCCACCCACAAACTCAGGGCCTCTCCACCTTAACCAAGCGCTTACCACACACGATGGACCTAACTTTTTCAGTTTGAGGTGCAACAGCAAAACTAACTTGAGTTTGTTTTTCCTTCTGCACAATTTCATGGATAGAAGGTTTGTTTTTATCTCATGTGTTATAGCAAGCCCAGCATATGATTTTTTTCCCTTAAGTTGAAACTTTTACCTTCTCACTTGAGAGAAGCACTTTACAGCTTCTCTTTGGTGTACCTCACTGCCAGTGTCAGTACTCCTGCTCCATCAGTGTCTGGGGGCCATTACAAAGTGAAAGGAGGGTGACTCAGACACAAGCCCTGCAGTTCCACAACGATGGATCGGATAACTCAGATGGCTACACGATCATGCGCTGTGCAGTGTATACAGTGTGGGGACACTGACAAAGGGATGATTCAGGCATTGGTGGGATGGAATGAGACCTAGGGATTTCATCATACTACTCAGACATGCAATTAAAATCGTTATGAATTGTTTCTGGAATTTTGCATGTAATTTTTCAAATTGTAGTTGGCATGGGTTACTGAAATCTCAGAAAGTGAGCCCACAGATAAGAGGTGACTCCTGTGTTCACTGTTTCTTAACTAGGCGCACCAAGTCCCTTTGGCTCTCCTCTCCTTTCATGGTAGTAGCAGCCTCTTGTACTCATTTCCTATCTATTGATCTGTTCCTTCATCTCATCTACATTTATTAGCCAAAATATTCCTATACAGAGAAAATTCTCCATACCTAATATCTGGGTACCTCAAGGCTCTGCTTCTGTAGTAAAGGCAGGAAAAAAAGAAAGTATGTTTATTTCCTTTTAGTCACTGGGTTTCACAATAATAAGGTGCTTCACTTTCACTGTCCAAATATGATTACTGAGGTAAATATTTTTGGTTTGATAGGCCACCTGGTCATTGTTGAAAATTCACAATTCTGCCATGGTAGTTTAGGAGGAGAAAGAGACTATATGTAACAGAGGTGGGCTGTCCTCCAGCAGGGCCACAAACGGCGGCGACTGCACTTTGATAAAATTTCACCCCTAAAACAGGCTGCCGGCTGGACTGACCAATGGGCTGTACTTTGCTGACCTTGTTCCAAAACTTACATAATGTAATACACTTAGGGGCCACTTTAGGGGACTGCTGTTTGTATATTTCTTACCATAAGCAATGCTTTGGCTTTTTCTCTTCCATTCCTCACACCTCTAATATGACATAACATTGTTTTATCCTTATTAATGCTAATAGTCATAGCTATCTGTAGCTTGTTCTCTAGTAGACTCCGCAGAGAAGGCTGGTAGGATCCCCATTTCCTATGTCCATATGCATTATTTGAAGTTTATCTGAGGCCCTTATAATTGAGCATGAGTTTGGCTACAAATAAAAGCCTTGACTCATGTATTTTTTTTCCTTTGACTTAAATATTTTACTCCATTTTTTTTCTCTTCCATGAAGTATTACTGTCAAAAGGTGAAATAACAAACTGGTTTTCATTTGTAATTGGTGTTGGTTTTAATTTGAATATCAAAAAAATTTGCTCTCTCTGTAAAGTCCAATAGTTTTTTTTAATATATCTCCATGTTGGCTCTTCTGAGCAATTTTCTGCATTTTACAGTACATCCATTCAAGTCTTATTTCAGGAACATTTTCTTGAATTTTAGATTTCATTACTCTCTCTTTTTTATTAATTTGTTTTTGAACATTGGAGACTCCTATAAGTGATCAATCTTCTATTATATCACTTTCAGCCTAATCCCTTAAATATTTTTATTCATTTCATTTAAACTATTTTTTATTTATGAGTTTTTCTAGTTCTGATGGGTGTTTTTCTTTCATAGCTTCTCTTATTTCATAAATTATTTAGCTTGTTTCAAAATACTAAAGGTACAGTTTTCGTATATTAAAAAAATGCCTTCTTCCTTTAGAACCATTATTGGCTTGCTATTCTCTTTTTACTTAGTAGTGGCTTTGACCATGGTCCTTTACTATCTTTCATGTTTAAATAAAATTACTTTTGCCATACTCTTCAAAACCTAAGGTGGGGTAGGGTAGCTTATCTAATTTACAGCTCTAGAATTCCTGCTTTACTTATTTTCATAAAATGTTAAAAAGTTATCATTTTGCTTTTAGAACTCTTCTTGCTGCGTTTTTCTGTGTTCCCACTTTAACTGGAGAAGTTCCCTTCTCTTTGGCTCTGTTGTGTCTGTTGTGGTCATTTTCCATTGCAGTCTCAGCATTTGCTCCTTAACCTTTTCATATTAGCTTCGTAACTTTCCAGTTGAGTGCATGTGACCGGCTTGGAGGCTCACAAGCTCTCACGACCCACAGAAACCCCTCTTTTCCCCTGAACTCCCTTATGAGCAGTTGTCATCACATTTGCGGATACTACAGAGATTTTGTTTGTGTGATGTGGGCGTCAACCTACAGCACTGTAGATATTATCCGTTGGTTTTTGGTTTGATGCTACAATATTAAGTAAATTTGATAGTGAGGAGAATAGCTAGGTGCAAGAAAACGTCCATAAAAGCCTCTTTAGCCCAGTAAAGGTCCATGAATGTTGGTAAAACACAAACGATTTCTGGGTCTGAAGAAAAACGGCCTGATTACTCACAACACAAGTATTATCAGGAATATCAGCACAGCACTGAACACAATGGCACAACTCTCTAAACTTTCAGGTAGAGTGTAGGACCGTGGACAACCTGCACATGCCTGGAGTACAGCATGGAAGACCTCGGGACATAGAGACTGCCACTTTTACAAAAAGAAATAAAGAGGGATAGGGTACATTGGTGGACTACATGAGGCATTCCTGCAAACATTATCTCACTTTTCACAACTGCTAGCTGTGTGAACAGACCTGTGTCCCAGGTAAAAACCGGTCAGGGCATCGCAACTTCAGCACAGTTGTATAGAAGTGCAAACAGCCCAAGGTACCCTGCCTCCCGGTCTGGCTGCCTCAGTCTGTTTGTAATGAGAGGGGATTTCACAAGATGCAAACATTACATTGTTACTTAAATAAAATCCCTCAAATTCTTAAATATATATTTGAATCCAAGGACATTTAAAATATTTGTTTAAACAGTGAAATTATTTCACAGTTGATGACTTTGGGAGCTTTGTCATCTCTGATCTTCACATTGCGTTAGCTGTTACTTAGCTAAGATTAAGTTTTCAATCAAGTGCTTTAGATTTCTTTTATACAGGTTTCCTAGAAACATGTTTTTCCTTTCTTAACTACTGGTTTTTATCTCTTAACTGAATTAAGCACTTTTGGAAGTAGTGGGTAATATAATAAATATATGATCGAATGAATGAATGATGATTAAAAGAGTTCAAATTAACAGAAAACATTTTTAAAGAGCAAATTTTCCCAAGAATTAATAAATAAGCATAGAGAGAAAGGTGAACTAGTTTTGGTCCACTAGCTCTTGACAGCAGCACTGAAATAAAAGCAGTAAGGATAAAATATTTCCCAATAACATGATATATCTTTTATGTTATTGTTTTCTATTCAACACACACGAGGCCTAGCACATCATCAACTCCTGGTTCAGGGCCTGCAGAGAAGGCTGGGGGTAGTACGCACTGCAGTGTGGTACGGAAGAGCGACAGCCGACATGTGAGTGATTGATTAGAGGAGACTTTCCGAATGGGCTGACCTTTGAGCTGTAAGCTCAAAGAATGAATGGAAAAGTTTTGAAAAAATAGTTTCAAACACAAGAAGCACATATTAGAAATGATGAAGTATTAAATTAGAAGTTTAAATCAAAGTAGCATGATGGGATAGACCTAAAATTACAAAGAAATAGAGATCATCAAAAATATTTAAAATAAGCACACACAGCACAACAAACCATTCCAAAAATTCTTACTCTTAAAGAGAATAAAGAAAAAGGTCAAGTATATAACTTTAGAAATGATTTTGTGTGAAATAGTCCTGTGGGGGAAAAGTTGTAAGGTTTTATTTGGATTCTGTTTCAAACATGCTCATTCCCAGAAAAAGAGCATTGCGGGAATATATATTCTATCTCCAATGGAATGTTGGCGACTAGAGTAAGACCACTGTGTTCCTGTGTTTGAGGGGGCACAGTGGGTTAATGTCCGAGACCTCTCCTGAGGGTAAACTACACAACTGAAAAACCCTTATGATGGTTGGAGCAAAGGAGGGAATTACAGCTGCATTAAGATAAGCCTGTACTCATAGAATTACACAGGCAAAGAGCTTGCGAATGTAAGCCAAGGTTCAGATTTTGGACGCGTGAGAATGCTAGTGTTTGTAGATCCTGTTTAGTAGGGTCATCTGGAACAGTGATGAGAATGCAAAAAGCAAAAGCTGGAGATGGACTGCTGAAGTTCTACTGATATAACAATGGAATCAGTTGACATGCACTGCCAAAATCAAGTTATTGCAGGAGAGCACACTGATGCTGAAAGTGTTCACTTATTGACAATGTAATGTCTATTTTCAACCCACGTCTGACCCAATGAGTGTTCAATCATTTCACAATGGTGCTATTTAAGTTGCAACTTTCCTGACTGCCTTATCAAATTTTCTTTTATGGTAAAATTATAATTATCTTTTCATAATTCCATCAAATGTATTGGGATGACACTAGTTCATAAAACATACAGGTTTCAAACATACAACTCAGTAAGACATCATCTGCAAAACGTCATCTGCATAGGACATCATGCACTCACCACCTAAAGTTAAGAGTCTTTTTTGGCTGTGTTTATCTCCCCTTGGCCCACACCCACCTTCCCCCGCCCTCCCTTCCCCTCTGCTTATCCCCATTCTGTTGTCCGTTTCTCGGTGTTATCTTTAAATGCAGAAGAACACTCACAGCTTTCTGTAAACAATGTCATTCTGTTTTGATTCAATAAATAGCCTTTCAATCAGGAATAAAAGAACAATTGAGATAAAACTTAACCTGGTAATAAAGCAACTCAAATGCTCTTAATTTCATTTTATGGCTTTACTTAAGGGTACGACCTGCAATACATTTCATTTTCTTGGTGTTTCTAGTTCAAACAGGAACTAGAAAGTTTGGGACAAATAACTCTGATGACTGTTTTCTTTACTTGTGATTAACTGACTTACAAAAGCATTCCTCATATAACTTGGGTAACAACATTGCGATATGTCACATGTCATTTCTTCAGTTTCAAATCTCAGGTATATTCAAAACCTTGCATTTACACTATAAGTACAGCAGTGAACAAAAGTAGGTTTACAGCTGTAATACAATAATTAATAAACAACAACATAAGAATAAACTGTGTTCTATGTACTCAAAACTGTATATCTACTTTTGCCAAACCTTGTACATAGCCATGGTTTTAAAAGTTCTCTTCATACTTCCTTACTTTCTAAATTTTTTACCAATACATACTCAGGACATTTTTTTAATTTAATTTTTTTATTGTTAAATTACAGTTGTGCCCATTTCCCTCCTGTTACTCTCCCCTGTCCTACCCACCCCCACCTCCCTCATTCAATCTTCCCCCAATTTGTCTTTGTCCATGGGTCCTTTATATACCCTCCTCAATGACCCGTCCCCTTCTTTCCCCCATTATCTCCCTCCCACCTCCCCTCTGGTTATTGTCAGTTTGTTCTTTATTTCTAAGTCTTTGGTTATATTTCTCTTCCTTGTTTGTTTTGTTCATTAGGTTCCATTTATAGGTGAGATCATAAGATATTTATCTTTTACTGCCTGGCTTATTTCACTTAGTATAATGCTCTCTAGTCATACTTTCTTACTTTAAAAATTAGAGACTACTTTATGAAAACAGATACCATAATATGCATTATGATATTTTTGTCTTAAACAGTCTAGACATCTTATTTAAACACACAGTTGAAATAAATACGTTTTTAATATAGTAAAAATGTACCTGACCAAAAAAACAGTTCGATTGTAGAAAACAGCTCTGCTTAGAAATGCAATATTAAAATGGTTAGGGAGTTTTATTAACACATTTCTAAAACTAAATACATTAAGGCAATTTTCTTTCATTGACCCCAAAATTGATTTGTTGAACTGATGACAATGATGTGTGATTAGCCATTCTTAATCACAGTATTAGATTATAATACATAACTCTTTATATGTAATGTGATGGCAAAAATTATGTTTCATGAAGAAAACATTTTTATTGCTTCCATGTGCAATTAAAATTAAAATATTTAAGAGTCAAGCAATGTATAAATTTTTTTTTAACTCATATGCCTCAGACTAAGACTGGGAGCCTAAATCAAGGAGATATTTTCCCATTCTTAGGAATTTCTGATTAATTAATATAGTTAACAATTTAATTTTTTCTTAGCTATTTTAGTCTGAATTTAAATCGGGATCCAAAATAGAGCTCATTCACTGGCTTACAAATATTTTTGCAACTTTATGTTTTGTTTCTGAGAGCAGCAAGCATTTGATTAAAAACAAAACCTCAGCCCTAGCTGGTGTAGCTCAGTGGATTGAGTGCAGGCCTGCAAAACACACAATCGCGATTTCGATTCCCACTCAGGGCACATGCCTGGGTTGCAGGCCAGTTCCCAGCAGTGGACTCAAGAGAGGCAACCACACATTGATATTTCTCTCCTTCTCTTCTTCCCTTCCCCTCTTAAGATAAATAAATAAAAATCTAAAAAAAAATTAAAATAAAAAAGTGAGTCCACAATCAGATGCTATTTAAAAAAAAAAAACTCATTTCAATAGAGGCAAACTCTGCCTTATTAAATACACATAGGTCTGTGCAGAGAAGGAATGAACCTTGTTAAATCATCTACCTTAGAGAAATATGAACATTTACAGATATGGAGAACTAAAGTCACTGTCTGTATAACACGAGCATAAAATTCATTTTAGCTATTAAAATTGTGAAGGAAAATTATCAGAATTTTCTTCTAAATGCATTAATTCTTCAAATTGTTTATGAGTGCAGTATTGGCCCTCTTCTGTCTCTTGTTATAAAATCTGGTATATAAAGTAAGGCAGCTCTAGTGTTTTTTATATTTTGCTAAAGATTCACTTAGCTCTTAGGTTGACTTATTTATTTTTACCTCTTAAGACAAACTGAAAGTGAACATTCTTTATTCTTAGTGACATATTCTATTTTGACAAGTCTTAACAAGCAACTGAATGTTTCTGGTTGACTATGGTAAGAAAAAAATTCCCATTAACTAGACAAAAAAATAGTAATATTATATTTAAATAACAGAAAGAAGTATGAGAGAAAGTACCACACAGAAGGAATGATAAGATGAAACTTCAGAAGTTTTCATTTTCTTAACTTTAAGGGGTTCTTGATCTTAGTCATCATTTTCTAGGTCACTGTGTTTCCCAATTTCTATATTGGGCTATTTTTACTTGATCTCAAGGAATAAGTGCTATTTTTGCTTGTACTATTTTTCCTAAAATGTCCTTCCTTCCTTATTTTCCAGATAAACTCCTAAATTACAAGGCTCAATATAAAAGCCATCTCCTCTTTGAAACATTTCTTAATTGCCCATTATCTCTGTAATGTGAGGAACAAAATATATCTAAGTTGTAAGTTCTCAGAGGCAAAGGTATACTATTACCCAATTTTTGTATTGCCAAAATTCTATCACAGGACCACAGCCACTATGTGGGTGATTTCAAGATAACATTTGACATAGATCCCGGAGGAGAAAATAGTATAGAAAACAATCTGGATGGAGATGGAAAACCTCCCCTTAAAACAAAACAAAGCCATTTTAAGAAAAATACTCTTTTTCTTGTACAGTAGAGAATTAGCCTAAGAAATTATGTCTGATGCTGAGAATTTGACATTCAGAAATATGTATTTCGGGATATCGATTATTTGCAGCTGGTTATTTTTAAGAAGGGAAAGATTCTGGGAAAATCTTTGACTTTCTCTCTAACCACCTAAGCAAATGTATATAAAGTACCTGCTCCAGGAAGGTGCTCTTATCATAGACAACTATAGTTTAATACGAACTAGATGGGATATGGAGGGACCTTGCAGGGCCCAATTTGTTCAAACTTCTCTCAGTGTCCAATTGTTAAAGATGGCCCTGCAAACGTGTGTTTACCGAATATTTGATTTCAGATCCCTGCGAATTGCCTTCCTGCCCTTTGAAGTCCCAAACACAAAGCCCCCCATTCTCCTGAGCTCCAAACAGCATCTCAGCCTTAATTCTTCAATCTATCCTCATTATCTTATATTCCTGTGGAACCCATGTGTATGTATGTATATGTGTGTGTATATATACATACATATATGTATATATATATGAAATATATATGCATATACACATATGTACATATGTATGTATATGTACATATATGTGTATGTACATGTGTATATATACATATATGCATGCACACATATACGCGTATACATATATGCATATACATATACATATATGTATATATACATATACATATATACATATATGCATATACATGTATATATATATACATATATGAAATTTGGTCACTTTTCTCCTGTGAATTTGTCTCACATTAATTTGATTATTAGTCCAGCTAGAAGAATTTAGAAGGTAGAAGCAAAATTGTATTTTCCACAGCACCACGCCGTGCTCTGATCAGTTTTGTATTAAAGAAATGCCCCTGTGTTATCTAATGCTCTACAGAATTTTACTTTTTTGTTTATTATGTATATTAAAAATCATATTTTACTTACCCATAGATCTTCTTATGACTGACTTTGACCAAAATTTATGTAGTTTCTATTGGGACTAATTAAAGAAGCAAAATTTTATATTCCGCTCAGTGATTGTGAATTGTGTTACATTTACAAAGGTATTTTATGAGATAAACATATTAAGTGATAATAAAATGCTAGATATATGACCAAATAACAGAACATACTGCATTCTAATATATATATATATATATATATATATATGGCATAGGATACTGGGATTATGCTGTTTTGATACTGAGATGAAATATCACTTACCCTTAATTATATTATATGGGTTGGTAAAGGCTTTGTGGGTCCTCTTGTAATTATTACTACTGTTAGAGTAATGTTAGTGTTCTTAGTTACAATTATGTAGAGTCATGATAATTTATGTAAGAGATATAAATATGGGGAAATGTAGGATAAAAAAGTTGATAAAACTTGATGACTGGCTATGAAGAGAAAGGAATGAAACAAGATAATTTTATACTTTTGATCCTGGGTAACAAGTTAAATCTAGAAAATAGTTGGAAATAAGGAACTGATCATTTGAATGATGTTCAAGATTAGGCACATAGATTTTGAAAGAAATTATATAGAATAATTACTTAATCCAAGGTATTGTTATACAAAGGGTCGCTAGTATCTTATTTGAAATATAAAATAAGATTTAATTGGTTAAATCAGGCAGAAAAGTATCAAATGAAATAAAGCACCTCTC
Organism: Sturnira hondurensis; assembly: GCF_014824575.4. Classification (NCBI taxonomy): domain Eukaryota; kingdom Metazoa; phylum Chordata; class Mammalia; order Chiroptera; family Phyllostomidae; genus Sturnira; species Sturnira hondurensis. Next base: position 1,485,890 of record NW_028089315.1, read on the forward strand.
TAATTTCCATACTCACAGAAAGAAGAACATAGTTTGTTCATACCTGAACACACCATTAAAGGGGCTAAAGGCAACAGACTTAAAATATTACTACTTCACATGTTTAAAGGGAATTTTGAAAAGATTCATGGACATTGTAACAATTGTCTTAAACAGTCTAGACATCTTATTTAAACACACAGTTGAAATAAATACATTTTTAATATAGTAAAAATGTACCTGACCAAGAAAACAATTTGATTGTAGAAAACAGCTTTGCTTAGAAATGCAATATTAAAATGGTTAGGGAGTTTTATTAACACATTTCTAAAACCAAATACATTAAGGCAATTTTCTTTCATTGACCCCAAAACTGATTTGTGAACTTCAATGGGAACTTCCTGGTCAAGGAAACACGGCCTAAATAGCTTGTATCAAGGAGAGGCAGTTAAGACCCATTGAGCTAACACAGATCCAATGACTGACATACTTATCTGTCACAAAAAGGAAATCACTAGTAATGACTCCAGGGCCATCTGGCCCTGTCTTTCTAAGATGCGTACAAGAGAGAAGAGCAAGAGATTGAATTTGGAGAAGCCCTTCATTTAGTGAATGAGAACAAGAAACAGACACTAAAGGAACAAGGGGTAAAATATGTGCAATGATGGCCTTTTAGCCAAAGGTTCAGAAGGAAGAGGAGTTTCAGGAGAGGTAGAAGATAGTGAAACCCTCAAACCTTACTGATGTTTGAGAAAATGTACAACTAAAAAAAGACATGTTCAGTGACAGTTGGGCCCCATAGTATCTACTGTTACTGTCAAATAGAGAAGACTTGTATGTGAAAGAAAGCAGGGAAATTATAGGAGGTAAAGGATTTCTTGGTTGTATCTACATAATAGACAACTTAAAATTCAGTGTGTTCTTAAATATTCCTTGATTCTTAAATTTTCATATTTTTGTGAGGCATGAATTTCAGTTTAATTTATGATGAATGTAAATGCATAAGAATTTTATGTTTCAGAAATAAGAAACATGAACTTGGTTTGTCATTCTGCTTAATCATTATTTAAAACACAAGTCTAGTAATCACATCTTCTTCCAAAGCTAATTCATTATTTTATCCCCAGGGCCTTTATAAGTTCAATTAATTAATCTTGTTCTTGTTTCCCCCACCCCCCTTGATATTTTATACCTAATTAGTCCCCTGTGTAAGACCTTGAAAATAATTGCAAATAATTTAAACAAAATCATTCTTTAAATGCTGTCACTTTCAATTTCCAAAGTCTGTTTTCAGTTACTTGTTTACAGCATAATTTGTCTATCAAGATTCCTTGATACAGCCCTGACTGTGTGGCTCAGTCTGTTGGGTGTTATCCCACAAAGCCAAAGGCTACTGGTTCAATTCCTAATCAGGGCACAAGACTGGGTTGCAGGTTTGGTCTATGAGAGGCAACGGACTGATATTTCTCTCCCTTTCTTTCTCTCTCCCTTCCCCTCTCTCTAAGGACAAATAAATAAAATCTTTTAAAGAAAGACTCCTTGATAGAAATTGCTGTTTATGTTTTATTAAAATGCATAAGGCGGTTGGATAATCTAGCCAGTCCATTAACTCAGTTCGATTAATAAAAGATTCCTGTTGATGATAATCCATAAATGCTAAGATCTACGTGAGAAACAAGGACAAGAAGTCAAGGGAAATTTTGTAAATAATGTTTGTTAAGAAAATTGTTGTAACTCAGATCATTTACCAGTGAAACAGCTCAATTCAAAATTCGCTCAACAGCACATCAGAGAAATGGCATCGGCTTAAAAATTTAACACAATATATTAATCTCTCTGAATTTGGTTACAGTCTGGCCTGGGTTCCATAAACATTTTTTATCTTTACTAACCTGTCTAAGCTCTAGAATCCTCAACATTATATCAGAGTAAAGATTATTGTACCTCTTAGAGTGTTGGGGAATTTTAAGCAAAATTATCCCTGCAAAAAACTTAACACAACACCCAATTAAAACTATTATAATTATTATTACTAGTCTTTATTATTATTACCAGCTGTGATGTGTTTGAAGGACACTCAAAGTATAGCAATCACATATTAAAATGTTTTATCTATTCCTCTAAATTATTGTGAATAGGATTCCACGTTTCTCTTTTAACTTCTTCGCATAGCCAATCATTATAGATTGAGACATGCTAGAGAAGCAGTTATACCATCTTCTGGAGTTTTTAAAGTTGATTTCCCTGATCTTAATTGACAATCAGACAATGTATAAACAAAACCACAGACATTTTTTTCAAAACAGAATGGTCACAGCAGTGTAATCTTTCATGATGCAAAGAGGAAAAGATGCAAAATATAGTACTTGATTAAGTTCTAACAACACTAAATGGAAATTTGCATCTTATGATATCTTTGGTACCTTGAAAAGGAATATACAAACTCTTTCTGTAGGTGGGGAGACGTGGCCCTGATTCTCAAATATGAACTCAATTGGTCATGCCCAGCTGCACTTGAAATGGTTATTTGGTTCGAAGCAATGGGAATCATCTCTGACTCACTTATGCTAAAAAGAACTTAAGAAGAATATTTGGGGGCTTTCACAAAGGAAAAGCTAATAGGATCTACGGAAGGATAAAAAAAAAACCACATAAGCTCTAGCAATGTTAATTAGAAACCCAAAACACTGCTTTTCAAGACAGCTGGAATCATGCACCTAAAGGAGCTGGCAATCAGCACAAGGGTCTGAGGGGAGAATTCGAATGGAGGCTGTGGGGACATATGTGTGCACTTGGCCGAGGATGGAGTGCAAAGCACTTGTGATTGTCAGTTTCACTAAAAGCACACAGAGAAAAAAACGAGTTCTATGTTCAACATATGGGAAGAAGTGCTGTTAGGCAGACAAATCAAAAATATTCTACTTTACCTTTTCAAAAATCCATTTAGGACCCAAATGCAGTTTGCCGAAATAGGTGAGAAGTGTGGGGACAGGCATAGAGGAGTGGTGTGTGGCTTAAAAGTCGTAGTGCTCCATTTCACTTTCTATCGTAATGAAAATGTAACGTTTCAAGTGGCTAAGGCTTGAAAATTATAATAATGATTCACTTGAACTTCTGAAAGTTTACAAACTTGTGTTGCTTCAATATATATGTTTTTACTCTCAGAAGTTTGGGGAAGATTAAAGATAATCCTTACATTTAATGACAAATTGCAAGAACTAGGACCCCTATTTGACCAAAATTGGTTAAGTACTTTCTAAGGACTAGATTTAGCATGTCCACTGAGCTCAGTAGTTGTAGTTAAACTGTTACAGCTTGTCTTCCTTCCAAGATTTCTGCAAGAACCTGATTATTAAATATGCTGTATACCAGATGTCCAATAAATAAAGCAAAGATATGCAGATAAAAAATTGTGTTTTGCAAGCTTGCTTCTCTATAGTCATTGCTTTTTGGTTAAATCTTCACAAGAAAATCACACACATTTGAAGAAATATCTTCTTATAGACAAACAAGCAACCAAGTAAGCAAATTCTTTTTATTTTACGGGGGGAAATACATGGTTAACTAGTATCAGCAGAAGAAGGGGCCATTGATGTTTATTTCAAGATATTTCATTTTTGTATATCATGGCTTATAACTTATTTTGTCTTTTCCCTCTATCTTTCAAAATATTTAACATTAAGTTTCTTCATTATGAAAGTATGATCATTATATAATATTAAGGAAAATGAATAAAGAAAGTAATTTTAATGCTATACTTTTGAATGTTTTAGAGGTTTGCATGCTTCCTTTTCAGTTCTTTCTCCCAGGGTTACACACTCACATGCACAAACACAGGATTTGGATCCTGCATTGCGAGTGTTAAATACTAGGCTTTTCCTTCTCACTTAGACTTATATCAGAAGTATCTAATATTATGTCATTAGATATTCTGTGAAACATAATTTTAATGATTGTTTAATATTTCATGTGGGTATATAATTTATTTATCTCTTCTTATATTACTGAAAATCAAGTTTGTTTTACAAGTAGCATGTGAAAGCAGAAGTTCTTAATGAGTCCTCAGAGCCCATGACTGCTTTAAAATGAAGCTACTTATATTTCTACTAGTAATTTTTTTGGAAATGTAGTCTAAATTTTCATAAAAATTTTTAGAGCTGTCCTTACACCATAAAAGGATAAATTAAGCTACCAAGTCACTTTCTGTAGATGAAGTGCATTTTTTCTCTTTTCAGAAGATGTATTATAGTAATCAAATAAGCTTGTCATTAGCCTAATATGTACTATGTAGGAAAAACACACCTCTCCTGTGTGTTTTTCCTTTACTGTTACACTACTACCACTTCTGACACTGGGTTTGCCATGCATCAAGCAATTCTCTGCAACATCAGCTGGGTGTCCTACAATTTAATTCCATTCTGACAGTAAGCAGAGTAGCACAGACCACACGGGTTAAAGTTCAGGCCCACAGACTGTCTCCTACTTCAGATGCCAATCAAAAATTGTGTGTAGGTCCTCAGGACACAACTTCTGGCTGACTTGGCTGCAAACTGGAGATTCCCATGACCCCTTTCCTTAGATTGAACCAGTGCTTTGGTTTCTTTGAGACCAAAGAAATAAGGGAGTTTTTAAAGAATATGATGAAGCATAGAGATGAAGAGATGCATAGGCCTAGATCTGGAAGGCCCCACTTCAGGAGTTTCTGTTCCCATGGAGTTCAGGTACATCAACCTCCTGGTAGGTGGATGTGTTCACCAACCTGGAAGCTCTCCAAATTTTCTATTGTGGGGATTTTTGTAAACGCTTGCCCACAGAGGCATAATCAATTATTAATTCTACATCTAGCTATTTCCCCCTCTTCGGAGAATGTACATATGAAGATCCCAAGCTTCTAATCATGGCTTGCTCTTTCGGTGACCAACACCCATTCTGAAGCCCAACAAGAGTCACCTCATTAGAACGAAAGACATTCCTAAGGATTCCCAAGGATTTAGGAACTTGGTAGCAAATGTTTCTACACTTGGGAAATTACAAAGATCTTAGAAGCTACGTATTAGGAACTGGGGTTGCAGATTAATGTCAGAAAATGTTCTCCCAGTGCCCCTATTTACAAGAGGTTTTAGGAGCTCTGTGTCAGGATCTTATTATTTCATATATACTTACCCAAATATATACATATATAGTATATATACGTGCTCTAGTATAAACTTTCAGATAGTTTACTCACTGTGCAAATGTTTTAAAATAGCATGTATTCCAAAACAATTTTTAATTTTTGTGGACATCGAGTATAATTTAAAAATTTGTATGATGGTAATCACATACCTGTTTATTATAACATTTCATCACCAAAAGAATGTTATTGTCTTCAACAGGTTATAGGTGAGAAAGTAGGCATTTGTTCTTGTCCAGAATCAGTCAAAGTTACTAAATTATATAAAAAGGGACTTCTCATTTTGGATCTGTGGTGTTTCTTCTTTGCTTCAAGCTCCCATGAAGTAAGAACTAAGGATATTTTTAATAGAGATATATAGACTCACTTCCACTGAGCAGTTTTAATTTTAAGCCAGATTGTCTACATAGTTTCTGAACCATTTTCCTGTTGCACGTGAGAAGTAAGTTTGCTTTCTATGGCCCTATTTTATCATTCTTCTTCTCATACTCTGGAGCAATTATAAAATTTAGAAATTCCCCAGTGAAATGATAGGTCTTCTTGTATTTTAGGCATAGAAGTTTATCTAAATACACTGGGTTACATTAGATTTTAAAAATTACCCTAAATGAATGAAAGCCATAAAGTGAAATAAGTAAGGATGTATGCTATCAAAGGTTTGGGTTTGAAACTTCCCAGTCATTTAATCTTAGACACATCGTTTAATCTCTCTAAACCCACTATCTTCATCAATGAAATGTGGATAATGAATAACATGGTGTTTTATAGGAATAAATTTAAATAATGTACAGAAAACATTTAGATCAGACATTTTTCAATTATTAAATAATTAATATCATTATTTCAATCTTCTCAGGCTGTCATAACAAAATACCACAGACTAGGCAGTTTAAGCAGCGGAGGTTTATTTCTCACAGTTCTGGAGACTAGAAGTGTGATATCTAGGTGATATCAGGGACCGTATCTGGTGATTCCTCTCCTCCTGAACGGCAGTTATCTGCCTCCTCACTGTGCCCTTACCTGGGGGAGTGGAGGGAGTCAGAGAGAAACAGAAACAGAGAGAGAAGGAGGGAAACGAAGAGGGCTGGCTGTCTGGTTTCTCCTCTTTAACAATCCTTCCGGACCAGGGTCCCATCATTATGACTCCGTTTAACCTTAATTATGCAATATAGTCTCGAGAAAGATTGCGCACCTGTGTCTTTCTGATTTTGTGTGTGTGTGCGCGCGAGTGTGTGTTGAGGGCCGTGGGAGACAGTCAAGACTGCCTATGGGCATGTACCTTTCCAAGGGCTTCTTAGTAAGTTACATGTCCAAGACACAATCATTTTGTTGTTGTATATTTATATATTTTACCAAATCTATCAATCATTGTTCTACTTAAATAAAACATTAGGCTAAATATATACTTCTCTTTTTAGAAACACAGTGTATTTAATGCAAACAAATTATCTTTTTCCTCAGCTATAGTTTTGCATTTTACAATAAAATGATTCTTATTAGACTTGTAATGTCAGCAGAATATTTTTAGCCTGAATATTACACAGTGTGTCTGTTTTCCTCAAATACTGTTGATGTTTTAAATTCAGTTGTCTAGAAATTTGTAGTTTTGCCATCTAAAGTATGGATATTTAATAAGACACTTTTAATATGTTTTCCAATAGTATTTCATTGCTATTTAAATTCTTTTATTTGCAGTAAAAATATACATATTTTCTACTACATTATTGATATTCCCTATATTTCATCCCATATGAAAACAATTTTATTTTATAAATAAGTTATAAGAAATATATATTTTAAATTCCATGGCTTGCTATTCTTCATTCTGATAATAAAAATATATATAATAATAATTATACTACTATTAATGTTGTCTCTTTCTTACCCTGAGAGGCAGTAAGCTCTGAGTCATATTTGAAATAGTGAAACCACACGTATTTAAACCTTTACATCTATTTATTCATTTAATCTACTTAACTATACATGATTACTGTTATTGGTAATTAATTTAGCTCTGTCCTTACTGGTGCGGCTCAGGTTGTTGGGCATCGAGCTGCAGAGTGAAGAGTAGCCAGTTCAATTCCCCCTCAGGGCATGATTCCCGGTCAGGGCACAGGCCTGGAATGTGGGCCCCGTCCCTGTTCCCACACATGCAAAAGGCAAACTGATTGATGTTTCTCCCACAGGTCAATGTTTCTGTTCCCCTTTTTCCCCCTTCCTTCCTCTCTTTCTAAGAATAAGTAAACTTTAAAAACTTAAAAAGCTTTAGCTCAGGATGGATTAGTAACCTGTACAAAGTCACACAGTATACATGAGGAATTACTGGTAATTGACCTAGGCAGTGGCTCAACAGTTTGCACTTAAATTTTTTTAATATTTTATTTATTTCTATAGAGAGGGGACAAGAAGGAGAAAGAGTGGGAGAAAAACACCAATGTGTGGTTGCCTCTCATGTGTCCCCTACTGGGGACCTGGCCTGCAGCCCAGGCATGTGCCCTGACTGGGAATCGAACCAGCAACCCTTTGTTTCACAGGCCAGTGCTCAATCCGCTGAGCTACACCAGCCAGGGCTGCACTTAAATTTTTTATTGCCCAGCTTAATAGTAGTTTTGTTGGTCCTTAAATTCCTGTATTAAGCTGCTTTTTGGACAGAGTTATAGCTTAGTGGATACAAATTAATTAAAATCATGCCTATTTATTGTGAATGACAGCAGACTGAGCTAAAAGTAATATTTATTCCCTTGCAAAGGCCTCTAAATGAATGTTTGTCTCAGAATGAGCATGAAATGCTGGCAATACTGATAAAAGGAAACAATGTTACATTTATAGCTTCTACTTTGATGGCTACTGTTTATAGAGGAAGTTAGTTCATTAAATTCTTTTTTTATTGGGAGAATATGTTAATATGGACACAAAGCTAAACTTTAATTACCGTTCAGAATATTATTACTCTTTGATCATCTCCTCATCACCACAGCGATAAAACTGTCAGTGTCGTTTTCTTCTCTAAAGGAGTTAGCTAAAAACCACGTACGTATAGGGATCTGAATTTCAGTTTTTGAAGTCTGTAGTTACTTGCAGCTTCTTTTTTAATTCATCTATTAACCTTTCAGCAAACACATGCAAAATATATATTTTAGATACAAGCAATTAAAATCATGAAAAGGCTAATTCAACCAATTTAAATACTAAGCTAGAAAACTATTCAAATGAACTTCAAAAGATTCAGTCTCTCTTGCAGTCTAGCTTTGGAATATAAACAGTGTATTTAAATATAACTAAGTACAATTCCTGCAGAGCAAGTAGCCAAGAAAGAAGAAGCTATGATTTTTGTCATTCTAACATTCATAATAATTTGTTTTTCAAAAAAACATGTGTACAAGTAGGTTATGTTTATACTAATTCCATTTAATGAATACACTACAACATATTTCTTCCACACTCTTTACATTTAAAACTTTTTTTAAGTGAATAACTATAAACCCCACAGTAAGGCTTCTTCTTATCTGAAATGATACTTTCATCTTTAATCATTATTATACCTATAAAACTAGTCATTCCTCTGGCATATACACAAGTGGAGAAGAAATTAACAATAGTATAAATACTAAGAATATTCAAAGTAATTACAAATGGTTCGTGAAATGGTTTATGAAATGGTTTCAGCTTCAATATTTTCCTAATATTAATATTTATTTTAAAAAATTTGTTATCTTTAAAAGAGGTACTCTTGATCTGGACAACAATGTCTACTTCTTTGGTACATGATTTTTTTAAAGATTTTATTTATTTATTTTTAGAGGGGAAGGAAAGGAGAGAGGGAGAGAAATATCAATGTATGGTTGCTTCTCATGCACCCGCTGCTGGGAACTCGCCTGCAACCCAGGCATGTGCCCTGACTGGGAATCGAACCGTGGTTATTTGGTTCACAGGCCCGTGCTCAATCCACTGAGCTACACCAGCCAGGGCTGATTTTTAAGAGCTTAAACTACATGATCTCAATTTATGGAGATAAAATAGAGTGATTCATTTTATTTCAGTGGAGATCTGGTTGGGGAGTGGTAGTAATCTCATTCTAATTCAATGTTTATTAAACACTGTGAGGAAATTACAGTGCTTCTAAAGAACGAATTTGCCAGTAAAACATATACAAAAGTTGTATTAAAGGAAAAGTAGCATGAAAAAATGTGTTTGTGTGTGTATGTTTTAATGAAGAACTTACGTCAACTTGGCAGCAGCAAAGTAACAAATGGGAGTTTGGTATTCTGAGTGTTTTGAACTGTCTCTGCAGTAGAATCATTGGAGAATGTGTAAACCATTTACATCAGATAATTGTGGGATTTCTGTCCTACAAGTCCTCCCGGCAGTCTCAGATGAAATTAGACTTCCAATACCTGCTTGGGGGAATGTGGGTGGGAGAGGGTGTGCAGGGTGGGGGGGAACGAAGGAGGGAAAATGGGACAACTGTAATAGCATAATCAATAAAATATATTTTTAATTAAATTTTTTTAAAAAAGATATGCTTGTAGAGAAAAGGCTGGCTAATCTCTCGGAGGAGAAGAGGCTTGAGCACTTCTTTCCCTGTGTATTTATTGAGTTCAGTTTACACAGAAGATACATAGTATGCACATGAAGTTCATCAATGTCCAAAAAGCCATAATCATGAAAAATTGACATCATCTACCGGTAATAATTGAAAACATACAGGGATTGTCTCTGGTCAAGGTCAGTGAGATATGCTGATGCCAGAAGGTTGTTGAGGCTTGTATCACGAAGTAGGGAGTTTCACTCCCTCCACTCTGAGCTCAAACGTCTGGTTACGGCTATGTAGCAAGCCTCAAAGGAAACAATGTTTCTTTTTTTCTCTGGCCAGATTGCCTCTGGGAGCTCTTGATTCCCATGCAAGGCTACAGCTGCCTCTGGCATTGTTTTCAGGCTGAGTCAGGTGGTGGGAGCAAAGCAGTCAAGAGATTAGACTTCTTACAGAAAGACTGAGGCCTCAGGCTGTACGACAAAGCTGAGGGGTGAGGGTCTTCCTGCCCTTTCTCTATTGTCCCCGAAATCCTTCCCTGATAGCCCTTTTTTGACCATAGGCCTGGTTTAGGTTGTCCCTCTCTTGAGGGATCTAACCCATCCTTGACTAACCAGCCGTCTTTCTGGGGCCAAGCGGAGGGAAGTGAGGCAGGCAGGCTGGGACTTTGCTCCCGCCAGGATGATAGGTTCTGTCTCCTTCGTGGCTCATGGCCCCAAGGCCTTTTCACTCAGCCCTAGCCATGGGAGTCTTGTCTGTTAATGAAGCTACCATCCCTGAAACCAGACAGGATGGCTCCCAACAGATAATATAATTCAAAAGATCTACTTAATACACTAGATCATGAAGAATCTGCAACAATAAGAAAAACAGAGCCCTTGCTTTCAAGGTTTTATAATCTAGTCCAGTGTATGTGTTCTAATCAGACTAAGCTCTTGTATTCTTATGACAGCAAATATTAATATTTCTTTGACATATATATAATAATAATAATTAGAGCTATGGTTGGAAATCATTCAAGTGAAGAGAATGTCAGGAAGAAAGGCCAACAGTCAGTGGCAAGAGTGGAGGTAAACAGGACTAAACTCCTGGCTTTCAAAAATTTAGTCAAAATTTTGATGACCAATATGTGAGCAAATAATTTCAGCTAATTTTAATCCAGTCCCTCATTAAAGGAAAGTGCATGTAGATGGCCTTAGGAGAGGGCATCATTTTATATTTGCAGAATCTTTCCATTTTATCTTAATTCTGCTAGTCAGTCGATTCTGACTGGCACTTCCTTCTCTCAGCTGTAAAACGCAGCAATTCTATTTTTCTCTTTCTTTAAATTGAAAAATCCCAAGAAGATATTTTATATTCCCTGACCTCAAGGTTCATTTCTGGGACTTTTTGGCTCACTGGGGCCATTGGTGTTGTCCAAAAAGATTCTCTCACAAAATTAAAGAAAATCGCTGTCAATGAAGGAAGGGAACGGGGACAACTTGCACCAAAGTGCATAAAAAAGATTGCAGTGCCTTTTAATCAAAACACTTGCCAAATAAATCTTTCATGCAGCTTGTAATTTCCTTCATTTTCCTGTGGTTTTCCTTTGGGCCCTGGCATTGTCTTACCCAGCCAGAAGGGACATCAGCTCTTTTGTTGTTCCTCTCCAGTTCTCTCCTATACGTTTCATCAACATTGTTTCCAACTATTTCTCCTGATTCTTTCTTTTTCTTACCTGCTTCATAGCTCCCTTAAAAAAACAGATATGATATTGACAAGAAAAAAAGAATCTGCAAATACTCAAAGAGGTGAAAAAGTTGATTCCCTTAAAGGAATTGAAGTCACAAGTTTCTGCTTCTGAAATAATTAAAACCCAAATTTGATGAAAGGTCATGATACAGTTCTTAGTCCTCACACACTTCCTGAAAGTGTTTGAGCTGAGAAACTCTGTTGTGTCTGTGTTGTGCACATTACATATTAATGAAACAGAGAATCTAAATGAATGCTGCTCTGGTGACTATCCTGTTGGGGGATTGGCCAGCATTTATTCTACATTTTTGATTAGTCATATCCCAGTTTTACTCAACTTTATATAGTAAATTTGACAAAATAGAATTCATTTAATGCATACAATATGCTTATTTGATATATGTGTATATTGTGAAATAATTACCACAATCAAAATAGTTAACATACCCATGAACTCACATAGTTACTGTTTGGGGGGGGGGAGGTAAGAACATTTAAGGCTTCTTAGCAAATTTCAAGTACATTAGTAATAATTCATAGTATTATTAACTATAGTTACCATGGTATACATTACATTCTCAAAACTCATCCATCTTATAACAGCAGGTTTTTACCTTTGACCAGCATCTCCCCATTTTCCCATATGTTTCTATGAGTTCTACTTCTTAATATTCCACCTATAAATAAGCTCATAAAAAATTTGTCTTGTTTTGTATGGCATATTTCTCTTAGTATAATACCCTCCCAGTTCATCCATGTTGTCCCCCTCTCCTTCATTTTCTACCTTAGGTACTGTATCCTGAAGATATTCTTTTATTTTGTGACCAAATCTGACAGCAGTCAACTAGAGGATATTTGTTAGAGTGTATATAGGTGAATTCCAGGCAAATGAAAGGACTTCCTTTCTCACTAAGTGAATTGTAAATTCATAAAATTTATTACCATAAGGTGGGTAAATAGGCTGAAATCAATAACAAAGGAAAATATTAAAATGTATTAATGTTAATGTATTTATCCATTTATTCAACAGGGCCTAGAACAAACTCTCAAATACTTTATATTCTAAACAAGGAGTCAGATATATTCAACTAAAGTAATTTCAATGGTAAGGCTGTGCAGAAAATAAAAACACTAGTGGGACTTAAATGACTGGGGTTGGGGAGGTGTCTGTGAAGACATCATTGAGGTGATGATAACTGTGAAGTAAATGAACCCCTTACAAACAATTAAAGAAAATCAAAGTGTTTGTGATTATAATCTTTAAATCGCTGCTTACCAATAACTCTCAAACTTCTTCGTACCCATACTAGGTACACAACTTTGCCTTTGTCCTAAAAGAGGTAGAGGCAACAGCAAACAAATGTAAGATGTTGGGCTGTATCATCAAATAATGAGCTCAGCTCTCAGCCAGTACCATGTACTAGAAGAAATAGGGGAACGTGACTGAACCTCTGTGTTTCCTGTTTTGCTCTTCTGTAAAAATAAGAATAATAATATTTATAGTAATAGTTTTATTGTAGGGGACTGTATAACTTGGAACAGTATTTGCCACATACTCTTTTAATAATTTTTAACTTCCAGTATTTAATTTTAGCTAAACATAGAAAGGACATATAAAGCAGCATATATTTATATTTTTCAGCTTTTAAGAGAAATAAAGAACTATTGAAATAATGTATACATATTGATGGTCTTGAATTTGGACTCAGTCATGATTAAAATGAAAAATATTTTAAAATATTTCAATAGATGTAAGAAAGCATTATTTACACTATTAACCACACCTTGGTGCTTTTTTTCCCTATTTTTTAAAAAGATTTTATTTATTTATTTTTTTTAAGATTTCATTTATTTATATTTAGAGGGGAAGGGAAAGAGAGAGGGAGAGAAATAGCAATATATGATTGCGTCTCGTGCATCCCCTGCTGGGAACTGGCCTGCAACCCAGGCATGTGCCCCGACTGGGAATCGAACCTCGATCGTGTGGTTCACAGGCCCACGCTCAATCCACTGAGCTACACCAGCCAGGGCTATTTATTTATTTTTGATAGAGGGCAAGAGAGGGAGAAAGAGGGGGAGAAAAATATCCATATGGGGTTGCCTCTAGTGTGCCCCCTATTGGGGACCTAGCCCACAACTCAGGTGTGTGGCTTGACTGAAAATCGAACTGGGGACCCTTTGGTTTGCAGGCCAGCATGCAATCCACTGAGCCACACCAGCCAGGGCTTCTATTTTATATAAAATTGTGATTGCATAAAACTGACTTATAAAATGCATCAAGTCAGCAGTGAATAGTATAAAGTTATTTGGTATAAAAACAGACCAGGATTAAACTTACATCATCAAACACAGTAACATTATATACTGGATGTACATAAAATATTTGTAGTATTTTATTTCCATTTCTTTCTCTGCCAGATGAGCTAGAAATTATGCAGCTCCATAGCATAGGTTTATGACTCCATTCTAATGCATTTTAATTATACAAATTAAATATTTAGGCAAATATTTAAAAATCAGAAGAAAAACTAACACAATAATATTGAAAAGAAGTTAGAGGCAAAAAGAACAACCAATCTAAAAAATTGAGATAAATAGATAACTTAAATACATGTATTTATTATTATTAACATTATAATGCATATGAAGTTGAAGATGCTCAAACCTGGCAGATGAAACTTAAAACAAAAATAGAGAGATATTTAAATATGCATTAAGATTATCCTTTCATAATTGTGCTTCCTCTCCTAATACAACTTATAACATGGAAATACTATCATAACTTATTTCATGGCTTCTTTTAAGGAGTAAATATGATTAAGTTCTGAATCACTTGTAACAAATATGGCTTAAGTACAAGTGATGTGGGAGCATGATAGCTTGTATTGTAATAGTGTTCATGAGATGAATAGATTATAAATAAAAAACTTGAAAACTTTTACTTCAGCTGTTAAAGTTGGATAATTTATTTTACAGGAAATATACGGTCATTGAGTGTCAATAATGTAAATAGATATTTATCTAGATGTTTCTATAGGATGTTAATTTTAGAGATTTCAATAGCTCCTAAAGTGATATTTAAATAATTATTTTTATTGCCATCTCCCTGGAGTTTATAAAATACATATTTACAATATTTTTATAAAGCTTATAAGTGTTGTATTAAACTACAACACTGATTCCTTTTTTGTCCTTCTAGCTAACTTTATTTTTTTTTATTTTTTAAATATAAAAAATTTTTTTTATTTTTATTGATTATGCTATTACAATTGTCCCATTTCCCCCCTTCATTCTCCTCCACCCTGTACATGCTCTCCCACCCACATTCTTTAGTTTATGTCCATGTGTCTTAATTTCTGTAGCTTTTACATTTCCTATACTATTCTTGCCCTCTCACTATTTTCTGCCTACCATTTATGCTACTTATTCTCTGTGCCTTGGTATGTTCCTTCTTGGGTCCAACTTCTTTGGCACTCTCTGAGCTTCCTGGATTTCCTGGAAGTCTATTTTCTTTGCCAGACTAGGGAAGTTCTCCTTCATTATTTATTCAAATAGCTTTTCCACTTGTTGTTCTTCCTCATCCCCATCTGGTACCCCTATAATTTGGATGTTGGAACACTTAAAGATGTCCTGGAGGTTCCTAAGCCTCTCCTCATTTTTTGAATTATTGTTTCTCATTATTTTCTGTTTGGTTGTTTCTTTCTTCTTCCTGGTCCATTCCATTGATTTGAGTCCCAGTTTTCTACCCATCACTATTGATTCCTTGTGCATCTCCCTTCATTTCAGTTAGTGTAGCCTTCGTTTGTTCCTCTAATTTGTGAGCAAATTTCAACCAGTTCTGTGAGCATCCTGATAACCAGTGCTTTGAACTGTGCATCTGACAGATTGGCTATCTCTTTGTCACCTAATTTTATTATTTCTGGAGCTTTGATCTGTTCTTCGTTTTCGGACATTTTTTTTCTGTCTTGTCTCGCCTACTACACAATAAAGTGCAGAGCCTTAGGTGTTCACCAGGGTGAGGCAATCCAAGTTGCAGGGTTGTGATGCTGTATGTGGGGGTGGGGTCTTAGAGGGAACAATGGCACTTGCTCAGCTCTCTGTCAGACCTCAGTACCTTCTGCAGCTTCCCCCAAGCAAACTGGGCCCTTCTGGTGCTGGTTCCTGGGTGGGTGGGTTTGTGTGCCTTCTAGGACCCTGTGGGTCTCTCCAACAAACTCTCCTATGAGGCTGGGAGTCTCTCCCTGCACCTCAACCCCCATAGGTATTTTCAATCAATGTTTTGAGGCTTTATTTCCCAGTGTTGGGATGCTGGGTTGTGTGGTCTGTCTCACTCCCCAGTTATCTGCCTATGAATGTGGGACCTCGGCCCTGTCAGCCACCTTGCACTTGGTACCCTGCTTCTCAATCGCTGCCTCGCCAGGTCGACCCATTGCCACCCTCGTGCCTGGGGTTCACCCTCTGTGCCTTGCATGCCCAGGGTGCCTTGCACTCCTGATGTCAGTGCTTTCTGTGCCCAGACCCCTCTCTGCTGGGCTGCCTGACTCCGCCCCGCCTACCAGTCTGGAAGAATGTGTCTATGTCAGCTCCTTGGCTGTCCGACTTCCATACAGTTCAATTTTCAGTCAGTTCTGGTGTTACTTTGTTTCTAAATTTTTGTTGTCCTTATTTTGGTTGTGCAGGGAGGCACAGTGTGTCTACCTGAACCTCTATCTTGGCCGGAAGTCCCCCGCATTACAACACTGATTCTTATATTAGTTTTCCTAATACCTAAGAAAATAATAGCTTTTTAAAAGATTTCCAAAAGCACAAAATGTTCCTAATGACACAGTACCTTAATGCATAGGCCTATCTTTCTGTCATCATTTTCTATAGTGCCAGGAGAAAAATAGGCAAGCTTCAGAACATAAATCTATCCCTTTATAGTGAGTTGAAAATCAACCTTTACTTTTTCAGTGTTGCAAATAGGGATCATAACCAATGTGGTAATTTATTAAGAAGATGAATACACTTATTGGAAAGGTCATATAATTGAGGATGATTTTTCTTTAAAAATATTAAATTTAGAGCAATGAGCTCCTTAATTCTAGAGATAAAATGATCTGCTAAGATGAAGATGGGTTTCATTTGGATGAACTCTGATTGTGGGTGGCTCAGCAGTGTTCAATTCGGAGTCCTGGCAGTATAGAATAGAGAAGCATAATCTGCCATTAGCCTTGTTCTCTGTTGACTTAGCATATTTTTTCTCTTGATTCTAGCACTTCCAGTTCAAGAATGGTAAGAAAGAGGCTAATAAGAGAGAAACTAAATGAGTAGCAGCAGGATATGGGGTGAAACCTTGGAACTTACTCTCTTATCTCTCTGATTGCAGGGCAAACTATAAGAAGCTTTCTTTAAGTTCTCACTAAGATAATGCCGGTTACTCACTCAGTCATTTATTCAATCAACATAGATATATTATTGATTGATAGGCATCAATCAACATAGATAGATATATTGTATGCCCATTATGTAGCCACTGTGATAGTAGATTGGTGTTAATTAGTTATAGTTGGGGATATGATAAAGCAGCAAAATTTACAGTATGCATGATAAATAGTTTATAGATCCATTGTCATATATTTGTCATATAATTGAAATGCCTGAGAGAAATTCACTTACTGTATCAGAATGCTTATGTAATTTTAATCTACTTTTGTAAAATGATTAACCCCTTATTCCTCATTTGATTGGGTTTGTATCGGGTTTATTCTTGAACTAGTGACAAGTGATAGATTTCTCATTTAAGGTGTGATGATTGAGGTGGTGACATTCTAATATTTGATGACAAAATGCATTTTTATAAAACATTTACTATTGTTTAAATTACAAAACCTGGTATTTATGAGTTATGTGTCAATTATCTCTCTCACACATCTTTTGCAATGAATAGCAGATAGCAGAAATACATGATAAAACTTATTTTTCCTTTGCAGAAATAAGCACCTCATCCAAACATCACTTTTATTTTTTTGTTTTGTTTTTCTTTTTTAATCTTCATTGTATTTTTTCCATTACCATGTAGTCCACTTAGTTTGATCTTAAATAAAAATTATAGCACATTTTAAGCTAAAGTAACATCACTGCTGCTTTTATACTTGAGAATTATATATATATATACACATATATTATATATATGCAGTTTTTATTATTTCATAGTGTGTTTATATATTTGTTCTACTTTCATGTAGTAGATAATGTGTGAAGTGTTTGTAAACATGAACCATTCAGTTGTTTTATTAAAATTAGCAGAATGTAGTACTTTAGTGCCTATTAAATCAAATAATATGAATTTCTAGGACATGCTAATTAAAAGGCCTAGCAACGATTTAATATTATGTCAGAAGGATCATTATGAGTGTCCTCTGTGGATTTTGTGGTATTAGTTATGTCATTTAGGAATGACTTTTTGATTTGTTATTTCTATTGATTCAGAAAAAAATGAAGTACAATAAATATTTATTCCATTGTATTTTTGCTAGTGAATAACCACTAATAAAAGTATATTATTTCTTATCCTCCAGGCAATACAGCTAAGGTATATATTGAGATTCAGGATGAAAATGATCATCCCCCAGTGTTTCAGAAAAAATTGTACATTGGAGGTGTATCTGAAGATGCAAAAATGTTTTCTTCTGTGCTCAGAGTTAAGGTATGAGAAAGTTTATTAAGACACAGATTTAAAGTAAAAGCAAAGAACTTAATTTTTTAGATAAATTATAATCAATTTTGCAGTTAAACTAAAAATATGTAGTTTGCATGTTTTTAGTTTAAGTACTCAATAACTGAGTACTTATTCCTGTTTAAACAAGGACTGAAACATGGAGATATATGAGTGTAATTAGCCAAACAAAATACAGATTAATTACGATGTAAATACAAGGCAAACTTTTGTATTTTATTTTTACTACAAAAAAAGAAACACATTACTTACTATGTTTTATGCTGAATAAAAGATTAAAATGTATGTTTTCCTTAGAGACTTTTTAATTGTCACTTTCTAATATAAGAAATAATGTAATAAATTCTGTAATAATTTTTCTGCAATAATTTTTTTAAATAACAAATGCTAGTTATATAAATTAAAATGATACTACTAATTTCAGTATTTTATTAAATGTTTTAAAAATTGGATATGTCAAAAAATTACTAAGTTGGAATTTTAAAAATACAATGTCCAAGACTAAAGTTGAATATTTTCAATTTTTCTCCATTATCAATGATGGAAGATTTTTTTCATGGTTGGTAGTGCATGAAGTCACAATACTGTTATTACTAAGAAATAAATTTATAAATATTATCTTGACTTGGGGAAAATGTTTAGAAGCCAGAAGATTTTACATTCTGCATTTCAAGTATTTTTCTGGAAGTTCTTAATAAATGGATTTTTGAAAGTAGCTATTAACATACAAACATTAAACCTAAATTTCCCTGGGCAAACACAGCTGTTATTACCTATGGTTTTGCATATCTACAGTTGCCTTTCTTTCCTTATTAGCAGGAGGACCATAATTAGAGTTCTGGGGTTTTTTATATGTTGTTTTATTACTTTATACACCTTAAGAAGAAAAAATTAATCGAGCAAATAAAGCTTGTGTATTGTGCTTACAAAATAGCTTTTCCACAGTGCCAAATACTGATTCCTCATCTGAATCACCAGTTCCGACCAAAAGTGGTCCACAACTTTAAGTCAGTCACAATACATATATGCAACTTGCATTATGATTTGCAAGTAACAGTCCTTTGGAGATGATTTTCATCTTATTTTATATTTTAGTCCCACTAACTATTGATTGATTCTGTTTGTTCATTTAATCAGTAAACATATTTTTGAGTGTTTAAAGTGTGCTCCATTCTAGAAGTTGGGCATAGAACAAATCAAAACTAATCAGACAAAACTTTTCAAACAAGATGTCACTAAACTACTAATACAAACTAGTAGGGGAAAATGTGTATCAAGAGAATCGTTATCTTTTTAATACAAACTCACATGGTCAAGAGAAAGACATGTGGATTCCTATATAAGGAGCATTGTGGGCATTCCAATTAAAGTAACTGAAGCTAGCGAAGCTTGGAGGTCGGTGTGACTGAAAAAGACTGGTTGGAGATGAGATTGAAAATCTAATTCAGAATTACAATATGGATTTACTCTAGAGTCTTATTTTTAATTATATTTTATTGATTATGCTATTACTGTTATCCCAATTTTTCCCCCTCTGCCCCCCTCCACTCAGCACCCTCCAATTCGGGCAATCCCCCACCATTGTTTATATCTACTGGTCATGCGTATAAGTTCTTTGGCTACTCCATTTCCTACACTGTACTTTACATCCATGGCTATCCTGTACCTACCTATGTGTGCTTCCCCTCACCTCTTCATGCAATCCACACTGCCTCCCTCCTATCTGGCAACCATCAAAACTCTTTCTGTATCGATGATTCTGTCTCTCTTCTTCTTGTTTGCTTAGTTTGTTTTTTAGATTTAATTCTTGATAGATATGTATTTATTGCCATTTTATTGTCCATAGATTTTATCTTCTTTTTCTTAAATAACCCCCTTTAACATTTCATATAATAATGACCTGGTGATGATGAATTCTGTTATATTTTCCTTGTCTAGAAAACTAACTTCCCTTTGATTCTAAATGATATCTTTGCTGGGTAGAGCAATCATAGCTGTAGGTCTCAGTTCTAACATCCTAAGGACAATGAATGTTTTTATCCACAGGGGTAATGTAATCCAATATAAAAGGATTATTCTGTGTGTTGTGCAGGGTTGTTAATGGGGACAAGTAGCAGTGTTATCGGACAAAAGTAGTAACAGGATTGAACACAGTATATCCAGGCAAGATTTGGTGGCATAAAAGGGGAGTCATAAGATAGCCAAAAGGATTTGCTGATGGGTTATATGTGGGACATTATAGAAAAAAAATGACGGAGGTTTTTGTTCGGAACAGGTCCCCCTCATTCCCCCATGATTAGGGTGACAGACATTAAGAGTTCATTTTTCAAGATTTTATGTTGGTGAGGGTTTCTCGATATGCAATGCAGTTAGAGATACTGATCTAGATTCAGGAAAGAAATCATCGGCCAGGATGAACTCACCTCGAAAATGGGTGTAGACAGGAAAGTCCAAAGACTTTTCCTGGATATTCTACGGTTGGAGAGCAGAAAGAGATCCGCAAAAGATACTGAGAATACATTGCCATGACATAGCAAGGATACTAGGAGAATGCAGACTCCATGCACCATGTACAGAACAAGCTTGTTAAGAAAGGGATTGATCAATTGCCACATACTCCTGTGAATAAAAAGCTTTGTTGGCTTTTTCATGACCACTTTGATATTAGGAAGGGGGAAAAACTGGGACAACTACAATAGCATAAACAATAAAATATTTTTAATTAAAAATGTATGAAATCAGATCCAACAAACAAATAATATACTGTAGTGGAGAAAAAAAAACAATAATCCAAATGCTAAAATGTTCCATTAATAAAGGATGTAATTAAAGAGGTCTATAAATAGCTACAGCAAGAGAATTTAGGGGGTGATATAATTGATGATGGCATTCACAGTAATTGGTAGAAGCTGACAAAGGAGATGGTATAATATTCTGGAAGCAGCAATTCAGAGATAGAAAGATACCTGCCATCTGCCCCTAGAAAGCCACTGTTTGAAACAGCTGCAGAAAGCAGTCTTGTGTGGGGAAGAGGTGCTGGGTGGGATCAGCAAAGCACC
This sequence comes from Sturnira hondurensis, assembly GCF_014824575.4. Taxonomy (NCBI): domain Eukaryota; kingdom Metazoa; phylum Chordata; class Mammalia; order Chiroptera; family Phyllostomidae; genus Sturnira; species Sturnira hondurensis. The sequence goes on from NW_028089315.1 coordinate 1,507,081, forward strand.
TGCAGTATTTAGAAAGGAAGTTAAATATTTAGGGGATACTGATGATGGAGGTGCATGAATTCCAGGGGATCCCAGGGAGTTTGTTGGTAGAGGTAAAGGTGAGATGGGAAACTGAGTCCCATGAGGATGTGTAAATAGCTACATAGGAAGAAATATCTGGGTGGTGAGAGATGCCTTAAAGTGAACAAGATAAGCCTGGCTGGTTTTCTAGAGCTGCTGCGAACTCTGCAGGACGTTCCTCCCTTCAGTTGGTCTGTGGACTCCTTGGGCTAAGGAAAGAAGTGTTTTCTAGGAAACCAATCTCATGCAATGTAATATTCTATGTTAGCTGGAGAAGAGAAAGAGATAAAAGCTTAGCAATGTATTGATGCAAGTATATGCTATTATAAAAACTCAGTTGGGAGAGCACAAATCACCATGTGGATTCTAAGGCCAGAGACATTTTAACTGGTGAGGGAACATAAAAAGTTTCCTAGAGAGTAAGGAATTGGCAAGGCATGGAAAAGGGGTGGTTAGATCTTTGCAGGGAATATTAAATGAGGATAGTCTAAGCAGAGGAAACAAGGAGCCAAACCCAAAAGAAACAAATTGCCGTGTATTTGTGAAGCAGTGATAAGAAGCAGGTACCTTAGGAGGGATGAGAGTAATAAATCTCTAAATGGTGAAGATTTGCAAGTGCTGCCTTTAGCCTTAAAGCCTGTGATTTTCTCCTTTCCAAATTTAATCAGAGTGAAAATGAACTAAGCAGTCCTCAATCCATACTTACAGCCCCCAAATCTTATTGGAAACAGCACTGAATCAGGGCCAGCTAAGCTCTGGCACTTAATGGAAAGATGATTTAAAAAATGGGGGAACAGCCAATGATTATGAAAGAGGCTTTTATACCACTTACTATATAATGTTGGAGTAACATAATATTTCATCCATCCTTCATGCAAGTTAATTTTTAAGTTCATCATAAATGCATAATAAATTTTAAATTAAAAAACTGTTATATGTAGGAAATAAGAAGAAGAAACATATTATAGAATTAACTAACAAAGATGAGACTGAAATATCAATGAATAAAATTGTTCTTACTAGCTTAAAATTTAGATAGTATATTAAGGGTATTATTAAAAATATGTTGGGGAAAAGACAACACAATTAGACAATTATCAAAATGAATTATCTGTTATAAACAGTAGTAAAAAAAAGTTCTTCACATTTGCTGTAAGGTGGCACATGTAATATGCTTAGAGACTTGGAAGTTCATTTTAGAAAATATATATTGTGTTCCTAGTTTATGCTGAAAATCCAGAGGCAAACAAAATAGACTGTCCCACTGCCCTTAAAGTTAAAAATATTGTACACTAGACCCCAAACAGTAAGTAAATAGGGCTTTTATTTATAAAGACCTGTAGGTATTTGGTTTCTGGCTCAAAACTTGAATGTTCACATCATGTAGAGTAATTCTGGGGTGCTGTCAAAAGGACACAGAACACAAGAATTGATTTAGGAATATACCCTATATTTATAATGGTTTAATTTTGATATCTCTCACAACTGGATCCACCAAATCGATTTTCACTGATCAGATGCAATCAGTCACTTTAATAGCAGGAAGAGGAAGAACAAATAAAATGGTAATATTTCACTTCAGTCTTTAATAGAAGTATTGCCCGTATATGTCCAAAAGAATTGAAAGCAGGGACTCGAACAGGTATTTGTACATCATTTTACATAGAAGTATTATTCACAGTACCTAACGGTGGAAACAATTCGCATGTCTATTAACAGATGAAGGGATGAACAAAACAATAGAATTTTAGCTAGTCTTTTAAAAAAATGAAAGTTGACATATGCTACACCATGAATAAATCTTGAAGACATTATGCGAAGTGAAATAAGCCAAGTACAGAAGGGCAAGTACTATATGACTCCACTTGTATGAGGTTCCTAGGTAGTCAAACCTATAGAGACAGAAAATGGAATTGTGGTTGTCAAGGCCCATGGGGAGGTCAGACTGAGGAGTTAGTGTTGAATTTAGGGAGATGCGAACGTTTACACATGACTGGTGGTGATGGTTGCAGCACAATGTGAATGTACTTAATGTAGCTGAATTGTGCACTTAAAATGGTTTATATCTTAAATTTGATGTGATGTATATGTTAGCACAGTTAAAGAAAACTACCCAAAGTGGGGGTGGGCATCACCGATATGAATCAAATATGAAAATTGTTCTTTTCAAAGATGCTATTCTTCAGTGGTAACCATTCCTCTTATGTTATTTTGAATGTAAACTTTATGTTCAGTTTCAGGAGTAAATATTTGTGATAGTCTATTTGTATTTTTTGACTATGTAACTGTGGTCATTAACATTTACTCCCCAATACATCCATCGTCAGTGATATCAGTACCAGCTGCAACAGTCTGACAGCGATGCTCTCTGTGGGGCCACACTGCCCCTTCTCGGTCTGCAAGGAGTGTATGTCAGAATTCCCCAGAAAATCCTGATCTACCCTTCTTTGGGGGCAGGCCACTAGCTGAATATCACTAACTGAAGTGTCCTATGCTAATGAAAAGTGACTTATAAATGTGGTCACATCAGAATAACAGTCTATGACAAAGATGCTGTAAATGATTAAAAGACAAACAGTAAGCTAAAAGCAAGTATGTAGAGTGTATATATTTTTTAAAACTCCAGAAACAGTATTCAGAATATACAAAGAACTTTGTAAAAAGCAATTACTTGGCCATTGAAAATAAAACAGAAAAGTCATGTATATGTATCATATTACTCATATTTTTTGTGTAAGATAAGGAAAATTAAGCTAATCCTTTCAGCATTAACTGTTTCTGTTCTCCTTTGGCCTTTGAAAAATATTAATCAATGAATATTTCTTACTAATGATAATAGCTATCATTTATTTGTTAATATTATTTCTTTGAGAACTACAAAAAATCCTTTAATCATTTTATCCTATAAAATTTATTTAAATAAATAAATAAGCAAACAAGTAAATAAACCACCTACTAACTAGGTCGGTACAATTATTTGTTATGGTAGTCTTGCAAAAATGAATATTTGTAAGGTTATAATAGTCCAAATATTACCCAGCAGCAAAGACAGAATTTAAAGTTAGATTTACCTTTATTCAAGGACTTTTCTTTTAATCTCTAGATTATGTTCCTTCCCAGGGAAAGTGAGAAGTAGAAGTTTGGCAGAGGTAGAATTTTGGCAGAAAATAACAGAACATATTAAATTTGTATGAAAAATTAGGACATAATTAACAAGGCAACCAACTAATTTTCAAATTGAGATGTCTCTGTAATTATGATCTCCTCTATTAAGGTAGCAAGTCAGATCTGGTTTTAGAATCACCTTCCAACTTATTATCCAACTTTTCCATTTTATTAATCTCTGCTTCTACAAGTTACAAATATGAAAAACTCAGTGTCAGAAAAATTGAATTAAAATATTGACTAGATGTCTACCGAAAGTTAAAAAGACTATGGACATTGCATCCTTGAGTTAGTAAAGAAGCCAGATTTAAATTTATGGACTAAAATGCTATTTTGAAAAAGTATCAAGAAATGGAGCATCCTCAGTCGTAAGTCTCTCATTTTTTATTACATTGCCCAAGCAGTGAAATGATGACAAGTGGTTTTAGAAGATTGATACTGTTGAGAGAAGAAGCCATAGTCATAGTTAGAAGATGAAAATTTCCTCCATGACAGAAAGTATAGAAACAGGCAAGGTTAACACTGCAGAGAACAATATAATTTGCTCTTATGCCTGCTGATGTGAATCTGATGGAAAACAATTCCAGCACAACAAGTTAGTAAATTAGTAAAAACTAACATGATTTGTTTATACACATTTCTCAGCCCTGGATTCTCCATCCCTGAGTATAAGGATGTGCCTCTTCCCTACTGCTGCTGCAAGGAAGGTGTCTTTCACATGGGAGATTTATTTTCTATTTTCAAAGGGTTGGAGGGCAATCAGAAGAATTCCCTTTTTGCACCAGTTTCTTTTCTTTTTTCATTGCTGTTTGAGTGCAGCTATCTCCATTTTTCTGCCATGATTTTCCCCTGCTCCACTTACCTCCACCCTCAATTCTACCTCGCTTTGGCTTTGTCCATGGGTCCTTTATACATATTCCTAGACAACTCTTCCCCTTCTTTCCCCATTATTCCCCTCCCTTCGCCCTTCTGGTTACTGTCAGTTTGTTCTTAATTTGAGTGCCTCTGGTTATATTTTGTTTGCTTGGGTTTTTTTGTTGATTAGGTTCCACTCATTGGTAAGATCATATGGCATTTGTCTTTCACTGCCTGGCTTATTTCACTTAACATAATGCTCTCCAGTTCCATCCATGCTGTTGTGAAGGGTAGGAGCTCCTTTCTTTATTCTGCTGTTTAGTAGTCCATTGTGTAAATGTACCACAGTTTTTTGATCCACTCATTTACTGAGGGACACTTAGGTTGCTTCTGGCACTTGGCTATTGTAAATGGTGCTGCTGTGAACATTTGAATTCAAAATAATCAATATGCCAAATTGGCATATTTTGATGGGTGCCCTGCCCTGAGTTGTAACAACATGCTAGGCACTCTAAATACTTCTCAGGAATTAATTCAGTCTCCTCAGAAACCCTATGAGGGAGCTACTATTCTCATTTTGTTCACAGATGAGAACAATGAGTCACAAACATTTCATATAACCTGCCCAAGATGCACAGCAACTCAATAGTGAAGCCTGGATTTACAGCCAGGCACTCTAGTCTGGAGATCAGGCTATACCCACTCTCAGGTGGGTAATCACTGGGCTGGGAGTCAAATTACTCAGATTCAGGCTCAGATATGCTCTTAGCTCTCTATAGAATGTAATACTGCTCCACCCTGGCCCACAGGTCTCTCCTATTATGCAAATACTGCTTTAGGACTAGGTGCTGTTTAACATCTTTAACTGTTTCCAACGGTTTGCACGTCATTTACTTTAGGAAAACTATGACATGAGCAAAATAGAAGCCAAGTGCCCTAAGAGAACTATTACGTTTGAGAGCTATGTTTTATAGGTCAAATAGTCTAGATTACTTAATTCTGAAATACAAAACACCATTGACGTCTCACAGTTTTTGTGATTTATGTCAGTTGAAGATAGTGGAATATTTTATAACGATATTTTTTCTATACAATGCAAATGTAAACAAGTACCAGTCTGTATTAAGGTCTCATAAAATACTAATTTTGACTCCCCTTTGCCAACCATGGGAAACCCAGCTTTTCACAAACACTTCTCGTGGTTTCAAGAGAGTGGTATTTCTTAGGAGATCATACTACCCATGGTGTGTTTCACCTTTGCCACGCCACCTGACCTCAAATGTCTTATACCTTGAAAAAAGTGAATACACATAGATGCCTGAAGGTTCATTGCTCTCTTGGCTATGACCCTGTAATTGAAATACCTTGTGTCTTATTTGGCACTTATATCCATTATACTGTTATCATATATCTATGTCCCTATTTTTTTCTGCTATAATTCAAATTTCATCTAAGCCTGTTTCCCCCTCAGACTTAATGACATTATAAATACATTGTGCTTAACATCAGTTTTTACTTAAAATTTTATTTTCACTTATTTTTATGTATATCATGTCTTTTAGCCTGTTTAATCAAGGATGTCCATGTAATACATGACCGAATTATCGATTTTCATATAAGCGAAGTGTCCTTTCGATTAAACTCCCTTGGGCCTGATTACAACATTAAGAGTAACATAATCTAGTATTTCCCTAAAATTTCCCTTCTTGTCAAAACTGGGAGCTCAGGTTTTATGATATCTTTATCAATATTATATATCTATGATAGCTTTACATTTATTTAACCCCACTGGGGAAAGCAAATGCCAAGAAAATTGTTGTTTTCTAAAAACTGGTTTATTTGTGTTATATGATTGCAAATTACATTGTAGTTAATATTTTCCTTTTGGTCTGCTAGAGCTCAGAGTCAAATATTTGGTTCATCTTTAGCAATTTTAGAAATTGAATGCAATACACATGTTGCATGATAACATTCTCTCTGGTTTTCACTTTAGTCTCTGCCTTCTTTCCCTTTAAGTATTTTTATGTTATAACTTATGTAATTTTAGAAAAGATTTCATGTCATTACTAAATAGTCTGTTTCTAAAATTCTATGCAGTTTAAGCCTTCATTGTCTCCCTGTACAAGTTGAGAGCTATAAAGTATTTTCATCAGTTTCTGATATATAGTTTGTCTTTATTGATCTGAAGGATTACAAAATTAAAGAGTTTTTTGTTTGTTTGTTTGGTTTGTTTTTTTTGCTATTAATATGAATGGACAAAACCAAGTCTTCTTTTGTAAGCACAAATGAAGTGTTCAGATAAAATAGTCTGCATATTTGTTTTACTCTATTTCTCTTTAATCTTCCCTTTCACCAAACAAATCAGTCTTTTATTGTCACAAAAGGGAGCTCTAAAACCATCGCATTCACATAGTACTAGTTAAAAATCACAGTTGTTGGTTTGAATGCAACTAAGAATGCCTTCATTTGTGTTGCTTAAAACAGACACAGGACTATCTTTTCCAGTCCGTATGTCAGGAAAAGCAGAAAAGTTCAGGTCCTTAAAAACAGATGAAAAGGGGCTCACACATAAGTGGAAATATTCTTGAAAATAAAAAGCTTGAGGACTTTTTATGGATATCAACTCACTGAACATAACACATTAGGAAAAAATGGTTGATTTGGTGAATGGCCAAATCATTTTGCCTTTTCTAAATTTAATGATGGCTCATATGTTTCAAAGTCTGATCACATTCTGATGGGATTAAAAATGTACTTAATGCTTGCATTTCTTTCAGATAATTAATATCTAACAATTCAGATAAATGTGGAATATTATCTTTTAACTCATGCTTGCATTTTTTTCCATTTTTTAAAGAAGACTTTATGTGCTCTAAAGCAGTGTTGATTTGTGTACTCTCTCCTATTATGCTTCAAAGGCTGTATCTTTCATCATCTGGTAGAGATCTGTCTAGAATATTGGCATTCAGTTTAAAAATCTTAGAATTTTTCTGCCATTGAAGACTGCATTGAAAGACACAATCCCAAAGATAATTGGCAAATAAGAATTACTTTTGTCTGAAAATGCCCTGTAGTTCCTTAAATATCCATTTAACTTTTTTTTAATTGACCTGACACAGGAGACATGTCACACTAATCTTAAGCAAAAATGATTTAAATGAACTTCCAAAAGATAGTTTTATTCCTAATTCTTTAAGTATATTTTAATTTTGACCTGCCCACTAATATTGCCAAGCCAAAGAGTAAAGGACTAGATTCTTTAAAATGTATTATGAAGTAAATTTAATTCCAAATAAGTCATAAAGAATGGATGACTGTCCCTAGTAGTTCTAATTAATTTACATTAATGAAAGTCAGCAAGTCTGGAGCAAGATTATGTACATAACAAAAATATAATTTATATTGGTTTGTTCATAAGTCACTGTAAATCTCAAAAGTGCAAAGAGACTTTAGTTTTATTTTCAAAAATAGGCACAGAAATAACTGGATTCACAAAAACATTCTAATGAATAGGAATAATAAACTAAAATAAAGATCTTCATCAAGTAGATTCTGAACTTGATGTGGTAGATACACTACTTTTTATAAACTTATGTCACTATTCTGTATGTTTCATTTTATTTATTCTCACAATTATTTTTTCTAGAGAGTCATGGCCCAAATTGCCCTGGTAATCTATAAACAGACAATTGAGGTTCATAGTAATTTGAAATACTTTATTACTACCTAAAGCCAATAGACTCCAAGATATGCTACGATCTAATATCAAGGATCTCTCCATGATATGACAAACTCTAATAAATTGATGAAGAAAAAAAGTCCCAGGTAAAAAGGGAGGTATGAGACTGGAAGACACAATTCATAGAGTATGTAAAAATTGGCAAAAATATATAAAGAGGCATTCAACTTTATTAACTATTAGGGAATTGTGAAATAAACAACAAGAAACCACCAGAAGGGTAAAATTTAAAAAGACAGATAAAATCAAACTCAAAATAATTATTCTCAAATGGTATTGATGAGACATAAATTAATATATCATTTGGGAAAAAGTTTGGCTTCATTAATTAAATGTGAACATAGATGTATCCTCTTATTCAGAATTTGTACTTTTAAGTATTTACCAAATAGAAACACATTCATATACTCACAAAAGTTATGTACCAAAATCCATTATGTATAGACATGTACAATATTTATAATATCACAAAGCTAAAAACAACTGAAAATAGTACATATAGGATATTTGTATAGTAGAATTCTATACTGTAGTACACATTAAGTATAGTATATTTGTCCCATGAAGTTCTATACTGTAAATTAATATATTACTACTATATGCAATGACATTGATAAAACTTAGAAATATAATATAAACAAATGTATTCAGGAAAAATATTAATTTCTCAAGTCCATTGATGTAAAGTTCAAAACAGAAAAAACTAATCCAACCAAAAACTTTTTTATTTAGAGGAGAAGACTAACAATGCACTATTCCTTGATCTAAATGCTTAGTTACTTTCAGAAATATAATTCAAAACATAAAAATAAAACTTTAAAATGTTAATGAAAATCAAAATACATAGAAATAAAGGGAAGTTTATTCAAATTTCTAGTTAGTTTAAACTATTCTTCTTGGAAGATGTAATAAATGATTCTGACAAAAATAGAGAAGTTCCTATTTTCCATTGCTCTTCTGTCTAGTTAATAATAAGGAATTATCTTTTAATGCTTGGTGAAACAATGCCACATAGGTTTATTTTTTAATGACTATGAGCAAGAAAGCATACTTAATGAAACTCTATATTATTGGTGGCAATATTGAGAGATGACAGTAGGGTAGGGTTGGTAGAAGGATTACACAGTAGAATGAACAACCACGGGGGTTCACCTGGTTCTCGCTTTCAGAATCTAGGTTTGTAAGCTGGATGGAGCAGTTTTCACCTGAAACTACTGTTATCATAGTCATAGGTCAGAAACAGATTGTTAAGTCCTTGCCGGACACGTGAGCACAAGCAGAGGCCTTTCTGCTGTTGTATGCTCTCGGGCACTCAGTAAGTGAAAGGGGCCAGTACGAGATTGAAGTAGATTGACGTCTCAGAAGAGTCAAATGGAAGAAAGATGTGGGCACTCAGCAGAGAACAGGCATTACAGGAGAAGAGCGTGCTTTTCAGAGCCAGAAAATCCTGGCGATGAGCCCAGAATACTCCTACACACACTGCAGGGCTAAGTGACATCTGAACTGGGCAAGGCGGGGTGACACTGAGGCAGCAGCCCCCTCTGAGGGAGAGGCTCTGTGTGGGCTTACTAATTTGGGTTACAGCAAAAATTAGAATGTGAGATGAGGCTAAGACCAAAGTTGAAAAAAACACAACTATAAGCAAGTAATGGATGGTAGCTCTGCTCCTTCTGTCATATCAGAAATTACTAAGGGAAGTAGGGAACTTTTCATTTAAGTCAAAATTGATTAAAATGTAATCAAATGTTATGAATATGCTGAGTCCCAAGATTATGAAAAATAAGGTTAATGAATATAAAACTTAAGGATCATAAAGACAAAGTAGTAACATTTAAATCTGTACCTATCTCTTTTCCAAAAGCATGATGATGGAGACAGGCCTAGATTTTTAGCTTTTAACCACTTCTGGATGGATAACCTTGGACAAGTTTCTTAATCTAAAAGCATCAGGCCTAGAAGTGATGACAATGCTATTTGATAAAGTTCTTATGAATGTAAATGAAAAAAAAACATATGAAGCACTGAGCACAATGCCTTGTTCCCTGATATCTTTCAATAAGTGTTCAGGGTCATTGCTAGTTATTTTATCTGAATAGTTCTTTTTGTCTATAAGGAATAGTAATCTAAGACTCAAATGTTTTTAATTAAGCATGCACAGTGCATATAAATGATTAAAAACACAATTCTATGGAATGTTCAGATATTTTGTCATTGTCCTTGAAACCAAATAATGGGCCTATCTTTTTAGAAGTCACTATGAATATCAATATAGAATATTAATTTTTATTCCTTTTAGGAAAATAAGAAAGTTGAACATTTTTTATAAGAAACTTAATATAAGCACAGTTTCCTTTATTATGTAATGACTAGGCAAACTCTTCTTAAAATAAACCTGAGTGTAGTTTTTTTTAAAGATTTTATTTATTTATCTTTAGATGGGAAGGAGAGAGGGAGAGAAACATCAATGTATGGTTGCCTTTTGTGCGTCCCCTGCTGGGAGTTGGCCTGCAGGGAACTGGACTACAACCCAGGCATGTGCCCTGACTGGGATTCAAACCGCGATCCTCTGGTTCGCAGGCCTGTGCTCAATCCACTGAGCTACACCAGCCAGGGCCTGAGTGTAGTTTTAATTACAATATTATTCCATTGAGAAGTAATCAATAAAACTATTTCAACTTGCAAATTTTAAATGAAATAGTTCTTAAATCAGCAATTATTCTGTTTTTTAAAAGATTTTATTTATTTGTGTTTTAGAGAGGAAGGGAAGGAGAGAAGGAGAGAAATATCAATGTATGGTTGCCTCTCGTGAGTCCCCCGCCGGGAACTGGCCTGCAACCCAGGCATGTGGCCTGACTGGGAATCAAACCGCAGTCGGGTGGTTCGCAGGCCCGTGCTCAATCCACTGAGCTACACCAGCCAGGCCTAAATCAGCAATTATTCTATTGATATGTATGAGGCATATATGTTTGAAATGGTATTATGTTAACATTGTGATGAGTATTTTTACACGTTTTCTTTGTAAATAATTATTGATGGCTTACCATTTCCCTTTCAGGAAGTCATAACCAATTTAAGAAAAAAATAATAAGTTTATATACAGGTGTGATGTTCTAAGAAACACTAGGAGGAATTTCACTCTCAGGTAGTACCAGCATCAACTTATCCAGAGAAATTTTTTAAAAATAGCATATATTTTTAAAAGGCTATATTGGGGTTTTGGTTTCTTACCACACTATACCATGGTAAACTGTAGAATTGAATGAGGGCCCTGGCCAAGTGGGTCAGTTGATTAGGGTGTCCTCCCATTCACCAAAATGTTGCAGGTTCAGTTACTGTTCAGGGTACACACCTGGGCTTCAGATTTGATGCCTGGTCGGGGCACATACAGGAGGCAACTGATCAATTTTTCTCTCTCAGATATATGTTTCTCTCAGTCTCTCTCTCTTTCTCTCTCTCTCTAAAATCAATATGCATGTCCTTGGGTGAGGATTAAAAAAATAAATGAAGTTATCTTCTACTAATTAATGTATGTCTGAGAAAAAAGATTTTGAGGTAATCTTAAATAAAACTAAAAATAATCAAGTCAGTAAAATTTCTTACATAGTGTTCTTCAGAACTTGTGCTAATACTATCTATAAAAAGGCCAGTGATTGAATAATGTAAATGAGATTCATCAAATTCCCCTTGAAACCGAATAGTGAGCCTATCTTTTCTGATCTCACCTTTAACATCAATATAGAATATTAATTTTTATTCTTGGATATGGTCAAACTATCATTTTTTCAAATAGAAAATATTAATAGAATGTTCTGAACAGCAGAACATTTATCTTTCAAGATTATAAAAGGAATTATTTGTTAAAAAGTAAAAAAAAATGAAATAGGTCTTTTCCTGGCTTTAATGAATCACAGAATGACACATAATCATTTTTGGCACCTCCTGGAGCATAGTAATGTTATGTTATGTTAATAAGATAATGAAAATTAGGGGTAACTAATGAGAAAAGGAAAAGAACGCAATGAAAATGTGTAATCACACCTATGTTTATAAGGGCTTGATTTGCACTAAATCCAATTCAAACATTGAATTGCATCCATGTCACTTAATGGAGCAGCTCTACTAGAATAAGGATATAAACAATTCTATTTCCTGCCACCATTCATTTTCCACTTGTCCTAAAAAAGAGAGGTGGAGATGAAGATATTTGTCTTAATTTAATGCCTTTTGGAATCTGAGTATTTGTATAGCAAGAGAAAAGAAATAAAAATATTAAATTGCAGTTTTTTAATAAAATCTATCAGTTCAATACAAGTGTCATCTCTCTGTGGACTAATAAAACTGGGAATAATCTTTAGCTCACCACATAATTCTTGGTGCAAAAGCAATTTAATAATTTTGCAAATATAGATTCATACACTATTATAATTCTATCCGTGGTTCTTAAAATAAAAATAATGAGAATACTAATATATTTTCATATTATCTCAATATGGAATTGTAATATTGGCAACTCTGCTTTACATTATGATTTGAGGCTAATGGTATTTAGAATTTTATACCACACCCCAGAAGGCTTCTGGTCAGTATGGAGGAATAGGGAAACAGGGCTCACCTCCTCACACAATGACAGAAAAATTAAAACTAAATTACGAGACAGTTATCACCTAGAATCATCAGGAAATTGAGCTGTATAGAAGTCTGACGATCAAGGGATTAAAGAAGACACATTCATCCAGATGGGTAGGAGGGGTGGAAATGCAGAATGGGTGGTCCCACACCCATGTGTGATGAATAAAAATCGGGAGGGCTACCTTGGATGTGAGGGATCCTAGCCCCACACCAGATCACCCAGCTCAGGGTGCCAGTGCTAGGAAGATAATTCCACATGACCTGTAGCTGTAAAAACCAGTGAGGGCTAGGGTGGTGGAAGAAACTGCTGGATACTCAGGTGCCTCCTCTTAAAGGGCCCACAGTGGAACTTAGGACTTACGCAGACTTACTACCTCTGGGCTCCAGCATGGGTACAATAGCTGGTAAGCTCCAGAGGCATACAGGGAGAAACTAAATTATCTGGCACCAGGGTGAGTGCCAGAGGACAGCTTCCTCCAGGACAACACCCCAGAGGCCAGGCAGTGGCACTGTCCCCTTTCTGAACTCTCTCCCACACAGAGCAGGGACATCATGTTGGAGACTCCATCAACCTGGTTCACATGGATTGCCCCATCCAAGCAATTACCCAAGCCTCTGCCTCATCCAACTTTCAGGTGCACTTTTCTAAAATAGGCCATGCTACTGAGACAGAGAGTCAAAGCAGCTCTACCTAATACATAGAAACAAACCCAGGGTGGCTACCAAAAATAGGTGACAAAGAAATATGGCTCAAATGAAACAATAAAACAAAACTTCAGAAAAAGAACTAAACATAATGGAGATAAGCTGTCTAGTAGATAGAGTTCAAAACAGTGTTTATTAGGAAGCTCAAGGAACTCATTGGATACTTCAACAACACAGAAAAGACCCAGGCAGAGATAAAAGTTACACTAAGTGAAATTTAAAAAAAAAGAAAATTACCGAGAACCAATAGTAAAATGGATGAAACCCAAAATCAAATCAATGATTTGGAATGGAAGGAAGAAAAAAGCATTCAATCAGAACAGCAAGAAGAAAAAAAAATTTTCAAATGAGTATAGGTTAAGGAGCCTCTGAGACAACTTCAAGTGTACCAACATTCTAACCATAGGGGTGCTGGAAGGAGAAGAGAAAGAGTAAGAAATTAAAAACTGATTAGAAAAATAATGGAAGATAACTTCCATAAATTGATGAAGGAAATAGACACACAAGTCCAGGAAGCACAGGGAGTCCCAGACAAGATGGACACAAAGAGAACCATGCCAAACACATCATAATTAAAATGCAAAAGTTAAGAGAGAATTTTAAAAGCAGCAAGAGAAAAGCAGATAGTTACCTACAAAAGAGTTCCCATAAGATTGTCAACTGATTTCTCAAAAGAAACTTTGCAGGCTAGAAGGGACTGGCAACAAGTATTCAAAGCTATGAAAAACAAGGACCAGTTGAAAGGCATATAAAGTGCTTCCCAGACAGGTAAAGCTAAAAGAGTTCATCATCAACAAGCCATTATTATATGAAATGTTAAAGAGACTTATTTAAGAAAAAGATCAAAACTATGAATATTAAAATGGCAATAAATTCACAACTACCAACAACTGAATCAGAAAAACAATCTAAGCAAACAAGCAGAACAGAAACAGAAATATAGATATGGAGACCATTTGGAGGGTTATAACTTGGGAAAGGGAAGGGGAAGAATGGGGGAGAAGATGCAGGGATTAAGAAGTACAAATCTGTAGGTATAGAATAGACAGTGGTTATTAAGAACAGTATAGGAGATGGAGTAGCCAAAGAACTTATATGCATGACCCATGGACATGGACTAAGGGGATGGATTGCTAGAGAGGATGGGTGGAGGGAAGCTAAAGGAGAAAAACTAGAACAACTGTTAATAGCATAATGAGTAAAATTTATTTCACAGGCATTTTTGTTTAGAGTTACAGCTATTTCTTCTTGGCAAACTTGTTACATGATGTATATAGACATAAAACACATCTTTATAAAATAGGAAATACATAAATATATATAGATGTGTATAAATATATACACATAAACTCACCACATAAACACACACAAAAAGAGATAAAGCAAGAGGAAAAAAGCAAAAGAGAGAGTTCTAAACTAACACCAATTAAAATGAAGGATGTTTGGAAAGCAGCTATTTTTGTTGAAGTGTTTTTATACTAAAATATTGCAATTTATGTACATTCAAGCAAACAGATTTTATTGTCTCATGTGTAAATAGTGCCATTCCAGTCTGTATAAAGAAAGTCCAGCTTTCTTTACAGTTAGTGTCACCTTAATAATATTAGAGACATTCCTTTTGCAATCATTAGTTTTATTGTAGCATTTTATAGTCAATAAAATTTTGAAAGTTCTAAATTTATTTTCTGAAGTAAAAGTAGTTGTAAATTGAATTTTATTTTTTCTTTGACATACTATTTTCATAAAGCTATGATAAGAGTTTAGTTTTTGTTTGAGTGTTTTGTAGTAAAGCTTTTTGTTTCTGCTTTTTAATCTACAAATAGACATGTAGAAAACATGAGTCTGAATAGAAAATTCAACATTCAGTTTTAATTTTCAAATGCCTCACTATTCATTTCTCCTGATGTTCTATTAAACTTAGAATATAGAAAAGTAAGCTTCTCATACATATTTATTATCTAGACCTTTTTGCAATAATTAAAAATGTTACTATTAATCTTTTAACATTATATGTACTTAAAAATTGTAAAAATACCCCTGGCTGGTATGGCTTAGTAGATTGAATTTGGTTCACAGGCCTGTGAACCAAAGCGTCACTGGTTCAATTCCCAGTCAGGGCACATGCCTGATGCAGGGTGGGGTGCACAAGAGGCAACCACACATTGATGTTTTCCTCACTTTCTCCCTCCCTTTCCCTCTCTAAAAATAAATGAATAAATAAATAAATTTAAAAATTAAAATTGTAAGTATATATATATATATATATATATATATATATATGAGAGAATGTTTAAATCACTTTATGGAATAAGGTGTACAAATTTATCAACAATAAAAGAAACACTGTTAAATAATGTAATAATGGGGACAAAAGTAAGCTTTAAAATTTTATGTTCAAAGGGATTTAAAAATTTTATGTATTCTACTAAATTTAAAATTTTAAAATAGATTTTACTAGTCTATTTTGAAACAAAGTGATAAAATATAAACAATGAAAAAATTAAGGGCTGGGAATATAAGAAACCTGAACTTGAACAGGAATTAAATTAAAAAAAAGAATAATTAAAATTTTTAAGTGAGTGTAAGCTTAACTTTGCTTCACAAATCTTCTGTTATTAAAAATATTAAATCATTTTAATCCAGGTCAAATAACCTGTTCAGTTAAATATATTCAAGTAAAATTATCTTCTCTATTTTAAGTTTTGGCCCTATGGATTAAATCCATAGCCATACAATTTTAAAATGCATGTCAATTATAAACCGTGCAGTCTTTGTTATATGCTATATACATAATAGCTACTTAATTTGTATTCTTAGCTATTCCAGTACTTTCACAAGTAATATTTTTAATCTCTGATAAACATCTTATTACAGTAATATAATAAAAAAATCCCTACTGATACTTTTGTTTTGCTATCAGTAAAAAATACAGCATTCACTAAAAACACATCAATAAATATACATTCTCAGTGACAGATTGATCATTTCAATAAATATTTGCTAGCTATATTTCACATACGGACAGTGGCCACTGAGGATTATGAAACACAAAGATGAATTAGAAAATAGTCCTGCCTCCCAATAAATTTACAATTAAGTACAAAAGGTAAGAGCAATGTGTCTTTAAATGTGCAACACGTGATAAAAAAATGTAAGAGATTAGACAGCTACAAAATCCTCATGGAGAAGAAGGCAAGAGTATAGTCACAACAATAACTAATCTTGATTGCTTATTTTGTGCCAAGCACTGCATTTTACACTTCAGTGATTATTCCCAGCCACCCTACTCAGCATGTCCTATTTTTCTCACTTTGCAGATGAGGAACTGAGTCCTAGAGGATTATTTACCCAAGCTCATATGGTTAATAAGTGGTAGATTTGATCTCATACCTCTCACTTCTAAATATTCATCTCTAATATTTCTTCCACTGACATATAAGCCAAACATAAATTGACCACTTACTGAGCATGATACTAGAGTTTAAAAAAAGGATGAAAAATACATATTTTGTGTGTAATGGAGACACATAATATTATAATATGCCAAGATAAATGCTATAACAAAAAATGTAAAATGTGCCACCAAAAATATGCAGTGGAAGCAGCATTCTTTAGGGGATTCAGGAGATCCTTCAGAATAGTAGTCATTTAAGCTGAGGATTGATTGCTTTATTCATTATATGTATTTTAGAGAAAAAGAGAGCAAATGTGTGTGCCTGTGTGTGTGCCATAGTATAGTTCAGGTGAACAATTGTTTGGCCAGCAGACAAGGAATATTTTTTGTTTTTCAGTTTGTTGTCCACCTTTTCCCACATTGCTGTCCCCTACCCCATGCCTCCCCGACTCCTACAGTCAGTCTCCCCCCATTGTTCACACGCAGGAGTCCTCCATATGTGTTCCTTTCTTGACCCTCCCCTTCTAACCCCTCCCCGTTATTCCCTTCCCTCCTTCTCTCTGGTCACTGTCAGTTTGTTCTTCATTTCCAAGTCTCTGTATCTGTTTTGCTCATTTGTTTGTTTTGTTGATTAGTTTCCACTTACAGGTGAGATCACATGGTACTTCTCTTTCACTGCCTAAGTAAAACTCATTTTACCTCGTATAATGTTCTCTAGTTCCATCCCTCCTGTCACAGAGGGTAGGAGTTTTATGATTGCCCTGGCTGCTATGGCTCAGTGGATTGAGCGCTGGCTGTGAACCAAAGGACCCCAGGTTCAATTCCCAGTTAGGGCACATGCCTGGGTTGCAGGCCAGGTCCCCAGTAAAGGGTGTACAAGAGGCAACATACATTGATGTCTCTCTCTCTCTCCCTTCTCCTCTCCCTGAAAAAATATATATATTTTTAAAAAGATAGAAGAACACACATGTGCAAAGGATGGACATTGTAAAAAAACATAGATTTTCAGGAAAAATAACTAGTTAATATGGTTTGGAACAAAGAAATAAAATAAATGTAGGACAGAAGTTAGAATGGTAAACTGGGATCACATTGAGAATACTTAATGGTCTTGTCTTAACATTCATCTTCTGGTTGGAGGGAGCCATCAGTCATTTTAAGCAATTGGTAGATAGTAAAAGGAGACATGAGAGGATGAAGTTGGGCAGCATCAGCTTGAAAGTCCTACAAGAAGAAATGTTGCAGAGGTAGAAAGAATGAAGAAGACCTGGAGAACAAGGAGATAAAACAGCTAAAAAGAATACTATTTTTAGGTCAATTTAATCCATAGGTGGTGACACCCCTAGAAAAGAGAATACGGAAGGAAGAATAATTATGGTAGCTACAAAAGGGAAAAGAGTGTGGGACCCAAGGAAAAAAAAAACCTAAATTTTGTTTGGATTGATTGAATGTAATGTAACAAAATAAGAACAAAAGAATTAAAAATAATAAGTATGTAACATAATTTGCTTTAAATGCTGAGAAATTAGGATTTATAACTAAAGAATTACTACAAAGTATACATTTCTTAAACATTTTAATAATAAGTTTAAAGTAAAAATCTGTAACACTTACTGATTCAAAATCAACATTAAAATTAATTTACTCTTCAAATAGAGGACCCAAATTGTGTATGAGTTTTCTTTTGTTACTATGTGTATCAAAAAAGCACAATTTGTATCTGTTCCACATGAAAGAAAAGTTAACACAAATAATTTTAGAGTTCATTTTAAATCATCTTTGAGGAAATATACAGTTTGTCATTATCTTAGCAATAATAAGGAAAAGAACAAAACACTTATTTTGAGGTAACATTTATTTTTGAAAATATTTTATAAGAACAGAAAAATGAACTAAAAAAAGTTTCAATTATTACACAAATGCAAGTCTTTCTTATTTTATGCCTCTGTAATACAGAATATTTTAATATGCAACTTTAAAAAATAATAAAGTTTTCTTTTGTTCACCTTGGTTTCTTTCCTTAATTTTCAAGTAGATATTAGCCCATATATGAAACCATTCTAAATTAAGAGTCAACATAATTTTAGTTATTAATTCTTGAAAATTATATATAAGTAAATAATAATAAAAGCCCTGTAAAAATCTCTGTAATTTAAACTATGTTGAATATCTCTATATACCGTCATTAAATTGTTGTTTGTACACCAAGTTCTAGTTTGCAAATTAGAATATTTTTAAATATCAGACTTTCAGAATATCAGACTTTCTTTAGCTATGCAAATAATAAAGGACATATTTAAGTGAAGAGTTACTAGTATTTTACAGTGATTCTTTTTTGATATTCTTATGAAAAAAATCAAACACTAACCTTTCTTATTTAAACTGTTTCTTTCCTCTCTTTTTTTTTGTTCCTGCAATCTACAATTGTCTTATGTATAGATTAATGTCCCTGACATTTTCCTTATTTATATTTTATAATATATTGGATATATTGGACATACTGTCTTTAATGGTCTTAAAATGAGGCTTTCTTTGTAGTTCCTAAAGACACAAGAAACAGTTAAAGTAGTTTAAGGAGCTAAAGCTCTGTTCTTTTGCCCCTTGCAAGCACAGCTTGACATATTTACACTAATCAGTGAAAATGTGAGATTTGAGCATATTCAACCCCACATTCTAAAATACTTTCACTATATGTATTTCCAGGAAAAGGGAGCCTTTAGTGCTGACAAGTGTTAAAATGGAATCTAGCTGGGAAGCTAAAGTTGCCGTTATTGGACTTTAATGGGCTTTGGAAATTCTTAGTACATCGCTAATTATCCTGCTAATATTTCTGCATCCATAGTATTAATGTATTCAACAGAGAGTAACAGTTATTAAGGCTGTTAGAAATTAATAGGCTCACCTACTCCCCTGTATGTTACAGGCAATTATTTGCTGATTTTCTCTTAATGTTGGGCACCTGTGTGTATTCAAATTTCCAGATGAGGACTTAGAAATGTGTTACTGGTCCTGTGTCTTAGCCTTCATTTAAAAATATTATTACAGCAAGTATAATTATGTAATTCATTTCTGATTTTCCTTTTAAAAAAAAACAATTCTAGACATAACTTTCCTGATTTTCTAACGAAGAGAACCTCACAGAAATCAATGAATCAAATCTTTCAGGGTCAGTTCTTCGATTATAATGACTGTCAGGAACCCATTTTGATTTTTTTAAAGTAAATAATTTATTGGCTGTAAAAATTAAAACTCCTATTTATTATTGGATTTCAGGGCACATCTGGTGTAATCTTAGGATGGGAGGGAATTCATGTGTTGTAACAATGAACCCCCAGATATCTTGGTGGTTTAACATTCAGAGGATTGCTTTTTGGCTTACAGTACAAACAATGACAGTTTCGATTATCATTCCATAAATGTTCACTTTCCTTCCCCTCCCACTGTGAATTTTTTATTATGAAGAAGGTGATGGAATAAATGAAATGATATTGATCTTTTAGAAAATTTTATTCACTTAAAGTTTTCATTATATGTCAGTTTTAAATTCTAGGCATTAATTTAACCAAGCTAGTTAGACATCCCCTTATTACTATCTAAAAAGCAGTGAAATAGATTTATTATTTTAATTTCTCCCTTTCATAAAATACCTCTACAAATTTTCTACAGTTTTGTAAGGAAGGAATCAGTGCACATTATATCCATAATAATGTGGTTTTAAAAATACCAGGTGACTATTTTGCTTTATTTATGTATGTTAACTGACTGTTTTAGGCAAATAATTTCTTTTCATATTGGTTCTTCTTAGACAATCAGATTATATCAGGCCTAACTTCTAATATTGTTAAAATTTTGAAATATTGACTATTAGTTCTCTTCCCATTTTACCCCCACCAAAGAAAAAATAGTATGGTGAAAATCTACCCAGAAATAATGAGTTCTAAATGAAAACATAAGTTAGTTTGACTTACCTTTCAATCACATTCCTTCTTTTAGGAATGATATATTATACAGTAAAGTAGGGATTAACCTTGTTTGGAAGATTGAATTACATTTTATCTAACTACAGATATAATAGGTTTTACCCCCTAGTATTGTATTTGATTTTCTTTTGTCCTTTTTTTCCATATTTTTTCTCCTTTTAAATTTTCTTTTGGATAAATTTTTAACCCAATGCATTCTTAGAGTGTTGGAAAAGTTATGTACTCTTTTTCATTAAATATGAGATCCCTTCGAAATTGTAACCTAATGCATACCTAAATATATCAGTCTGCTACATCCTGAATATTAGATATTTAGAACATTTAACACCAGTCATTCCCTTTCTAATGTAAACATTACTGTTGTGAAATATTTTGCTTTATTTTTTAACCACACATAATTATATAATTACTATATTGTAGAATTCATGCTTATATAGTTATTCACACATTTAATATTTTCTGTTTTCCCATTTAATCTCAGACCTTCCATCTACATATTCCTTTCACTTTGAGCTACACAATTTAGAACTTTTCAAGTGCATCTTTTTATACCAAACTCCTTCAAGGATTTTCTGGAAAAAAAAACTATTAATTTTTATTTTTGCAATAAATTTTCATTAGGTCTAGAATTCTAAATGAACTGGTACTTTATGTACTTTGAAGATGTAATTTCCTTAGTTCCATCATCTAATGTTGTTGTTAAGACGTCAACTGTCAATCTAGTACTTCTAAGATTCCTCTTTTGGCCTGGAGGTAGAGGATACTCTGTCATCTATACATAATGTGTGCATTCTAGGAGTGGATTACTTATTATTTATCCTATTTGTAGTTTATTGGACTTAGGTCTTTGTGGGTAGCTGTCTTATATCAGTTTTGGATAATTACCTTCCATTCTTCTTCTCTCTTTTTGAATTCAAATTAGATGTTTAATAAAATGTATCACTTTAAATTCTGTCTAAAACTTGCTTTTTTTTTTTGTCTTTGTTACTCTGTGAAGCTTTCTGGATCATTTCTTTTACTCTATCATTCAGTACACTAATTCTCTCATCAGCTCTACCTAATCTACAAACAACTTCATCTCTGAGTTTTAAATTTCAGTTATATATTTTTTATTTTTAGAAGATACTTTTTATTTGTGTTCAACTTTTCTCATTCTTTATTCATATTTTAAGTTCTCTATAATGTATTAAAAATACATGAACATATTTGTTTTACAGTTTGTGTCTGTGTATTCAAAGTTCTAAAGCCTCGTGGATATGACTGCTTTTATTATCCCACAGACTATTTTTCACAATATTTTGTTTCTTGTTCATTTTGGAAATTATTCTGAATTTTCAACTTTCTTGGGACTTATTTGTTAGAAGTATTTGAGTTATAGGTTGTAAGTAGCTTTTTTGAAAAAAGTACTTCTAATAGAAGCCTAGGCCATTATCAGTCAAAGATCACTTTTCTCAAATTCTCCGTTGTGGATGTTTGGTCCTTTAGGCAAAATTTTTAAGCATTCAATCTATAAATTCAGAATATTATGGTTTCTCCTTGAGTTGGGAAACTTAATATTTTGTTCATAAAGGATAAAAATTCTAATGAGGACTTGTATTGGGGCAGCTGTGGCAGTGGTGGCTAGAAGTGAGACATGCAGCTCTAATTCACCCTCATCATGAGGATTCAGTGTTCTTGGTATGGAAGCCTCACTGGACTCACTTCCGTAAGTGGGCCTTTGGTCTTGGTTCCTATTGTCTGAGCCACTCAATGCCTCATAAATTAAATTTTACGTTCACTTACACCAGTAAATCTGAGCCTCCACTTCTTCACTTATGTAATAATAATAAAATTTATTCAATAAAAAATACTCAGTGTCCTTAGATAGTGTATATAAAGAATTTTCATAGCACCTGGAAAATTGTAAGTGTTCAATAAATGTTAGTTTGCAGCATCAGCAGTAACATTATATCAATAATGCAAATGGCCATTGTGGTTTAAGGAGCCCTGGGCTGATAGTTGATCTAAGTCAAAGCTAACCTCAGTCTTTTACTTTAACAGATTCAATGACGTGATAGTGGCAGAATTCTAGTGACAGTTCAAGGCTGATTGTGAAGAAATTGGAAGCAATGATTGTAGAAAAATTTTTCTGAGGAACTAAACTGTGAAAATGATATAGGAATTATGGAGAGTTTCAGAAGTGAGTATAGAATAAAAGAAGAGTTTAGTTTTATTTTAGTAAGAGAGAGATAGATGTCTTATATTCCATTGAGGTAAAGGTTAAAAGTACGAAGATAAATAGAGCTGATGAAGTATTAAATGAAGAAGAAATGGGAGAGGTTAGGCCAAGGAATAACCTTCAGTGGTAGAGAAGAGTTGGCTTGTTCCTGTGACATTTAGAGAAGGACTGTAAGTGCAGATATAGATATTTTTAAAGTTATAGAATGAAAAGTGGAGATTTGTCACACTAATATTCTTAAATTTAATGTTAATTGCAGCCTCCTAATCTCTAAAGGAGGCTGTGAAAAAATATGTGCTTTGAAGAAAAGGGTTAATTTTTGGAGTGAGAGAACACACAGCAAAAATTTCCCAAAAACAAAGTCACAGTTGAACTCAGACCATGAACTCAGAGAAATGTTAGTCTGCCTGATTATTTAATTTCTTCCACCACTTTTTAGTCACCGAGGAGTAGGTTGGTGATTAAATTGATTCAAGAGGAGGAAGCCCCAGGTGTTGTTACTACTAATATTACTGACAACATATTGACAATAGAGGTTTATATTTGGGGGGAAAAAGATCTAGGAAGCATGATTTTGTTTGAAAAACCATGTATATCATTTTCACAGTTTGCTACAAATGTACTGTGAAAAAATAATAAAAGAAATAGGTATTTCTGAGTTATAATTAATTCCAAATCCAAATGTATTAAGCAAGTATTTATTTCAGGAAAAGTATGTGTTAAAAGCACCTTAATCACTAAGATAAAATATTGTGACTTTGTGGTTATCATAACTCAATAAATTAGCAATACTGTATATTAAAATTGCTTTTTTAATTGTAATTGAAGTTAATCAGCAAGAACTTTGCAAAGAAGCTTAATGTACCAGGCAATCACAATTATTATATTGCAACAACCTTGTCTTTTCTAAATGATATTGGTGTGTTACAGGGTCTATTATAAAATATAAATGCACTTACATGTGGAATCTAAAGAACAAAATAAGCTGACAAGCAAAATATAACCAGAGGCATGAATACACAGAACAGACTGACTGCTGTCATAAGGGAGGGGACTTGGGGGGCTGGATGAAAGAAGGTGAAGGGATTAAACAAAAAACTATATATACACAGACAAATATAAAACATAGACACACTATGTTAGCCAGACAAAAAGGGAGTGGGGGTGGGCAAAGTGGGGATAAATGGGGACAGAAAGAGACTTTGCTTCGGGCAATGGGCACACAATGACGTGTGCAGATGTTTGTTGAGTTGTACCCTTGAAACCTATGTGGTTTTGTGAACCAATGTCTCACCAATAAACTCAATTTAAAAGTAAATAATTTACTAAACATAAAAAGATGTAAACATTTAGAATATCACAACACAAAATTGGGTAAAAGAAGTCAAACAGAAAACAGAACATATATTATGATCTCCTTAAAATAAAGTTAAAAATTAGGCATAACCAGTCAGAATTTCTAATGCTGTTAGAAATCAGGATAGTGTTGTTTTCCTGGGGAGCTGGGTATGACTAGTTGGCCAGGAAAAAAATATTCTGGAATGCTGATAAGTTTTAGTTCTTTTTAAAAAAATGTTATTTATCAACTGCCAGAGAGAGAGGAAGAGAAAGGGGGAGAGAGAGACAACAACCTGTTGTTTCACTTCTTTATGCATTCATTGGTTGCTTCTTCTACGTTCTCTGACCCATGACTGAATTCACAGCCTTGATGCTCTAACCAACTGAGCTATGCAGCCAGGGCAATGTTTCATTTCTTGATGCAAGTCTCATGGATGTGTGTACTTTGCAAACAATTTGTGAGCTGAGTACTTAAGATTTGTACTTCTTGCATGTCTGTTATATTTCAGTACATTTGCATTATCAGTAAAAAATTTATTCTGGGGGAAATGTCAGTTAAAGAATAACATTCAGTTGGGGGCGGTGGGCTGGGATGGGAGTAAAAGACAGAAAACTGTATTTGAACAATAATTAAATTTAAAAAAGAATAATATTCAACTAAGTCTTTATTGGGTTGGCAGTAGTCCCCAATTTGCTCATAGTACGTAAAGAAATGTTTGTGATTATTTGCTTCAAACTCTGATTTTAACTTTAGAACTTTTTAGTTCCTATGCTATGCTTTGTTAAATGAATAACATCTCTGGGGTTCAAAGATTACAAAGAAAAAATGTGTTCTTTTCTTTGTTCCCTTTTGCCTGTTAAATAATATATGTTGAAATCTAATTACCATTTCTCGAATGCCAAAACTATGCTGTGCCTTTGTGTGATTCATACTGATCATCTCAAGCAATGAGCTGGTAGTTAGAGCTTACCTTATTCTAAAGTTGTGAATTTTAACTTCTTAGAAAATCAAAAAATATTTTATTCTGAAGTGAAATATCTAAATTGTTTAAATTACCTTGACCAATAGGTGAGTAGAGTTTTCCTGAAATGTTTTACAGAATAAACACATATATCAAATTTAAAATTAGAGACTCAGACTCATGCTGTACCTTAATACACATTTATATTGTTTACTATTATTTTCATTATTTTTATCCCAGCTTCTGCTTCTACTTACTATTCAGACTTTGGCTATATAAATTTAATTAAAATTAAACCAAATAAAATTTCAATTCCTTAGTCATATTAGCCTCATTTCAAATGCTCACTAGTCATATGTGTCCAGTGACTACTGTGTTAGAGCATTTTCAGAAAGTTTCATTGGACAACACTAATATGTATTATTAATACAATAATGTTTCTCAGCAACATTATTAAATAAGAATATTTTCATAGAATTCTCAGCATTGCGATGGCCAATTATAAATGCTTTACGTGTGATATTTAATCACACCATTGGTTAAACTAAGAATAACCAGATAATAAAATAATAATAAAAACATAAAGATTACATATTTAGTATCATGAATAGGATATATATAACTTGGTATAAATTCACTAAGACTCTGTCAATCATTCTAATTCCAAACATTTCACTATAAAATAATTCTCAGATTATTCTCATGAAAAATCTCCCTGAAGTAGAAATTTATGTTTGTGTGCAACTTTATTAAACACACACAATCATATAACATGTTCTAAGCACCCATTTACCTCTTAAATATTCTAAATGTTAAGAAACTGTAACCTGTAGTCTGTAAGTACCTACCACCAGGAACAAATCTTGTTGATCAGGGTAGGGAACAATGAAAAGAAGAACTTGGGTTAGTATTCAAACCCTCTATAATTGTGACATGGTGTTTACTGATTAGAATCTCTATGTATCTCTGGTTTTACTGGTTGAATGTTCTGGACTTCAATTTGCCTTACTGTCATTACAGGTATTTTACTGCCTTGTTTTATTTTTTCCCTTTTAGGAAATAGGTTAGATTAAAAATAAATAAATAAATGAACACAAACACGTGTATGCCTTTACACAAGAAAATGGTTAGATAAACAATGAATCCCTTCCTTAAGCCAGTTTGTGTCATAGCCCAAAGTTGAACCCATCTGTCCTGACAATCAAAACACTCAATTCATCAAGTGGACTCTGTTAGTGCCTAGATTTTTTTGCTCACAGTTTGGTAGCTATTATTCTAATGACAACCATTCAACCCTGTGGACATTAAGTCTACAAGTCTACCTAAAACATCCAGAAAAATAGACTTTGAGGAGAGCTTTTTTTTTGTATTATTATTACAGAAGAAACATTGGTCTTACAAACAGAAATAAGCCCTTCAATAATGGTGATTTTTTTTTCAATTATCTATAACTTGTGTTGTTTTCCCTCGTAGGCTACTGATAAAGATACCGGCAATTATAGCGCCATAGCGTACAGACTTATAATCCCACCAATCAAAGAAGAAAAAGAAGGATTTGTGATTGATACATATTCAGGGATCATCAAAACTGCTATGCTCTTCCACAATATGAGGAGGTCCTACTTCAAGTTTCAAGTCATCGCAACTGACGACTATGGGAAGGGACTAAGCGGCAAAGCCAATGTACTCGTAAGTAAATAAATCTTCATATAAGGGGTACATGCCAGATTAGTCTGGAGTCAGTTGTTTTCAGCTGTTAGAACTTTTAACTTTATTTGAAATAGGCTTTCTAAAATAAAAATGTGATTAATTTTATATAGGTTGTTGATAGCTGTAGATTAGTATATTAAGTATGTACATATAAGTTTATAATTTTTGGACATTTGAGAAATATATCCCATGTTTTATATATCATTGTGGCAACAATGTCATAAGTATTGGCTTTCTATTTGGTATGTAGATCTTATATTTTCAGTATATATTGGGCTGGAACTACTTCAAATTTTAAAATGCTTGACAGAAATAAGCTGTAGAAATTTAAATACTTTTTACTATTACTTAAATTACATTTAGGCTTTCTGTAACTAAGAAAACAGAAGGAAATATTTTGGGACAAGTTCATGTTCCAATGGATGTTTATTATTTGTTTTAGCAGAAGTCCCACTGATGGCGTTGACGATCTGTGACTGTTATATTTGACTTCAGCCAATAATATCACTTACCTTTTTCTTCACAAGCTCAGTGGTAAATTATTCCCAAGGGCTATTTGCTACTAACATTTATTCAAAATATTGAATACCAGTGCATCTATTCCATGGAATCTCTATCATTATTTGTACTTTTCTATGATGAATCTAGCAAAAAATTTATAAGAATAATTATTATTGGAAATATTGTCACTTAAAAATAGAATCAAGTATAATTTTTATTTTTGTTCTTTAAATCTTATTTAACTTTCATTTTTCATGATTTTTATCATTTAGTTCCCTGGAAAAGTTTAACCTTAATATATATACAGACACCAGTGGTACTTTTCTTTTTTTGAGATAATGGTGAAGACCAATCACCATGGTTATGTGGGGTACAGAGGCCAGAACTTTCTCATTTATAACAGTAAAGCTGCATAGAATAAACAAAAGCCAATCTAAGCCAAGAAGTTTTTGACATAGAAGATATTAAGGTTGGCATAGATTTTTATCAAATTAACATCTATAAACATTATGGAAAATAATGTTATTTCTCTTTCTGTTATTTAAGACAATAACAGATGCACATTGTGGTATTTTAAGGCTAAAAGATAAGTATAATTAAGGTATAATTAAAATGTTATAAAAATAAATGTAACTATATAGATTACATATGTTATATGCACATAAGCAATGTGAAGTTTATGGGATTTGTATTTGACCTCTATAAACTCTTATGTGGAAATTATGAAATATACCTTTAAAATTATCTGAAATATATTGAGAAGAATTAAATTCAAAAAATAATAATCTATATTTACACATCACCATTAATAAGTACAAATCCAAGCAAATGCTACTTGTGAGATCTGAAATCCTTTATGTCAAGAGAAAGGAGATATGGAGAGAAATAAAACTTTTACGCAGAGGGGCAAGAATGCACCAAAACCAAGAAGGAAGAGAATGATGGTGGGTCTGAGTAATTGATAGATACTTACTTACTCAGTTTGGAGGATTGAGAGAAGGAAAAAGAATGAGACAGAACTGAAGATGGAAGTAGCTGATCCATATAAAAGCTGTAAAATTATTAAAATTATCAGAAATTTTGCCTAAAAGCAACCAGAAATCATTTACATTGTAAATTTTTAGTAAGGGTGAGTAAAGATAAGATTTTTGATTTAGATAAATACATATTACTTGATATAAATCTGGTTCTCCCATGAGGATGCTACTTCTGCTGCCTTCCAAAATAATGGTTCTTGTGTTCTCTTCTGTATTTGTTCGTCACCATCTTCATAATACTACTGCCAAAGTAAGATTCTCAGTGCACCACATTGCTACTTCTAGATGTTTCCTCCTTCCTAAGAATCCACTCTTGATTCTCATTATCTGACTCTGTCACTCACTTGCTGCCTCACAACATTGCTGTGATCTCCCAAATCTTTGGTCTATCCCAAACATATTTCAGTGAGTACAGCTTTTGCGTTACTAATTCCCCTATCCTAATTTTTGACAATTTTGCTATATGCAGAGATGAACCTTCCAGTATCCTGACCTCACTATTTCCTCCAATGGCTTTCCTCTAATGGCTTTACCATCCACACTATTACAACTACTTAATAACCAGAGTTGTTTTAGCCATTACCAATTACTGCAACGCCTCTATAAACTCCATTCCAAACCTCCCACTCTTTGACAATAGTACGGAATGCTTTCAGCTAGCTCCAGCACTCATTTGTTCTCCTCAGGGCCTTTAATTCATTTAGCCTGAGATAGTTTTACCCTTCCTCTAACCCCATGTTCTCTTTCCTGCTTACCAGCTTTGTAGTGCATTATCAATTATTATAAGCACTCAATCACATAAAAATTCAACTCCTTTGCCATTTCTTCCGACATCACACTCACTTAGCAAAACCATAACTCTAGTTAATTGCAACTGTCTCCTTTCTCCCATGCTGAATATGTGTGCAAAACATATGCAATTGTGTAATTAGTCTTGCTTTAAATTAATGATGAAATCCCCCAAGCAACCTCTTATATTGTCCAGTAACTACATATTTCCTAGTTCATTTGCACTCCTCCTCTCCTAAAAGAACTTGTCTCTTACAGTCTTCAACATCTACTCATCCTCACCAATCAATTGCCTGATTAATTAGCAACATATTTCACTGGAAGATAAAATTAAGGCATTTAGAAGGATACTTCTACAGTTCCCATAGCTATAGCTACCTACCTACCAGGATTTACACTGACATCCTTTGCCTTATTTCCTGTCCTTTAGATGAATTCTCTATGCATTCATCTGGAGTCATTACCTCCACCTGTGCAACAGATCCAACTCCCACTCACCAGCTCCAGAACATTGTTTCAACAACTCTCCCATTTCTTACATACATCATTAATATCAGTCTCCCCTCCTTGATTTGATTATTCCCATAACCACTCATAATCATGCTTTTATGTCTTTTTATGCTCAAAAATAATGTAAAATATTTTTACCTTTATCTCCTTCTAGCTGCCACTCATTTCTATTCCTTTTTTGAGAAAAAGCCATCTATTATCACAGTTAACCAATTTTTCACCATTTAATCTCTTTAAAGCTCTTTCTAATCATAATGTAACTTCTAATACTTATCTAAACTTATGTCAACACCAATTGCTTCTTATTACTAAACAGCCTAGTAGTTTCAGTCTTCTTATTTGAACTTATCAGCCACACTTGACTGCTTACCTTTACTAGGCTTGGAGGCTGTTTTTCTCTCTTGGTATCCTCTTACCTCACTATTTATTGGTTCTTAGTTCTTTTCCTGGTTCAGTTTCTTCTCCTGACCTTTTAGTATTTAGTGTTTTTTAGGGCTCAGACATTAATTCTCTTTTATGTTTATACTCATTGACGAAATAAACTCAGTCCCATAACTTTAAAATATTTTAAAGTTAATAAATATTTTAAATATTTTAAATATTTTTATTTTAAAATAACTTTAAAATAAAATATATATATATATATACTGAAACATGTTAAATTTATATCTTCACCCCAAAGCTCATTCTAAATAGTGATATCTACTTGTGCATGTACCAATTGCATGTGAATATGTAATGAAGATGTCTATTTAATGTTTCCCAAAGCAAACTCCCCTTCCTCACCACATTTCTTTCATTTATAGTCTTACCAGCTTCACCTGATGACTAAATCATCTTTGAGTTCCCTAGGCTAAAAATTCCTTGATTCCTTTTTATTCTAAACCACACATTCAAATTCCTTAGTAAATACTCTTGTTACTATATAGATATAATATATACATATATGTGTATACATGCATATGTATATAAACTGCACAGTTTTTCAACATTTCTACTGTTACAACTTGGTGGAAACCACCACCATATTTTACCTATATCATTGCACAAGCTCATGGCTTGCCCTTGTGTTTCTGAAATAGGGTGCAGCCCAGAGGGAAGCCCCAAATAGGGATTTGGAATGGGATCGGGAACTCAAGGTATCCAGGAAATATTAGAAAGATATATAGGATGTCCTCACCCCTTCCCCCACAGTTGTGAGTGGGGAAAGGGACACATGGAGCATGAACATACAGAGCAGTTTTATACAGCAACAGCTTTGCAGCTAACCTCTGGCATGGTTAAATAGGCATTTAACATATCTATAACCTTTAACTGGTTGCATAGACATGTTAAATAGCTGTGGCCATTCTTTGAGCCAGGGAAATGGAAGTGACTTCCACCCAAGGTGTAACTGGAGGGCAGCTCCCTCTGGTTACAGCACCTGCCTGAGAGCTTAGAGAAAACTGGATCCATGACATGGGGCCACACCTTCCCAGACTCACAATGGCAGCCCAGTAAACTCAGAATAATACAGGAATGCTGGCAGGTGTACCTGATTGTAGGAGGAGTTGGAAATGGGGGTACAGAGGAAGGTTGGCACGAGGATTAAACTCAGGCATGGCAGCCATTAGGGAACAGGACCACGGGGCTGTGGTAACAGAGAAAGAACCACATGGTTTTGCCAGAGTGGGAACCCCCAAAGCTATACAGGAGAGGACCGTGTGGCTGTGGCAATAGAGAGAGGACCATGCAGCTTTGGCCAGGGAGGGGACCCCCACAGCTTTGCTGGGAGAACCACGTGGTTTTGGCAAAGTGGGGACCCCTGCAGCTTTGGTGGGAGTGAACCACGTGGCTTTGGGTGCTCCCTTTCACCACATGGCTTAGGAAGCAAGAGAGACTTTGCCTGGAAGAAAAGGGGTAAAAAGACTCTTGGTGGGCCTTAAGAAGGTGACACATGGTTTTGGATTAATGGGAGATCCTAGCCAGCAAAACAGCTGATGGTGCCGGGAGCCTAAATCATGGACTTCTACCTCTTTTCCTGAGATATGGTGCCCCAGACTAGGGCAGGGAGAGAAGGAAGCACTGTGTGCATCTATGGGTATCCTAAAGGACTTTGATATTTTAATGGAGACATTAGGTCACTACTTTAAGTCTTTATAGCTTTAAATAAATATTTCCTTTCCTTTTCACAAATCTCAGGCATTGAGAGATGTCTTTTTTCTTGTGACAGACAATGTGAACCTAGTATGGGGTACTTTTGGTAATTTACCAAAAGACAATTATCCTACCCTTGGCTCTGTTCTGTAACATTTCTACTCTTGCCCCACTAAAGTCTGGTTTTAATTTAGCAGCCTGTGATTCCAATGTAATTCAGGTCCTATGATTTCCTAGCTCAAAGCATTCTAATATCACATCAATTTACTTAGATAATTTTTTAAGTCATATAAGACTATGCAGCCCTCTATAAACTGTCCTCCAACAGCCTCATCTTCTACTCTTCTCCCTCTAACTCACCCAAACCCAATAATATTGGGCAAGTTGATTTTCTTCAAATAGGCAGACATGCTTTTAGAGATTTTGCAGTGACTCTGCCTAAAATGCTTTTCCAAGTGTTGGGCCATGGTATAGCGTTAAAGAATACACATTTACCTCAAAAGGCTCTTAAAATACCTCTTAC
Source organism: Sturnira hondurensis (assembly GCF_014824575.4). NCBI lineage: Eukaryota > Metazoa > Chordata > Mammalia > Chiroptera > Phyllostomidae > Sturnira > Sturnira hondurensis. The sequence continues at coordinate 1,539,332 of NW_028089315.1, forward strand.
TTTTCAAGGAAAGTGAGATTGCACTAGAAACCATTTAAGAGAGACAATGACCAGTCCACACAAGAAATGGTGAAGGTCCCTAGAGTTCTAGAGAACCTCTTGAGGGTCCAGTTTGTTAGCTATTTGTCATATGTAGCTACTGAGCACTTGAAGTGTGGCTAGGTTGCATTAAGATGTATGATAAGTATACAATACACACTGGATTTCAAAGTCAGCATGAAAAAATGTTGGTTACATGTTGCAATGATAATATAGTGAATATACAGGGTTAAATGTATTGTTGAATTATTTTCACTAATTTTTTTATCTTTTTTATTTTGGGTACCAGAAATTTTAAAATTATATATCTGGTATGTATTTGTGGCTCAAATTATATTTCTATTGAATAATACTGTCTAAGTTATATGGAAACAAGTGGGAGAAAAAAGAAAGATAAAAGGTTTATGATGAAGGATTAAAAGAAAGAGCTAAAATATGTAAATTGACAATCTCTTGTTTTACAAATCTGTGCTCCACAAATGTTACTTGTCACAAGAGTATTTTTATAGCAAACTTTCCTATAAGTCAGTGAGGCAGATGTTCAGCTAGCTGCCTGCTGAGTAGCCCAGCACCAAGGAATAGACCAAAGTCACACACTGTAACTACTCTATTTACTCAGCTTTTATTGAATGCAGGTTCACTCAAAGTAGAACATCAGCATACATTAATACCCTCTCACACTCTAAAAATCTAAGAGAAATATAAAACACACAGAGAGCAACCAATAGGGAATAACAAACCCGTGTCCCAGAGTCTCCATCTGCAGGTCCGGGAGACAGCACGGTAGCCAATGGAGTTATCAGCATCTTGCAAGGAAGGGTCTCTGGAGCCAGGTGGGCAGCAGGGCAGAGCCTCTGGTAGCCAATGCCAAGGGAGATCAGTGTGTCATGGTGCAGCACTCTGGTGTGTGGAGCTCATTGTGGGTCTTTTGATAAATGCCTCGGCACCCCTAATGGCAAGTGGGGAATTTCCCCAGGAACCTATCTATGGGTAGTTCCACTCTGCAAACATGTTTATTCTAATCACATGTGCAGATATCTTAAGTGTGCCTCCTTGCCAGAAGTGTCTCTCTGACCTAGGTAGTTTCCCTCTTGAACCAAAGTGCCATGGCTGACTGACAGCCATTTTGGTTGATGTGAGTGACTCTACTTTGTTTTATATACTTTGTGGTATTGTGGTCAAACCAATGTCATTTTATTGGTCCTGCTCTCCACATTACTTCTTTTTTTCTTTTTCTTTTTTATCATACATAGAAACAAAGATCGACTCCCTTAATGATAAGAATATCTACTTAAAAATCTTCCATTAGTAAACAATACCCAGAGAATAAGATTAAGTAATTTTATAAGAAGAATATTTAAGGTGTGGTACAATAAACTGATATGAATTTCTGAAACTATTTGAATAAAGGCTATACTGTGATAAGTAATATAAATAACATCTAGAATTTTAAAGATTCAAATATCTTTGCTATAGATGATAGAAGAACCCAAAATTTAGGGATATAGGACTTGTTTGAAAAATCAAAATTTAAATTGTAATAGCTTATTCTTCATTTGCATAGGCAAAAATGTATACCAATTCTACGTAAATTGTATATTAACACTTTTTAAAAATTTTAAATCTTAAATGTAACTTCTAACAGTCTGAGACAACTACTTTTGGAGTTAAATATAGTAAGACTTTATTATTTTATCCAAATTAAAAATGTTATTATATCTTAAAAAACAAAAGTATGTTTTCAAAGGTTATTAAAAACAGAAAATCTTTTAGATAAACTCTAAGCTTGTTATATATATGACAGAGGATCTTAAGTCTTAACTTATTCTGTTGATTTAGAGAGAATTTAGCCCCTAAGCTCATTTACAAATTAAAAATTCCCCTTGAATAAGTAAGTTATCCTTCTGAGGAATGACTGACTGTCCTTAAGAGGCAAATAATAGAGTTACTATAACTGCCAGGAACAATCTTGCTTCCAAATACCTGACACCTGAATTGACTGCATTCCTACAAATAAGCTCCCACATCTCAGAACATATTTCTCTATGGAAAAATTCTACTATTTTCCTGAACCCACATGTAACTAACATTTTAGTTTTTAATTGTCCTATAATTAGTACAGCTAGTAGGAACCTAACAATCACATGTAATAAATAACTGGGTTTTTATCATGGTAGACCGTGTAAGAAAAAAAGAAAACAAATTTCAGGGTTTCTAACAAATTCTATTTTCCTCTCACACGACAGCAATGAGAGTGTACGTTTTGGGTGATTCGCTTGACAGTTTTCCTGCAAATGGAGAAACAGGGACTCAACGCCCTTCCAAGTTATGTTTTTGTCCTTATCTATGACTTCTTTATTTAGATATAAATGAAGAAAGAAGGAAAGAGTTAACACATGGAAAAGATTTAAGCACATTTTATTCCTGTCACTAACTTTACATCTGTCAGAACTCCACCATATGGTTCCACCAAACTATAAAGTAGGTTGAGGAATCTATTCTTGTTGACATAACACTCCATAACTACTCTTTGTTCTAGAGTATTTGCTTTTGATCATAATTTTTATTTATTTTATTTTATTTTACTTTATAGTTCATGACCCAGTGTTGAAAAAAAAGGAAAAAAGATAAGGAAGGAAAGAAGATAGAGAAGAAAGAGATGGAGGGAGGAAAGGACAGAGACAGGAAGGGGGGAAGGAAAAGAAAACAATAATTTTATAAGTATCACACACAGTTTTCTAGAGGTTTTTGTCATGTATTTAAAACACTAAAATAAAAACAAACAAATGAGCAAACAAATAAATAAAACAAAAAATAATTATATGTAACTTCTGTCTCTTTTTCTACTCAGGACCAATAAGAAAAGAACAAGTTACACAAAAACTGTGATGATCCCTTTTCTAACGAAGTTAGGTGAATTTTTGTGTGTGTGTGTGAAGACACAAACAAGATTCTTCTACATGTTAAAGGAAAATTTAAACATTTGATCCCAGGCACTTACAACGAGTTAGAGATATATGGTTGTAACTGCCAATGTTAACTGATTCCTCACAGGTGGAAATAAGACAGATGCCTGTTTTAATACATGCTGCAGAGCATAAATTACTGGGCTCGAAGAATGGTTTGTAAGATTGCTAATTCACTGTGATATTTCACAGTAGTCTGGACTCATTCTTCTCTTGAAACATGAAGAATCCAACAAATCTGGACACATTTTCCCATATGGCAATATTCACTAGGGATGAGTTAGTAGTTGACCTCTTTAGATGAGTTGTAGGCTCTCCAATTTGCCACAGTTCCATGTCTCTCTAGTATTTCATAATTTTAGCGACTTCACTCATTTGGGTTACCTGAATTTAGGTCTGGTCTCTGAAGACACTGAGTTTGTGACTCCTGATAGGAGTCACTGTTTGAGTCACTGTTTGTACACAACTTAGAGCCTATATGGAAAATACAGGCAGTATGAAAATATTCCCTAATATAAATTATGTTCAGATATGTGGTTTTAAATATACCTAATCCAGAGAATTTGATTCATAGTTCTGGTACATATGCATTTACACAAATTGAGTAGTGTTGAGTGTATATTCAGGACAATATTTGATTTGACTTTACATTTTTATATCCATATTGAATAATAGAAAAGAGCACATGTTCTGGAGTCAGACAGCCTGAGCTAGTAGGTTCCATGTTATTAAATGTTTCTTTGTTTTTTTAGTTTTCTTATTTAAAATTCAATAATAGCCATAAGTACCTGATATGGTGGTTGTTAGAATTAAATGAGTTACAGTCTGTGGAGTATTGAGGATAAAAGTAAATTGAATGCTGTAAGCAGGGAATAAATGCTTTTATTTTTATTCTATTTTTCTAAATGAGAACAGAGAAAAACTCTATATATATCAAATGAATAGGGTGAATTTATCAAGAGCTATTTTAAAATTCATTTACCCTGTATGTAAATTTACATGTGTGTGTATAAACACAGACATAAAATTGGCTATAGCAAACATAAAGACTATATGTAATAATTTTATGGAATGAATTATTCTGACTAGCCATATTACAGATTATTAATCACAATGAATAAATTATTCCTTGAGATTTATAAAATCTAGAAGCTGCGTTTTTCATTTTCCTGAGTGTTCTTAAATAACCCAATTAAACAAACAAAAACACCTTATTTTATGTCCTAGTGAATAATCAAGAAAGCAAAGCAAACAGACAGACACAAAATCAACAAGAATTGAGATCACTTAGGGTTCTGTAACTTCCAAGTAAACAACTAATGGTCGGTCATTCTCAACATGTCCCAACATCTAGTGAAAATTATGTGACTAAAAATAATTTATTACTAAACTTTAACAAATAGGAAACTACTGTGTAAAATATATAGAGGCCCTGGCTGGCATAGCTCAATGGATTGAGCGCTGGCCTGCGAACCACACGATCATGGTTCGATTCCCAGTCAGGGCACATGCCTGGGTTGCAGGCCAGTTCCCAGCAGGGGACTCATGAGAGGCAACCATACATTGATACTTCTCTCCCTCTCTACTTCTCTTCCCCTCTAAAGATAAATAAATAAAATCTTTTAAAAAAGTAAAATACATAGAGAAAAAATAATGTTTTTAATTATAGAAATGTTAATGAGTAAAAGCCAAACAAATTCTGTTTTTTCTTCTTTCAGATCTCTGTTGTCAATCAGCTGGACATGCAAGTCATTGTTTCTAATGTGCCTCCCACTCTGGTGGAAAAAAAGATAGAAGAGCTTACAGAGTAATGGACTTTTGTTTACTTATATATGTATTTTCATGCAGCTATTAGATTGGATCTTTTTCATTATTATAATGCTCATATTAAACTTATATTTAACACACTGTCATAATAATTTAGCTTGCTGTTTTCCTGAAATAAGTATTTTATTTGAAATATGTGAAGATTCTGAGAGTGCTTTCAAATAGGAATGAAAATCAGATGTGAGAAGATCTTATTCTTTCAGAATGCTTTGATCGATGCATCAACGTAATCTCAAATGCAGCATATAAGAAATAAGTCATAATATTAATTGAGTATATAGCTAGATTTTGTGGCTCCAAATTATTCAAATAGCTCAATATTTAAGCAACCCAGCTAGTGCAGGGAAGGCTATTTCTCAGAGTGATATATCTAGATGGCTAAAGCTTATTTTTCAAAAACAAGTGACTACTTCTAAAAGATATATATATTTAATTATTCTAAAATATATATCATGCCCCTCTGCCTTTGAATAGTACACACTGAACTAACATTATTGTTGACTCAAAGTTGTAATTATTTATTAAGATGCAGTTCTTTAATATTCTGCATGCTATTAAGAGTTATTAAAATGTCTTTACTATTTCACTCTTATCTACCCTAACCTAACTTGCCATCATTTCATGATTTTTATATTGGTGTTTATTTGTTATTGTGTCTTCTATTGAGTTTAGGTTGACAGATGTCAATTACTATTGTTAATTTCCTCTCTCTAATAGAATATCCCCTCCTTGTAAGTTGCCAGAAGAAGTTTCAGATAGATAGCTGAACTTTTAGTAATCATGTTTCAAATAAAATACAATGGATGTTGATTAAGGCATGAGTGATTTCCTTTTAATTAGGAACATATGTTATATAACAATTATTTTTTAATATTTTATAAAATTGAAACTTTGGATGTCACATAAAATGTCCTATGAATGCCCTGGTGGGTGTGGGTAGGTTGGTTGGAGCATCATTCTATAACCAAAGGGTTCTGGTTTGATTCCTGGCCAGAGAACATACCTACGTTGTGGGTTCCATACCAGTTGGGGTTTATACAGGAGGCAATCAGTCAATGCTCTGTCTCATATCAATATTTCTCTCCTCTTCTCCTGTCCCTTTCTCTCTCTCTAAAAGAAATAATGAGAAAATGTCTTTGGGTGAGGATTTTAAAAAATGTTCTATGAATGAGGTGATTATCAACATTTACACATGGAAATATCAATAACAGTGTCTTATTTTCCTCTGAAGATGTGGTTTGTATATACTTAATCTTTATCAAAATAATAACTGACTATACCCTAAAGTTTTAGAATTATGCTTGTCTTTTAGCTGTTTTAATGTTGTATATTGGGGTAGGCTTTCTCTGATTATACTTTCCAAAAATGAGAACATTTTCTTCAACCTCTAAGGCAGCAATTTCCATTCAGTGTGCTACAAGAATTTTTAAAACATGCAATACACACTATTTAGTCAGGACCACTGAACTTTCCCTTAGATTGTGAAGGGAAAAAATGGCAAGAGCCAATACAGCAATAGCTGTTTGGTATAAATAAATCAAAAGTATACCTATTTTTGTCAGATCAGCAAAATATGTACACCTGTTTTGGTGTGTCATAGAATTTTAGTAATTAGTGTATATGTGCCACAAGATGAAAAAGGCTGAAAATTGCTGTTCTCACACTTCATTCTTGATTTCTCAAAGTGCTATCTAATATTTTTATTATATTTCAATTTCCCACTGGAATATGAACTCCTTGAGACTAAGTAATCTAGTTTTCACTGCTACAATTCCAGTTATATAATAAGCACTCGGTGCATTTTATGGAATAAAGATTTTGTACAAGCAAAATCATAATGCCCCTTTCTTGACATTGAGATAATTTACGAAAACTGAAAATGGCAACATAAAAGTATAATTTCTCAGCAATTTTTGTGATTTATTTCTTTTAAGTAGATATAAAGATAGGAATGATAGAAATCAGGCAACTTTCATGTCTTAAGACCCTTTTCATAAAATCTTTGACTTAATATAACATTTATTTCTTTTTTTTTAATTTTCAGAGATTTTATTTATTTATTTGTTTGTTTATTTATTTATTTATCTTTAGAAGGGAAGGAGAGAGGGAGAGAAACATCAATGTGCGGTTGCCTTTCGTGCATCCCCTGCTGGGAATTGGCCTGCAGGGAACTGGCCTGCAACCCAGGCATGTGTCCTGACTGGGAATTGAACCGCAATCCTCTGGTTGGCAGGCCCACATTCAATCCACTGAGCTACACCAGCCAGGGCTTTATAACGGTTTATTTTGAAACATGAGTTTAGGCATATGATTTAATTTTCCCCAGACTCAGTTTCAGCACATGTTGATAAGAGCTAATAAAACTTATAGGACTGTGTTGAGGACTAAATGATCTCAGCTGCTTCAGACAATGGAAACCATGAACATTTAATGAATAACAGATATTACACAAAAATGAAGTTTGCAGCCTAAAGCTAGTGGGATAAGACAGAGGCCAGAGTTTTGCACTTTCTACTCATAGAGCAGGTACAGTGGTAATGGAACTCTGATTATGGCTTCAGACACACAGGTTGGAATCCTATTATAGTTGTGTGATTTCTAAGCAAGTTATTTAACACATAAGGCCACGCTTCCTCATCTTGAATATTGGAATAAGGATGTCAAGCTCATGCTGCTTTTAATATAATTAAATGTAAATTATCTGGTGCAGTAAGCATATCAGGCACAGAACTGGTTTCTTTTGGTAAATTTTTGAAAACTTCAAGTATGTTAGAGATCCTTAAGCTCAAAATTATGTGAGAGAAGTACTAGTTCATATAGGATGACGGAGGAAAACCTTTCTAATAAGCTGAAATCTGAGCAGAAACCTGAAGGAAGTGAGGAAGAAAGTCATGTGGTGATGTGTGTGTATGTGTAATGGGGTGGCGGGGGCTGGGGGTGATGGGATGGAGGAAGTGATCTCCCAGAGAGAAAACTGCCAAAGGAAAAATGCCAGCATTGGGAGCATGCTGGTGACATCAAGAATATAGATATCAAAGTGGAGAATGAGCGACTTAAGACATTTTAGGCCCCTGAAAGGTTTAACACTTTCCTCTGTGTAAGAAAGTCCTTATAACTGTATGTCTAATGTAGTAGTCACTAGTCCCATGTGGTTATTGAGTGCTTGAAAAGTGGCAGGTTCAGATGAAAGATGCTGTAAAGTATAGCATAAAATATGCACTAGATTCTTAAGACAATACAAAAAAAGTAAAATATCTCATTAATATTATATATGGATTACATATTGAAGTGATTATTTTGGATATATTGAGTTAAATCTATTAAACTTAATTCACTGTTTTATTTTTAATATAGGTATTAGGAAATTTGAATTTACAAATGTAACTTGCATTCTATTTATTTTTAACAGTGTGGCCTTAGACATTTTGCACAGAGAAACACCACTGTGGCTTACATTTTGAAAGGGTGTTGAATTGGAGGTTAGGTGGCCAGGTGTGAGTCTATAGCAATAGTCCAGGACAGAGATCATTGTGGTTGGGGCTGGTGGTAGGGGTGGGGTTAGGAAGGAGTGATTAGACTAAGGATATGTATTTTTTAAGGTTCACCTACAAAATTTATTATGGGGATGTATGAGAACAGGTAAGAAACAATGATTCTTAGGCTCGTGTCTGAGCAAGTGGACAAAATAAAAGTAGTTACTTCACTTAGCCACTGAAGAATTTGATAAGATTATGCATATAAAGTAATAGTATTCCATTCATGGAGAAGATTGACTTTATTTAAGAATAAATGGTTCACATCAGATGCCCCGATGTCATCTGCCTCTCACACCATCATCTGCTGATTTCCCACTTTGGCAATGAAATCAAATTTCATTATCTTCCCCCCACAGCCACTTTCTTACCCATACATTACGGTGATTTCCTTGTGTCTGTTTATTCTACATGAACCAAGCACATTACACACATCAGGTATGACACCAGACTATCAAGACAGTGAAAATCTTTAAAAAGTATATAAGCCTACCTAGAACATAGGAAATATGTTACTATACCTGAGAGTTTCTTTAATTGTGTAGTCTTTCTTATCTGATGTGTTCTAAAATAAATTGCTGTAAATGTTGCTAATCATATGCCAATTTTCTTTTACTTAGCACAAAGATATAGTTGGAAAAGTTACCAATAGAAACTAGCCCTAAATGACATAATTCCTATCAGATAATGAAACACTTTCATTTCTATAGTACAGCTTTTGAAAATAACATTTTTTCTTGTAATTGACAAATAGCTCTACAGTAAATTGAGACTGTTCAAAAATAAAACACCGACTCAATACAAGGTGTGCCAACAGTGGGTTTACAGTAGTGCGTATGCAAAATGCTTTATCCTTCTATTATTATTTATTAATTATTATATTATTTTACATACCCACCTCTGTAAGCCTACTTTTGCCCTACTTTTATAAAATAAAATTCTACTTTTTTAACATTTAAGGTGTAATTTATGATTCTTTTAAAAAAGATAAGTGTGATTTGTTTTTTTTTCCTAAGGTGTGGTGATTTATTATTTTGACACAAAGGAAATTCATCTGTTGTTTTTCTGAAATTCTACTTTGGGGATATATTTTGGTAAAGAAGTAGAAGTAAATTGCCCTCTTCACAAGAAAAATACTCATTTTATTTCATTATGTTCTTGTTACGAAGAAGTAATAATTTTATACAAACTACCAGTGTATTGTCATCTAGCATTATTTTAACTTATGATTTGAGCCACATATTTTATATTTTTAAATATTTTATTTATTTATTTTCAGAGAGAGGGGAAGGGAAGGAGAAAGAGAGGGAGAGAAACTCAATGTGTGGTTGCCTCTTGTATACCCCATACTGGGTACCTGGCCCTCAACCCAGGCATGTGCCCTGACTGGGAATCCAACCAGCAACCCTTTGGTTTGCAGGCCTGCACTCAATCCACTGAGCTACACCAGCCAGGGCATGTGCCACATATTTTAAAAGAATTTGAATAAATGCTTATGTGTATGTGATAGAGAAAAGATTAATTTATACAGGTATAGCCTATCCTGTGATTTGGGGCAAGCAGTTATTCATATTACAAAGTAAAATTCATTAATAAAAATAATTAAATTGCCCTGGCTGGTGTAGCTCAGTGGATTGAGCACTGGCTATGAACCAAAGGGTGGTCAGTTTGATTCCCAGTCAGGGCACATGCCTGGGTTGCAGGCCAGGTCCCCAGTGTGGGAGCACGTGAAAGGCAACCGCACATTAATGTTTCTCTCCCTCTTCCTCCTTCCCTTCTCCTCTCTCTAAAAATAAATAAATAAATAGTCTTTAAAAAAACAATGAAATTGTTTTCCCAGCCTCTTACAACACTTTTCTTTTCATTAAAAGGAAATCTATGCAAATACAAGTAGAGAAATTAGAGAGAAGAACAGAAAAAAGTACAGTGTTATATCTCTGTTTTACTTTTTCCCAAATATCACTTCAAATAGAAAATAACTAGAAAGCAGATTTGAGATAAAAATAAAATTTTAATATATGGTTCCATTAAAACATTTAAATTGTAGTTACCTTATAAGATTCCCAAAATATACATTGGGCATTTATTCCTTTCAAAATTCTTCTTTCTATTATATTATTTTATGTTTTATGGTCCAAAAGTTTTGCCAAATACAGTAGACTATTATTTGTTATAATACATCCTAACCTACGGTACAGCATAAATATATCATTTCCTTGTACAACCAGCCACTTAATTCAAAAACCCAATCACCAAGAGCCAATTTCTTTATTCTCTTAATTATATTTATCCCTCCTTTTTTAACTTTCTCCAGTTTATTTGCAATTTATCTCTGTCTGTGCTTCTTTTTTAACATAAGAAATAAATTCAACCTTATGTTTATATAAGAATATTCCATTTGTATCTGTACCAATACAAATGTTATTTTAGCAACATTCACTAAAGTCTTAGCTGTATTAGGCACTAAATTTAATTATTGTTTAATGTTTCACCTCATTCAAAGAGCATTTGTCAGTTTACAATAATTCACACATAAACCAAGGTAAAATACCTTGAACATGAGTCAGAAAAATATAGCAAATAAAATAGAAAGAAATTAAGTGAGTCAGAGTGAGGCTAATAATAGAGGTGCTAAAAATGCTCTCCATATCTCGAGAGTAGTTTTCATCATTTTAAAGGCAAAGTGAAAGAAACAAACAAACAAGGACAGAATTAGTTACAACTTTTTTTTAAAAAATGCTGGTGGAGAGGCAGAACTATTTCTCAGTTAAATGCCAGATTGTAGGAAAATGTTTTTATTCAAAGAGGGTTCTTCTCATGTCATGAAAAAATGTATCATGGTATGAAGAGCATTACTTAGCATATGGTGTGTGTAAAGTCTCCAAGGGTCTGTACTAACAGAGGAAATAAGTTCAGAGTATCAGAAAACCTGTATTGCATATCCCTTTGGCCATCTGCAAAGCCTATTGATTCATTTAGCCAGGCTTTTGAAAAACTATTGACAAGTACTTAGGTACTCCCTATATTATTTACTAACTAAATATAAACCAATTTATTTGAACAAAAGGCTAAGCATAGTGTACAATCATAAAATCCGAGGAGTAGTTTCTACAACCACCACAACAAATGTCTGATGCCTATGGCAATTTTATTGGATGGGTTTGTGCAATTAATTAGAGTTATCCAATTAACTTCTTACAGAGACCCTCGGAGGTAGGTCTGATTACTTTCCTCATTGTACAGATGAGTTCTCTAGAACTCTAAGAGGCGGAGTAGTTTCCACAAAGACACAGATAGCAGTGGTGTAGGCTTAATTTGAATCTATATCTATGGGCCAGCAGCAGGCTGGGTTCTTAAACACTCCCTCTGTTAATATTTTAGGAGGCAAAGCTAATTAAAAATCCAACATATCTTTTCTTGGGAGTGAGTTGAGCACAAAATGCCAGAAACTCTCACCAAATGGTCATTTTAGTTTGGCTGCTATAATAATTGTAGTGTGAAAAACACCTACAGTACTATTTCAGTGAAAACTCTACCTTTAATTTTTTATAAGGCAATTTGACTGAAAGTAATTGAAGATACACGTAAAGGTAACTAGATAAAGTGATGGTGTAAATTAGAATTGGGTATCTGCCAAAAATAACTTGGTTTGAGAATAGATTAGTTAACTGAGACTGTTATATATTGGTACCCTTAGTTTGGAATTTAAAAAATAAAAGGTTTTGCATAGGGAAAAAGTATGTTTCAGTTAAGTGTTCCTTTCAACATTTATCTAAGAAAACCATTTAAATAAACAATGTCTGAACTGGACATTAATTAACCTGTACTAGCACAGTAAAACATGTTTTATATACATATATTTATATATAAATATATATAACAAACACATATAACATATAAATATATTGACATGTAAATATATACATATAAAATATATATGTTAATTATATTAACATATTTCCTTAGAAAGTATAGTTATTAAAACTTTGTTTAAAGATACCTTAGTAACATATTATTAAGTATTATAAGTTATAGATCTTTTAAACTAAAGTGGGACAATACACCTTAAATGAAATTTTATTTTTTAATGATTACAATTATTATACTAATTTATTTGCACTGTATTTGCATCTTAGAAGATTAATCAAGTGCATTTCTTTGTTTTGAAACAGTTTGCAATAATCAACTACCATTCTGCTATGTATTTTATTGGATTACTTGTATTTTATATTGATATATTGCTTCCAAGAATTTAAATTCAAGGCCAATTTAAACACCTGGATTTTTCTATAATACAGATTCTTATCAAACTCTATCATGAGCAACCCTGCAACTTTAAACAGAATACAAAACATATGATCAATAGAATTTCAAAGAGCCTAGTAGGACCAATTATAACAGTACTAGGAAAATGGGATGGATGTTGCTACCATGAAAGCATTAGAAGGGTGATTTGGGCTTTGGTACAACTGGATCTAAAAATGAAATATGCATCATCATACTAGTTCTATTGTGCTAAAAATCAACTCTGGCAAGCTTCAGTAAAAGGGAAATGCATCCGAATTTTCAGAGATGACAATATCAACAAAGGACAGAAAAACAGATGGGGACATTGCCAAGAACAAGGGCAGCTGCAGAGGCCTGGGAAACAGTGGCAGGTATAGGTGGGTATACAATTTCTGGTTGGTGGAAATGTTGCACCTCCAGGGCAGGAGTTCCAACCATTTAAAAATCTCAGGTCTTCAACTCAAGAATCAAATTCTGGAGAGAGATATGACATGACCTGCTCTGAGTCCCATACAGCCTTTGATGGCATAAGATGATAGCAAGATAGGGACACTGATTAAAGTCCAATCAGATGTGACCGTTGGAGACAGGATAATCCTTCCAATTAGGGAAAGAGTATAAGTGCTTTGCAGCCAAAAAGCAACAAAGGTCACATGTGAAATGGAGGTATTAATGCTTTTTTTTAAATCAATGCCTTCTTTCTGTCAGTTTTATGAGGATTAAATACAATTTTTGTGGCATAGAGAGCACAGTCCCAAGCACAGAACTGTCCAGGAAGGAAAGAACTGATCACTGATCAGGAAAGAAATGAGCACCATGGTTTCTATCTGCCAATGAGTAGGCAGGACACAGAATGACATTTCATCACAAGGTGGAAAGCGAGGACTTGATTAGGACTTCTTGTTAGTATTTGTTATTTTTAGTTGCAGGAAAAATACTTCTAGAACTTATTTATTTTACAGTTTGTTAGAACAAGTTTTAATGCAATTAAGTAGTGCTGACCAGAATTCACACAGATTAACTGAGAGAAAAGCAGCTTATGCGATTGGAAATTCGGAAACTTCACGGCTGATTCACTGTGGGGATAGGAAATCAAGGAAAGGGAATAATGAATAATCTTATGCTTTCTCTGTGTAGTTTGCTAAAAATCTTTGCATAGTTCTTGCTTTGGCGGGCAATAGCTCATCTGCCTGTGCCCTCTGGCCAAAAATTGCATGAGTGGGGTTTCACAGTAAAGAAAGAAATTATTTTATTAGAATTGGACAATCAGAAGCCAGGCCAGCTCATGCACTGAAAGGGCCAACTTCCCAATGTCACAAAGGTTATACAGGAGAAAATCACAAGAGACCATAGGTTAAGGGTTCACTGGTCCTGTTAGGAGCTGATTGGTCAGAGGTGACAGAAGGGTAATAAAGTCTTTCTTTGGATCTTGAGGACAACTCTGAGATCAGGTCCTGTGTCCAAAACTAGTTTCAAGAAGAGGAAGACAAGAGAGCCTTCCCACTTTAGGGCTCAGGAGCTAAAACATAACTTAGATCAAAATGTTCCCTTGTTTTTAAATTTTTAAGATTTTTTTATTTATTTATCTTGAGAGGAGAAGGGAAGGAAAGAGGGAGAGAAACATCAATGTACGGTTGCCTCTCACCTGTCCCCTGCTGGGAACTGGCCTGCAACCCAGGCATGTACCCCGACTGGGAATCCCCTGCTGGGAATCGAACCGAGATCCTTTGGTTCACTGGCCCGAGCTCAACCCACTGAGCTATGCCAGCCAGGGCAAAATGTTCTCTTTAGCCTTCTGGGGTCCAACTAGACTATGTGCTGCCTCAGGAGTCTGAAATGGTGAGATATTGAGGTCAGGTCAGTGAATTGTGCTGAGAGAGAGAAGGCAAACGAGGATAGTTTTAAAACTACATTGTAAATCAAATCAGAATCATGAGAACCTTTGGTTCCCTAGGAGCATGAGAAACAATTTCCTTTAGCAATCTATTTATGCCACGTGTCAAATAAAAACAAATCTGAATTTAGAAGCTTTATTTAAAAGATTATTTGGGGGCACAAATAGGGGAGGAACTAATGCACTAAGTGGAGGGAGACTATTGTAATACAGCACATTGTAAAACTTTTTGACCAAAAGAGCACAGCAATTAAAAGTTGTGCTCTTTTACCTGACCTCTTTGGTCAGGAAAACCGAGGTAAAGGCCTTTTCTAGCTTTTTTTTTTTTTTTTTTTTGATAAGGAGGAGTAAAGAAGGCTAAAAATAACCTGTGGAGGGGAGGGGGATGATCAGACAGCAGATAGAGAAGAGGCCTTTTAGGAAGTGTAGTAGCTGCTTCCGTCTGAGGGTGGGTCAACGTTCAGGGCTTTGAGGAGCTTGGGCAATTTAACCAGTGTTTGGTTAACAAGGATTTTGTTCTGATTGATCTGTGAGGACAAAGCAATCCAGTTGATCACCTATATTGTAAAGAATTTGCAGGATCTGGGACTGGCTTTGTCTTATGCAGACAAAGCGGCCTCAGGGAGTCTCTGAGCCTTACATACGCTGGGGAGGAGAATGGTTGTTTGGAGTCAGCAGTTTCCCAGAACGTAACAGGGTGGGGGGACTTCCTAACTCTGCCTGTTTTCCAGGATCACGGGGCTTAGGTAAAGTTCAATACTGTCCAGTGTAAAAGGAGGTGTAAACATGTATTTTATATTTTTAGGAATGTAATCAGTTAAACATGCTTTAATAAGTATTTGTTCTGTGCCCAGGTAGTATTACTCTATTAGAGGTCTTAAAATATGATGCATTTTATGTCAGGTATTAAGCCACTGAGCAATAATGATAGGATAAAATGTAGGCCCCATTCCTCATCCTAATCCAATAATCAAGGGTTCTCCCTAGATTATTTTTTATTTTTTTATTTTAATATTAAGTGTATCTCCAAATTGTTCTTCTATAAATTCAATTTGAGGAGGATAGAAGGAAACTAAAGGGTTGTAGAATAAAACCACTCAGAGCACTATTAGCACAAGCTTTTATTTGAAAATACTAGGCTTGGGAAAGAAGACAGAATGTCTTATGCAGCTTTAGTAAATGATTGGTTGAAAAGTTCAGCCAGTTTTTAAAACAGAAGTTTTTTGGTTTTAGTTTGTATTTGCAGCCACTATTTGGGTAGTCAAGGAAATCAGTGGGGTACAGGGGAGCAGATAGGGGCCAAGGTCATGTACAAGTGGGAGAACACCTGTCGGGACTAGGGTATGGGTAGGCCACAAAATTCTCGATACTCACAGAATTTTGCAGAATATTGTATTTAATAAATGTCTCTATTGTTGTTATTATTATTACTTGTGCATTGGAATGGAATGGATTTTTCTCCACATTATAGACCTAAAGATTCATCAAACAGTGTTTATGGTACCTAGTGGTCATGTTAGCCAGGTTTAACACCATATTATTTAACAGTGTGGTGGTACCACTGTCATCATGAAAATTTTTCTTATGTATGAAACACTGGACTTCACAAAGAAAAAGTTCAGATGGTTCAAGGTAACAGAAATGAAGCAGAGAAGGTATTTGTGCTCCATATTCAATATAAAAGATGACAGAAGCAGCCTGAATTCAGAAGAGATGTTACCCTCTTTTAAGAGCCACCTATGCCTGAATACACACTTCAAGGAAGGTTATAAAGCATCACAAATTGATCTCTAAGCTTTAGTCCCCCCTTCATATTTTTCTTTAAACAGAGTATAATCTATAAGAGTTGAGCCATTTTAAAATGAAGAATGACAAAAAACACTTATCCAGGTCAACCATTAATTAATATATTTGTCCAGTTGAACATCGTATTTCTTGGTTTGCTTTATAAGATTTATTTTTGTTGCATATTTAATCAGGCATAATAATGCATATAATAGAAATGAATTATAAGCTTTACATGTCTAATAATCAAGAATTATCTTCTGTTTTATCTTCCTCCAAATAATTGAATAGATTAAGCAAATAAATCTCTTGTCTTCTTGAAGTTTCACTAACTGCTTTTTCTGATATTACTCTCAGCCCCCACAGCTTATTCTCAACATAGTGGCCAGGGTGCTTCTTTTAAATGTCAGGTAAAGCATAGTCTTTCAATGTTTAAAATTTCGTGGGGCATCCTTGCTTTACTCAGAAGAAAAGGTAATAATGCCTGATAATCCTGAGGTCCCCACGTGACTGACCCCCCAACCTTTTCTGCTTCAGCCACATACTTCTGCCTCAGGGCTCTTGCACAAGCAGCAAGCAATTTCTTCTTCCCAGGGTATTTACATTACTCATTGTCTTCTAAAAGATTGCTTAAATATCAACTTCTCAATCACACTTTTCCTGAATACTCTTACTAGTTTTATTATTTTAGTAGTTTGATAGTCTTACTCGATGAGAAGGCAAGTTCTATAATGTCAGATATCTTTGTTCTGTTCACTGATATATTCTGTCCAGAACAGTGCCTGCTCCAAGATGTGCATTCAGTAAATAGCTGTTGAATGAATGACTGAATGAAAAGTTGACACTTATTACTTACCTAAGTTTTGCTATAACTTTATTATATAGCAAAGCTAAGAGTCCAAATTAATTTTCTACATTTCTAAACTCTGAAAATAGAGATTTATAGAGTTTCTTGTCTCAAGAAGTTGAGGAACAAGAAATCATGAGTTAAATAATTTCTTAAAATATGACTGCATTGTTTTATTTTATACATTGTAAGAAATTCAAGTAACATAATGTATAAAGATGAAATATTTTATAAATGTTTTATAGTAAACTCAAAATCATACTACCTGGACTTAAGTATAATTGACTTTACATAATTATTATCATAGATGTTGTCCTCAATGACCTGTATGATACAGATATTACAGATCAGAGAAAAATCATTGTGGATCTCTCTCTCTTTCTATGTAAAATATAAATATATTAATATATAATATAAACTTTATTTAATATGTAATATATTAATGTATTTTAAATATGTCATTGTTATAGAACTTGTTATTAATAAAAGGCTTCAAATAAAAAACATAATAATATAAATTGATGATGAGCAGGTAGTATACAAAGTCTTCAGGCTGGAGAGGTATGTTTGTTCTGGGTCAGTTTATATGCAATATTCTCATGATATTTGATTTTAAAGTTTATATGTGAATTGTCCTGACATGAATAATAATTGAAAGTAAAATATGAACACAATGGTGACTTAAACATTATCATTAATTTATGTGAATCGATTCAAGGTCAGTGGCTGTTGAGCTGTATTTTCTAAAATATCTGAAAACATATATTTAGGAAGCAATGATCTTCCTGTCTATATACATATGAAGATCAAGGGCTAAACATCCATTCTCAGTAAATATATATACATGCATGTATATATGTAATGTAATCTATATGCATATGTATAATATATATGTGTGTGTGTGTGTGTGTGTATGTAGTGGAGAGATAAACATTGTAGAAGTGCCTAGGTATACAGATATAGATACTAAGTGAAAAATTGTTACAAAATTTCTTCTCATTTAAAAAGTATTAAATTTAGTTTCATAGGTATTTATCTGAATATGATAGAAGGAACTCAAATTTGAACACATTTCTGTTTGCCATAAGACATATTTCATCCAAAAGATCTCTAAACATTTTGGGGGAAAAACATTCAAGGAGAAGATAGTTACATGTTTTAAATTACATAACTGATATTTAGAGTTCATTAATTTTTTATTCCTACTACCATGAACCAATTAATACAATTATATTTCATTCCATATTACATTTATAGTCTCATGTGATTCTTCATTATTGTACAGAAATACAGAAAAACACACAAATGAAATAGAAATGTTTCTTCCTCTTAGGAAAACACATAACATATTTACATATATGAAGGATTTCCATGGGACATATTTAATGAACATGTAAATGTACTGGAGCAGTTATAAAGTGTTAAATTACATTAGTAGAACAGATAACCACCTTCTACAATATATTAAATAATATACTCACATTTCTTTGTTTTTTGATTAGTAAACTAATAGTACTAGTGAGAAATATGCTTTCTTAATAATTCTGCAAATCCATTAAATGTCTTGAATGAGTTAAAAACAAAACAGAAGACAGTGCAAAATTTAGGCCAAATTATTAATAGTAATACTATACTACTTATAATATTATAATGAACAGTTACTACATGCTAAAATCTGTGCAAAGATTCCTTTGTTCATAATGCAATCCCATGCAGTAGATGGTTTCTTCCCATCTACAATCCCATGCATTAGATAGTTCCTTTATTTTTTTAGTTAAGGGAACTGAGACTTTAAAAGCTTAAAATTACTTGCCTAGGGTCATGCTGTTGATAAATAAAGAGGTTGAAAATTTAAGTTAGAACTCCGTGTTTTTTACCATAAATTGTTTGTGCTTCCTGCAAATTGTCAAGAGTATGTATGTAGTTTGACTATGAGCCCTCTCTTATTTTCAATACCAAAACACAGGCTGGATGATGTTAGACTAGTCTGTTTCACAATACAGGAACTCTCTTCAGATTCCCAGGAAGGCTGCATTCAACTCCTAACAAGTATTTGACCTGTGGGTTTACTCTTCCGGCTCTTTTGCACATCTTCTTTTGCTCATTCTTCAGTAACAATCTCATCACAGAGATTCTGTAATGCAGACAGACCAGCAGGCGTGAGGCAATGAGAGAAAAGGGAAAGAATGACCAGTACATCAACAGGAGAGCCTTCAGCTATGCTGGTTTATACAACTATGCTGGTTTGTTTAAGCAAACAGAACACTTTGCTATCATGGGCAATGTCCTCTGTCATGCATACCGTAGACTTGTGTTAAGTGGTACAGCCACTTCTTCCAAGGCTTAGTATCCTGTTGTTGCTTTAACAAGGGCAAATCAAGCACACATCTGACTCTTAAGACAACACTTTTAATGGAGTAGAAAGCAGGTCAATTTTGGCAGCTGAAGTCAGTTATTTTCTGACATATGAACAGAAGTCAGAATATCCTCTCCTTACCCCAAAGTGCCTTAGAGAATGAACTCCAGAAAGAGCACTGAATCTACAGATAAGTTTTAAAATATTTGTCATGCATAGTTATTAAAATTAATTAAACTTAATTTTATGTCTATAGATATTTAAAATATGCATCTAGTGTTAATCTGCAAGGCTTAACAATATAAAGTTTTTAATAAGGAAAAAACTTTAAGGAAATTGCTACTTATAGCAGTGTAGAAAACAAATATTTATATGGCAATAATTTGTACTTTCAATTAACACAAGTTATGTCATTAGATTAATATTTGCATTTTTAGAAATTAACCTATAGGTTAACAATGTTTTCTGTCTTTTCTGTATAGCTTTGAGTTATTTGCATTTAGTTGTTGTATTCGCCTAAACAGCTTCTGACATTTTCATGCAATATTTTTATCTTAAACTGGTAAACCTATTGTAGCAAAACATCTCTACATTCTCTCATTGCTATAATCCTGTAAGGATCTTTATACCATCAGGAGAACAGGTATCCTAGTCCTGCACCTCAGCATATAACTTCATGCTCTGTCTCACAAAACCTTATGGGAAGTGAAATTTATAACACTAACATACAAACTCAGGATTCTAGGACCTCATGGCTCTTATATAGCATAGACAGCTTTGTCTGCACAGCACAGTAGGCATTTCCCATGAGCCATGTAAAGGCTCAAATGGTATCACAAATTGAAAAAAGTCAAGACTTAACTAGGATGTGGCTAGTGACCTCTTTCTACCTTATTCAGCTTCTAGTATCATTCTTCTAGTATCATTAAGAGTAAAATACCGAAAAAATATAATTTTTTCAAAGGTTCATATTCAGTAAACATTTGCAAAAAAACAGGCTGTCATCATTTTTCATTGACTAAATATCCTTTCAAGTTGACGGTGATTTTTCCCCCCTAGAAAGGCTGTCAGGATATCATGCGTGTACGCTGTTTGATTTACAGGATTTTGGATCACTACGTTCAGGAGCAAATTCCTGGTTCCAAAGTGGTGGTGGAGTCCATTGGTGCTCGCAGGCATGGGGATGCCTTTTCTCTGGAGGATTACACCAAGTGTGACTTGATGGTCTATGCAATCGACCCCCAAACCAACAGAGCCATCGACAGAAATGAGCTTTTTAAGTAAGTACTTTTATTGTCAGTAATGGCTTCCTGGTACCATATCACTCATAGATAATGAGGACTTAATGTTTAAAACCCACCAAATTATTGTTGAAAATGAGGTGTAAGCAAAAATACTCTAAGAGAGAATACCTAGGGTCCACACACCTAAAGGTTTTCAGGTCTGAGTGTGGAGTAGAATGACATCAGAGGGTCTTTTTACCTTTCGGTGTCAGGTGGCCTATTATACTCATGAGTAAGTAGCAGTTTATTCAGATCAGCTCGTATCTGATCCCACTCCTGCTTCAAGGCCCTCGATATTTGAGAGGAAAAGACGGATTCCTTCTTAAAGAGGCAATTTGCCTTCAACAATGTCTGTAGGTTTAAAGTTTAGGAACAAATTTTGCTTTTTTCAAGGTCTTATTAAATCACCAAAAATTAGCATCTGGTTTTTCCCTTGACTTGGGATGAGGACTTAATCATTGTCATCTAAAGCCATACCCTATTCTATCCTGGCCTATTTGAATATTTTAGTTATAAATATCCTTAAAAATAAAGAAAATACAGAATCTGAAACAAAACACTACTACATATTCTCTCTTAGTACTTATTCTAGAAGTTTAGTACTTTTTTTAATGTTAGTTTCTGCTTTAATCTAGCGACACCTAGTGTTCAACAGATTCTTGGAGTAAAATTCTTACCCAAACTGAAACACATTTTTAGTTGAAACATATGTATTGATACATAACCATAAGTATATGTTCATATATTTATAGATCTGTGTGTACATAAACTCACACATATTTTCCAAAACCCATAATTTCATAATTTATTTTTATCTATATATACTAAACAGTATATGTGAGTGCATTTATTTAGTAAATATCTATTTGCACATTTGTTTATCAAAACACTTAAATTTAAAAATTAAGTTTGCATTCAATCACTATTTTATTGTTTTGAAAATAGGACCAATAAAACTCTGTTGATGAATAGATTTAAAGTAAACTACATTTAGAACAGATTATATTACTGTAAAATAAAACAATTATTTTTTTAAAAAGAACATACAGTGGTAGCTTGTATGCCTTTCTTATGTATGTCCAATCTGTTTAACACTAGTCTGTTCAGATGGTAAATGAGAGATAGTGTTTAAAAACATACACACTTCAAAATATAATGACTATCAAGCTCTGATAAACCTTCTATCAACTTCCTAAGTCCAGAAAAAAATCTTTAAATTTAGAATGTTAAAAATTCAAATAAATGGAAAACTAAGAATTAGAATCTGGTTAAAATAATCTAGAATTGTACATAGGGACTCACTATAGGAAGTCAGGTCTACCCCTGACTTGCTTTATTAGGCCAAACAACCTATCCTAGTGGAAAGAATGTGTGCAGGTGTGTTAACCATTGCCCATTCTGTAAACCGGTTGTAGAGGCCCAGATTGTGTACCTACCCGGGAAACAGGCAGCTGACCCTCCACTGGTTAGGTCTGGGTTCCTGCCACACATGTTCATGTTCATGTACATGACAATCCCAGAATCATTGAAATAAAATGCAGGGTAGACTGTTGATGAACACACTCTACTTTGACAGTTGGGCCCCACACAAGTAAAGAGAGAAGGAATACATGTTGGCATGTGTTCCATCAGTTGACTGAATCAGAAGACACAAAATTTGGTTTAGGAGTTAGTCTCATCCCAGGAAAACAGATCAGTAACCAATTGATGTTGGCTGGATACTGGGACGGAATCTATTTGCCTCACCCTTAGCCTTAACTGTTTTCAAGCAGCAACTAAGTAAACTGGATGAAAACAAAGAGAAGATCACATTTCTCCACAATGTTGCATTTTACAGATCTATTTTCTTTCTGGAATAAGTAAGCAGGAGGGAAAATGGGATCAGTGATAATTAGCGAAAAACAAAGCAAAGCAAATAACATACTGATAACTCAGGGTAGACTATATATCTCTGGAAATATTCTTCTACTGAAACCATTAAAAATAGTTTAACCTTTCAGTAGAAAGCAAGACAGTATGAGATTGTGAAATGGTGTATGTGTTTCACATGCCTTGAACCCTTCCCCTGTTTCTGGTAAAAGAATTGCAAAGAGAGAATTGGCCTTCTCCAATGTGGTGGTGGCAAGTTCTTTTGTAAATACAAATAAAAAATAATTGGAAAATGCCCTTTCTCTGCTTTCATTGACTGGATGTGGGTCAGTTAGCACACATTCCAGGGAGAACCAATTAAATTATTTCTTCAAAGACTGATATAGTTGTTAGAAGATACTAGAATTCTTAGATTCTTAGTCCTGAAATCAGGGAGAATATGTAAAATGTATTGAAAATCTTGATTCAACTCTGTCTGAGAAAAGAAATCATGTAAAAATAAATTGGCAGCATGAAGGGTATATATGAGAAACTCATAGCATATTAACACAAAGATAAATATATATATAAATCATGAAAGAGATCTGAATATGTTTAGAAGTTAATTAAGATACAACCTGATAACTACAGGTGTCCCTCAGGTAAAAATTGTAGTAGTTATCACAGAAACAAAAACCGAAAACAGAACTAAAATCTAAAAGATTTTATTAGATTACAGGCAAAATCAATGAAAAGGTACTCATATGTCCTTCAAAAGTGTCTGCATATATTTTGTAGCCATTGAAACAGAAATAAAAATGACTTAATTATAAAGGAAAAAATTAGATAAGCCTTATACCTCCTATCTGCATGTGAGAATATATACCTCCTATCTAGAATATATATATATATATATATTCTAACCCAGTTATGGGTTCTACAATGATCAATTCTTCTAGTCAACAATTACAAAATTTACCTAAATAGGTAAATAGACCAAAATAAATATCTAAAAAAGATGTAGATGTTGTAGTATAAAAAGGTTAGCAAATCTTTTAGGTGGTTTTAGGAATCCAATAGATTTGTGATCTCTCAAATAGTTTTTTCAGAATAGGGGTAAAATTTTCTCTGCAGTTAATGATCTTATTCTACTTCTGATCCTTCCTAGTTTCTAATAAATTTAGTATGTCTTGTGAGATAACTAAATCTATACTTCATTTGCAGTTTATTAATTTCTCCAATAAAAATTTTAAACAAAAAGTTTTACCATTTCATTCTATTCTAGTACTTTGAACAATATTTAAATCTTTATTATTATATTTTTAATATGTCTAAAAATAACCTTGGAAAATTGCTTTAAGAGTATATTTTTATCTACAAAAGCATATTTGTAGAAAAAATATTAGTTGCCTTATGCTATAGTAAAGAAACTTAAGTAAAAATGTGTGACCCTGGCTGGTGTGGTTTGGTGGATTGAGAACCTTCCTTGGGAACTGACGAGTTCAGGGGGTTTCGGCCAGGTCTGCAGTGGGGGCGTGTGAGAGGCAACCAATCAGTGTTTCTCTCACACATTGATGTTTATCTCCCTCTTTCTCTCCCTTCCTCTCTCTAAAAATAAATAAAAAATAAATTTAAAATAAGTAAGAATGTGTGTAGCTTAAAACTCAAATTGAATTATCTAAGCCATTAGGTTTCCTATGCACAAAAAGTAATAAACTACCCTATAGAATTCACATCCGATTATCAGCCATCTTTTTATTTTTTTCCTATATGGAAACTCTATAAGCAATGTATTAATTAGATTTAAAATCAGCATAATCACTCAGAAAATTAGAATAAAAGGTGTCGAAAAGGCATAAAGTAGACTGTAAAATGCAAAGTTTAACATCTTTGTTTATTCCTTAAGGGTGAAATGTGGGGGCATTTTCACTTTCTCTTTCACATTTCTTTCTGTTTTTCACATTTTAAACTGAAGTATGGTATTTTTATATTCAAATGTATTTCTAAAATAGCATTTTCTCTTTGCATATGCTCTATGACCACAAGTAAATGAAACATTTGTTAATACTAAAAGAAAAAAGGAAAAACATTAGACTTTAGCATATCACAATGTTAAAACATTAGCAGTGGTTATCTTTGCATTGTGGGCCTATAGACAATTTTGCTTTTTCAAATAATTTTGTGTTTTCCAATGTTCTATAGTAAGATATTTGACTTCTATAAATAAAAATCTCAAAAATTCAAAAAAGAGAAATATCTAAGACTTAGCACCATAGTTTAATGTTACTAAGAGCACTAATGTTGCATTAATATTGAGGATTTGTAAGGGAATTTTGAAAAGTTTCTTAGAAATTTGGGGGGGATTTTTAATTGGAGCTAAAATATGTAACATTCAATCTAACACATGTAGGTAGTATGTTTTTCTTAAATCTCCTCCCAATACAATGCCCATAGTTGGAATTGCACTTAGAGGAAAGGTTTGCTAGAACTACAGGATTAAACTGAGCACTACCTCTTGTCATTCTGATTACACTCACTTACTACCTGCATTATTTATTGTTTTTTCTCTCTAAACACAAAATGCCTTTTAATTTGTTCACTTTTTGCCCGTGAGCCATTGTTTTATTTTGAATTTGAGAGCATTGCTATTTAAGATGGTGTGTGGAACACCAATAGTTTGAGTCTGAAGACTTGAGTTGCTGTCTCAGATTCCTTTCAGTAACTGTCTGGCTTTGCGGCCTGCAGTAAATCGATGTTATAATGTTCTATTTTACAGGGTTATTTTTGAGGACTCAAGGAGATAAAATTCAGGAATGCTATTTTAAATTATGCTATAAAATTTAAAATATATTTTATTCCCCTTGAATACCATAATAATGTTACTAATCTCAACACAGTGATAGTAAGTTCAATGATACTGATAATGACTTTTCCCAGGCCTGTAAGCATACTAAGTAAGGCTCATTGTTATTAATATTTTTGGTGAATATATAGATATGTAATTATTCTTCTTATTATTCCTGCTTTTTAAAATTTATTTTTTAATTGTTGTTCAAGTAGTTTTTTTGCCTGTTCTTGCTTTTATATATGCTTTTCTTACAGTAATAAACTCATCTGAGTTTATGTTTCAATTAAATTATAAAATAGTATAAAATACTTTATCTTTAAAAAGCTTTTCTCTATTAATATTCATTTTGCTACAATAAAGATTTTTGGATGGCAAACTGCTCGATATCAATAAAGACTTTCAGCCGCATTATGGGGAAGGAGGTCGCATCCTGGAAATCCGGACTCCACAGGCGGTGACCAGCATTAAAAAACGAGGAGAAAGTCTAGGCTACACAGAAGGGGCTTTGCTGGCTCTGGCCTTCATCATTATCATCTGCTGTATTCCTGCCGTCTTGGTGGTTTTGGTCAGCTACCGACAGTGAGTATTCATACGTGTTAGATGTGGATAGTTCCTCCAGAAGGTGTTATGGAAAAACCATCTCTGGTAACATGGCTTTGTAGTTGTAAAATATCAGTGGTGCAACCTTTCAGGGATTGCTGTATCTCTCCTATACCAGATGACCTTTCTGAAAGGGAAAACAAGGTAAACTTCCAGCACACGTTTCACAGGTTGTTCAGTGTTCCTGAGCTCTTAATATACTCTCATCCATAGGAATCGTTGGTTAGCTGCCATGTCTTTGTTTATGCTGTGCATCAGGATAAGAATCTTGGGAGAGCACGGAATAGGTCTCCGGAGGAAAAGGCAGTGAAATGGCAAGCAGACATTCATTTTAGCCAGTTCCAAAGGAAGATCTGAAGCCAAATTACATTGTCACAATAGGTTTTTATCCATGATGTAACATTTACCTCTGTGCAGATGATCAGTGTTGGCAAAATCATTTAAAAAGTACAGCACTTCCTATGTAATTTTCCATATGGTTCCTTTCTTTCTGGGTAGCCTTTATAGAACCTATGCTGTAACACCTAACAGTATATATTGGCTGTATAAGCCAAGGTTTTCTGGTTCCTATGGTCAAATGTATCCATTTAAAATACCTATATTTTTTCTTAGTTAGTTCCTTCAAAGTAGTCATGTAATTTTACCCAATTTAAACATGTATATTTGAAATAGGCTAGCTAGCTATTTATATCTGACACTACATATGGGGGATCATTGTGTTAGAGGCTTATACATTTTATCCCTACTGACAGTGACCGATGAGAATATTTGGGACTAGGTTAAGAAGAGAGGTAGGCATAAAGTGCCGCAAAATGGAACTAGATAGCAAATAAGAGTAATAAATAATATAAAATGCTATTATAATGAACAGTAAGAAATAATAGTAGAGCTGCTATCATTATTTAAAATACCTGCAAGGAAAGTTCTTATATATTATTTTACCAATGTCTTTGTTCTCTAAAATTGAGAGTTGTCTTTTGAATTAAATAAGGTAAGGTTATTCCAATCTGAAAGCTAAAAAGTATGCTCTGTATCAAGATGCTACAAAAATATTTTCTATCACAAAATCAATGTGAAGTTGCAAATACCCTGCATAACATTTAGGTTGATATACTGGAATTTCATGTATCCTTAACAAATGAATAGATGTCCCAAATTTAAGGCCTATGAAAAAACTCAATACTGGACAAAAGGTTTTTAATCATTAAGCTATTAACCCAATATAAATTATCCATGTTAAATATAATTTGCATAACAGTTATCCTTTTATTCAACTATTTCCAAAGGAGTTTTATTATATTCTGCTAGCAATAATATCAATGAGAAAACTTTTATTTGACACCAATGTAGTGATCAAAAATGATATTAAACTCAGTAATATGAAATTAACAAAAAATTAAGATGCTTAATATTTAAACATTTATAGATACATTATGTAGTTATTTTTAGTTCAGTGATCAACTGAACACTATGCATTAATTTTAGTTGTTGCTCTTTATAGATTAAGAGAATTAAACCAAATGAGTTTTGCTCTGCTCATGTTTCAAAGTAAAATTCTATTTTTAAAAACCCAACTTTTGTACCTTCATATTCTGCTTATAAATAAAATTGGAATAAATTTTTTTAATATTAAGATGTGTCTTTAAAATTTGTAATGCATAGGAAAACCAAGAAGCAAATATGAAAATAGTCATTAGTTTATTTTCATTTTATTTTTTAAAGGTTTTGCTTATTTATTTTTAGAGAGAAAGGAAGGGGGGAGGAAGAAAGGGAGAGAAATGCCAATGTGCAAGAGAAACGCTGATTGGTTGCCTGTCACGTGCTCCCAAGATAGGATGGCCCGTAACCCAGACCTGTGCCCTGACCAGAATTGAACCAGTGAGCTTTTGCTTTGCAGAACACCCAACCCACTGAGCCACACCTATCCAGGCAACACCATGAATTTATTGTTCAGCTCCAAATTGAGGCCAAGAGTACACTCAGAGCATGCCACCTAATTCTATGATTATTTTTAATTAAATTTATTGGTGTGACATTGGTTAGTAATATTATATAGGTTTCATTACCTTATATCTGCCCCCCTTTAACCTTCGCTATTCTCACCCCCCTTCCCTTCGGTAACCACCATACTGTTTTCTGTGTCTATGAGTTTCAGTTTTATATTTGGCATATGAGTGAAATTATATGGTCCTAAATGTTTTATGACTAAATTCTTTCTCTTAGCACGATATTTTCAAGGTCCATCCACATTGTCCCAAATAGCAGTATTTCTTATGACTGAGTAGTATTCCATTGTAGATATACCACTTATTTTTTATCTAATCATCTACTGAAGGACACTTTTGTTTTTTTCCATGTCTAAGGCACCAAGAATAATGTTGCAATGAACATAGGGATGCATATATCTTTGCAAATAAATGTTTTAAAAATGTTAGGGTAGATACCCAAAAGATAGATTGCTGGGTTATACCATAACTCTATTCTTAATTTTCTGAGGAACCACTATATGTTTTCCTCAGTGGCTGTACCAGTTTTCATTCCCTCTAGCAGTGAGTGAAGGTCCTTTTTCTCCACAACCTCTCCAATACTTGTTATCATTGTCTGGTTGATAATAGCCATTCTAACAGGTGTGAGGTGGTGTCTTACTGTAATTTTCATTTCCATTTCCCTAATCGATAGTGAAGTTGAGCATCTTTTCATGTATCTGTTGGCCATTATTGTGTGTCTTCTTGGGAGAAGTATCTGTTCAGGTCCTTTGCCCATTTTTTATTGGATTGATTATTTAGCGTTGACTTATATGAGTTCTTTATATATTTTTGGATATTAACCCTTTATTGAAGCTGTTGTTTGCAAATATCTTCTCTTATTTGATTGGTTGCCTATTTGTTTTGTGAGCAGTTTCTTTTGCTATGCAAAAGCTTTTTAGTTTGATGTAGTCCCATTCATTAATTTTGCCTTCACTTCCCTTGTTTCAAGGGTCAAATTCATAAAATGTTCTTTATAACCCAAATCCACAGTTTAGTATCTATGTTTCCTTCTGTGTAGTTTACTGTTTCAAATTTTATATTTGGGTCTTTGATCCACTTTGAATGAATTTTTGTACCTGGGGACAAATTCTAGTCTAGCTTAATTCTTTTGCATGTGGCTTTCCAATTTTCACAGCACATTTATTAAAGAGGCTTTCGTTTTCATGATTTAGTCTAGGAAGTTTATATATATATATATAATTTATATATAGGAAGTGTGTATATATATATATATATATATTTCTAAGAACTTACCTGTTTTTGTAGGTCATTGATTTGGTTGCATATAGTCTCATATATTCTAGTATAATTTGTATTTCTGTGATGCTTGTGGTAAATTCTCTTTCATTTCTGATTTTGTTTATTTGAGCCTGTGGGGGGTTTTTTTGTTATTTAGTTTAGACAGGAGTTTATCAATTTTATGAATCTGCAAAAAAGCAGTTATTTATTGTATTAATTTTGTATAGTCATTGTGTTCTCTTTTTTGTTCAATTAAGCTTTGATTCTTGTTGACTTTAGGCTGCTTTTGTTATTCTTTTTTAATTCCTTGGGCTGTTTAGTTGACATCGTTCTTGTTTCTTGAGATAGGCCTGCAATGATTTAAATTGCCCTCTTGTTATTGCTCTTGCTGCATTCCGTAACTTTCGATATGCCATATTGTCGTCTTCTTCTCTATATGTATTTAATCCCATCTTTTATTTCTTTTTTTGACTGAGTCACTTTTTAGTAGTATGTTATTCAACCTCTGCATGCTTGTGGGTATTTTTACTTCCTTTTTGCAGCTGATCTATAATTTCAAACGGTGTGGTTAGAGAATACGCTTGGTCTGATTTCAGTCTTGTGAAATTGGCTAGTTTTGTTTCCCAACATATGCTCTCTCTGTGAGAATGCTCCAAATGCCCTGGAGAAGAATGTGTAATCTGATGTTATGGGATGAAAGGCTCTGTAAATGTCACTTATACCATTTGATCTAATGTGTTATTTAGGGCCAATATTCCTTTATATATTTTCTGTTAGGACGATCTATCTAGTGCTATCAGTGGAGTCTTTAGATCCTCTACTCTGGTTGTGTTTTTGTCCGTTTCTCTCTTTAGTTCTGGTAGCAGCTGCTTCATATGTTTTGGTGCTCCCTGATTGAATGCATATATATTAAGAAGTGTTATGTTTTCTTGATGTAGCATTCCCTTTATCATTATAAAATATCCATCTTTGTCCTTTGTTACCTTTGCTATCTTGAAATCTATTTAGTCAGATATAAGTATGACTACGCCTGCTTTTCTGTAGATACTATTCATTTGGAAAACCATTTTCCATCCTTTTACATTGAATTTAACTATGTTTTTGCAGCTTAGATGTATCTCCTGAAGGCAGCATAAGGTTGGGTTTTGTTTTCTGATCCAATCTGCTACTCTGTACCTTTTTATTGGCAAATCCAGTCCATTTACATCGAGTGTCATTACCGATGTATAAAGATTTCCATTGATCATTTTATCTTTTGTTTCTGGTAGCTCTGTACCCACATTGGTTATTTTCCTTTGTGTTTCTGTTTTTCTTTTATGGCATCCCATATTGTTTTTCTGTTTCTTCTTTTTTTTATGTTTTATGTCTGAGTTTTGTGTGTGTGTGTGTGTGTGTGTGTGTGTATGGTTATCATTAGATTTATGTAAAAAATATTTCATATATACCATAGTTTTTTTTCCTTTGAATGCATCTAATCTACATCCTCCTTTGCAAATTCACATCTTTAACCCCCTCCTCTTTTACATGTTTGTTGTCAAAAATCATCTCTATTTATGCTGTAAGTTTTGTTAATGATTCACTAATAGTTTTGTGATGTTTTTGTTCTTTGTTTCAGGTAGAATAACCCCCCTTAAGTATTTCCTGCATTGGAGGTCTTCTGGTGATAAATTCCCTCAGTTGCTGTATTTCTGGAAAAGTCTTTGTTTCTCCATCATATTTAAAGGATAATTTTATTGGATATGTATTTCTTGGCTGATATTTTTCTCCTACAGCAGTTAAAATATTTAGTTCCACTCTTCCAGCTTATAGAGTTTCTGCTGAGAAATCCAATGATAACTTAATGGGCTTTCCTTTGTAGGTTACTTTCTTCTTTTCCTTGGTTGCCTTGAGAATTTTTTTGTCATTAATTTTTCACAAACTTAATAAAATGTGCATTGGAGAATGACTTTTTTGGATTGAGGTAATTAGGTGTTCTCTTTGCTTCTTGTTTTAAAGAGCTAGCTAGCTCTTTCCATAGCTTCGGGGAGTTCTGTTGGTTTGAACGCGCTCTCTGTTCCCTTCTTCATCCCTCCTCCATGCCTATTATTCTTATATTACTTTTTCTGGTGGAGTCCCATAATTCTTATAGAGTTCTTTCAATCTTTTTGTGCTCAAGTCTCTTCTCTGCATCATTTCTCAATTTCTATCTTCAGTATTGCTGATTCTTTTCACCATCTGGTCAGCTCTATTTCCTATGCTTGCCAGTTTATTCTTGATCTTTTATTGACTTCTTCATCTCCAAGATTTGTATATGTATGTGTGTGTATGTATGTATGTGTGTGTGTATAATTTCAATCTCATTGGTAAAGTACACATTTTGTTCATTGCTCTTATTTCTCAGTTCATTAAACTACCTATCTGTGCTTTCTTGCATCTCATTGAGTTTTTTGGAACTTCAGTCTTCAATTCTCTTTCACTTAAATCACGTAGTTTTATGTCTTTAAGTGTATCTGCTGAAGATTATTTCTTATCTTACGGAGCTGCCTCATTGCTCTGGTTATTCCTGGTATTTGACAGATTTCTTCTCTGTCTATGCGTCTATGTATGCGCGGCATTTCTGAAACAGATTGATAAGAAGTCTTTCTGTTATTTTCCAGTGGGTAGCACTTGTGATTACATTTTTTAAGTCTCTCTTGACCTTCTCTGGCCTTTTCAGGTCTCTGCAGAAGACTTGTAGGGCACCAACCCCGCAAGGGAACACCAGTGGGGCTCCAAATGGGTGAAAGCCCAGTGTTGTCCCTTTGCAGCCAGACAGCACTGGCAGGGCAGCAGTGATGTGTGTGGGTGGAGTAAGCTAAGGGAACCCAGCTACCTCTTTTGTGGCTTTGCCCTCTTAGCAAGAGCGACCAGTGGATCTTCCTGGCATCTCCCCTATGTCTCCACCTGATTCTGGGATTAGGTGCAGAGTGTGCCCTTGGCTCAGGGAACAAGTGTCCCTATAGTACCAGTTGTAGGGTTTGCAGATACCGTGCTCTGCAACCCTCTGCAGCCTGTCACAAAGGGGACACCGGGGGAGTTTGTTTCTCTGTCAAGAATGCTGGTTGCCAGACAACTGTGACCACACCTTTGTGCTTCAGGTCACGGGGCTTAGCTGCAGGCAATACTGCCACCTCCTACAAAATCTCAGGAATGCTCACAGAATCTCTTTGATCCTCCTGGCTGAAGGGAGTCCCAACTGAATCCTCACTGTCCCTCTCTCCCTTGGAAGCCCCACAGTGAGTTCCAGGCTTTAAGGCTACACCTGCGGCTCCTTCGAGCTCTTATCCCTTTCTGCCTCCCCGGTTCACTTCCAGTTGCCCACCTTTAGAAGTTTTCATGTGCAAATCTTTCAGAAATGTTTGTGTTTTCAGCAGGGAATTCTTTGTTGAGTTGCAGCTGTTCAAATTGCTGAAACTTCAATGGGAAAGACCAAGAGGGTCCATCACGCCACCATTCCTCTGACATCACTCCTTAACTCTCTCTATTCCTTTAATATTCTTCAAGCACAGTAAACCAAGAAGCTGATTACAAATATCAGATCATTTTTAATATACTATTTCACATACCCGTATTTTAGTAAGGTTTTTCTTATTCTATTTAGTTCACTTATTTGTTTGTCTCCAGTGAACGTTTTAACAACTTATATGACTGTAACAGTAATAATAAAGTGTTCACCATTTTCACTTTCTGAATTAAAATAGTTTTTCTACTATGTCATTAAATTTATCTCAGAGTATAACCAGTAAATTATTCATGTTTTGGAATAAATCAGATATTAACATATAAATGCAATATTTTTAATGTAGTTCTCTCTCTCTCTCTCTCTTTTTTTTTACTCATTGCTTTCCCAAACAGGTTTAAAGTGTAAGTATAATTACTGATAATTCACTCATGGTTTTATGCAATATGAAAAGGGAAATATCAGATGATACTGTTCAAGTAGTCATCCTGCCCATAACAATATTTTACTTACCTATTTTATATTTGCAATAGGTATATGATTTTTAGTTCAAATTCCTTTGTGGTTTACATATCTAGGATTGAGCTAGTTTTACACAACTGGATGCAAGTGGAGGAAATGTGAAAAAGACAGTTTGCTCGGAGGGCTCCTGCTGTATGAGATCTTGGTTTTGAGGAAGGCGTTAACAATCAGTGCCCAGGATAGTAAAAGAGAACAGCTTTACTCTATTGCAAAAATGACAGGCATTCCTAGGAATCTAAAAAAAGTGAAAGATTACCAAGTCTCCCTTCTAGAAATACACACCTACACTGCCTCTGTCATTTAATGTTAAAAATGTTTCAAATTATTTTTAAATAACTGTTATTGAAATAGATGAATACTGAAAAGTTGTCTTTTATCTACCACACATTGTGAAAGAAATCCATTAAACAACTACCAATTGTCAATTGCACTTTAATAAATATTTTATCTTCTCCATTTAATATTATAATTTAACTTTGCAAATATTTCAAGTGAATTCTGTTATTTAAAAGGTAAATATCTTAAAGTATTATAAGAGTATTTTTCAATATCTTGTAATTATATTAGTTTATAAGGTTAAATAATTGTATGAACGTGTTTTTTATGTATTTAAACCAGGTAGTTTCTCTGGTAACTGTACATTATTATTACAAGATAGCCTATTGAGAAGTATATGATTTCCAAACTAGTTTTATAAACACATGCTTACTTTCCTAAAGACGCCAAGCTGAATGCACTAAGACAGCGCGACTCCAAGCCTCGATGCCCCCGCCTAAACCAGTAGTTCCTGCTGTTGTACCAGCGGCTGCCCCGCCTGCTCCACCACCTCCAGGTGCACCAGTCTATGAAGAAGTTGGGGACAGCACAATGTAAGTAGATCTTTCAGATACTTTTAGAAGTAAATGAGTTTTGATGGAAGCTGTGTGGTGAGTATTTAATTTCACCTTGATGTATGAAGTCCAATTTGTGGCATACATTCTTAGATTTTTAAAACACAAAATTGTCAGGAGCCCTGGAAAAGATAAATTGAAAATTAATAACAAAAAGTTTTAACTAAATAAGAGAAAACAAATATGTACTCAGTATGAGTAGATATTTACAGATGAAGAGCTTGAATATTATAATTAGGCTCCAAATATAACAAGTTCTGAAAAAAATTGCTTCTCGTAGAAAATGAGAATAAAGCACACTCATAATATAGTAATTCCTGGTTTTGTATCAAAGGTCAACTCCTGCTTGGTGACATAAAACAATTCTGTGGTCTTAAGTCTTTTATAATGTCATAGGATAGAATAATTAACATCTAAATGGAAATAAACAACTAAATATTAAATACCCAAACTAATTAGATAATATCATTTTTATTATATTCAACTCAAAAGATACTGCTATGATAGCTTAATATTTCTTTTGTAATATTTGGAATATCTAAGCAATACTAAATCATTTTTGAATGAGACTTTTAGATTATTATTGAAAGTCTATGCAGCTGTTTCTATAATTATGCACTCTGAAAACCTCATTCTTTTGGAAACATTTAACTTGTCTATATTTTTAAAATTCAAGAATAACTATTTCTGAACATGGCATGAAAAATAACTGAGAATATTATAAAATTTTGAATATGACAAAATTAAATCCAGAAAACATTTTATTACCTGAAATTGATTGGAGTTGAAGTTCTTAAACACATTGTACTGTTATATTTTCACATTTACTTGTAGGAATAAAGCAAGGCTCAAAAATTATGAAATTTACCCTTTAATGGGGAAACTGGTTTTAAACATNAGATTATTATTGAAAGTCTATTTCAATATAGACTTTCTATATTGAAAGTCTATATTGTAGCTGTTTCTATAATTATGCACTCTCAAAACCTCATTCTTTTGGAAATGTTTAACTTGTCTATATTTTTAAAATTCAAGAATAACTATTTCTGAACATGGCATGAAAAATAACTGAGAATATTATAAAATTTTGAATATGACAAAATTAAATCCAGAAAACATTTTATTACCTGAAATTGGTTGGAGTTGAGGTTCTTAAACACATTCTACTGTTATATTTTCACATTTACTTGTAGGAATAAAGCAAGACTCAAAAATTATGAAATTTACCCTTTAATGGGAAAACTGGTTTTAAACATAAGTATCACTACCATTTGCCATATTAATACTATTATAGAAGCTCATGAGAAGGATGGCTTTTAAAATTTTAAAACTGACATCAATGTTGTATATTTTAATGCTAAAATTAAATTTAAAACAACTTAATGCTTGTCATTCTATTTCTAAAATAATAATATAGGATTCATGACTTATATACAGTTTTAAAATCATTTTTTCATAAGTTGA
Source organism: Sturnira hondurensis (assembly GCF_014824575.4). Taxonomy (NCBI): domain Eukaryota; kingdom Metazoa; phylum Chordata; class Mammalia; order Chiroptera; family Phyllostomidae; genus Sturnira; species Sturnira hondurensis. Next base: position 1,575,065 of record NW_028089315.1, read on the forward strand.
AAATGATGGTCTCCTTTTAAATTATTGGTGAATGTAGGAATTGAGCCAATATGATTTGATTATTTTGATTATGTTAACCACCTTTCTCCAGCAAAAATGGTTTAGAAACTAAGAAAATATTTAGATGTAAAGTTGTGTTTGTTTTATATGAAATTAGGGAAGGATATGTTTTTATTTTTATTTAACAAAAGGAGGTATAAATTGACATCATTTGAAATCAATATAGTTTGATGGTGATGATTTTCAAATAGCAACACTTATGGACTATTTTTATTTAAAAAATTGTTATAGATGTAGTAGAGGATTTTAGAATTCTAATATGTATTTATTGAGTATTTTAAATTTTACAATTTACTTATCTTTAATGAATGTTTAACTTATCTTTCAAAACTACAGGGATTCTAATCATAAATTATTAGAAAAATGAATGACAAATTATTGACAAATGTTTTTAAAAGAAAAACATCAAAGGTGTTTTAAAAAATCTTCATGAAGTAGTAACTTCATGTAGATTCAGTAATTATTCTACTAGTTTTTATAGTATTTGTATATTCCTTTGAAACAGTACTTATGTCTTTTTTATGTATTAGTGTAGACCTCTTTTTCAGATAGAACATAAAGCAATTCTTAGGATCTCCTTTAAAATTGTTGTTTTAGAATTGAAATCATTCATGTTTGATAAAGGTGAATTGTACCTATATATGTGAAATAGATAGCTAGATATAATTTTATGTGATAAGACAACCAATTATATGTCATGATTTTATCTAAAACATTGCATATTATTCTAATGAATAAATTCAAAGAAGCTCTAAAATATGCATTTCTTTTTTGGGTATACTTATTAAGTGTCTAATGCTAGTACCTGTTAGCATTTTCATAACCATTTCAAATTAACTATAGTTAAAACTTTTCTTTTCTGTCACATGTTTTCTCTTTCTTACCTGTGGACACATAGGCATAAGTAAGTAAATAATATTATTCTAATTCAAAGGCATTAAAAAAGATGAAATAGAATAGATTAAATTCTGTGTTACCCTATAAACAGTAATCATCTTTTACCATGAAGTCATTTACTTTTAAATAGAAAGTTATATCTTCCATATTTCACTTCCTTTTGATACCTGGAAATCACGAGTTTAAAGAAGTGGTCCCAACAATAGTGCCTGTCCCTACCAAAAGGAGGTTCGACATTCTCTTTGCTTTTAATGTGTTAAAAATATTTATATGTATATATATTTCAATTACGTGATGTGATGTCATTATATAGATAATTTTTTCCAAGAAAAACTAAACCAAGGACAGATCTACACAAAAAGTGTTATATAACATCAAACCCATTTTTAAAAATAACTTTTTAAGATTGAGAAAAGTGTTTGCTGTCAGTTTAATCCACACTGTATACATTTTCTAAATTATTCAGGTGGTCCTGTTACCTTAAGTCCACCTGTGAGAATTCTATCTTGAACTTTGTATATTTACAAAATGCCACAATAATAACTTTGGCTTTATATATCATTTAATGCTTCATTGTCATCTTAGTGTTTCAATGTGGCTATTTAATTTGTATTCAAAATATTTTATTTTAATTTATTTCTTCAAGGCGAGTAAATATTAAACAAAAACAAAAGTAACTCAGTCACTTTGAGCTTTTGAGCCAAGGGTTCCAATCTTTCCTCCACGGCACTTATTTGTGCCCTTTGACTTATTCAATTTTATTTATGATGAACAGCCTCCGTGACTCAGTAGCCATGTATGAGAAAAACTTCCAGTTGTATCTAAACTATGTTTGATTAACTTCAATGTTTTCAGCAGTGGGTCTTGACTAAAATTGGATCCAGATTACATGAAAAAAATTCCAACAGGTCTTCTCTTATTTGCATTATATATAATGTTTTTAAACTGATTAAGTGAAACTTGAAATAGAAGAAAATCTCTATTAAGATTCTAGTGTACGTTGAATTTCTCAATTGTGATTTTAAACTCCTTAGAGACAAATTCTCACACGTGCTTGGGGATTTTAATTCTCTTAATCTGGAGAATAGAAAAAAAAATCCCTTTCTCTATTCTCTTGCTAGCTTTATCTCATGTAGGAAAGCACTTTTAGATCCAGGACAAACTGACTGAGTTGAGAGATAATGGATTGGTATGAATCAGATACAGCTAAGGCTCCTTTCCCCCAAACAGTCAGCTCTGAGCATTCTAAACCAAGGCAAAAGATGTGAAACCATCACCAAAAATGCTAGTCTGCAATTTAGGGAATTGTGATTCATATATGAGAGAACTGTTTTGTGTGGTCCTGGATACTTTGCTGTATCAAAATAATTTAAAAATATCACTGTACAGATTGCTACTTTTAAAAAAAATGAATATTTCTTATGACACTCACAGCTCTCACTTTTCTGCCCTGTCTTTTGGAGAATAGGGACATGAAAGTAATGTTTTGCTTTAGTAGATTAGTGTTATTTGGCATTTTATATTTTGAAGTAGTAATGAGAAGCATAAAAACATCTTTCTCATGAAAGCTATATCACAATCTGTTTCCTTACATTTCACTATCTTCTTCTCTTTCAAGTCTTTTCCTTCTCTACCATTTTCAACAAAGCAGGGGAAATAAGTCAGTCTCAGAAGACAGGAAACATCAGGACGTTGTGATGCCCTTTTCTTCCAATACTATTGAGGCTCACAAGCGGGCTTATGTAGATGGATCACTTAAGAACAACCAGCCCGACTCTAAGAGAAAATTCACATTGACAACTGATGAGGATGCCTTAAGTACCCACAATACCCTTTATAATGAAAATACAGATCAAAGATCAACAGATTCAGACTTTTCAGTAAGAACAGATTCTGTAGGCTCATTTTTATCCAGAACACAAGCCAAAAATGAGTCTCTGAGGGGCCCAAGAGAAAAAATTCAAAAGATGTGGAATCAGACAATCTGCTTACCTAGGAGATCAATGCGGGAGCCTCCTAATAGCACAGAAACCATAGATCTGGAGCGATGGCGAAACCACAGGCAGAAAGCTAAAAATGAAAGCACTGAAACCTATCCAAACAGAAGAGGTAGCAGTAATCCCTTGCTTACAACGGAAGATACAAGTTTCACAGAGAAAGAGGAAATAAGGGAAGGTGAATCACTGATTATACAAGGAACAGAACAGATGAAATCTCTATCTTCAGACTCTTTGTTTTCTTCTCCTTGGTCTCATTCCGCATTCTCTACTTTGCCAACAGTTTCAAGAACTGTGGAACTCAAATCAGAACCTAATACCATCATTTCTCCTGCTGACTGTTCCTTGGAAGTTTCTCCTTCAATGCCCTGCATTTTAAATTCTCCCTCCTTTAGGAGAGAGACACCCACTTGTATGTTGACTATTGAAACCAAGAGAAACATTTTCAAAAACCTTCCTCGTCCACCAAATATCTCTCCTCCCCCTCCTCCTCTTCTCCCTCCCCCTCCTCCCCCTCCCCCTCCATCTTTTCCTCCTCCTTCTCTTATTCTTACACCTTTTTCTCTTTCCTGTATTCCTTCTCCTCCTTCTAATCCTCCTTCTCTTCCTCCACTTTCTGTTCCCCCTTCTCCTTTGTCTGCTCCTTCTCCTCCTCCTCCACCTCTTCTGCCTTCACGCCCTTCTCTTCCTCCACCACCTCCTCCTCTTCCTTCTTCACTACCTCCTTCAACTTCAGGTTTATTCACTAAGTGTGTTTGTATACCAGCTGATAAATGCACTGTCAATATGACACCAGCCAAGGAAATAAAGTCCTCCGCAGTACAGCTATCAACATCAACGGCAGTGAGCAATGCAGATCCTCAAAGAGAACCAAAAGGAATCCTCAAACATGTTAAAAACTTAGCGGAACTTGAAAAGTCGGTAGCTAATATGTACAGTCAAATAGAAAAAAACTATCCATCAACACACATTCCAAAACTCCAAGTTAGTTATCCTTCAGAGATAATACACATGGAAATAACATCTGGACAAAACCAAGAGAATTTGCACAATACTGTTGAGGAATTTGAAAAACAATCTCACAGCCAATCTACTTCACTGTAATGTCACTTTTCCTATTTTAACTGGACAACTCTTTTGTTGATCATAATCTTCAAGTGAAGGCAAATTTGAACATTAAAGAAGATTTCATTTTTTTACCCTAAACTCAGTGCAATACTGTTTTTACCTAATTTTTTATTTAAAATATTATTAACTTCATCAGTACTAACATATAGATTTGATCTTACTTTCTTAACTACGAAGTAGCATTATTTGTCTACATTTATTTAAAAAGTAAGTAATTTCAATATATTTTAATGGGAATAAATGGGCATGAAAGTTAGATATTCAATTGAAACCAGTGACTTGTTTATCATGTTAATGCAGTAACTTTTACTTTTTCATCATAGTTGTATGTAAGTGATCCAGGAAAAATGCAGACTGTTACAAATAAGCTAAAAATATAATAGGTTCTGTTATTTCCTTGAAGCCTATGTATTTGGTGAGATGAAATGCTACCAAATTAAAATGTTAATCAATCTCAAGATATAGGACATGACAGACATCATGGTATTTCAAAATAAATCCCAGGTGCTATAAGATATAGTCATCTATTTTCTTATGAGAGCACCCTTTATTCTGGTTTGCTTTTATCTTACTAGTATGTTTATACATTTGATAAACCTTTTACTTTTTTTTCAATTGCTATCTTATCTATTTATTTCTCATTGTGATCTCTTTTTTCTTCTTTATAATGAAAATAAATCTTGAGTTGTTGACTTTTGTAAGACATTTCGTTGTTTCTGCAGATGTTAAAGTCCTCTTTAGTTTTGCTTGTTCACTTTATTACATTATATTGTTAATTATAATTTTATTATAAAATCCTCTTTCAAAGAAAATACTTATCTCTTGTTCAATAAAGAAAGTCTAATCAGTTTTATCTAAAGAAACTTAAATAAATGTCTAAAAATGTGTATTTAGTATGAAATTAGTTACTAGTTCACTGATGAAAATTATAAATATTTTAATCAAATTATCAATTATATAAAACATGGTTAGCTATTGAAATTTTAGAAAAGGGCATTATTGGCTTCATTACTAATTACTTTTTAATTACTATGGCTAAATCACTCAAATTTAGTCTATAGTATATTGATAAAATATAAAAAGTTTAAATAAAATCAAGAGGAAATATATCTGGAAAATTATTACAAGTTTTATATAGACTTTCACTCTTTGTTTTAGGCAAAGAAGACAAAGATTTATACCCTAGAAAAAAATCTCTGTAATTGTAGTGGTTCTTGTATCTTAGAGTTGAACTTGTTAAATTCTTAAAGACATCGGCTAAGTACTACCTTTCTGTGTTCTTAACCAAAGGTGCACTTGACCATCAAGTAGTAGTAACTTTGTTTTTCCTGTCAAACACATGGATTAATGGTGTTTATTGAAAAAACCTACTTTAAATACAAGTATAATCATCTTTTTTACTCTGTAATTTTAAAACTTTAGGAACATGTAAGTTTGCACAGAGAAAAACACAATTCTAAAATATAGGCAAAAGTCTTGCTTGATACTTACCATTGTATGTGTATATGGTTCATGGACCAACAATGAATCATTTCAAAGGTTTCTTTCAGCTCCTATGTGTGTGGCATTTCTTCAAGAATTTGGTCTGGCATCTCTAATTAATAATATCAGATCAAAAACAATTTGTAAATTTAATTGTTTTCATTAGTTTTGCTTCAGATTCTTTTCATCCAAATCAAGCATAATTTCTTTCTTGGGAGTTTTGAGTGTGACTTTTTTCTGTTTCACTGAAAAACTTCATTTGGAGTTTTTGCTGGCAGTTGATCTTATGCATGAGAAATACTTTTTGGCAGGCTCTAACAAGGTATTATTCGTAGTTGTGTAAGCTTTTAATGTGAGTGTGTGTATATTTTTAACCTACTTTTTACCAACCTTTTAGAAATGTGAAAGAAATTCTTTGATAATTTCTTTGATTTCCTTAATAATTAAATCTTTAATAATTACTGCAGAAATATTATAAGAAATCTAAATAATAATTTTGGGTACCTATAGCCTTATAAAAATGTTACATTGTCCATTTCTATAACATTTTTACAATATTTATATAATCCAAAAATGCATTAGTATATTATATTTTTAAATGAAACATCCATACCCATGTTTTATATTTAATCTACTCTGGTTTTGGCAGATTATATTTAGAGATTCTTATATTTATCTTAAAAGTCAATTAGGAAAAGCTTCTACATGATACCTATTATCCTAATATTCTTTGAATACACAAGCCAAAATATTTTTCTTTCCTCAACACATAAGTGTCCATAAACTGACAACCAGGCTCTAAAAAAGAGGTATTTTTTCTACTGATATATTATACTCTAATTAATGCATAAAGAATTATATTAGTATCTTATTAAAGTAAATAAACAAATTACTATACATTTTCTTATTTTAAAAAGTAATCTGGGTGACAGCCAAGATGGCAGAGGAGTAAATAGAAGCTACACTAACCTCCTCCAAGGACCAATCTGGAATTACAACTAAACTGTAGAGAATTCATCCAGAATAACTAACTGAACACTAACTGGAGAGAAGCCTTAACAGACAGAAGAAACCACTTCAGCACATCGTGACTGGTAGGGAGGGCAATGGTATTGTAAGAGGGCCATAGGTGGCTGCTGAAGTTCTGAGGAATGTTTCAGCAGCTAGAGGTTCCCCCTGAGAATCGTGGAGTCTAAACCAAAGCTTGCTCACTAGCCTACAGCACTAGACCCAGAAATGAACCCAGATACTATACAGCAGGAGTTCTATCTGCTAAAGAGAGATAGCTGGAAACTCAAGAGAGCTTCTTAAAAAAACAACACAAAAGATATTGTTCACAGTCACTTATCCTGGTTCCAGTAGAGGGAGGGTGGAGTGGACTAGAGATGGTTAAGAAGAGTCTGAGACAGATGACGAGGAAGAGAACTTAAGGAAGAGCTACCAAGATGTCTGTGCTGAGTCATTCACCATCTGAGGGGCCATCATTCTCAGGCAGAGCACTCCTCTTCAAGTGGCATTAGCCAGAGTGGAAGCAAGAACCCCACCTGAGGGAATTACTCTGATCCAACCTGTGATGCTTATGTCAGACTGCTGATTACCAGTTGATTATATTATCAACCCATCGGTTAAACAGTTGATTAGTTTAACATGCAAGAAAAATAAACACAGAGAAGCAGCTACAAGGGAAGACAAAAAGGCAGACCCCAAATGAAAAAACAAGAGAATTTTTTAGAAGACTAGATGAAATGGAGGCAAGCAATTTATTAGATAGAGAGTTTAAAATAATCATTATAAGGATACTCAGAAGCATGATAAAAGATACACAAACCATAAAATAGGACCAGTCAGAAATAAAGAATGCAATATATGAAATAATACACTGGAAGGAATAAATACTAGGTTAGGTGAAGCAGATGATTGAATCAATGCTTTGAAAGACAAGGTAGAAAAAAACACCCAGGCAGCAAAAAAATAAAATAAAAATAAAAAATAGCAAGTAGAGCTTAAGAAACCTTTGGGGCAACATGAAATGTAACAACATCTACATCATGGGAATACCAGAGGGAGAAGAGAGTGAGCAAGGGATAGAGAACCTATTTGAATAACTAATGACCAAAACCTTCCCTAATTGGTGAAAGAAAAAGTTACTCAAGTCCAGAAAGCTCAGAGAATCCCAAACAAGTTGGATTCAAAGAGGCATACACTGAAGGACATCATAATTAAAATGACAAGACTTAAAGATAAGGAGAGAATCCTAAAAGCCACAAGAGAAAAGCAGGAAGTTACCTAGAAGGGAGTACCAACTAGAGTGGCATCTGATTACTCAACAGAGACATTTCAGACCAGAAGGGAGTGGTATGAAATATTCAAGGTGATTTAAAGCAAGGACTTACAACCAAGTCTACTTTACCCAGCTATCATTTAAAAGTCTACTTTACCAAGGCTATCATTTAAAATCAAAAGAGATAAAGAAGCTCCCCAGACAAGAAAAAACTAAAGGAGTTTGTTAACACTAAACCAGTATTGCAACAAATGTTAAAGGGTTTACTGTAAGAAGAAGAATAAAAAGAGAAAGAAAAAAGAGGAAAATGGTCTAACAATAAAATGGTACTACATATGTATCTATCAATAATCACCTTAAATGTAAATGACTTAAATGCTCTGACCAAAAGACACAGGATAGCTCAATGGATGAGAAAACAAGACCGTTATCTATGGTAAGAGATAAGGGTCTCCAAGAGACCCATCTCAGATAAAAAAATACACACAGACTAAAAGTAAAGAGTTGGAAAAAGATATTTCATGCAAATGGAAAGAAAAAGAAAGCTAGGGTAGCAGTACTTATATCCAGCAAAATAGTCTTTAAAATCAAGGCTATATAGTAAGAGACACAGAAAGACACTACATATTGATAAAAGAAATACTCTTAACAGGTGGATAGAATCTTAGTAAGCATTTATGCTTACAAATAAAGAAGCACCTAAATATGTAAAGCAAATCTTGATGGACATAAAAGGAGAGATCAACAGAAATACAGTCATAATTGGGGATTCTAACTGCCCTCCCCCCTTGACTTCGATGGATAGATTATCCAGGCAGAAAATCAACAAGAAGACAGTGGCCTTAATGACACACTAGATCAAATGGATTTAATTGATGTCTTCAGAGCATTTTACCCCAAAGCAGCAGAATATACACACTTTTTAAGTTCATATAGAATGTTTTCTAAGATAGACCACATGTTGGGGCACAGAACAAGTCTCAGTAAATTTAAGATTGAAATCATATCAAGCATCTTCTCTGACCAAATGCTATGAAACTAGAAATCAATCACAAGAGGAGAACTGAAAAACACACAAAGACATGGAAGCTAAACAACATGTTATTAAACAATTAATGGGTCAACAAGATCAAGGAAGAAAACAAAAGATATCTTGAAACAAATGAAAAAGAAAACAAAACAATCCAAAATTTGTGGGACACTGGGAAAGCAATCATAAGAAGAAACTTCATAGCATTACAGGCATATCTCAAAACAGAAGAAAGCTCAAACAAACAATTTAATTTCACTGTTAAAGGAATTTGAAAAAAACAACAACAAACAAAGCCCAAAGTGAATAAAAGAAAGAAAATAATAAAGATCAGAGCAGAAATAAATTAAATAGAGCCTTAAATAATGATGCAAAAGATCAGTGAATCAAAAAGCTGGTTCTTTGAAAAGATAAACAAGATTCACAAACCTTTAATCAGCCTAATTAAGAAAAAAAGAGAAAGGACCCAAATAAATAAAATCAGAGATAAAAGAGGAAAAATAACAACTGACACCAAAGAAATACAAAGGATTGTAAGAAAATATTATAATTAAATGCCAACAAAATGGAAAACCTGAATGAAATGGATAAATTTTTAGAAACATAAAATTTTTCAAAAATAAATCAAAAAGAATCAGAGTATATGAATGTATAGATTATACCAAATGAAACTGAAGTAATCAAAAAACTCCTAACAAACAAAAGCCCTAGATCAGGCTCCACAGCTGAATTTTACCAAACATTCCAAGAAGAACACCGCTCCTTCTCAAAATATTTCATAAAATTCAATAGGTGGGAAGGCTCCCAAATTCATTTTATGAGGTCAGCAATATCCTAATTCCAAAACTAAATAGACAGTATAAATACAGAAAATTATAGGCCAATATCCCTAATGAACACAGAAGCTAAAATCCTCAACAAAATATTAGCAAAATGAGTATCGTGATGTATCGAAAAGATCTTACACCAGGATCAAGTGGGATTTATTCCAGGAATGCAAGGTTAGTACATTTGCAAATCAGTAAATGTGATTCGCCACATAAATAAAATGAAGGGTAAACATCATGTGATCATATCAATAGATTCAGAAAAGCATTGATAAAATCCAGCCCTTATTTATGATCAAAACTGTCAGCTAAGTGGAACTAGAGGAAACATACCTAAACATAATAAAAGAAATACATGAGAAACCCATGCCAGCATCATATTCAACATGAACATATTCATGTTCAAGATCAAGAACAAGACAAGGATGTATGTTTTCACCTCTCTTATTCAACATAGTGCTGGAAGTCCTAGCTACCGCAATCAAACAAGAAGAAATAAAAGGTATCCAGATTGAAAAGGAAGAAGTAAAACTGTCTTTATTTGCAGATGACATGACACTATACATAGAGAATGTCAAATATTCCACCAAAACTTACTGGAACTGATAAATGAATTTAGCAAAGTAGCAGGATAAAAAATTAATATCCAGAAATCAATTGCATTTTTATATGCCAATAATGAACTAAAAGGGAAATTAAGAAAACAATCCCTTTCATAACTGCTTCCAAAAGAATAAAATAGCTAGGAATAAATCCAACAGAAGGGTATAAATTACCTGTACTTGGAAAATTGTACAACACTGAAGAAAGAAACTGAAAAGGATACAAATAAGGGGAAGCACATATATGATCATGGATAGGAAGAACTAACATCATTCTAATGTCCATACTACCCAAAGCAATCTATAGATTCAACAGAATTCCTATCAAGATTCCAATGACATATTCCACAGAACTAGAACCAATATTTCAAAAGTTCATTTGGAACCACAAAAGGTCCCGTGTGTCAATAGCAATCCTGAAAAAGAAGGACAAAGTTGGAGGAATCACACTACCTAATATTAACCAAACTATAAGGCCATAGTAATCAAAACAGCCTGGTACTGGCAGAAAAACAAACACATAGACCAACAGATGAGAATGTAGAGCCCAGAAATAACCCACACTTTTATAGCCCATGAATATGCAACAGAAAAGCAAGCACATACAATGGGATAAAGATAGTTTGTTCAATAACTGGTGCTGAGAAAATTGGACACATACATGCAGAAAAATGAAACTAGATCACCTTCTTACACCACACATAAAAATAAATCCAAAATGGGTCAAAGACATAACTACTAGACTCAAAGCCATAAAAATCCTAGAGAAAACACAGGCAGCAAAATCACAGACATTGCTCATAGATATTTTTTATTGGATCTATCTCCCCTGGCAAGGGCAACAGAGAAAAAAATAAACAAATGGGACTAAATCAAACTAAAATCTTTTTGCACAACAAAGGAAATCATCAACAAAATAAAAAGGCAACCCACAGAATGGGGAGAACATATTTGCCAATACATCTGAATAGGAATTAATATCCAAAATTATAAAGTCTTAAAACTCAACATCAAAAAATCTAACAACCCAATTTTAAAAATGGGCAAAGGACATGAGTAGTCACTTCTCCAAAGAGGACATACAGATGACCAATAGACATATGAAAGGATGCTTAAGATCACAAATATCAGAGAAATGCAAATTAAAACCACAATGAGAAACTATCTCACACCTATCAGAATTGCTACCACCAATAAATCAAAAACCGACAAGTGCTGGAGGGGATATAGAGAAAGGGCAACCCTTGTGCCCTGTTGGTGAGAATGCAGACTGGTGCGGCCATTGTGGAGATACCTCCATGCCCCAAAATTAAAAATGGATCTGCCTCTTGACTCAGTGATCCCACTTTTGGTAATACATGTGTAGGAACCCAAAACATTAATTCAAAAGAATGTAAGTACCCCTATGTTCATTGCAACATCACTTACAATTGCCAAGATATGGAAGCAGCCCAAGTGTCCATCAATGGAAGAGTGGATAAAACAACTATGGGACATTTACACAGTGGAATTCTTGGCCACAGAAAAGAAGGAAATTTTACCCTTTGCAGCAGTATGGATGAACCTAGAAAATGTTGTGCTACGTGAAATAAGTCAGAGAAAAAGAAATACTGTATGATTTCACTCACATTTGGAATCTAACATAAAGCAAAACAGAGACAGACTCACAAACGGAAAGCAGTTGACAGCTAGTGGGGTGGGGAGGTTAGGGGGTGGAGAGATTAAGCAAACATGAAAAAGGAGTCATGGACATGGACAACAGTGTGGTGATCGCTGGGGGTTTTAAGGGGACTAAATGGTAATGGAAAAAATCAATAGAAGTTAAGTAAAAATGTGTTAAAAACAAAAATATAGAACAATTTAAAAAGTAATCTATAATGCACACAAATAATGCAAAATAAAATAATTAATACACATTAGATATAAACTACATAGTATATATCAATATTATATGACTGACTAGCCTTACAGGAATCAACAGAGTATCATGTTAGTTGAAATCACACAGACAGTTACACATATTGATTCTAATGTGCACTTCTTCTAAGTACCTTTTTGCCTCTGAACTAAAACAAATAATATAAAAAACTAAATTAAATGCAACATAAAGATTCATGGAAAAGTAACATTTATCTATTGATATTTTATTTCCCACATTTATGGAACATGCTGCTAGAGAAAAGAGGCAGTTTAAATGTCTTGGAAAATGAAATCCAACTTCATTTGGATATTTTATATTATGCATATGACTTAGTTATTCTTATTAAAATCTAAATATGAGCTTTATCTCTGAAAGATATGAACTGAGTGAAAGTGAAATGTCTAAGCTTCTAAATGCAGTAGAAGAATTATCATTACCATAACTATTGGCATAACTACACGATCACTCTGTAAATCTCACTACAGAATTATTACAAAAAATAAATTGCTGATAGGATTAAATACTATTACTATAACACTGATACTACCAACTATTTCAATTGGCAATACCTTAACTACTAAATACATTTGCAGATAAGTAGATTCATCTTGTGAAGGCCTTCTAATTAAAGAAGTTTTCTACAGAAATTGTTTTGTTGAACTTTATAAAATTATGTACTTACCTCTTCATAATAAACCTTTACTGAAGTTAGTTGTTTATTGATTTCATATGGCATGGTCAACAGCACCAGTTCAATGTTTAGGCCGACTCTAATGTATGTGTTGGTGTTCATATGGAATGAGGGGTGGGATGATCATTGTTTTTAATAACATAGGCATGAAACCTTTTTCCTCTTGTTTTGATGCTGCCACAAAATATATTTCTCACTGATACAATTTTTAGTAAAAATTACTTTCTAACTTTGTCTTGGATTTTTTAAACACCATTACCTAAAATTTTATTTAGCCTAAGAAGCCAAGATGTTTAATACGATTTCTTCATTTCTGCCTTGCAGGAGAGGTTATGCATCAGAGGTAAGGGCATTATATGGTGTTATAGTATATCAGGGACTGATTTATATCTTTTTTCAAAACTAGTGTGCTTTACAAAATTTACAAGTATGCTATACTATTTTCTTTCATTTAAAGGTGAATGAAGATTAGCTGCTCACCTTTTCAAGGACACATTTATTTTTTCCTGAATTTCTATTACTCAGTATTATGAGATTACCCCCGAATTATTTTTCTATAAACCTAATTTGGAAACTGTAGCAATGATTTGACTTGACTTTTGTTCTTATTATGAGTCCAAGGCTGCATTCTATCACATTAAAGTTTCAAATCTCAAAGAGTTAAAAAAAAAAAAAAAAACTATGAGAAAGCTCTGGCTTTTCCATTGTGTTATTTGACTCTTAGTCCACAGTGAAGACACTGGGCATTCAGGCCAAGAGTAGTTAGCTAGCCTCACTGTAAGAAGCACTATCAGTGAAGTTCTGAGAACCTAGTATGTATGGTTAGCATACAGTTTCTCCGTCAAGAGAATGAAATAAGCATATGACCTGATTGGCTAATACTTTAGAAAAAGTAAGTTCTAAATTATTTGAAAATTAAGGTGAGTGACTTTAAAAATATTTTGGGGGGAAGGGGCTAATTAATAACTAACATTGAATCAGAATACCTCTAACTTAAACATCCCACCCTTTTAAATGGATACCTGAAGTAGACTCACTAATAACTCTATCATGGAAAATCTGTCTGTTCCGTCAAGTAGTTGTTCTGTTAGGCATTTCAAACCCTGGTTCATTGGTGGAAGTATCTCTCAGGCCTTCTCTGCCCACTTTCTCACTGTTCACTTTAAGATTGGTGTTGTATATCTATTTCTCCCAAACTTTGAGTTGCAAATCTAGTTCACTTCTCATTAAAGTATGAGTTATCCTGAAACAGATGAACAGTAACTGTGTTTTTCTTTAAATAAGGATGGGTAAAATAGGGAGAGAGTAGGAAACAATTCCTGCAAACTCTGAGAGAGAACCATTTCTCTAATCACAAAAGAATTTGAGAACATGCTTAATGCTTGAGTGCAGGCAATCCACATTTTGGTAAAAAGAAAAATGGGAAGCGTGTCTTTAACATGATGGTGAATATATTTCTATTATATCATCACTTCCGGTGCTCCTCCCTTCGTCCTAGTGAACCTGATTACGTTTAACGTGATTAGGGTGAAAGAAAGAGGGGCAATTGAAAATGATATTAAGTGTGCTAAGAAGAACTGTGTAACACTTAAAGTGCTTTTAGAAGCATGAGTGACTCTGTACTGTGAAGCTCAAACGGAGAAAATTGTGGATTTTTATTTAAAGAAGTTAACTGATGTTAATTAAAACAATGTTGAAATTAAAATAAATTATCTATTAATTTATGCTCCAACAGAAATAGTCAAAATATTGTTTAATGCTGTTGGTAGCCATCACATGAATAACGAATTATGATCCCAAGGTAACCAGGTTTAAGGTGTCACCTTTTTTTCGCTCTTTCCAGTCATAATCTATTTTTTTCATATGAATTACTTTCTAAATCTTTTTCTATTTTAATTTCCTTTGGCAGCAACAACAACTGCTGAGGCCCTCTCTTCTTAAACCAGAGGTATCTGTTTTCTTTCTCTTTTCAACCTCACTGTTTTCACAGTGCTCTACGCGGCATTAATGTCTATCATGCGTGTAGGCAGGGTGGGTGGCTGCCGACGTGGCATAATTTTACAAGAGCAAAAAGGTGGTTTTAAATTAAAATAAATAAATACATAAATATGCGAGCAAATCTCCTTTTTACTGCTTGCTGGTGGTAGAAATGCTGTGGGGTTTTTTTCGTCATTCTCTGGAAATTAGACAAATAAGAATTTCGATCCTATTAAATGCAAGCTATCATTGAATGAAGTAATCACGGACCTAATCAGTCACTTGTCATAGAATTGTTCCTGAGATCAGATTTAGATTAGGCAAAGCTTGAAGAAAGAATGCAGACATCTGTGCTGAAATAACAAAAGGTGAAAACTGGTTGTGGCTCACAGTCTTTAATCACTGCATGTCATTCAAATGCTGCCTTTGAGCATGTGTCTATTTCATAATGCCTATGTCATTTTCTTCTGTGGTGAGAAAGAGATGCATAGATATAAATTCATATTATTTATATTTTTTGTGTTTTGATACTGCTCAAGTTTTTAGTAAATAAAAAGCAATGTTATGTAAATATATCTCCCTTGGCAAATTTAGTATTTTATATGGACCACTTAAAAAAATTTATTCCATTTTCTTGCCATGGCTGGGTGGTTCATTTGGTTAAATGTCATCCCATGCCCAAAAGGCTAAGGGTTCAATCTCCAGTCAGCGCACATGCCTAAGTTGGGGGTTTGATACCTGGATTTTAAAAAAATTATTCCACTTTCTTAACAAAAGTATCTTCACTTTGCTAGAGAGAGAAATGTTGTGCTTAAAAATTTATTTTCTGAAATTTGGAAGTTTTGTGGTAGGAATATTCAATTTACCATATTTTGCTGTGTATAATGAATACATTTTGCCCAAAATTTTTAGGGGAAAACAAGGATGCACAGGATAGTACCTGATATACCTTGTATCTATTCTTGTGTTTTATAATTACTTCTTACATAAAATTTCCTGTACCATAATGTGATCAAAGATAAATGCAAAAATCCTTTTATAATACAAAAACAAGTACCTAAATACAAATTTAAAAACTGAATTAAAAATTAAAACAAAAAAATATTTTCCTGAAAGTTTGGGCAAAAAAAGTGTGGGTGTGCATTATATACAGCAAAATATGATATATAAATTTTTTGGCAAAAAATTGCTTAGAGACACCTCCAAAGACTACTGAATCAGATAACTCAGGGTTAAAATCCAAATACGAATTACCAGCTGGAAGACTTTAATCAAGATATGCACCCTCAAGATGAGCATCAATTTCAACTTCCATAAAATGATTGCAGGAAGATTTAAAATATTAGCTTTTAGCTCACTAGAGAGAAATTCAGTAAATAGTAGTTATTATTAGGGATTTTTTTGGTTTGTTTCTTTACATCAGCATAGCTGTTTATATTTTGGCCAATAAGATAAGCAAATTCTATGGCTTCTCTATGAGAAATTCTCTTATTTTAGCAAAAATGAATTTTAAAAATAACATGCAGTATTTTATCTAGCCATAAAATCACTTTTTAGTATGCTACTTAGCATATTTTTCTAAATGTAGGATGATCTGATAAGGGTAACAAGGACTGTGTGGAGCATCTCAGTGTCCCTTTCAGTTGACTTAGGAATCTTAATCATCACCTGGTCCATCCTCATTTTCTTATTCTGAAAAGGTGATACTCTGCCCTTCAGTGATGAGTGGCATAAGACTCCAAGAGGAACCTTTCAGATTATTCCCTCCTACAGGCACCTATTCCTTCTTTTCATATTGGGTCACGGAGTGACTAATTGAATCAGGGCTAAGTTTCCTGTGTTTCTTCCTACTTGCTTCTGTTTTCTTCTATTTTCTTAAAGACATCTGATGCCAGACATATGTTGTAGTTAGCAAGAGCTGAGCTTTACATTCTCTTTAAGAAAAAAGTGTGTGTTTAAAAAAATAACTTTTTTTAAAGCACACTTTGATTCTAACTTTTAAAATCTGCTATTCACTCAGTTGCATTAGGTTTCCATAAATATTTGTTTTTCAATTATTGCTAAAAGTTACTAAAAATCAATTTCAAAATCATTTTAATTGTAAAAACACCTATCTTGAGATCCCCTCTCTTAACAAATGTTTAAGTGCATATCAATATTGTTAGCTACAAGCACGATATCGTATAGTAGGTCTCTAGAACGTTTTAATCTTTTTTAATAAAAACTTTATACCTGTTGAAGTGTAGCTCCCGTTTTCCCCTCTCCCCACACCTGGCAATGATCACTCTATCTGCTTCTATGAGTTTGATTATTTCGGATACCTCATGTAAATGGAATTATGCTGCTTCTGTCTTTATATGATTGGCTCTTTCCATTTAACATAATGTTTTCAAATTTTATCCATGGTGTTGCATATGGTAGATATCCCATGCTTTTAAGGTTGAATAATATTCCATTTTATATACATGCCACATTTTCTTTATCCATTCTTCCACTGATGAACACTTAGGTTTCAGCTTCAAAACCAGTTGGTGATCTTTTTTCAGTGTCCATATGTATTAGATTAAATGTGTATTAGCCAAGTAGTTTAAGAGTATATTCACCTCATGGGCTTTTGCATTGGTTCCCAGTTTGGGCTGTTATGAGTGCTGTATTTTGGTGAGTGATTATAGGCATTTTGCTGGGTATACAAACTGAACTGTATTAATTTTCTGTGAAACAGGATATGCATGTATTTGACTTTAGATTACTACCATTTTCCAAAACATTTTACTAATTTATAATCTGTCTAGAAGTGTATGAGACTTCCAGTGTTCCATGTCCCTGCCAAAACATGGTATTGATAATTTTCTTTTTAATTTTAGCTGTTCTGGTGGGTAAAATGAAGCTGACTTTAACATCAAAAATAGATTCCTTTGCAAATGGTTTACAAAGCATTTATAAACCACAAAGTCATTAGATAGTACATTAGTAGAGTTGAGTGTCTGCAAACTTAATAAATACCTAGGGCAGTAGTGTAAGTGAACAGAGTTTATAGAATATAAAAACAAAAGAGCAGATGAGAGATCCTGTCATGACTGTGGGTATAGATATAAAACTCTGGTTGAGAACACAGTGGTAGCTAGTGGAGAAGATGATTGCTATAGGGAGTAGTACCACTAACCAAATTCGTGAAATGATCATATGAGACCAGTATTGCCATCTTTTTTTTTAAAAAAACAAATCGAAGTCCAGATTTTTAATAGCATTTTCTAAATAAAATTTTGGCCACAAATTCAATTTTTTAAATGACATTTGCCAAACAGAGCACAGCTGAAGGTTATACGGGCTGTGAGTTTTCATATTTTTCTAACAATATACTTATGCTCTAAGACAAATATTCTCCCTGAATTATTGTTATACCCGGAACAACAGAATTAATTATATACAAAATAGATAATTTTGTATAGATAATTAGAAATAAATACTAATCCATTTTCCCAAAGATACCTATAATTTTTCTTCCTTCCCTTTACCTACTTCATTGCAAAATTAATTTGGTTAACCTTTTCAGTTCAACTTATTTAAATGTTAAAATAGAATTTAAAAGGGAAATATAATGAAATTAAATTTGTTAGTTAAAACTGGTTTTGTATGTATATCTCAGGAAAAACATCTTTCTGAAAGAGTAGAGCTCAAAGAATTGGTATTGTCTAGAATTCTGAACTGAAAACATTGAGAGGGCGGTGCTCTGACAAATTCCTTTGTTTAACAAAAAGAGAATTACATCCAGAACTATAGATTTAATTAAATTTTATTAAATCCCATATGCTTTAAAATGTAAACATCCTTGAAAAACATTACATCTTAATGTAATTTTATTACTGTATAAATGATTATTATCAGCTCATTTCTTAAGAATAACTTTTGATAAATAGAAATGTTCTGGCTACTAGAAAACTTAGCAGGAAAATGAAACAATGCTAAAGAGAACACTTTAATTTTTCTCAAAGCTAAACTCTGTTAGTAGTATGTTAAAATAGAGTGAAATATTAACTGCCAGTTGATAGTTTTAAACGTATCCAAGAACAAGTGATAGGCTTATCTGTAACTTTAACAGATTTACCACTATAAAACATTTCCCCTTTTATCCTTTTTTTCTAATAACATAACCTTATTTTGTGTAAAATAGTTATAGCCAGAAAAAAAATTGAATATGTTTAACTAACATTCATGATTAAAGTTACTTTGGCAGGAGTCTTTTGAAAGTCATCTCATTCCAGGTCTGGAAATCTGACTTTGAGCTGAAATGTGATAAGAATTTGTTTTCAAATGCAATTTCTCTCTTTGAACAATAGGAGTTATCCATGGAATCTGGAATTGATCCTGGCCAGGAATATGGACAAGATTATTACAGTTATGAGCATGGGTACATCTTCAGATTTTTTTATCCAGTATCTTAATATTTTTACGAATGATAAAGTTTAAACAAATTATTATTACTACCATTTGTTTTATAAATGTAATTTTATTTGTTTAATCTTTGAAAATAAGTAACACATCCAGTTTTACTTTCAGTCAAGTTTTAAACAGTTTTCTACACTGAGTTCTGTTTTGAAGTTTATGCTGATATTGACTACAACTCTAAGAATGCAGTAAAAATGATTGGAAACTATTTAAATGGGAAAAATGTCAAACATATTTGCTCAATTCCTGATTCACCATTTTTATATGAGATGTTTAAGATTTTATTTAACCAGTCCCCCTCAAGATTTGTCCAAGAGAAATTAAGAAATCATACTATAGAATTTAGTAATAAGCATTTCTACACATGTAAGTTAACTGCTTTCTAAAAATACAGTAGAGAACCGTAAAGATCACTACAGATCATGTTGGAAGCAGATTTTTACTGTAAATAGAGACTTTTTGTTCTGAATAAGCCATTATATACTTTTAGAAAGAACCTATTTTGTGTCCTAAATCCTTCAATTAATTAAGGAACAATATGCCTTTCTCTTCATTCTAGACTCACCCAAAAAGTAAATCTGAAATAACTTGACTCTTTTTATTGTTATTCCAGGGTACCATTATGGCAAAAACCATTGGTCATCAGGTTGTAGTACTTATGGTTGTGTAACTAGTTTACAAGGAACCTAATAGGTGAGGTATAATTACCTGTTGTTTGAATAATGAAGAAAAAGAAGCAAACAGAGATCAGTCATGGTAGAGTCTACCCAGAGCACATGAAAACATGTTTAAAGGTGTAAGTTTCTGTTACAGGTATGAAATGCCTGAATACGGAAGTCGTGGTCGCTTGCTACCACCAGCTGGACAAGAGGAATATGGTGAGGAGGTTGGTGAAGCTGAGGAGAAATATGAGGAGGAAGAGGTAATTACTATAAGTTTCTTATGTAAGATTAATAATCCAAGAACAATCTGTTAACCCTATTTAATAACAGGCTACAAAATTTTCCAAAAATCAGAAATTCTGTTTACTTAATACATGTTGTTCGTAGAAATATAATAATGCTGACAATTTTGTCTTGTCTGTAGAAGGAAATTAATTTTTATGTAAGTTTAATTTATACCCTTCTGTAAAATTTTAAGACACCTAGAATAAAGCTACAGTAAAATTATATTTTCTAAATTCCTAAATGTTTCCCCATAAAGTTAACATAATAAAACATAAAAAAGTCTTTTGCAAAACACTGTTTACTTTCATTCTACATTGTCCGGCATACCTAAAAACTGTGAAAAAGTACAGTCTTTATCTTTCAGTTATGAGAGTAATAAAATATTACCATCAATATTTAACGAAATAATTATGCTTAAATTAGCACGGCATGTATAAAATATTTGTATATTTTGCCTAAAATATGTACTTGGGACATTTATTTAAATAAAACACATACACACAAAACAAAAAAATATTACTATAGCTTTATCCTATTCAAAATTAAGAATAGAGTAAAATTTCACAAGCTATTCAGATAAACTATCATAATTTTATGATTATTTAAAATTTTGTTAAAGGAATTGCATAAAAATATTATAGTGTATGAATGAGAGAGGAAAGAAGTTATGAAGAGTTGTTTCTCTCTCCTTTGATACAAGATGCAAAATCAACGTGTAAGAAAAAAATGAGAAAGCATTAGAATTTGGTGTCATTAATAAAAGCCAAAATGAAATAATTTATTTTTTCTTGGTCATCTTCTGTGTATAAACAGTGGGGATAAAAATCAGAGAATCATGTGTTTACTTTCTGAAATTAGTAATATAACTTGCATAAAGCTATTGGCCTGCAGATTCTTTCCTGCTTAACTTATGTGGGAAAAGATCACATCATACCTATCCCCTGGCTCACAGTTCAATTGCCTTTTCATAATTTTCAGGAAAAGGAAAAGGAAATTATAAAACCCAAAGTTGAAATTATAGAGCCTAGTGAGGAAGAAGTAATTGTCACTATTGAAAAGCCACCAGAAGCTGAGCCTATACCCATAACATGGGACAGAGCCAGAATATTCCCAATGATTTTTAAGAAAGTTAGAGGACTAGCAGAGAGAAGCGGCATCGATCTTGAAAGTGAAGAGTGGATGAGACGTTTTGAGGAAGATAAAGATTACTTAAAACTAACTCTGGACCAAGAGGAAGAAGCTACGGAAAGCACTGTAGAATCCGAAGAGGAGACCTCCAGTGACTATACTGAATACAGCGAAGAAGAGTCTGAGTTCAGTTATTCTGAGACAACAGAAGAGGAGTCTGAGTCAGAGACGCCCTCTGAGGAGGAGGAAAGTTCTACCCCTGAATCAGAATCGGAATCCACAGAGTCAGAGGGAGAAAAAGCAAGGAAAAACATATTTTTCGCACGAAGAAGGCCCGTTGTTGAAGAGGTCCAGGAAGTCAAAGGTAAAAAACAGGAGCCACCTGAAGAACTGGAAGAGGAACCGAAGGAAGAAGAAGAACCCCCAACAGAAGGAGAGGAAAGTGAGCCAGCCCCTACAGAAGAAACAACAGACCTTGAATCTCAAGGTGTCACCGAGGGGGGCAGCATGGCATCGGGAGAAGGAGGTGTGGAAAGTGAGGAGAGATCAGAATCATCACGCAGTAGTAGCAGCAGTAGCGAAAGTCAGTCGGGAGGTCCATGGGGCTTCCAGGTGCCAGAGTATGACAAAAGCAGGGAAGCGAGCCAAAAGAAGCCTGCAGGAACAAACGCTGAAGGTTACAACACAGCACTTTAAAAGTGATCACAGTAGGTGGGAGTTTTGCAGTGATGAGTGCTCTTGTGTGCCGTGCCTTCTGTGTGTTCTCTGACATGACACTTGAAAGGAAGGAAATTCACCATGATTTTGACCTGACTTAAGATTAGAAACATGCCAGAAAAGTGAATATATGTGCTATCCAAATCGATGCGTATATCAGAGTATAGCGTTAAACAGACTCATCCTTCCTATATTAGTTAATTTGGAAGACATGCAACCAGTTAATCAGTAGTTAATATTTTCTAGTGTGGTTTCTGTTAATGCTATGCGGCATTACGTATTAAAAGGATGTCTCTTTACTGCAATGTATTAGGTAAATACATATGGTGGTTTTTATATCATTTCTAAAAAATAACTCTAGGACACGCTGCAACAAATGAAGCGTCTAGGAGTCTACTTTCATAGTTTTGCATATATGTACATTTCTGGCAAAGGCATTATCATAAATATCTTGAACAGGTTCAAATACATCTGTTGTTGGCATGTTCAAATATCAGAAGTTAAATGAAATAAAATTAAAAAAATTAAATTTGCTACCATTTCCTTTCTATTGTGAATATGAGTTAAAGTGAATTGAGAAAAAAGTTAAATTATAATAAGACTTATACAATATTCATAGGTAAGTCAACATAATAATCTGAAAATATATACCTGAAAATCAAAGTGCATGTTTTTTTAGTGCAATGTGCTGGTGGTTCCCATGTCCTGAAAATACAATACTGTTGAGGATAACCTCAGATTGTTTAATCTTTGCTCCTTGCCATTTCTAATGTGGGATGATAAGAGAAAAATAAGTTTGCAATAATGCCCATTGTGTTCCAGTTGCTTACAAAAGGAAAGTTTACAATAACTACTTTTCAGTTTTGTGTATTACTAAATATTATCAGGATGGGAAAATATGTTAAGTTTACATATTTCAATGAGATGACCCATACAACCAGGACACTTCAATGGAATAAAAGGACTAAATCATACCAAAAAAATTAATTAACAATGAAGGATTAATTAGGAATCAGAATAATATGGGTTTAAAAATATTGTGACAGAAGTATTAATATGAACAAAATATAATGTGGTGTGTTCCTTTCTGTTTAACTTTCCTGAATAGTGTAGCAACTGTCAGACAATGGATCTGATCCTTAGTCAGATATAAATAATATACCTTTTTTTCCTTTCAGAGCAGCAGTTTTATCTGAAAGAATACATGTGCTCCCTAAAATACATGTCTACTTCCTAACTCAGCAATGCTTTCTCCAGAAGTTATTAAACTCTAAAATCAGTAAAGAATTGCTGGGAAAGAAACTGTTGTTGATAAAGAGCTGCTTCCTCCTACCTCTTTTGAGTTATAAACCTTTGCTTGCTTTCCGGCAAAGGTTTGGAACTACACCAGCATTGTTATCTTTGCCCTTTTCAGTCCCTTGATAATGTCTCACACGCTTTTTTTTTTTCCAATTTTGACAGTGGGCAAGAAAAAGAATGATCAAGTTAGTTGTGGATCGAGATTATGAAACTAGCTCGGCTGGAGAAGACAGCGCTCCTGAATGTCAGAGAAACCGTATTCACAACCCTAATATCCACAGTAATATTAATGGCAATATATACATTGCACAGAATGGTTCTGTGGTGAGAACCCGCCGTGCCTGCCTCACCAACAACTTTAAAGTCACTTCCCCTGTCCACCTGGGGAGGCATTTTAAGAAACTAGACAAGTTGGCAGTGACACATGAGGAGAATGTCCCCCTGAACACTTTATCAAAGGGGCCATTTTCTACTGAAAAAATGACCGTGAGACCAACCCTGGTTACATTTGCCCCTTGCCCACTGGGGACTGACAGTACCGCGGTGAAGCCATTGGGGAACAGGCTGAAAAGCACAGTTGAACAGGAGTCCACGGTTGACAGCAGGAACAGCAAGGAAGCTTTGGAACTCCATAGTGACCACACCCAGTCAGATGACGAGGAGCTCTGGATGGGTCCCTGGAACAACCTCCATATACCAATGACAAAACTGTGACCGATTTTTTAAGATCTTATTTTGATTTTTACTTTAGTTTTTAATAAACTGTGCTTTTTATTGTCACTGAGAAAACCATGTATGGAATTTTTATCATGCGCACAAGCGAAAACTTTGACGATATGCTTTAAAATTTAAAAATTAACAGATTTGCACTCACATTTGTATCAATTAATTGTTCTTCCCAGAAAATCTTTTTGGAAAGACTCTCAATTTGCCCAATAACATATCATTTAAACATTAGGCTGTCTTATGGGGTCATGAACTTTTTAAAATTTTAATAAGAAATAATTTACTAATTATTTATAATTTTTTGGTTAGCATAAATTAGTCATCCGCTCTAGGTTCATAGAACTTTTTTAGTACATACATGTCATTTTACTTTTTATTAAAAAATGGAAAAAAGTTGCATTAGAGGATTTTATAGGTAATAGATTTATGCAATTACTGTCTATATCATCTTGATTTTTTAAATGGAAGAATTACAAAGTGATAGTAAATGTGGAAATCTTCTATAAATGATTTAGAATTGTAGTCCATTTTCCTTAATGTCCAGCATAAAGTTTTTTTAAGTTTTTACATGTGTATATGTTGACCTTTTAAGAAACTCTTGAAGTCATATCTCTTTTATAAATATCGTTTACGATTTTACCTGGTGTCCCACCCACCACATATACAACTCTTCCTGGACATTCTATACATACCAAACATAACAGGCAATTTTGTTTAGACATCTGACGTTAAATAACTATTTGGAGCATAGCAGAAATCTCTCACTCAGCAAATTTCACTGAAGTAGAAGAGGGTCAAATGGACAATAATGCATTTAGAACCTCAATTTCTGTATGAAAGATGTGGTAAAATCAGAACAGTTTCACATTAATGTCACTGGACATGGATATTTTATAAGTTCAATATAAAGAAACTTGACAAGTTCAAGATTTTAAATAATATATGAAATGCCTATAAAGG
Organism: Sturnira hondurensis; assembly: GCF_014824575.4. Lineage (NCBI taxonomy): Eukaryota > Metazoa > Chordata > Mammalia > Chiroptera > Phyllostomidae > Sturnira > Sturnira hondurensis. The sequence goes on from NW_028089315.1 coordinate 1,600,181, forward strand.
CTATAAATCCATAGCTTCTAATGCATTATAGTATATGACTTCTCCCAGCTCCAGTTTATTTATAGGATATTTTAATACATATACTATTTATACACATAAGACACAAACCGAAAATGATAATGGACATTTTTAAATCAAAGAACAAATCTTGATTGTTTACCACTGAATAAAGCACAGTGTTTCACCATTAACATAAATTAAAACAAAGTATCCTTTAAAAAATTCCTCCAAATTTGCCTTGTGTGTTGCATACTTACCTGTTATGAAAAGGATGAAGAATATAATTTAAGAGAATTACAGATTCTATTGAGTATGACTTAGTATGCTATAGATAGAACTCACATCAAATTTTGCACAGTATTGACCAAGTTTAGATTTAAATAAAATTCTCTCATGCATGCTTACTTATATGGCTGGAAGACTGAATAATGCTGTTATTTATTTTGCTCTCACATGTTTCGTATTTTAAAAATAGTTCATTATATGTTATTTCCTTATTTCCAAAGTGAATGAATCGTGTGTAATATAATCTTGTCCATTTATAGGAGTAGTATGTTTTAATTTCAGGTTTCAAAAAGTATTTGAGATCAAATACAGTAGCATCTCATTTATCTGACATTACTTACAAGTAATGCTTTCTTGCTAGAAAACTATCAGCATTAACTGGGAGCTTATTAGAAATAATAGAGTCTTGCCCACACTTTCAGGTCCACTAAATAAGAATCCACGTTCTTATAAGATCCCAACTGTGTTTATAGGCCTATTAAATTTTGAGAAGTAATTATCTATATTATTGAACTCTAGGGCTTACTCGTTGAAGCGCCAAAGCAATTGTTTTTAGTATAAAATATTTTGAGTAGAAGTTAGATTAAGCATATTATATTTTCATACTTACTCAGAGATCAGTAAATATAGTTTCATATTTTCTTGATGTTCCAAGATTAATTTAACTAGTGTCCCATGAGATTTTCTTTGCATACAGATTTATGAATTGATTTTTCTTTTTCCAAATTTAATTCTGTCACTGCCTCTCTCTAAAATTTATTTTCTAGTTTAGTTCTAATCTCCTGGTGAGAAAGTTTGTCTGTTTGTTTTGCTTGTTATTTAAAAAATCATTAAACCTGAGCGAGGGATTAGGTACGTGGATTCAAAAAATCAAAGTTTTGTGATTCTCAGAAGCTTTTTTGGGTCACTACTGATGTCTAAGCATTGTTCTAGAAATCTGAATTTAGCAAAAGACTAATGTCCTAATATATGAGATGTCATTGTATTTTAAAGTTCAGTTTTACAATATAATATGCAAAATAGTATAAGCTACTCAGCAGACATATTTCAACAATTTCAAGCTGATCATTTTAGTCAAAGCAATCATAAAGTTAATCTGTCCCTAAGTTAGTGGAGTTAGTATGAAGATAAGCAGTATTTACACAGAGCAAAATATTAAATGTTTGGTGAGTATATTTTAAGGTAAGGTATACTCAGCAGCCCAAACATTATCAGTAATTACCATATTTTGCTGTGTATAATGCACACTTTTTGGCCCAAATTTTCAAGGGAAGAATAAGGATGCTCATTATACATGTATAGTGCTAATTCCATAACTATATTAATGTTTTTATTCTTTTGTTTATGCTTATGCATTAAAAGTATAACTCTAGAAAACAATAAGACTATCCACATGCAAAATATTACCATGAAATACAATATTAAGTTTTGTTTCTAAATATTAATTAATTAACTAAAAAATTAAAATGAAAGATATTTTTCCTGAAAGTTTGGCCCCAAAACTTGGGAGTGCATTGTATACCAGAGCACATTATACATGGCAAAATATGGTACATAAATCTGGATTAACTGAATAGTTACTTTGAAAGGAATTTCACTGTTCTGTAATTTCACTGTTCTAAAGGAATTTCACTGACTCAGGATTAAAGTTGTAGAACCCAGGGAAGATATCCAAGTATGTTTGAATACTTCATACAAGTGATGTTTCTATATAAATGTTATAAGGAAATTGGTGCTTATTTTTCCTAAATAAAAAGAACAATTTTTGTTGTTGTTCATAGCACCAACTTTCTAGCAAGCGAGTAGATCTTGGCCGGTTACAATGAGGATCAACTTACTTGACTATAATATTACCAAATCTGTTGTTTTCAAGGGAAGGTCTCATAAGCAAAAAGGGCAAGGGAAGGAAAAATAAAACAATAGAGTCAAGATGACACGTGGGACATTTGTGATGCAATGACCATCACATCACAAAATACAATCTCTCTGTCTAGACTTCTCTTTTTCACTGATTATAGACTCTGAGAGTCATTGTAGGATTATAGCTGTAGGTTGGCCAAAACATCTTTTTAAATCCAGAGAAAAAGTTTGCCTTGAATTTTATATGTGATATGTTTCTCATGTTATTAAACTATACTGATAACAAGGATGTTAAAACACGTTATTTATCTTAAGTGGTTCTTCCAAGCAGGATATGATAGAAATTATTAAAATATTGTTAATTGAATTCATGTATCATAGAGCCAGAAGAAAATGAATACTGATTCCTTAGAAAAGACATTTCCTTTTCTTTTTTTTTAATTTTATGAGCCCTGTTTTTTCTCTTGTTATGAGCCACCTTATGCACTTTGTATCATAAGTGGGGCTTATATTACCACTTCAATTACTTAGTGAAGTAGGCAGAAAGTGCTAATAATTTATTCTCAGGGCAGATGCCCATTGGTGCCTGAAAATAACAGTGATATGGCTAAGAGATAAGTTCAAAATGATATTGAGGACCTCTATTTTTATCGGCAGTTTCTCTTTCCCAAATAATAACATGGATTTCTTTGTTTTTCTTCCTATTTTGCATTCATAATAACAATATTTACTTCTTAGATTTATTTTTTCATCACAATCTACTTTAAATTTACGGTAAGTTAAGCAAATATATGGAAGAATTGAACATTAGCTATAGTTTGCAAAGTTATCAAAGCATCCACTGATTTCCACATTTCTTTATCCAAACACATGTTTTTCCTTAATAAATATTATGTTGCTGTATGAAGAACATGAATTATAACTTTTAAATTCAAATGCATTGTTACTCCCCACACAGTGTTTCAAAAATAAATCTCCATTTAAAATATAATTTCTCATTATTCTGTTTGGTGGGGATGAAAATCAGTAACTATTTTCCCATTTTCACGTTTAGTATTTCAGTTTGATAATAAAAGAAGAACGATCTTTGCAAACTCTTATCTTTAAACGATGTGAGTGGCTTATTTTAAACACATTATTTTTTATACATTTCAGTCATGTATGTCATGTACAATCACAAAGTTTAAGAAGAGTGAACCTATCTCCTAACATGCTGCTCATCTATTTATTTTTTTAAATGATAATCAAATAAACACTAATGTTATGTTAGGTTAAAAGTGCTAAATGGGCCCTGGCTGATGTGACTCAGTGGACTGAGTACTGGCCTGCTAACCAAAGGGTTGTGGTTCGATTTCCAGGCAGGGCACATGCCTGGGTTGTGGGCCAGCTACCCAGTAGGGGGCACGGGAGAGGCAACCACACATTGATATTTCTCTCTTTCTTTTTCCCTCCTTTCCCCTCTTTAAAAGTAAATAAATAAAATCTTTTTAAAAAAGCAATCCTAAATGATAGCAAAGCATCAATATATCAAGAAACATAGTCAAAATAAATTTACACTTTTTTAACATGATTATCTGATGCTTTAGAGATTTGTAATTAGATTCAGAATTCATATCTACCTATCCCTTCATCCATTGGCCTATCTATGTGAAATCTGCTACTATTTCCCTGGCCACATGCCACTTAACTTTATAATGCGGTTGATGGTGACATAATAATTTTAATTTTTAATCTAAAACAGGATTGAGAAGAATAAATTTTCAAAAACAAGTAACTTGCACACAGAAAGAATTCTTAGCCTTTTGACCTTTTGCTCTTCACCTTGTAAAATAAAGATGTATTTATGCCTGTCTTTCCAGTGTCTACACATCTCCTCGCATAAACAACAGGTGTTGAGAAAAAGGTTGCATTAAATAAAATGAGTTCATCCTTGCCCTATCAATGAATAACCTTGGGCATGCCAATTTTCAATTTACTCCATTAGTGAATGGCATTGATGACATCCACTTCAGTTGAGAGATAAAATAAGATATTTAATCTGTATATATTGTGCCATATATTAATGCTAGATATAGAGAATTAAAGATTAGAATCTTTTCTAATCTTTACAAATTTTTTCTAATCTTTTTGACAAATAGGACCGTATTATAATATTTTACCAGCTAAGGCCAGTGTAAATTTTATTGGCCTATTTTACATAGTTGACACTTTGTTATTATAAAATGCATTTTTTTCGTATGGTTCTGTAAAAGGTATATGTTTTCACAGAGAAATAAAAGAAACCCATAGAATTCCCTCCCCTCTCCAATGTGAACTTTTGCATATTAAGAAAAGTCCTTGTTAAAGAACACCATGAAATATGCAATGCCTGGGCTGCAGCGGGATTGTTCAGTGGCTTCACAGGTATGAATGTGAGGGAATACTGAGAAATATCCTCTAAAATACGTTCCATTTTCATCTAAATACCTACCCTAAACGTGTCTTTCATGTAGAGTAATCACTGCATTACAAGGGCTCTTTTGAATTTGCTGTGAATGAGCCTTAATTTTTATCAAAATCTAGCCTAAAATTAGATCAGAAAGCTAGCACAATTTACATAAATAAGCATACTGGCAAAACTTGGTTTGGAAATGTCAATATCCGGGGCTCTATATCCTGACTCCCTTTACAATCTATTTCCCAGCAGATGTCTTTATTTTTGCCACATCTTTTAAAGGTTATTGAATTTTGTGACCCTATAAAAATATCTGTCATAGCACAACAAGGGAAAAAATAAAATTTTAGCCATTCAACTAGGGGTGGATAGAGTTTCTATAACTACAAAATAACTTTGGATATGAGAGTCTAGGGCCATTTTGCCTAGGAGCAGAAATAACGGGCACTCTAGCAACTTGAAATAAGCAAGTTTTAAGAGTTCAGTTGTGCTTTAGATGAGGGGTCGCCAAGCCCTGGGACTGGGACAGGGACAGGTTCCATCTGTGGCCTGGTTGGAACCTGGCTGCACAACAGGAGCTGAGCGGAGGCAGAGGGGAGGGGGAGGGGAACTTTACTCACTTTAGAGCCCGAGCTTTACCGCCAGTGTCCCCTCTCCCCTTCGTGGAAAAATTGTCTTCCACGCAACTGGTTTCTGGTGCCAAAAAGGTTGGCGACCAGTGCTTTAGAGAACCTGCTTCTGTGCCCATCTCTAGGCTGCACTATTTAGTCAAATCACAATTCAGAACAAACAATCCTGTGGTTGCTTACAAAAATGTACAGACTAGTCGTGGTGAACTAAGGTTGAAAGAGTGAAACCAAGGGAATTAAATATAAAGGAAAAGTAAATAAACCAGTGCTTAGATTAGCATCAAGACTTATGTGCCCCATGGTTCTATATATTAGTTATTTAGGGACAAATTTAGCTCTGATCTCCCCCAGCTGTCAATTCAAAACGGAAAATAGAAGTAGTTACAAGATTTATAACGTGCACAAAGTTAAGAATAAAGGCAATTATTGAAGAGAAGTCAGCTTTGCTTGTTACTGAGACTTGAAAGGAATTTTTTCCTAAGGGTCTGTATAAAAAGTACACTATATAATACATGGCCTAGTTGCAGTTATTTACATTTTATTTCTTTGCTTCTCAATTTTTGATGGCATAGCTTGCAAACATCTTTTCTTCCAAATCTCCAAGTTTCAGTCACTGGCTCGGTCACCCTGTTATCAACGTTTCCTATAATGACTGACAGAGGATTAGATTGCCAGAACATTTTCTACTTTCACTAGCATTGCCAACAAGTTATATTAATTCCACTTTAATTAAGTCATTAATCAAAAACTGAGTTGTAAAGGTCTGCAATTTTCTCAGCTCCGTAGCTGTGCTGTTCGCTGATGATGGCGTATGTAAATGCAGGCCTATTTATTTATTTATTTATTTATGTAGGATACAGATTTTATTTCTCCCTTGAAACTTGAGCCTGAATTTGGAAAACCTTACTTAGACCGGTGAAACTGGCTCTTACACAGTAGGTAAAACTATAAAGAATAAGCTACCACTTTAATGGTTTGACAATTTAGCCTAATTATGTCCTCTTTATTAACATTTCATATTCATATTGTTCGTGTAGGTAGCTAAATATGAATAAAAAAAGAGAGCAAAGGGAATCAGACATTATCAAGCATAATCAACTAGGAAGCAGGGCATTCTCCACCCGCAGGACCTAATCCCCTGAAGCAGGCACAGCAGGGAAGGAATAAAAATAGCAGGAGAAATTTCTCTGTTGGGTACATGCCCAGAGGCTAAGATGGTGTCTGTGAATGCCAGTCTGTCTAGACTGTGAAAAGGATCAGACTGGATAAGGGACACAAGAATCCAGAAGATCTAAGAAAGGGCTTGGTTAGAAGAAGGATTCAGTGCGAGCCCATAAAAGATTGGGAAGTTGATTTGTTCGTTTGAAAGAGGGCCTGGTCCTTCCCCAGCCCAGGATAATATAATCAGCTTAATAAAGAAACTCTCTCTCTCCTAGTAACACATGCTCACTCCGGTTGCTAGCACATTCTTTCTCCACAGACCTGTGCGGTTCTAGCAGCCCCTTAGGGCCTGACTGCGGCAGACTGTGTGGGCCCCAAAGGACTAAGCTTTAATAGGGCACAGAATCTCTGGACACTGGTCTTTGTTCTGGGCTTGATGAAGACAAGGCTGGACTTTTTCCATGGTGGAATGAATGAATATGAGGAATTGGGAACCTGGGTGCAGCCTTTTTATTTCCACTCCAAATAAAACTTACCATGCCACAAACTCCCATACATGGGTCCCTGGAATGCTTTTTTGAGACCCCATGAAAACACTCCACTTTCACCAGCAAGAATGCATTCGGACGAGGCTGGGCATAATTGGGGTTATTTTCAGTGATACCCCAGTGAAGCAGCTTTCTAGAAAAAATACAACAAAATAAATTAAAAATATTATTATTTTTCAGAATTCTGTGACTTAAATTCTCCCACCACAGTACCTATTGATGGCTAAAAATAACCAGCTTGCAAAATTTCTGAAAATTTTATGATTGATTTTTTCAAGCCAGTGTGGATCTTATTTACATGTTTTGTAGAGCAGTTATTAAGAATAGTTACTTTTACTCTAAAAAAAATAGGCAGCAGAAACTCTAAAGTCAAGAAAGGCATTACAAAAGGAGATGCCTGGAGGACATAAAGATCAAATATAAAATTCTGCGGAAAATGTAGGAAGAGCAGAGTCCAAGAGAATGTAGGACAATGACAATCAAGCCAAAATATTTTTTGTGCAAAGGCCATGTAACAGAAATCATATATTTAAAAAATAACCAATAATCCTCATTTTCACATTTTAGTAAGATGTAGTAGATTGAAGTGGGGTCAGGAAATGGAAAGGTGAGTCTGGATATCAGGCTCAGGCTAGACCTTGATCTTTTTTTTTCTTTGTCACATCCATCCCTTATTCAAGTATAATTTTTAATTTTAATTGTTCAAATACATTATTTTGTCTTTTACTCCCATCCCAGTCCTCCCCAGCTCTCCCCAGCTCACTCAGCCCTCCCCAGCTCCCTCCCATTTCTACCCCCCTTAGTTTTTGTCCATGTGTCTTTTATAGTTGTCCCTGTAGACCCCTCCCCTTTTCCCCTGAAATTTCCTCCCCTCTTCACTCTGGACACTGTCAGCCTGTTCTCTATTTCAGTGTCTTTGGATATATTTTGCTTGTTTGTTTGTTTTGTTGTTTAGGTTCCTATTAAAGGTGAGATTATATGGTATTTGTCTTTTACCAGCTGGCTTATTTTGCGTAGCATAATGCTTTCCAGTTTCATCCATGTTGTCCCAAAGGGTAGGAGCTCCTTCCTTCTTTCTGCTGCATAGAATTCCATTGGGTAAATGTACCATAGTTTTTTAATCCATTCATTTACTGATAGGCACCTAGGTTGCTTCCAACACTTGGCTATTGTAACTTGTGCTTCTATGAACATTGGGCTGCACAAGTTCTTTTGGATTGGTGTTTCAGGGTCCTTAGGATATAATCCTAGCAATGGAATTGCTGGGTCAAAAGGCAGATGCATTTTTAGTTTTCTGAGAAAATTCCATAGTGGTTGTACCAGTCTGCAATCCCACCAACAATGCACTAGGGTCCCCTTTTCTCCACAACCTCTCCAACACTTGTTTGTTGTTTTGTTTATGATGGCCATTCTAACCAGTGTGAAGTGGTATCTCACTGTGGTTTAAATTTGCATCTTTCTGATAGCTAATGATATGGAGCATCATGTATCTCTGGATCCTCTGTATGTCCTCCTCGGAGAAGTGTCTGTTCAAGTCTTTTGCCCATTTTTTTATTGGGTTGCTTGTCTTCTTAGAGTAGAGTTGTGTAAGTTCTTTATATATTTTGGAGATTAAATCCTTGTCTGAGGTATCACTGGCAAATATGTTTTCCCATATGATTGGTTCTCTTTTTATTCTAATATTGTTTTCTTAGCCATGCAGAAGTTTTTTTTATGAGATCTTTGATGAAATCCCATTTGTTAATTCTTTCCTTTATGTCCCTTGCACTAGGGGACATATCAGTAAAAATGTCGCTGCATGAAATATCTGAGATTTTCCTGCCTATGTTCTCCTCTAGGACTTTAATGTTGTTACTGCTTATATTTAAGTCTTTTATCCACCTTGAATTTATTTTGGTGTATGGTGTAAGTTGGTGCTCGAGTTTCATTTTTTTGCATGTGGCTGTCCAGTTCTCCAACACCATTTGTTGAAGAGGCTATTTTTACCCCATTTTATGTTACTGTCCCCTTTGTCAAATATTAATTGACTGTAGAGAGTTGGGTTTATTTCTGGGCTCTCTGTTCTATTCCATTGGTCTATGTGCCTGTTTTTATGCCAGTACCAGGCTGTTTTGATTACAGTGGCCTTGTAATACAGTTTGGTATCAGGTATTGTGATCCCTCTTACTTTGCTCTTCTTTCTCAAAATTGCAACAACTATTCAGGGTTGTTTATGGTTTCATACAAGTTTTTGAAGCATTTGTTCTATGTCTGTCAAATATGCCACTGGTACTTTAATAGGTATTGCATTGAATCTGTAAATTGCTTTGGGTAGTAAGGACATTTTGATAATGTTGATTCTTCCCATCTATGAACATGGTATATGTTTCCATTTGTTTGTATCTTTCTTGTTTTCTTTCTTCAGTGTTGTGTAGTTTCCTGCATACAGGTCTTTTATTGCCTTGGTTGGGTTTATTTCTAGGTATTTTATTTTTCTTTTTGCTATATTGAATGGGATTTTTTTCTTGATTTCTGCTTCTGCTGTTTCATTGTTGTAATACAAAAATGCTTTCGATTTCTGGATACTGACTCTGTATCATGCTGTTTTGCCGAATTCATTTATTAGGTTGAGCAGTTTTTGGGTGGAGTCTATGGAATTTTGTACGTACACTATCATGTCATCTGCAAACAATGACAGTTTTGTTTCCTCTTTTCCAATTTGGATGCCTTTTATTTCCTTTTCTGGTTTGATTACTGTGGCTAAGACTTCCAATACTATATTGATTAGAAGTGGTGAAAGTGGACAACCTTGTCTTATTCCTGATCTTAGTGGAAAAGCTTTTAGTTTTTGCCTATTGAGTATGATGTTGGCTGTAGGTCTCTCATATATTGCCTTTATTATGTTGAGGAATGCTCCCTCTATTCTCACTTTGCTGAGTGTTTTTTTTATTGTATATGGGTGCTGTACCTTATCAAGTGTTTTTTTCCACATCTATTGATATGATCATGTGTTTTTTGTCTTTGCTTTTGTTTTTGTGATGTATTACATTTACTGATTTGCGAATATTAAACCATCCTTGCATCCCTGGGATGAATCCCAATTGGCCATGGTGTATGATCTTTTTAATGTATTGTTGAACTCAGTTTGCCAATATTTTGTTGAGGATTTTAGCGTCTATGTTCATCAGCAATATTGCCCTGAAGCTTTTTCTTTCTTTGTTGTGTCTGCATCTGGTTTTGGGATTAGGATGATGTTAGCTTCATAAAAAGAGTTTGAGAGTCTTCCATCATTTTGAATGTTTTGGAATAGTCTATGAAGGATAGGGGTTAGCTCTTCTGTAAATGTTTTGTAGAATTCTCCTGTGAAACCATATGGTCCAGGGCTTTTGTGTGCTTGGAGTTTTTTGATTACTGCTTCAATTTCTTCTGCTGTTATTGGTCTTTTCAGGCTTTCTACTTCTTCTTCATTGAGTTTTGGAAGATTATATTTTTCTAGAAATTTGTCCATTTCACCTAGGTTTTCAAATTTCTTGGCATACAGTTCTTCATAGTAATTTCTTACAGTCCTTTGTATTTCTGTGGTGTCAGTTGTAATCTCTCCTCTTTCATTTCTGATTGTGTTTATTTGCATCCTCTCTCTTTTTTTCTTGATGAGCCTGCTTAGAGGCTTGTCAATTTTGTTTATCTTTTCAAAGAACCAGCTCCTAGATTCATTGATCCTTAGAATTGTGCTTTTAGTCTCTATGTCATTTAATTCTGCTTTGATCTTGGTTATTTCCTTCCTTCTACTTCCTCTGGGCTGTCTTTGTTGTTCTTCGACTTCTTGTAGGCATAGGGTTAGGTTGTTTGTTTGAAATGTTTCTATAGGCCTTGATCTTAAAGAGCCTATTTTCATCTCATCACATAGACAATCAATCACTTTACAAAATCTACATGGGAGATCACATCAAGAAGTTTTGTATATAAGAGGAAAGACAGGATTCATAAAAAAGATTATCAGTAACAGAGCAGAAAAATTCATCATAGAAGGATTGAGTTCAAAGCTCATTGTACCCATGCACACACTAATGGGCCTTTCTGTTGTTAAACCCAAGGACCACTAAAGTGTTGTTACTTCCTCACACTTCCTTTGCCTGTTAAAGTTAGCATCGACTGTTCAAGTACTGTGGATCTCTCTTCTATCTAATCTCCCCACATCTTTAGGACAAACACACTCTTCCCACATCCACTCATTCATTTTCATACCTCCAAAAAATAAAGTAGCATGAAAGAAATTTGAAAATAATAAATTAATCACCTTTCCATCATCTGTAATTCATGTTTCTCTGTACATAACCATGTAGAGGGGAAGATGCACAGCCTAGATTTGAGCTAGACTATATTAGTCCAGGTCCTGGTGGTGCCACTGCCGTGGCCAAACCCTTTATCTGTAAAATGGAGCCACCGATAGCACTGATCTTATGGACTGTTAAAATGATTACATGAAGCAATTTTTGTAGAGCTTTTACAACAACGCCGGCATGTGATAGACACTGCTGTTGAAAAGAAGGTGAGAATTCCCTCATTCTGTCCTCCTTGATTTCTTCTGACTGGACTAGTTCCAAAAATATAAAACTGACACAGTATTAGATTAACAGGGAAAAAATTTAATATGTACATATGGGAGAATCACAATATGATGCTCAGATCATAAAATGAGGCTCAAAAATGGATTGAACTGGGCACCTTTTATAGTTTATAGACAAAGAAACAATACAGTTGTGAGAAATTGACAGGGCAAAGAAAGTTAGTGCTCCCTAGAAAATAATCTAAGCATGTTTGAGTATTCATTAGTGAGGAATCTAAAGAAAGTCTGGGTTTGGGTAGTAAATTAGCAAAGATGTTACAAGGTGGGTTTATGCATGCTTTTTGGACTCAGGCTTTTATAACTTTTGAGATAAGGTCGCCTTTCAATCCTTCAGAAATGGGAAGAGCACCTTTCATGGAGATTTATTTTCTGCTTTCAGGGGAATAGAAGAGAGTTTTTTCCTGCTCTTGCTGCTCCTCAGGTGATTTGAGTTCAAATTAATCAACATGCCATTGTCAGGGGCAGCCAGCACTGGGCTCAGACACTGACATAAGTGAAACAAAAGAAAGTGTGGAGGGAAAAAAATCACTTCAGTACAAAAGAATAAATCTCATCTAGACAGAAAGAGGAAAAAGAAGTCATGCTGACTCTGTCCCTGCATGTATTGTGAGAAGGCATCAAACTGTGTATGTCGTGATATCCCCTGTCCTTCTCTAACTCTTTTTGCCAAGTCCCTGAATGGTGAAGCAAGTTGGAAGGCAGGAGTTTTTGATCTGGGTTCTTATTTAATAACTGGAGACCCTTACCAAGAGGGCTCCAAACTAACAGGAGCAAGTTTATCAGAGTGGCCAGTAGGTGTGGAGGTAGACAGTGGCCTGGGTATAGCTATAGGGAGTCCACTCTTAACCCCACATATATGGAAGATGTTCAGTTGTCCCCACAAGTTCTGTGTGCAAGGATGTGGAAGCAACGAGAAGGGGCAGGGTATAACCTCAGTGGGGCTTGCAATAGGTCAGTAGGAAGGACTCCTGGGTTATAAGTAGTAAAGGGGAGAAAACAAACATTGCAGAGACTTTTAGGGCCATGTAGTGCCAACAGATGTTGAGGGGAACCTGAGGCAGCAGGGTCACCCACAACATCTAGATCCAAAAGTGAAGCTTTCATAAATTTACAATCCACAGACTTTAATAGTAGATGTCAGCAGGCAGAACAGTGATTAGAGGATAAGGAAATTATCCCTGGAAGCCATCAGAGGCCCACAGAGCTGTAATACCTACACTCGCATCTAAGATTCTGTTTCCACATTATTGTAAAGAAAAGTGAGCTGGTCTGCAGTTTGGACTGCAGGCACTATCTTGGACTACACAAGAAGAGGAGGTTGCTAAGCATCTGAGTATTTATTAAAAAGCAGATTGTTTAAACTAAAAATATTGAGACTATAATTGGAGTGCTTAAATCTTTCTTCTGAGCATTTGTGCAGTAGATTTGGGAAAAAATCTATAGAAAAACAAAGACACTTTCTTTCCACGTGCATGCTATAACAATTGTACTATAAAAATTCATGTTGTAGCCCTGGCTAGTGTGCCTCAGTGGATTGAGCATAAGCCTGTGAACCAAGGGTTGCTGGTTCGATTCCCAGTCAGAACACATGCCTGGGTTGTGGGCCAGGTCCCCAGTAGGGGGCATGTGAGAGGCAACCACACATTGATGTTTCTCCCCCTCTTTCCCTTCCTTCCCACTCTAAAAATAAAATAAATAAAATCTTTAAAAAACAATTTATGCTGTAAACAATCTTAATCATTCTATTTGTTTCTGAGAAATAGACTTTATAAAAACTATATAACTGTCTTAAAATTATCTTGTGGTCTTATACATGTCTGAAGTTTCTAATTCCATTTCTATCTTCTTTAACGAGAGCAATGGAGAGATTCAAAGTGCCACTTGAGATAGATGCCTTGGTAGGTACTACTTGTGTTTGTTTTTCTTCTGTTCCCAGAGTGAGAGCCCTGGTAAGAAAATTGACTACCACTGTGTCCTGGCGGGGGGGGGGGGGGGGGGGGAGAAAGAAGAGGAAGAGGATGAGGGAAGAAGGAGAAGCAGAGGTGTGCAGAAGAACACAGGTGGGTGTGGTCAAACATGCTGCTTTCCCTGTTTTTTTCTGTCCTGCTGCCCCACCCACTTTTCTTAGTTTGATATCTGAGCACAGAAAGATACAGCGGGTGTTTATAAAGAAAAGATGGGAGTGGTGGAACGGGCTGGTGAGGGCAGCAGATGAGACCAGGAAACTCCAGGGGTGCTCAGATAGGGGGGCAGAAAGAGTCGATGGAATCAGAAATGAAGAACGTGTTCCATTTGGTGCTATGGGTGCCCCTTTGGTACACATTTTGTGAGCCATATTTGAATTAATTCCCACAACAACTCTCAGGGTTTTGTATTGCTCTGCCTCCATTTTGAGATGAGAAAACTTAGGCTGCCCTGGCTGGTGTAGCTCAGTGGATTGAGCGCGGGCCTTTGAACCACAGGATCGAAGTTCGATTTCCCGTCAGGGCACATGCCTGGGTTGCAGGCCAGTTCCCAGCAAGGGACACATGAGAGGCAACCATACATCGATATTTCTCTCCTTCTCTCCTTCCCTTCCTCTCTAAAGATAAATAAATAAAATCTTAAAAAATAAAAATAGAAAACTTAGGCTTAAAGATATAAAGACTTTTGCCCCTGCAGAAGTAGGATTTGAACTCAGGTTTGTCTGACTCTGAGATCCATGCTGAGAGGAAGGTTCTATCAGATTCTATCAGAGCACAGCTGCTGCCGGCTTTGGGGATGGGATTCATGAGCAAGCAGCTCTGCCCTTCTGCTCTGTGGCGATAGGGCTGGTGAGGCTTCTACGACAGCCTCCCTGAGGGGCTGGCCTTCAGCTCTGGAAAGAGTTGCCACCCGTTACACAGTCTCAAGGGTCCTCTGTGGTCATCTTGACACCAGTCACTTCACTCCCTCAGCTGGGAGCTGGGCACCCCTGGGTCCTCCTTTGGGGTCCTAGGGCATGGCTGTTGTAACAGTAACCCCAGAACCCAGCACAGGCAGACAGTTCAGCTATGGTTTGTTGAATTGTATGAAAACACCTAGCAGCAAGCTGTGTTTTCTGACACCCAGCTCCCCTCCTAGAGACACAGGAAATGAGTCCTAGGTGATGGAACCCACATCCATCTCTTATGACCTCTTCACAGGATGGCTGTCTGGAGTTCCCATCAGGGAGCAGTGGATCAGGGATGCTCGTCCATGGGCAGCTCCAGCGGAAGGAAGCTGTGATCCTTTGCAGTCCAGAGGCCAAGGGGAATGACAGGCACAGGGCATAAAAAGGCCTGAACAAGGGCAGTGTGTACCAACCTCGGACCCCCTGGTGTAGTGTTACCCACCAACTGGGTGCAAGCCCTCAAACACCGCAAGTGTATTGTTACTCCTATTACTGGCACAATGAGTGGTCAACAATCACGGTTCACAGGAAAAAATTGTGGTTCAAAATTCCAGTCTGAGAACCCACCTTCCCCAGTGGAGAGTTTTCAGGTTGGTAGTGTAAGTTTCAGGGATCGATTTGGCCACTGGTGAACATGAGCTCCTGCCCCTCCCCAGCTTCTGCCCACTGTTCATCAGACAGCAGAAGCTAGAAGACCCCTGGGAGAGGCGGTGCCAGGGCACCCTACCTGCTCCGCGAGTCCCGAGACACCAGCCACTTCCTTTGTTTATTCATTTATTTTGGTTTTGGTTAATGTCTACATTATTGGTATAAGTGAGCTCCCTCCACATAAAAGGGGAATTTAAGTAGACATTTGTACATGCACATTCTGGTGTATTTATGATATAATAAAATACATTACTATTTTAGGCGGTATGCATTTAAGTCTTCTTATAGATAAAGATAACTCACTTGTTTAAATAAAGACTCCTGCGCTAGTTTACTACAGTGACCATAATGAAACATTGCAAACTGAGTGGCTTAAACAACAAATATTTGTCTCACAGATTTAGAGACTAAAAGTCTGAAATAAAAAATATTGGCAGGGTTGGTTTCTTCTGAAGGTTGTGAGGGCAGGATCTGTTCCAGGCCTCTCTCCTTGGCTGATATATGGATGGCCATCTTCAGAATTGTCAGGGCAAGTAAATCAGGCTCATTTCCAGAGCTGAATGACAATGCAGAAGGGGAGTGTCGCAACGAAAAGAATGTGTCGATAAATGTGAAAGTCTCCCCTCAATTACTGCCATCGTAAGCGAGCCGTCAGGGAAGTCATCCAATACAGAAAACTAACCAGACAAACAAACAAAAGGAAACAAAGTGGAGGGCAGAGGGAACAGGAATTGGAGGACAAAGGTGGTGAAAAGACACAAACTTCTAATGGTAAGAGAAATAAGCACAAGGGAGGTCAAGTACAATGTGATGACTAGAGTTAAAACTGCTGCGTGATATATGTGAACATTGTTATAAGAATAAATCCTAAGAGTTAGCATCACAAGGAAAAAGATCTTTTTCCTTTTCTTTTTCTTTCTGTATCTGTATGAGAGATTGTGGATGTTAACTAAACTTATTGTAGTAATGATTTCATGATATATGTAAGTCAAATCATTATTCTGTAAACCTTATACTTACACTGCAATGGGTGGTAATTGCATTTTAATAAAAGTAGGGGAAGGCATGAAAAAGGCAACTGCAAAAACAAAATATGTTGAAGTCCTAAACCTCAGTGTTTCAGAACTTGACCTCATTTGAATGGTCTTTACACCCATAATCAATTTAGAATGAGCTAATTTGGTTGAACATGAATGATGTGATAAAAAGGAGAAATTTGGACCTAGACATATGTAGATGGAACAGCTGCTTCCTTTGAAGTACGTTATCAGAGTGTTTCACTGGTGGCAGCACAGTGACCCTGAGCGAGCCTCTTGCGGCCCCAGCTCAGCCAGGACCATGCCCTAATTTCTTCTTTAATGGGAACTCAACTAATCCTCTCGCCCAAGGCTGATGGTTGTCAGTCTGGTGACAGCAACAGGAGATAGACGGTGAGTTTGCGAACTGTGAGCATAGGAACATGGATTAAATACATGGCTATATATGTACATTACCACCTCCATGGCAGACATTACTAACTGATCACCAAACTCTTCCCCTCTCCCTCTCCAGCCAGAAGAGACCTCACAGTCCTTCTCAAAATCATTTCAGGCAGTACTATCAATTAATCACATCTGTCATGTGAGAAAACCTGTTTGACATTCTTTATCTGATACCAACCCCACTTCAGAAAACTCTCAATTCTGGCCTATTCCTTTATTTCTTTATTTCTTTATTTACTTACTTACTTACTTATTTTAAATTGGGATGTTCTAATAAAAAATCACCTTTCTGCCCTGGCTGGTGTAGCTCAGTGGATTGAGCTTGGGCCTGCAAACCAAAGGATCACAGTTCAATTCCCAGTCAGGGCACATGCCTGGGTTGCAGTCCAGGTCCCAGCAGGGGACTCACGAGAGGCAACCATACATTGATATTTCTCTCCCTCTCTCCTTCCCTTCCCCTCTAAAGATAAATAAGTAAAATTTTTTAAAAAATCACCTTTCTTAGTTCAGTGACTGGGTGAGATAAACTAACCCCCAAAAGGTGGTATTGAGATAAATTACCAGATAGGTCTTTTAGGGGAAGCAGAATGAAATAGGAAATACTAACTTAGCAGTGTTTTTTAGGCTGTCAGAGTTGGGAAGACTCTTATAGACTGTCATGTTTCAACTTGTGCCCAGTTTACAGGTGAGAAAACTGAGGTACCAACAGCTTCTATTCACCCAGTGAATACAGGGGTTTAGTTTTAGAAGTTGGGGCAGATTTC
Organism: Sturnira hondurensis; assembly: GCF_014824575.4. NCBI lineage: Eukaryota > Metazoa > Chordata > Mammalia > Chiroptera > Phyllostomidae > Sturnira > Sturnira hondurensis. Next base: position 1,617,508 of record NW_028089315.1, read on the forward strand.
TTGACACATTAGTGACATGATGACACTCCTCAGTGCTAGAGAAAGGAGAGATGGAGCTCCGCTGTTAATAGCTTGAGTGAGTTCCCTGCCTTCCTCCCCCAACCATTGGTAAAAGGGCAGGTTAGCTCTGGAACCTCGTGTGCTACTTGAAATGTTAGATTTTCTAGGAAGATGATGATGGGCTCCTGTCTGGAGGGGAAATCCCCATATTCAGCCACAAGCATCAGAATCCCACCCCCAAGCATCAGAATCCTCCCCCACCCCCCAACTGTGACTTAAACAAATGAGGGACTTCATTTTCCTCATCCTGGGAAGTCTAAAGCTGGGAAGTTTTTGACATAATTTCCTCAGCTCAAGAATGTCAGGGCCCGGGTTTCTGATTCTCTTTCTCCTTTTCCTCATATTCACCTCATGGCGCACAGTTCTGGCTCTACCTTTGCTTTTTCATCTGGGTTCCAGGTAGGAAGAAGGAAATGAACTACCTAAGTTTGCCCTCCTTTTCAGGACCTTTCTCAGAAATTCCACCCAGACTTCTATTGTCTCCTGGTTGGCCAGGACTGTGTCCCATAGATCCCCTATATCTGCAAGGAGTTTAGGAACATGCTCATCAAAATGAGTAAGATGGGCATGTTCCTAAACTTAGTAAGAAAGAACTGTAAAGAGAATTAGGGCAACTCTTGGAAGTCTCTGCTTCAGCCATTCTACCTCTCCAGGCCTTGGTCTCAGGCTCTGTCAGCAGAACTTGGATGTGTTTAATCACTGACCTATGAGAATGTCCTTCCACCAGGGCCCATTATCTGCCTCACCAGTAGACAAGAGGCCCAAGTCCTGTGGGTCCCTCCCCTTCCCCAGGGCATTACTGATGGTCTCACTATAATGGGGGCACTTCTAAGCCCACTTCCTTCGTGTTGGGATTCAGCTCATGGAATTCATATGTACTTCAGTTTCTTTTAGAACATGAGGAACTCCTGGGTGCAAAATTCTGCAAAGAGAGGCTCTCTGAGCTTTTCCAGGCTATTCCTCGCCCCATTTTTCTAGCAGACCACGGAGGCCTTGAAAGGCAAAGTTCAAGGACACAGGTGGCTCCCATCAACTGGATAGCAGAGCCCATGGTGCTTTGGCAGAGGGACAGATTCTAAAGACTTAAACAAGCCATAATTTTTCCCTCAGTTCCAGTTACAAGAGAAATGCCTTCAGTCTGTCAAAGTAAAAAGGAGGGGGAATTTGTTTTTTTATAAGTGATTAAAAACAAAAGTGATGATGGGATCCAAGCCTCTCCATGGAACAACTTTCCTTTAGCTTCAACTGGTTTTCTTTCCTCTGAGGGTCACAGGCTGCTGGGGCTTTGGTGGCTGATTACCCAGTTGAAGGGAGCAGTTGGAAACCAAGGCCTGCAAGGTTCCACTCCAGTGCCCATCCTGCTAGGGAATTCTTCAGCTCCCATGGGCATTAGGAGCTGGCAAAATCAGGGTAAAGAGCCAGGGATGGACAACAGCGCTTGCCTTCCCCTGGAAGAAGAGGTAGGCCACCTCTTGCAAGGCAGGTGAAGGGCAGCATTAGTTTTGTGATGCTGCTATAGAGCAATTCTGATTTTTTCCACTGGAGAAAACGAGAAGTATTTTTCTCTCCAGAAGCATGACTATGCACGTTCTAGAAGTTTTATTGGCAAGAAATATGTGGAAAGAGGAAGTCATGTGTGTGAATGTGGTGTATTTATGTGTGTGTACTGTATGTACATCTCCATCTAGAAGCACAAGTGAGCAATCTTGTTTCCAGTCCTGGGCTTCTGCACAACCGACACCACCAGACCTCTGTGAGGTCTCTGTGAACCTCAGGGTGACTACATTGGATCCAGGACATTTCCCCTGATTCAAGCATTTTATGCCTCTTGTGGGGGCAAATGGTTGTCTTCCCTGCTGATCTCCATGCAAAGGAAACGTCCATTAACCTCTGAGAACTCTGCCTTTTGAAAACTCCCTAGGGCTGGTTTGGAAATGATGCCCTCACTTTTTCTCATATTGTGCATAACCTGCTGTGAACAAGGACATCCCTCAATCGGTCCTAAACTTGGCCTTGCCTCTCTTACTCTGTGTGTCTGTCTTTGTGTTTTATTTTATTTTTTTAAGGATTTTATTTATTTATCTTTAGAGCGGAAGGGAAGGAGAAAGAGAAATACCAATGTATGGTGCCTCTCGAGTGCCCCCTGCTGGGAACTATCCTGCAACCCAGGCATGTACCCTAACTGGGAATTGAACCTCGATCCTCGGTTTGCAGACCCGCACTCAATCCACTGAGCTACACCAGCCAGGGCTGTCTTTGTGTTTTAGATATCAGTGACGTTGATAGAACTTGAGCACGTAAGGTGCCAGAAGCAGGAAAAATACCAAATTTCCAGCACTAGTTTTAAGGAATGAGTACTTTCCCCTCCATTTCAAGTCCAAAAGACCAGCTGTTCCCACAGCTGGACTGATGTGGTTAATGAGCCAGGCAATGGTGTGGTGGAGTGTGTGTGTGTATTTGTGTAGATGCTGCGTGAGTAGCTATTGGTGTCAAAAGCAAACTAACCTTGTTGTTTAAAATACTCTATTATGTAAACAGAGACCACTTCCATCATATTATTTGTGGTTACAAAACATGCATCTGTAATAAACTAAGCTCTTTGGGAAAGCAAGCAGTGTCAGAGGCAAAAGGCTGTCCTGAGACACGTGAGTGTTATCTTGGTTCATATTGAATCTACAACCCACTGAAAGCCTTCCAGGCCTTCCCCACTCAGGAGAGAGAGTGGGGTGTGAGGACCCTTCTAGTCCCTTCTCAGTGCTATATTTTCAAGTCGTATTAATTTTTCATTCCTTCCCTGTTGTTCAAGTTGGATATAGTAGTGCTCTCAAAGGTGGCTTGACATATTTGTTACTACTTTATGTTTCTTTTAAGTGTATGTGCTTCATGTTTGAAAATAAAATGTTTATTTTGGTCTACAAAGAAGAATAAAGTAAAATAAAATTCCTAATTCCATTCAATACCATGACACACTCTAATTTTAAGGGTTTTTTCCTGCTTTTATTTACCAAATCTCTGATCTTCTTTCTTTAGAGAAGTATACATATCAAAAATTAGACATGAAGATACAATCAACATAGCATAAAAAACCTACCCTGAGACTCAATTTGATCATTTGAATCACAGAAGTCCCCAAAACAATAGATTTTTTATACAATGGATATTTTTTACAATGGATATTCAAAACTTACAGGTTGCTTTTAAGAGCCAGACACTGCATTTATTGTTTGGGGGAAGATCTAAATAGAACAACAAAATCCCTCATAGAGATTATAATATACTCCATTATACAAACGATATTAAATATTTTATAGGAAAAGATGTATTTTACTAGTTAAGAATGAGATCTTCCTCTGGCCTGCCTTATAGGTTTAGTACTCAGATCAGGTATTATACAAGAAGGCATTCTGTAAACGATAAAGGAGTATATCAGTTGCAGTAAACAAAGATAAATATAACACAAATATATTTCTATTTATTTTCCCTGGGCATTGTTAACATTGATTTTTATGATTGAAAATGTCAACTGTAATCTCTCCTGATATCAATAGTCACATAATGCCTAATAAATAGGGTATTAATATATCTGATTGGCTCGAGATAGTCCACGTTAATGTTAATTGCTATGAATAAGAATGCATTCTTTCACTGTACAATATGACCATTTGGGTGACAGATAAATGATGTGTGGCTACACTATCAATTGATGTATCCCCTTAAAGTTGCTCAGACTTCAAACAGCATGTTTTAAAGAGAAAATATTTTACATCTTCTCCCTCAAATCTTATCAAACACATTGCTTCTCATATTTTATTTAATGTTCCTCCTCTCCTCTAAAGCACCCACACTTTTGTCTTGCTGCTTCCTCTACTTTAATTACTTCTCTGTGACAATAAAAGGTATAACCTGCTGGTCTTCTTTCAGATCTACTCCTTAACAGAGAGAGTTGTTCACATTTCCACAGCTGGGTCTCTGTCCTCCGCCTTCAACGTGTCTGGCCATGACTATTCAAATGCCTTTCAACTCTAATGCTGCCACAATGAACTTAGTGGAATATAAATTCAACATCTAACATTGTTTTTTAGTCTTTTTATGTTTCCCCATTGCTCAAAGAATATAATGCAATAAAATATAGCATTGAAGAACCTCTAGACTATGGGTGAATCTTTCTAGACACATATTTCATCTTACTATTCAGGAAAGATTCCTCCAACAAGGCCAGAAAGTAACCTTCCCAGGTTCTCATAAGAGATGAAAACATTTTGGAAGTTTTGGCAGAAAGTTTAGTGGATTAATAAAGCCATGGGTAAGAAATGACTTTAAGTTGCCAACCTCAATTCTCATTGAAAATTTGCTACCAACCCTTCTGGGTCAGGGACCCAAAGCATGGGTCCTTCTGCCCAGTGCCAATGGCACCAACAGAATGATTGAGAAGGTAAAGCAGAGCAGAATTGTTCAGTAAAGCAGAGCAGAATTTTTCTTATTTAATAAAGGAATTGAGAAGGGTGAGCTTATGCTCTAACAGCATCTTTTCCTTGACCGGGGAGGAGCCTTCTGTGTTGATGGACTGTGGCATGGAGTGATTACTTTCTTTGAGACTTGTGTAGTTATTCTTCTGTTGCATTTGACCTTTTCTTCATGGTTTTGCAAATGATGCCCCGTTGCCATCTTCGTCTTTGTGCTCTGCACCTTAATCTTCATGGTAGGGAATCCTTCTTAGTTCCTGTAAGCAAGCATAGTTCATGACACGGTCTAGGTATTGAGAAACAGTTTAAGCATTGGGAAACACTAGGACCTTTTGGATGATAGCCCAACGACAAATTGAAGTTTTTCATGTATAGAGGGCTGCATAAAAGTCAAATTTCCTGTAAGCTGTGATTCCTATAAGGCAAAATCATGGGCATCTTGGTAGTAAAATAATGATAATACAAAGACCAAAGCCCCCTTTCCTTCATATTTGCATTTGGCAAAATCCAGAAATCTAGACTGCCTCTATGTAAAACCACAGTCACCAAATGCACAGCAGTGCCACTGTGGACCACGGGGGAGATTACACATGGGAGGAGATAAGATTAAAAATGAGACCTCAGGCCAAGGCATTTGATGGAACTGGAAGGTACAGAGAGGATGAGGTGGTATCCACCCAGGAGGCCAAAGGAAACAGAAAGCCTTCCTGGCCCCATTCATCTTTTTCAGCTGACCAAGCCTCTGTCTTTAATTTCATACCCCCAACTGTAACCTCAAACCCCATCATCCCTGCACCCCCACCCACTTTCTCCTCACTAAGCCAGAAGAATGCACAGTACCCTGGCAGTTATTTTAGGTCCCTGACACAAGTGAGGTTTATGTCCCCACGTGAAAAAAGAAATACTGCTTGAATCCAACTGATGGATGGATGGGGACATCTAAGCCAATTCAGTCTATTTTGTGTAGAAATGGGTAACTGGTAATAATGTGTCTTACATTATAAATATTCATAAAGAGTCAAAAGAGATCCTCCTGTTTAAGGACTGCTATAGATAGAGAGGTGATCCCTGTCCTCTCCCAGGTGGTCTAACAATGACTATAGAGAAGCTCAGAGGAGAAAAAAACACAACTTAATTGAAGACTTCGTGGCTGCTTGAGTACTCAGAGATATTTCCTAGAACACCTGGGCCACCCGCCTGATACAGCCCCAAGAACATTCTCTCTCTCTCTCTCTTTATTTTTTCTTGGTACAAGATGAGGGGTGGAGGTAGGAGTAGGCAGTGGATAATTCAATGCCTGTTACATGAATATCTTGTGACTTTTTGGCCTTATGTCCTTAGTTGAAATTAATGACTATCAAAGAAAGGGTCCAAAGTCCTTGCTAGTCAAATAAAAATTGTATAGTCCACTGACATGTCCACACACCATCTTGGGTTTACAAAGTGATAGTAACTGCTTCATTAAGGAAGACTTCACCCCCACCCCACCACTACCCGGGTACCTGAAACAAAGCTCTTAGCTAAATGAGGCCCTCCACACACAAAGATTCCCCTAAATACAAAGGTCTAGTTCACTGAATATAGCTAAGCATAAATACAGTTGTGTCCACTGGGCTCCTGCAGCTGTTCAAACTCAGTATCAGTGATACAGAACCGAAAATGAACACGCTTACTCATTTCAGTGGGCAGAACTTAAGGTCATGCTCATAGCTCTGGTAAGTACCCCCTTAACAAGCTTTGCTATATTTTTTTACCAACTCTTTGGCTACAAATTATAGAAACATATCATATCTGCTAATCAGATTGTCTGGCTCATTCATATAAATAACCATAGAATGGCTTCATTTTCTGGTGAGATATAATCCTGATATAAAGGCCATCTCTGCCTGTCAAATTAGACACTTGCCAGGAGTTGCACCATTTGTATATCTATAAAGACTGTTAGTGTTTGGGGATGACCTTACCTATTCCTGACTGGTGGTATCAGGCTTTTAACACTCTCTTGGAGCTACAGAGGGAGTCTCTCCACTCCTGACATTTGTTTTCAAATTACAGTGCTATTTTTCTAGCTCGATTATTCTAGACAAAACACTGTGATCCTTGATAGTCAGCTATGCCATGTTTTGGGGTTTCTGGACCATTCAGAGTCAGGAATCTTTGTATTTTCTTCTCATAAAAGTGATCTAATAATATAGGCCCCAAAGTCAATGTATACAGTGAACATTCTGTGCTCCCTACCACCCACAGGCATCTAGAATTGTATAGCTTATTGGGATGGCCTGCCCAAAAGTCAACTCAAAAATATTTCTAACTCTGCTTCCTTTTCCAGTCCACATAACTTGAAGGCAGTTTGTCACTAAATGAGGCTGTCCTCCCCGGATGGTTCTTCTAAATTTCAGCTGCTGTCTGAATAATGAGCAGAACCAAAGAAGGGGTGAATTAAATATACCTATTTTAAATTTTGAGTTTTTGCCTTGACATTTTTTAGAATTAATATGTTTTTATTTTCTTACCCCTAGAAGCAACACCAGACCAGCCTGGATTGGCACCCTCTGGGTGACAGAATGAAAAAGGGGCCAGAAGGATTCAATTTTAATTCTGGATTAAAAATGTCCTTCCTTCGGCACTCAACACTTACAGTAGAATGGTCTGGGTGCAGATAGGGATGATTAGAGAAAAGGTGAAAATATAGGTACTAAAATGACACACATGTATTTTGCTGTGTTGGAGGGAGCGCAACATCCCTGGTACCCAGGATTGGACCACAGGAATTAAAAGCATCCTGGAACAGATACCATAGCCTAAATCAAGCGTCAGCTGCATCTAGAAATCTGACTTGTTCCTAGATTTGTTGATTCTTCTTGGGTGTCATAAAAACAGAAAAATGCATGTGGACATAGCTGGAACTAAATTAGTATGCTCTCCCTGAAACCATACATAACAATCAACTCTACAACTTCTTGGTAACACTGCTTATGTTTCTCCACCAAACAAATGTGATGGTGGTCCAAATCAAGTTTTACAACTCCCCAAATTACTTGTGACTTTTGGGGTTATGCGTTTCTTTGTGAGCAAGTAGGGACCACAGAATATCTCCAGTAGAACTGAGGTTTCTTTTCACCAGTCTCTTGCTTCCTTAATTATTGTCAGTGACACTAAAGATCAGCATCTCAATCCAATTTTTTTTCCTCAGGTCACAATAGATCATAGCCTGGCTTCAATCCACATCTTGGCTATCTAAAATGACACTTTCTGGGTCTCTATGGAACTTAGTCCTACTCGACTGGGTCCAATACCTTGGGGGACATAATTGTAGGCAACAACAGACTTCATAGTGCTGCTTAGCATCTTACTGATAATTGCCTTGTGTTACAATGGCATTTGATCCTGGCCTCTGTCAGTCAGGTTAATTAGAATGGCCAACTGAGAGGCATACTTGTGTGATTTTCAAATATTAGATATAGGGGTAGATCGCTGATAAAGGAAATCTACCAAGGTTCTTGAATTTTTTTTCAAAGTTGCTCACTGCAAACACAGCCATGAGAAATGGCCTAAGTACAGAGTGGTCAGGACTTTGCATTTCTCCAAATTATCCTCTAGGGTCTTTCTGTATAAGAGTAAGGTGCTCTCAGGGAGAACAGCGATGAATAGGTATTCATTTCCCTGTGAATAGCTTTTCCAAACATCCCAGAGGATGTTGATAGCAAGTTACAGATGATAGATGTCTATTACAGTTCAGCCATGTAATATCACAGTGTCTTCTCTGACATCAGGGAACCAAGGTCTTACCTTCTCCAACATAATCTGGATCACAGGCCTGAAAGAAGTGGGTCTTCCATGGATGCCTTATGTCAGTCCAAGGGGTAGTGTCTATTATGTATTTTTATTATAAAACAGATCTACTATTATATTATATATTATATCTATATTCATTGGTGTTTTTCCTTTTTCTTAGCTGATTTCTCCTTATTCTGATCTTTTTTAACACTTAATAAAAGGGTAAGCATGACACCAGCATCAGTTCTAACTTGATTATGACTTCTTTGTTTATAAAAACTATGTTGCCCAAAGGTGAAAACTGGGTTGCTATGTGCACTATTTTGAAAGACTAATTAATAGTGGACTATTCCTACTAAGTTATTTTTTAATCCAAGTAGTAATCATTTGTAGGAATTCAATAGCTTTATACTTAGGTTTGCAAGAGTTTTTTTTTCTTCCCCTCTATTTGCTATTTCTCTATTTCTTGCCTTTAAAGGTTTATAAAATGGAACTCTAGTCGAAATGGCAGAATGGGTAAATGTTGTGCTTGCCTCCTCCTGCGACCGCATCAAAATTACAACAACATTAGAAAACAAACACACTTGAGAACCACCTGAAGACTAGCTATAACCAAGGATACAATGAAGAAGCCATCTTGGGACTGGTAGGAGGGATAGACATGTGAAACAGGCAGTCCCACATCTACGTATGGCAGTCAAGAATTAGAAGGGATATCTCAGCTGTGGAGGTTCCCATTGAGGAATGACAGGGTGCTAGCCACACACCAGACTCCCAAGCATGGAGCAACAGTGCAGGGAAGATGGTTTCCTACAACAACTGGCTGTAAAAATTAGCAGTGACTCAGTCATGGTGAGATGGAGGACTGAGGCAGACCCAGGAGTCTTCTTAAAGGGCGTGAGCACAGACTCACTTGCTCACAAACACTTACCCTAAGCTCCAGAGAAAGGACAGCAGCTTGTAAAGCTTAAGGGACATTTGGGGAGGAAATGAAATGTCTAGCATCAGGGCGAGTGCTGGAGGGGCAGCTGTCTCTGTTACTGAAGTCCCAGCAGACACCATTGTTCCTCTGTTGAGCCTTCCCGGAAATACAGCCGGCAAGCACAGATGGGCAATAAATCTGAGTCTCTATTAATCTGGTTAACACTGCTTTAGCCCCACCCTGGTAATTCTCTGAGACCTCAACCCACCCAATTTACAGGTTTTGTTCTAACCTCTTTCGAAAGCTAATCTATACAAGCAGAGGCCTGGCAGACTTTTCCTGAAAATTTCTGAAAGGTCTATAAATTACAAAAAAAGCTGAAGTTGGATTTAGCATTGCCCGTACCTCTTGCAATGCAGCCTGAAGCCCAGTATTAGTGGTAGTTGAACTTGATTCACAACCTCCAAGCCCTTCATGAGCAGCTACAAAGTGAAGATCACTATGTAACTCCTACCAAATGGCCTGGTAGGAAATTGGCAGTGGCTGATTTTGGTCTGCACTAGAGCCCCTCTCAAAAGACTCCAGAACCAATACCTCTAGTGGTTTGGTTTCAGATCATATAAGAGCACCCCAACTAGCTCCATAAATGACATACCCAAAAGTGGAGTCAGCAGGGGCCATATTCCTACTAAAACAAATCTTATTCTGTGTAGTCAGCACCCACACAGAAGCTTGTCTACTGCAGTTATGGCCAGTCTTCACAACCAGTCAGCCTGAGGGTCCATTCTACCCATTGACATGCCAGCGGCAATCAAGACTAAACTACAACAGGGAAGTACATATAACATACACAGTGGACATATGGCTCAGGTGAACAGTGAGACTGCACCACTACGTTCTATAGGGCACCCACTACATAAGGCCACTCTGCCAAGACTGGAATAGAGCAGGTCTACCAAAAGCATAGAAACATACACAGGGAGGCAGTCAAAATGAGGAGACAAATAAACATGTCACAAATGAAAAAACAGGACAAAACTCCATGAAAGGTACTAAACAAATGGAGGTAAGCAATTTACTAGATGCAGAGTTCAAAACACAGGCCATAAGCATGCTAAATAAACTTACGGGAAGAATAGGTGAATTCGGTGAGAATTTACACAAAGATATAGAAAGCATAAAGAATAACCACTCAGAAATAAAATATATATATACTGTAAGGAATCAACAGCAGATTAGATGAATCAGAGGATAAAATCAACAATTTAGAAAGCAAGGTAACAGAAAACATTCAATCAGAGCAACAAAAATGTATATAAAAGAATTTTAAAAATGAATATAGTTTAAGGAACCTCAGGGACATCATTGAGTACAACATTTATACCATAGGAGTACCAGAGAGAGTATTTGAAGAAATAATGACTGAAAGCTTCTCTAATCTCATGAAGGAAATAGACATACAAGCCCCGGAACTGCAGAGCATCACAAACAAGATGAACCCAAAAAAGGCCCACATCAGTACCCATCATAATTTAAATAAGTACCAAAGTTTAAAGAGAGAACTTGAAAAGCAGCAAAAGAAATGTAGTGAGTTACATACAACGAAGATCCTGTAAGACATTCAGCTGATTTCTCAAGAAAAACTTTGCAGGTCAGAAAGGTTGGGCACAAAATATTCAAAATGATGAAAAGCAAGGACCTACAACCAAGATTGCTCTACCCAGCAAGGCTATCATTGAGAGTCAAAGGAGAAATAAAGGGCTTCCAAAACTAGAAAAAGCTGATGGAGCCCATCAACAACAAACAAGTATTACAATACAATAAATGTCAAAGGAAGTTCTTTAAGAAAAAGAAGAAATAATAATAAATATGAATAAGAAAATATCATAAAGACAAAATTCTCACTGACAAGGGCAAACACAAAATGAAAGCAATGGATCAACCAACACTAAAGCTAGTACAAAGGTTAAAGGTATAACACAAAGATCATATACACTTATACCAGTAAATTAAGAGATAGATACAAATACACACAAAAGACATAAAATAAGAACAAAAGTAGAAACATGGAGGGATGAGTAAAAATGGTAGCGATTTTAGAATGTGCTCTAACTTAAGTAATCATAAACTTTTACAAATATAACTTGAAATAAATAATGCACATATTCACCAAATCCATAAAGCTGCAAGAAAGATACAAAAATAAAGAGAAAGCAATCCAAACACAACATTATAGAAAGTCATCAACATGCAATACAAGAGAGAAAGAATAGAAAAGTAACAGGACTGCAAAAACAATCAGAGAACAATTAATAAAATGGCAGAAGCTACACACCTATCTATAATTACTTTAAATATAAACAGCTTGAATCCTCAAATAAAAAGACACATAAATAAAAAAGAAACCATGCATGCATACACTGAAATATTACTCAGTCATAAAAAATGTTAACATTTGCAACAACATGAGTCAACCTAGAGGGTATTATGCTAAGTGAAATAAGACTGAGAAAAACAAATGCCGTATAATTTCACTTGTATGTGCAATCTAAAAACAAAATAAACAAACAAAACAAATAAACTAATAGATATAGAAAACAAGCTGTTGGTGGCCAGATGGTAAGGGATTTGGAAAGCTGGGTCAAAAAGATGAAAGGATTAAAAAGTACAAATTGGTAGTTACAAAATAGTTGTGGGGATATAATTGCAGTTCAGGAAATCAGGTGGTTGCAAGATGCATTGGGGGGATCACTCTGTGAGTTATATGAACATCTAACAACTATATTGTAGGTCTGAAATGAATATATAATAGTGAATATCAACTGTAATTTAAAATTTTTTAAATATTCTTTCTGAAATAGTGCTGGTGCTCTTGGTAATCAGTAAAGAGAAACTTTAAGATACCATTATAAAAGAATTGACCTAATTGAACAAATTATAAATTAGTTTAATACTAAGGTCTAAGTGCTTAGTAACTACTTCATATAACTCTAGCATAACTATCTGACATTTTCCCTCTCAAAACTGTTCATATATGTGTATAGTGATATATACACATATAAAATCGTGTGTATATATTCATATGTATACATGTACATGTATATACTCATATTCCTTTATGTTAAATGTAGTGAACACATAGAATCTTCCAGATTTTTTAAAAATTTTTTTGGTCAAGGGTCTGAATAAAAATATGAGGTTTTTTGCTTACAATTTTATTTATTATAATTTAACATTCATAGAGTAAAAGCGCTAATGGATACCCCAGGGAGTACTGTTTTGAAAATAAACTTATTTAATATTCTAATTAATGATCTAAAGAGAGAAAAACCAGGGACTTTAATGAAATATCTAGTATGATTAACTAGGAAGGTGGTAAAAACACCATCAAGGACAAATAAATCATAAAAAGTAACTTAGAAGAAAATCTAAACTGTTAAAATAAATTAATATTTTTCACAAAAAATTCAAAGCAGTGTAAATAAAATGAAAATAATGTTCTCGTATTAGCAAAGGGACAATAAGGTTAGGGAAGAAATAATTTTGCATACTAGGTATTATGTAATTCAATGCTAACATATTTGCTGTTTTTTAGTTATGTGCATTTATATTTTTGCAATCGTATATGACTATTTTTTACATGAAGTCTTGTCTCTTCCTTATAAAAAAATAAAAATCACTATACTCTTATTTTTGCATTGAGTATTGATTTATTTCGTGAGCCAATCTTCCTTCTCCCCATCAGCAGGGTCTAAGGCTTCTCTGGTTCTTCACATCCTCCAGAATGTGATAATATCAGATATTCTACAGCTCCGTATGCCTGAGAGGAGATGACGATATCTCTTAGTTTTAGACCACACTTCCCTGTTTACTAGTGAGTTTGAGCATTTTACCATGTCCTTACTGGCAATTTGCATTAATTCATTTATGACTTTTTTGTTTATTTCTTTGTGTATTTTCATGATAGGTTTCTTTCTTGTATTTTAAAAATAAATTTTGTATGTTGAGAATGTTAAATCTTTTTCTTTTTCTTTCTTTTCCTTTTTTTTAGCATGTTAAATCTTTTTCATGTGTGTTGTAAATACTTATTTCAGTGTATAGTGTATGTTTTAATTTTGCTTATGGACTTGTATGAAGTTTTAAATGCATAACTGTTAAGTATATTTATTTCCTCTAAGAAATTTTTAAACTTTGCTACAGAAGTCTTACCTGCCCTGGCTGGCATAGTTCAGTGGATTGAGTGTGGGCCTGCGAACCAAAGGATCACTGGATCGATTCCCAGTCAGGGCACATGCCTGGGTTGCAGGCCAGGTCCCTAGTAGGGGACATGCGAAAGACAACCACACATTGATGTTTCTCTCCCTTTTTTATTCCCTTTCCCTCTCTGTAACAATAAATAAATAAAATACTTTCTTAAAAAAAGTCTTTTTCTATACTTAAGCCAAATAAATAGTATTCTAAATTTTATTCTAATCTTTAAAATTAGATTAATAATACAGCTGAAATTTATTTTTTTCAGACATGTGCCTTAGTTATCTGTAAGAGTTAAAGAAAAAAAATTGATGTGGTCAATAGAACATCAGCAGTCATTTAAAAAACAGAGTTTAGTTCTGTTACTAGGAAGACACAAATTAGGGGTCTCCCACGCCTCAATTCTTGTCTTCTCATGAGAGATGAATTGAGATGAGAGACAACATGTACAGTGGAAATGAGATAGCCAATTTATTTTATTTGGCATTTTATTTTATTTTATGTATTTTATTTATGAAATACACTTGAGCACAAAGCTACAACTAGTCTGAGTGCACGACTATTGGGATTTTAGGGGGTTTATGCTTTCAGCCTGGTTGTAGGCTCCCCATCTTCTTCCCTTCTCCTGACCTTGGGATTAGCATACAGTTTCAAAGGCTTTTTTTCTTAGATAGCAGAAATGATACAGAATTTATAATCCTCCCCGCCTCCTGTGCTATTATGGTTTCTCTTGTGATTTTTCCGAATACCTTATAATCTTACCTGACTGGGCTCAGGACTGCTGAATTAATGGGTGAGACATGCCTCTCTCCCCATCCCTGACTTGGTTTGCTATCTATTCTGCCTAACAGATCCAGGCTGTTTTTGCTGTATGATCTTGGGCCTCTAGTTTACTAAAATTGCTATTTTTTAAGAAAATAAATCCGGTCTATGTTGTCTGAAACAGAGCTACTCATAGGGTGTGTGTTGGGGTGTTCGAAGGATGTATTGTGGGAGTCCATCTATGTAAACAATTTGAATAATTCACATCTGCCTGTTCGTAACTACTCTATATACCCAATCTCATGAGCTCCTTCAAAAAGATTAAGGTGCTGTCCCACGGGGAAATGTCATGGGCATGAGTCCCAGAGCTCCTTGGGGCATTTGCTCAGTCTCAAACAGGAGGAAGACAGAGGATCAGAGCATTTCCCAAATAGGATAAGTGGGGTCCCAGCCCCTGTGGCTTCTGGTGCAGCCTCAAGGCTTCCTACCAGATAGGCATTGCTAGTCCTCAGTGCCAGAGGGAGACTCGGGAAAATCTGAAGACAACACTTCAAAGTAAACCTACCACGATTCTGTCCAAGGACATTTCTGTTCTCAAAGTTTCTACTCCTGCAATCCCAGGATGATTGAATTCAAACTAGGAGATAATGCACATAAGTGTATTACTTCATTTAAAAGCTTCTTTTTGATTCAAAAACTAGAGGGAATATGTTTGAGCTTGTACACACACACTCACAATTTTCCTCCAGTGGAGATCTTTACATGCTCCATATGGTCTGAATATTTAATGAGCTCTGCTGTTGTCTGTGGAAGGGGGACCAGCAGGAAACTTTTTCGGAGAGCCCAGAAAATGTAAATACTGTTACTGTTGCTTTAGTTAATGAACCAAGAAGACGTTAACTATCCCTTTAAAGCAGGTTCTAACTTCACTAAGTATTTATTTACCCTAACACGTTTATAACAGCGTTTCTAACTCCTCTTAACTAGTATGACTAGTAGATTGTATTGATGGAAATAGAAGGGATCTTTGCATTAAGGGTGTTCTGGTTAGTTAGTCAAGATAAGTTAGTTTCAGGCAGATGATGTTCAAAATTTACCACATTGCAAATTTGAAATAATTATCTCACATATAATAAATACTTAGCATTGCCATACACGGGGTATATGACAGAGTAAGTAGTACTTCAACATTCTTTTAAAAAAGAATAATAGCAACTGCCATTAATTGATTCCTTAATATGTTTCAGCCATTGTCTCAGTTCCCTACATGTAATAATCATCCTCATAAATTATTAGAAATGACATGGCTTTGCCATGGTTTGGATTCAAGGGTCTGCCATTACTAGCCACGTAACTGGTCAAATTACCTAACACCGTGGAATGGAGTTAGTGATCTGTATGTTACAAATTGTAAGTGCCCAAATGTGGTAATATATTAAAGACTGAATACAGTGCCTAACACAGAAGAAGCACACATTTCATATAACCTCAAAGGTGGAGGATAAATTTTGTACACAGGACTGAGAATCAGTGGCTACGTAAAGCACTAAAAATAGAGTATTATGTATATAGTTAGGGCTCAGTGAATCATTGTGGGCCTGGGTAGAAGAAAAGGCTTATGGGTGTTGATCTTCAGAAGAAAGATTATTTCTGTGGGTTTGGTGGCTGTGGGCTGCAGGACAGCCAGAGGGCTGGTCAGTCTGGAGATGCTGCCAGTTAGAAAGCAATCATTTATATGTGACTTTATGATAGGGATTGAAAATAAAATTACAGAGCGCCAAATGGAGGAATCTGCGCTAGAAAAGTGTGGTGGTGCTTAAGACTTCACAAACCTGTTTGTTTTATGCACCTTGGAGGGTTTCTGAAAACTAATCACTAAAGCGAGGTGAAGGAAAAGATGAAGTTGAAAACCTTTTCTAACTTGACCTTGATATCAAACAGGGGCTTCTTCGAGGGCCCTCCCAATGTGATCATTTGCCAGAGGTTTGCTATGTGTGTTTTTGCATTCTAGTCTGTTTCCAGGTAAATGATTTGATCTCACAGAATTAGTCACCCCTTGGACTCACTTTCCCCAATCAAAATTCTCCTGTAAAGGTTTCTGCTAAGCACAGCAATTGCCTCCCCATAAACATTATTTGTACAGTTTATATTCCAAAATGTAACATTTTAAACATTGATTTGGTGTGACTAAGAGCCTTTCCTATAAAAACTTCAGAAACACATTCTGCCCCCCCTTTTTAAATCCCCCCTATTGTTTTACTTTGAGGAACCGAAATTCTATTTATGTCCTCTTTTACATTTATTTTTAACCAGAGTGCTTTTCACCTTCACCATTCATACTCCAAAATCCACTCAACTTGAATAACATGATTATTTATCAGCTGGGGTCCATCACTTAGGTGGTGCAGATGGATTGATTTATAAGAAAGTACTAAAAGTACGCTAGGTGCTTGATGAAGTGCCAGACTTCCTTGGCTGAGAACAATTCAATTGAACATATATTTTATTAAAGATAAACAATGGACTTTTGAATGATTCATCTCTCATACAGAGAATCACACTAAACTCTGAGCTACATGCTTTATTATTGTGGCAAGAATAGATTCATAGCTGATGATGAGCTCACTTGTAATAGGAAATACCATAGCTTTAAAACCTTCAGATTTCCTTGAAATATTCACTGAAGCATTTGACGGAGAAAAGGTGGGCCTCTGAGAGCAGTTTTAACTGCCCCCTGGTGTCAGGGTGGTTATTCAGGTAGCTTCCTGGTCACATCTGTGATCAGAATACAAGGGTGAATATTCCAGAAAATTCCTGAAGCTTCATTCCTTTCAATAAACTGTGAAGGGATTAAAAAGTATAGATGGGTAGTTATGAAAGAGTCTTGGATATGTAAATTACAGTATAAGGAATATAGTGACTAATAACTATATATAGTGTCAGATGGGTACTTGATTTATTGAGAATTACTTCCTAAGTTATATAAATGTCTAACCACTATGCTGTACACTTGAAATTAACATACTATTGAATGTGAACGGCAATTGAATGTTTTTTTTAATTTAAAAATACATTTACCTTCCAATATCTGTCATAATCGTTTCTTCTGTGATTCCCCTCTTCTGATAGCTCCTTCCTCTTATTCCCTCTCCACTCAGGAGTACTTTGCTCTCATAATTATAAGGGTATTCACAGAATGCCCAAGACCCGGGTGCACACTAGAATAGTACCTCCTTTTAATGGTCCATTTTATTACTCTTCAGTGAGTCTTCCAGGTCTCTGCCTTTCTCTCAGTTTTTCACTGCTCCAAAATGAATTCTGGTTGTGGATATTCAGTAAGCTAAGTCACCAGTAATGACAATAACTATCACATATTGAAGGTACAATGAACTTCCAATTAGTGTGCACTAAATTGCACTATCTTTAAAACAACTTTATAAAAATGCTCTCTTTATTTCTATTTTAGAAATAAATGTGAGTTAACAGAAGCATGTAGAAGTTACATTTTTTACTCAATATTATATACCTACTACATGGTGAAGCCAAGACGTGGAAGCAGGTGGACAGACTTCAGAATCTGAATTGAACACTTTATGCAGACAATAGCCTTTGAATGAGAACTTGTAGGTATACGATGTTAGTTCAGAGGAGAAGCAATGTTCCAGGCCCTATGTATAACAGTGTAACTCCAGCTCCAGAACTGAGCCTTCTGCTAGGGATCCATGGTCACGCAGACCCTGCCCTATATCCCCTGGTCACTGGAAGTGCCAGATTTATGTGCTGACTAGCCATACCATGAAAAATTGATTTTAGATTTAAAACCATACAAATAAATATAGTTTACCTTAAAAAGTTTTATTGTACCAGTTAAAAATGTCCAAGAATATTCATTAATATTAATTGATGAATCTATTAATTTACTCTTTCATTAGTTAAGTCTAACATTTTAAATTGCCATAATCATTTTTAAAATAATAATATTAGTCCATGTGATGAACTTTTAGATGAGTATGGATTTGGATCAATTTGTTGTCTTCCTTGTATTATGTTTAACATTTTTCCCACTCTGATGTGTTTCTTTGTAAAGATATAGGAATTAAAGTCTCATGAAGGCCCTACTCTTCCAAATAATAATGTGCTAACATCAATGCCTTTTAGCTAATACATTTGTCAGCACTGAGTACCTGTAGCTACTACTGGACATTCTGGTCCAAAAATTTCCCTGTTTAACTTCACCTAGATTGGCTGAGAAGAGTACAGACTGTTTAAAGAGGCTAGTTATGCACATATGATCCCATGACAGTGTAAGGGAAGTAATTATTCGCCTTTGTCTTCTATCCTTTTAGCATTTGGACACTTACATACTATTAGGAGGCTTGTTATATATCTTTTCACACACTGTCAGGCAGGATTGTGGCAATCGACATACAAAGTTTCGATGTGAAGCAGTTTTGCAAATTGTTTTGTGACAACTGGGATTCACAGTGTTAGATTACGCATTCACACATATGCTGGCTGGAATAAACCCAGGGAAGGAAAAACAGTAACGATTAGACCCTCGGACAAGCCTGCATTTTATATGTCTCTTGAGGATTGCATGGCAAGCTAAACTGGATCTTTTTGGTTTCAAGCTGGACAGAGGCAAAAATCATAAGCCAATTTAAAGCCTCATAAAAATATTTATTGGTCTATTATACAAAGGACTTTTCATTAATGATGAGAATTTAAAAATACAATTGTTGTAGGTTCTTACTTTATCTCTTCTTCACGAATGCCTTTAGTTATCCACTGGTACAGAGAGAAAAATGTAGCCAACAACCTCATCACCCCTGCAGCTGGGGGCATCTGAATTGAGTATCTGTCACCCTTTAGAGTCGTCTCTAGGTGGATACTTTTCACTTCTCTGTAGGCCTCCCTGAGAGAGTTTCCTTACTCTGTATCATGGAAAAGTCCGTCAGTACTCCTGGGAGAATACTATTGCTATTTTCCCCTCCTCCCAGTGTTATGTCAGTCTTCCCACTCTCCCCTTATCTGCACTTTTATATGTAGCCTGTTATTTCACAAGGACATGAAAATGTATGGGCAGTTTGACAAGTGTGCTTGTGTATATTTCTATCTTACAAGAAAGTGTACTCTTCCCCCCACCCCCCCACCCCTACTACTTCTTCACAGTGTCACCTTTGCTGGGAAGCTTTCTTTTCCTTGGTGAAACAGACAAGAGAGACTTATATGCTCCCTTATGTGTTAATCAGTCTATGTATCATCTTATTTTACAATTACTCATTTATTTATTGTATTCACCAAACTGAGAGCTATTCCAGGGGCTGAATTATGTCACATTCACCTTGCATACATAATGGGATCTGAAAACAGTTTGTAAAATAAATGACCTAATGAGAAATTCATTGCAAATTTAGAATAGTGTTTTGACAGAGGCTTTTGTATTCATATAACATTTCCAATCACTTGAAAACAGGGTTTATAAATCAGCTATATAATTTTGTGGGTGAAATAAAATAACATAAACTAGCTTATAAAGATGTGATTTGGTGGCTATTATTCCGTTTATTTTTAAATATATTTCCCTTAAAAGATAGCATATTTCTAAAACATCTGGACAAGAAGTACACCCACACAGATACACATTTTATATTTTTAGTGAAAACTGCTGTGTAAGTGGCATTATGAAATGTACAATGGAAGTGAGAGTCTGCCCTCCAATATTAAATGTCAGTCAAAATGTCACAGGATAAAGTACTAAACACTCAGCAAATGGTGTGAAGCTGAGAGATGAAACCAGCCTTTTCTGTATGCTTTCCTTGTGGCCCACTTGTATAGTAATTCATGTTCTCTCTCATAATCCACTTAAATGGATGGAGAGGGGTTAGCATGGGAAGAAGTGCCAGTCTTTTAGTTTTCTCTTCGGAGGAAAAAATTGCATGAACCAAACCTAGGATGGACAGCAAACCTCATAGTTAGTCAACATGAAACCAATTTGAAGAATCTGAGGAAAGAAGTGTCCTTGCATTTTTCAAAAGGTTTTTCCATGCCTGAAGATCGTTATATCTGTGCCTGCATAATTCTTCCAAACCCTGTTTAGGTTATCTGTTATTTATGTTAGATTCACACAATGGTAGAATAAGGTACAAAATTGGTTTTTGGCATTTTGCCAACTCCTTTCAGGGCTTAATTAACCTGGTTATACGACCTTAGATGTGGTGGTAAATAAGCTGAACATGAAATGCAACATTCAGTGTTTCTCAAATAATGGTCATAGAACTATATATACCTGAAAAATTGATTCCTGTTAAAAATGCACATTCCTGGGTCCCTTTTAAAGTTTCTTAGAGTAAAATGCCATATAAACATAAATGATACATTTTTATTTTATAGTTTACTCACAGAATTATACCAGGATCTAATAAAAGAGAACTAGAATCATTGAACTTCAGAGCTAGAAGGAAATGAGGATAAAACTACCTTTTCATGTTAAAAATAATGAAACACAGGATCATTAAAATATTTTTGGTAATGTTTATATTAAAATTATTGAACATTTTTTAGGGTTCATAGTATTTCAAAAATAAAGAAGTTCTTCTAACCTAATTTTCTTTTCTTTCTTTCTTTCTTTCTTTCTTTCTTTCTTTCTTTCTTTATTTCTTTCTTTCATATTAATCCATAAACCACATGCAACATTATTTAAGGTTCTGAGATTGCATAAATTAATAAACACGGTTTTATGTAAGTTTATGTAACTTTTATACCTTTTAAAAATATGTGCATTTAAATGACAAATTTCCTTCAAAGTACAGGTTTTTACAGAGTCCTTTTAATTATCATCAGTTTAAAATATAATCTAATTGTTATTCAGACTTTTTTAACATCCAAGTTATTTAGAGTGAATGTACTTATCAGAAAACATAAGGGATTTTTTAAAAAATATATCGATATTGTTTATTTCCCTCTTAATCCTATTTTAGACAGAGAACATGCTTCATTTATTTCCATCATTTAACATTTGTTTAGACATCCTTATAGCCCATTCTATGAGATGCACAGTACATTAGTCAATTTTTAAAATGTATTGTCACGATGAAAAAAAAAATGCAATCCCTGATGTTGTGGGGTGAGGTTTTACATAAATATGTCAATTACAGGACTTTTATTAACTTTCAACTTAAAACTTGATTCTAGTTTTGCCTATTTGTTGTATGTTAGAAAGAGAAATGCATTACTTCCCATCATCATTTCTTCTTATCTATTTTAATCATGTCTATTTCTTGCTTTAACTATCAAGACTTCATAATCTTTGCTATCAACCACTCTATATCATTATACTTTTGGTCTTTTTCTTGTAATTAAAATACAGTTGACTTTTTGCAATCCAGTCTGATAATCTCTCTTTTATTTGCAAAATTTAGCCTAGTTAGATTTAATAAAATTATTGATGAATTTATGTTTAATGATTCTTATTATTTCTTCCTACTTGTTTTTGTCCAGTGTTTTTTCTTCTTTCTTGAAAATTAATTATTGTTTTTATTATTTCATTTTTCCTTTCTGTTGCCTATGCATTCCATTGCTGTCTTTTTATTGGTTACATCAGACTTCAATGTCTTACCTTAACTTTTACCATTTCCTAGGAAATGCAATAATTTTAGAATGTCATAATTCCTTTCCCATATCTCCAAATTATATATTATAGATATCATGTGTATATTTATGTATAACCCTGCTAAATATATTTATTGTTTACATACATGTATCCTATTCTATACAGTCAATCTGTATATGTTTGATTGACTGTATATGTCAACCCAGTATTATGTTTCTATAGAATAAATTTCTTCATCAAATCCATTGATATATTCAATTTTTAATTAATATGTATTATTTTCTGCAGCAGAAATTACATGAGAACATTTTATTTCTGCCAGAAGAACTTTTTTTGGCAATTCTTTAATTTTTTTTCTTTTTTTTTTTTTTTAGAATACATGCCACTAATTTTCTTTTCTTTTATTTTATTTATTTTATTTTTTTATTTTATTTTTTTATTTTATTTAATTCTTGTTCAAGTACAGTTTTCTGTCTTATATTCCCAGCCCTGCTCCCCCCCAGTGCTCCCCACCTCCCTCCCATTTCCGCCCCCCACCCTTAGTTATTGTCCATGTGTCCTTTATACTTATTCATGTGAGTCTTTTAGTGATTATGAGTTTTTGTTTGTTTTTAAACTTCCTTATTTGGCCTGAATCTGGACAGATAATTTCAACAATACAGATTTCTTGCTTGTTGTGTCACCCAGGATCACCCTTACATTTGTAAATTCACTGGAAGGAGTCACTGAGTCCAGTGACTGAGTCCAGTGAGAAGGCAGTGTGCTCATGGATGAAACTTTTCAGACACCCAGTAAGGAGATGCACCCCGAGGGAGAGAGATATAGACAGATTGGAGGGGCTCCCATGCGCAGTTTCCTTGTGGTCTTTCCATCTGGAGGGTTCCTATGTGCCATACTTTTGCCTCAGCAAAAAAAAAAATGAAGCCATGTGGGTGACATGTCTCCCTAGGGAAGCTTATAAGTGACTCAACACCTAAGGTTCTAATTAGGTCTGGTTAAAATAACACCTATGGCCCAAAATATATAAAAATTCCAGGCTCCCAGAATGAAAGCAGGTGTTCAGCATGAACTATATTGTCTTTATAAAAATTGAGGCAGTGAAAATTTTTTTCAGTTAACTGATAACTAGCAGTACCCTGAAAGTGAAATTTCAGGAT
The DNA here is from genome assembly GCF_014824575.4 of Sturnira hondurensis. Taxonomy (NCBI): domain Eukaryota; kingdom Metazoa; phylum Chordata; class Mammalia; order Chiroptera; family Phyllostomidae; genus Sturnira; species Sturnira hondurensis. The sequence goes on from NW_028089315.1 coordinate 1,640,512, forward strand.
GCTACCCAAGGGCAAATATTAGGAAAAAACCTTTCTAACTAAAAACCTTTTCTAAGTACCACAGTCGCAGGCTTGATATGTTCATTTTTAAGCAAGGTTGGCAATTAGTTTTCATAATTTGAGTTTATGATTACATTGTATTCTGTCTTCCACTGTTTATAACTCAGCTGTTCTTGTCACTGATGTGTCTTTGAAAATGGTATACTTATTTCTATTTAAGACATCTCTAAGACTGATCACAATGTACCTAGATTTTGTTTCCTCTGCCTTATTTGCTTTTGTGTTTTTTTAAAAATGCAGTGTTTTAATTATTGCTGGATATCCCCCATTAATTTTGGAAAAGATTCAGACATATTTCTTCATGTATATATCTACCATTTTTAATTTCGACTTTAACTCTGCGATTTCAATTATTTGTATGTTTGATATTTATCTATATTCATACATGATAGCAAGCATCAAGGTGAAGAAACACCATTACCAGAAACTCAGAAGCCCAACCACCAATCTCTCAAAGTTAACCACTCTCCTGACTTTTACATTGGTTTCACTGAATACCTTTTTAAAATTACCTTCTTGAAGTACCTAAATTGCACTGACAAATATTACTTTCCTTCATGTTTAAATCAATACATCAAAATCATGATATTAAGAATAAAAATAATACTGTATTCATCCTTACTTTATATGGGGAAAATGGGGCTAAATGTCTCTTCCTATATTCTGCCAATTTACTTCTTTGTTCATCTCCTTCTGAGATATAATCTGTATCTTATGAGTTAGATAAAACAGATGCTATTTACCAGAAAATTTGATTGACCATTTCATGTTAAGCCAAGTCACAAATTACTTGAAATTTGATTGTTCATGTACAGCTGGTTCTATCTGTTCCCTGCTTAAAATCTCTTAAAATCCCCAGTGCTTTTATGCTAAAGTCCAGACTTCATATACTTGTATTCACAATATTAGTCCATGCTTCCCTTCAGATCCAGCTTCTGCTTTCATATCTAGTGTAAAATCTCTCTCTTCCTAAGTCTTGCAAACCTTTTAAAATATCCTGGGTTTCTTAACCTTCGTCTTACACTTCGCATATGGATATTTGAATAGTTTAAATGTTCTTTGTTTTGTTCATTTGCCAAAATACAGGATTTAAATATAGCAATTGAATTGAAATTTTACCCTATGCAAAATACCAGTGATTTCTACAATAAAAGAGAATAAAGTATTTCTGAGCATGAATTATTCTCTGTATTTTTACCTATAGCATCTTAAGAATGGTGTCTGTATCATATTAAACACTGTGCAAACGAGAACTTCATTATCAGTTCATGAGATATATATATATATAGTCATAGAGCAAACTGTATGTAATCAATGAGTTTTTGTAGCACCTCATCAAAATAAGCATGTAGCCAAGAACAAGCTTTAAAAGATTTTAGAAACTAGGTAACTTAATTAATTTTTAATTTACCCTAGTGAATTTTTAATTTAACCCTTGCTTTCATTGTCTCTGATCTTCCAAGATTTAAAGTACGTATACTCAGGATATCTGTTGAATCTTTTTTCAATTTATCTGGCCCATGGCACTCTGATTCCTATATTAGCCTTGTTTTTGAGTCTTATAAAAATAATCCCGCTGCAGATTAACAGAAGCTACTCTTTAACGTTGTTCCAGAAAAAGAGAGAAAGGGGTAAGGATAAAAGGAGCCATTACTGTTTATACATCATTATTTCTTTCCATTCGTTTTTCCCATGAACCTTGGAATCTGTGAGAGAGCTTACTGATACTAGGCAAATGGGATGAAGAATTTCTCCTTACATGAAAGAGCCAGCTAACAGTTACAATAATATATTAATGCATTTTTTATGGAAAGAGGAGGAATCTATAAAAACTGAAAAGATATATTGATGTAGTTTGGTTTTTGAACAATGACTGTTTTCATTTCTTATATTACATTTGCACCAAATTCTAATAATCTCAAAAACGGAATTAAACACATTCTGATGAAACTGAAGATTCTGTTGATTAAATAGAGTAATGCAAAGATTTAAGATTATATAGAGAATAAATATGCTTAAATCACATTAGCATCACTAGTGTAATTTAATTCAAATTTTTACAAAATAATGTGAATACTTGATAGTTCCAATTTCCATTACCGATTTCATTAGTTGAAATTCCATTCTGGAGAAGAAATGTCTTCAAATTTACATCTCAGAAAGAATAACTCTACATATATTCAAGAGACAAATCCCTTTCAAAAGAGGTAAATAGCAGGCTTCATGCTGGGGAATGATTATATTTAATTTGTTGTGATGCCTAACTGTAAATTAAGAAAATGATGAGATTATAGCTCACATTTGAAGTATAAAGGGAAAAGCACCACACTTATTGTTAAAATACACCATACATTGTAGTCAGAAAGTAAAATAATGCCAAGTTTTGTTGATAAAACAAGCTGGCAGCCCATTATATGTGGGTTCACATTTATCATCACAGGAAACTCTTTTTTTTTTTAAGATTTTATTTATTTATTTATCTTTAGAGGGGAAGGAGAGAGGGAGAGAAACATCAATGTATGATTGCCTTTCATGCATCCCCTGCTGGTAGTTAGCCTGCAAGGAACCAGCCTGCAACCCAGGCATGTGCCCTGACTGGGAATCGGACCGTGATCGTCTGGTTCGCAGGCCCGCACTCAATCCACTGAGCTACGCCAGCCAGGGCTAGGAAACTCTTGAACCTACTGGTATAAGAAAGCTGAAGGAAAATAGAACTAGCAGGAACAATTCTAAATTAAATTAAAATTGTGTCTTCAAACATAATTTAATGTAAATAATTCTGTTAATATACATATCTGTGGGTATAGATATGTATCATATATGTGCATATCCACTTGCATATATGACATGTGATATGCCTTACTCTTTACCTTTTCTGGTTTCCTTGTTCTTGTGGACTTTAAGCAGTTTTCTTGCGCTTTCTTATTTTCACTATTGCCAATTTCTTGATGATGTTCTAAATGCTAGCATAAACATGATTTCCTCTGTCAAAAATTTTACACTAACTTTATCAGAGATGTCTCTACCTGTTCACATTTATAGCACTCTTTCTTCTTATTCATTCATTTGATCCATTATCAAATTTATTATTGAATACCATGTACTAGGCACTGGGCAGTGGTATATAATGACAGATAAGACTTAGTATATTTTCTAACAAAGCTTATATTCTATTGAGAATATGGCAATAAAAAAATTATAGCCAATGTGTCTAGAAATCCAAATATTCTTTGGTATGCAATAACAAGGAAGTATATAGTGAATTAGTAAATACAAAAGGAGCAGACTATAGTATGGAAGCCCTGGAAATTTTTTTTTTAGGTGTTGACAATATGTAGTGATTTATTGACTCCAATTTATTTATTTTTATTTATTTATTTTTATTTTTTATTTTTTTTATTTAATTCTTGTTCACGTACAGTTTTCTCTCTTATCATGAACACTCCTGATCTCATCTGATCTCGGAACCCTGGAAATTTTTTAATGCTTCCCTGAAATGTCATCAAACAGCAATCAAGACATAGTCCACTGAAATAGTTACCACGTTCTCTTACAGCCTGTGCACTCCTGGTGATTGAGTTTGCATCTTCATATTCACACAGCTTAGAGCCAGGCATATAATTAGGGGCTAAAGAAGTAATGGTTGTTGAATTGAATCCAAACAAAATGTTACCCAAAGAATTATGTCTTCTAGTGGAGAAGAAGACCAGTTATATAACCCAGAGCATATAAATAAGAGCATAAGTACTAGTGGAAAAAAATAAAAGAGGTAAATAGCTGTGAGAGGAATTTTGAAAGTCTCATAAAAGAGCAGATTTTCATCGGGGCCCCAAACACCCCCAAAACAAGGTAGAACATGAGGAGTGTGTGTAAAGGATATCCTGGGGTTAGGTTTAGAGAAGTTAGGCTCTATTGATATAATCTATTTATGTTCATAAGGCAAAATAAATATTACATTTAAAAATAAATTAAATGTAATACTGATTAATAATTTGCCAAGCATTGTGATAGAAAATTAGAATGTATCCTGATTTGATATTTCACACTGATGACATGAAATCTGACATGCTTTTCTGATGGTGAGACATAAATAGGAAAATGTCACTAAAATTTAAATTATTAGAGTTACAAAAGAAAATAAGAGAAGCATTTAACGGTGGTAAGGTATGGATGAGGTACCTCAATATTTAACTTACTATTAACTATTCAACAACTACTTATTTTGTGTCCACTGCATGTCAAGTACCCATGGTAAGAAGTAAATATTTATCCATAAATAGAGATAAATACAAAAACATATTATAGGGAATAAAAACCCTATGTCCATGGGCTTAAATTTGCTATAATGGGTTTGAATTCTGCTCCTCTTTTTGTCATATATATGTACATATACACACATATATATATATATATATTTTTACATAATATATCTGTATATCTTCCATCAGTTTCTAATAGCACATATTTTTTTTTTTCCTTTAGAAAACCATTTGCTTCACATTCAAGTGGTTTAAGCGGTTACTGACTCAAGTTTGGTGAATTTTTCTAGAGAATTTAAAATTTTAATCATGACAGAGAAGGGACATTTGGAGTTAAACTACTGGATTGCAGATTTTTAGAGTGAGTAGAAATACTCTTTGTTTTGTGCAGAAAATATGTCTTCATTGGGAAAGAATGAATATAGAAAAGTAGAGCTCAGAGAGGAAGAGGTAATTTCATGCTTTTTCAGAGGGAGAACATTACTGAAGCTCTGAATCTAACCGGCTGAAATAGTGCCACTTCAGACTTTCCAGTTACACGTGTTGGGGAAATCCCTCTGCTGTTAAGATATTCGAGCTGGGTTTCTATCTCTTAACAATGAAGACCCATAACCAATATATTATATACAATTATTTCATTATTATCATAAATGTGAAATTAAGAGTTCTTGTGATTTTTATTTGTTTTGTGATGATAGATTTAGAAATCATGTTTTCCCCCTCTCTGTCTACACATCTCATAGATGCATCTTAAGAATGCGTTTGAGCCCAGGGGTGTCAAATGCATTCTCACCAGGGGCCACATCAGCTTTGCAGTTGCTTTCAAATGGCCAAATGTAATTCTAGGACTGTATAAATGTAACTACTCCTTAACTAGGGGCAAGGAGCTTGGCACTGCCACCAGGTAGAAACAAGGTGCCAAGCTGGATAAAACAAGGTGGGGGGCTGTGGGATTTGGCCCACAGGACTAATGTTTGTCACCTCACCTTCCCCCCTTGATAATCATAAATCTCTCAGGCAGCAGAGGCTAAATAACCTGAACTTGGCTAGTGGTCACAAGGTCTAGGACTCAGGCAGGCTAAAGACCCAATGGAACACATCCTGGATACTTTCCCATGAAATCAAACAGAGGGATGTCTGAAGCTGACCTCAGACCTCTCCTTAACACCTGAAGAAATGATTCAATTACCTCACCTTCTGTAACCAACAATCTCCTAACATGACCCTGAACCCCGAATGCACAATGTCTTGTGATTTTGCCCTGTATATTCTGTAACCTATTATACATGGCACCAGGGAGTAGGTTCTTTCAGGGCTCATGAGTACTCCAGATTGGCCAGTTCTGTAGTAAGCTATTTATTTCCGTCATTGCAACTGCTGCTCATGCATTTCTTTTGGCCAGTGTGCACAGATGGATGGACTCGAATAATGGGGCTTGATAACAAATGCCACATTGGAAAGTTCAGATTTTATGAGAGCATTTGACTTAAAGAAAACACAAAGGAGAGGGGGGAAGTTTGAAGGGAACTTAGCTAAGGCATCAGCTTGACTTAAATGATGTTAAACTGGGCTCATTTTTGTGAAAGTTGGGAGAAAAATTTCTTAAAAACTGTTTAGACAATATATAGAAATGATTCATGATATGTTTATATGATATATACTTTATAATATATGCATTATATAGATAATATGCAGTTTCATAATCATGAAAGAAAGCATGGACAACAAAGTCCATTTTGGTAAGTAATTAAATATCGAGAAATGTAACCTATTGATATCAACCTGAGTTGGTTAATATAAAAAAATTATCACAGGCATTATATAACTGATACATCTTTTTATTAAACCAGAGTAGAAATAATAAGAGTAAAGGTATAAAATGAATAATTAATAATAATTACTCAAAATACTAAATCAGGAAATATAACATTAAAGGTGCATTTTTGACCCTGGAGAGATTAGTCACTTGTAAATAAATATTTTTTGAAAAATTCAAATTTTCATGTATTTTTGCTTGCATAGACATGAGGATTGATTTTATAGTTGAGCCAGGTACTAAAGAAGAAATTAGTTTAAAATTAAAATGACAAATTAAATAAAACAGGAAGGACATCTCTGAACAATGAAATACGAGAAAGAAACAGAAGACATCTGATACCACTACTACTTTTTTTCTTCTTCCTGTCAGCACATTCTCTCTCCTATATTTCTCTCTCTTTTTCCCCCGTCTTGTTCTTCCTAACTTTCTCTTTGCCAATGGCAATTTTGTAAAGGAGACATGCGTGGTGAGAATTCTGAGTTCAGTAGGAATATTTTCTTAAAATTATTCAAGCCTGTAGTTAGCAACTCAGATGGGTAGATAAAATATTCATGTTTAATTTGTCAAGTAGCACACTTTGCTTTGCTTTTCCTTTATAGTTACCTTTTTTTTGCTTACTGCATTTGCGTTCTCAGAATAATATTGCTCATGAAATTGAAAGTTGGTTTATAACTGATCACTGTATCTCATTTCAGTTGGAAAATATTACAGTCACTGGTAATCTCATGTAAATATAAACCTGAGAGCATTTTCTAAAGCTTACAACCAACAAATACTTGTATTCACCTGATTTAGTGATGCAGTTATTATTTAAAAAGTAGGTGGCTGTGTACAGTTAGAAAATTATCCCCACCAAGAGCTAATTGTCTACATCTCCATTGCCAAATAGTTGAGAAATATTTTAAAAACATCATGTACATAGTAACCAACCTCCCAATCAACCAATCAAGAGAGAAAATTATTATTCCAATATATAAAACCTTAGCTAATGTATTAGTGCGTCCCGAGGGAGCCCAAACTAATGCATCTAGTTATTTGCATTTGTGACGAACAAAAAGTTGCATTACAATTGGAACTGAAGGGGGGATTTTTATTTTTTCCATACACACCCGAAAACCAGTTCCTATCAGGCGGGCAGCCTGAATTCCCTTCACTAGGCTCCTTGATTTGGTGTTGACCCCAGGAAAAGAGGTTAGGACAGCAACTGATGGGGCTGAATTTTTAAAAGATTTCATAGAATTAGAGAACAATGAAGCCATTAATTTAAGGACAGGAGACCTAAGTAGGACACCAATTTAGAGACAGCACCATTTCACTATAGTTCTGACCTCGTCACGGTACACTGAAGTCATTAAGAATATCAGGAAGCAGCGGCACTGATGTGAATGTTGTTGATCAAGCCTGGAATGCCATCAACCGCGCTCGATATAGTGAGGCTGTTTCGAGCAGTGATGCCCCAGGGAATTTTACAGGAAGGAAGTGAAGCCAGAAGAAAAAAAAAGGAGAAGGAAGACACTGTATGATAATGAAAGACAGCACACGCGTGTATGAGGTGTGCCTGGGAGACTGTGCTCCATAATTGGAGGCTCGGAAGGAAGAGCATCACGCCGAAGGGCTACAAGTTCCTGCAGCCTCATTTAAATGCACAGGCCGATGAGGCTAAATATACTCTGGAAATAAAATATTTGTTTAACAGCTATTTATGGCACAAAAGCAGTTTGAAATGTGAAAGCCCAAGCCATTACAGTATTTAGCAAGGACAGAATGTAAATCCCCTCGCAGATGCTGGAGTGATAAAATCCTATTTGCTATCTAGTAAGGTTTCAATAATAAAGCACATTCGCTTTTATCACCTGGGGGCCATAAATTGTGAATTGAACAATCATGATGGGAAATCCAGCCCTGTACAATAATAATAGTTATTCTTACTAACACACATATTTCTTACATATGTTAAATACAACTTAAGCCAGTTGTAAAAATGTATTTATTTTAAGGAAAGAAATCAATATGTGGTTATACCAATTAGTGAAAGGGTAGAAGGAAACCACCAATTTTTCTTTATAGTTTTGTTTTGTTTTACTAAGTGGTATGATAGATATAGCAAGTACATTTTTGAAATCATATGCTCTAGAAAAACCTCTAGTATTTTTGCCAGGAAGTTGATTGTAGCACTAATTTCGCTGCCTCTCTTTAAAAAAAGAAAAAAAGGGTAAAAAGTTTAAAAAAAAAGAAAGAAAGAAAGAAGGAAAGAGAGATTAAAATGAAAGAAAAGATGCGGCTTTACTACCCACAATGAGGAAAGAAACATTGAGTTCCTCTGGACATAACCACACTATGAACCACTGTGGATCTGGCAAAAAAAGTTGAAAAAAAAAGGAAAGATGTGAAATATGCAACTTCTAACTTTGAGGGTGCCTATAATTTGATTCCAAAGCAAATCACAGAAACATATTAATCATATGATACCCTTTTATAAATAATAAAAAAGAAAAAAACATGTTTTCTATATATGCGTTTTGAGCTCGGGGAAAGCTATAGAATACATAGTTCAGTCTAACATTGATGATACTGGAAAATAGACTTTTTATACCAAATTTAAAACTTAATTGCTATTTCTAAATTGTTTTTTCTTAATAGTTTGTTTCTTTCTTGCCAATGTTTAAGACTCATTGTTAATTATGAGTATTTTGTTAATAGAATTTTAATTTTAGGCAATTCGAGCAGATTCAGGCTGAGGTAAGCAAAAAAGTGGTTTATAAAAACATTGCTTAGTTCACTGTATTATTGAGAGAGCTGAAGATCCATATTTGAAAATGGAATGTTTTTCCACATCATGGTGTGGAATCGCTGCTGGTAAGTGAAGTATAGCTGCTGTAAACTGGGAGAACTAGTTGTTTTGTTTGATTTCCAAGTGTTTGGTGACCAATTTTAAATACTGAGACTTTTTAATAGATGCTGTTGTTAGGGCAGGTCTGATTTTTCTCTTCTTTCTCATAATGTACTTGTTCTCTTTAAAAATATATGGTTTAAATGAAAATTTAAACCCCCCACCCCCCAAAAAAATAAATTGGCTGACATTTAATTGATATTCCATTGGGAAGAACTGAAATCTTAACATTCTTAAGTTTTTCACTTCATTAATTTAGCACATCTCTTCATTTATTGAGGTTTTTTTTTACATAAACTTACTCCACACTTATACTTGTTTATCTGGTTCATTCCTTGGCATTTTAAAGCTGTTTCTGTCTTGATTTGTACATTTCATTTATTACATTTTCCTGAATACATTTTGATGGTGTAGATGATTTCCTAATTGTATATTTTGCAATGTTGAAATTTCCTAATAGGCCTAACAGGTTTTTGGTCTTTTAGAATAATCTGTATACATTGTAAATAATCTCAAAATAACTATACCATTATATTCCCTTTCTAAATGGCAAATCTTATTTTTTTCTTCTTTTTCTTTATTGTTTTTTGACCATTTCTTAAGTAATATATTGAACAATAACATAGATAATGGGAGTATTTGTTTTCTTCTATCTCTTAAACTATTTCTAAATATGTTCCCCATTGGAAAATGATGCTTATTATAGTTTTTAAATTAGTTTCACAAATCATGGAAAGTCTCTTAAATTATTATTTTTCTAAATATTTTTTAGAAAATGATACAGGGTACAGCCAAGCGGGGGGCCCAGAAAAGATTTGGAATGGTGTCCAGAACTCAAAGTGTATAGGAATATTGGAGGAAATATTAAGATGTCCTCATCCCACCCAGGTGTCAGTTGGGGGAAGGGACGAATGGAGCAGGGCCATTGAGAGCTGTTTTGCATAACAACAGTTTTGCAGCTAACCTCTGGAATGGTTATTTAACATATCTATAACTTTTAACTGGTTTCATAGATATTTAAATAGCTGTGGCCAAGTTTTGGGGCAGGGAGAAGTGAGTGGCTTCTACCCAGGCTGGAATTGAGGGCTGCTTCTCTGAGAGAGTGCCTGTGGGAGAGGCATGTGGCTTTAGCAGAGTGAGGGCCCCCCTCTTGGCCAGGTGAAAGGGAAGACCACGCAGCTTTGCCAGAATGGAGATCCCTGCGGCCAGGTGAAGAAGAAAGACGCGCTTTCGGTGGAGTGCGGCTTTGGTAGAAGAGGCCCACGCAGCTTTGGCGTGCTCCCTTTGGCCGAGTGGCCTGGAAAGCAGGAGAGACTTTGACTGGAACTTGGTACAAAGAACTCTTGCCAGTGAAAGGTGCCACATTTGGATTAAAACTTTGGATTACTTGGAGATCCTGCCTGGACAGGCAGGCGACACAGCTCACGTGCCAGCGACCTGAAAAACGGACGTGTGCTCTTTTCCTGATTTACGGTACCCGGAGTTGGGACAGTGGGAGAAGGGAGTGCTGTGTGTGTGTGTGTGTGTGTAGGTGTATACCCTTAAAGACNGTTTTGCATAGCAACAGTTTTGCAGCTAACCTCTGGAATGGTTATTTAACATATCTATAACCTTTAACTGGTTTCATAGATATTTAAATAGCTGTGGCCAAGTTTTGGGGCAGGGAGAAGTGAGTAGCTTCTACCCAGGCTGGAATTGAGGGCTGCTTCTCTGAGAGAGTGCCTGTGGGAGAGGCATGTGGCTTTAGCAGAGTGAGGACCCCCCTCTTGGCCAGGTGAAAGGGAAGACCACGCAGCTTTGCCAGAATGGAGATCCCTGCGGCCAGGTGAAGAAAGACGCGCTTTTGGTGGAGTGCGGCTTTGGTAGAAGAGGCCCACGCAGCTTTAGCGTGCTTCCTTTGGCTGAGTGGCCTGGAAAGCAGGAGAGACTTTGACTGGAACTTGGTACAAAGAACTCTTGCCAGTGAAAGGTGCCACATGACTTTAGATTACTTGGAGATCCTGCCTGGACAGGCAGGCGACACAGCTCACGTGCCAGCGACCTGAAAAACGGACGTGTGCTCTTTTCCTGATTTACGGTACCCGGAGTTGGGACAGTGGGAGAAGGGAGCGCTGTGTGTGTGTGTGTGTGTGTGTAGGTGTATACCCTTAAAGACTTTAATATTTTAAGGAAGGCATTAGGCCTGAATAGCATTAAATAAACATTTTGTTTCCTTTTCACAAATCTCTGGCATTGAGGGATGTCTTTCCAATTGGCGGAGGACAGAAGAGCCCAACGGATATTAGTATATCGTCCTTGGGAGGGGCCCCTGTTTTCTGTAGCAGTTTTTGGCACCCCTGGGTGGGCCAAGTATTGCCCCCTCTCGGACCCTTGTTCGGTAACAAAAAGAGATACAAAATTTTAGATAATAACTTTTTAAATTTATTACACTGACTCCAAAATAAGTATGAAAATTTGGGCAAAATTTTTTCATTTAATTAACTTATACTGTTTTACTTCTTTAGACAAATTAATTAGTACATTTTACTGATAAATGTTCTGTTAAACCATTCTTACATTCTTGAGATAAACACCCCTTGGTCATTATATGTATATATGTATTATATGTATTTTAAATATGTATATATACTTACATATATAAAAATACACACTTGGCCTGGCTGGTGTGGCTTAGCAGATTGAGTACTGGCGTGTGAAACAAAGGGTCATTGGTTCAATTCCCAGTCAGGGCACATGCCTGGGTAGCAGGCCAGGTCCCCTGTGGGGAGCATTCAAGAAGCAACTGAACACTGATATTTCTCTCCCCCTCTCTCTCCCTTCCCCTTTGTCTAAAAATAAATAAATAAATAATCTTTAAAAAATACGCACTTGGAGTTGGTTAGCCATGGTTTTATTTAGTTTTGTCTATATATTTATAAATAAAATTAAGCTGTAAATGTGTTTATTCTTCTATCTTTATCTCATTATCAAAGTTATACTAACTTCAAGAAATATGCCATTTTGATAGTCTCAGATTTTGCAGAATTTTTATTTTTCATCATTTTAAGATTATGTCTTTGTATGTATCTGCACACTTTGGAAGTTAGGCCCCAAAAGCCAAACTCATGTCAAAGCACGGCTCTTTATTTAATAGGTATCATGTAATTTTAATTTGGATGAGAAAATCTTCAGTACATGTAACATAGATTGCTGGAAAGAGAAGCACCTATCCTCCAAAATGTGATATAAATTTTAGGTTACTCATTCCAATGTTGTGTATTTAAAAATTTCAAACCAGACCAATTGAAATATATTCATTTCAGTATAAAGAATTCTTACAAGGCATTTCATGGTGTTTAGCAGTGTCTATTCCACTCCAGGCAACAATTTAACTTCACCATTATCTTGCAAATTTTCGTCCATTGCAATGTCATATGGACAGATGCACTGACACCAGTTTTGTAATTCAGAGTCTTCTCATTAGTCAGTTTCAATGACAGAAGCACGGAAGTGAAAGGAGGGAGCCTGTGAATTAATCACTGGCCATCAGGTAGGGGAGGAGCTGGATTGATGGTGTGCTGATTGCAAAACAATTGGGTCACTGAAAAGAAGTGTTTGGAGCTGCATTTCAGGAAACTGAAGCTAAAAATGTAGTGTTTTTGCTTCTAATTATAGCAACTCTCCTCTTCCCCATAGTGACATTTTAGAACCATTTTGTTTTAATTCCTTTAAAACGAACTAATAACTAAGGAGGATGGAGATATGTGTACTGCTACGTGTCTGATCTCTCTCTCTTTTCTAAGAGAATTACTAAATCTAATACTCAGAGAGCTTTTGGATTCAGGTTATATAGTGCTGAGATCACTGTTAGAAAATATTTTAAAAAGCAGGTAAAAAATGGATGGGCAGCTGAAGGTTTTCAGCATCAGTGATTTTTAGTGAACAAAAACCAGAATCTCAAAGGTAATAATTCTCAAACTTTTATAATGGATCCAAACTGTGTCTGATTATTTTCTGGCATACTAAGATAATCTCACAGGACTCCATGGGTTTAGAAAATTTCAAAGTAATGAGAATTTAAATGAGATGGCCCAGTTATTTGCAATTAAATTATACAACAGTTATAATTTTAAGACTATAAGCTCTAGAATGCTATCAAGTAGCTTTATGAATTATAAAAGATGAAAGAGGATAAAATATTATATGCATAGGAGGTAAAACTGATTATTTCTTATCTTGCTCTATTTGGTAGACAGAGCATATGCCCATTATAATACGGAATGAGTGATGCTGAAATGTCACAATCCCATCTTCTACCTTTTCACAAAGATGTTTATCTCATTAGAAATCTAAACTCCAGTTCTACCATGGGACTTAGGGGCAGGGAATCCATCTTTTGTCTATTAATTGAAGCTTATGGTGAGAGATTTAGCCTGTAGAGTAAATGATGTTGCAAGGAAAATATCCACAAGGAAAAGAGACTTTTTTACTTTTAGAGCCTACATTAGCATATCTTGGATGTCAACATGATTTAGAATCAATGTTATTTTAGTTTTTAGTAGTTGTTTTGCATTAACATATATGATTAAAGATTGAAGGATTTACTTTCCCTTTCACAGAAAATCAAAAATACACCATATGCATGTCATGGGAAAAAAGTATCGGTTTTATAATTGGAGACCTTGGTTTTCTCCTTCCATGTCTCTCTTTTGCATTCATTATTTTTACTTAGAATTTGGGAAACATTTGTTGAGCATGCCCTGTGTGCCAGTGTTTACCTGAGGCATTTTTCCTTCCAAGCAGCAGCTAATCATCTGTGAAGAGTTTACATAACTGTTCTGAACCTTAGTCTCCTAGTACATTCTTATTTTTTTCTTTTTTTTAAATTTTGTGATAATATCCTAATCCATTCAGGCTACTAAAACAAAACACTCATAGACTGGGTGATTATAAACAACAGGAGTTTATCCCTAACCATTCTGGAGACTGGAAAGTCCAAGTTCAAGGTACTAGCAGATGCATTGTCTGGTGAGGCCCACTTGCAGGCCCATGGACTGCTGCCTTTCCTCTGTGTCCTCACAGGAAGGAAAGGGTGAGGGGCTTCTCTTACGAGAGCAGTAATCCCATTCATGAGGACTAGGGGACTACACCCTCATGACCAAACCATCTCCCAAAGGCCCCCGCTCCAAATTTCATCCCATTGGACATTGGGGTTTCAACACATAAATTTGGGGAACTCAGACATTCAGTCCACCACAGATAACGTCATCAACTTCATCTTATTTTTCAAAGAAGACATGGTAACCATTGAATAAATAATAGCTATTACCCTTGTACTTTAAAGTTTTTAACTTTAAAAACTTTCATTGTACTACCTCTATAGTACTTGCTCCAGTAACTTTATTAACTTACCCCACTCTCCTTAGGCAAGCTTCTTGAAAGTAGTTTGGGTTCCCACTGTCTAATTGCTCACTTGCTACTCACTTTTTAAACCATGGCTTCTTTAAAAAATGTATCTATTTTTTCTTGTTTTTTGTAAAATGTAATTATTGCTTCCTGGTTCTAATAGCTCTCTTTGGTAACTGACACCTATCTTTTCATTCATTCCTTAAACAGATATTTATTTAGTGTGTATTTGTTGTCATTAAGCCACATTCTAGAAATAGTATGGTGGTCACTTTGGATGCTGCCCTGTGAGCATGGACTTAAGTTAGAGCTACTTGTCACTGCTGGACTCAGAGAACTCTTCTTTCTTTAGACCTTGGGAAAACCTCTACTTCCTTGGTATTCTAACTTCTACCTTTGTGTATGTTTTTAAATAAACTTAAAAAATAACAACTTTCTGTGACACACGTTCGCATTATGTGATCCAAACACATTCACCAACAGCTGAATAGACTGTCAGGGGTTATCTGCTTTAACTTGGCACAATGCATTGCCTGGTCAGCAAACCTTGAATTGCCCTCACATGCAAATTCTAAGATGAAGCTTACGCTGATTGTGGGCACTGACCAGTAAAGTTATTTCCTGTTAGCACCTGTAACAAACATTATTGGGCCAGGTCCAAGCAGAGGGTGCTCAGACAAAGAAGATTTAAAGAGTGGATGAAAGAAACAATGTTGCTCTAGAATGAGACAAAAGAAGAAAACAGTTGCGTGTGTAAGGTAAGGTTTTTTTACCTAATAGTTAGACAGTAAGCTGTGTATCTGTCTCTGAGTATGGCTAAAAGAGTGATTTTCACCTGTGGCAAAAACAAGAGCAAAAAGGCTAAGTAGTGATTTTTATTGTACTATTTAAAGCTCAAAAAGTCTTTTAGAGATACTCAGAACTATCTATTTACATTATTTAGCGATGCGTGTAAATCTATGGCCTACATATCATTTACGTGGTTACAAAACCTGACTTGTAAGTGTGACCAGTGGCATGTAATGAATCCCGCTGGAAAACTCATGCCTGAAGTCTTTGGACACCAAGATTCTTGTACATAACACTGTCTCAATCAGAGACAAAGTGTGCCCCTTACGACTAAAACCCTAGGAAGTCTCTTAGGAAGCCCTCAGCCTCCGAGGCTCACCTGTCCTTCTTTGCCCTGCTTTACCATATTGTTTACCTTCATTAAGTCTTATGTGAATGTATTCTGGGGTGTCTTTGAGTCTTTTTAATGATCTAAACCTACGTAAACATTAGATGCTACCTTAGATCACAATAACTTCCTATCTCTCAGGATTAGTTTCCTTGCCTGGCATTCATTTGCATTCATTCCTTGGCTTTCATTTCCAAACAAAAAAATTCACCCTTTATATAATTTGAAGAGATTTCTATCACTGCAACCAGAGGCTTAACTAGAACAAAAACAAGAAAATGTGCTGTTGAGCAAGGCCATGATATGTGTTTCCCAGGAGAGTTGCAAGGGTTAGACAGAGAAAAATGTTGGGTGACTTGAGATCTACAAAAGGTAGGGGGAATGGAACTATGATAATGGCATTGGGAACCAACTCAGTATCAGGACTACACAGGAAAAGACATGCAAATTAGAGTTGAGGGCTGGGCTATAGTCTTTGGTCATAAAGCTGGAGACAGAAATATTTTTCAAGTTCACCTTAGCACAGATTCTTTTCTTTCCTCTAGGTAAGACTCTGATCTTGCTAATTCTAAGCATGATATTAAAAAATCAGGAACTGCTGTTATATGTAAATCATTGCATTAAGTGAAAAAGCACTATTGCTTTGTTTAAGATCTTCCTGAATGATAATAACAGCTTTGAATAAGAAAAGCAGTGAGGAGGCGAGAGCTATTTGGGCAGCTGGAGAGAGGTTCCTTGGCTGTGACCAGGACAGCAGCAGAAGCATGACCTCTTGCACCGTCCCTGGCAGTTTAGGAGAGTTATGCCTACGCTTTCTGTAGACGTGCCTTTTCCAAAAATATTTTCTATTTTTGACAAATTAAAAAACATGCAGACAGCTTAGCAGAACGTTTTTGTGCGACCATAAACTGATTTCTAATTCACAGGATTGTTGCAATGGGACAAATATTCCAGCCTTTATTCCCTGAACTGATATTAGTTCAACAGTAGGAGAGGGAAAAGGAAAGCAAAAGCAACAAAAAATTGCTGTAATCAAAGACATGTTTGTGAACTTGTGTGAGTGTGTTGCTGTTCTTTTGAAATGTCTGAAATTATTTTTCACCTTCTTTGCCTGAGAAGGTTGCTAAATCTCTAAGGGGATATATAATCTGTTTTAAGGCTCACTATTTATAGGTTGAATTGAAATGTCTAAGAGGGTGTTTTAGCAACCATCAAGTGACACTTTGGGACCAACAGTAATAGTCCTCAGCCTGTTCCCCACTGCCATCCCTGTAATTCCCTCGGCCACGTTGGCATCCGGCCCCTTGCCTATCTCTCTCAGTGCACCCGGAGTCTCTGGGCTCAGACGATAGCTGTCTGTATGTAAAGCAGCACTGGGATGAGATGCTCCCTGCTAGGATACTCTTAGTGACTTGTCCAGCTCTACCAGTCCAAGCTTGCCACCAAAAGATTGACTACAGGTACTCAAGGAATCCGATGCTCTTGCTTCTACATCATTTTAGTAAAATTTATATCAGTAGTGTACCCTGAACCATACATATTGCACATTATATCTGAATTATTATATTTTATAAAAGTCTGTTTTAATGAATAATTTTCAGACATATGTATATGGCGAGTTCTTGTCCTCATGTAACTAAGTATTAATAGCTATGTGGGAAAATCTTGTAACTAAATGAAATATTTTCTTTGCATTTTGGGTTATATTTATTAAAAGGTATAATTGGAAAACACCCTGTAGCTGATGCTAGCTTTTACATCAGTGGATCTCAGATTTCTGTATGTACCATCTTGGTGATTAAAACAAGTTATTTCCTCTTATGACTTATTAAAATAAAATTAGTTATATCATTTTTGCATCTGGGACATCTTTATTCAGTTAGGAAGGAAAGGGACTCAAGTGAATTGAATCTGAAATGAAAGTACTACACGCTGTTGTCTTCTAGAATATCTACTATCAAATGAATAATATATACTAATGGAAATATTTCTCTATATGGGAATCTCTAAACGATTTGGCAATGGCATACAAACCCTGGCTTCAATGATTGATCTGCCACTTTCTATCTATAGGGTTTTGGCAAGTCACACTGTAACTTTCAGAGCTTACAGCTTAAAAAAAAAAAAACCTCTGTCAAGTGTGTGTAGGTAAGGTCTACCACATGGGTAACCTTACCCATGTAAGAAGTACATGAAATTATATATAATTTATTAGTGCCTGATACTTGGCACACTGTATGTGCTCAGTTAATTTAAAAACAATTTTTAAAGATTTTATTTATTTATCGTAGAGGGGAAGGGAAGGAGAGAGCGAGAGAGAGAAATATCAATGTATGGTTGCCTCTTGTGTGTCCCCCCCCAGGAACCGGGAACCGGGAACTGGCCTGCAACCCAGGCATGTGCCCTGACTGGGAATCGAACCACGATCGTGTGGTTCGCAGGCCCGTGCTCAATCCACTGAGCTACACCAGCCAGGTAAAAATTGTTATAGATAATTACTATAACTAAATTATGATTATATTTGTGTTTTTACAATCTGTCTGTAGAAAAGGTTCAAACACACATTTGATGTAAAAATAAGGCTTTGCTAGACATACTTAAGTTTAAAGCTTTCCATTTTAACTAAGTTGTTTCTGAGTGCGAATCAGATAAATCATTTTACTGTATAACTTAAAAAATCAGTTAATACTGTCATTCATGTTACTGACAGGCTGATGGTAAAAAGTCAAGAAAGTAAAAATACTTCCAATGAAACATGCAAATCTTGTGGGGGGGAGGCACCTGTAAAAAAGGCTCTTGCTAGTTAACTGGGCTCAAATTTAAAATAAAAAACAAAACAAACAAAAAAGCCGGAAACAAAAGAAAACAAAAAACAGCCTAGCAGCCATTTCAGCACAGGGGTCTCTCTCACAAACCGCACTTGACACAGAAACTTGCACTGAACCCCCTGCCTCTGTGCTGAACTGCTTGTCCACACTGTGCTGCTGCCATCTGGGCCGGCCCTTACAAAGGTTTCCTGGAATCCTATCTCATCCAGTAGGATTGAGGCTTTCCCCGTCCAATAAGAGCTGCATAGCTTCTGACCAATGAGGATAGTGTCTTGAATACAGGAATATTTTGATATCTCCTACAAAACCTCTCACACTTGAAAGAACATGTGGAAATTCAATGAAAGGTCATCGAAACACATAAGTATGTGTATTTGTGTTTGAAAGTATATTGTCCTACCTTTGACTTCTAAGTTTCATCATATATATGCTTAATTAGTTTAGGGGCTTCTTTTACATACTTTCATGTGATCCTAAGATAGGTCCCTATATTATTTATATATTGTTATCATTATTAAGTAAATATCTGTGCCTTATTTATTACTCTTTGCCTCTTCAAAAGTCTGCAAACATCATAAAAACTGTACATTTGTAGTTGCAGGCAAACAGTCTGCACTAAGCAGATAATGATTGAATTGCAAGTATGAGGGGACTGGGGATAAATTAAATGTGCTTTAACATGTGTTGATCAAAATCTGTGGTGTAAGCTTTTAATATTTGTGCTCTGTATGTTCAGTTTGAATAACAGTATTTTATTTTTTGTTTATCATCAACTTGAAGATTATCTTATTATATCATCAGATTAGGTGGGAAAATTGTCAAATTGAACAGAACTGCAAGAAAATACTTCAGGGATTTTGATGAAAGAACAGAAAATGCTGATCATCGAAACAGCACTGAAGAACAGTGATAAGAAACTTATGGCCAGCTGAGGTTTCTGAGGAATAAAACTCCAGTGCTCCTCAAATTTATAGAAATAATTGGATTTTTATAAAATAAAATAGGCAAGAGTAAAAAGGGATAATCAAAAGACTTTTTCTGTGACTTATTTTTTAATTATATAAGCTAAAATATTAGAAAGGTTTGTTTTTAACACAGCTCTGCATCTAACCTTTTAGGAAGGTCTGAAGGTCCTCCAAACATGGATTTTTAGGGACTAAAATGCACTAAAGATTTTGCAGGGTGGAAGGTTGATGATCGTTGGGTTGTACTGACATATTTCTGATTTTGTAATTTTTTTCTGTAATAAGCCATCTGTGCCTGTTAATTGTTACTTACCAAAGTTAGGCTCCTACCCGCCCACAGAAACTGGAGGACAGGGGCGCTATTTCCTTCAAGGCTTTTATTTTAAAGAAACAGTTCCATTTCCCTGAGAAAGATATTTCTTGGTTTGTGTAAATGGCAAGAGATTGGGAAAAGACTTAAAACAGGCCCAGAGAATGAATTGATAATACCAAATTTTCTAAAGTAAATGCTCTAAGGAAAGCAAGGTCAGCATCCTATAACCAGGAACAAATGTATCTAAAACTAAGGCATGCTGAAGGCATGGGTCTAAAACTAAAGCTGTTGAGCTAAGGGCATGCCCACCGAAGCCCATTTTGCTGACCACGTTAGTGAATTATCTCTGTCGATGGCCCTCCATTTTGTGGGAGGAAAACAAATCTCTGCTGTCAACTGAAAGTGAATTAGAGGAAGCAGTGTCCTCAGGACCCGTGGGAGGTAAGACGGGCAGCTTTGTTTCTTCAAAGTACAATTTTTTTTGTCTCAAATTGATAGGAGATGACCTCATGTAAACTTTTCTCTAGGAGAAAGACTGGTTTACATTTATTTTTTAAAGTTATTCCTCATGCTATTTTAAGGATAAGATGCAAAAGTGTCTTTTTAAAAACCTCATTTAGATTAAGTGTTGAGAACTCTTGTTCTAAATAACGATTAAATAAGGAAACTCATACTCATAAAAACAGTAGTTTTCAAATTTGGATGCACATTGGACTCATTGGGGAGCTTTAAAACCGTACTAGTTCTTTGGTCCTAAGTGCTGAGATGATGACTTAACTGGTCTTAGGGTGCAGTGTGTATATTCAATGTACAACCCCGCCATGTGATTCTAACGTGCAGCAAATGTTGAGAACCACTGTCTAGAAGGGATGACCTTCGGAGTCCTAGAAAAATTTTCCTTAGTAAAATAACAAGGAACAGTTGCTCTTGCATGAAAACATTTGGCAAAGCCAATGTGTTCCTGAAAAATACAATAACTTGTACTCTTTACTGTTCCCTATTGCTCTGTGCCCCAAGCACTCCTCTACAGAAGGAACTTGACCAGTCAGCACGCGATGCATTTGACCCAACCTTGTACTCATTCTGGCATGGCTCCTACAACCTGCTTTTAGTTATGACATACTGTCTTATAACTCACAGTAGCAGAACTATTTTCCACCACTTGATCCATGATGATTATTATGTAAGAAGTGAAGGAAATATTGTGTTTATTTTCTTAATATAAATAACTGATGCTGTTAAGAGATAGTTATATAATATTATGCAATAATTCAGAAAATTAGGTTGCAATTTTATATCTGCTTTCCACTAAAGAAAACTTTAGAGGATGAGAGTTCCCAATCTTTAAGTTTCTTAGAAATATCACAGCAGAATGAACCATTTCAAAGACCACTCCGTACTATATTACATTTTCTGGAGGAACCTATTTTTTACTAGTTCATGATTAATTAGAGGTGTTTAATTGAAGATTTCTGATGCATACAAGTTGAGAGAAGTAAATTCCATAACATTAACCTAAGGTAATTTCCTCAAGGAGCCAAATATCAGAAAATTTCAAAAAGTTAACAGTATTTCATGTACTTCTTTTTGTAATGATATTTTATATATTTATTTCAAAATCAATCAAACTTTAAAAAATTAAAACTGATTTGAGCGCGAGAAAGAGAAAGAAATATTAGTTTCTTGTTCCACTTATTTATGTCCCAACTGGGGATCAAACCCACAACATTAGCGTATGGGGACAATGCTCTAACTGTGCTGCCCAGCCGAAGCCAAACTTTCTTCCGAAGCAGGCATTTTGCATTTGAAAAGCAAATCAAGCCACTTTCCTCAACCCAATTGTTCACTTACTTTGTCAGCACATTTTTTTCAAGGCCCAGCAGAAATTTCACTTTGCTGAGAAACTCCTGCGACTGCTTCTCAGCATCAAGTTGTATGTGCTTTAGTTGTCTCATGGGCGTATGAATTGCCTTTTCAAATGAGGTTATAAACCTCAGCTTCCTGAATACATTTTGCCAGTTTTATTAACTACACTGCGCATAGCATAGCGGTAGGCACAAAGGAAACATCCTAATATTTTTTTGATTAATTTTGTAGGTTTCCTTCCCAGACTAACGAATCCACTTTTTAAATCATTAGATATTAAGGGCCTAAGTCTCAGCTATCCTCCCTTCCAAGAGTTCTTTATAAGTTTCTTGAATAGCCAAACTCCATTAAGCTTTATTTGATAGCACATTTTTACTATCTTTACTTATGCTATAAATATTTGAAATTATATGTAGTCATTTTGCTTATTTTTATGTACTTATTTTTCTCAGCACTAGAATTAAAGTTCTGAAAGAGTGAAATCACTCTGCCTTGTTCCTAGCTACATTTTTATCTTCTGGAAAGATAATAGTAAATAAAAAATATGTTCAGTGATTAAGTGAATATTAAATTTATTCATTAAATACACAAAAAGTATTTTTCAAGTACAAATAATATCTATGTAAAATGCAGATTTATCACACTCTTCAAATCATGCCAGGGAATGGTCATTCATATGTTTATATGGTGTCAAAGGCCTAGATATAATTTGGAAATTATGTCAAAACTTTAAATTTAAGATTTGTTGTGAAAGTAAGCTCAAGATCAAAAAGCTCTCCTGGCTAGCTTGCAAATTATTCATTGTGGAAATAAATAATTTGAAGCAATTTGCTGTTACTAAAGAAAAGAACCAAGACATAGTTTTCTCTCTCAATAGTACTAAAAACTCCCCAGATAATAGAGATGTCCAAAGACAAATTTTCCTTATAAGGAATTAATTTCCAGATTTCCGATGAATTTAAGCCAGATAAATAGCTATTTTCTGCAGATAAAATGAAAGGCAGAAAAGCACAGGAGGGGTACCTGACTGCAATAACTTTAACATTTATTTTCTGTACTGAGAATCCATGAATCTAAACTTGGCTTACATCTTGAACAAATAATCAAATTTATCATGTAATTTTAACACTGTAATGTTTATTTAATGTCAAACTTTTAACATATATGAACTCTTAATTCTATTAGGGATTCATATCAAATTCTGTATTTGCTATTTCTAAAGTTAGTATAGTCCTGGAAGTTTATGACTTAATATTAAAAATACCATCTTTATAATTTACAGAGTATCTACATAGCAACAGTTCACATATTGTCCATCATTCTGTTTTGTTTTTTACTATTAACAAAAACCAGAAATTTGGGGGGATATTAAATTAGGACTTTTTTAGAGCAGTTTAAAATTTACAGCAAAATTGAAGGGAAGGTACAGGGGCGTTTCACATGCCCTCTGCTCCCACACCTACGTAAGCCTCCCGCATATTCAACATTCTTCATCACAGTGGTATATTTGTGGCAGCTGATAAACCTTATTGACATTATAATCACCCAACAGCCAGAGTTCACACAATAGTTCATTATTAATGTTACATATCCTTAGGAATTGGACATGTATAATATTATACATTATAATTTATAACGACATGTATCTATCTTTATGGTTTCACACAGAGAGTACTTTTACTGCTCGAAAAGACATCTGTGCTCCCCACACCCCAGCTTCTGGCAATCACTGGTGTTCTTAGTGTCTTCATACTTTTGTCTTCTCCAGAATGTCATGTACTTGGAGTCAAATAGTATACAGTTGGTTTTTTTTTTTTTTTTGGTCAAATTGACCTCTTTCATTTAGTAATAAGCATATTTAAGTTTGTCTTGTATCTTTTCATGGGTTGATAATTCGTATGTTTTTTAGGGTTGTATAGTATTTTATTGTCTATATGTATCAAGGTTTATCTATTTACCTACAGAAAATCATCTCAGTTGCTTCCGAGTTTTGGCAATTACGAGTAAAGTTGTTATAGATTTGTGTGCAAATTTTGGTCTGGACATAAGTTTTCAAGTCCCTTAGGTAAATAAGGAGTGCAATCGCTAAACTGCATAAACGGAGTATGTATAGTCTTATAAGAAATCATCAAACCATCTTCCCAAGTGGCCGCGAATTGCGCGTTTCCATGATTGAACACGGAGTTTCGGTTGTTCCACTTCCTCACCAGCATACAGTATTGTCAAATCTGGAATTTTACTACTTACTTATCTGTTTGTGAAAACCAAGAACTATTTTGAACGTACTTTTGTAATCGTATGAATTGATTCTTAACTATTTTCATAATACTAGAGATAGGCAAAGTTTTTCTTTAAAGGTACAGGCACTAAATGTTTTTGGCTTTGTGGGACGTAGGGTTTCTGTCGCTACTCTGCCACTGCAGTGTGCAAGCAGTCATAAAGATGGTGGGAGCAGATGAGCAGGCTTGTATTTCAATAAAATCTGATTTACCAAATCCAGCAGAAGATTGGATTTGGCCAATGAGCTGACCCCTGCTCTATGTTATCACTATAATGGTGCGTATTTCCACTTATATTGTGGATAAAGCCTGATTTATTTAGTCTTTCATTAAACATTTAAATTGTTTCGTATTTTTTACTTTTTTAAGCAACAACTTTTTTAGTAAAAAAGTTTTGTTTGTGAAATATTATGCTTCTGAAATGTAATCAGATTCTTGAGTGTAGGTGTAATTCATTGCCTTATTGTTGTATAGTATTACATTGTATGACTATACCACAACTAATTTACTCTTCCTACTGTTTTTGAATACAAACACTATTACTAGTTATTGCAAACAGTGCTGCTATGAATATTCTTTACATCTCTTTCGGTAAATGTATGTTAGGGTATCCAGCTATAAGTTAGTTTTTGTATGGAAAATATGCCTATATTCTTTATTTTGTAATGGTAACAGTTTTTCAAACAGGTTGTACCAATTTACCTTCTCACCAAATATAAAAAGTTTCAAGTGCTTCATGGCCATAGTAATACAAGATGAGGTCAATCCTATTCATATTAGGTAGTTATCAATCAGTATTGCATTGTGATTTTCATTTGTATTTCCCCCAGGACTAAACGAATTAAATATCTTTTAAGTATATTTATTCGTCATTTACTATTATATTTTATAAAATGCCTATCCTGGTCATTTGACAATTTTTTCTATCATGCTTTCTTTTATTGACTTGTAGAAGTTCTTTATGTATTCTAGACGCAAATTCTTTATCAGATACATATATAAACCATAAATTCTCTGTGGTTTGTATTTTCATTTTTTTAATGGCATCTTTTGATAGGCAAATAATTTTATTCTTTTAATTTTAATTTTTAAAGATTTTTATTCATTTTTAGAGAGGAGGAAAGAGAAGGAGAGAAACATAAATGTGTGGTTGCCTCTCACATGCTCTCTACTGGGGACCTGACCTGCAACCCTGGCATGTGCCCTGACTGGGAATTGAACCAGCAATGCTTTTGTTCACAAGCCAGCACTCAATCCACTGAGCCATAGCAGCCAGGCCCAATAACCTTATTTTTAAAAGTAGCCAATTTGTCATTTTTCTTAGATAGTATGCTTTGTTATGTTGTTTTTTTCCAAAATATTTTATCTAACTCATTTTATTAAATATAATCTTCTACATTTTTACCTAAATATTTGAAAAATCTGTTTCTTTTTTGGCTTTACTTTTAAATCTACAATTTACACTTAAATGATCTTTTGTGGGGAGGACATGGTGTTAGGTTGGAACAAAGATACCTTTTATATCTATTCAGTGGACTCAGAACCATTATTTTAAATTAAAAGTATCACTGTATTTGTGTGTCCCCTTTACCAAAAATGTTAGGTCTTCTACTATGTATATTGAAAATACTGATCCTATCATATAATTTACCTTTAAGTTTGTTGTATGTATATGTTTAATACATAATAGTTTTAAATGTTAAAATGAATGAAACTCAGTTTTTCTTTTGGTATCTATTATTGAAACATCTTCTTATTGTAAAAAAAAAAAATCTGTATTTTTTTTAGCCCTGGCTGGTGTAGCTGGTGTAGTGGATTGAAGCGTGGACTGTGAACCAGAGGTGAATCTCTTTTTCTAATTGTAAATGTCTCTTGGAGAAATTATCAAAATATCAGTTCACTTTAGTTTAATGTAAGCTATGCCAGGTGAACTAGTAAAACTAAAAGGTTTTACTTTTCTTACTTTCTCCCCTTGTCAACCTAGAGCAGGTTTAAGCAAGAATGTGAACTGCTTGGAATAGACAGTTTCAGTGTATGTATAAATACCCAGTTTACA
Organism: Sturnira hondurensis; assembly: GCF_014824575.4. Lineage (NCBI taxonomy): Eukaryota > Metazoa > Chordata > Mammalia > Chiroptera > Phyllostomidae > Sturnira > Sturnira hondurensis. The sequence continues at coordinate 1,666,409 of NW_028089315.1, forward strand.
AATGTGTAAGAGAGGCGGCCTAGTTCTGAAATATCTCTTTCCCCAAGCCTTTTCAAGAATTTTGTGATATATTACAGTGAAACTGTAATATGTCAGTCTTCTCTCTACTGTCACTGATTTTTTTTAATAACACTAATAGAGACAGGAATTCAAACACTGGACCTCTAATGTAGTACTTGTGCAAATTCTTTAGTATGTTTACGTAGGACAATATGCTGTTGAGACAATTGATCTCCATTCATGTACAGCTCTGGCTCTTCACCTCTTTCTTTCTCATCCACTCCTGTACCAGCTGCATACCCTCTATCGCTGGAGTTCCTTCTCCAGACAGATTTTATTCCTCATGAGGAAATGTACTGCGAAGATGATTTAGGACCAGCTTTCCCCCTTAACCTGAAAGATACCAACATGCTTTACTGTGTTGGGTAGTGTGCAGAATTTACTTTTTTTCCTGGAAAAAAAAAGAGTTAAATTTGAGAAAGTGAAATAAAGTAAGGGAAGTATGGAGGATAGAACATTTATCAAGGAGTTACACAATTACACGGGCCTGTGAACCACACGATCGCGGTTCGATTCCCAGTCAGGGCACATGCCTGGGTTGCAGGTCAGTTCCCAGCAGGGAACTCATGAGAGGCAACCATACATTGATATTTCTCTCCTTCTTTCTTTCCCTTTCCCCTCTAAAGATAAATAAATAAAAATCCTTAAAAAAAAGGAGTTACGCAATTAAAAGGTACCAAGAGCAAGTGATGAGGATTATTTTGTAAGTCATTGAAGTCAAAGTAAAAAGCAACATTCCAAACATAAATGAAAACATACCATTTTAAAGTACCATTGTTGTTGGTATTCACAGATAGAAATTTATGATAATATAGCAGACAAGGAATATGTTTATGTCTTTGAAATAAATGTTTTGGTGGCCAAAAAAGAATATAAATAATCTGATTTTTCCCTAAGAATAAGGATAACTAGCAAATCACTATTATTTTTTAGTTCACACTTCAGGGCATAAAAAACCATAAGGCTCTGTTTTAGAAATCCTTTCCCACTACACATTTCATTCCCCTCTTACCTGTGTCCAGATTTTCTCTTAGAGATTACCCTTTCTCTGCAATATTTCATTGCCACTTCTAGTTTCTGGGTACATATGTCTGTGTCTAGAGGAAGAATCAATGCTATTATATTGGGAAAAATTTCTAGCTGGTACTTGCTCCATGCATTTTTTTCCTTGCGTTGACTTGAACCCATATTTTATTTCCAATTTAGCAGCTGTTGAATATGAATGAATATTTCTTCACCCTGACAAAAAGCAGCAGGAATTCAATGAAGAAGATGGTAGTACATTCAGGGTAAAAAAAATTTTTTTTTTCCACAAAGGCTGTTTTCCTCTGGGGTGGGAGGTAACAGAGTGCCTTTAGTTTTAAGTAGATTTCATTGCAATGAGATTTGACTGATTCCTGTTAACCTTATGCCAAATTCTAGAATAAGTATTTTGAGTAGCACTATAGCATGGTGATTGTTATGGGATGTAGAGCCAGGTTGTTTGGATTTGAATTCCCATTGTATCATTTATTATCACTGTCTCTGGAGAAGTTAGGAAATTGCTCCATGTTGATATTTTCCCTCTATGTGGTGGAATTAACAATAGCATTTGTCTCACAGTGAGTTAAGATATATTTTTGGTAAGTAAGCATTCAACAGATGTTAGTTGTTAACATCATATTGAAAAAAGTCCCTTTGTACCTCTTGCACCTTTGCAAGAAGATGAAGTCCTTTCCTGTGAGCCGCACGCGGCTCAGCGAAAGCCCCCTCAGCAGCCATAGTTTACTGGGCTCCCGCCAGCCAGTGTCTCACTGACTTCCATTCATCCTGCTGTTCCTGCCTCTCAACACACCCTCGCTCTTGATTCCTTTCCTCTTCTTCCAACACATGCTTTTGCCATTGTGAGATCATTAAAAACAATTTGATTCTCAAGAAAGTCATTCTTGATTCCACTGACTCGCATTCTTTAATTCAAGCCCTCTCATGTCCTTGAGAGAAATAATTTTGTCTTTCATAATCTCCTATTTATGGAGGAGTTAAAAAAAGAATATTCAATGTTAGCTACCATGAGGATCTAACATTGTATGTACACAGTTATATCTATAATTCTTGTTTTCTCTTTAGATGCCACAATTTCTTTTAGAAAATTGCTTTTTATTAACATTCCTACATGTCCTTTTTTAAAAAAAGTGAGAGTAAGTTTATTAAAGCTAGGGACAGTGATACACTGGACTCATGGGCATGGGCATGAGTCCATGAGAAGGACCGCTGAAGACAGGGTCAGGGGCTCATCTTGGAACTAGCTGCTACTGCCCGTTGCTTCCCTGGGTGTGGGTCTCTTCTGGACCCTTAGAGCTTAGCTTAGAAGAAGCAAAATAATGGCCTTGAGGAAAAGGGGGATGCAGACATACTGAAAAAATGTGCTGGCTGTGTTTGTCCTGAGGGTTTTATCTATTTTCTATAGGCAGGAATTTTAGAGGAGGACTCAGGGGAGGAGCTCAGTAGAATATTGATTAGACTCCTGGGTGTGTCTTTTAGTCTGGTAATGAATTAAATGAGAGTGTAATGGAGTTTGGGGTCATTTTTGGATAGTTTCACCTCTATCTTAGACATTTGTCTGGCTCTTACTTGTTTTGTTTTTGTTTTTATTTTTCATCTGTCTTCCTAAGGTGATTTTTAAAAATATTTGAATAACATGCCCTTTTGTTTTCCTTTTTTAAATTTAATCTTTATTATATTTTTTCTATTATCATTTAGCCCCCTCCCTCTGCATTTACCACACTGTTGTTCATGCCCATGAGTCCATTTTCCTTTTTGCTCAGACCCTCCACCTCCTCAACAACCTGCTCTTGGGTATCTTTGGTTATGATCACAGGTTAAAACTACCTGCTCTTAGCTATCTTTGATTAGGGAGGACAGATTTAGACCACATGCTCATAGGTATCTCTGGTTAGGGAGAATGGCATCGTATGATTTATCATTTTGTTGTTGATTGCTCTAAGGTTCCAGACATTTGTTTCCTTTTTCCACTTGCCAGGGGATTTACCTAGTTTCTAACCTGCCTCAATAGGATTACTGTATCTGGTGACACCTGTAAAGTTATTTGAAATTCATTTCCACGTAGGCAGTTATTCTTGAAAGTATGCAAATTAACCTCCACTGGGTGACTCATATATACACTTAAAATAATAGTTTGTAGCTTTGTCACAGCACTCACTTACAAGACATCTTACGCCCCCACGACCTGGGTGAAGAAACAGAAACACTACACAACAGAGGAGGCTGGAGCTCAGAGCTCAGATATTCTGCATGCAGGGCACTCTGCTCACAAGTCTGGTCCCAAGGTCACATCCATCTACCTCTTCTAGTTCCCATTAGGAGGGAACAACAGCCTTGGGTTAGCACCACTTGTTGGTGACATTGAGGTGGGTGAACTGGTCTACCAGCAGCCCCTAAATGTCTTCTTATAGTAACCATGCAGACAAATTATTGAACTTTTAAGAAGTGTACAAGATTATTATATGTTTGATTTTGCAGGTAAGGTAAAAAGTCATAGATAGTATATCTGTCTTACCCACAAGATGGTTTGTGCTCCAGAGACTTATTACATAGCAATAAGGAGTGTGTTTTCCTCTCCACTAAGACTACCTTTCTCTCTTATCCATTCATTCATACTCTACAAGTAAATGGACATGGATAAGTCAGAAATTATCCTGAATGAAACATGGTGTCGGTGAACTGTTTTTGTTGTGACTAATACATCCAACAGGTTGCTGGTAAACATTAATTTTATTACAGGAAAATGCTGTTCTATAAATTACCCCCTTAATGAATCCTGAATGACTTTTCAGTTAAAGCCTAATTCTCCTAATGTCTCATTCTATTGGTTAATACAATTCTGAACCTAATCTCAAATTTAGCCTGGAAATAAGGACTCTTTTTCCAAAAAGTATTTATAAAAGCACCAATGAGTAAAATGGCTATGCTTCCAAGGAAAACATTATTTTTATTTACCTATCAGTTCATTTTTAATTGAAGCATAATTAACATAAAGTTTTATCAGTTTCATGTATACAACATAATGATGCAATGTTTTATACATTGTAAAATGTTCACCCTTAGAGAATAATAAAATACTTGTAAAAGCTGTTATAAAAAAGAGTATTGAATATACTTTATTAATGTAAAATTAGAGCCATAATAGAACCTGTTATAACGTATTTACCTGCAAAGGTAAACGCGTTTACCTGCATAATGTCAGACATTAAAATTTACTGAGTTGATTGAACAAATTATAATGTAAAGGTTTGTTAGCTTTGAAATCTTTCAGTAAAATGTGAAAGGGCAGAGTATTTGTGTTTGAGCATATTCTATAGAGAACACATGTGTTGACTCTCTACCAGCTCTCAAGTATTGAACAAGGCAATTGAGAAATAAGTAAAAGTAATACGGCCTTCAAAGCTCTAGTTGATTAGGGAGATAAAGAGATAATTAGTATTAAGAAAATAAGGGTTATGATAATGGTTAAAACATGACACTTTGAGAGAGCATAGTGGACATTTACCCACTTTTTTAAAACTATATTTTATTTATTATGCTATTACAGTTGTCCCAACATCCCCCCTCCACCCAGTACCTTCCATTTCCTCCAGCAATTGGCCCCTTTAGTTCATGTCCTTGGGTCATGCATATCACTTTTTTGGCTACTCCATTTCCTATCTATTCTGTGCCTGCAAATTTGTGCTTCTTAATCCCTGTATCTTTTCCCCTATTCTCATCCTTCTCCCTCCCAACTGATAAACCTTCAAGTGACCTCCATATTTATGATTTTGTTCCTGTTCTGCCTGTTTTGTTAGTTTTATAGATTCAGTTGCTGATGGTTGTGAATGTACTACCATTTAGCGTTCATAGTTTTGTTCTTCTTTTCCTCAAATAAGTCCTTTCAACATCTCATATATAATGATTTTCTGATGATGAATTCCTTTAGCTTTATCTGTCTGGGAAGCACTTTACCTGCCCTTCAACTCTAAATGATAGCTTTGCTGATAGAGTAATCTAGATTATAGGTCCTTGTTTTTCATCACTTTGAATACTTCTTGTCAGTCCCTTCTAGCCTGCAACTCCTTTCGAGGTAATATTCTGCTTTTATTTTGCTGTTTTGAAGATTCTTTATCTTTAACCTTTGGCATTTTAATTATGATGTGTCTCAGTATGGTTCTCTTTGTGTCCATCTTGTTTGGGATTCTCTGCTCTTCTTGGACTTGTGTGTCTATTTCCTTTACCAAATTAGGGAACTTTTCTTTCATTGTTTTTTTTTCAAATACAATTTCAATTTCTCACACAGCAATATTTTTACTGATATGTCCCCTAGAGCAAGAAATATAAAGGAAAGAATAAACAAATGGGATCTCATCAAAATAAAAGGCTTCTGCACAGCTAAAGAAAACAGCATTAAAATAAAAAGACAACCAACTGTATCTGAAAACATATTTGCAAATGATACCTCAGACAAAGGTTTAATCTCCAAAATATACAAAGAACTCAACACGACTTCACTCTAAGAAGACAACTAACCCAATTAAAAAATGGGGAAAGGACTTGAACAGACACTTCTCCAAGGAAGACATACAGAGGATCCAGAGACACATGAAAAGATGCTCAATATCACTTGCTATCAAAGAGATACAAATTAAAACCACAGTGAGATACCACTTTACACCAATGAGAATGGCTATCAAAACAAAGCAATAAACAACAAATGTTGGAGAGGGTGTGGGGAAAAGAGGACTCTGGTCCACTGTTGGTGGGATTGCAGACTTATACAACCATTATGGAAAACAATATGGAATTTTCTCAGAAAGCTAAAATTGGACCTGCCTTTTGACCCAGCAATTCCACTGCTAGGATTGTATCCTAAGAACCCTAAAACACCAATCCCAAAGAACCTATGCACCCCAATGTTCATAGCAGCACAATTTACAATAGCCAAGAGTTGGAAGCAACCTAGGTGCCCGTCAGTAAATGAATGGATCAAAAAACTATGGTACATATACACAATGGAATTTTATGCTGCAGAAAGAAAGAAGGAGCTCCTACCTTTTGCAACAACATGGATGGAACTGGAAAGCATTATGCTGAGTGAAATAAGCCAGGTGTTGAAGGACAAATACCATATGATCTCACCTCTAACAGGAAGCTAAACAACAAAACAAACAAGCAAGCAAAATATAACCACAGACACTGAAATAGAGAACAGGCTGACAGTGACCAGAAGGGAGGGAATTTCAGGGGAAATAGGTGAGGGATTTAGAGGAACATGTATAAAGGATACATGGACAACAACTGAGGAAGGTGGAAATGGCAGGGAGGGGGGAGCACGGGGGTTGGGATAGGATGGAGTAATAGGAAACTGTACTTGAAAAATAATTAAATAAAAAAACAATTAAAAAAAAGATTTCAATATCTTGCTCTTTCTCTTCTCCTTCCAGCACCCCTATGATTAGAATGTTTGTGTGTTTGAAGTTGCCCCAGAGAATCCTTAACCTATCCTCATTATTTTTGGATTCTTTTTTCTTCTTACTGTTCTGATTGGGTTTCTTTTCTTCCTTGTGTTCCAAATCATTTAATTCTCATTTTCACCCACTCCACTGTTGGTTCCCTGCAAAAAAATTTTAGTTCACTTTGTGTAAACTTCATTTCTGCCTGGACCTTTTTTATGCTATTGAATTACCCAGTGAGTTCCTTTAGCATCCTGATAACCAGTGTTTTGAACTCTGCATCTGATAGGTTGGTTATCTCCATTTTGTTTAGTTATTTTGGGGGAGTTTTGTTCTGTTTTGTGTTTTTCCCCATTTGGGCCATATTGCTTTGTCTTCTCATTTTGGCAGCCTCCCTGTGTTTGTTTCTATGTATTAGGAGAGCTGCTTTGACTCCCTGTCTTAGTAGCATGGCCTGTTACAGAAAAAGCACAGCCATAAGTTGCATGAGGTGGAGCCTTAGCTAATCACCAGGGTGGGGTAACCTGTGTGACCCAGGTTGATGGAGTCTCAGACTTGGTGTCACCACTCTGTGGAGGAGGGCTCAGAAAAAGTATGATAGCCACTGCCTGCACTCTGGAGTTTTGCCCCGGAGGAAGCTATCCTGTGGCACGTGCCCTGATGCCAGTCACTTCAGTTTCTCCCTGTAGGCCACTGGAGTTCTTCCAGTTGCTGCCTGGGAGCTAGAGGCCAGATGGAGTGAGTCTGCATAAGACCCAAGACTGTTGGGGGCCCTTAAGAGTAGATACCTGAGAATCATGCAGTTTCCTCTGCTGCCCTAACTCCTACTGCTTTGTACAGCCAGGAGTTATGGGACTTATCTTCCTGGTACTAGAGCCCTGGGCTGGGTGGTTTGGTATGGGGCTGGGATCCCTTGCTTCCGGGGCATCCCTCCCAATTTTTATTCACCACATGTGGTGGTAAGAAGGCCCATTCCATGTACCTGTCTCCACATCTCTGTCCCTCCCACCCAGTTGGGTGAATGTGACTTTTTTAATTCCTTGGCTGTCAGACTTCCATACAGCTTTCTTTTCCGATGATTCTGGGTGACAGTTGTTTCGTAATTTAGTTGTGATTTTTGCTGTGGTTGTACAAGAAGGTAAGCCATGTTTACCTATGCCCCCATCTTGACTGGACCATTTAGCCCAGTTTTGAAAGTTCAGTTTCCAGTATCTGCAGAAAAACTTTGTTCTGTTAATCAAATACCACAACTTGCTACTTCCACTATTGATTTGATGCTCTAATTCAACATTTCTCTATAGTGACAAGAACCTTGTTGAAAGTTTGCTAAATGATGTTGAATTACTTCTTCATGACAGAGGACTGAGTCCAGCCCCAACTCATACACATCTGTTGCCATGGACTCCAAATTATCTGTTTCCCTGATCAAAGCTTATAGATCAGTCTATTCATTTTACCACACAAGCCACAGCTCACATCTCTGATTCCTCTTGCTTATGACAGCTGATGCGCTGAATGTAAATGATTTAAAAATAGCACCTGCTCAGAGCCTAATACCAAGGAAGACAATAGGGCTGTGCTGTTTGGAATGAAAATTAATTAGCTTAAGCTCAGCATGTCACATATTATCAACCATGAAAACTGTAAGTTATTGAGTTCGTGGGGTGAGATATTATGTGACAGATATCTGTTTTCTGTTTGGAAATTTTGCTTTGATGATTGTCAAGGACAGTGTGTGACTGATGAGACCACTGTAGACCTAGATCACAACACTTACTCCTTAGAGCATGAAAATAATAGTAGTTGTTTTGAAAGTAACAATTTATCAATAAAATGAATCAAAGGGCACAAAAGGTGGCCTGCCAGGCATTCTGTTGTGACCTACAGCTGTCCTGATGTAAATAATGAGAGAAAAGATGGATTTTCAGCTCAACCCAAAAACTCTTCATTTTTTTTACACATAGAAGTGAGAAACACAGATCATTTGGATTTGCCTCAATATCTGAGCCAAAATATATTCAAGGGAGACACTGGCAACAAGTAAACAAAAGAAGCACTCAGAGAAATCACTAGCAAATGAGGTTTATCTGCCTTTGTCTTCCTTTGCCCATACCCTAGGTTGCCTCACTCCTCCTCACTTAAAATCCCATAATTTTAAGAAGTTTACAATCTCTTTTTCAGATTTTCATTTCAGTTGTTCAAGTGGTGCTTAATGCCATCAAGCTATATTTGACTAGCATTTCATTGTTTTATTAAAGCCTCTAACAGAATTTTGACCATACTGAAATTGTGAGAGTATGTGTAGGTTAAAAAAAGAAACAAGTCAACTGCTACCAAAATCCAGAGCACAAAATTGAAAAATTATTCATCTACTTACTGGTCTTTTGATTACTAAATTCTAGGGTGTAGGAACCAAGCTAGCATAAAAGTTCTGAGTGTGGAAAAATGGGTTGGATAGTTTTCTCCCACAGATTATAGAGGAAGGACCCAGGGATGAGGCTGATTAGCTGATGATAAAATCATGTTAGCAAGAGTTAAAGTTTATTAAGCATCTACTATGAGTCAGAACCAATATCAAGTATTTTCTATGCATTATAAACATTTATTTGCATAGGTTGACCCTCGCAGTAATTTTATGACTTAAATGTCTACAGTAGGCAGAATTTTAAGATGGCCCCAAGATTCCCAGTCCCTGATGTCCATGAAGAATTTCTTGCAAGACTCATAAATATGAGGTAACACTATTCTCATAATCACAGTACTTTATATAGCAGCAGGGATTTTGTAGGCATATGCATATTGCCAATTATTTGGTTTTGAGTTCATGAAAAGGGAGGTTGTCCAGAACGGACATGAACCAATTAGGGAGCATCTAGGAGTTAGTGTAGGTGTCTGATGGACAGCAAGCAAGTCAGAAAGCAAGGATCTCAGCCTTAAACAATGCTTGGAACTGAACCTGTGTTCTTAGGAGAGGACTCTAAGCCTCAGGTGAAATTGTAGCCCTGACTGACTCTTTGAGTTAGCCTAGTGAGCCTCTGAATAGAGAATCCAGGTAACTTTTGTCCGTACTCTGAACACAAAAACTGTGAGATGATAGGTTTGTGTTATTTCTAATTAATAATTTGTAGCAGTCTGTTGCATGGCAGTAGAAAACTAATGAAAGCTTTCTGTATATTAAGTTTCTTTTAATTTTTCTAATCACAAAACTAAGACTTAGGGCTATTAAATAACTTGTCCAAATTCGTGCAGGCTTACTAGTCAAGACTCTTGGCTCCTAGAACCCATGCTGTCTGCACTCCATATCATTCAACAGCAATGTCCATCATAGACACTAGTCCAGTAAGAGGCATATAGCTTAGGGGCCAAAAAGATAAATCGATATCAATAATAGGCAAAAAGACAGAGGCAAATGTACTAGAAACGAGCATTCAAAAGGAGAGTAAGAGACTAACTACATTATGGAGCCCCGGGAAAGAACTAAGGTGGCCAGTGGGCGTATAGAAGTGTACAGGGAACTATAAAGCCCACTCAGCTGGTTCATTGTTATTGTTAACCCTTCGATATAATATCCCAAAGCTGTGGGCAAAAGAAAAGCTTTCCACAGACCCTTTTTCTTCTTATAAAAGCATATTCTATCCAAGTGACTAGAGATGAATTGTTGCTCAAAATGAACTTTAAAACAATGATGAGAGAAATGAAATAAGCTTTACAAAAAGAGCTATTGGTTTGAGAATTTTAGAGGAATGACAAATACTGGAGCCAAGAGTTCTGGGTGGGCAAAAATATCTTACATGAACAAGGACTGAGAAAGTGTGTGTGTGTGTGTGTGCGTGTGTGAGAGAGAGAGAGAGTGTGAGAGAGAGAGAGGGAGAGAGAGAGAGAGAGAGATAAGAATGCTTCAGATCTACTCTCTTGGCAAGTTTCAAGTGTACAGCACAATATGTTAAGTATAGTCAGCATAGCTTATTCAACTTACAACTGAAAGCTCATACCCTGTGGCCAGTGTTTCCCCAACACCCGCATGTATTGGAGTAAAGCCAGCCAGCAAAAACATGCAACTTTCTTCTGAAATGTTTGGTTGGACAGAAGCAAGATTGGAAAGAGGAATAAAAATGTTCATTCAGAGCTGTGATTTGGCAGGAAGGAGGTGGTGGAAAGAAAATAAGATGAAATGTTTGGATACTGAGTGATTAAAAAAAATATGGAAGTCCTGAGAATCTGGATTTCAGAACCACTTCAAATGGAAATTTAGTGACAAAAGATGTAAATAGCTAGAGAGGTGAGGGACTGATCCACTGAACTTGGGGGTTCTTTCTCCTGAAAAACAGCACTCCCACCACAAATATCTTCTTGGGTTTTCAGTAGAAAGAATATCACCCCTTATCCTTTTACAAATCTAGGAAACTGGGGTGGGGGCATTAAATTTATGTCTCTCATTGCCCACCCATTATAATAAGATTTATCTAAATCTATTAAAAATACATGAATGGTCAGCCTACTATCTACTTCCCTAGGAAACGTATGAGGAAAAACACTCCTATGTGAAATTAGTGATAAATTACTCTCCGAGTTGTGAGTAAAACTGCATGTCTTAAAATGACCTCATTAGGACCTTAACGTAGAGGTGTAGGGAAGAGGTGGATGATGCGTGGCCAAGGGCTGAAAAGGCCACATTATGTGACTCACTCAGGGTAACATTACCTCACCACCTACAATGAATAAGGATCTTTATGTCCTTTGCAGGGGGATAGCCTCTTACACAATGACATATTTTTAGATCTGAAAATGGACCCTAAAACTGAAGGATATAATAGACTGTTTCCTTCAAAGGAAGAATATACAGAGTATAAGGGGCAAAAATTTAAAAAAATAGAATTAAAGAAAAATCCAATAAGAAGTAACTAGTGTTAAACCTAGAAAATGATGTAATTTGCTGTTGTCAAGTCGATTACCAAAGCCTTTTCATATACAAGGGTATAAATTTAGAGCAGGAAGAGAAATATGCTACTCAATATTACCTCAAATTCCATACTTAAGCCCTGGCTGGTGTAGCTCAGTGGATTGAGCACGGGCCTGTGAACCAGACAATCACGGTTCGATTCCCAGTCAGGGCACAGTCCTGGATTGCAGGCCAGTTCCCCGCAGGGGCCAGTTCCCAGCAGGGGATGCACAAGAAGCAACCATACATTGATGTTTCTCTTCCTCTCTCTTTCCCTTCCCCTCTAAAGATAGATGAATAAAATATTAAAAAAAAATCCATACTTGGAGTCTTACAAATTCTATCTGATTTCTTAACATAGATATAAACTACATCAAACTCCTAATGAGCTAAAACATATCATTTGTCAGTGTGGACCTTTTTTTGTAATGTTTTTGGTTTTAAAAATAATTTCTAGATTATTGTCTAAATCTATAACCCAAAACACTAATTCAATACATAAAACATAAAAAGATAAATAAAGATGTGAACAACGTTTCAACTTTTAGAAATACAGTATTATTTGAGTCTAAATCTTAACAGATTTTACTGGATATAGGAATCTGAGGATATCTCATTGTCAGCTCATGGCATAAGTCATGAAGAAAATTTTGGAAACAAAAGGGACAGTAATGTTAAGATGATAGTTCCAATAATTAATTTTAAATATCAAAGTAATTCCAGAAACAAAAAGTTGGGTTTTTTTAATGTCTTACAGTGGCATGATAAAAAGATAGCCCTTCAGCACTGTGCTGATGGGTTGGTTACAGCCAGATGGCAGTAGGGTTAGCTCTGCCCAGAACTCTTCTAAGAAAGTCTATCCATGTAGCAGTTTCAACCAGAAAGGTGCAGAAATTCCAACTTTATGTGAAATAACTGAAATAAGAAAATACTCAGGCATTATGAGAGCAGGAATGTGAAAATTTTCTTTAGTAGATAAAAGAATAAGTATGTTAGATTTCTATCATGGGTCTAAGAAAAGCAATATATTATATATTAATGTAATATATATCATATATATATAATTGAGAATACTTGTTCAGCCGAAATAACTTTCTATCAAAATTGCCCCAAAGATTGAAATAATTGACCAAAATATGAAGGTGATTATATAGGCATAAAATCAATGATCACTTCTTAGAGATGTTGTAGAGGATTTCAAGCATCAAATGGAAACCTGTATCTGAGCAGGTGGCAATTTGGTGGTTCTTGGGATAAATGCAGCCCAAATGGTCTGCTTGTTTGGCTATAAAATATTAGTTTAAAGTAACAAATTTGTTGCAAACATATAAATTCAGAATATTTCACATGAAAATCTTAATTTCTTAGAATCTCTTGGAATATCTCTTTGCATTTGAACCTCATTAAATCTGGCAAAACTGGACTGTGTTAATTGTAGCAATAATAAATAAGAAGCAAGGAGTTACTAGACACTGTAGAGAGATTTTCTTAACTCCATTTAACCACAGATACATTCAATCCTACATTCCCAGCATTATTTATTAATTGACATTTATCTCTTGCTTGTGCTATTGTTTTTGTAATGTCTTCATTTTTTAAAAAGATTTAATTTATTTTTAGAGAGCAGGGAAGGGAGGAAGAAAGAGGAGACAAACACCAATGTGTGGTTGCCTCTATCATGCCCCCTACTGGGGACCTGGCCTGCAACCCAGGCATATGCCCTAGACTGGGAACTGAACTGGGGACCTTTGGTTTGCAGGCCTGTGCTCAATCCATTGAACCACACCAGCCAGGGCATAATTTCTTCATCTTAATTAATTACATGGCTCTATAGGCATTGCAGTTTTCTATCTTTATTTTAGGTAAGATCTCTTCTGACCAGGAAGTTTTTGAATTCTTTATTGACTGATAATATAACAGGTCAGGCCCCAATCACTTTGTTTAAGCTAGTGCATATCTCACAAAATAATCTCATATTGGTAATGAGAAATTAATTGATTAAACAATTCACCCAAGATCACAGATAATTAATGACAGATCTAAAAATAAGACTCATCATTCTTGACTCCCTATCTACTAAAAATTAAAAATTCGTAATTCAACTCATTTTAACAATGGTAAATAGTTAAAAGAAAAAGATAATCACACACCTAAAACACCTGGATTGATTTTGATGAATCAGATTTTACTGCAATTCAGTTTTAAGTAGCCTAGCTACCTTTTTAAAAATGAAGAATCTACATTTTTAATAAATATTAAAGTGGCCTTCTGTCATGTAGGTAAGGACTTTGAATGGTGTGACTGTCACAACCAGAACATTTCTAAAGACATTTGTGATTGTGTCATTTCAGAAATGAGTTGTTAATGCAAATATATGAAAGAGTGCAAGAAAGCAAAACCATATTGGAACATCCTAGGAAACTTAAGGTCACAAGTTAGACAGAGGCGGGTATTTTAACTCCAAAGTCTATGGGCTAAATAGTCTACAGTATTATCATTAGCAAACCACTCTTCTCACTCAGTTGCATAAATATAATCTGTTGAGTGGAAGTGGTATTGTTACCGAACAAAGGGTCCGAGGGGGGGGCAATACTTGGCCCACCGAGGGATGCCAAAAACTGCTGCAAAAAACAGGGGCCCCTCCCAAGGACGATACACTAATATCTATAGGGCTCTTCTGTCCGCCGCCAATTGGAAACACATCTCTCAATGCCAGAGATTTGTGAAAAGGAAACAAAATGTTTATTTAATGCTATTCAGGCCTAATGCCTTCCTTAAAATATTAAAGTCTTTAAGGGTATACACCTACACACACACACACACAGCGCTCCCTTCTCCCACTGTCCCAACTCCGGGTACCGTAAATCAGGAAAAGAGCACACGTCCGTTTTTCAGGTCGCTGGCACGTGAGCTGTGTCGCCTGCCTGTCCAGGCAGGATCTCCAATTAATCCAAAGTCATGTGGCACCTTTCACTGGCAAGAGTTCTTTGTACCAAGTTCCAGTCAAAGTCTCTCCTGCTTTCCAGGCCACTCAGCCAAAGGGAGCACGCCAAAGCTGCGTGGGCCTCTTCTACCAAAGCCGCGTCTTTCTTCTTCACCTGGCCGCAGGGATCTCCATTCTGGCAAAGTTGCGTGGTTTTCTCTTCCACCTGGCCAAGAGGGGGTCTGCACTCTGCTGAAACCGCATGGCTCTCCCTCCTAATGGCTACAGGGGTCTACATCTTTCCAAAACAGCGTGGCTCTCCCCCTCCCCTGGCCAAGGGGGGAGGGAGTCCTCACTCTGCTAAAGCCACATGGCTCTCAAGCAGACCCTCTCTCAGAGAAGCAGCTCCCAATTCTAGCCTGGGTAGCAGCCACTCCCTTCTCCCTGGCCCAAAACTTGGCCACAGCTCTTTAACATATCTATGAAACCAGTTAAAGGTTATAGATATGTTAAATGACCATTCCAGAGGTTAGCTGCAAAACTGTTGCTATGCAAAACAGCTCTCAATGGCCCTACTCCATTGGTCCCTTCCCCCAACTGACACCTGGGGGGGGGAGGATATCTTAATATTTCCTCCAATATTCCTGTACACTTTAAGTTCTGGACACCATTCCAAATCTTTTCTGGGGCCCCCCTTGGCTGCACCCTGTATCAGTATTATGCCTATAGAATCATGTATGTATGTGAATGAGAGTAGAGAAATCGTAGGCTGGTGAATTCAAAGCCTGGGAAGTTACAACACCAACCTTTGGTAACATGGATACTGGAGTCTTTGAAGTAAGTTAGGACCTAGTTATACACTGACCCCATCCGGTGGTGGCATTTCAGTATTATCTGGACACTATATGATCTTGTGATGCTCTGAAGTTAGAACTTACCTACTATGGCCATCTGAAACTCACAAAAATCTGTCAGAAACACTTTTCTTTTGCCTGGTATATGTACAGAGAGAGTCTGGAGGGGACTTTTTCTTCCAGCTATGAGACATAGTTCCATCTTTGCCCTAGAGGTTTATATGTTAATGAGAGGAACCCATACTACAATGATAAAAATAAAGGCATAAAACAAGGTGAGTTCAAAACAGAAAAACTTTTACAGTTATGTAAACTACCCAGTTCAGGACCTAAATATCTGATTTATTTGTACTAAAACAAATGAGTTATGGGTAAATAAGCTAAAACAGTAAAAGAAAACCAGCAAACTACAGAAAAAGGACACTACCTATAATGGGTGTTTACAAAAGCCATGAATTTCAACACATGTAAAAGCTGAGAATAAGCTTATGCAAAAAAATAAAGGTTTGAATAAGAAAAGCCTCTGTGTGTGTTCGTGCTATACTGGGAGTGTTAATTGCTTCAAAGGAAACATTCAAATAAACCACACAATGATGCTGTCACCAAGAGACAAAGGCATTTCATAAAGAAAAGAGAAATGGCACTTAAATAAGCCTTGACAGAAATGCTGAAAGTAAGTTTATATAATTGTGTTTAAAGAATCAATATCTTTGTGCCTTTGCTTCTGGAAAAGTAATTAAAATGAAATTATTTGCAGAGCTGGGAAGGATGTAAGGCATCACCAAGACTGGGTTGGACACTGCTCACGACATCCGTGAGCACGACGTCCGTTTTGCTCCGTGAGCATCATTTCCGAGCTCTTCTGGATGTCGATTCAATCCACAGGTGCACTCTGCCAGAACTAGGAAACCACACTCGGGAAACAGATAGAGTCGTTATAGGCTACAGATGATGTGATGATGCTAGTTACATGGCAGAACCTAGCCTGGTTCAAAGAAAAAAGAAACAGAAATAACAATGAAAGAGAAAGAAGGAAGGCAGGGAGGGAAGGAGGGAGGGAGGCAAATTAAAAGTATGAAGAGTTTTTTATTTTATAGTTTTATTCCTCTGATGATTTTATTTATTTGTTAGGTTCCTTCATTTGATTTGAGTGAATACAAAGTGAAAGGAAGAATTCTGGTTTTTCTTACACGTCATTACACAGTTTATTAACATAAAACATCCTGAAGTCAATGCCATCATTGATGTTTCAACATCGTGCCATCAACACGTTTCAACATTATCCATCATCCTTTTATACACACATCTCAAAAATGTACCTTTTTTGGTAAAGCAATGTAATAGTATATTTTGTTATTTTCTTTCTTAGATGTGTAAAAAGAGTAATTGTCAGTGCCTTTTTGCCAGTGAGTAATTTAATTCAGTCATTTCCATGCTGTGACTTTTATTTCCTAAAGAAATAAGAGGTTCTTTCTATTACAGACCTGATTATGAAACACTTCTGAGTCACAAAATTTCACCTTTCAGTGTTCTATGAATTAGCTCCTTTGTGGAATGGAGGGACAGCTCTTGTTTCATATTCAAATTCATTCAGAATATTCAGTTCTTCGGAATTTGGCTTCTGAAGGAATAGACTTGAAAAAGCCAAACACTATGATTATTTTGATATTACACTTTTTTAAGCCTGGTTGATTTAATAAAGTGGCAATATAAGTTTACTCATTTAAAAATTGTATTTCAGATAGTACTACTTTTAATGGTGAGAAAAGACCTTGCTCTACGGAAATCCGATCTGTGGCTCTCTTTTATTGGGTAAAATAGGAGTATGGCTATATTTAGCAGCCTGAGTCCCCTTGTCTTACTGGCTCCTTTGATTCTATTTTCAGTCTTTATCACACCCCGTTATGGGATTTAAAACTGTCCCTATAGTTCTGAGGGTGGGCAGTGGGAGATAGCCGTGAAACACTAGCTAGCAAATGTCTAATAAAACGATCCTTGTAATTTACACTCACCATCAGTGAGATCACATCTGCCAAGTTAATTTTAAACCAGGACCCTTTTCACTTGGTTACTTAAAATTTGAATCTATTGACAGTGCTGACTGTTCACCAAATGTATATTTATCAGAATTAGAAAAAGTGAGAAATTGTTCATTCTTTCATTAACAAATGATTGCAGAGCTGGTGCCAGATGGTAAACATGAAGCCAGTTGAATTAAATGGAGCCTAAGACACATCCCTGCCTGAAAGAGCTAAGCATCTAGTAGGCAACACAGACAGGTAAAGAATCCATTATCGTCTGGTCCAGCATGTTTTACCATATGTTTAAATTCAATGTGTATATGAAAGAAGCCACAGCAGTCAGGAACTATTTGCAATTCAGGAGAGTCAATACCAAGGCGGGAAAAAATAAAATAAAATGCACATTGAGATTTGTATACCTGAAACTTGTATAAATTCATTAAGCAATGCCATCCCAATAGATTCAATAAAAAAGAAGAAAAGTCATGTTCTTACCCACCAGTTTATAAAGTAGGTTTTTGATTCCTTCATTAGTCATTCCTTATCCATGATTAGAAAACTATGTACCAGCAGAGCAGAGAATAAATCTAGGATTCCTGAGCTGCCTCTGAAAATACCTCTTTTTTGAACAAGTAAAAATTAGTAGAAGTGGGAAAAAATAATAGAACTTCTTACTTGCTTTATTTTATTGCATATTTATCTACAGATAGATACACAGAAACTTCTAAAAAATTTCTACAAGCTATCCAATAAATATTTAAAGATATGGAAAAATAAATCAAGTGGATATCTTGCAATAGAAAAACTATTCCCCTTGAGTCATTACCAACTTTCATGATGTCCTGAAAGTTACAAAATTTTAATAAAATGTCTATATGGAGTCCTCGTTGACAAATCACTCAATCTTTTGTAAGAGCGGGGAGAAATGTAGTTCCCTAGCTAGGTAAGTACTATGGTGTTTTATGATGTTGCAAGATCTATTATAACCTGAAGTGATATATTGTATAGGCTGTAAAAATTGTTTCCCTAGAGATTTAGTGGAAAAACACTTTGTCCCTAATCCGTGCTACTGTGAGAAAGTGACTCATGATTTTGACAAGTAGATCTATCAGAGCTACCTGCATGCTTAGGCTGTCCAGATTAGTAATGACTTGGTAAATACATTGGCCATTCCAGAACACTCTACTCAGCTGGGAAGAGAGGACGTGACACCACAGCTCTGTCTAGATTCTAATTGATGCTGAAAGTAACTAGCGTTAATCCCAAGGGATTATGGAGTTATGTTTGCATAATATCCGTACCTCCAAAACTCATTTGCAGCTCAAATACAAGCTAAGATTTACAGTATTTGAAATCACTAGCTCATTGTTCTTTTTTTTTAATAGGGGAAGATTCACTTTTAGCCAAAGAGATTGGCTTCTAGAATGTGCCTGAGTTGTGTTGCGTGTGCCAGACCTGGGTCTGAACCATAGCTCTGTCATTCACTAGATTTGTGACCCTCAGAAATGTTCTGTAATGTTCTAAGGTGTGATTTTCTGAGTCCCAAAATGAGGTTATAATAACTTACATCTCAGGAGTAGTTGTGAGTTTCCATTTATTCATTTACTGAACAGCTATTTATTAAAACATAACCTGTGTTAGACACACTGGGAGGCAATGACCCTCTTATATCACATTTTTTAGCTTATGGTAATAGCCAATAAACAAATTAATAAACAATACTCATGCCTAGATTTTGATATGTACTATATGTATTATAAGAACTATGATTTTACAGAGTGTAAACAAGGAGGATCATTTTAGATAGAATCACTGTGAAAATGTCTTCTCTGTGAAAAGCTTAGGGGGAAAGTTTTCCAAATCAAAACAAACAGACAAACAAACAAAAAAACCACAGCAAAGAAAAATTTCCCGTGCTGAAAAAAATCTTAGAATATTCAAGGAACAGAAAGATGGATATTATGGGTGGAGGAAAATGAACAAGGATAACAAGTTACGGACAATGAGATTGAAGTGTTAGTCAGGGGCTTTGCTGGAGGCTCAGGGATTCAATTTAAGATAAATAGGAAGGCATTCAAGCAAGAAATGGATATGATCTGCTGAATGTTTCCAAAAGATCATTCATACCACCTTGAGGCAAAGGAGTCAAGGTTAGAGGCAGAGAGGCTTGTAAGGATGAAAAGCAGTGGATATTTGGATTAGGGTGATAGTAATACAGATGAAGAGAAGGACTTGGATTTAAGATACATTTTAGAGATTTGAATTGACAGGATTTAACAATGAATTGGATGCAGGAGAGAAGGAAAAGAACACACTCGGATCTGACTGTTAGGATATTGGTCTGAGTAATTAGGCAATATCGGTGCCCAGTTCCAAGATGGAGGAGAGTAGAAAACAACAGGTTGTCAGAGAGGAGGGACATGCACAGTTAGAACTGTTATTTTCAAGGATGCAGCTAAATGTATACACCTGGAGTTTTGAGAGTGATCAGGGCTTAATGAGATACACCGTTTTTAATGCATAGCTCACTGCTTAATGTGGACCATGAATGCAATAACTGCAAGGTTCTATAAAATGAGCAATATTTTCAAAGTGGAATATACAGAAAAATTTATATTTGGTAATTTTCTAAACCTGGTCTTACAATAATGAACAACACCAGGCAGAGAATTCCATTTCTACCTCTTCGTTGCAACTGTTAACTTCTTTAACGGCAACCAGGAGAGTGAGGCATACACATTTTCATCCCAGTATTGTGCTGTCACAATTTGGCTTAGTAAAAAATATCATTGCAAGATCAATATTAATAGAAGGATGGTGAGAGACAAATCTATATAGATATAACGTGTGGGCAATATTGTCACTCTGCAACTTTAGTTCTACGGCTTCCGAGCTCTGTCATGAGGTAGCTACTAAATATCTCTGATCCTCAATTTCCACGTCTGCCAAATGCGAATAATAACAGCAACTATGCCTGGGATTTTAAGATGATTAATTAAATAAAAAACAGGCACTATATGCTGAATACCTAATAAATGTTTATACATGTGAAAGTATGGGACAAGCAGTGCTGTTGGGGCATTATGTTGCTATTAGAATAACTGTCAAGAAAAGTTGTAGAACAGAGGATTTGAACAAATGTTAAATGTCTAAAAATGAACATGTATGGTTTCACAACACATACTTTGGACGTGAAAAGGAGCAAACATCATATTAAGAAATTCTGCAAAGACTGAGAGATACTCCTTAGAAACATGTAGTTGCGAGAAGCAGCAGCAACTTCATCGTAGTGTTACCAAACCAGAGAGAACATTTGAGCCTATGCATTATTCCTATTGTTTCTCCATCTGAACTAAGAACTAAATGTGGTGAAATGGAGAAGCATATAACAGATTTTTATCAGCTGGGAACAGGCTTGTGTTGAGTTGATACACCATTGGCAAGTAAGAGCCCATGAAACATAAAATGTGTTCATTTTCTTGGTGAAGAGGTGACAGACTCCCCCCCACCCCCCTTTTAAGACTGCTTTTCATATTGCTCAGATTGTTTTCTTTAGGGGAAAAAGCGCATTCATTCAAATCAACTCAACAACTTTTAGATTTTTTGCCTGCTTAATTGACAGAAATTTACACAAGCTGCTATTGTGTTCTCTGGAGCCTAGTGCTCCATTTCTGCTAAGGATTTAAGTTCATATGTGATTCTGTGTACGGTATTTTGTCTCTGGAAATCTCTGCTGCTGATGTTGCTTATGTGAGCACAGGCAGGACTGAAGACGGTGATTTCTCCATCCCTTGTTTCTCTGCTCAGATGTTGTTTACAGCCCCTCGTGCAGTTAGCAGCTGAGCCCAGTCACCTCAAGAGCTTTGATCTGTTCCTATGATGCCGGTGTCCTATTTCTCCCTCAGAGCTTCTCCCACAAGCCAGTTCTCCTTCCCAGAATTTTAGGCACAGTAATCCCCAAACTAGTTTTGTATATTCCAGGATCGAGAAAATAAGTAAATATATCATGGATAATAACAGCCAGGTTTCTCATATCAGAGAAATATAGATATGGAAAGGAGAAGGAAGGGATGGGGGAGAGAGGGAGGGAGGAAGAAAGGGTCCTGCCATGTTGGACTGGTATTAAAGGTGTCAGCGTAAACTCATGGTAGTATGTGTAAATATATTTGAATATATAAATAAATATAGATATGTGGGGATATGTATCCATATGTGTGTATATGGATATATGCATACGTACACATGTGTTTTATTTCCCGGCACTGCCCACTGAAAGACGAGAAGCAATGAAAACCTAGCAGCAACGGCAGTCGCTGCAATAGCTCACCAGCAACACCAGCAGTAGCTTATTGGTCACAAACCCTGATTGCTAGATACCATCCTCCTTTAAAAGGAACAAAGGCTTCTTTGGAAAAATGACTGATTCCAAGTCTGGGGCTCCCAAAGATAAAACTATTCTCTTGTTTTATAATTGACATTCTCTTGTGAGTGATATTCTACAGACAATTATGAATACTTGAATAAGGTTTGTATATTAGACTAGAAACCAGACTATGACCCATGGGCCAAGTCATCCTGCCATCTGTGTTTGAAAGCTACTTTGTATTTAACACAGCCATGCCCTTTCACTGACATACTCCCTCTGGCTACTTTTGAACTACAGCAGTAGAATGGAGTACTTGCAACAAAGACAATGTGGTCTGCAAAGCCTAAAACAATTACCACCTGACCTTTAATAGAATGTTTGATATCCCCAGGATTAGAAAAATGGTACAGAATCAATGCTAAATTCCTAATTTGGTCATTGTCCTGGGATTATGTGAAGTATTTTTTTTTTATTTTTATGAAACACACACAAATTTTATTGGGGGTGAGTGGCTTTTGTAAAGGAGTATCTTATCTGTGAGTTACTCAACAGTTCAGGAAAATATATTACTGTATAGAAATATATAAATAAATACCTACAAATGGATGGATGGAGAGGTAGACAGATATGCAAGTGACAGAGAAAGAAGGATGAGTAAACATCCGTAGTAAAAGCAGTGCTTAAGTGTTAACATCTGGGGAATCTGGATCAGGGTTACCCGGGAGTGTTTTGTACTTTTTTCCAGGTTCTTCATTGTTCTAAAACTATGTAAAAGTATTAATAAGGGAAAGTGAAGTGTGAAGCACTTAGTTGACATCTTGCTCTGTTCTATGTTTTTTTTCCCCAAATTCTCTTACTTTTTGAGTGTCTTTTGATCCCTGTTTCTTAGACTTCTCCTTAAATCATTTTGTAATTCTGATGTCAAAAGAGGCCAATTTGTTTGTAGACAATTAAATAAAGTTTCAAGAGTTCTGTCTCAGGTCCTGGAGAAAATCTAACATTGCCCATAAGGTTTCCTCAAGTTCTAACATATGGTAGGAGGGGGAGGGATTATTCGTATTTTCCCTTCCAACACCAAATATCTTGGGTGGTCGAATTCTTATTTCACTGTATCACATACCATTCCTGCAACTGTATTCTTCTACTCCTTGCCAGCCCATATATGGAATTCAACCTCTTTTCTGGGACATATTAGTCATGCATACACATAGTGCCAAACGAGAAAATGTAAAATGAAAATGACACACCTCTTCACAAAGTTTTCCTGCTATCCCACTATGAACTGTTAGAAATAGCTTACTGCTTACATTTCTTCATGTCGTTTGCCCGCCTCTTTCCTTGAACCTTTCCTCCCTCAAGATCAATTCCTCCAGAATCATTTTACAATACCATTAAATTCTACATTCTCAGGTGTAGACTCATATATAGATTTTCTAAAACTCATTCATGTTTCTGCTAATAGAAGTAACTCAGTTCTGGAGTGTCATGTGTTACCATAAAATTACAAGAATCCATTACTTTTATTCTTAATAGAAAAGAGCTATATGACATTTACTGAGTTGTAAACAAATGTTTATTGCACATCTTGAAATACCAGACAATGAAGTTACCAGTGGAGCCATCTTTGCTCACTAGCGATACACATAGTAGAAGAGCCTGGAATCTGGACTAAGACTGCCTGAATTTGAATTTTCACTCCACTGACAAGTGAGTAATAGGACAAGCTCCCTGAATGTTCTGTGCCTTCCTTTCTCCTCCTCTGTTCAGAGAGAATTACAATGGTACTTCCCGCATAGTCATTCACATATGTGACCATGACCACAATTTTATGATAAAAAAGCTGGAGATACATGGCATGGCATGTCTCCAACTTTTTTTATCATAAAATACCATATGGTCTCACCTATAAATGAAACCTAATCAATAAGACAAACAAGCAAGCAAACTATAACCAGAAACATTGAAATAAAGAACAAACTGACAGTAACCAGCGCAGAAAGGGTAGGGGGATGATGGGAAAAAAGCAGAGGATTGTCAAGGAACATCCATAAAGGACCCACGGACAAAGCCAAAGGGGGCAGGATCAAGGGCAGGCAGTAGGGATGGTTTGGGGCTGGAAGGAGTGGTGGTAGGGAAATGAAGACAACTGTACTTGAACAACAATAAAATTTACATAAATAAATAAGTGCATATTATAAAAAAGCAGGAGACAAAAAGCCCATTGATAAGTAATTATTTAACTAAATGATACTCCATGGAAATTACATATTATACAGTCATATAAATGACATGGATTTTTTAATTTGCTGATTTGAAAAGAGATAAATACTTACATAACACACTTGTATGTACACATATATTAAGTTATTTATTTATTATTTTATTATTTTATTTTATTTTTTTGCCAGGGGAGAGTGCGAACACAGTTCCCTACCACCACAAATTATGCAGTTGAGTTTCCCGCATTTGTGGAAATCCCAGGGGTCAGGATATCCAGGGTTCAATGGATAAACCTCACCCTGGGAAAACCACCTTCATAATCATGGTATCTCCCCTACCAGGAAAGCACATATATTAAGTTACTTAGCATGTACATACATACAGGGTGGGAAAAAAGGAGGTTTACAGTTATAAGTATGCAAAACAAACGACAAAGAAAATAAAAAATACCCCAAATTTTACTCCCAATATATCCCTTACGTAACCAATAATACCATATTGTTCATTTTTATTTTTATATTTTTATTTTTTAAAGATTTTATTTATTTATATTTAGAGAGAGGGGAAGGGAAGGAGAAAGACAGGGAGAGAAACATCAATGTGTGGTTGCCTCTCATGTGTTCCCTACAGGGGACCTGGCCCGCAACCCAGGCATGTGCACTGACTGGGAATTGAACCAGCAACCCTTCGGTTTGCAGGCCCGTGCTCAGTCCACTGAGCTACACCAGCCAGGGCAAAACACGGTTCATTTAAAAAATTTATTTACAAATTACTGTATTATTTTCCATATGAACAACTGTAAACATACTTTCCCTCTACCTTGCCTATATTTATTATTGGAAGAATCCCAAATATTTGATTACCTAATGTTAAGACTGGGAAGAGAGTCTCCCACTTTTCATCTTGTATTTTTTATACTGTTTGAGTTTTCTAACCACATAATATGGTATTATTGGTTACGTGAGTAAGGGATATATTGGGAGTAAAATTTTGGGTATTTTTTATTTTCTTTGTAGTTTGTTATATAATAAAATATCTAACATGTGTTCTAGTTATAAACTATGAAAGGGAATACATAATTACTAGCACTAATGTTAGGGATTAGCTATAAGTTGAAAAATGTCCCTGTGAGATTTTGACATGTATATGAACAAAATAAAATATAATTATATCAACAAAAACAAAATTTTAAAAATGCATATGAATGCAGACAGCAAATTATTTCTGCATCGTTCTTGGTATAGAATAAATGTTCTACAGGTTTTAAATCTTTTGCTATTTTCATTGTTATTGTTGCTGCTTAATATCAAAAATGTATGCTGCAGCATACATTACTTTTTTGAATATGGGTAAGATAGGACAAAGTATTTTTAGTATGTGGGAAAATAAGCTCATTTAACATGGTAAAGATTTTTAAAAAGAAGTGACCTTTAAAATGTTTTTGAATAAAATGCCAGAAGATTGTTGCTCAAGAAAGAAAGGAAAGCCATGTTTGACTTCTCCTTCTCTATTGATAAAAATACCATTTTTGCTTTGAGGTCTTTTTTTTGAATATTTTATTTATTTATCTTTAGAGGGGAAAGGAAGGAGAGAGGAAGGAAACATCAATGTATGGTTGCTTCTCGTGCATCCCCTGCAGGGAACTGGCCCCTGCCGGGAACTGGCCTGCAACCCAAGCATGTGCCCTGACTGGGAATCGAACCGCGATTGTCTGGTTCGCAGGCCCGTCCTTTGAGGTCTTTGAAAAAATCCTGTGCCCTGAAAACAGAGACAACTGAGTCTGAATACTTTGAGAAGAGATTGACTTTTATTTCTCTTCCACTCAGGATGTAAAGTCTGCAACAACAACTTTCTTAACAGAACTAAGCTTTCTTTTTGGTACCATGCCAAGATTACTGTGAAAAAAATCAGTAATCAACATGGGCAAGACTATAATGTAGGATTATAAAGTGGACATTCCTCCAGGAGGTGAACCGGAAATTCAGCTCTGTTCCAGAATTAAGTTCCTCTGTAAGAAACAGACTGTGAAGTAGCAGGTGTGTACACTAATAGAATGGTTTTGGTTTTAATTAGCAGACTTTCCCTGCAAAATAATTACATATGCTGTTTACTCAACCTTTTTTAAAAGGGAAATTAATAATGTTTTTTGTAATCTCTTTTCTTCCCAGACTACACTTTAAGGTATTTTAAATGTTTGCTTTCATTATGAAGGGAATACAAATTAGGGATGTTGCTTATGGCAGATTTGTTTTCTACAAAATGTTCCAAGCAGAGATTCAAATAAATATACTCAAAGCCTTACAGGTAGCATTCATTTAAAATTTACAAAATTTACTGGAGCTATTAATTATAAAGAACTGAGCCCTAAAGTCTACAACAGAAAAAAATGTCTGAAATGTCCACAAATGAATACCTCCCAAAGGAAACTTCCACAGCTGCATGAACTGTCATGGGCATGCATGGAAGAGTGAGGGGCCCCATGTCCTTAGCACGCACGGCAGAAAGCTGGGCTGAGGAACTAACTACTCTTTGTACTAACAACAAAACAGTTAATAGAATTCAGACTTTTCACACGGTAACATCCAAAATGAAAATACTTTTCAAAAAGGTTCTTGACAATTTAGTAAGTAGGGTTCTCCTTTGAATTCAAGATCTTATATGTATTTGTCAAGTTCATAGAGACTTTTGCTACAGGGCAGAATCGACTTGACTTCTGGAGAAGGGTTTAAGGGGGCTGTGTTTCTCAAAGAGGCTGCGTGTTAGAAAATCAACTGGATTCTTCTAAAGACAGTTCAAAAAGGTCTACGGTCCAAGCCTGTACTATCTCACTGTAACATGCTCAGCTTAAACTTCAGGGCATTCTGTATTATATGGCTTTTGATATTTATCTTCTATGATGGAATAGTGAAATCAAGAAGCAGTCAATATATGCATGTTGTAACACAGCAGTCATTGTGAAAAGAAGGAGAATGCTTAATTAGATTTAATTAGGAGACTGAACAGAGAGATTATCTGTGTCATACGCTTCCATCAATTAATTGTATATCTTCTTAGAATATGTAGCTGTTCAGGGCTAGAGAAAAGTTTGGTAATAACAATATGTCATTGATTTTGTTTTGATAAAAATAAAACTAGGAAAACCCTTGCCAGACTGTTTAAAAAGGCACAATGTGTGACTCACCATTGAGAGGAAATACCATAGATGGCTCGATCGCGGTGTCTTTCTTTTTAAAAAAAATTGCCCTTGACCTGTCAAAATCAGATATTCAAAGGCCTTAGCATCATGACCACCAAATAAATGTTGAGTGGAAATGCAGTTTAAATGTATCTGCTAACCCAGCAATCAGCAGTGTCCACACTTCATAGACTGAGCATATTCTAAGGAAGAGGCTACTTTCCTCTTCTCAAGAGATGAACTGAAAGCATATCTTAAAAGAAAGTTATTGTGCACAGACAAGCCATGAGAATAGATTTTACAACTGTGATTGGATGTTTTCCTCCGTTGGCTTTCCTGTACTGCGCAGTCACAAATACTCTTTATGATCAAGCATAAAATTATTTTTCACAGTTTAGAATCAATTATAATTAAAGCAAAAGCATAAAATAAATATTTGTAAGGATTTTTGGCAGCTGCTTCTTCACCTTTGTGTGAAAGAGATGATATACTCATTTGATTAAAAACTGCTGCTGTAACTGCTGTTACTAAAATAGACTGAACCCTAGGAGTGTATTCCATTGCAGACATTCACCTTCATTCTCACTGAGTGAAGGAGTCTTTCGTTCTCCCACTGATACAAGGTCATTGGTTAAATGGATCTAACGTATTTAATAGGTGAAACTCTAAAAGATGTGCAAAACTGATGCCGGATTTTCAGTCTATGTCACTGGGTTTCACATGCATGGAAGAAACTACCTGGTACAACTTCTCACTTCTAACAATCCTCTCAGGTTTTTTGTGGAGTACTTCATAAATAAAAATAATGAATGGAATGAATACCAAAGTGAGATGTTCTAGATTCAAATTTGTGGAACAATATTTAAAAATATAAGCAATTTGAATGATTAAGACATTTGATAAAGAGACTGCACTATTTTATGAAGACAACAATCAAGGAGGATCAGGAGAACTAAGTTCCAGTGTTGGCGTGATCTTCATGAATCGTGTGGGTTCCAATTTAATGGTTTAAATCAAAAGGAAGAAAAAGAAGGAGAAAAAATAAAAAGAACATTTGCTCATAATTATGGTCTTTGTGCATTGCATGCAAAGATCGGGATTTTCGAAAGTTTCACCGTCTTGTTTTATAGAAGGCCTTTGCCCAAAGAGTAATATTAGAACTAAGTCATCACTTGACCAGAAGATCGAGCTTTATTTGTGTTTTCAATAATGTATTAGATGGAGAGCGTGGACCATGAATTCATCACTTCGCCTCCATTATATGCAACATAGTAGGCAGTCAAAAAAGTTTCATGTAATTTACATGAAAACCTCAGCTAAATCTAGAATACATATTTAAATATAAATTTCCTTTTACATGTAACTATCACAGATAAAATATAAATATATGTATAAATATAAATTGTGTGGCATTAGAATTCTAGAAAGAAGAAGTAATATTGAACTGAGTCCTCATAAGAATAATAAATTGAGAATGTGAAAATTAACTAGTGGATGTAGACTGTGGGTAGCCAACCTTGATAATTAAAGATGAAATTTAAGATTAATATGTGCCTTTTCTGTAGACATGCTGCAACATATCTGGAAACTATGCTTTATCTTGTCAATAGTGAAGTGTCAAGACTGAGGTGTTTGCTGATACATAATAAGCACTGAATATATTTGAGGCATAAACAAAACCTTAGCATTAAAACAAGTTTAAAAAATATTTAGAGTGATATTTGATTCACTTAAGGCACATGTAACCTATCGGGTTATACTAGATTTTAGCCTAATTAAATACAATCTTGCTGTGCTCTATTCTCACAAGAAATCATGAAAAAAGAATTATGTATATTCATATAATCTATCCATTTATATTTCATTTTATCATAATATCATTTCTATTGTTGTTTCAGCTGCAAAAACTAAGCTGGATTACCTTAAGTAGAGCAGTTAATTGGTTTCAGACTCCCTGGTCAGTATATTTATTATAGATACAAACAGTTTCTTTAGAAGATAAAAAAGAAAACTTTTGACAGAAACTATAATTAAAACAGATAGCCAGGCAAAGAAGCTAAGAAAAACATAAATTGAACAGTAATTATACAACAAAATATAACTGATCTGGTTTTTGTTTAAAAAATCATTTTTTTATATAGGGATTTCTAGAAATTTATGAAAATTATTTTTTTAAAAACTGTAAATTCCACAGAATCATTAAACTGTTTTGTCTCTACAAGTTTTGTCATTCTGTTTCTGGAGTAACAAAATCAAATACTTTTCTTTTAGAGTAACAAAAACAAGCAAAATTCATCTGAATTGTTTATTAAACTTTGGATGTATGAAAAACATTAAATATGTCTCAGAAGATGCACAGACAATTGAGTTTTAGGAAGATACAGGCTAGTATATTTATTAGAAAAATCAAAATAAAAATATATTAAAAAATGAGTACTCTAAAGCCAAAATCTGCCAATAACTACTATATATATTTGTGCTGGCTACATTTTATGTACAACATACGACACAGTTATTTGATTGCATGAGTTCTGACCCATGTGATAAACTACTTTTTTTTCCTTCAAAGTTAGAAATGTGCACCGATATGAAAATGTTTACATACCCTCTCTTGCACCTGGGGTACTGATGGTATCATATTTCAAATAAATAATCTTCTAGTCTACTTCCATTATACTGAGGTTTAGATGAGAAATTAAAAGAGGAGAGAATCTTTCTTTCTTTTTTATACAACAGGAAATTAAAAGTTCTGAAAAGTTTGGTTTTGTCTTATTTTTCTAGAAGAGGAGGAATGTAAGTATTGGTTTCTTTTATTTGCCCTCTTTTGGTTATCATTTTAGCATGATGAAGGAAAGGGAATGAGGTAAATAATAAACATATATAAATGGGAGATACATTATATAAAAGATAAGTTAGTGTCTGTATAACCATTCTCTTTATATCCATTATTTTATGCAATCCCCAAAGTATCTTGAGCTGGGGTTGGGTCAGATAATACTGATTTAATTTTACTAATGAAATCGGAGTGGTTGTGTGGGTTGGTGAGAGGCCCTAGACATTACTAGAGAGCAGGGACATAAATTCTCGTAAGTTTTGTCGTTCATTCCAGCATACAACAAAGCTGGAAGCTGGTGGAAGAGCCAAGCAGTTATTAGTAACAGATATCAATAGTTATCAAAGAGAAAACAAATTTACAAGCACTTCTCCAGCATGTACTTTCACAATGGAAACTGAGGTAAATCCAGCTAACAGTTAATTTTACCATTTTCCATATTTATACAATTGAGCTCTTACTCCATATGTGCTTATGTAGCTGTCTTTTTTGTATGTCATATAGAGATCTACATATAGATATATAAATACATTTAATAAATAGCTATTTTTCAATGCCATTCTTTATTTTTGCATACTATTCCCCAGAATAAATATATTATTGCATTTTAGTTATATAAACTTTGTTTTTATAGTGCTTTTTTCATTATAAATAAGGCTGTAGTGTTCAATCTTGTAAAATAAATATCTGAGGGCC
Source organism: Sturnira hondurensis (assembly GCF_014824575.4). Taxonomy (NCBI): domain Eukaryota; kingdom Metazoa; phylum Chordata; class Mammalia; order Chiroptera; family Phyllostomidae; genus Sturnira; species Sturnira hondurensis. The sequence goes on from NW_028089315.1 coordinate 1,696,975, forward strand.
TCTATGGTTAATTTCATTTTTTAATCATTTTTATTGTTGTTTGAATATCAGAGGGATGGGGGAAAAATAATTTCTTAAGATTATTTTGTAAGAGTAGAATTACTAGGTCAAAGAGCCTGACTTTGATGCATAATGCAAAAACTTAGCATTTGAAGGCTTATTGATCTCTTTTTCCCCAAAATCTAACATGTGAAGTATTTTATAAAGTTTTACTATCAGTGGGTTTTATTTGTCTTATTTTTGTTTTTTTTTATTCTTTATCTTGTGAATTATCTGTTCACATTATGATCCAATATTCTATTATACATTGTTAATTTCCATTTTATACCACATTTTAGATACCTTTAATAATTTTTGTTTTATGTGTTAAAATTATAACCGGTTTCTTTAAGACATTATTTTTCTGCCTGATATAACTAATATGGCGATAAACGCATAACAAAAGTAAACACATTACACAAAGGTTTTTGGAAAGTATATTTCAAATGCTACTATGTGTGTCTAATGGATGAAGGGCATCAGAGTACAATATCACATCCCTCATTCATAACTCATTGTCTCAGTGAATATCAGAGGTAGAAAGGTATTACAAGTCGAGGAGTTTAGAGTACAATAGACTATTCAATGAACTATCTTCTTTATTGACAGAAATAATGCAATATTTGTCCTATTACTGCACTGAGAAATGTGACTTCTGCTTCACAACTTACATATATGATTTGTCTTTTCCAGTTTACATCTTGGAGTACTTATATCATCTGTCATCTTTTCTGTAGTTTCATATTTTTTTCATTTATGTGAAATTTGGAGACATCGTGAGGTTTTTAGATGTGGAGAAGGGGCGAGAATAAAGTGGACATTACAAGAGAACATTAGAAAAAGCTTCCTGTTCAACTAGAAAGGGTTTACACATTAACAGACACATTTTATAATGTAATCAAATCAAGTAATCTTAGTAAAAACATCTTTAATTTTTTATGGGTGCCATAATAAGTTTTGTACATACCTAGAGTAACGCAGGTATAAATCTAGGCTTAATAATTATCTGACTAAAACAAAAGCTAAAATTAAACCCCAACAAAACAGAACCTAGGCTTTCAATTTATTCATCAAGCAAGTTGTATCTACTCAATAACCAATAAAAAAGTTTCATGGATATTTATCATTAATATTATCATAAGAAAATCTTTTCTCTAAGACATTCTCTACTGTGTTCGGTATGTAGATCTGTGGGTGTGTGTACATGGACATGGGCACGTACCTTCATGCCACTCCACTGGCATGGTGAGGTTCTGTTTGGATGGCCATGTGCTATGTGAGCAGCCATCAGGGTATAGAGTGGAGAGTGTAGCTGGGAAGGGTGCCTCTGTTCACAGTAGAATGTCAGCCTGGATCTACAATATGCTTCGACTGGTTGGCTCAAAATCCATATCCATGGCAGGAAATAAATCTAGGAAAATTTTGGAAATAAATGTCACTGAATTTAAATGGACAGGCCTTGGTTTTGGAATACATGTTCCAGAAAATGCCAAATTAAGTGGACAACTATACTCAATAGTTTGGGGATGATTTCACAATTTATGCAAAAGGTCTGAAGAAGCAACTTGCTTTTTATTTTTTTTTAATTTTATTTATTTATCTTTTTAAAGGGGAAGGGAAGGAGAGAGGAAAGACACATCAATGTATGGTTGCTTCTCGAGCATCCCCTGCAGGGAACTGGCCCCTGCCGGGAACTGGCCTGCAACCCAGGCATGTGCCCTGACTGGGAATCGAACCGCGATCATCTGGTTCGCAGGCCCGCGCTCAATCCACTGAGCTACACCAGCCAGGGCTGCAACTTGCTTTTTAGAGAAAGCATTTCATGGGTCTTTAGTGCCTACATCAATGCCATAGTAACTCGAGAAAAAGATATTTAAAAAGCTGATTTGAGTTATTAGAATTCAGAATCAACCCCGCCTACTTCTCTCCTGTGTGGAAATAAAAATATTAACATTTTCCATTAATATACTTTTATATATTAGCCATTATTAAGTTTAACTCTCATTTCCTTCCTGAGCTATATCTTTCATATAATTCTACATAAACCCAATTCTACCCTATCTCCTAGTTATGCTCTTACTTAGACTCTCATGATTCGGCAGTTGGTGATGAACAGGAAAGTGGTTAGATCATGCAAGAAAAGTTTTGCCCTGGCTGGGAAGCTTAACTGGCTAGAGCATTGTCTTGATATGCCAAGGTTATGGGTTTGATCTCTGGTCAGGGCACATACAAGAATCAACCAATAAATGCAAAAATAAGTAGAAGAACAAATTGATCTCTCTCTCCTTCTCTCTCTCTCTCTGTGTGTTTCAAATCAATAAATAAAAACTTTACAAAGTTTCCACTTTGTCATGAGAGTATCACTGAGAATACAGAGCAGAATGATCCGATAAAAAGCAGAATAACAGCAATCCTGTGTAGAGACCTTCGTCCTGACTCTTTCCTGGGATATACTATTCTCTTTAAATTTCTGTTATTCTTTTTAAACAGGAAGAACACAATTTGCTATGTGAACACTCTTCATATAAATATTTTGTACAGTTATTAGGTGGGGACATGTGAGAGAACAGGAGGAGATCAGCTTAAGGGATGGGTATGCACGTGAATAAATAGTGTGTTTAATTAAAATAGTATGGGGTGAGAAAGAGATAAATGATCTAACAGATCATTTAAATAACTGAATAAATCTAAATTATACACACAGCAGGTTAAGGGAATTTACAAAGGTGGTTACAGATTATTACAAATCAGATAGTTGGTGGTTTATATTGGATATAATTGAACTAAAATAAAATGCCTTGCTATCATATAAAAGAAAATAAGTCTTAAAATGTAAGCTAGAAGTGAAGTTCTGAGAAACTTGTTTTATAAAAACATCTCTAGGGAACTTTGAGGATATTCTTGTTCTTGATCTATATTTCTGTTAACTCTTAATATTTTAGATATAAATACTACCTTTGTGTGATTTTCTTGAGTAGCATTTAAACTGCAGGTCATTAAGACTGGTTATATAATATCTCTATTTTAATGTCTCAAGAACATATAAAATATCCCTCATTCATTCATTATTCAAATGCATTCATTTATTTATTATATGCATAAAGTATATTACGGGAATGACAATGTGTTTTAAACATTTTAATTCATGAGAGTGAAAAATTTTATGTGTTTAAGTGATTTGCCTTTCTAAGAATTGTCTGTTTATCTGAATGGGATGTTAGGATGTTTTAAATAAATCTAAATAAAAACTTTTACATACAAGTTTTATAACTTTTCACATACTTGGCACATTAAGCCATTATCTGTAACCTGGTACAAAGAAATTTTCCATCTGATATTTGCTTTGATAATTGTCATGATACTTGTCATCTTACTTGTTTAAAATATCCATCACTGATAGAACTTTGCATGTTTAAAATTTCTCCAAACAAAATCATTCTCCTGTTTTTCTTCTACTTTTTAATATAGTTCCATTGTTTTATATACTATTTTACATTTATTTTTATCTATGTTATTAACAGTGAAGTTGACTTTATAATTTTTACTAACTGCTAATTCTTCCAATATCATTTATAGCAAAAAACTAACTCTATAACCTCAGATTTTTTAGGGTTTTTATTTTAATATAAAATATCAAAAATTTTATGTTCAATTTATCATCTTCATGTTTCAAAAGCAATACATCTTGGCTTTCTATGAAACTTTACATGTAATTTATACTGTCCTTTACATATTATTGTTTTCATTTTAATATTGAAAATGAAATAGTACTTTTAACATATTTCTGTGTAGAACAGGACCGTAACATAGTTCTAGTTTGATAATCCATTCTTTATGTTCAGACCAGACAACTATGTGATAGAAATAAAAATATGAAAATATGAGAACATTTCCTTTCTATGCTGAATAGATAGGCTGCTGTGCTTCTGACTGTGATAATTTACAGGTAACTAGATTTGCAAAAATATGGAAGCAAAGAACAGAAGAAAAGAACAGTGATAAATTGGGGGACGGGGATCAGAGTGAGATAGGGCAGGAATTTTGCATATCAGAAAGAACTGAGAGAACAGAAGTGTTAATGAAATGGCAAAATATTTTGAAAAATTTCTGCTGTGTTGTTTGTTACTATTCATGCCTTGCAGCCTCTTCAAAATTTTAATAAGCATTGGAAGAAGTGGCTGACACGGTTCTGACTGAGGAGATAATTGAGGTGGCTGAATTGTTATATAACTCACAAAGTTAGTCGTTGAAATGTTGCATAAAAACCCATCATGTTAACACACTATTCTCTTATTGTGAGACATTCATTTATTTTCTCATTGTAAATAATAGAGCAATAAATATTTTTATGAATAGTTTTTATCTTATTTAGGATTTCCCCCTTAGGATAAATGTCATATCTATAACCAAACAGTCAAAAAATAATACTTTTTCCAATTCTTACAGCATATTTCCAAACTACTCCCCAAAAGAATAATTACTATTTACAATACCAATAATTATATAATGAAAATAAGAATTTCAGTATAAACTAGTAAACAGATAGTATTGTTACTATTTTACATTTTTTTAGCTTCTCCTGCTGATTATTTCACTTAGCATAATATTCTCAAGGTCCATATACATTATCATATTTAATTCTTGTTCAAGTACAGTTTTCTGTCTTATATTCCCAGCCCTGCACCCCCAGTGCTCCCCACCTCCCTCCCATTTCTGCCCCCCACCTTAGTTATTGTCCATGTGTCCTTTATACTTGTTCATGTGAGTCCATCCCCTTTTCCCCTTTGATTATCTCCCCTCTCCCCTCTGGACCCTGTCAGCCTGTTCCATATTTGAGTGTCTTTGGTCATATTTTGCTTGCTTGTTTGTTTTGTTGTTTAGATTCCTGTTAACAGTGATATCATATGGTATTTGTCTTTCACCACCTGGCTTATTTCGCTCAGCATAATGCTTTCCAGTTCCATCCATGATGTTGCAAATGGTAGGAGCTCCTTATTCCTTTCTGCAGCATAGAATTCCATTGTTTAAATGTACCATAGCTTTTTGATCCAGTCATTTACCGATGGGCATCTAGGTTGCTTCCAACTCTTAGCTATGAGCAGTAACATAAAATGGAGTACAGATAGCCTTTTCAACAAATGGTGTTGGGAGAACTGGACAGCTACATGCAAAAAAATGAAACTTGAGCACCAACTTACACTATACACCAAAATAAATTCAAGGTGGATAAAACACTTAAATATAAGCCGTGAAACCATTAAAGCCCTAGAGGAGAGCATTGGCAGGAAAATCTCAGATATTCCACGCAGCAATATTTTTGCTGAGATGTCCCCTAGAGCAAGGGACATAAAGGAAAGAATAAACAAATGGGGTCTCATCAAAATTAAAAGCTTCTGCATGGCTAAGGAAAACAGTGTCAAGATAAAAAGAGAAGCAACAGTTTGGGAAAACGTATTTGCCAATGATACCTCAGACAAAGGTTTACTCTCCAAAATATACAAAGAACTACTCGACTCCACTCAAAGAAGATGAGCAACCCAATTAAAAAATGGGCAAAGGACTTGAACAGACACTTCTTCAAGGAGGACATACAGGGGGGATCCAGAAACATATGAAAAGATGCTCGATATTGCTAGCTATCAGAGAGATGCAAATTAAAACCACAATGAGATACCACTTTATACCAGTCAGAATGGCTATCATAAACAAAGAAACAAACAACAATTGCTGGAGAGATTGTGGGGAAAAGGGAACCCTAGTTCATTGTTGGTAGGATTGCAGACTGGTACAACCACTATGGAAAACAGTATGGAATTTTCTAAGAAAGCTAAAAATGAACCTCAGTGCCTTTTGACCCAGCAATTCCACTATTTGGAGTATATCCTAAGAACCCTGAAGCACCAATCCAAAAGAACCTATGCACCCCGATGTTCATACTATTATACATTTTTATTTATTTAATGGACATTTTATTTTTCTTTTACCTTGTTTTCTTAATTTAAAATTCAGTTGTGAAATAGCCCTGGCTGGCGTAGCTCAGTGGATTGAGCACGGGCCTGCAAACCACACGATCGTGCTTCGATTCCCAGTCAGGGCACATGGCTGGGTTGCAGGCCAGTTCCCAGCATGGGACTCACAAGAGGCAACCACACATTGATATTTCTCTCCCTCTCTCCTTTCCTCTAAAGATAAATGAATAAAAATTCTTTCTAAAAAAATAAAATAAAATTTAGTTGCGAAATAGATTTAGCTGCTTTGATTCTAGTTGTATCTCTTCTTGTGTTTTGTGGTTTGGGGAAAACCACACCCAATAACAGCTCAGGCTTTGTTCAGGTTGAACAGCTTACCTACCCAGAGGGAAAGAAAGAAATTGAGATTATGTTCAGAAATGTACTGCATGTATTAGAAAATGTATGAATAAGTAGAATTATAGCTCTCAAAGAGTGAAACAAAAAAATGAAGACAAATGATTCTAAAGGACACCTAAAATCTTTTTGTTTTGTTTTTTTCATAGGATCTGTCCTTCCAGAATGTTAGGGCTAAGTGTGTATGGGTGGGTTTGCCCTCACTTTGTATTTCTCTCACAGAACATCAGAGGTCTGAATGAAATCCCACAACTCCACCTAGGAGGAAATCCCAAGATTACCCATACCAGAACCTGCAAACTGGATATTTTTATTAAAATATGTTGTTTGGCTCTGCCCCACGTGGCTCAGTGGGTTGGGAGTAGTAACACAAAAATGAATGGTCACTGTCTGCTCAATTCCCAGTCATGGCAGGAGCCTGGGTTTCTGGTTCAGTCCCCATTTCGGGCATATATAATAGGCAGCTACTGATGTGTCTCTCACACATCAATGTTTCTCTCCCTCTCATTCTCCTTTCCTTGCCCTCTTGCCAAAAATAAATAAAATATTTTTTTAAAAGAATGCACTGTTTGTAGGTTTTCTTGTTTTTGTCATTGTTTATTTCGATTTTATTAACATATACTTAGCAGCACATCCATTCTTACATGAGCAACTTTAAATCTCTTTTTGGATGCCTTGTGATAACTTTCTCCCCAAGGGTGCACTGAAGGGCACTGCACCATCATTCAGGTAATAGCTTTATGAAGATTTAATGTTGTCAAAATTTCATACTGTAACTGACTCTATGAACTATCTTATAAGTAATTATAGCCTCTTCATTCTTGTGTTCATTTTTTTTTGCAAGAGGCCAGTTTTCAGCATTATATTTCTTCTCATTTTGTTCTGTATAAGCAATTTGAATATTTACCAACATCTTTGCTGAACTTTGATAGAATTTCTCTGATATTTCCAAGACCACACAAGAAGCATCTAATTTTTTATGATTATCTCTATGCCTAAAATAGTCTTCATGCCTAGCAGTCCTATCAGCCACTTTATATGCCATAATAAGCTTGCTTTTTTTCAAACATAAAGCCATAGACAGATGGATGTGTAGCAATTTCACACTGCCCAACCTTTAATCAATTTATTCTGAGGGTAGTGATGGATGAATAATGAAATTTAAGGGTACCCTTTCTTTCTGCCAAGGAGTGGTCAGGTCAGTGAAATGATGACAGTTCTCAGAGGTAGCAAGCATTGATGATTTTTTCCAATCTGGTAAAATTTTCCTTGCACAGGGCTCAGATTTATTCTCTTCAGGGGAATTTTTCTATTACCTTCAGATTGTTAAACTGGGTTACAAACAAAGATATGTGATCCCATTAAAACACCACACACGTAAAATTTCATTTTGATACCAGTGTTTCAAGTGACACATGGATCATTTAAAAAAAAAAAAATATATATATATATATATACCTAATTATTCCTTCCTACTGGGGAAAATGGTTTATTTCTACACATACTGTTTCAGATCACTGATTCTTGGCTCTGTACATTCAACCCACAGCCTAAGCCCAGAATTCTAATTCTGTCAACCACTTGTTCAGTGACTTGGGGCAAGTCACTGAATGTCTTCATATTACATTAAAAAATGTACATTTCCAGTCTGACAAATGATGACTCCACCATTTATTTGTCAGGTACCTTAAAGGTATAAAATGTCTCTGAACCTCCGCATCTTCCTATTCCTGTTAAATAAAGATAAGGATACTGTTATATTAGTTAAACGAAGAGAACATTTGACTGAAGTGGGCCTAATGCCGTGGCAGCCTACGTAAGCAAAGCAAAAACAAACCCTGTAAATGCTTCAAGGTTATGAAATTGAAACCTGAAGGACAATCAATCACAAACAACTAACTTGGCTTCAAGCTATAGCCAATCAATAATCTTCTTACTTTGTTTCTGCCTTTTATCTGAAAACGTTTCTCTCCAAGCTCCTTTTCACGGAGCATTCCTAACAATTTCCAGTGCAAGGCTGCCCACTTCTAACCGATTTTTGCTCAGATAAACACTTGAAATGTTCGATATGCCTCAGTTTACCTTTTAACAGTTTATATTCTGCACATTTGTCATTGTGGCATGTGAGTATAAGACACTGACACAAAATAGGTATGTAGTAAATGGAAACTTCTACAACACAACGCTTAATAACACATAACACAAACACCTTAAAGCACAACATGTTGCATGAGAAAAGGTGAGTCACTGTGCAGGGGCAAGCTGTGGTGACGTTTTGGAAAAAATGTCTTAAAGTGCTTAAAACTCAAATGTGCCATCCTTAACCCTGTAAGACTGACTTTCAATAAAATATAATTATTGTGCATTGTAATTTAACCCAGTTTCTCTGTTTGAAAAATAAGTTCTTGCTATTTTTCAACTGTAATATCAGAAGGTAACCTGAAATCATTATATCTAAACTGTAATCAAGGAAGCTGACTCCTCTTGATCTCTTCTGATATTACCAGGTATGATGTCACTGTTAGTGCTAATGACAGATTGGGTTGTCTCACTTCTGAGAACAATCTTTCTTACTTTAATTCCCTCTTCCAGGCTCTAGTTTGTGATTCCATTGGATGAAAATTGATACTATGAGCACATTGAGTCAAACATGGGTGAATCTGATTTCTTTGTATGCATTTATTTCTAAAAGCAGATTACCAACTAGTATTAAACCTTAATACAGCAACAATCACTGCTGGATGTATTGAAGTATTTTTATTGCTCAAAAATCATATTTTATCAAAGGCACTGCTGCATTTGTTTCTATAGTCAGTGTTCTTTCCTGGGGAAACTATCATGCATTTAACATGTTTGTCAGACATTGTATGCTTTAAAATTATTAACCAAAACTTTCAAAAGCATAATGAGCTTTACCTGATACCAAATTAAAAAAAACAAAAAACAAAATCATAGAAATGTTTGCAGTCCTCAAATTAAATGAGCTTTTTGAAATAAATTTGAAAAATGTATAGATTCATGTTTTAATGATGATTATAACAAATATTTATCAAGGCAAAAATGAAAATTTTAATAATTCTAGTTTTTTTCTATTAATAATGCTATAATGAATGGAAAAGGAATAAAATGCTTTTTATACTATTGCTTGAAATTTATGTTGCATTATTGAAAATCCACATTGCATACCTGCCATGCACATTCTTTTAAAATTTCTGTTAGCATAAAAATACTTAAATGAGGGTCTTTTTTTTAGTTTCTTGTCATTTTATGTGTTTACTATTATTTTTTACATCAAGTTCACTCAGACAGCATCCAAATTATGGTTATTAAAAATAAAGGCAAATCAAAAATAAATTATAATGAGCATTTTAATAAAGCCACTGTGCTTGGTACAGAGCTATTCAATACAGTTGTGTTTAAAATATAATAGTACCTAAAAAACTTAAATATAAGTCATGAAACCATTAAAGCCCTAGAGGAGAGCATTGGCAGGAAAATCTCAGATATTCCACACAGCAATATTTTTACTGATATGTCCCCTAGAGCAAGGGACATAAAGGAAAGAATAAACAAATGGGGTCTCATCAAAATTAAAAGCTTCTGCATGGCTAAGGAAAACAGTGTCAAGATAAAAAGAGAAGCAACAGCTTGGGAAAACATATTTGCCAATGATACCTCAGACAAAGGTTTACTCTCCAAAATATACAAAGAACTACTCGACTCCACTCAAAGAAGATGAGCAACCCAATTAAAAAATGGGCAAAGGACTTGAACAGACACTTCTCCAAGGAGGACATACAGGGGATTTAGAGACATATGAAAAGATGTTCGATATTGCTAGCTATGAGAGAGATGAAAATTAAAACCACAGTGAGATACCACTTTATACCAGTCAGAATGGCTATCATAAACAAAGAAGCAAATAACAAGTGCTGGAAAGGTTGTGGGGAAAAGGGGACCCTAGTCCACTGTTGGTAGGATTGCAGACTGGTACAACCACTATGGAAAACAGTATGGAACTTTCTAAGAAAACTAAAAATGAATGTGCCTTTTGACCCAGCAATTCCAGTATTCGGAGTATATCCTAAGAACCCTGAAACACCAATCCAAAAGTACCTATGCACCCCGATGTTCATAGCAGCACAATTTACAATAGCCAAGAGTTGGAAGCAACCTAGATGCCCATCGGTAAATGACTGGATCAAAAAGCTATGGTACATTTACACAATGGAATTCTATGCTGCAGAAAGGAAGAAGGAACTCCTACCCTTTGCAACATCATGGATGGAACTGGAAAGCATTATGCTGAATGAAATAAGCCAGGTGGTGAAAGACAAATACCATATGATCTCACCGTTAACAGGAATCTAAACAACAAAACAAACAAGCAAGCAAAATATGACCAATGACACTCAAATACGGAGCAGGCTGACAGGGTCCAGAGGGGAGAGGAGGAAGGGGAGAGAATCAAAGGGGAAAAGCGGATGGACTCACATGAACAAGTATAAAGGACACATGGACAATAACTAAGGTGGGGGGCAGAAATGGAAGGAGGTGGGGAGCACTGATGGGGCAGGGCTGGGAATATAAGACAGAAAACTGTACTTGAACAAGAATTAAATAAAAATAAAAATTAAAAGAATAAGAAAATATAATAGCACTTAAAATTTGAGAAGCAATTTTTATGTGAATAGTACTATTAAAGACATTTGTATTCATTATAAACAATCCTATGAAAGAGTCAAGGAAGAAATTATCATCCACAATTTAAGAAAGGCATTGAGTTACAGAAAAATAATGAGTGATGTACTCATAATTTTCATAAGTTCTGTGTAGCTAATGAGTCCTGGGAAAAGAAGAGAAAATTTAGTCAGTATCCAGGAAAATTTTAAAGATCATTGTTCAAGTACTAATCAAGTTTTTTGATGACCCTAGAAGGTCTGTGCTTTTTATTACCTGTAGCACTTCGTGTTGATTGAATTCACTCTCAATGCTCATTGAGAGTGAAGGCTGTATTTGCCTTTTTAGAGGAGATGTGATCTACTTTGATTTGTACTTAAAAATTTTGGAGCGGTAATGTAATGATTTTGATAGAGACTTTCAATAAATATTTGTTGTTTTTTACATTTCTTTATTATAGACTCATAAGTTCAGCACTATTTCAAATACTTTGTACAAATGGGTAGTTCAAAACTATTTTAACTTCTTTGGAGTTAAAATACATATTAATAATTTTTGAAATTTTAGGGGCAGAATGAACATGAAATGCCACCATATTAATGATGTAGTTTATACAAAATCCTGACACACAATTTGTTAAATTTAAAGTAGTTCCCCAGTAAAACTCACTAACAATTAACTTAATTCAGACCACAGCAGTGATTAAATGTCATTTTTTTTACCTCCTTGCCTGAGTATTGATGATTAAGTAAGTTAGTAACTCTTAAAGATTTGAGGATCCAACTACTTCACCTAACAATAACACTTCTAAAAATGTATCCTGAATTATAGAGAATCTCAAAAAGAGTTTATAAAGCTTTTTATTGCAGCATGTTTATAACAATAAAACAAAGCAAAACAAAAACCCTCCAACCAAGAGAAAAAAATGCATGAGAATAGGGGATTAGATATACAACTAAATTTTAAAAATAAATAATACAATTATAGGCAAACAGCCAAAATATATGATTTTATATCATTTCTATTTTAAAAATTACATTATAAACATTAGAAAAACAAACTACAACTTACACACAGAACATCTCTCATTGATTTTGTTTTTTGGAGTTGAGATTATAGGATATTGTCACTTCTGAAGTTGTACAGTTCTTCAGTGTGGGTTTTGTTTTAGTGCATGTACTAGTTAGTCTTCTAGGGCGGCCACAGTGAAGCACCACATGCATGTAAACAACAGAAATATATTTTCTTACAGTTATAGAGGCCAGAAATCTGAGATCAAGTGTTGGCAGAATCAATTTCTCCTTAGGACTCTCTTCTTGGTTTATAGATGACTGTGTCCTCCCTTTGTTCTGACATGGTTCTTCTTGTGTGTGTGTCCTGATCTCTTGTTATGGGATCACCGGTCATATTGGATTAAACCAACCCCAGTGACTTCACTTTAACCTCCTTATCTCCTTAAAGATCTTTCTCCAAATACAGTTAATTTCTATGATACTGTGTGTTAGAGCTTCAACATATAAATTTGGGGTGACATAATTTAGCTCATAAGAGTACATAATACACTAGGGATTTTTTTTTAAGATAAAAACAAACACAAATATAAAAGTATGGTATGGCCTGCATTGCTTCTTCTCATTATAGAACCCCAATTTCCTCATTGATATTTTACTATTCAATGTAGCTATGATACTACATTTCCTATATTAGTTGGTGATTGTGTGACACAATTCTAGACAATAAATTTTAAGTCAAATTGTTGAGAAGAACCACTGTGACAGCTATTTAGTATTGGACTTCACTGGTCTGACTACACTTGTATTTCCCCTTCTCCTTTGCCCTGAGAATTGTGTGTGAGAGAGGTGGATTTCTAGCAGTTACTGTAATCAAAAAAGAATGGCAAGATATCCCCTGTGTTACTATGGAGCCAGTATTACTAGTATTGTTGGCTCATGGACTTCTACATGGGGATAAATATATAATACATAGTCCATTATTATTTGGGTTTTCTATTATATGAGTTGACACAAATTCTTTTTAGTATGGAGAATTTAAGGAAGAAAACACCCAAAAGTGGCACGAATTCTTTAAACAATGGTCAGTTAAACTCCAAAATCTGAGGTGACCTGCTTGACAACCTTACCATCAATACCAGTAGTGGAAATTAAGATATATTTAGCATCCCCTGGCCTTTCAGAGTTTCCCCATGGAGTAGGTCTGTGCACTGTACGGGTTCAGAATGAGCGATCCCCAAATGGGCATCAGTGGTATGCAGACTATATAGAGCTAAATGCACCTAAGACCCTAAGGGTCCAAGAAACCCTTCTGTCAGCTTAACTATACAGAAGAACTAAAACTAAAGGTCTGGCCCGTGATAAGAGCTATCACCAGAAGTGACTTTTTACCTATCTAGAGGCCGAGGCAACCAGTAGTTACTGAACATGTGCTCTCCCTGAAATTATCTTTGAAAGTCCCAAAGTGCCTTACCTCATCCCTAACTCAGAGTATCATTATAATTTAATTTTTCTTTTTAACCCTGGACCTTTCTTGTAAGTGGGGTTCCCCAACATATATTTGTAACTGTTTTTTCCTTTTTTCTTGCCAATCTGTGTCATGTCTATTCCATTATTAGATCAGCTAAGAACACTGGGGGTAAAACCTTGACAGTTTTTACCCCACCCAACATTTCAGTAAGAATTTCACAGACTGATCTTTCATAACAAATCCCTGGAAGATAAAATTTCATCATATATTCGTTACACTGATCAGTGGAGAAAATGGTTTTTCAAAGAGCTGGTGCCATCTCAATCTTTGTATCACGAGCACGATGCCACTACTAACAATTATTGTTATCGGGTTAATCGTACTTTTACAAATCTCAGTCGGTACGCCATGTAAGAACAGACAGACAGCGCTGAAAGGACTGCCAGTGGGATGTCTTCTCAATAATTTTAGGCCAAACAGGGTCTCATTAATATAAACTGTGCCATGAGTTTGTCTTTGTTTTGGAAGTAGATGCGAGAGTTGAGAAGAATGAATGGGTATCAACCATCATTCTTCCACTTAATTATATGTAAAACATGTAGAAAAAGTCATCATAAAGGTAAAATACAAAATTTAAAAAATATACAGTTACTGAACATCTATCATGTATTGGCCCACCTAAGTGGCATAAGAGAATTCAATCCAGCCTTAATCCACTAGACTTCACTATTGGCTCTCGAGGCCAAAGTACTGAATAATAATAGAGGAGGCCTTTGTTTTCCCTGTCATGGTTCTCTACACACAGTCTCTTCAGAAACTGTGTGGGAAGCAAAGATTGGTAATAGATTGAATTGGGTTTCCTCAGGTGGATTGGCCAGAAAGCTATTGCCAAAGTTCATCAAATGTATGTTCACATTAGCATCTTATTTTAATATCCACATTATAGCTCATAGATATTTGATTCTAAATCCATGTTCATTTATGTATGCATTCTATTCTTTGTCTTCAGAATAATGGGTAGCTTGTTCTCAGAATATTTCATGTCAAGTTTCCTTGTTTTCCTCACCATTATCCCAGTCCAAACGTGTTTTTGGATAATGGTTCTTAGCCTAACATCCATGGATCTGACTGCAAATGCCAAATGGGATCAAGGTATATAAGTATATTGTCTAATGTTTTGTAAAATTTTATATATCTCTTTGTTAATTAGGAGGAGGGAGAAATAGAAACAAAATATTCTATCAAATGTTAAAAAGAGATTGCATTGCCCTATCTTACGGTTGAAAATATATTGTCTTACAAAGTGAATAGTAATAATAGTAATAACAATAGAGACAATATAACATAATAATAATTATCACCATTTACTGAGGCTGTGTTCTGTGTGTTATACAGTCTCGCTTGATTTTTTATCAAACCAGAAAGTAGAGTTAATGATCCCTGCTTTAATGATGAAAATACTAAAGCTGAGAAATATTAATAAAGTATTATATTAGATAGATGTGGTGCCAAGTTTACACTCAGAATGCCTGACTCCAATGTTCATAATTAACACACCATACTACATTGATATCATGGGCAAAGTGACTTGTAAAGATGAGTGTACAGTCATTCAGGAACGGTAATGGTAGCAAGCTTCCCACCAGCATATATTATACTGAGGAAAAACATTTCTAATCGAGTGTATCATTAGTGGGAAGATAGTTTCTTATTAGATCAGGGGACTCTCTTTTTTTACCTCCTTTTAATTTTATTACACATAGGAGTGGGCAAATGTTAGTGTGATTCTAGGTTAAATTAGTGTTTTATTCTTTTTATAGTTGGAAAATAATATATCTTAAAGCAAAGTATTTTATTAAAAAGCAGTGAAAATGTATATATTAAAGTATGAGCTCTTTGATTGTCTTGCATCTTTAAGTTCATGCCAGAAGTTCAACATTACCGAACACAGTTTTCTCACTGGTATGTACAGAGTTCAGGGGGCCAAGAGTCACAAGAGTCGGAATCCATTTCAGCGTCTGCAGCAGACTGCATGATATTGTAAATGTCAACACAACTTCAGGCCTCATCAAACTCAAGCTTAAGGAATGACAGCACTGCTTTTGTCTCTCTTCTCCCCAATATGAGATAATTTGATTTACGGTCCCTGTTGCCAACGTCTGATGAAATTAAGGGCATTGCTTAACTTGTATTCTATGCTGTGTGTATCTTATCATTCAAGACAGCATCAGACTTGAAAATAATTCAGTGTTGAATTTCTTGTGTTGAACAGAAGCTTACATTAAACGTGTATCATTTTCCTCTTAAAATATCTTAATTTCCTTATCAGCTGTAATAATGTGCATTCAGAAGCACTTCTCATATGTAGCCTGATAAATACCTTCCAGAGTTAACACTGGCTGCCCTTCCAATTTTTCTCTGTCAAACAAGGATCAGCTTATTATGTAATGGACTTATTAAATGATTAAAAGTTTTAATATAATTTCCTGGATGAATTGTGAAACTTGGTTTATTAACAGTCTCTTTACAATCCAAAAAATATGTAACTAGCAAAGTATTCCCTTAAACCTGTACTGAGGATGCAAAATACTGCATATAAATTTGAACACTTTAACAGAGAAACCATTTTATCAAAGGCAAAATAAAGTAGCATACTATTTTATTTTAGTGCTTAAATTTGGAAATATTTTATCAATTACAGTTAACAATCTATAACAGAATATTATAACCTTATTCTCAAACAGCAGAAAGAAACATGGATTTTTAGAAACATAGCAATATGTTCAGCAGTCCTTCAGAGGATAAGAATTAATTTGATGGAAAACAGTAGGAGCTGAAAAGCTAGCCTCTTACTCTCATTTGTAAACTAGGTTTTGTGGTTGACAAAAGCTAGCAGTTTTTAAAACCTGTGTATGCATAAATAGATGGTTTCTTATATTTATCTATCTGCTCTCAAATTCCATCCAGTGTATATTATGTAATATATACTGATTACTTTTTCACAGTGCTATGGTTGAACTATACAAAATGCTCTATGGTATATTATGGGAAAGATAATGATCCCTGAATTGGTTAAGAAACTAATGATTTTTGATATCATAAAGTAGAAGGGAAAAAAGAAATAGAAAATAGCACTGTTAAATCAATAAATTCCAGGAATATGTTGACTGTTTCTGTAGGTGAATATATGGCTTTTTCTGCTTTAAAAAATGAATTATTTGTTGCTTTTAGAAAACAAACACAGAAGTAAACAATAAGAGAAAATTCCCTACTTGAGAAGCATTTATTAAGGACCTCTCGTCAAACCTGTGCAGACAGTCGTTTGACTAGTCCACAACTTCAGTATTAACAGTCTCTCTGCCATAGACAGAGAGGAACCTCCATTTCTGATGTGATTCTTCAAGTTCCCCAAACACTCTGTTCTACCTGCTTAAAATACTGAGCTATAATTTTGTATATTCATTTTTGAAATATCTCATGTTACCCTTGTAAAGAGCAAGGGTACCCAGCTAGGCTTATAAGTAATGAGGGCAGGACGTGAAACTGCACTGGGAAAAGGAGTTTGTTATTTAACATGAAGGTCAGGACAAGATCTGGTTAAGGGCAACTAAATTATAAAAGGAAGTATGATCATAAAGATAAATGACTTGTATTTGATTAGAGCATCTAATCGACTAGAGATTTGAGACTGTTAAGGTATCATTTTTATCCATCAAAAAGGGGACAAAATTAGTAGAGAAAAAGAATAATGACATGTACATGGCCAAGTTTCCAGTGAATTTTTACCTAGTCACTCATTTTGGATGAGAGTGCACCTTCTGTATGAGACATTAGTGAGCATTTAGAGCCATTCAACTAGGTATAGAGACTTCCCTAAGACAATTTATCCCTGTGATTTTTAAGTAAATTAATATCATTGGACTTGTACCTTTTTTAAAACAGATATTTCTTTACCTACATGGACATACTCTAAACACTATATATAATCTTGCTTTGGAAATTGAATAAAAATTAAAATTTGAATTAGTTAAAGAAAATAAATATAAATAAATAAAAAATAAACAAATTATTGATGTGTTTGGTAGAAAATTCCACCAATGCATGTAAATAAACATTATATTTTTATTCATTTATAGTCTAAACATTTATATATATATTAGTAACAGTACATCAGACACAGAGTGAATTATTTTAAATCAAGGGTCAACTATTCCTTCATGGCTAATATTTTCAGGGACAATTTCTCTATTGAACCTTTTTTAATGGGATAATTTTAGTTACAGTTTGATGAATGATTGAATAGATGTAAACATTTAGATCAGTGGTCCTTGGTCAGGGACGATTTAGCCCTCCAGGAGATATTTGGTAATGTCTGGAGATATTTCTGATGTCCACAAGTCAGAGAGGAAGGCTACTGGTATCCCGTGAGTGGAAAGCAGGAATTCTGACTTCCACCAAGATGGAGGCATAGGTGGAAACACTGTGCCTTCTCCCACAACCAAGTTTGAATACAACAAAGGTTTGGAGAAACAAAGACACAACCAAAGGACAGAAAATTGAATTATACGGAAGTCCGACTACATCTAACCCTTCAACAGGGATGGTAACAGGGGCGGAGCCAGCAGCGAGCAGGGTCGGGCAGGACAGGGCCCCCGACCCAGGCGCGCAGGCAGACGGGAACCAGTTGGGGTGCGGGGCAGACCGCGGGCGCATATTCATGCACAGTGAGACAGACCAAGCAGGCCCCAGGGGGCGAGGGCTGATGGCGGTGGCACACTCAAGTGCAGTGGGACGAAACGTGTGGGCCAGGTGACGGCAGCAACTGCGGCACCGGTGAGGGCCGTGGCGGCAGGTGGCAGACGGGACGCCAGAGTCCCTCTTGGATCCCGCCCCCACATATAGCGTCACAACCCACCGACTTAGTTGCCCTGCAATACCAGTGAGAGCCATTGTTCCTCTTTGACCCCGCCCCCACATACAACGTCACAACCCAGCGACTGAGTTGCCCTACTCTGGTGAACACCTAGGGCTCCGATCCTGCTCCTGCTACGTAACAGGCACGGACAGCCCAAAAGATGGCCCAAGAAGAACTCAAAGTCCCAGAGCCAATAACTCTAAGCGACCGAGAAATTGCCAGCTTCTCAGAAGCACAATTCAAGACACTATTTATCAGGATGCTCACAGAACTGGTAGATTATAGTCACAAATTAGAGGAACAAAGTCACAAATTAGAGGAACATATGAAGGCTAAAGTAATTGAAATGAAGAGAGATGCACAGGAAACCAATAGTGATGGAAAGGAAACTGGGACTCAAATCAATGGAATGGACCAGAAGGAAGAACAAAACATCCCACCAGAAAGGAATGAAGAAATGAGAATTCAAAAAAAATGAGGAGAGGCTTAGGGACCTCCAGGACATCTTTAAACGTTCCAACATCCGAATTATAGAGGTACCAGAAGGGGGAAAGAAACAGCCACGAGTGGAAAATGTATTTGAACAAATAATAAAGGAGAACTTCCCCAGTCTGGCAAAGGAAATAGACTTCCAGGAAATCCAGGAAGCTCAGAGAGTGCCAAAGAAGTTGGACCCAAGAAGGAACACACCAAGGCACATCATAATTACATTAGCCAAGATGAAAATGAAGGAGAGAATCCTAGAAGCAGCAAGAGATAAGGGGACAGTCACCTACAAAGGAGTACCCATCAGACTGTCAGCGGATTTCTCAAAAGAGACCTTACAGGCAAGAAGGGGCTGGAAAGAAGTATACCAAGTCATGAAATCCAAAGACCTACAGCCAAGATTGCTTTATCCAGCAAAACTTTCATTTAGAATGGAAGGGCAGATAAAGTGCTTCTCAGATAAGGTCAAGTTCAAGGAGTTCATCATCACCAAGCCCTTATTATATAAAATGCTAAAGGGACTTATATAAGAAAAAGATGAAAAATATTAACAGTGAAAGGACAGCAGACACACAGTTATTAACAACCACACCTAAAACAAAAGCAAACCAAGAGGACAGCTAGATCAGGAGTGGAAGCATAGAAATGAAGAACACATGGAGGATTAGCAACAGGGGAGTTGGAGAAGGAGAAGGAGAAGGGGGGAGAAGGCACAGAAAATAGCATAGATGGTAGGTAGAAAATAGATAGGGGGGAGGGTGAGAATAGTGGGGGAAATATAGAATCCAAAGAACTTGAGACACGTAGTTATAAACTAAGGGGGGGAGAATGGTGGGGGAGGGAGGGTGCGGGTGGAGGGGAATCAAGGGGGGGAATAGAACAACTGTAATAGTATAATCAATAAAATATATTTAAAAAAAAAGAAAGCAGGAATTCTGCTAAATACCCTAGAATGCACTGGATAGCCCTGCATAGCAATATATATATTGTTCATATATGTATATAAACATATATTAACATTATATGTACATATGTAATTGTGTGTGTGTGTGTGTGTGTGTGTGTATCAGACCTGAATGTCCATAGTACTAGGCTATGGGAAACCCTGACTTAGATGGTTTCTGAAACTTCTCCTCAAGTCCTAGACAATTGTTTCATTGAAATATTATGAAATAATCAAATGTGCTATAAAGTTGTTCAGCAGGTGTTTTTCTAAGGGAAATATTTTCTATGTGGCTGTCTGGGTCTAAATGAAAAACATATTCAGATTATGAGGATCTAGAACAAATACAAAAATAGGTGAGTAAGTTGCTCTGATACTTGCTAAATGTCCAGGGTATTAAAATGTTCAGTCTGGAGACTGCCTGAAGGAGTAGGGGGTGATGGGTAGAGAAGGAGCAAAGAGGAAAAAAATTGGAACAACTGTAATAGCATAACCAATAAAATATAATTTAAAAAAAGAAATTTTCAGTTTCAAGCCCAAGTTTCATATAACCCTTCCCAGGCCCACCACTCCTACCGAAGCCTTAACAGACCACAGGAGGCCACGTAGATAATAACATCAATGTCCTTTGACAGATTTGAGCAAAAAAACACTCTGTGAGTTAAAGCTAAAATGTGTTTGATATTTTACTCTCTGGAACAAATTTATGTAAATATAAAGTGTCTTGAATTCTAATCCCTTGCTGAAAACAATTTTTAAATTTTTTAAAGGCAACTACATTGTCCCTGGTTTCAATCTGCAATGAAACTTGGTTAAAAAGTAAAATCCAGTCAATTTGTGTGTATGTGTTAAGTACCACTGGCTGCAGTATGGACAACACTGCATGAAGAATAGCAGAGTTGACAAGAGAGAAAGGTCTACAATTAGTCTGCCTGAATTTAAATCCTGGCTCAGTCACACAGAAATTCTGCAAACTTTGTTAACATACGTACACTTGAAAAGGGATAGTTATATTTGTCCTAAATGCTAATGTAGTGTATTCACTTAACACAATGTTTGGCACATAGCTAGCTCTTGGTAAGTGTTCACTGTTGTAGAAAGAGGGAATGCTGAGTTCCTATCTGTGATAGAAACTGTATTGGTTTACGGACCAAGCACCGCTCCCAGAGCCCATACTGTCACAAAAGAAGATGCTGTGTGGTCACAATAGTGGTGCCAATTCTTTCTCTGAGCATTTATGAGTTATTTTAAAACATTTTATGGAAATCCATGGATCTGATTAATCTTGTAGTCTCATCCATTTCCCGTTTGTAACTAAGATTCATGGAAAGCCTTATAGCACACTATGCCATAAAGGGGGAAGGGACATTGGATGCCTTCAGAGACCTCTGCCAGGTCATCACCTTCGTGTTCATTATCTAGTCTAGACTTCAAGATTTAGTTTATACAGTTAGACCCTGAGTTACCCCTTTTAAATCTGTTGCTCTCTTCCTACATCCATGTCCGTCTTAGGAGGACATGACTTACCCTGGTATAAAAAAGTCCCTTGGACAGCAAGTGGCAGAGAGGCCCTTTCCAAGGCTCAGCCCTCCACTTCTCTGTGCTCTGCTTAAGTGTCAGCAGCACTGACAAACAGGCTAATACACGGTAAACTCCTTTTCTCTCACCTTTCTTTATCTAGATCTCTTTTTTAGTGACTTTTCTCTTCCTCTGGACATTAGCCTGACAAAAAGAAGCTCATCATTCATTTTTTTTTCTTTTGCACGGTCTTCCCCAAACCTCTTGTTTCTCAGGACATCCTTTCCTTTTTTTTGGAGCCTCAGAAATGAGAACTGCTCATTCTGTCAACGTTCCCCCACCTCTAAAACTGTCTTTGTTCTGAATCTTTATACTTCCCAGAAGGGCCTAGTTTTAGAAACAAAAACACTTTGGAAACATCATTTCGGGGCCCAGGAATGAGAAGGTGCCTTTACATCTTTCTTTTGAGGTAAAGAATTTAGGTTAGTAGTTCTGACACCTGACTCGGTGTTAGTAAAGAGATATGAAATTAAGAACCAAGGGTCTAAAGTCACATACAATGTAAGAAAAACAAATTAATTACTCAAAAGTACATTTTTGTCTCAACAACCATAATATGGTAAGATGAGACCCCCCAGAGTAGAGTACATGGAAAATATTTTTCTCAAAAATTAGTCATTTGCAAATAATTAAAGTACTTTTATGTGTCACTTACATATGTGACAAACTGTACCTACAAAATACAGCAAACAAAGAAATATTTTTTACACAGGTATTTTATATTATAAAGAAGGGTCAATACAGAAACAAATTCTCAGAATAAAGAATAATTACAAATTTTTTTAAATAAAAATTGTATTGTAAATAATGCTGCAACAAACATAGGGGTGCATACATCTTGTCAAATTAGTGTTTTTGTATTTTTTGGATAAATACTCAGAAGTGATACAGTTGGACCATATGGTACTTATATTCTTAATTTTTTGAGGAAATCCTTTTCTGTTTACCATAGAAGCTACACCAATTTACCATCCTGCCAATACTGTACAGATGTTCACTTTTCTCACAATGGAATACTATTCAGCTATAAAAAGATAAAATATTGCTACTCGTAACAACATAGATGGAACTTGAGGGTCTCAGAAAAGTTCATCAGATGGAAAAGGACAAAAATTGTATGATTTTACTAATATGTAGAATATAAAACAAAATGACAACCTAAAAAAAATTAACAGATAAAACAAAAACAAGCTTGTAGATACAGATAACAGACAGGCAGTTCCCAGAAAGAAAGGCAGATGTGTGTCAGAGTGGGTAAAGGAGGTCAAGTACATGGAGACAGATCAAAAACAGACTTTTGGTGGTGAGCATGCCATACTGTATGCAGACATAGATTTATAATGTTATACTCCTGAAGCCACGTAATGGCATAAACTACTCTTTTGTTACTGCAATAAAAATTATGTATAGCAGAGTATAAAATTCCTTTTTTATTTCCCTGCTTGCCACTCATTTCAAGGTAATATATTACTCTTAAAGAAATCCAAACAAAGATAATTTTAATTTAATTTCCCTCCAGTGGCAGGATTATTTTGAGAGGAAAGCCAGATATAAATTTTTGGGAAGAGGATTTTACTTTTATATTTAGGAGGCTACCTATTGTATTGATTGCTTTAAAGAATATGTGACTATAAAGGTTTCTAGTTAGAGGAGAATGTTCCCATTTGATCTTTCACTTTGCATTAGCTTATGCTCAGCAGAGAAAACGGCGGCCAACTAGGTGGAAGCTGAGTCCACTTGCTCTTGACCGCAACTCAGATACTTGGCTGATCTTCTGAAAAGCAAACTGAACATTCAACAGAACCTTAGCTGATACGAAGTTTGGAAGCCAAGGAGTAGAGAAGACTCTTCACAATGGGTAGTAAAGAGATTTTACAGGTTGAAGGGAAATACCTGTGCACGGCACCAGCAGCCCAGAGAGCCTAGTCAGCAATCGCAGCCTGAAGCTTTCTCCACTCTCGGGGCAGAGAACCCCCAGACCTGGGCTGGGAGTGACTTAGATATACAAAATTGGGGAGATCCAGGCTACACACTCACACAGGGAGAGGCACAAGAACAGCTGCAGCAGCAAATGCCAATGAGGAGAGTGCTATAGAGAAAGAGGGATTCCATGTGCACTTGGGTTGGAGGGGGAGGCAGGCTGTGGCAAGCTGTGACTCTGAGAGACTTTTGGCTTTTTGGAGAGACAGTGTATATGGAAAGCTGAACAGTGACTCATTGGAAGTTCCCAGAGAGACTTTTTTTAAATGGGAACTGAGACCTGCTGGTCAGGGACCATGTGCAAACTGCTTTGCCAGCAAGGGGAAAAGATTGAGGGTAAAGTTTGCTTCCATTGAATGCAGCTGGGCAGAGAGATCAGAAAGGTGCACCATGAGGGGATTTCTGGGATCCAGCCCAGTCCGGTGCAGCAGGCATGGAATATTCTGGGTAATAGAAAGCAAGGACCTGCAATCAAGGCTACTCTATCCAGCAAGGCTCTTATTTAAAATGGAAGGTGAAATAAAAAGCTTACCAGACAAAAGAAGGCTAAAAAGAGTGCATCTCCACTAAGCTAGCACTGCAAGAGATACTACAGGGGTTGCTATAAAGAGGAAAAAAGAGAGAGAGAGGAAAGGAGAGAGAAACACAGGTGTGGATAAAATGGCAATGAATAAGCATGTATAAGTAATCATGTTACATGTAAATGGATTAAATACTCCAATCAAAAGGCGTAGGGTAGCTGTATAGATAAGAAAACAAGGCCCATATATATTGTGTCTACGAGAGACCCACCCCAGAACGAAAGTTCTACACAGGAGAAAGTGAAAGGATTGAAAAAACATTCCAAGCAACTGGACAGGAAAAGAAAGCTGGAGTAGCAATACTTAAAACAGACAAAATAGACTTCAAAATAGAAGCCATAAAAAGGGATGAAGAAAGTCACTACATAATACTTTTAAACATATTTTATATATGTATTTTTAGAGAGAGGGGAAGGGAAGGAGAAAGAGAGGGAGAGAAAGATCCATGTGGTTGCATCTCACATGGCCTCCACTGGGGACTGGGCTGGCAACCCAGGCATATGCCCTGACTGGGAATCAAGGCAGCAACCCTTTTGGTTCGCAGCCCATTCTCAATCCACTGAGCTACACCAGCCAGTGTTCACTACATAATACTTAAGAGAATAATCCAACAGGAGGATGTAATAGTTGTAAACATTTATGCACCCAACATAGGAGCTCCATTAGCTTATACCTCATAGCAAACCAGTATTAAGTGTTTTTGTATACAATCTAAATACACATCTTTAATTTTATAAAAAATATTTAAAATGAACAAAGGAACAAGTTAAAGAAAAATATAAGGGAAAGATATGAAGTTGCCTATTAAATAATATAGTATCACAAATATAATTTGAAAGTTCAACACGTACTTGTTAAATCTACTATAGAGCAGTTGATTTTTATATAGCTATGTGCATTTAGCAAGTGGTATATTCTGTTTACCATTAAATTAAAATCCATATTTCATTATGCAAAACTCTGTACTATCTTAAAAATTGTATACAGGTATAAAATTCCTCTAACCATTAAAATCTAATAAATTATGCAAATGTCCTTTCTGACTTGATACTATGTGTGATTCCCTCATACATGACTTTATTCCTGAAGGGAAACACAGAGAATAAATCTAATAAGGCATTGGATTTAAGATATCAGACCAACTCCTTGTAAAGATGTCTGTTCTTCCCAACTTGATGTATAGAGTCAATACAATTTATAGCAAAATCCAAACATGTCATTTTGTGGATATCAACAAACTGATTCTAAACTTTACATGGAAGTGAAAAATGCCCAGAGTAGACAAAAAAACATTGAGGGTGAAGAACAGAGCAGGAGTACTGACACTACCCAACTTCACAACTTACTAGAAAGCTACAGTAATCAAGACAGGGCGCTATTGGTAAGTAGATCAGAAGAAGTGGATCAGTGGAACAGAGTAGAGAGCCAGAAATAGGCTCAAACTAATATAGTTAACTGGTCATTAACAAAAAATAAAGATAGTTCAATGGAGTAAGTATATATAGGCTTTCAACAAAAGATGCTGAAACAACTGAACAGATCTTTTATCTTATGCAGGTGTGCGCGCGCACACACACACACCAAATAGGTCATAGGCCTAAATGTAAAATCCAAAACTGTAAAACTAGAAGATAACATAGCAGATAATCTAGCTAACTTTGGTTTGGCAATGACTTTTGAGACATAACAGCAAAGATATGATTCATGAAAGAAAAATAACTATGTTAGACTTCCTTACAATGAAAAACATCTGCTCTGTGAAAGGCACCGTGAAAATGGTTCTAACACAGGCCAAAGATTGTGAGAAAATCTTCACAAAACATGTGTCTGATAAAAGACTGTGTCCGAAATACAACTCAACAAAAAGGAAAAAAATGATTAAAATGGGCAAAAAATTTGAATGAGACATATCACCAAAGATATAAAGATGGAAAATAAGCATATAAAAAGATACTCAATGCCATTTGTCATTAAAAATTGGAAATTAAAATAAAAATGAGATACCACTGAGTACCTGTTGGAATGGCTAAAAGTCAAAACACTGACAACACCTAATGCTTAGGAGGACACAGAGCCATAAGAACTCACGTTTATTTCTGGTGGGGGTACAAATGGTACAGCCACTTTTTAAGACAACTTTTTTTCTCACAAAAATAAGTAAATGTACTCTTACTATCAGATCCAGAAATCAAACTCCTTGGTGTTACTAGATTACATTGAAAACATACGTACACACACACACACTGACATAGAGTTTATAGCAGAATTATTTATAGTTTCCAAAATCTGGAAGCACCCAAGATGCCCTTCAATATATGAATCAATAAAGAAGCTGATGTATATCTATAAACTGGAATATTACCAACTACTAAAAAAAATTATCTATCAAACCTTGAAAAACCATAGAAGAATTTTAAATGCATATGACTAAGGGAAAAAGCCATCCTGAAAAGGCTATGTACTGTATTATTCTAATTATATGAACTTCTGTAAAAGGTAAAATTGTGAAAACAGTAAAAAGGTCAGTGGTTGCCAGGCACTCAGGGAGAGGAAGGAAACAGAGGGGACTTTTAGGGCAGTGAAACTTTTCTGCATTGTAACATGATGGTAGATAGAACTGTAAGCTCAAAAAAGTAAATCCTAATGTAAATGATTGACTTTAGTTAATAATCATATATCAATATTTGTTTTGCTTTCATAACACATGTACCAATGCAGTGTGTTAATCATAGGGGGAACTATGTGAGGAGGCAGAGGATGAATATGGGAACTCTGTGTACTTCTGGTCAATTTTCTGTAAATGTAAAACCGTCCTTAAAATAAGCCTAGTAATTTTACAAATTATATAAGCTTGTGCACAGTTAGCTGGCGAAAAAGAAGTTTGGATGTTGCCTTGACTTAAAGCTGGTGTTGATTTTTGCCCTGGCCAGCAAGGCTCAGCTGGTTGGAGCACCAACCCATAAACAAAGAGGTGGTAGACTGGATTCCTGGTAAGGGCATATGCCTAGGCTGTGCGTCCTGTCTAGGTTGGGGCACGTGTACAGAGGCAACCGATTGATGTTTCTCTCTCACATCAATATTTGTCTCTCTCTCTCTCCCCATCCCCTAACTCTCTATCTAAAATCAACAAGCATGTCTGTGGGTGAGTATTTAAAAAATGATAAAACAAAGCTGGTGTTGGTGCTGATTTTAGGTGCAGTATTTAAAAACAGTTATCCAAGATAAACAAACCAATTTCCTGTCTTTTGAAAACAAAAACAGGTCCAAAAAAAAAAGGAGAGAAAAAGACAAAACAAAGAACTAAAGAATAGTTATATCCTTAGAGATTTAATCAAAAAAGATGTTCCACATCTAAAAAATAAAGACACAATCATTTTATTCTGTAATAAAACCAAATGTCATTTGGATGTAATTATTTTTTATTCATCCACTAATTTATTTATTGTATTAATAAATAAAGGAGCTACTAAGTGCTAAAGGATGATAGTGTGTATTAGTCACTGAGTATGTTATGGTAAAGTAAATGCATATAATCTCTGTCTTCTGTAGAGGCATGTAATCACACAGTTACAATAGACTAATAAATATTATGGAAAGGAAATAATTAGATCCTAAGAAATATCCCAGGGATAAATAACCCCAGTTCAGAACTGGGGTGAGATATGGAGAAAAAACTAGTAGGTAGAATTAGCAAGTAGGAGAGGATAGGTGCAAGGAGGAAAAAGTTTGAAGTATAAAGAATATCTACAAGGGGACTCAAAAAACCTGAAATTATCTTCTGAATAGTGGGCCCCTTGAAATACAGGCATCTCCACAAGTGAGTGTTCTAGGAATTCATCTGTATTAGTGTACCAGCTAGCATTGTTGTGAGAAGCCGTGTTTGGCTTCAGTGAATTTTTTTTGAAGACTCACCGCATTCCCTCATTTCATGATGAGTGATTTACAAGTGCACCACCCACACTGTGCTGGGTGTTAAGCAATTTTTTACCAAAAATGGCATGACTCCCCTGCCCCACCCTCTCTATTCCCTCAATCTCACCCCAAGCAACTTTTTTTTCTGTTGCTTGAGAAAACCCCTGCGTATTTTTCTAACATAAAACTCTTTATCAAAAGGATATTGAAGCTTAGTCTTGATTACAGAACTACTTGTCACAAGATCACCCTCTTAACATTCTAATGAAAACAGACTAAATGGTACCAGGTTCACTTCTGCTCCAGTCAGTGGCAGAAACTAGATTTAGGATGCACTAGTTTCTCTCCTTTTTAGGAGTTTTGTCACAGGAATCAGGTATTAGACTTCTATGCCCTAATATGTCCCCTGAAAGAACAATAAACTCTATAACTTTGACCTTATTCCATGTTCTGTATCTTCATTGAATCATCGTTCCCTTTACCAGGGAACAACAGAAGCCAATGCAAGAGAGAAAAAAGGCCCAGAATAATGCCCTTTTGTAACTGTCTAGTGGCTGAAGGCAGGCAGTCCAGGACCTTATTTCTCAACCCTCTCGGTTTCCTCAGGCTGGTTTCTCACCCTTTAACCAGTCATTAAAATGGAAACAAGACAAACCTCTAAAATAATTCTTAAAAAATTAATGCCATCAGGAGATACGGTTATTTCGCTTGATTCACAGATTTTGTCAGCTAGATTACTTAATTTAACCTATGAGTGACATACAGTAGCAGAGACAATGCCTTCACAGTTCCCACACATTTGTGGCATCATCAGCTATTATTTAAAATAAAATAGGTAGGGCTTATCATCTTTGAAAATTTTATTTTGTGCTTATTACATACCAGACACTAAAGACATAAAAAGTTCTATTGTACCAACATATTTGATATTACGCAGAGATGCTATTTGAAGACCAGAGTGCAAACAAAATTGCTTTCTTCAGTGACAGGCTTTCTACTGAAGATGTCAAATTACAGGTCCCCAAGAGTTGCGAGAACATGCACTTTGTCTGATGGCTCCATATCACATGTGCAGTAGACGGCCACCTGCTGCAGTTGTCTGGGGCATTTAACTGTCCATTGTTAGGCAAGTTGCCCATATGAGATTCATCTCTGTCAAAGTACACTCCACTGCCTCTTAACTGCTTTCCGTCGGTCCATGCTTTATCATTCTAGAGTGAAAAGTATTTAGATCATACATTTGCATTCCAGGTGTGTGTAAGGCCAACATACACTGCAAAGGCCAATGTATACTGCACTGTACTCATTAAATTGTGAAAGAAAATATTGGCAATCTAGCCAATAACACATTAATAAAAGATGTGTTGAGAGGAAAAATGATTTGAAAAGGAATTACTTTGAAATGCTTCTGCTTTGAAAACTGGCTCAAAAAGGAATAAAAAAATGGTAATAAAAATCCTGGGAAGTTTTAAGTGGCATTGTTCCCTCTAACAAAATAATTCATCAAGTCATTTTGATTTTATTGATTTCTTCTAATAAACCAGTAAGTGCAAAGTTGCTCTTGGTTTTCTTTACATGAAACTGCATAGATGAAATAAATCAGAAGTACGCATCTGGTTTAAAAGTTTCTAAGATGAACAAGTATCTTTAATATTTAGTATTTGTTATTGACTAATCAGAAAGAAGAAAAAGAATCATAGAAACCACATGAATAAAATATGTGATGACTTTAAATAAAATTCCATAACTCCTTCTCCTTCATCTTAAATCAAAATGCAAAATTTATCTCAATACTCCTTGGGTTGATTTATCTTCTAAATTAAACGCATAAAATCTTCACATATCAGGTGTTACTTCGGCAAATTTTTTAATAAATTCTAAGTCTTTAAAATTAATAAGCAAAGAAAAACTTCACTCAAAAACTAGCCAAAGTCATTTGAATGCTCTTTTGTAAAATGCTTTTTCTCTTTTCCTCTTGACCTGTCATTTCACTCTGCTGCTGAGATCTATTTCTTTTATTTTTGTTGTTTTGTATTTTATCTATCATGATTGATGTTTACCAGCCTTATATATTTCTCCTTAATTTAGAAGCATGTTCATTGGTTTATAAATTAGTAAATACTTTAAGTCTCTCTCTTCCTCTCTGTCAACAGATAGGATGGAAGATAGATAGATAGGTACTAACACTGTTTCCTTCTAGTTATTAAGCGCCTCCCCTTGGATACCATACTCCTAGATTCTGCACGGATTGGCTTAAAGACATTACCTAAGCATTACATCTTTCTCCTAATTATTATAGAAAAACAATTAAGCCTCTTCTACTTTACTGAATACAAAATAAAAATAGGAAATCATATATTTGTCAAATAATATGAATACATTTGTGTTCTCTCCCAATAGAGTATTCTTTTCTTCCCTTATTTTGCCCTGCTCCTTGCTCCAATATCCTTCAGGTGTCAACTGAAGCATTATTCCTCTTATATAGTACTCCTCACTCCTAGATACTCCTAGATACTCCAGTTAGCTGATGCAGTAAAATATTCTGGACTGTTTCCTTGTGGCATTTATTACAGCCGATTGCCCCTGCTCATTTAGTTTCAATGTCTTTAGCAAGAAATAGGCTGTGCAAGGCAAGGGGTCTGATCTACGTATACTGAGGATGTAGCAACATGCCTCGTTTAATAATGTTTTCTTAAAAACTAAAAGTGCAAATGAATAAATATGAAGATTACTGTCTGCCTGATAAAACAATCAGAATATCTGTTACACTAGGAAACCCATATCTGGTTATTTAACCAAGTGACACATTTAACAATAATTTAAAAGATATGGGTAGAAATCACTAGGGTTTTAGCATTATGTGTATCTGACTTTAACAGGATGGATTGTCACTGAAATATTTATCCATTGTGATGAGTTCCTGCTACTACAGAGATACTCTCAAGTAATTTGGTTTATATTTCTAGGCTTTCAGTTACTCTCAGGGCTTCTTCAAATCAGAAGAACCAAATCTTGAAGTAATTACTCTTTTTTTAAGGGTTCTTAAAAAGTCTAACATTTAAAACAATTTTATCAACCCTTTTGAATTTAATCTCCATAAAACTGGAATTCACACAGAATTTTGCTTATAATTTCAGAGAATTAAAAGACCTCCTTAATCTTTGTCATATAACGAGTATAAACTGGCCATTTGGAAAGGTGAGGACAATCAGCTGAGTACATTTTGAACTTTAATTGTAGAACCAAACACCTTAGATCTATATCTTGAGCCAATTAGGACAATCCCTGGTGAGGATGCTAGATTAAGTTATTTCCCATGAATTATAATGGAAAGAATCTCTATATTGTGTCTGTAAGAACATTCTAATGCAAATTATAAGTTGTAATTGCATGCTTAAACAAAAGATGCTGATGCTAATTGCGGCTTACCAACAGCATCCAATGAACAGGCATGAGACAAACCATTCCATTTGACTGCTGGTTTACACCGAAATTCAGATCATAAACTACTGGCAAAAAGATGTGTATCTCTATTTGGAGCAAATTTTTCTAAATCTTCAAGACTTTTCATGTTTGCTTTTCCCACAATTCCTTCTCTGATTGAGATAAACAGGCTCTCAGAAGAGGATGCTTATATACCTCAAATTTGGAAATTACTATAGGTCCTTAATTATCTTCATATATTTGGATATTCATGAGTTAAACTTGTTGACTTACATGTCTGTCTATGTGGACTTTGTAGTAATTGTGGGCGATGAAGTCTGTCATTTTACTGCCATGGCACAAGGTCATTCACCTCTTGAAGCTTATTATTTATTTACTTACACTTACTATTTCTAATTTTTGTCCCACAGTTTAGGATTCTGTGATTCAATAAATTAGCAAAAAGAGTAAGTAATTATAAAGTCATCCAGCCAGAAGGGAACTTAGTTTTGCCAACACCTACACTGAGTGCCTCTAAGGGCAAAGGG
The DNA here is from genome assembly GCF_014824575.4 of Sturnira hondurensis. Classification (NCBI taxonomy): domain Eukaryota; kingdom Metazoa; phylum Chordata; class Mammalia; order Chiroptera; family Phyllostomidae; genus Sturnira; species Sturnira hondurensis. The sequence continues at coordinate 1,728,906 of NW_028089315.1, forward strand.
GAATAGATCAGTACCCTGAACCCTAAAGACAGAGACCGTAACAGAGAGAAATATTTTACTAAGCATACTTTACCTTAAGAAAACTATTTTGCATTTTGCTGAATAAATCTATTGAGCCTTCAGACTTTCATCTTCAAATGAAAGATCCAATAAAACTAAAAATGTGTTACATTGAGCACATGAATAATTGTACATTGCTTAAAAAACAGGTAATAACCACATTCCACATATATGCAGTGGAGAAGTTGAGTTCTGCCTGGGACAAAATTAAGCAGAGGACTCTTGTCATAGCACTCAAAGCGAGGGTTACTTTCATGTACCCAGAGCATTTAGCTCTTTATCCAAACTTTTGACTTCTTAATAGATGCTACAAAAATGGTCTATGATCAACAAATGGAGACTTGCCGTACTAGGAGACAATTTAGCTATGATCACTTCTTTTTTTTTAAGAATTATTTTCTTTTTTAAAGATTTTATTTATATTTCTTTAGAGGGGGAGGGAAGGAGAGAGGGAGAGAAATATCAATGTATGGTTGCCTTTCCTGTGTCCCCTGCTGGGAACTGGCCTGCAACCCAGGCATGTGCCCTGACTGGGAATCAAACCACAATCCTTTGGTTTGCAGTCCCGCACTCAATCCACTGAGCTACACCAGCCAGGGTTAGCTACAATCACTTCTTATACAACCATGCCCTTTGGTATTCTTTTAACATTTAAATAAACTCTCCCTGAATATTTTTGTTTTATTTTATTATGATTCCTGTAATAATACTTAAACACCCCTATAAATTGGCATGCCAGGGACTGGTGCAGCTGAATTTTCCTTTATTCCTTTTGTGTTTTAACAAAGTGCCCCACACCTGTTATATGGCTTTTGGGGTACCCTGAAAGGCATCGTGAAAGTTATGAGGTCATAACTTCACAAACACTTAAGCCTCAATTGAAGAAATGCAGAGTAAACTGTGTTCCAGTTATTTTACAGAAGAGAGTAAGCCAATGCCACATGAATAGAACTTACCCAGGCAATACACCTTCTAACTAAAAACAGAGCTCATAAGGTACTAAGTGATTGGTTTTTTTTCCTTAAGAATAAATTAAAAGAGTACCAGAATTGTTCATTTTTGCAAAACAAAATATTTAGGAAAAGGAGAATGACCCTAAATAACAACTTGTAAAAGCTATATATCTGTTTCTTAACAGATATATATATATATATATATATATATATATATATATATATAAATTTTTACTGAGTTGAAGAGAGAGAGGAAGAGAGCAAGAGAGAAAGAATCATTGATTTGTTGTTCCATTTATCTTTGCATTCATAAACTGACTCTTGTATGTGCCCTGACTGAGGATCAAACCTGCAATCTTGATGTATTGGGACAACATTCTAACTGAGTTCCCTGTCCAGGACCAAGAGCTGAATTATTATAAGTCAATCAAAATATATTAAAATCTGCCTTGACTATATCTCCTGCTGCATCAGGATGTTGCCAATAGATGTAGCATGTTATTACTTGTTTTCAAATATTACAGAATGACTTAGCTATTTATACTACTTGATAGTACTTTCTTGTAGACTCTAAAGACATTTTATTCTTTATCACATGATTTGTGTTTGGTGGTAATCTCATCAAGGTTTGTGAAAGAATAACTGATGCTATTTTAAAAGTGCTTTTTTCCCCTTCTATTTCATGTAAATTGTGGCATTTATGTACATAGAATTTTTCACATAATTATTTTTCATCCTCTTAATGGATGAAGGATCCTTAGTAATAGTTTGGTTTCATTCCTGATATAGGCAGTTTTTGTTTTCTCTTCTTTTATCTTTGTCAAATTTTCAAGGAATTTATCAATTTTATTGATCTTTTTGTTTCATTGATGTTCATGATTCCTTTCTTGTTTTTAATTTTATTCATTTTCACTCCTATATTTCCTTCTTTCAGCTTTCTTTGGGTTAATTTTGTTTTGCTCTTCTTCTAGTTCCTTAAGGTAGAAGTTCAGATATTTGCTTCTTTTTTCTTTTTCTAACATAATCATTTCAAATTACCTGCTGACCACTGCATTAGCTGTATCCCACAAAATTTGATATGATGCATTTTTATTTTTGTGTGTTCTCAAATAGTGTCTAATTTCCCCTGAGACTTTATCTCCAGGCAATGTATTATGTAGAAGTGTGTGGTTTAAATTGCAAGTATTTGGATATCTTCTATTATTTATTTCTAGTTTATTTCCATTATGGTTATTGAACATAGATTATATTATTTCAGTTCTCTTACATTTTTCAAGGTTTGTTTTATGACCTAAGATAGTCTCTCTTGGTGAATATTTCAGACACACATAGAAATACTATTGCACTGTTGGTGCATGTCTTGTTCTGTAAGTGTCAATTAGTTACGGGTGATAGTGTTTCTAGTTCCATATCCTTGCTGTTTTCTGCCAATTGATTTATTACCAACAGACAAGTGTGGAGGTCTCCAAATAAAATTTTGAATTATTCAACTGCTGCTTTAATTTCTATCAGTTTTTTCATGAATTTTGAATCTCTGTTTAGATGTGTCTACTCAGTTAAAATTATTGTATCTTCCTGGCAAACTCTCTAGTATTATGTCTTTTTACACCTGAAAATTGTCTTTGTTTGTAAGTCTAACCTGTTTGATATTAATGGAGCCACTTTATCTTTTTTTATTTGAGTTTGACTGGAATACTTTACTCCATTTTTCTTCTTGATACAAAGTGAGTTTCCTATAGACTACACAGTGTTTGGTAATACAATACTACTGAAATTTAGAGTGTTTTTTAAACTAGTGTGTTTAGATAAATTGCATTTAAAGTGATATAGATATGTTTGATTTTAGTTCTATCATATTATTCTTTTTTTTCTGCTTGTCCTATTACTGTTTTTAATTAGTTTTATTTTCCATTCCAATCTTCTTTTAATTTTTTAAACTTTTTTTTAGTATTTATACTGATGTATCTATTGTTTTGGGTACTCATAGCTGAGTTTAAGAAAGTCAGTTCTCAGGCTTCAGAACAGCCTTTACCACACTGGTCACTGTGGTCCTATCCTTGAATTTCTAATGTCTCAGGCATCTCTCTGTTCCAGTTTTTAGCATGGTTATTTAACCACTTGTTCACAGCCTGATCTGATTTTACATATGGATACGAGGACAACGGCGCCACCTGAGCCACAGTAGTAACCACCATGGAAATGAGAAATGCAGTACTACTGTGACCCAGGTAATGGTCCACAACTCAGTTAGAAGCAGACTCCACAGGAAGAATGCGGCCCACTGGCCAGCTGTGGTCTCTAAGAAAGAACTTACAGACAACAGTACGGTGACTATCAGAGGGAAGGTAGGGCAAGAGGAGGTAAAAGAATGTATAAAGGAGGTCAATGGTGATAGGAGATTTGACTTGATGTGAGGAATACACAATGTAATAGATGATATATTATAGAACTGTACACTTGAAACTTACATAAGTCTATTAACCAATGTCACCCAATAAATTGAATAAAAAAGAAAATACATAACATAAAAATTTTTAAAAAGAACTTACTCTGCCCTGGCTGGTGTAGCTCAGTGGATTGAGCGCAGGCCTTTGAACCACACGATCGCAGTTCGATTCCCAGTCAGGGCACATGCCTGGGTTGCAGGCCAGTTCCCAGCAGGGGACGCATGAGAGGCAACTATACATTGATATTTCTCTCCCTCTCTCCTTCCCTTCCCCTCTAAAGAAAAATAAATAAAATCTTTAAAAAAAAGGAACTTACTCTGTGACATTCAATGGTCAACAATAAAAAAATAGCTCAAACACAACTATTGAAAGCTAATTTAAATGAAATCAGAAATACTAACTCAGCAGAAAAAAAAGCCAGAGGACTAAGGAAATGCCTAAAGAGAAACTGCACATAAAAGAAGCTGACCAGATGAAATGAGGTTGACCACAAGAAGCCAAAGCCCCAAAACACGTGTCACTGTAATTCATTTAAATAAAATATATAAGTATAAAATACAATCCTAAGCACCAATGACTGGGCTTTTCAGAATTTTCTGAGAGCCTGTAACTATCATTATTTTATTGTTAGAGACTCTCCTTATAATATCAAGAATTTAACAACTGAGTGAACATTAAATTGAGAAATATTTCAAAATATATTTCAATTTAAAGAATGTTATGGTGTGTGATTTTAAATGAGGAGTGTATAATCAAAGTGTAATTACAGCTTTGGGAGAAACTAGATAAAAAATATATACTCTGACTGCACCCAAAATCTATTAGAAGTGGGAAACAAAAACAGTAGCATTTCAGAGTACAAAATCACTATACAAATTTCTTTTTGAATTTCTATACACTAAAAACAAAAATTCAGAATGAAAAATTAAGAAAATAATTTCATTTATAAGTGCAACAACAGAAAAATAAAATAGCTAAGAATAAATTTAACCAAGGAGGTAAAAGACTTGTCCACTGAAAATTGTAAGACAGTTTGAAATAGAAGGAAACACAAATTACTAGAAAGACATTGTGCGTTCACTGTTTGGAAAAAAATAACTCTGTTAAAATGTCCATGTTACCTAAATCAATCTACAGATTCAATGCAATCCCTACCAAAATCCCAATGGCATTTTTCACAGAACTAGAAAAAAATATATATTGGACCCAAGAAGGAACATATCAAGGCACATCATAATTACATTAGCCAAGATTAAAACGAAGGAGAGAATCCTAGAAGTAGCAAGAGATAAGGGGACAGTCACCTACAAAGGAGTTCCTATCAGACTGTCAGCTGATTTCTCAAAAGAGACCTTACAGGCAAGAAGGGGCTGGAAAGAAGTATTCCAAGTCATGAAATCCAAAGACCTACATCCAAGATTGCTCTATCCAGCAAAGCTTTCATTTAGAATGGAAGGGCAGATAAAGTGCTTCCCAGATAAGATTAAATTCAAGGAGTTCATCATCACTAAGCCCTTATTATATGAAAAGTTAAAGAAAAAGAAGATAAAAAATATGAACAGTGAATGGACAGCAAGCTCACAGTTATTAATAACCATACCAAAAACAAAACAAAACAAAAGCAAACTAAGAGGACGGAGCAGAACCATAGAAATGGAGATCACATGGAGGATTAGCAACAGGGGAGTGGGAGGAGAAGTGGGGAGAAGGTACAGAGAATAAGTAGCATAGGCGGTAGGTAGAAAATAAAGACGGGGAGGGAAAGAATAGTATGGGAAATATAGAATCTAAAGAACTTGAGACAGGTGGACATAAACTAAAGGGGGGAGAATGGTGGAGGAGGGGTGTGTAGGGTGGAGGGGAATGAAGGGGGAGGAATAGGACAACTGTAATGGCATAATCAATAAAATATATTAAAAAGAAAAACTTAAATGAAACTACAACCCCCCCCCCAAATGATAGTCAAAGTTATCCTCAGAAAAACAGAGCAATGCCAGGGCTTTCACATGTCCTGATTTCAAACTACATGACAAATCCATAACCAAAACAGTATGGTATTGGCAGAAAACCAGACACATGGATCAGTGGAACAGAACTTTGAGCCCAGACATAAACTCACACATATATGGACAACTAGTACAACAGTGAAATTAAGGACACACAATAAAGAAAAATAATGTCTTTTCAATAAATGTTACTTATTGAAAATGTCATCTATTTAACATTTATGGAACATTCAATAAATGTTATTTATGAAAAATAACATTTCAATCAATAAATGTTATTTATTGAAAAGGGTAAAACTGGATAGCCACATGCAGAAAAATGAATGCAGACTACTATAGTACACCATAAACAAAAATTAAATCAGAATGGATGAAAGACTTGAACGTAGGACTGGAAACCATAAAACACACAGAAGGAAGCACAGGTGCTAAGCTCCTTGACATCATCTTAGGGATGTTTGTGTGAACTTGGCTCCAAGAGTAAAGAAGATAAGCAAAAGTAAAGAAATGAGACTATATCAAACTAATAAGTTTCTTTGCAGCAAAGGAAACCACTGACAAAATAAAGAGGCAATCTACCAAATAGAAAACCATATTTTCAAATCATCCTTTTAATGAGGGGTTAATATATGAAATATATAAAGAAAGCATATAACTCAACCTCAAAAAGATAAGCAACCCAATTACGAAAAAGGCAGAGAATCTGAACAGATATTTTTCTAAACAAGACATACATGTACATGAGAAGATATTCAACATCTTTAATTTTGTTTAAGATTTGATTTAATTATTTTTTAGAGAGAGGGGAAGGGAAGGAGAAAGAGAGGGAAAGAAAGATCAGTGTGTGGTTGCCTCTCATGTGTCCCCTACTGGGGACCTGGCCTGCAACCCAGGCATGTGCCCTGACTGGGAATCAAACAAGCAACCCTTTGGTTTGCAGGATGGCAATCAATCCACTGAGCCACACCAGCCAGGGCAACATCACTCATTTTTAAGGAATGCAAACCAAAATCACCTAAAACCTGTTACAATGGTAATCATCAAAAAGACAAGAAACAGTGTTGGAGCAGATAGAGAGAAAAGGAAATACTTGTTACTATTGGTGGTAATATAAATATGGGAAATATTATGTGGACTCCTCAAAAAAAAAGAGCCACCATATGAACTAGCTATTCCATTTCTGGTAATTATCCAAAGAATATGAAAACACTAATTCAAAAAGATACATACACCTTTATGTTCACTATAGCATTGTTTATAATAGCCAAGACATGCAGACAACAGTAGAATGCTACCCAGCCACAAAAAAAGTTGAAATCCTGCCCTGGCTGGTGTAGCTCAGTGGATTGAGCGCGGGCCTGCGAACCACACAATTGCGGTTCGATTCCCAGTCAGGGCACATGCCTGGGTTGCAGGCCAGTTCCTGGCAGGGGACTCATGAGAGGCGACCATATATTGATATTTCTCTCCTTCCCTCCTTCCCTTCCTCTCTAAAGATAAATAAATAAAATATTTTAAAAAATAATAATAATAAAGCACTTAAAAAAAATTGAAATCCTGCCATTTGTTACAACACAGATGGACCTAGAGGGTGTTATACTAAGTGAAATGAGTCAATTAGCAAATAAAATATTATATAATTTCACTCATATCTGGAATTTTTAAAAATGAACGAACTCATGGAAGCAGACAACGGATCAATTGTTACCAGAGGGGAAAGGAGTGGAGACAGTGAAATGGGTAAAGGAGGTCAACTGTATGGTGACAGATGGACACTGGGATTTTGGAAGTGAGAACAATGTAGTACATGCCAATGTCGAGTTACATTGTTGTACTTGAAACTTGCATATGTTGTACACTAATGTTAGCTCAACAAAGACAATAAATAAGTCAGATTTTTTTTAAAATCACTCTGAGGAAGTTTCTTGGCTTAAGCAAACATGAACAATGCTTGAAAAAAAAGTTCTAGAGGATAATTTCCAGGTTAATTTGAGAACAAGTAAAATAGTATAAACATAATTGAAAGGTGGAATTCAATGTAAATGTTACAAGTTTTATGGAGAATATTACTAAACTCTCAGATGAAAAACAGATGGCAAAAAGCTAACCAAAGAATAGAAAAGTTCAAGTTTGCCATTTGCTCAGCCCAAGTAGGAGCCCTGAACACCGCTATCGACCACATGCAAAAATCCACAGCTGTCCTACAGAAACAGATTCCAGAAAAGAACCAGGAAAGAAAGAACAGAAAATACTAGAAGTTAAAATATAGTAGTACCGAATTCAAGACAATAGAAAAAAATTACAAAAAAAAAACAAAAACAGTGAAAGCCTCATTAAACTCTTATATTTCAAAAAGATAGTTCATGGCTACTCGATTAATCTTGTGCTTCAGAAAAAGGCTCTTTCTGGCAGCGATACCAACTGCTAACCTGCAGATACATATTATGACAGGTAAGCCAATGCATGGTTTTGCTTCGAAGGCAAGCTCCTCAAAAATATGTTTATCTAGCCCTGGCTGGTGTAGCTTAGTGGATTGAGTGCAAGCCTGGGACTCAGACAAGCATGGTTCGATTCCCAGGCAGGGCACATGCCTGGGTTGCAGGCCAGTTCCCAGGAGGGGACACATGAGAGGCAACCATACATTGATATTTCTCTCCCTCTCTCCTTCCCTTCCCCTCTAAAGATAAATAAATAAAATCTTTGAAAAAATGCTTATCTAATATTTTCAGAGACATGAACTCTAAGCAAAAGGGAATATTCACTTTTTACCCCCATCAATGGTGTACCACCCTGCAACTTTTTCTCTCTTCCTAATAAAAAACATGAAATCTGTGCTTTAAGGAAAAAATGGCGTTCACCTGGTCCAGTAGAAAATCTACTTGGGTTTGGAAACTTGGGCAGCTACAGCATCTCTTTTACTCTGAAGTGGGATATATTATGGCCATGCCCCAAACCTTGGACTTTGGATACACATGCCCATTATTAATTTTCCATAGGAGGCTTTGGGTTACCTCCTCAACTATGGAGTCTTATAGATCCCCACCCCTTCCTCCACCTCTGATTCCAATCAGGCTTTATCATTCAGACACCTGGCTGAAGCTTTCACCTTGAGCAAAGGCCTTGCCTTCTGGTCTTTGAGTGTATACACATAGACACTTACCTTAGAAACTCAGCTCTGAATTCTGCTGTTGCAGAAAAAAGCATCCATCACGCATGAAGACCACTTTAAGCTTGGAATCCTATGTATTCACCTACCTATTTTAATTCATATCCTATAGTTCATATAAATGAAGAATTATTTAGAAATTACAATAAATGCACTTAAATATATGATTATTTTTATATATTTACATTTCCTATTGTCTTACATATAATTGAAAACCATTCAACTCAGAATTGACATTATTTTTATAAAATAATCAAATAAGCCATTGTTTCTTAGTTTGATGGAGCTATACATTCTCGGGTATGTGCTGAACACTAAATAAAGCTACATATTTGATTTCTAATATATCATGTATGTGATCATTTGCATTAAGGATGCAGACACTGATTTGTCATGCATACCTCAGATAAGTGGCTGTGATCTGATTCCTCAGTTATTAAAATATCTCAACTATTGCATTGATCATAGCTACCTTACCTTTTGCTCTTTGCTTAAAACGCATTGCAATAAACAAAGGCTAGTTGTCTTCTAAACCACAACCACATGTTACTGAAAGTGTGCAAAGCCTCAAATGGTGACGTGGTACACATAAAGAGCAAACAATCCTTAATCACCTCCTTGTAAATGTTTATGAGAAAGAGCATTGCAGGCCTAATGTGTGAAATCTTTGTTCCCTTTACTGCAATCTCTGGCAAAATTATTGTTAAATAGCTTTGCTAAACTGCCCCATTTACAACACATGTTCTTATATTACTGCCATTTCTTAGTTTGATGGAGCTATACATTCCCGGGTATGTGCTGAAATAGAGCCTATTCCTATAACGATAGCTGTACGACCAAGCTGCCAAACACTTTGTCTCCTTTACAAAATCTAAGGGAAGGTGCTTCTGTGAGTTTTTCTGAGTCAGGGCCCAGAATAAGAAAATGGGGATTTTAAAGATAATCTTTGAGCTCCTTAGGGGCACAGACAACACTGTCTGTTGTAAACACTTATATTAGAATAAATAAAAATGAGACCACACAAAGTATGTCACAGGTGTTAAAGTTTAACTTACATCTCTATCAAATCTAAAACTGAATTCTGCTCAAGGCTACATGCATTTGCTAGACTCTATGATTCTCTTCTATCATAGTTACTCAGATATAATTTGCATTGATAACAGTACCTTTTGTTGACAGAACGTTTCAAGAGGACCTATGGACATAATATCTAAAAGCCAGTAAAATTCTACACACTTACTATTCAGAAAGATTGTTTTTATTATACCTAGGTGCACAATCTATTTACCTTATTACCTTAAAAAGGTTTTTTTCAAGATTTCTATTTCTGTAAAATGTTCAAATAAAAGCGAACCTAACTATATTGCAACCTAAATATAAAGGTGACTAATTAAATACCATTCTTTTTTTTAGGTTTTATTTATTTATCTTTAGAGGGAAAGGGAAGGAGAGAGGGAGAGAAATATCAATGTATGGTTGCCTTTCTGCGTCCCTTCCTGGGAACTGACCTACAACCCAGGCATGTGCCCTGACTGGGAATCGAACCGCAATCCTCTGGTTCACACGCCCATGCTCAATCCACTGAGCTTCAACAACCAGGGTTAAAGACCATTCTTTATTCTGACTTGGTAAAGTTTTCAGGGTATTTTAGCTATATAAAGCTTCACATAATGTCAATTATTTCTTACTGGTCTGTCAAAATTTAAATATATACTTACTATATTTTCTTTGGGCTAGAGATAACCCTTGTGTTATAAATTCTTCAGAAAAAAATTAAAATATCTATTTGATTAAATCTGACCATGGCCTAAACTCACTGGGGACAAAACATTGTTTATAAGAATCAGAGTCAGGGTAGGGTGTGGGAAACATAAATCTTCCGGGATTCATGAAGGAAGGAATATTGGTACAAGAAATATTGTACCAAGGGATGGAGGAACAAAATTCAAAAAGGTCAGCTCAGGTTTGCCTCCTAGGCCTTGCAGCTGAGGAAGTAATGATGGGTTTCAGTGCCTGCAGCACCAAGAATAATTTCCTGGAAAATCACTGAGGCCCCGGAAAACGATGTATCTGCCAAACTCAGTGGTGTATGCCTGGGTGGCAGGATTTCTCTTTCGCCTTCCAAATCCTTCAAGCACTTTCCCTTCAGAGCAATTTGATTCCCACTCAGCTCCTTTAAACCAGGGAAAATACTAAAAGGAAGTGGGTGGGTGTCACACAATTAGAAATGCCAACACCAGCACACATCAATTCTTAACACAAAACCTGACAAATAGCAGGGAATGAAAATAGAAGTACAAAGGTGACTTTGTGTCCTCAGGTACCTGCTGGTTAAGAAAAAACCTGCTTTTTTTGGTCTTTCCAGTTTATTCTCATTATAAGAATAGGAGCTGTGTGAAAAAAATTATATAATTATAATTATCTGTGTGGCACAAGCAGTCTAATAAACCATTTTAAGTTCCAATTATTTTCTCTTTGTTATTAAATTTATTGTGGTGACATTGGTTAATAAAATTATATAGTTCTCCATTGTACATCACCATTTAGCCTCCCTAATCCTCCTACTTCCCCCACTCTTCATTCCTTCCAATTCAATCACTTAAGTCTGATACATGCTTCCACTGAAGGGTCTTTCATCCGGGCTCTAATTCTTCCTTGCCAGCAGTAAGCATATATTTTAGGTACGATATGTGCCAAGTAAACAATTAGGATAGAATTCCAAACTAATGCTGTGGCCTTTTGACAAAGGGATAGAGGATCCCAACCTAGAATCCCTGAAACCTCAGGATGATTTATTTGAGACCAAGTGTAAACACAGAGGTAAGTGGGGCATTTTGGAGATAATGTGAACAATTACAGTTGCAATAATATCTCAGTTGATGATGCCTTTTTTCTGTTTTTACTTTAAGAGGGATTTACTTCTGTTCTTCCTTTTCCTCTGTAAACATGTCTTCATGTCAACAGACAGAAAGAAGTTAGCTCACATTTATTTTTAATGCATTTTATTGAAATAAATCCTTTGCTTCTTATTTTTAAACTTCAGGAATGCAATAGTGCTCATGTTTTTAAGAAGTTTTATTAAAGATACAGTTAAGAAGCTGATACCAGGGAGTTTGATATAAAAATGGAAAGTAGTCAGACCCATACCACCCTAATTACTGTTATGTTATGTGTAATTTATTGCATCTTTATCTGTGAGTTCAAATTTTTTTGTCCAGATGAATGAATTAGGCAAGTATGGATTTTATCTATGCCAAGAATGCAAATTGTCCTTTACAACAGAGAGAGAGATTCATCTGCATCTTGCTGTCAAGATTTGTTACAATAATTACTGCTGCAAACAAAAGGAAATTTGGCCTAAAAAAGAGAAAATAATAACTATGTAAACAGTTACCTTAATTGAGATAAGACTCTGAACTGGTAATGTCACTAAAGCTGCCTTGACGGGCATATGTTTAGATTGTACTAATCGTTGAAATTATCTGGAAAATAAATGACTACATTTTAATTACCATATCTAAATGACAATATCAGGGGCATAATTACAAGGTTTACTCCTAAAAGTAGAACTTAAATTTTATTTATAGATGAAAATAAGACAAGACAAAAATTTCTAGCTGAACTAAAATCATTTTGTTAATTATCACATTGTCATTTACCTTAAATCAATATGAAAGACTAATAAAGGCATCAGAAATCAAAGACATAATTTGTCTTTTACTATTCAAATTCACCTATGTAAAACATGCTAAAAATACATTACATTTTTGCTAGTTAAAAATTAATAAAAATATTTATCTTAGAAGCAGGGCTTACTATAGTCAATCTGTCAGCAGCCCAAAGTATTTCACAAACTTATCATCTGAATTGGTTGTTTATTGTGTTGATTTGAGGACTTTGTTTCCAAACTTACTGAACTGGAGTTTATGGTATTTGAACTGAAATCCTGAAATTCTAGCAGACATCCCTGCTTTTTCTATGACACCGGGGTTTGAGAATTACTGTTTTATAAGACGGAAGATTGCATGTTTAATCTTTGTCTATCAATTTCAGGCATATTTATAAACCAGAAAGACCCATTATGAAAGTGATTATTAGAGACAATGGAAGAAAAAACTGCACAAATTATAAATGCCCTGTGTACACAGCTTTGGACATGACAGGATGGAAGAGCAGAGGGAGAAGAACAAAGAGAACTGGTACTTTTCACTCATTTGCCCGAGAAATGTTTATTAACCATGCAATGAGTGGAATGTTCCAGAAACTGGTGCTCAGCAGTTTTTTTAAAGGCAACATCATGTGCCCTTCTGAAACCTACAGGAAAAAGTCAGAAAATAAAACATAGTGAACTAGAAAGTATGGTAGCAGGCAATAAATATGGGAAAGAAATACAGCAGAACTGGGTAAGAAGAATCAAGATTGCTGGGGAGAATTGGTAGTAGTATAATTTTTTTTGTATTTTTTTTGTTACATTTATCTTGCTTATCCATGGCCATGAGTCCCTTTTCCTTTTCGTGGGATCCCTCTACTCCCTAACCCTACCACTCCCCACATAACAGTCATCTGGCTCTCAATCTATGTGTCTGTCTCTATTTTGCTTGTTAGTTCAGTTTGTTCATAAGATTCCACATACTAGTGAAATCGTATGGTGTTTGTCCTTGTCTGACTGGCTTATTTCACTCAGCATAATGTTCTCCAGGTCCATCTATGCTGTTTGCAAAGGGTAAAATTTTCTTCTTTTGTATAACCAAGGAATACTCCATTCTGTAAATGTCCCATGGTTGTTTTAGCCACTCCTCTACTTATGGACACTTGGGCTGCTTCCGCATCCTGGCAATAGTAAATAACACTGCAATAATCACAAGGGTGCTTATGTTCTTTTGAATTAATGTTTTGGATTTCTTTGCATTTATTCCCAGAAGTGAGATCTCTGGGTCAAAAGGAAGGTCCACGTTTAATTTTTTGAGTTATCTCCATACTGCTTTCCACAGTGGCTGCACCCGTCTGCATTCCCACCAACAGTGCAAAAGAGTTCCCCTTTCTCCACATCCTCGCCAACACTTGCCGATTGTTGATTTATTGATGACAGTCATTCTGATAGGTGTGAGATGGTACCTGATTGTGGTTTTCATTTGCATTTCTCTGCTGATTAATGATGTTGAGCACATTTTCATATGTCTATTGGCCATATGTATGTCCTCTTTAGAGAAGTGCTTATTCAGGTCCTTTGACCATGCTTTAATTAGGTTGTTTAACTTTTTAATGTTGAGTTTTATAAGTTCTTTATAAATTTTGTATATTGACCCCAATCTGAAGCTTTCACCATTACTGATATCCCTATTTTACCAATAAAGAAGTAATGGTTATTAGTTTGAAATTACAACAAATAAATGCCAAAGCAAAGAAAATATATGCTCACTGTCATATTTCATGGTATGCAGACACTCATGTACACACACAGAGATTTCTTTATTTTTGCTGTTATCTTAGAATACTGGTATTACTCATTTTAGAGTTAAGAAGAAATTAGACATAAATTGTCCAGTTAGAAGATCAAATGATGATTTGAGTCTCATTTGGGGGCCTTTATGAAGTTAACTTTTCTACATTGTACAGTATTTCTGAATTGAGATGATGACCTTTTCTCTACTTAAACATGCCAGGAACGTGAAGGTCATTCCTTTCATGGTACCACGTTGAATTTCACTTATCCAAAAAAAGTTTTATGATAGTTTGAAATTAGCTTATATGTAAATTTTATGCAGTTCTACTATGTAGTATAGCATAGATGTTCTATTTGATGTTCTGCATGTCAGTTACTCTTTGTTTTTCTTTAGATGTCATTAAAAGTCATGGCTTCAGGACCCCTCCTTTTTTGGTTCCCATATTTTGGAAATGTCTTTGTCACCGTTGATGTTTTTGTTTGTCTTTCTTCATTATACTAAAACACAGTACCTTAGACAGTATGAGATTAGCGCAGATGGGGTATGACATGATTATAGTTTTGATACAGATCCCAAGCATATTAATGCCTTCTGAGGTGATTTTTTTCTTGTGACAAAGTGAATTATACTGCTGGCTAATATTAAATTACAGCAAATCAATACTTATAACCGTACTTTTCCCCATATTAGCAATTATCAAATACTGCTATCCCTTCTGTACACTGAAACACTATACTTTGTAGCCTAATAGGATTTTATGTTAAGTAAGTGACTAGTTTAATAACATCTCCTGAGCGATGAGGAGAACGTGCTGCTGGAGAGACGGAAGGTGCAACGGCCACACATGGGCACCCTGGGGCCAGACCTCTTGGCTTGGGTGCCTCATGCCCCATTAACAAGGGTGTACATGTTGGAGAATTACTTAACCTTCAGTGTCTCGTATTCTTATCGAAACAATGGGGATCATGATAGATGCCTCATAGAGTTGTTGCAAGGCTTAAATATGGTAACACATTTTTTAAAAAGCATTAGGCATTGTTACAGAGCAGAGCCAACGGGGCTGTACAATATACTATTACCAGAAGGACCCCCCACTAGGTTTGCTGTACCTGCTGCCAGAGGAAAGACATCTCTCAATGCCAGAGATTTGTGAGAAGGAAAGGAAATATTTATTTAAAAGTTATACAGACTTAGAGTAATGACTTAATGTCTTCATTAAAATACTAAAGTCCTTTAGAATTCCCACAGATGCACAGAGGCCTTCCTTCTCCCTCTGCCCTAGTCTGGGGTACTGTATCTCAGGAAAAGAAGTAGAAGTCCATGATTTGGGCTCCCAGCACCATCAGCTGTGTCACCGCCATGATCTCCAGTTAATCCAAAGCCATGTGGCACCTTCTTAAGGCCCACCAGCAGGAGTCCTTTCACCCCTTTTCTTCCAGGCAAAGTCTCTCCTGCTTCCTAAGCCACGTGGTCCTCACTCTGCCAAAGCCACATGGTTCTCTCTTCACATGGCTGCCATGCCTGCGTTTAAATCCTCAAGTCAATCTTCCTCTGCACCCCCATTTCCAACTCCTCCTACAATCAGTTACAGCTGTCAGCATTCCTGTATTCTTCCAGGTTTACTGGGCTGTCATCATAAGTCTAGGCAGGTGTGGCCCCATGGCATTGAGCCAATCTTCTCCAAGCTCTCAGACAGGCGCTGTAACCAGGGGGAGCTGCCTCACAGTTACTTATTGGGTGGAAGTCACTTCCATCCCCCCACCCCTCACAGCAAGGCCACAGCTATTTAACGTACCCATGAAACCAGCTAAAGGTTATAGGTGTGTTCAATGACCATGCCAGAGGTTAACTGCAAAGCTGTTGCTACACAACACAGCTCCCAATGACCCTGCTCCATCTGTCCCATCCCCCAGCTTAGCCTTGGGGGCGAGGGGCACGTTGAGGACATCCTGTATATTTTTCTAATATTTCCTGGACACCTTGAGTTCTGGACCCCATTACAAATCCCTATTTGGGCCCCCCCTCTTGGCTGCACCCTGTTACAGCACCATCTTTGACCTTAAAAAATATAATAGAATTTGTTCTTCTCCAAGTGAACGTCAGGCTCTCTAGAGAGTGAAATATCAAACATAGACCTTGTTGAATTAGCACTTGATAATTGACCTTCAAAAATATTAGCTATCATAGCTCTTATTTTCTTCACTCAACTTATAAGAATAGCTAACTTATTATATTAATGACCATTTTTCTGAATATTCTACATATGGCATTTCCTTTAAAACTCACTGTAAACTTGTAAGAAACTTACTCCCATTTTTCAGATAAGAACACCAAAATTCTAATAATTTAAGTCACCCGGAAAAAGGCACAACCATTAAGTAGCAGCCCAGTCAAGCTCAGCCTAATTTAAAAATAGTCTAGTTCAGCCAGAAGCTCCAGCACTGATGATTCGGGCCCAGTTTGGGAGCCTGTGGAAAGTTCCCCAGCACTAGTAGGAAGGCCAGGAAGGCCTATTGTAGTTGACACTATGAACTGGTAAGAACCAGTCTATTTTCCAGGTTATGAAAATTTCTTATTGTAGGCTGGTAAAACTGTCTCCTTTCTACTGACCTCCCGTAACCTCTTTTCAAAATGGTGGGGTGAAGAAACAGGGTACATTTTGAAAAAAATAATAAAGGAATTTTGATGGAAAATGGGGGTCTTAATTCTATATCAAAAAGAAACTTTGAGAGTAAAATATTATTGGCTTTTATAGATGGACTACTGTGGTTACTTTTGTCAGAGCATACCACTTGATATTTCTGTACATAGAGCCTTTGGCTGTGATCTCCTTTTGGAATTTGCCCAAAGTCCTTCACCCGTCCAGTGTTTGCCTGCATTCGAGAACTGATCCTCCTGGGAATACAAAGGCTTGACTCCTCCCAGCCTGGGAGAGCTCTGAAGGGTTATCGTCTCGTTTTAACGACTGATTACTCATGGGATTAGCTGGAACTTCCACAGGTATGTTACCAGTGTTTCATTTCATCCTCTGCCCAACCCTGCCTTCCTTTCATTTCCATCAATGTTGATTTTAAGAACATTCTGATAGATTTCGTGTGTGCTAATCTTCATCTCATAGTTTCCTTTCCATTGATCCCAAAAGACCAGAACATGCTTATTTGAGTATATTTTCTCTCTAAGCAAATGTTCCACCAAACAAGCTCTATTGTCATTTTTTAAAAAATGGTCCACCAGTGGAGTGGTATAGATTGGAGTGGCACTTGACTGAAATCCATTTTTCTGGGTTCCAATTTGATTTTCAGTGGTTTTTTTTTAATATGTCAAAATGGCTGTCTAATACTCCTTTAACTTTTTGGTATAATGAAGGCTGTTTTTGCTTCTAATTTTTGCAAATGCCAGATGATCTGACTTTCTTCCTAAATTATTTTGTTGATAGTTTATAACCTTCAATCTTGGGCATTCATAAGAAATAGAGTTTTGAAATAAATCTTTCATGTGGCTACATGGTAGAGAGATTTGGAAATTAAAATATTCACATCTTTTACCTCCTATAGAAATATTTAGAGTGCAAATTCAATAGAGTTTATTTACATGTACTTTTATTTGCAATGCCTACTATATCTAAATTTAAACCTGTTGGCAGAGGTAGAAATTTATTTCTTGCTTTTAAATATATGTTTAGCTATAGAAAACAACTCCGGTAGTCTGATTTTACAATTTATTCCCATTATTGCATAGGTCAAACCACCGCAGAAGAATTTATTCTCATTTACTTTAAAATTTTGTGATAAGATAGAGAATTGGATCTGAATGGCTCGACAGAAGCAGAAGGCAAAGGCACAATCTCCTACTCTTCTGATATGAAGACTAGCTCTGTGGAAGCAGGCTGCCAGCCAGCCGTCCTTTCTTCTAAGGCACAGAACAAGGATAAGTAGGTTTAAGCTCAGCGTGGGGATGCGGGAAAATCACAGACAGAAAATTATCAAGCAGTCGGGCTGTTCTCAGAGATGAGTGCATTTAAACTTCACAAAAAGAGAGCAGCCAACACTTCTTTGCTGCTAACCCTGATTTAAAGAAGATTCTACATTCAACAGGAGACAAAGTAAAAAAAGATTTGATGTTTAGGGAAATGTGTGTGTACCCTATTGAGTAAAATGGTTACTGGAAATTTCTAAATATAGTTCACAATACATAATATTGGTTCAAATTTTAACGACACAGCTATGTATTGAGCTACTATTTCTTTAATTTTATTCTAGGAGAAGAAGTAGGAACAATATTGCCTCTTAAGATTTCTTCTACAGTGTCATGTTCAATTTCAAGGCTCATTTAAAAATAGAATCATGGAACTTAAATTCTCTTTCTCTTCTCCATAAAACCAAAGAAACTGTTGTCCAAAAGCCATGTGGGAAATATTTTCAGATCTGACTACATATTTATTTTGAAATACGATGATGAAAATAAATATGTAACACCTAAGGGCTAGAATCAGTGAGATATAAAGAACTTAAATAAATCAATACAAAATGCCCAATAGAAAATTTGAAAAAAACAAAACAAAACACTACACTACCTGACAAACTGGTAAATTTCTGGGTAATATAAAAATATTATCTAATTATTACAAACAAAAATGTATGCTAATAAAAAAGAACATTACTTTTTTAGCTATCAATCTGGTAAAGTTTAGAAATTAAGATAAACAAAAATGTGGTATATAAATACAATAGACTATTTTTCAGACATAAAAAGAAAGTAAATTCTGTCATATTCCACAAGATGTATGAAGCTGGAGGAAATTAAACTAAAGAAAATAGCCAGTCATAAAAACACAAGTACTGTATAACGCCTCTTACTTGAGCTAACTAAACCAGTTAAATTCATAGAAAACGAAAGTAGATGGAGGTTAACAGGGGCTGGGAAGATGGGTAATGGGGTTATTTAATGGGTACACAGTTTCATTTTCACAAAATGAAAAAGTTCTGGAGATCTGTTGCACAATAATGTGACTATATTGAACACTACTGAACTGTCCACTTAAAAATGGCTAAGATAATACAGTTGATGGTATGTTTTTTTCCATAACTAAAAATTTAAAAACCACACACATAAAAATTATTAAATTGCCTAATGGAAGTAAAGATCGTGAAATTAGATATTTTCTTTTTTTAAGGTATATAACTTGATAAAATACTTTAAAATTTTGATTTGGCAATATTTATTATTGAAGATTTATATTCTATTTTGAATAGAAAATACTACCCAGAATTTATCACATATCCTTCCTTACAAAAGCAAAAAGGTATAAACCATTATTTGTGTACACTTTTATGAAAATAATCTGAATATACATATTAGTAAAATAAGTTTAGCTGATGTAACAGATAAGTACAAAATTTCAGAGGTTTAATATATTCTCAACCCCATAAATCCAACTGGTTATTCTCAATCAGCATGAGAGGAATCTGCTCCACTCAGTCAGAGAGCCAAGCTGAGGAAGACTCCATCCCTTTAAACATGTGGTGCAATGGTCATTTTTAGCTGATGGAAAAGTAAGGAGGAGTACGGTGGAGATTTGGGGATAGGAGAGTCATAGGTTCCATGCCTAGTGTATCTCCCTGACACGTTGAAGTCCATGAGCAGCAGCTCCGAAAGGGTGTTTATAATAAACCCAGCTCTATAAGCCTCAGTCCAGACCTACTGAATCAAAACCGGCATTTTAACACGATCCCCTATGAGAATAATATGCATGTTACATTTGCAAAGCTCTGGTTTAGACAAGGGATAGGCAAAGTACTGGCCATAGGGCCTGCTACACTACAAAAAAAAAATCTTTAGGGATTAGTATTATATAAGGGAAAGGGTATGAAAAACTTCAGAAATTATTTTCTATATTACTGTTCAATGGACATGTACTTTTTTCAAGTACAAGATTTCGTTTAACGAGTATAAAAATTACTCTGTTTGCCATCTTAGTGTTCATCTTGATCTCTGAAAATGAAAACCTGCAGTGTATCTGGATATATAAGATTTTAACTCACTGAGATAATTTCTTTGTGTTCACATTTAGATAATACTATTCTGGATATATATATATTACAATATATATATATCCGCTATGATAATATATATATATTATCCACTATGATAATATATATATCCACTTTGATAATATTGGAAGAATCCTATATAGAATTACATTAAGCTATACTAAAAAGTATTGAGGCAAAAATTGAATAAAAAAATCTGTATTCCAGCCAGACAGAGTAAATCTGGTTTTGAGACAACTTTGTACAATTATGAACATGTTGGCAATTAAATATTTTCATCTGTCAATTGGAAACACACACTACAAACATATACCTTGCATTCTTATAGTTTGCGGAGGTTTTAAATAGTTGTGAAATCATACTTCATCCAAAGCTAAATTTTGTGAAGCTGGTTGACAAGTTTCACTATTGATTTTCATATTCTAATTTTACTTTGAATAAACATGTCCACTTTGATGATGCTATCTTATTGGGAGGTATATCACATTTAAATTCTAATTTTCACAACCAAATTAAAAATGAGTGCCTTTCCGGCCTCCACGCTAAACAAATATAAAATAAAATAGTGTTAGAGCTCCCCCTGCTGTCACCTGGCAGCTACTGCTAATACTCAAGGGTTAAGAATGCAATACCATTTTAAGAGCAAAGGAGTTGAAACTGCGAAAATTAGTATCTTGAATAATTAAAAGATGTCTCACTTTTTAAAGATTTTCCTTTTTTTAGTCTGTAATATATAGTTGGTTAGTATTGTAAACTATTAACCAGAGAGGCCTTTTTTCTAAAGCTGTTTCAAAACAAAATAAAAGTTGGGTAGCTATTTTTCTACAGCGCTGGAATTTTATTTACGGTGTCATTTTTCTCCTGGAAAAAAATGCTAGAAAATATTTACCATCAAGCATAATCCTAGGCTTTCACACATTAAAGAAGAGACCTGGGAGTTCAACTCTTTAAAGTATTATTCCCCAGTGAAAAATCTGAGAGAGGAAAGCATTTGCTAAAGTCCCACCTCCAGATTATACCAGAATGGGTGTCCAGCCCCCGGGCTGTTCCAATGTTCCACTCTCTCTGCCCACTGTTTGTTAGACTGCTTAATTAACTTTATTGGATGAAAGTTGTGTTTTCAACCTTTACAAAACAGTTCAAAAGTAGAGGGAAATTGGAATGAAGACAACCATAGAACTCTAGAAAAAAACACACCTCACTTATTAATCCCATATGTTGTATTTTAACTAAAAAAAAAAAAGAATAGGATGATTCTAATTTGGAATATAATGACCAGAGTCACTAGTTTATTACATCATGGGTCCCCAACCCCCAGGTCTTTGGCTTGTTAGGAACAGGCCGCACAGCAGGAGGTGAGACTGAATCACCTGGAGACCACCCTCCCACCTGCCACCGCCGCCCCCCCTGCTTCAGCCACCTCCCTCCTCCCCTGCCCCTGCCCCATCCTAGGAAAAACTGTCTTCCACAATACCAGTTACTGCACTGATTTTTGGTCTGGCTGAATATCATACTTAACTCCCTGGCTACTTTGTTAAGCAGTTACTCCACCTAATAATGTGGAAGAAGAACCAATGATCAGCTATACTTAGAAAATTCAAACTATTAATATAAATTGTGCTCTATTTCAGGTTTCCACTTCTCCCAACATTTTCTAAGAAATTCAGTTTCAAGTGGGAATTGCCATAAATTTCTACAGTGATTTTAGTTGTATATGCTGACTTCTGAGAAACACCTTATAGAAAAATAAGTGAAAATGACTCACAGTAGGGAGTAGGGCCAAATAATTTTTCCTGGTACAATTTAAATGCCTCTCCAATTCCAGGCAGTAATCTGCTAGTAAAATTTTGCTATAAAAAGAGAGTAAAGAGTATTCTTTCAAAGACATTCCAATTGTTTTGTATTTTTCCCCTTTTGTATTGAGGTCATTATTTTAGGATAACAAGGAAAGACTCATTGTAGGATAAAGGGTATGTATATGTGTACCTGTGAGAACAGCCAATAAATGTCTCATTGCAAACGGTCTTTTCTTGTTCCAGGCTCCCTGACAACATAAGACAGTAGACTCATAAACAAAAGTGTAAACATCATGACATCTGGTCCTGTGAAAGGCTTTCTTCATGATGGTGGATTTAATTTTAGTCAACATGTGGTACTACAGGACTACATTTATAAAGGATTTAACCAGCAACGTCAAGGAGATGAAATAGAAGGATTCCAGATGAACCTTGCACGTCAGGAGTGCGAATGCCTTCACGAAAATAAAGCTGGCAGTGTACAGAAAGGAGGTGTTCACCAACTATGGAATTGCTTTCTATCATCTACCAGCAAAGAGGATGAACTTAATCTGAAAAGAACTGATCCTTAATGCTTGCCTGAAAAACATTAGTTACTCGGGAAAATACAGTTATCATATCTTCAATTCAGTATTAATAGAATGAAAACTTGTGAATGAGACTAGCTTTGTGTTCATCAGAATCAGTTCTACTCCAGCAGTTTAAATACACAAAGAGAACGAGGAGATCACTACTTAAAAAAACAGAGCTGAGGAGAGGTGGAGATGGGTATGGGGATAAATGGTAATGGATAGAGACTTGGGTTGGTGAACACACAATACAGTGCACAGAAGATGTTTGGAAGGATAGTGCACCTGAAACCTGTATAATTTTGTCAACCAGTGTCATACCAATAAGCTTAATAAAAAGAAAAAAACAAGAAACTGTTGAAAGCATGCAGAGACACTAACCAAACATTTCAGTTATTGGTATAGAGAAAAAAATCAAAATAGGGGAATTGTGGGTTATGTTCTATGGGAAAAATCATTTACAATAAAGCCAAGAAATACATCTGCAATGATTTTCGAAGTTAAATTCAATTTGAAACACAAATCATGCACACTTCTCTTGGCATTATCAGGGCTACACCCTAGTGTGTCCATGAACTCCTGACAGGTGGGCAAAAGAGACTCAAGCAGGTGAGCATCTTTGTCTTGAACTTCGGTTGTAAATGAGGGTCTCCTGAGCCAGGATGTAATTTGGTTAGTTTCTTTGAACAATGCCTTTGTTTCACCATGCTGATTAGAAGGTGCTTTAGTGAAAAAAGACATTTAGAAAAGGCTGTTTTGCTAATGTTTCCAGAGCAATAAAGAGATCAGAGTGCTACAAATCTCATTGGGAATTCTATTCACTTACAGATGCCATTTAATTGAATCCCCTTTCCTCAGGAGGGGGAGGGTCAAGTGAGTTTTGTGAGGGGTTTTTTTTTTTTTTTTTGAGTTTTGGAATTTAGCTAATGATGTAAACTTATGCTGAAGTTTATTTTTTTTCTTCAAATAATCAAATCTCTACCTTTAAAACCAGGAAGTCCTTCTCTCTGATATGATATAGCCAGTAATTCTCCAGTTAATTAAAAAGCAAGTTAATCTAGAAAATCACAACTCTCCATATGTAACAACTTCAAATGTCTTAATTAAAAGTTACACAAACCACACACGCACACACACACACAAACACAAGCAGCCACTTGATGTACAGCTAAGGCTATTCTAGTCCCCAGCTGGAATGTTACAGGGTTTTATATTAACAAGAATCACACATCATTTATAAATCATTGTTTTAAGGTGAAATGAGAAGTTTAAGATCATTGCAAAGCAGCAATCTGAGGGCAGAATCACCTGGATCTTTATTTCTCCTTGACCCTACACCAACTATTTTACAACAAAGTTATCTACACCCAATTCAACAGAATGTATTTTGGGGGGCTATTTGCCTTCACTGAGTTAGCTGAAAGTAACGCATGAAGTTTTCATAAAGCAACTTTCTTTGAGGGTTATGTGTGCTTAGTTTACCCAGTACTTAATAAAAACATGTAATTTTGAATTGCTTGATATAACTGGCTTAGTGACTGTGATAGTTTGAATATTTATTAGTAAATATTTGCTTCCCTCCCCCTTGTACTATGGGCAGAAAGTGCTTTTCTGTCCCCCTGATGTCGGGTTTGTCTATGTGATGGTACTGGGTCAGTGGGAATTTAGTGGGTATGCTTTCTGAGGCAAAGTCCCTTCTCCCCTCATAGTTCGGCTGGCTGGGCTAAAAATTAAATTGACACGAGAAAGATTAATAGGAGAAAATAACCAAATTTGTTATGTATGTACATACGGGGGGTTCCATAAGTACATGGGAACCAATGAGAAATTGGGCAGTTGAGGCTTATTCAGGCTCACCAGAATGAGCTGATGAGAAAGGACGTGGGTGGGGGGGGGGGGCGTGTTTGGGGACTTCCAAGTGGAGGAAGGCAATTCATAGGAGAGAGAAGAGCAAGTGTTTGGTAAATGTTTTCTGGGTCATCTTGAACAATGGGACACAGAGGGGACTTTGATCAAGTGGACCTTGCTGGATTCCTCCCTATCCAGCTCTTATTAAACTAGAGTTATCTCTAACGATAGCTCCTTTCCTGCAGCGTTTCCTCTATAAATTCTTCCAGGCATGTAGGAGGTACAGCAAAGTTCTTCCTATGCCTTTTGTTTCTTAAAATACCAGCATAAAATAATCAATATACCAAAAGGTCATATTTGGGGGTGGAAAACTGTTCCCGTTCACTTGAAATACGCTGTTCTCTCCCCCCCCCCCACTGTCATCACAACGAGAACATGCCCTGTTAGCTGCTCCTTTGAGAAGAACAAGAAATGCATCACGCAAGCCACCCCAGCAGACCCACAGACACATAAACGATATAAGAAATGCTATTGTTGTTTGCCACTGAGTTTCGAGGTATTTGTCATGCATCAGTTGGTAAACACGAGAGAAATAAACTCAAATGACTTTAAGAAAACATCCAATTTAATCAATTAAACATCCAATTCATCTAATTGAAGCCTATATATGTGGACTAATAGAATCATACTAGCTGTAAGGATAAGCATGTTGTGAAATCAAAAAATAAAAACTGGGAGGAATCATATTCCATTTATTCCAGGTCTTTGTATCCACTCCTTGTATTATTTTCCTTTCTAATCAAAAAGAATTTGGTCAATAGTGTTTATCATCACAGTGTTGAATCTAAAGATACTGCTTACATGACATAGTATTATTTCAAAGTGAATGAAGAAAGGTTATATTTTGATTGTTTTGTTACAGCTATTATTGACAAAGCTGGTCAATAAAAGTTGCCTTCTCAAAATCCTAGTGAGCTAGAGATCTTTGCTGGAAAAAAAAGGCCACATTCTCTGGACTGCTCAGGATTTTGTAGCCTGATTTACTCACCGTCTCCTTACTGTGTGCATCTTAGGTGTCCTCCCTGTTCCTCTTGAACCATGCACCCCATGTCAGAGCATGACATTTCTAGGCCCCTCCATGTCCGTATCATAAGGTGTAGTATTAATTCACTGCAGAGGACCCCTGACCGTGACTGAGACACATTCTCTCATGACAGGCCCCATGAAGCTTGTGCCTGGCTCCCAGTCTCCTGCCTGCTTTGCTCCGCGCTCCGTGGGCCCTGCTCAGTCACCGTCACTGTTCACAGCCAACTGCCTCAGTGAGATGTGCGAAAAAGGAGTGTACCCACATCTCAGTCACCGGGGCTCCCGTGTCGTCATGGCTGCGTATCTGAGCCTCCCTATGGGAGGACGGAATTTATCGTGCCTCGCACTCCCATAGCTTATTCCTTCAAACGCTATCTGGGGACTACACTCTACATACCGAGTATCACTCACGGATCTGGAATACAGCTTTGAACACAACATGACAAAACCCTGGCTTCAAAAACACCTATTCCAATCCAAACACAAAGCATAGTAAATGGTGAAAATTAAAATACAACAACAATTCTCACCCATCAAATTAGCAGAGATACAAGATTTCCCATCTCTGCTTCTACTAAAACAGATATTTGGCCATTGGTGAAGGGAAACGAGTGAAGACCAATGTACTGTCACCTACTCCAGCTGGACAGCAAGCTGGTAAGACATTACAGAAAGCCAAGATACAATTTTTTAAATATTTTATTTCTTTTTTTTTATTTTTAGAGAGAGGGGAAGGGAAGGAGAAAGAGAGGGAGAGAAACATCAATGGGTGGTTACCTCTCACATGCCCCCCCCCCCCCCGGGGACCTGGCCCTCAACCCATGCACCTGCCCTGACTGGGAATCAAACCATGACCCTTTGGTTCACAGCCTGAGCTCAGTCCACTGAGCTACACCAACCAGAGTCCAAGATAAAATTTTTGATGAAAGGTTTTATAATTGTGTAAGAGTTTTATTTAACACTATGTTGGATTATTCTAGGGAAATAACTATGATCAGGCATAGTTATTTAGATAAAGTGTGCTTATTTGAACTAACTGTATAAAGAGGAAGAAGATTCAACATCCAAAGATAATGACTTGGGGTAAATAAATTCCATTAATATTCTGAATATGGGGAAATATGAAATTACTGATATTATAAATATATGAATATGTAGAAATAGCTATATATTATTAACTTAAAAATTATACACATATTTTTTCTGGGATATATTCATGAAAATAATATATGCAAAGGAACACAGGAATTCAGAAGATGCAGCATATTATTTTAGGCTTGAGACAACAGAGCACATCAATAAGGCACACATTTTTTAATAGTTTACATAATTTGATATTAAAAACTGTTGCACAGTTTGCTTTTTCTATTAAGAAATATTAGAAAACTATACATATATATTAATCACGATCAAATATTAACATACATTTAGCCTGGGCTGGTGTGGCTTATTGGATTGAATGCCAGACTGCAAACTAAAGGGTTACTGGTTCTACTCCTAGTCAGGGTACATGCCTGGGTTACAGACCAGTTCCCTGGTAGGGGGAGCTCAAAAGGCAAACACACATTGATGCTTTTCTCCCTCTCTTTCTCCCTCCTTTCCCCTCTGTAAAAATAAATAAATAAAATCTTTAAAAAATATTACCGCGTTTAAGTGCTTATGATTCATATTAAAGCAATATATTTAGGTATTTATGAGCTTTATTTTGTGAAAACTAAGAACAATTTTGAAAAATATTTAAAGTAAAATTGAGAGTCTTCATGTTTTCCTGTCTCAGACTTAAATATTACATATATAAGGAAATACAAATGATGCTCAGAATCTATACCAAGTATCTTTTAGCATTTCTAGCAACTAACCCATTTTTATCTTCAGTTTCATCCTATTTTTCATCTTTGTTAAGAGGGTTTCAACAACTGAATACATAGTAGTGCCTACTTTTCCCTTAGATTAGGAGTATTTTGCTTAGACAACTTCTGTTTATTCAAAAGTACAGCCGTCATTGCATATAAGATGACAAATAGCTTCCTAACTACAGTTGACAGTTGCCTGTTTTCTGACAAGAGAACTACCCGCTCTACCTTTGAGCAGATTATTTCAGTGATAATCACTGGGATTATTCATAAAGACGCAATTTGCCTTCTGGAGAAAGATCAGATTACGGGTATGGCTAAAACCCCACATCAGTTTGGCAAAGACCATTCTATTATACTCTTATCATTTCCCTGGATTCTAAGTAAACGCATTAAACAAGACAAAGGAAAAGAAAACAGTTAACAAACAAAAGTCTGACCTTCTATTTTTTAACCACCTGGAGAAAACTTTCTTTTTCGGGTGATTAGGATATGCCTGGATCATCTCCCTATGGTAATGTCAACTGTACTAAAAACGTAAGCTAATCGTGGGAGTGAAACCATCATCTCCACGGGACTGGGCAGCGTGAGTAGCAAGATCTCGGAGTCTTATAACTTGGCATGCTACAGGAATATTTACAGTTAAATTATGTTATCATGGCATGATATCTAAATATTATTAATCTTGATAAATAATATAAATGTGTTTCTAAATAGAATTCATTCATTTCCTTCCAGGTTTGCAATAAGCTCACTTTTCACCATTTTCACTACCTGGAGTAGTTTTGTTGTCTTTTTTCCTTTGATTCTAATCTGCCTTAAAATTAGGAAAATTTGATTATGAGAAGAATAAAATCCTATGTCAAGTAAGAATGTAGGAGTCTTGTGGTACATTGGAGATTCCTTCAATATGTACAACTAAAAGGATTTTTAGTGTGTCTGATAACCCAGGTTTTGTTTATTTGGAGGCATGTTGGCTGTCAATATAACTATTTGCTTTGTCCTATCAGGTAACATTGTGGGAGAATTTTCTAGATATGTGATGTATGGCTCTTCTACTTTATTCTTTACATTTTGTGTTCTGGAATGGCTTTGAGAATGAATATAGGTTCTGATTCATTTTGTCTATTCACTTGAAGCTATCAGGTTTGAGAATTTAGAGAACATAAAAATACTGAGTACTTGGGAATTTCTGAAGAAATTAAGAAATGAATGACATTCTGATAGAAACACAGACTGGTAGAATGAAAAAGCCCAATCTTGGGGTCCCCAGACCTGAGTATAAAGTTTTAGGTTTAATACTTACTGAGACACTGGAGATAATATTTTATGTTTTTGAATCTTGACTTTCTTCCCATGAAATAACACTGGAAATAACTCACTGCCTCGTTTTGATAAGTTCTTAATAAAAGTGTTAAGTGTAAATAACAACTGTGATTTCTAAAGACATTTTTGTGTGTGTTAAATAATTTGTTAAACATTCTCCAAAACATTTCTCCAAATAATTTTCAACACTACGCTACTGTATCTTTGAGAAGATATTTCATTGCTTATCTCATATATATCATCGCTCTTGTGCGAAATCTTGGATTCCTCAAGGTTTGCTTTTGAATCTGAATGACAGAGTGGTGGCTGGCATTTACTGAGAGCACTGCGTCCCTTGACTAAAATGAGTATTAGAGGGAGACACGCAGGGAAAATCTATTCTTTATGCTGCTTCAAGTTCCGGTGCAATTTGGGAGCACCAATGGATGATCTCTTAGTTGCCCTCAGAAAGCACCATTCATAATCTTTATCTGTTTAAGTGTTACAAGGATTATGGTTTGTAAAACATTTTGTAAGTGGCAATTTAAAGCTATTTTTTATGAGCATCAAAAAATCGTTGCGCAAGCTTAATTTGCAATTCCACGTAAAAGGATATGCATGGGTTTTTTATTATTAAATAAATGTGCCGGGCGATCCAGCTTAATGCGAGTGTAACAGCTTACTGGTTAATGTAAATTTCGTTTTTATAATGTTTATTAATGCAGACCTTTATACTGCAAAGTGCACAAACAGAAATGAAATAATAAAGCTGGGATTTGAACCAGAGTGCTCAAGGCAGTGATTTGAAAAAATAATCTAAAAAGAACTTCCGTGAGAAATTACAAGCAGAACTCTCTTTTTCTAAATCTTTAAAAGTGAAATTATGCTGTATGACAAGTCTTTCCAGTATTGAGGCTTGAATAAAATTTGAAATGTGCATACACCTCAACCCTCCATTCCCTGCCATTCACACATGCCATTAGTTTCTGTGTGGTAAGTGAATACGAATAATTTCAGGTGGAGAACAGAATTCAAAAGGAGTATGTAGACTGACAAGGATGGTGATACGCTAAATGTACAAAAGAAGTGATGTTTATTCATGCAAATCAAGACTGATTTGAAATATATTATAAAGATAAAAACTGTGGAAATAATCTAAAGCTTAATTATGAAGCATTGTAAACTGTGTTTAATAATCTCATATAGTTGGTAGTTGAAAAATAAAAACTAAATTTTATCTGAGAATATTATGGAAACAAGAGAGAGTAAACTTTATGTGGAAATGTATTGAACTTTGTATTGCAAAAAGAGGAGAATAAATATACTGAAAGGCATAAAATAGGATACTGTAAAAGCAAAAGTCTCACATCAATCCTGTAGTCCCTCAACCTCATTAAATATTTTACTTGGTTTTGAGCACATCATTGTTGTTTAAAAATAACTCCTTAAAAGTTAGTGTCCTTAACCATAATTGAATCGTGAATTTAATTTCAAAGATGACCCCATTAAAAAGGATGCATTCTCAGACAAGAAGAAATGTGAAACAGCACCTCAGCAATGGTGAGGCAAATAGAATAAATGAGGATTGAACAGAAAGCTCATTGATCTTTCCTTAAATTCATATCTACCTATACACTGGTGATCTCAGACCTTTCTTTTAGTTCCTCTACCTCAGCTTCTTCATAGGTAAGTAGAAATAATAGTTTCTGTATTATCAAATTGACAGCATCACTGCGATGAGGAAATGAGATAAAATGGAATAAACTGCCATGAAAAGTTGGCAAACATTATACATGTGGCATCTGAAGGAGGCTGCATGGTGTGCCACAGTGACAGCCCCTGAAAAGCCTTAGATTAAAAAGATCCCCATGGGTTTTTTCTTTCTTTCACTTTTTGGTAAGAGCACTTGACATAACGTTCACTCCATGAGCAAATATTTAAGTATACCAAAACATTTAGAAGAGGTGGGAGGAAACTCTTGGAGGTAATAGGTAAGTTTATGGCCTCGATGTGGTCATGGTTTCATGGGCTTATACATATCTTCAAACTCATCAAATCATACGCACTACACATGTGCAGCTCTTTGTATGTCAGTCCTACCTTCAAGAAAATGATATAAAGGAAAAAGAAAAGGAGTCCCATAAGGACATGGATTGTCAACTGTCCCTGTGGGCATTTAGGGACCATCTTACTGGGACTGTTGTGGACAACTGAGTAAGGCAGCCAAACTCTGTGGGGAGCTATATGATGATCTGTGTGGAATGATACAGTCCAATCCAGTGCGGTCCAGGAAATCAGAGGAGGAGAAAGAGGAAGTATCTGCATGTGTTTTCCTGCATAGTTTATGAGTGAAGGGAAAAAAAATAGTTGGTCAGCTTTCTAAATATGGATCTTTTTTCCTTATAATTACTTAATGCCCAAATCCCCACATAAAACTTGGCAATTCATAGGCTTTTATAAATAGCAATTAAAGTTTGAATAGTAGTTAAAGTGAATAAATATATACATGCATAAAATAGGTTAGGTTTAAAGTTCGTAAATATTTGTGATTACTTTAGAGAATGTAAAGACAGAATTTGGGGACTTACAAATTTGGTAAATCCTATTAATCACCATAACCAATCCCATTTCTATATTTCATACAATTCAAACCTCTGAATGTTCATTCCATTTAAGTAATAATTACAATGCTTACTTGGCTGCTCCTTTTCTTCTCTTGAAGATAAGTTATTCTTTATTTAACCAACTCCTGAATATCTTCTTCTGGAATAATTAGGCAAAGAACTCCAAGTAGATTTTTCACTTTGGGAAATGCATTGCAGATAAATTGTAAACTGCTTCAGGTTTGGCCGGGTCCTATTCATTTTTTCTGAAGTTGACTTTACGTTTAGAAAAGTTTTAGATTTCCAGCAAATCTGAGTAGAAAGTACAGAGTTCCCATATAACCCTTGATCTTACACAAGCACAGTCTCCCCGACTATCAATAACCCGTACTGGAGTTGCATACGTGTTGCACATGATGACCTTTTATTGACCTAAAACCCAGAGATTAAGGTTTAGTCTAGGTATTATACATTTTATGGGTTTTGACTAAGTACAATGACATGTGCTCACCATTTTAATTTCATGCAGAATCATTGCACTGCTTTAAATATCATCCCTGCTCTCCTGGTCCACCCTTCCTTCCCACTAACCCCTGGCAACTTCTGATCTTTTTACTATTCCCATCATTTTGTCTTTCTCAAAATGTCGTATAGTTTGAAATATGCAATAGATAGCCTTTTCAGACTGGCTTCATTCACTTATATGTACTTAATCTTACATGTACTTAAGATTTCTCCATGTCTTTTCAATGCTTGATAACTTATTGCTTTTTAGGATTGAGTTATATTCCATTGTATAGTACAAATAATGCACAGCTTATTTTTCCATTCACCTACTTAAGAACATCATGGTTATTCCCTGATTTTGACAATTATGAAGAAAGCTACTGTGAACATCCACGTTCAGGTTTTTGTGTGAATGTAAATTGTCAACTCTTTTGGGTAGGTTTCAAATGTGATTGCCAAATTGTTTGGTAAGTGTATGTTTAATTTTGTAAGAAGCTTCCCAACTCTCTTCTAAAGAGGCTGTACCATTTTGCATTTCCACCAGCAATGAATGAATGTTTCTGATGTTCCACATCCTCACCAGCATCTGGTGTTAGTATTTTAGATGTTGGCCATTCTAATAGGTGTGTAGTGGTATCTTGTTGTTGTTTTAATTTGCAATTCTTTATATATTATGTTGATTCATTTTCATATGCTTACTTTTCATCTGTGTGTCTTTTGGTGATGCCTCCATTCAGATATTTTGCTCATTTTTATACTGGATTGTTCATCTTCTACTATAGAGTATTAAGATTTACTTGGCTATTTTGAATAAAAGTCCTTTGTATAACATATGTTTTTGCAAATATTCTCTCCCAGTCTGTGGCTTGTCTTCTCATCCTCTTAACAATGCCTTTTGCAGACGTTTTAGATTACTTAGTTAAGTTCCAATTTTGTTTATTTATTTATTTTTACAATTTGTGGTTCTTAAAACAGAAACTTATAGCCAAACACAAGCTTATGAGATTTTCTCTTGTGTTTTTTAGGTTTAGATTTCATTTGGGTCTATGATTCATTCTGAGTTAATTTTTTGTAAGGTGGCATCTCTGTAGGTTTGTGTAGAGACTTATTTTCTTTTTGCATCATTTGTTGAAAATCCTTTCACCATTGCATTGCCATTGCTCCTTCATCAGAGATGAGTTGATTATATTTGCGTGGCCTCTTTGTGAACTCTTTATCCTGTTCCATTGATCTGTTTGTATCTTCTCTCGCCAGTACTACACTAGCTTGATTACTATAGCTCTAGATTATGTCTTGAAGTCAGTAGTGTTAGTCCTTTGACTTTATTCTTCTTCAATATTGAGTTTGCTATTCTGTGTTCTTTCCCTTCCCATATAAGCTTTGAATTAGTTTATTGATGTGGATTTT
Organism: Sturnira hondurensis; assembly: GCF_014824575.4. Taxonomy (NCBI): domain Eukaryota; kingdom Metazoa; phylum Chordata; class Mammalia; order Chiroptera; family Phyllostomidae; genus Sturnira; species Sturnira hondurensis. Next base: position 1,762,006 of record NW_028089315.1, read on the forward strand.
TATTTCAATTGCACTGAATCTATAGATCATATTGAGAAAAACGGACATCTTGACCACATAGAGTCATCATATCCTTATTTTTCCATTAAAATGTACTGTGATCTACAGTATATAAAGCAAAAAAATGTTTCTAATCATTTGCTTTAGTATAAGAGCAAAGAAATAACTTTTCCAGAGTTTTATTTACTTATATCACTTTCCTATATTTATATGTAACTATAAAACACCAAAATATACAATTTTTTCATTTGAGTACCTGTATTAGGTTTCTACAGCTGCCACAGCAAAGCACTACAAATGTACTGCTTTAAACAATGTCACTTTACTGATTACATTTCCAAAGGCTAGAACTCCGAAATCAATTTTGGGGCAGAGTAATTCCTTCTGAAGGCCTCTCTCCTAGCTTCCCATGCTTTGCTGGCACTCCTTGACTCATAGAAGCATTATTTCATCTATGCCATTATCTTTACATAATGTTTTACCTGTGGATGTGTGTCTGTCTCCATAGAGCTCCTTTTTATAAAGACACTAGTCATATTGGATTAAGGGTGCAATGGCCCCATTGTAGCTTAATTACATCTTCTGCAATTCCATTTCTGAATATGTTCACAGTCAAAGGTGCTAGGTTTTAGGATTCCAACATGTGAAACTGTGAGAAACAACTCAATAACAGTAGCTACAACATACTACCCCCAAAACTGATAATATAAAAAGTGACTGCTACATCCTGACCAATGTAGCTCATTTGGTTGGTTGTTGTCCCACAAAGTGAGAGGTCACCAGTTTAATTCCTGGTCAGGGCACATGCCTGGGTTGTGGGTTGGGTTCCCTGTCTGGGCACATAGGAATGGCAATCAATGAATGTTTCTCTCTCCCATTGATGTTTCTCTCCCCACCTCTCTCTCTTCCTATCTCCCTTCTTCCTCCTCTCTAAAATTTAATAAATGAAATCTTTTTTTAAAAGGCTGCTCTTTAACCTGGTTCCTTGTATAGTATTGGGTATTCTTATCTCAGCAGGTTGAATTCAGGTTTTCTTATTCTCTTATCACAAACAGAATAATCTGCCCTGGCTGGTGTAGCTCAGTGGATTGAGCACAGGCCTGCGAACCACATGATCGCGGTTCGGTTCCCAGTCAGGGCGCATGCCTGGGTTGCAGGCCAGTTCCCAGCAGGGGACTCACAAGAAGCAACCATACATTGATATTTCTCTCCTTCTCTCCTTCTCTTCCTCTCTAAAGATAAATAAATATAATATTTTAAAAAAACAAATAGAATAATCTAAAACCATGGTATTTTCTATTTATATTTACTTTCATAATATTTCTCTAAATTTGTTTTACAAGTGGCTTGGTATATGAGGAATCATAATTCAGGAGTTCAAACTCCATCTCCTCTTCACATGTTTTACTGCAGTCTCTTCAATAAATGCTGCTGGGAGAATTGGACAGGTACATGCAAAAAAAAAAAAAAGAGAGAGAAAGTAGACCACTAACGTACACTATACACAAGAATAAACTCAAAATGGATAAAAGGCTTAAATGTTAAGTCACAAAACCATAAACATCTTAGAAGAAAACAGGCAGACACCTCTCAGAGCAATTGTTTTGCTGATATGTTTACCAGAGCAAAAGAAACAAAGGAAAAAGTAAACAAAAGAAACAAAGGAAAAAGTAAACAAATGGGACTTCATCAAAGTAAAAACTCCTGCACAGCAAAGGAAACCTTCATCAAAACAAAAAGACAACCCCCTGAATGGAAGAACATTATTCACCAGAGATACATTTAATAAGGGATTAATTTCCAAAATATATAAAGAACTTATACAAGGAATACCAGGAAGACAAATAATTCATTTAAAAATGGTTCAAGATGTAAATAAATACTTCTAAAAAAGGATATACAGATGGACAATAGACATTAAAAAATGTTCCATATCACTAATCATCAGAGAAATGCAAATTAAAACCACAATGAGATATTGCCTCACACCTGCCAGAATGGCTCCCATCAACAAATCAACAGGAGCAAGTGCTGGTGAAGATGTGGAGAAAGGGGAGCCCTAGTGCAGTGTTTATGAAAAGGTAGACTGGGTGCAGCCATTATGGAAAACAGCACAAAGTTTCCTCAAAAAAGTGAAAATGGAACTGTCTTTTGACTCAGTATTCCCACTTCAGGGAGTATATTCTAAGAATCTCAAAACACCAACTTAAAGGAATATGAGGTCTGTCCAGAAAAAGTCCAGACATTATTAACATAATGAGAACAGTCTGCACAACATCATGTAGAACCTGGCAGCCAAGGAGAGTGGACTGGGATGCACACGCCTGAACAATGACGACTTCACTGTACTAGTCAGTGGGGGTGGCAGACACTGTTGAGTGAGCACATGTACCGTGTGGCTGCCACATTCAAAATAACTGAGCAAGTAGAGCGATGACCCTGCATCACATTTTGCATTAAGCTTGAACATTCCTCCACAGAAACTCTTTGATGATTCAGAAGGCCGCAGCTACGGGCAACTGGTGACTGGCATCTACATCACCACGTACCTGCTCATTCATCACGTATCATACAGAGTTTTAGTAGCAAAACACCCAGGTGACTCAGTTTTCTGATAGCCCGGATTTGGTACCCTGTGACTTTTGGCTTTTCCCAGAACTAAAATCACCTTTGAAAGAGAAAAAGATTTCAGACTGTCAACAAGTTTTGGAAAAATAAAATGGGGCAGCTGGTAGCAATTAGGAGAACTATGTGAGGCCCCAAGGCACCTATTTTTAAAGGAACTGAGGCATTATTGTCCTATGTGCAATGTTTCTTGCATCTTGCGTTTTCTTTAATAAATGTCTCTATTTTTCATAGTACATGGCTGGATACTTTCTGGACAGGTCTTGTATATGCACCCTTATATTTATAGCAGTATTATTCACCATAGTCAAGATCTGGAAACAGCCCAAATGTCCATCAGTAGATGAGTGGATAAAAAAGCTGAGGTATGGCTCTGGCTAATGCTGATCAGTGGATTGAGTGCAGGCCTGTGAATCGGCAAACCAAAGGGTCAGCAGTTTGATTCCCAATCAGGACGCATGCCTGGGTTGCAGGCCAGGTCCCTAAGGAAGGTCCCCAGGAAGGGCCTAGGTTCGGCACAAGAGATGACCACACATTGATATTTCTCTCCCCCCCCCCTCCCTCCCTTTCTCTGAAAAGAAATAAATAAAAATCTTGAAAGGAAAAAAAAAAACCTGCAGTATGCCTCAGCTGGGGTGGCTCAGTGGATTGAGTGCTGGCATGCAAACCAGAGGGTTGCTGGTCTGGTCCCTGGCTGGGGGCAAACACACATTGATGTTCCTCTCCCTCTGTTTCTCCCTCCCCTTCCCTCTCTCTAAACATAAATAAATTAAATTTTAAAAGATAAACTGTGGTGTTTTCATACAATAAAACAGCCACAGAAAAGAAGGAAATCTAACCTTTTGCAATAGTATGAATGGACATTATTACGCTAAGTGAAATCAGCCAGTCAGAGAAAGAAAAATACCACATGATCTCACTTATACATGGAATCTAATAAAAAAATAAATGGACAAAATAGAAACAAAGGCATGGATACAGAAAACAGACTGACACCTGTCAGAGGGGAGGAGGGTAGAGGATGCTGAATGAAAGATGGAGAAGGGATTAGACAAGGAACATGTTTGCATCACCATGTTCCCTGGTGATGGCCAGAGGGAAGGAGGGGCAGGGGTTGAGTGGAGGAGGGCAAAGTCAGGTTGGGGATAATGGGGACATCTATAATACTATCAATAATAAAAATAGAGAAAAAGAAAAAAATAAATTGTGCTGAAAGTATCAAACCACTACAGTATTTATATTTTGTTAAATACATATAAAAGGGAAAGGTAACAATTGTGTTTTAAAATGTTGATTACTGGTAATTAGAATCTTACAAATTATTTCAACTTGTCATAAGTTTAGATGCCAACTTAAACGTAGGACAGCATATACCTTGTTTTTCAGAATATTTTGTGAGTTATTGGAGCAAATATATTTTGAATAACCTCGTATGAATCATAAAGACTCCACGTTTCTGAATCATCTAAGACTTGAAGAGTGTTTGCTATTCTGATGACACTTTTCAGGAAGGCAAATTTCTTATGCTTGATATGAGAGAAGTCCCGTATGCCTCAAAACTTTCCATTAGTGCTTCCCCTTCAGTTATGGTTAAATGCAAGCAAGTTAATTATATACTCTTTCATCTCACATTTGCACAGCACCAAATGGTATTATTTATAAACTGCCATTTTTGTTTTTAAGCAATAATTTATTCTGTGTGTCTAGCACAATATTAATATGTGATTAAAGAAGTCACGTAGCAACAAATACTCAGTGAAAATGTAAAGTGCATTAGTGACATATGGAGAAATGTAAAAAAAAAATTAGTCATTTTCATCAACTAAATGGCCCACAAAAAAGAAATATACACTTCTAAACTTTTGAAACTATGAGTTTCTGAAATTTTTATAGTGCCTTTGGTCTTTTAAACTGAATGAGAGTTTAAGGATCATTTCCTACATTTTATAGGTGGGTAAATTGAGATTTAGCAAGCTAGTGACTTTCCAATCTCACAGATAATTAAGAAATGTGCCCAAGATAAAAGTCTGGTTCTGTCACTGGAGGGTGCCATCAGCACTCAGGTTCCTTGTATACCACCCTGTACCTCATTAGCGGGAGGGGGCTGCCCACAAGCACAAACATCTGGAGGTAGGGGTCATGGCCAGGATGGGTGGTGCCATAGAATTTTTCAATCAAAGTTCCCAATAGTTAGGGTTTGGTGAGTGTCTTTTACCAAACCCACTTCAAAAATTTTTATAACACTGTCTTGTGCATGAGAAAACTACACTGGTTTTTTGGGAACCGCCCTGCCTAGTTTCAGAAGCTGTAACTACCCCCATGGCTAAGGCTGAGAAAACAACCTTTGGACTGTAAGCCACTAAGGAGACAAAGCTCACCTCCCTGGCAGGAGGGCTGCTTCTGCTCCTTTTTATTCATCCATAATGGGCCCCCAGTGCTTGATGGGTTAGCCAATGACAGGTAAGATTCCCCCAGGGGTGAACAACCTAAGACAGGTAAGATCACATAGAGGCACCAGGGAAGGACTTGGGGGGCTACAGCAAAAGGAGGTGATGGACACTCACCCCTCGTCTTTGGCATTGCCCTACCCTGCCTGACTTAAGCCTGAAACAATACCTTAAGCCTGAAACAATACTGGTGGTGGGTGCCCTGTGCTGGAAAGGGCAGGTTCCCTAGGGCAATCAGACCTATGAAAGAATATGTAAAATCCTGTGAAACCTGCTTTATTTAGAATGCTCTCAATTAAATGATAAGGGTCCAAGCAAGAAGTAAGTTTGTTCCTCAAAGTTTTATGGCTCTTTAGCTATCTGACCCTGACTCAGAATAGGCCCTCAGAGTTCTTTGTGTGTTTGACCCTTACTGCCTGATAATGATTAATGAGCTTGTCCTGCATTCCTGTGCAAAACGAACCCAATAAAAGCCCATTGAGGAAAAGGCTCTTGGCCCTTCTCCTCTGGGAGATTGGCCACCTTTCCTCCCCAAGCAGATCATGTCTTGGTAGACTTATTCTCATGTGTGGTGGCCCAGGAGGGCGGCTACAGGTGGAGCCCCCACACACTGGTTCAGTAAATTATTCAAAATCACATGAATAGTTATACTCAGAACCAAGAATACAGTTCTGAAATTTCAAGCAGCCTTGTGAAAATCTTGCTTTACCAAATAGGCTAGGATACGTTCAGAACATGAACCACAGCATAGGCCCCTTTGACACTGTTGTGAGCATCTACAATATGCAATAGACAATGACTTAATGCTTGATGTGTTCACACCAATAATGAGATAAACAAAAATGAAGCTCTATGAAGTAAACTGGATGATAAATTTGAAGCTGGGTTCTTCTGAAGTCTGACTAAGGTAGCCTTAATGTTACCCTGAAATGGACTAAACATCAGGCTTTTTTTCTGACTCTGGACCCTGGCCTTCCTTTCTTAGAACATTTCCTTTAGAAAACTGGTCATTGTAAAGCCTTCTCTGCCCTTTGTTTATGAAGGACTTTTTCTTGCACTTTTACTACACAAGACTGTTTCTCAGTGACTTTGGGACTACCCATTTCACACGCAGTGGTCGAGGAGGTTGGAGTCCCCATCTCCGCATCTGAAGGAGGGGAGGAGCCTGACTTCAGCAGGTCCTAGGTCCAATTTGTAAAAAACATCTTCTGCCATGAAGAAAATGATTACTTTTACATTGATAAAGACAGTTAGCAATTGCAGGAGCCCTACAACGTTCCCTTCACCCCGGCTTTTAAAAACCCTCCTGCCCTTGCTTCAGCCGGGTTAAGTTCAGACCCAGTTCTGGCCTCTGTACCTATCACAACAGCCTTGAACAAAGGCTTCCTTGCCTGTCTAAGTCTGGCCAGTGTGATTTTCACTGTGACAAGTCAAAACTGAAATCCTAACCCTAGATTAATAAACGCTTTGGAAAGTAAATCCAAATGAGGTCTTAACGTGAAATGGGCTTTGTGCTAATTTAGAAGGATTCCGTCAATGTTAATCAGCATAGAATGACATATGAACGCTGCTTTTGCTTTGTTCTGTTCAAATTTAAATCTAAATTCACTCCTCCCATTGGTCTCATAAGTAATGTTTCCTAAACTTTAATCAAAGCAAACAAGTCACCGTCTCCTAGGTTCTACCGTCAATGTGCCTTTTCTTTGTTTCTGCCCAAGTACAGATTTAATTTAGCATTTAGCTTTGGCCTCATTAAGAAGTCATTGTTTTCCTCCTCCACAGGAATCTAGCTGATGCAGGGTCCAGAACACAAAACTCCTCCTTATATCCCATTGCAATCATGTGCCTCATTCTTTATCCAGCTAATGCAAAAATTATACCAACAAAGTAATTACCAAGAGATATAAACTCCTAAAAAAAGAGAGAGAATGTTTACTGGGTATTTCTTTTGTAATCCTGGGAAAGGTTTAATTTTGTACCAGAACAAAGCGTGCAAATTGGATTTAATCCATTGTCACAAAGAAAACTATAATACAAAATATTTGCATTACTTTAACTTTACTCAAGTTATTCATCAACAAGAACACAAGATTTTCTTTTTCTCCTGAATTCATACTTCTGCTTAAACACAACTGGAAAAGCAGTTTGCATCCAGGCTTCAGGGTGCCAATATACCAAAAGAAACTTTTTCTGTTTTTTTGGTGCAATGTGTCCAAACAATGAGTCAGTGCATAGTGAGAAACTTAGTTCCCAGGGTCTAAAAACTTTCCTATGTAGGGCAGGTCTGAGATTGCTTTTTAATTATGTCAACATAAAACTGCCTGTTGTAGAATCTTGACAGGTTTCTGATCATCAGACCCCATTTTCACACGCAGTTCTATTTGGGCAGAATTTCTAGGTCAATGTAAATATTTGAGGAAATATATTTGCCACACCTCACATGCAGACAAAAATTAGGCTGCTGCTTCCAAGCTATACTCTCAGAAACTTTTTATATCCATCTTTTCTTTCTTCTATACCTGCAGGGGATTTTATAACTTCATGCCATTGGTACATTCAGCTTTCTCATTTCGCTTTCTTATTATGGACAAATGTAGGGAGAAACTGTTTCTCTATAGTTATCCCTGAATATATTTCTATTTTCTTTCAGTTTCTCTTTTGGCTGATCTAGGTACTTTGTTTTTTCATCTTTTAATGAGGGAGGCATGCACATTATACGTGATTATTCTTTCTTTCCTACCTGTTTTTTTCTTTATAAACTTATGTGAACTAAAGCAAGGGCACCCCTTGCAAGGCACAGGGAAATTTTTTTTTCAGAAAAACATTTAAAATTTGGCTTTCTCTAGGTCTCAAGTGTATTACAAATAAGTTAAATAGTCTTAAGATACCCGGCATCTTTTTTTGACTATTACATTTTCAAAAGTCTTCACTTGAAACAAAGAAAAAAGCGTGTTCATCAATCCCCACTGAAATATGCAGCATCTATCTCTAAATTTTATTGTCCTACTTGTGATAGGGATTTTGTTATAGAGAAATAATTTTGTACTTAAAAATAATTGTTTAAGAAAAATGAACTGATAACTGGTTTGGCCGGGGTATTGATAAGGAATGTTGAAGAATGTTTTGAGCTGAAATGCACATTGCACTTTCTCAAGAGGGCAGTCTTGACTCACGGTAAGCATACTTTTCCTTCTTGGGAATATTGGCCTAGTGATGCCCAATTGTCTGCTATTTCTAGAAAGATGGGAAATAATGATTTTTAAAAATGTGAATAATTCAGACATTAAAAATCCATCTTCTACTTATTTTTAAATACTTTGAAGGCCAAATAAAATATGTACTTACTTCACACACAGTGCCACAATTTTTAGCTTTTGGTACTGAAAATAACTTACACGAAACAAATCATGAACCATTAAGTGACCACAGGCAGTTAAATTGTATTCAACAAACAAGAGCATGATATAGTGGTGAGCACAATTATTGTGCTCATAACTCACCAATTTTCACAATTCACCAACCCACACAGATCATCAGTACTCAATATTCTATCTATGATGAGATAATGTGAAGTGACTACCTGGGAGAATACTGCTCACACGGAAGTTACAAGTGAAAACAGTTTGTTGTAACCTGTTGTATTGACCCTTATTAATTGGTACTGCCGTATCACAGAGTACTTTCTTGGCATGAACAGAAATGATAATGTGCAAAATCACAGTGTTTCCAAATTAATTTAGAGTAAAATTCTAAAATGAAATTAGTAAATATAATCAGATGACAGGATTGATTTGTTGCTTCTAGTTTTTTGTGTGAAAGAATATTGTGCTGAGAACACAACTGTTTCCATACAATAGTGAATTAGTTTACTTTTGCCCAATGGTTGCATGTTTTAGGCAACTCATTGACTTGTAATATACATCAAAGGGAAAAACCATTGTAATTGTATATTTTGATTGTAGACTCATGTGATCAACAGCCAGATTACCATCAGCACAAAACCCTTCAATTACTTTCCCTCCACTCTTACTTTGAACATTATATATATACTGCTTTTGAAAGCTATATGAATGAAATCATACTATTTTGAGTCCCTTGACTTGTGTAAACGGAATCATTACTTGTTTGTGTATAGCTGCACTCATTCAATAATATGCTTGTATGTTTCATTCATATTGTTGGTTTTAGTTGTTATTTGTTCATTCTTGTTGCTTTAATGGTATTCTATTCTATAAACATGAGATTGTTTACCCATTTAATATTTATAGACACTGGTTCAGTTCCAGTTTCATGTAATTATAGATGGCACTGCTATGAACATAATTTTCATGTCTTTTGTTAAACATAAGTATGCATTTCTCTTATATAAACCTAGGAGTAGAATCGTATTCATACATAACACACTGGCTGCTCATTTCTGATACATCTGCCACAGAATGTTGAGTTACTGTTGTACCAATTTATACTTCTCACCAGAAATTGATGAGAATTCCATTTGCTCCACACACTAGCAATACCTGTGGCATTTTCTGTCTTTTTCATGTAAGCTATTCTCCTGGATTGGTAGTCATATCAAATTATACTTGTAATTGGTATTTTTCTGATCTCTAAGAAAATTGGACACCTTTTCACATGTTTATTGGTTATTTAGATATCTTTTGTAAAGTATCTATTCAATTTTTTACTATCTCCTTCTACTGTGTATGTGTATTATTGAATTGCATGCAATGGCACCCATTTTTTTTTTTACTACTGAAGTAATGCTATTTAATCTTGAGAAAGAAAAACAAAGAAGGAGGAACCACAATACCGGATATCAAACTATACTACAAAGCCACTGTAGTCAAAACGAGTCCTGGCATAAAAACAGACACACAGATCAATGAGACAGACTAGACAGCCCAGAAATAAGCCTATGTCTCTATGATCAATTAATATTTGACAAAGGGGGCAGAAATATAAAATGGAGTAAAAATAGCCTCTTCAACAAATGGTACTGGGAGAGCTGGACAGCTACATGTAAAAAATGAAACTCAAGCACCAACTTAACACCATACACCAGAATAAACTCAAAATGGATAAAACACTTAAACATGAGCCACGTCACCATGAATGTCCTAAAGGAAAACATAGGCCCCTCCATTTCTTCAATTATCCCACACAGCAGTATTTTCACCAATACATCCTCTAGGGCAAGGGAAATAGAGGGAAAGAATAAACAAATGGGACTATATCAAATTAAAAATCTTCTGAATGGCTAAGGAAAACATCATAAAAATGAAAAAGGAACCAACTGTGAGGGAAAACATATTTGCTAATGATACATGGAACAAGGGTTTGATCTCCAAAATATACAAAGAACTCATATGACTCAATGCCAGGAAGACAAACAATCCAATTAAAAAATGGGCATATGACCTGAACAGACAGTTCTCCAAGAAGGACATACAGAGGGTCCAGAGACATATGGAAAGATGCTCAGTATTGATAGGCATCAGAGAGATGTAAATTAAAACCACAATGAGATACCACTTCACACCAGTGAGAATGGCCATCATAAACAAAGCAACAAACAATAAGTGTTGGAGAGGTTGTGGGGAAAAGGGAACCCCAGTGCACTGTTGGTTGGAATGCAACTGGTACAACCACTGTGGAAAACAGTATGGAATTTCCTCAAAAATCTAAAAATTGAATAGCCTTTTGACCCAGCAATTCTACTGCTGGGATTATACACTAAGAACACTGAAACACCAATTTAAAAGAACCTATGTACACAATGTTCATAGAAGCACAATTTACAATAGCCAAGTGCTGGAAGCAATCTAAGTGCCCATCAGTAAATGAATGGATTTAAAAAACATGGTAAACATGTTTACACAGTGGAATACTACACAACAGAAAGAAAGGAGGAACTCTTACCTTTCAGAACGGTATGAGTGTTAACTGGAGAGTATTATGCTAAGTGAAATAAGCCAAATGGCAAAAGACAAATAACTTATGATCTCATCTATTTTAGGAACCTAACGAAGAAAACAAACAAATAAGCAAAATAGAACCAGAGGCATAGAAACAAAGACCAAGCACAGGAACTATTAGATTAGTATTAGTGGCTTACTTTTTCCCTCCATAAAATTGAATAGAAAAAGCTTGTAATTTATCATTCTTTTAAAAATCTCAATTCTCAGAATGTATTTATCTATGATGGGGTTTTCTAGAGGCAAAATTGCCAAATAGGGAAAACTAAGAGTAAAATAAAATTTTATTTACAGGTTTAGTTGTTATTCACAAAAATATCTGTGTGATAGTTTATGGGGCATTTTTTAAGGAATCAAGGATACATAGCCCCCACATTCCTGTCTATGCTATAAGCGGAATACTTAAACCAATTCAATTACCATAAGAATTAATATTTTAATAGAAATATCAAAGAAAAATTATGTATACTCCTCAAACAGTGTAATACTGACTCCTAACAGTATTATACAAACAGAATCCAGAATTAAATGAACTAGTGTTTTTTACAGTGTGAAATTTCCTTTATTTTTATCATTTGAGTTTCCTATAGTTCCAAGTAATTTGTTTCCTGGATGAGATAGAGTACAGGTGAGGTTAGAAAGGTATTGGCTGCAGAACTGCATTGATTTCCTATGGAAAAATTGAGTTCCAAGTAATTTGTTTCCTGAATGAGATAGAGTAGAGATAAGGTTAGGAGGGTATTGGCTGCAGAACTGCATTGATTTCTTATGAAAAAACTGCCTGTGATGATGAATTATGTTCTGTGCAGAAAGAAGATCTCTGTTCCTTCTACTTTTTTCTTGAACTTGTTGATAAGTCTCCATTGCTTCAGAGTCCCTGTACTGATGACTCTCCACCTGTCTCTGGCTCAAAACTCAAGCACTATACAAAAATGAAAATGCATTCAAGGTGAAAAAAGCAACAAGTGAATTTAAGCTGCTCTTTTTTTGTTACACTTCAGAGCAAGGTTAGTCACAGGTTTTCTGAGTCGTTAAATGTAATTAGTCTTGCCATAGCAACCAGCTACTTTCATGCCTGCCTTTCAAGGAGAAAAAGAGGAACAATATAGAAAAAATTTTAAAAGAGAATCATGATTTTAGCTGTAATTTATTGAGAGATTTTACGATGAATGGGTTTTGAATCTTGTAAAATTAATCTTCTGCATATTTTGCTATTCTTTTTATATCTGGGAAAGACCCCAAACAAAGAACTGTATTAAGAGGCAAAAAAAAATCCAATAGAATTTGAGCATACTGATTAGCACTTTGTTTGGGGTCTTTGCCCAGATCTGCCCGAAGACAAGGTGGTATGCGTGTACCGGCACCGTGTAAATGCTATAGTCCATATTGAGAATGGTTTGGTCAGGGCCCATCCAGAAGCAGAAAAAGGATATGACATGTTCATGTAAACAGAGTGGACTTTGATGATTTAATTATTTATATTTTATGAATGTAGTGATTGGCTAGAAATGTAAACTAGATACCATAATGTTTCTTTACATGGTGATATCTTTGTTCTATATGTTCTATTTTCACAAAACTAAATCATCAAAGCAAAATGTTACGCAGCATCAAGGGTCAAGTGCTACTATGTTTTAAATTGAGGCTAGAGATGCATGGCAACATACATGTTAAGTCTATTTAACACAAACACATCAAAACTTTTCTGCAACAAATGATCTGTCTTGCTTATTTATTCAAAGCCTTAGAATTGCTTTCGATTGTAATTTGGATTGGTGCTTTCAACTTGTAAATGATTTTCCAAATACTTTAACTAGCTACCAGATAGAATGTCCTACAAACATTCTTTCCTTCTCAAGTTCTCTGTTTACCACTTTTCAGCTTCTCACATTATAATTATCAGCCGATACACATTCAGAACAAGAAGACTGTATGCATTTCAAATTTGTGGCAATTACTCAATGGGTGTGTCAGTAGAAAATAATGAAATAAGTTGCCGGTGTGCATTCAATTTCCCTTTCATTTTGAGCAAGAGTATATTTAAGTAAGATCATTCCTAAATCATGGGAAAAAAGTTGGGCAGAAAATAGCTATTCTTTTTCAAAGGAATATCAGCATTGTTATTCACAATTCACGTACCTTTCTCTTTTTGGTGAAGGCGAAATAAACTATTATTCTAGAAGATGTCTCCAGTTGCCATTACAAATTTAATTCCATTTCCATTTTTAAAAACTGGGAAACAGAAATCGTGTCACTCCTAGATTTCTGTTCGCAGAAACCTTTTAACTACAAATTTTGTGCTGCTTAATACTAATCAAAATCTTAGATCATAGATAGATGTAGGCATTAACTGTGTGATCTGAAATCCATGCTCTCTGTAAGTGGTCTGTTCTGCATTCTTGTACTATGCCAGATCACAATGGCTGTGTCCAGCAAGAATTACCTAGGTTCCCTGTCCACTGGATTTTTGAAGCTGTGCTTTGTTGTTATACAGAAGACACGTGCTGAAGAATGAAATGGCAACTAGCCTTTTTATTTTGGTATATGTATTATGCTGAAAATGTTACCTAATCACAGAGCACCCCCCCCCAAAATAAACATTGTAGTTCTTTCATAATAAAAGTAGGTTTTGCTTCTTCTGAAAGTTTTATTTTTACCTATTCATTTCAGTTTTTGCTTTCACACTATGAATCTTGTAAACCAATGTGTTGTGTTTATTTTATTTTATTTTCTAGGGCAACAAGGAAATACAAAGCCCAATTTTCACCTATAGTTGAAAAGTTACAGGATCTCCTGACATGCCTTGAGCGTTAAATTTTAGTACTAGCTTACCTGATATTCCCATCAATATTTTGTTTGTGTGTCTCAGACCTCACCTACAAATATTTTTTTATATTTTCTTTTCCTTTTGTTTTCAAAACTCACAAAATGATTTTAAAATAAGGGATAAATTAATAATTAAGCATAAAAACTTATTGCACTCTCTCACCTTTTTAAAGTATAACGCAATCAATAAAAATAAGTAATTTAAGTCATATCAAATCCAAGCTGGAAGAGTTTTAAAAGATTAATATACTGTCATATAAATTATTTTTATATAAAAACATGAGGAACTCTGGAAACCACTGAAGTGATTTAAAATCCTATTAATATAACCCAAGAAAAGCACTTTTCCATATTTTTGAACTATGTCTCTGAAGTATAGACTGACTCACAGCGTAAGGCAGTGAGTACCAAGTGAATACCCCAGAATTAGATTACTCTTCACGTGTTCTAGCCAAACCTACTCTGATGTACCACTATTTATTCATTTTTTATCCTTTTTGTCCCCTTCATTTCTTTGTTTAGACCCTCTATTTCATTTATTTCTGCTATGATCTTTGTTATTTCTTCCTTCTGCTAACTTTAGACTTATTTTGTTCTCATTTGACTAGTGGCTTGAGGTGTAAAGTTAGATTGTTTACTTGAGATCTTTCTTTTTCTTAATGCAGGTGTTTATATCTAGAAACATCTCTCTTGAAATGGCCTTTGCTGTATTCTGCAGGTTCTGATATAATGGCTTTTTTTCATTTGTCTTTTTATGCTTTTTTTGGTTTCTTCTTCGACTCATTAGTTGTTCAGGAGCATGGTGTTAAAACTCCATATACCTGTAAATTTTTCACCTATCTTCTTGTAATTCTAGTTTCATACAATTGTGACTGGAAAATTTTCTTGATATGATTTAATCTTCTTGAACTTATTAAGACCTCTTTTGTGGCCTAACATATGATCTATCCTGGAGAATGTGTCATGTGTACTCAAAAAGAATGTGTTTGGATTCTGATGCTTTTTCGACAGAATGTTCTGTAATTGTCCTTAGAGCCATCTCCTGCAAGTGTAGTGGAAGTTCAATGATTCCTTATTGGTTTTCTCTCAGACAACCTACCCATTGTTTAAAGTGAGGTGTTTAAGACCCTTCAATATGTGGTGCTTCTATTTCCTGCTAAGGTTTGTTAATACTTGCTGTAGATGTGTAGGTGCTCCTATATTGGGTGCCTAAATATTTGCTAATGATACATAGCCTCTTGATGAATTGACCCCTTTTCCATTATATAATAACCTTCTCTGTTTCTTGTAGTTTTGGCTTAATGTTTTTCTGATATAAGTTTAGCTACCCATTCTTTCTTGTCATTTCCATTTGCATGGACTATCTTTTACTATCTCTTCACTTTCAAACTATGTGTATTTTCAAACCTGAAGTGAGTCGTTGGTAGGCAACATATAATTGGGTCTTACTTGTCTATCCATTAGCCACTCTATGTCTCTTCAAAGTAGAGTTTAGTTCATTTATATTTAAAGTAACTATTGATAGGTATAGCCTTACTATTGCTATTTTGCATATTGTTTTCTGGTTGTTTTGTCATTTCTTCCTTTGTTCCTGTTTCTCTCTCCCTTTCTGCTTTGATGATTTTATCTGTTTTGGTTATTTGTCTTAATTTTTTGTGTATCTACTATAAGTTTAGTTTTGTGGTTACATAAATAACAGCATCATTCTTTAAATTAACTTATATTAAAATATTGGATTTTTCCAAATTCTTAGCTGTGTCATTTCATCTGTCATAAACTCATTTTATCTTTTTTTCAAAGGAAGGAAAAATGTCCTTTATTTCACAAATGTATATTAAGTGTCTTCTATGTGTCAGGGACATTTTTAGGTACTTCCTCACCTCTCAGGGGGCCCACAGGCTAGTTAGCAAATGGATGATAAGCAAATAAATATAAAAGTATATAAAATATCGTATGTCGATTTCTTTGTGAAGAAAAAATGAAGCAAGTTAAAGGAATAAAGAATATATGTAAAGTATAGGATATTAGCTAAAATAGAATTTAAAAACATTTCCTTCTTTTTCATCAGTATTTATTAACTCATGTAGTAATTTCAGTTAATTTAATTTTTTATCGTTTAGATTTCTATATTGTGCACCAATTTCATTTGTTCTTTAGCCTAAGTTTATTTCTCTATGCTTTAATTTTTATAAGTATCTAAAAAAGCCCTGGCTGGTGTAGCTCAGTGGATTGAGCGCGGGCCTGCAAACCAGAGTATTGCGGTTCCATTCCCAGTCAGGGCACATGCCTGGGTTGCAGGCCAGTTTCCAGCAGGGGACACACAAGAGGCAGCCATACATTGATATTTCTCTCCTTCTCTCC
The DNA here is from genome assembly GCF_014824575.4 of Sturnira hondurensis. NCBI lineage: Eukaryota > Metazoa > Chordata > Mammalia > Chiroptera > Phyllostomidae > Sturnira > Sturnira hondurensis. The sequence goes on from NW_028089315.1 coordinate 1,778,240, forward strand.
TTCCTTTCCCCTCTAAAGATAAATAAATAAAATCTAAAAAAAAGTATCTAAAAAAAGGTAATAATGTCAAAAGAGGAGTTTAGTACCTTTTATTAAGTCTACTAAGTACTGGTCACTATAATAAAGGTTCTACTTATCTGAAGATATTCTTCAAAATATCCACTCTGTAGGTTCATTATGGATATTAACTAAGACATTGTGTACTCAGAAAATACAGACTATGATTTTCCCTTTTTGAAGGTTCAACAAAAGCATACTACTAAATTTTCCTCCAAGTCTATCTAAAGCCAAAGATTTTCTGCATATTCTACCACATTCTGGATCTTTATTATTCCTTTCTAATAGTCTAAAACTATGAGATAATAGGACTTATTATATTCTTGTATTTTTTTCTTAAAAACATAAACACAAAGCTTATTGCTTACTATGAATGCTAGGAAGTACACATAAAATAACAGAAATGAAATTTAGGTAGGCTCGATATTTACAAGCAATGTTAAAGGCTCGCTCCTTGGGTGTGAGCAGGCTTAGAGGGCTTCTACAACAGCAGCAGCTGTAACAGTGCAGAACTTTTTCAGCTACTTGCCACACAACTGGAGGCCGCGAATGACTGAGTGTTACAACAAATCGTAACCAGTAAACATTCTCCAAGTTGCTTGTTTGCACTTATAAAATTACTTAGGTTGTTCCTTTATTCTCAAAAAATTAAAATGTGTTATAATCTTATAATAAAAGTTTTTTCACAGTTATATGCCTGGAAGCAGAAGTATAGATCAAATTGGTTCCTCAACATGTTTTTCACACCTAGTATGTAACCATTCCAATCAAATGCTTTGGTTAATTAGAGCATGTTTGTTGTAGTTTATGCCTACCAAACATGGTTTTAGTAATATACACAAACATTTCCACAGGTTTTGTGAAAACAACAATCATAACAAAAATGCAGGTTTCCCCTGCGCTTCAAAAAGCAGCGCGTGGTAGAGTTTGGAATGTGGATTTTGCCTCAGATAAACCTGGATCTTGATCATGGCTCTGAGACAAGGGTATCAAACTCATTTTCAGGGGCGCCGCATCAGCCTTACCTTCAGTTGCCTTCAAAGGGTGGAAAGTAACTTTAGGGCTGCATAAATGTAACTATTCCTGAACAGTTAAGTGAGAGCTCGGCAGGGCTGCTGGGGGGAAACAAGGTGGAGGGCTGCATTCGGCCTGCAGGCCTCCTGTTTGCCACCTGTGCTCTAAGATTAATTAGCCTGTGGCTTTACAAGTACAGGTGTTCTCCAATTTCTATAATGAACTAGGGGAAATAATATCTACTGTGAAGAATGGTTCCAGAGTGACATCAGAGGAATGGCAGCATGAGAGATCCACTTAGTTTCTCCACTTGAAGTTATGACAATTTGAAAAGTTATATTCAACAAAGAAGATTAGCCCCGGTTGGTGTGGCTCAGTGGATTGAGCGCTGACCCGAGAATCAAAGGCTTACAAGTCGATTCCCAGTCAGGGCACATCCCTGGGTTGTGTACGCCTCCAGTTGGAGGCGTACAAGAGGCAACTGCACCTTGATGTTTCTCTCTTTTTACCTCCCTTCCTATTTCTCGAAAAATAAATAAATAAAATGTTTTTAAAAAGATAATAGCTACTGCAATTGAGGAATGAACTCACAGCACAATACAGATCATTTATGACAACAAACACCTAAACAGGAAATAGGTAAAGGTCTGAAACTGCAAAAGAGGATAGAGACCAGATGCACGCAGAAGAAACAGGACTACTACATATATATGAAGCTTTCAATTGCATGAACTTAATGGTCACCACATACAAAATCTCAGAATTGAGACATACAACTTTAAAAAAAGAAGAAATAGAGAAAATTATAGAATATCACCAAACTAAAACAGCAGATGGAAACACAAGGGAAAAGAAGAATGGAGAAACAGAGCTACCAGAAAACAAAACAAAAAACGGCTATAGGAAATCCTCAGGCATCAGTAATCACCCTAAATGTAAATGGACTGAATCCAACAATAAAAAGACACAGAATAGCAGATTCACATGGTGATTGGCGAGGGGAGGGGAGAATAAGGAGACTAAAGGTAATGTAAAAAAACAATAAAAATTAAATTTCTATAAAAAACAAAGTAATCTTGGCAGATAATGAAATGAACTGGTAGAACTCCTTTCTCTTAAATCAGCACAACATTAAGTTAAATGACTGTTCTCCCCTCACAATATATCTTGCCTAAAAACCACATTTTGTATCCTTCAGTCATATGCACATGTGCAACAACATTAGCCCCTCTATAATGGTAGTAGAGCACCACATTGCATTATTATTTGATCCTGCTGCCTGATTTCTATCACTTCCTTTGGCACCAGGGAACACAATGGAGGCAATCTTTAGCCTGGGGAGGTTACTCTCGTTGTGAACTCTGGACTGCTTAACTTTGGGGATGTACTAGGTCAAATTCAACTAAACGCACCCGTTCCTGTAATTTTATGAATTGCTTCAACATGAAAAATTGTATTTAATTCAATGTAATTGATGTCTAAAGTGCTTGTGACTTAAAAAAAGCAACATGTAGAGAATACAAATTATTGAAAGAAATTTTCAGGAAGGGAGCCAATCTTGTAAGTACTAGAATAGTGGGGCAGTACTGCTTAATAACTTAGAAAAATAACATTATTGAAAATAATTTTAGCAGTTTTACTGACTGGCTATTTTACTTGAGTATTTAAAACCAGGGAGGAAATAATGATTAACATTATTTACAATGAAAGATGGTTCATGCGGAACTTCCACCAAGATGGAGGCATAGGTGGAAACACTGTGCCTTCTCCCACAACCAAGTTTGAATACAACAAAGGTTTGGAGAAACAAAGACACAACCAAAGGACAGAAAATTGAATTATACGGAAGTCCGACTACATCTAACCGTTCAACCGGGACGGTAAGAGGAGCGGAGCCAGCAGCGAGCAGGATCGGGCAGGACAGGGCCCCGACCCAGGCGCGCAGGCAGATGGGAACCAGCTGGGGTGCGGGGCAGACCGCGGGCGCATATTCGCGCAGAGTGAGACGGACCACGCAGGCCCCAGGGGGCGAGGGCTGCCGGCGGTGGCACATTCGCGTGCAGTGGGGCGAAACGCGTGGGCCCGGTGACGGCAGCAACTGCGGCACCGGTGAGGGCCGTGGTGGCAGGCGGCGGACAGGACGCCATAGTCCCTCTTTGACCCCGCCCCCACATACAGCGTCACAACCCNAACCATACATTAATGTTTCTCTCCCTCTCTCTCCTCCCTTCCCCTCTCTCTAAACATAAATAAATAAAATCTTTTAAAAATGTTCATTAAAAAAAAGATGGTTCATGCACTGTTAAATTCTGTGTATAAATAATATTTTTCAATCCTCAGAACTACTTCATAAGTTAGATGTAGTTAATATACCCACTGTATGGTTTCAAGAAGTAAAGTATGTAAAGGCTTTATTATTAAAATCACAAAGCTAATAAATGGAGAATCAGCTAAAATAAAATCTGACGATGAACACTGGATTCTTAGCCATTCCTTTACATGGCATTTCCTAGTATTCAAGTCTTCTTACAAGACCAGAAGCCACCAGATGGTTTCATTGCATTAATTTCACACAGTTCCTGCCAATCTCCATAACTTACGGCTCTTAACTCTACTTTTTGGGGGGATACTCCACTAGCAAAGGGATTCTGACACATTTTGGCACAAGGTATAAATGATGAAAATCATCTGGTGAGAATAAAGTAAACATATATTAAACATTTAATGCATATTATGCCCTTTTGTAAATAGGTCCCAAGTCAGTTAAGAGCTGCATGCACAAGTCCTTTAAAGACTCAAGTAGAAATTACCCTGACTGATGTGGCTCAGTTGGTTGCAGCATTGTCTCGAAAACTAAAACGTCACAGGTTCAATTCCTGATCAGGACACATGCCTAGGCTGCAGGTCTGGTCCTCGGTGGGGATGTGTACAATAGTTGGTAAATATAGGTTAAATAAATAAATAAACCAGGCTACATTTCTACTACTTCATCATACTTTGGCATTTTAATTACAGACAATTTCTAATGCAGGGAAGCTCTGCTCAGCTAACCCCTGGGTTCTCTCTTTTCCAGCTACAGTTATGATGAAGCTCTGAGTCCTACCTATAGAGGTCCACTCCATCACGGTTCTGCACCTGTAGTTTCATATTTCTGTCTCAGAGCTTTTTTTTGGAAGCCATGAAGATGCTCAAGCACAAGGTATAAATAGAAAGTAGTTAACTAGGGTAGTTTCCAACTTCCCATCAATTTAGGGAGATATTTAGGGATCATTCAGGGAGATATTTTGCAAATATCTAGAAGCCCTGGCACAATTTTTATGAATTGTATACTATGATATTTACAACAATGCACTCTCCTTTTCTCTCTAACCTCTCAACTCATGTTTCACTGCTTTTTAGATAAAGTCCCAAATAAATTACTTGGACCCAAACCCTTGACTCAGGCTCTGCTTAAGAGAGTAGATAAACTGAGGAAACTCAGGAGATAGATATCTGTTTAGCCAGAGGTAGTTTAAGCTGTACCTTCCCAAACCTCTTGTTCTCACTCTCTGGGCTTTAACCTGCTTCCCACTTTGCTTGAGATTAGGTTACTGTACTATGACAGACAGCTACAGTGGCAGGATGGTGACATCAAAGCAGCAAAGTTAGAGTACATTCCTGAACCGTATCTTCAACTTTTCCTCACAATGTCTGTATCCACAGGGCCAGCCCCATTCCACAGCCTCAGACCCATAGAGCTTATCACTCAACACACCTCCCTCTAGTGAAATAGCTAGGACACCTAGAATGTAGGAATCAAAACAAGTTTCAATTGCAACTGAATCTTAATTGAGATAGCTATGATTGTTATTTAAATACTCATTACTCATTAGCATATTTAGGTGATCCTTGAGTTCTGAGTTTCCTAAAGAAATGATATATCTTAGGCTAATTGCACAATTATAATTGCAACTGTAGGTTGTTTCTATTAAGAGAAAAAACTCAGCCTTAGAAAAGTTCAAAAGGACTGAATGCTTCCTTCAGGAATGGAAAAGTCAGGAGAAAGATTACATTATTTTTTAATGAAACAGTGAAAGAGAAATCTCTTTAGGAGTACTAGGTAATGACCAAAGACAGAAAGACTAGGAAACCAGTCCCTGCGGTAGAGGGGAAGAGACAGGATGTAAATGAAAGGTCAGCTAGGATGACAATGTTTGTTTCGGTGTTTACTGTTGTAGGACATAATTCTAGCATGCACACCCTGTGCATTATTAGAATTATTCTCCTCTTGCCATAATATCATTTTTCTAGCTCCTGTTGGACTCAAAACTACTTTTCATTACTGAAACAGCCCACCGTCCTTTTAGGTTGACCCATTTTCATTTGTTATTATCTCATTTTGCTGAAAGTCCTAATCTGGGGTTTAAGGGTAACTTCAATGTCTTCATGCTGGAAAAATTTCTTCATTGTTACTCTTTAGCTAATGGAGTTGCTTTGGAAAGGGAGATTTTCCTTCATCCAGAACTGGGAAAGAAAGGTAACCTCAACATTAGAAGGCAGATAATTTACCTCTGGCTGGTGTGGCTCAGTGGACTGAGTGCCAGCCTGCAAACGGAAGTGTTACCTGTTTGATTTCCAGTCAGGGCACATGCCTGGGTTGCCCACCAGGTCCCCAGTAGGGGGTGCACAAGAGGTGACCATTCATTGATGTTTCTCTCCCTCTCTTTTTTCCTCAGTTCCCTTACTAAAAATAAATAAATAAAATCTTTTTTTAAAAGTTAGATGTTTTAAATCACTATCATATAAAAACTGCCAGACATTTTTTCCCAAAGCCTTTCCTTGTATCATGAAAACAAACCTATAAGGTATGTAACAGTTTTTTAAACAATTTTTGTGTAACTTGACCAAGTTCTCATTGCTAGCTTTGGATAGAGATAGCCTTCAAATATAAGCATAATAAGAAGCTTTAAAAAGTACAGAATGTCTTGGAGCTAATTTACGAAAAGCAACAACACTGGGGTTTTGTGGGGGGGGGGGAGTGAGGAAATAAGTCCAAGTTCAAAGAGGAATTAGCAGAAGCAATAAAAAAATAGAGCTAGAGCTACAAGTGCATGAAGAAAAGAAGTGATGTGAAGAGAGATAGTGATTAAAAGTAGCAAAATAGGGAGAGGAATGAGGATAAAATTAGGAAATAAAACATATTACATTGAATGGCATATTATTACTAAATACAAAAAAAAGAAACAGTTCTGGCTGGTGCAGCTCAGTGGATTGAGTGTGGGCCTGTGAACCAAACAGCCACGGTTCGATTCCCAGTCAGGGCACATGCCTGGGTTTCAGGCCAGTTCCCAGCAGGGAACTCACAAGAGGCAACCCTACATTGATGTTTCTCTCCTTCCCCTCTACAGATAAATAAATAAAATATTTAAAAAAAGAAACAGCAGGGAAAAAAGAAGTAAAGAATTATATTTTGAAAATACAAACTAATTATAAATTCACATTTTGTAGATAGATAGGTAGATAGATAGATAGATCATATTAACTGTTACAGGATTCATGTTGATAAAAACTGAGAGGAGATACCAAACACTATTTATTTATAATGAATGATTTAAAAATTACCATTAGTTTTCCACAACATTTTTAACAAAATTTCTTTTAAATTGAAAAGAGTAAATTCTAACATCTGTTTATGAATGTTACCAAATAAAAGTGGAGGTTTGGCTGCCTACCACTACCAGTAGGCAAACTCTAGAGGTAGAGGTTGGTGACAAAGGAAAGAAGTTTTTACTCAAGTGCTGCACAATCTTGAAGAATGTCAGCCTCTGGTATGAAAACCCATCCACTTCAGGAAACCAGAGAAAACCCTAGCCATGTCAGCCAGACCAAAACCAAAGGCAACACCCAGAGTTCTTTCTCCCATTTAAAGTATCCTCCTTTGGGAACCACAGGCAACCACTGAGTGGTCATCCAGGCAGCTGAGCTCTTCTCCCAGCCACTGTTGGGACTCGGGCTCCCTCCTGGAGCCTCCAGCTCAGCTGGCATCACTATCAGTCATGTGGCTTCCAGAGCCAGAAGGACCCACGATCACACCAGCCGGTACATTTGCCAGGTGGGTCAGAGCACATCCCTTACTTTTCCTTGTTGCCATTCTGACTTCTATGGTGGATGTGCCTGCCTACCCATGGACCCACCCCCAACCTCGTATGGGAAGTGAGCAAGAGGGCTTTTCCTCCATCCAACTATCTTACTAGCCTTGCCCCCATGCTTACTGCAGTACTTCCTTCTGTCATCATCTTTCTTAGAGGTGAGGAATCTGCCACCAGGAGCAGGATGCTCCAGACAGGGGCGGAGTGTTCACAAGATGCCATCTTGGTTACCTGGAGACTGCAGCCCGTGCACTGCCTTGGGCGGTGTGCAGCCCCTCCTATTCCCTGTGCTTAGTTACACATAATAGTGTAGGGCTTTTGTGTAGATTTCATAATGGAAAGATTAAAATACAGGCACAACCATTGCCATTTTGAAGTTTAAAGAACAGTAAGTTTATAGAAATGAAAGCATATGTTATAGCTTCTGTGATTCTTACCACACAAACTTTCTACATGATCACCTTTTAAAAAAATTTTTTTAATTTAATTCTTATTCAAGTACAGTTTTCTGTTTTGTATTCCCTGCCCTGCCCCCCCCCGCCCAGTGCTCCCCACCTCTCACCCATTTCTGCCCCCACCTTAATTATTGTCCATGTGTCCTTTATACTTATTCATGTGAGTCCCTCCCCTTTTCCCCTATGATTCTCTCCCCTCTCCTCTCTGGACCCTGTCAGCCTGTTCCGTATTTGAGTGTCATTGGTCATATTTTGCTTGCTTGTTTGTTTTGTTGTTTAGATTCCTGTTAAAGGTGAGATCATATGGTATTTGTCTTTCACTGCCTGGCTTATTTTGCTCAGCATAATGTTCTCCAGTTCCATCCATGATGTTGCAAAACGTAGGAGCTCCTTCTTCCTTTCTGCAGCATAGAATTCCATTGTGTAAATGTACCATAGCTTTTTCTCACCTTTTATTTTCAACTTGAAAAACAAAACAAAAAATGTTTAAGTCTTAGTGGCACTTTTGTTGTTCCAGACCCTTTAGTATCAGATATCTTTTCCAAAAGTTACTCCTCCTCTTCATTCTTTCATTCACATTAAATTAAACCATACACAACTTTCTTTTTTTCCATATTTCCATATTGTTCAAGTACAGTTGCCTCCATTTCTCCCTCACATCCACTCCCCACCCCAGCTATCTCCACCTCCTACCCTCAGTCCTACCCCTCTTGGCTTTGTCCATGTCCCTTCCCCCTTTTCCCTCTGTTATCCTCTCCCACCTTCCCTCTGATTACTGTCTGTTTGTTCTTTACTTCAATGTCTCTGGTTATATTTTGCTTGCTTATTTGTTTTGTTGATTAGGCTCCACTTATAGATGAGATCAAATGGTATTTGTCTTTCACTGCCAGGCTTATTTCATTTAGCCTAACAGTATCCAGATGCATCCATGCTGTTGTGAAGGGTAGAAGCTCCTTCCTTCTCTCTGCTGCATAGAATCCCATTGTGTAAATGCACAACAGTTTTTTGATCCACTCATTTACTGATGGGCACTGAGGTTGCTTCCAGCACTTGGCTATTGTGAATTGTACTGCTATGAGCATTGGGTGCATAGGTTCTTTTGAATTGGTGTTTCAGGGCTCTTAGGGTATAGTCCCAGCAGTGGAATTGCCAGGTCAAAAGGCAGTTCCAGTTGTAGTTTTCTGAAGAAATTCCAGTTTTCCATAGTGGTTGTACCAGTCTGAAATCCCACCAATAGTGCACTAGGGTTCTCTTTGTTCCACAACCTCACAAACACTTGTTTGTTGATTTGGTTATGATGGCCATTCTCACTGGTGTGATGTGATATCTCATTGTGCTTTTAATTTGCATCTCTCTGATGTCTAGTGATGCTGAGCATATGTTTCTGGGCCCTCTGTATATCCTCCTTGGAGAAGTGTCTGTTCAGGTCTCTTGCCCATTTTCTACTTGGGTTGTTTGTTGGAGTGGAGTCATGTGAGTTCTTTATATATTTTGGAGATCAAACCCTTGCCCAAGGTATCATTGGCAAACATATTTTCCCATATGGGTTGTTCCCGTTTCCTTTTATGGCTGTTTTCTTTAGCTGCACAGAATTTTTTTATTTTGATGACATCCACTTGTTCATTCTTTCCTTTATGTACCTTGCTCTAGGGGACATATTGGTGAAAATATTGTTGCATGGAATATCTGAGATTTTCCTGCCTATGTTCTTCTCAAGAACTTCTGTGGTGTCACAACTTATATTTAAGTCTTTCATTCATATCTTCAGTTTATTTTTGTATATGGTATAAGTGGGTGGTCAAGTTTCTTCTTTTTTTTTTTTTGCATGTGCTGTTCAAATCTCCCAACACAGGTTGAAGAGGCAATTTATACTCCATTTTATGTTCCTGCCCCCTTTGTCTAATATTAATTGACTGTAGAGATTTGAGTCTATTTCTGGGCTCTCTATTCTGTTCCACTGATCTATGTGTCTGTTCTTATGTCAGTACCAGATTGTTTTGACTACTGTGGCCTTGTTATGTAGTTTGATATCAGGTACTGTGATCCCTCCTACTTTGTTCTTCTTTCTCAAAATTGCTGTAGTTATTTGTAGTCATTTATGATTCCATATACATTTTTGAAATGTCTGTTCTATATCTGTGAAATAGGTCACTGGTATTTTAATAGAGATTGTATTGGATCTATAAATTGCTTTGGGTAGTATGAACATTTTGATGATGTTAATTCTTCTAATCCATGAACATAATACTTTCAGCAATTACACCTGAAGTCATTTCATCAATATTAGTCAACCACAATCTATCATTCTAAAGATAAGTGATGCACTTTTATGAGTAACTATAAATTCATCTCAACATTATTTGAAAATGGCACAACTGCTTACTGATCAATAAAAATCTGAATGTGAGAGAAGTCTCTGGAAAAACATATTTTAAGAAAAGGAGGTGATCTGTCATTACAATTGATCCAGAAAATGAATGAGGTAGCTGTGTAATTGGGGCAACAGCTATAAAAGTAATTTTTATTTTAATTTTTGCTACAACTCATAAAACTAAGTATATTATAGCTTAAATTTTTTGTCTGTTCATTTTGTTCTAAATAAATGCCTTTAGGGGCTGAAAAACATTAGATCTTTCAGTCAAGCAATTGTTGACATGAATCTGTTAGCTTTATATACATTTAAACTGATTGATTAAAACAGGAAGGAGGCATATTTCGTATGTTAACTACAGACATATGGAAATATATGTATGCAGAAAACAAAATGTTAAAATGAACTATTTCAAAAGATAAATTGTTAGGAGTGTTTGAAAACTTAATAAAAATATATATTCTTTGAAATAAGAACTCTGCATTAAAGCAACAATAATTGTGTGTGCATGTATGTGTGTATGTGTTATGTGAGCTTTTAATTTGATGTAATTATTTAATATTTTGATATTCTGATGCATTGCACAGATCCTCTAAACAGGGGGAAAATGATATCAATGGCAGGAAGAACCTGTCTTGTTGTAGAGTAAGGTGACTGTTGTATGGTTTTTTCCCCCCATAAAAATGACAAGTTAAGTAACTTGTAAATGGTGCTAATCCCTGTGAGATTTCTTTCCTCCTTTTTACATCTCCCTTATTAACAAGGTGATGATAATCTTCACTTTGGGATGGCCAACAATGAAATAATTACAAAATAAAAAAGAACAAGAGTGAAACCAAGAAGCAAGTGTACTATTTTCTTTGCTCCTGAATTGATTGATTGATTACATGTTTACCATTGAATTACCTATAAATCCACAAATGAACACATTTTCTATAGCATATCATTCAGGAGTATAATACTTTGAACTTTTTGCTGCTATAACAAATTTCCCTGCATGACTCTTGGTCAAGATGCCAGCATATGTAAATGCAGCACTCAGCTCTTCCCACAACCACATCAGAATTATAACTAAACAGAACAACCACTGTTTAGAACTGCCTGAAATCTGGTGGAGTGGAAGTCCAACAACTAGGGAATTAAAGAAGCAGCTACCATGTGACTGGTAGGAGAAGCGGAGATGCAGAACAGAGTGGACTCACACTCCAGTGTGGCAGGTAAAAGTCTGGAGGAATAACCCAACTGTGGAGGACCCCATGAGTAGCAAGAGGTCCAAGCCTCACCATGCCCCTCTGTCCAGGATTCTAGTGTCAGAAAGAGAAGTTCCTATAACTTCAGGCTACAAAAAGCAGCAGGAACTGAGGCTGAGTGAGACAGAGGGCTCCAGAGTCCCAGGCAGTTCCTTTTAAAAGGCCTAGACAAGCATGTACTTTGACTCATTCATTCTGAGCTCCACTGCTGCGGCATCAGCTTGACAGGCATCAGGGACAAAGGGAGGAACTGAAATGTCTGGTACCAAGGTGAGAACTGGGGGGCAGCTTTCTTCTTTCAGAGAGAAGTACTGGCAGAGACCATTCTTCCTTTAATGAGCTCTCCTGTAACAGAGATGGCAATAGGGTGCCATATCTGACACTCCATCAACCTGTTTCATAGTATTTGTCCAACCCTAGTGATTCCCTGAGGCTGTACCCCACCCAAGTTCCATGATCACCCAAGCTGTTTTCAGTGGATTTTCCATTAAAAAATAGTCTGTCTTGCCTCATGCTTCAGATTTTCCTAAAATCTCAAAAACACAGTACCTGGCCTCAGCATGCTCCGTACTTCTTGATAAGTGGCCCCAGCACTGGCATGAGCAGCAGCTTGGCCTCACCTTGGCCTCACCTTAGTTTGCAGCTTGGCCTCACCTGAGCACCTCTAAGCCCAGCACAAGTACAGGCACCTGCAGATTGCTTTGTAGCTCGTGCCAGATGGCCCAGGACAAAACACAGAGGGGTGGCTGACTTTGGCCTGTACCTACTGTGAGGTTCCAGAGCCAGTGCACCCAGTGGATAGCCTCATACAATTTGGAAGCATCATTACCCAACCACCTCTGCAAATAACAGAAGGGGCAGACTCATTGGGCACCAGAGTGCTGCTGAAGTAAGTCCTGATCTGTGAGACAGGCCCTCGCACAGCTGACCCTCCATGGTGGTCAGATGTCAGTGGTAAATGGGCAAAGCTAGTTTTTGAAGTTGATCGGACTGGGAGTACATCCTTCCCATTGACATGGCAGTAGCAATTAAGTTACAACTACAACAGAAGGCTGTACAAAGCCGACATGGTGGGTACACCTTGAGTACCCAGTTTGGGTGTTTGGGGATGCTATGCCAGTCAATTCTACAGAACACCTACTACATTAGGCCACTCTGCAAAGCCTAGGAGACATAGCCACTCTAAGTAATATATAGAAAAAAAAACATGGGGAAACTGCCAAAATAAGGAGACAAGAAACATCTTCCAAATGAAAGAACAGAATAAAATTCTAGAAAAAGAGCTAAACAAAATGGAAGCAAGCAATTTATTAGATGCAGAGTTCAAATCACTGGTTTGAAGGATGTTCACTGAACTTAGTGAGAACCTCAATAGCATAAAAAAAGGATCAGTCAGAAATGAAGGATACACTAACTAAAATGAAGAATAATTTACAGGGCATAAAGAATAGGTAGTGAAGGAGACAATCAAATCATCATTCGGAACATAAGGAAGAAAAAGACAATCAAAACAGGGAAAGAAAAATTAAAAACAAATGAGGATAGTGTAAGAAGCCTCTGGCACAACTTCAGGCATACCTACCTTCACATCATAGGGGTGCTGGAAGAAAAAGAGAAAGAGCAAGAAACTGAAAGCCTGCTTGAAATAATGACAGAAAACTTCCCTAATTTGGTATAGGAAATAGATACACAAGTCCAGGATGCACAGAAAGTCCCAAATAAAATGAACCCTAAAGAGGCCCACATCAAGACACATCATAATAGTATGCAAAAGGTAAAAGACAAAGAATATTAGAAGCAGCAACAGAAGGATAATTAGTTAACTATAAGATACCTCCCATAAGAATGTCAGCTGATTTCTCAACAGAAACTTTGCAGGCCAGAAGTGATTGGCAAGAACTATTCAAAGTGATGAAAAACAAGGACCTACAACTAACATTACTCTACCCAGACAAGCTATCATTTAGATTTGAAGGAGCGATAGCTTCCCAGACAAGAAAAAGCTAAGGAGTTCATCACAACCAAACCAGTTTTCTACAAAATGTTAAAGGGTCTTCTGTAAGAACAAGAAAAAAAAGATAAAGAATATGAACAAGAATGGCAATGAGTATCTGTCAACAATTAAATCTAAAATAAATGAACAAGTAGAACAGAAACAGATTCATAGACACAGAAAATATTTTGGTAAGTGACAGATGGGAGGGATTTGGGGGATGGCTGAATAAGGTAAAGGGATTAAGAAGTACAAATTAGTTATTATAAATAGTCATGGGGAATGTACAGTACAGTATAGAGAATATAGTCAATTTTATTCTAATAACTACACATGGCATCAGATGGGTACATGATTTATCAGGTTAATCAGTTATATAATGTGTAATCACTGAAATATGCATTTGAAATTAATATAACAATGTATGACAACTGTAACTAAAAGATTAATTTGTATATGAAAAATGAAGTTATTAGAAATTAAAAACACTCATGTGCATGAGGAAATATGCATAATTTCTATTTTACAAATAAAGTTATACATACTAATCTTGCTCAAAATTACAGAATTTGTGGACAATGCCAGAAAAGTGGGCCTTCACAATGCAAATTTTGAGGATATTATAATGTAGGGTACTAGTTTGTCAATGGAAAGGAATTGTGCATGTGTGTGTGTATACCATCTGTCTGGGAAAAGTCCACCCATTGTTAATATAATGAGAATGGTTGAATGGCATCCATGCAACCTGGCAAACAAGGAGAGTGAAATGGAAAGCAGATGCATGAACAATAATGATTCCACTTCACTAGTCAGTGGGGGTGGTAGATGTCATTGAGTGAGCATGTGTACTGTGTGGTCATCATGTTCAACATAACTGAGCAAGTACAGCAAAAAATCTGCATCAAATTTCATGTTAAACTTGAACACTCTTCTGTGGAAAGTATTCAGATGATGCAGAAGGCCGCAGCTATGGGCACCTGGGGATTGGCAGCTTCATCACAACACTGTATCAGGCATCACATCTCATGCGGAGTTTTTGGTTAAACGTCAAATCACCCAGGTGACTCAGCCCCTCCATAGCCCAGATTTGGCACCCTGAGACTTCTGCCTTTTCCCAAAACTACATTAATCTTTGAAAGGAAAAAAGATTTTAGACCATCAGTGAGATTCAGGAAAATACAACGGAACAGCTGATGGCAAGTGGGAGAAATGTGTGAGGTCCCAAGGTGCCTACTTTGAAGGAGACTAAAACATCACTGTCTTGTGTACAGTGTTTCTTGTATCTTGCATCTTGTTCAATAAATATCCCTATTTTTATGGTACATGCCTGGATATCTTCTGGACAGACATCATATACATATTTTGCAAATATTTATTGTATAAATGATATCAGTTTATGTATAATATATATATATTTTAAATCCTCTAATCAGTTTCCTCAAACTTGAATAATGTGTGCATCATTTTTAAAATTTAATTCTTTTTTTAAAAGATTTTATTTATTTATTTATTTATATTTAGAGGGGAAGGAGAGAGGGAGAGAAACATCAATGTATGGTTGCCTTTTGTGCGTTCCCTGCTGGGAGTTGGCCTGCAGGGAACCGGCCTGCAACCCAGGCATGTGCCCTGACTGGGAATCAAACCGCGATCCTCTGGTTCGCAGGCCCGCGCTCAATCCACTGAGCTACACCAGCCAGGGCTAAATTTAATTCTTGTTCAAGTACAGTTTTCTGTCTTATATTCCCAGCCCTGCCCGCCCCCCACCCAGTGATCCCCACCTCCCTTCCATTTCCGCCCCCCACCCTTAGTTATTGTCCAGGTGTCCTTTATACTTGTTCATGTGAGTCCATCCTCTTTTCCCCTTTGATTCTCTCCCCTTTCTCCTCTCCCCTCTGGACCCTGTCAGCCTGCTCCGTATTTGAGTGTCACTGTTTTTAACAATATATGATTATATTTTCCTTATAGTGATTTGAATTGTTAATTTCAATGTTGATATCTTGTGTATAAATTAAGTTTCAACACTTTTTAGATAGTCCTTATTCAGCTACAAGACCAAAATAAATGCACAAATTAATCACAAACAGCTATCAAAGCATATAAAATTCTAATTAGCAACAGTATTTTAACATGATGAATGATAATTTTAATTGGAAATAAATCATTGATTTTAGACATAAGTTTGAAGTAATCAGGCATCCTGTATTGTTCTATGTTTAATGTTTTTTAGTGACTTCAACAATATTATTCTTCTATCTTTTTTACATATCTATACTACACAACATGAAATTAATAACTGAAGTCTTTGTTTGCTAGGTAAAAATATGTCAGTCTTCATACTTACCAAAACCCTTTAACAAGAAATTGACACTTTTAAGGATGTGCCATTTAACAACACTGAAACTGTATTTTTACTATTAACTTTAATATAAGTGGAAAGTATATTACATAAATATCTAATTCGAATTTTGTGTTGGAAGCTAAATATCTACTAAATAAGTAATACTACTTTGAAGGAAAAGTAGGAAATTGATACATCTGAATAGGTGTATCAAGATTCAAGAACTATACTAATTCACAATGTAAATAAAAGCTGTTATTTGAAAAAAAAATAAGCTTTATTTAAGGCTTATTGAGGCATAATGTGCTTGAATACAATTCCCCAAATTGAAGGGTATGATTATTTAATGTTTATAGTTTCTTCATCACGAAAACAATCATAAGATATTTCAATCACACACACACACAACTCCTCTGTGAGTTGCTCTGTAGTCAACCACACACTTTGTCCGCATCTCCTGATTTTCTGTCATTGTGGTATGACTTTCCTGGGACATAACACAAATGAAACCAGAACATATGTAGTGGTTTATCTATGGCTTCTTTCACCCAGTTTATTAGTTTTAAGATTCAGCCATTTTATTGCATGTATCTGTGGTTTATTTCTTCCCTTCCCTGTTTTGGTTCTAAAGAGTACAGTTATTATGCACATACACATAAACATTTTCCTGTAAACATATTTTAGTTCTCCAGACCATATATTATCTTAACTTATAAGAAATTAAACACTACTGCCAAAGTGACTGTAGCAGTTTGCATTTTCCCAAGAAGTGTATATTTCTCCTGCTCCATAATCTCAACATGTATCAGAACTTTTTGTTTTAGACAATTTGGTTGAGCAAAGAAAAATCACACTATGCTTTTTCATTTTATCTCTTTAATGACAATTAATGTTGTACACATTTTCATGTGTTTGCTTGCTACTTGAAAATATTCTTTGGTAAAATAAAAACTGAAACACTGACTCATTTTTATTGTTGGGTTTGTATCTTTAATATTAAGATGTGTCTTTAATATTGAGATGTGTTTTAAACATATTCTAATAGCACTTCTTTAGCAGACATACACTTGGAAAATACAATGTATGTTTGTGAATCATGTTTTTCTCTTTACAATGTGTCATTTTAAGAACCTTTTTGTTTTAATTAAATATATTGTATAAATTGTTTTTTTCTGGCAATATTTTTATTCTGCACCCTAAGAAAACTTTTCCCAATTAGGAAAAACATTCCTTTACTTTTTTAACAGTGTTATGTACTTAGCTCCTTAGATTTAGATCTGTGATCTATTTTAAGTGAGGTTTTGCAGGGAATGAAATACAGTTTCAGTGTTTTTCAAATTATCCACCACCATTTGTTGATTGCTTGATTTTCACTGAATTACCTTGGACATTTGTAAAATAAAAATATTAAGTGTCAATATATACCTGGGCCTGTTTCTGGAATCATTTTCCTGTTCCACTGATCTGTATAGGTACACATGTGCCCAAAACAAACTGTCTGGAATGCTGTAGCTTTTTGCAAATCTTAAAGTCAGACTACACTTGGTTATACCTTTTCAAAACTGTTTTGGCTAATTGGGTTCTTTGGGATATACGGAAATCTTAGATGCATGCTCTGAACCCTTGGCCCAATCCAGCTCATCAGCTATCCTGCCAGTGTGGCCCCTGTACTGTATGCGCAGCACACCTTGGCAGCAAAAAATCATAAATGATACTGTCAGTGGAAGACTGCAATACAGTAGTACCTTCTTTATGTTCTAAGTTGAGGCAAGTATTTAGAGTTTTACAGAAGGACATAAAATGAAAACTGGTCCTTTCGAAAGAGTGATATACAGAAGTAATGTAAATGAATAAATAGAGAAAGCTATCGGGCAAATAATATAAATCAATTAAATTGTTTTTTTCCAAGGACAATCTTACTTTATTAGCTTTGTATTTTCAAACTTAAGAGAAAAGATATGTGATACATTTAGGTAGATGAGAAAGGTACAGCAATTTAACAAAATTGCATTATTTATAGAGCATATAAAATTTTCTCAATTAAAAAATAAGCTTACCGCCTGGCTGGTGTAGCTCAGTGGATTGAGCACGGGCCTGCGAACCAGATGATCGCGGTTCAATTCCCAGTCAGGGCACATGCCTGGGTTGCAGGCCAGTTTCCGGCAGGGGATGCACAAGAAGCAACCATACATTGATGTTTCTTTCCTCTCTCTTTCCCTTCCCCTCTAAAAAGATAAATAAATAAAATATTAAAAAAACATTTAAAAAAAATAAGCATACCAACTAAAATCATTAAGTAATAAGCTATTCTTAATAAATAAATATACTGCAAAAAGTCTAACAATAAGTACAAAGTGTGAATGGGGTTATAAATAACATTCACACATTTTAAAAACAATATTTGTATTAAATTTCTACTAATCCCTTGATATAAATAATATTTGCCTCCCCATCAAAACCATCACAGTTACTCTTGGAGGATCCTCAAGGCAAGTTGTTTTATATTGAACTTGGCATTAAGCATATTGGTTCTCATGATGACAATCACGCAGAATCTCCCGTCTGGGTTCATGATCCTGAGCATCAGCTGGTGACTCCACAATGGCACAGAACACCAATAAATAAAGTGAGTTCCCTGTTCCACAGTGTTCTCTTGACACATGATGCATGGCCACATATTACTAATGAATCACTGTACCAACAATATATTGAAACAGAACACCAGAGAGGAATTATTTTCTTGGTAAAATATTGTACTTTCACAGGGTTCTGGAGATCTAAGAATGAATTTCCGAAGCCAGGCCATAGACCTAGTTGAAGAATAAAATCAATTTTTTCTTTATAATTTTAAAATTGCAATGACTGCTTATGACAGCTATAATCTCAAGCAATCCGAGCTCATAAATAATTCATGTTGCTGGTATTGTGTATATATATGAAAACTTAGTTAACTTTTAGAGGATAGACATTTACGGTAAAGGGCAGACACAATGAACAAGATGAAGTATGATTATGGTCCAGGAGATTTATGAAAGCAGCCTATATGAGCATAAGAAAAACAGTCTTCGTAAGAGCACAAAATTGCCATAAGGGAGATATGATAGAGTAGGAGATTTTTAACTTTAAAATAAGTTTGAAAGCAGTCTGACCAAAGCCTGTGGGTTTAATCTCACATATTTATTTTAAGGGCGAGACTAAGAACACAAAACAAAGGAGGACAAGATGAGTAATTTTGTGTGCTCAGCAAAATATGAATTGTGTATTGGTTGTGAATTCTGTGCTGGCTCCTCCACAGCTGCTCAGACATAACCTTTCCACACAGGCTGGATGATTCTATGCCAAGATAACCAATTAATGCAATCAACTCAGCCAAATGCTGAACAATGTGAATAAAACAGAAGGTCATGATTGTTGCTGTATATAAAGGTGTATGTTGTGTTCTGCATGAAAATACCTGGACAAGGTCTTTACGGTGATGGTGACAAGGGTGGTAGACAGGCTTGAAACTCAAACTGTATCTTGCTTTTAAAGTGTTTGGCTTTGGGGTCCAGCTGAGAGGATGGGGCTGTTTGTCTAGATTTTCCAGATGAGAATGATTTGGGGGTGGTGTTTCTCACTGGAGTGTTTTTTGTAGCTTTAACAAAAGTATCTTGTCTACCTGTGGGGACCCTGAAGTTTGTGGAGAAGTGGAAAACATGTGGGTTCCTTGATATTCTATTAGGTAAAAAAAAATTGAATAGATCTCAGCAGATTCAACAGGTCTGGTTTAACATCCCTTTTCTCAGATGGCACAATGATCAGTAACCCAAAGGGAGTCATAAAAGAATTGGTCATCCCAGGCCATAACCGTAAACTTGTCTATATCTTTCCACAGATGTGTTACACTACTTTGCTCCTCATCTTTACTTCCTCTCACCTCTATGAACTCAGCCTCTCTGGTCGTATTCTAAACGAGTTTATTTCCCTGAATTCAGGTTTACACTTGGCATTTGCTTTGCGCGTCATGGCCCCCAGGTGAGCCGGTTAATGAACCTGAGTCACAGCCACATTTAAACTTTGCACCACTGCTTCTTGCCTTGGTGGAATGAGGGATAACGCTGAGAAAAATTAGAATTTCAATAGACTATATGGATCTGACAAAATGGTACAGAACTTAGGGCTGGAACTTGGGGCCTAGAAGTTCCCTATTTCCCAGGAAGTCTTGAATGGATGGATCATGTAGCCAGGAGGCTCTCACCGAAGATGCAGAAAGGTTTGAGCCACAAAGGGAACTTGCAGTTGGGAGCTCTCCCAACTGCCATCAGCTTCCCCATTGTGTCCTCCTGAATCTTATCGGTGGTCTGAAATCTCTTCCTTTCTAAAGGTGATTTTAGTGTTGGGAAAAGACCCAGGGCACCAAATCTCAGTTGTAGGGAGACAGAGTCCCCTGGGTTATTTGGTGTTTTGCCAAAAAACTTGGTACAAGATGTGATGCGTGAGTGGGCATATTGTCGTGATGAAGGTGTCCATCGCCAGTCACCCATAGCTGAGGCCTTCTGAATCATCTGAATAGTTCCCACAAAGGAATGTGCAAGCCTAATGCAAAATCTGATGCAGATTCATTGCTCTACTTGCTCAATCATTTTGAATGCAACAACCAAACAGTACACATGCTCACTCAATGGCATCTACTGCCCCCACTGACTAGTATAGTGAAGTCGTCATTGTTCATGTATGTGCGTTCAAGTGCACATATGTATGTGCACTCTCCTTGGCTGCCAGGTTACACCGATGTCACACAAACTATTCTCATTATATTAACAATAGTTGGACTTCTTTTGGATAGGCCATACATATATTTTATATATGTATATGTGTGTATAAATTCATTCACACATACATGTGAATGAATTTAATTGTATTTCTTCTTATATAATATAGAGCTTCCTGACTAACATATCTTCCTATCACCCCAGGAGTCTAATCTAATAATTATATATTTTTCTTTTATATTTCTAATCTTTTCCTCTACCTTTGTTTTTCTCTTCTGTCTAAAAACAAAATCAGCCCAGGCAGGTATTGTTCCATTGGCTGGGTATTGTCCTACTAACCAGAGGATCCTGGGTTTGATTCCTGGTCAGGACACATGCCTTTGTGATCTGTTTAGTCCTAAGGCACATGCAGAAGGCAACTGATAGATGTTTCTCTCCTTCTTTTTTTTTCCTCCTTTCCCCTCTTTCTACAATCAAAGAATATTTAACATATTTAGATTTCTTGTTTATGTTGTATCAATGGATATAAATGAGGAAAAGAAATGAAAAACATAAATATTTTAGTATTTATTTTCCTTCATTGTTAATAAAAAGCTATCATTAACCTCTAAAATAAAAGCTCAGATAGAATAAATATTTTCTCATAAACATGATTTTTTAATAACATACAAGTATTTTTAAATGATGTTTGCATGACTAAGGAGATTAACTACATAATGTATAGCCATAAAAAATTTCAAAGTGGAAAACCAGGTATTTGAATGAATGACCAGATTCGTTTAACCCCACAAATTAGAACTCCATATTGGCAATGCATATGACATAATATCCATTTTTTAAATGGTTCAGTCCATAATTATTTTTGTTATGAAATCACATGTGAACATAGTTATCCAGATCAATGAGGAAATTAAACAATGCAGTAACATTTACATTCTGAAAGGAAAGTTTCCACCCTACTTATTTTATGACAGTACAGACAGTAGGTTCAAAAGCAGTAGTTTCACTATGATAAACCTTATTACCATCTTGTAAAATCACAATTGACTAACAGTTTCTATCTGGGATAGTTAAAATGCGTTATCACATATCTTGCTGATATCTGCATACCTTCTTTAGTAGAAAAGAGAAAGATCATTGGCTAAAGCTCACTAGTGAAAGATAACCTACAGATACTTGGTAGCTCTGGTATCTTAGGCCAATGTAACAAGGTAATGTCCTTTCTACCTCACTGAGCACCATAAAAGTAACTGTTCATTCACTATTCCTAAATAATGTGTTTAGATATATTGGGAATATTTTATTGTTGACATAATAATAGTGAAAGCTTTGAACTCAATTATTTGCAATTGAGATTTGGGAAGGCTTCCTTTTTGGACTCCACCAGATTTATTACAATGAAAATTAATTATTATGAAAAACTTTTGGCTTATTATGCTTTACTATTTCAAGAAAGGTAAACATACAACTGAAACACACAAAAAAGATTTGTGTGGTGCATAGAAAAGGTGCTGTGACTGACCAAACCTGTCAAAAATGTTTCGTGAAGTTTCATGCTGGAGATTTCTCACTGGACAAGGCTCCATGTGTGGTCAGGTAGACCAGCTGAAGTTGAAAGTGATCAATTTGAGACATTAACTGAGAACAATCAACATTAATACCACACAGGAGATAGCCAACATACTCAAAATATTCAAATCAACAAAGTATTGGTGACAATGAAATGTGTCTTTTATTTCACAGAAATAACTAAACAGACATTTTGGCCAACCCAATAGATAGTGAAAACTATGTTACATCCTTTGAATTCCATTTTAATACCCTTTGCACCAGCTTATCTAAATATGTGTAATAGTGAAGTGTATTCTAGTAAGACTTCACTAGAAAGGAGTCTTACAGTTCAATATACTAGCTAAACTACTCTACAGCATTTAATGGTATTCTAAAAATACAGATTGTTATAGCTTATAATATGCACAAATATCTCTTCACTGACAATAACATGATAAAAACAAAGTTCAGAGTGTTCATCTAGGACTAGTAGAAAAAAAAGAAATTTACTAGATTCTCTGGATTCTAGTCCTGATTGTTACAAATAATTTTGTGAATTTGAGTATGTCCTTAGTTGTCACATGTAAAAAATATACAAGTCTAAAAGATAGATGCCTCATTTCAGATTCTCAGGTGAGTAGTTAGACTAGGTGACAATTAAGACCTCTTTCAACACTGAGATTCTTTTAGTTCTTGATTTGTTTACCAGGAAATTAGTATAATAAACTCCCCTTACTGGCCCTTTCAAGAAGCGTCATCCTCATCACAGATGGCCATAAGAGAGTCTAGCCCCAAGGCAGCTCTGATTTCAGGTAAGCTGTTTCGGCAAAACTGTTAGCCACCCACCAATATCCACTGCTTCTCCTTCATGGTACTAAAAGCCTCCCAGGCAGATTTTCCCTGGGTTTAAGGCTCTCCAACTATAGTTGACAGTTCCTGGGCTCCCCTACAACTAGATTCTGTGACTATGTTCTGACTAATGACATGTGAGCCAGAAGTGGTATGTATAACACCCAGGCTTTACCCTTAACTAGGAGGGATGTGCCCCCTACCTCTTCTTTGCCCCATCTCATTGTCTGGGGAGAGTTTCTGTAGCCAACCTGTATTGTACATGGAGATGAAAGCGGTGTGTTAAATAGAACAGAATTAATATTCCAGCCCTGCATTGCCTCCGTCTGGACAGTCATAGAAGTGAAGAGTAAACTCTCACTGTACTAAGAGTATCTTTATTTTAACAGCCACCAGTGAATGAAACAAAATGAGGAATCCTAGTGGTATGCTTCAGCCTAGAGTCCCATTCCACAGTGACCTAGTTACACATTAAGGTTCCATTTACAAAAGAAAAGTTTTAATTATAAACTAAGACATCTCAAGTTTTGAAGTTTTTAAGAAGATCTGCTGATTACTAAAGCCAAAGATGTTTTAATTTAATATATCCTGTAAGATAATGATGAAATGGATCCTTCTTCCTAGTATATTATAGTCAAATAAACTTTTCAAAATTCCAACTCCAATAAGCAATCTCACACTATAGAAATGTAGTATCAACTGTAAACTTAGACTAAAATATAAACACTAGGACCACCAGTAAGGAAGTAATCAGCAGTGAGTTGGATTGCAAAGCCACCAAATTGTCTTTACAAAAGTATTTCTTCCAATAAAAGACCATTGTGAATTCTGAAATCTCAGAAACCCAAGGACCAGAGGTCAGTAACTTCTCTGTAGTATACCAGCAGAGCATTTACAAAGTTTAACCTCACTGGTCATTTACTGCCCAGCTCACCTTCAACACTAGACTAATTCATTAGTCATTATGTGCATATGTAAAACCAAGACCTGATATTTAACCAGCATCTAACTTAAGAATAAAAAACAAGCCACAATTTGGACATGATAATTGTGCCAGATACTGCAGACCAGTTCACTCAACAAGCATTCCAATCTCCTTCCAGCATGTCTTCTTGTAGTATAAAGGTTGGGAAGCTAAAATCTACTTTCTATAGAGGGTTTTGCATGGGACTTAGGTTCTTCTAACCTATTCACAGTCTGAAAACTACCTAATAATTTATATTAATATCTTTTTTCTGTTTACACTGGCTTACCTCAATCTATTTCTGTAACTAAAAACTCTAACTGCTACAGTGATATTTCATTCTCTGATTAAATTAAATCACATTTATGCCAAAACACTGACAATAGTGTTTCCCCATCATTGCTTAGCAACAACAAAGAAGAGTAATATCAAGACCCAAACCCATAAATGATATTCAGATTAGTTTCACTTGATAGCCACCTCTAGTTTCATTAGTAATATATATTCAAATCTGAGCCAAATTTAACACAGCCATTTTATTTTTCAGACCTTACTATAGTTGTGAGTAATTGATTTTTTTATTCTTTGATGTTAATATATTCAGCTTTGATATTACATTCATCGCCCATTAAACACCCGTGCTATGTAAGTTTATGCTGATTCATTGTGAAAATTCCAAAAGGATACATTAATGGTTTATGGATTACCCACACGGCTCCCATTAAAATTAATGGGAATTACATGGCTAATTCCCTAAGTGCCAGATTGAAAATTGTCCTATACTGTTCAAAAGGCTTCAAAAGTTTTCATTTCTTAGCTGGTGTGCCAAAAGCTGGTAAGTAGAGTGGTGCCCCTGCTTTGATCATCTAAGTAGGAAAGAAAAGGAAAGGATATGGTAAGATTCCATTTGTTACAAGGAATTCAAACCATTTTATAGGTTGGAAACACTAGTAATAGTTGCAAAGTTATTGGCTAGGCAACATTAGTATTTTTAAATAAATTTTATTATGCAAAAATTTTTAAAGAAAATTTAATTCTAAGCAACACATAGATTATACAACTTTAAGACAAGATGCTTCATGAATATGAAAAAGATATAAATCTTAACATGAAAAATGTTTGGCTTCTATAAACAGCCATATATTTGCTATATCCATCATTGACATCCATTTTATCATCTTTTTACACTTAACCTGTTTCTTGCTTTTTGGCAATTTTAGAATACAAGTACATTTGTATTCTAAATACAGGTAGTTGGGAAAAAGAACCAGCAAGACTTACATTTTACAACATGGACCCAATTTTCCCAAAAAATTTTCAAAAAAGAAAGCAGTATGACACTTTTTCATGCATTATTGAGTGTATTATTTTCTGTAGGAGTGGCTCTTTCTCACCAAACCCCCTTCCACACTGGGTGAGTAATGCAACATTGAGGCAGGTGATAGGAAGGAGCAAACTCCAGTGGTGCCCCAGGGCTAAGATAAAGGACAGTGATACAGGACCGAGAGCCTGTTCTAAAACCCATTGTTCCCACTTTCTGGAAAAGCACTGAAGTCCAGTGAGTCATGAATGCATCTACATAGAAGATGCTACATGACCCCTCCTTCATTACAATAGCGTTATAATACATTAACATTGTGTGACCCCCTTCTCCAGTGGCCAATCAAGGAAAATCAAGGGAGGCCACACAGTAGCTTTAAAGTAATACAACTACTTGTACCAAAACTTGTCAGGAGCGATCTGCCCCTGAGGTCAATCTCTGCTCGGAGCTGGCCTGCTCCCATGTTCTGTGAAGGATACTGTCGATTAATAGATCTGCTCTCTCTCTTTCTGCTATAAATTCTGTGTGTCAGTTCAATTCTTTGTCCGTGATCATCAAGAACCTGGTTACCTGTACCCACCTGTGACAACATTAGCTAATGCTTTAAAAAAATTTTTTTTAAATCAAGGTAAATTTTACATGAAGTAAAATAAAGAAATCTTTCATGTACAATTTTACAAATGTGGACAAATGTATAGTGCCACACATCCCCATGCCTTTTAAAAAAATATTTTTACCAACGCAGAAATCTTTTCTTGACCCTTTTCAGCCAGTGCATGGTCTCCAATCAAGATAACAATATTCCTATTTTTTTTAAACATAGATTTCACATACATGGCATTGTGTATTGTTTTCCTTTATGTCTATTTTCAGTTGTTCAGTATAATGTGTTTGAAAATTATTTAGGCCATCTGTTATCAGTATTCTATTACTATTATTGGGTAGTATTCAAAAGATGAATGTACTAGCATTTATCTATTGATCCTATTAACACCTTAAGTTTTTGACTAACATGATTAAAACCATTATACATATGCTTGTGCAAATCCTTTTATGGGCCCATGTAATCATTTATAAGGGGGAAATGATTAGTAGAATTACTGGGTTACCAGGAAGGTTCATGATTAAATTGATAAGGCCCAACCATTTTACAAAAAAAGGGTTACCTGTTTAGACTCTCAGCAGGAAGTTATAAGAATGTAAATCTATTCCTATTTTAATTATTTAGGTGTTAGTCTAAATAATTATTTAGTTTTTAGTCTTTTTAAGTATAGTGATTTTAATGTGTGCAAAGTCTTATCACCTAGTCTTTTTAATTTGCACTTCCAGACACCTAATTATGGTTTGTACCTTTTCATATGCTCATAGGCCATTTGATGTACTCTTCTGTTAAGAGAATTGAAGTCCCTCAACTTCTTTTATGCAAGACTCTGCCCAGTTTTAAATTTAGGGTATAGTTTAGAAACATTTTGGTAAATAGTTCGTATGTACTTGAGGAAAGTGACTTTTGCTTATTGCTTGTTATTTTATTTAATATCTTTATATTTACTTTATAATTTGTTGTTGGGTGGAAAGTTCTATATATGTCAGTTAGGTTATTTGACAGGATTGTTCTAGTCTTCTGTATACTTTCTAATCTGTGTCTAATTGTTCTAACAGATATTTAAGGATAGGTATTGATATATATTGGAGATAAGGATGATCCCAATACATTAAAAATAAAAAATACCACCCATTTTCATTTGGGACTACAAAATGTAATGCTTAACAGTGAGATTCCTGGAATGGCAGTGGAGTAGTGGGGAAAATAAATGGTTCATTCTGTTGGGAAGAAAATACAGTCATGGACAAAGTTTAAAATTGCTGTATGGTGGTAATTATTTTTTTTCATATATTTTGTTGATTATGCCATTACAGTTGTTCTATTCCCCCCTCATTCCCCTCCACCCTGAAGACACCCTCCCCTATCATTCCCCCCTTTAGTTTATGACCACATGTCTCAAGTTCTTTAGATTCTATATTTCCCCTACTATTCTTGCCCTCCCCCCTATCTATTTTCTACCTACCATCTATGCTACTTATTTTCTGTACCTTCTCTCCCCTTCTCCTCCTCCCACTCCCCTGTTGCTAACCCTCCATGTGTTCTTCTTTTTTATGGTTCCACTCCTGATCTAGCTGTCTTCTTGGTTTGCTTTTGTTTTAGGTGTGGTTATTAATAACTGTGAGTTTGCTGTCCTTTCACTATTCATATTTTTTATCTTCTTTTTCTTAGATAAGTCCCTTTAACATTCCTTATACTAAGGGCTTGGTGATGATAAACTCCTTGAATCTGATCTTATCTAAAAAGCACTTAATCTGTCCTTCCATTCTAAGTGAAAGCTTTGCTGGATAGAGCAATCTTGGATGTATGTCTTTGGATTTCATGACTTGGAATACTTCTTTCCAGTCCCTTCTTGCCTGCAAGGTCTCTCTTGAGAAATCAGCTGACAGTTTGATGGGAACTCCTTTGCAGGTGACTGTCCCCTTATCTCTTGCTGCTTCTAGGATTCTCTCAAAAAAGCAGGCTTTCTATATTAAAGTTGTTGAAATTTTACTTATGATCCAGTGAAACAAGCAAATTAGTACATAAAATTTGTAGTATGCCTTGTAATTTCTGAAAATGAAACAAAATTTACATAATACAAATTATTACTTGGATGTTAATATTTAATCAGATATCAGCTATTTCTGTGCATTATATAATATTCTAATTTATTAAAGATAAATTTATCAGAATCATGCAATGCTATTTAAAATTAATTTCTTCTCTATAATTGATAGTTTATTTTATAATTTAAATTCTCTCTAGTTTCAATGATGGTGATGTGAAGTTCAAAGTAAGTATTTTTAAAAGCTGTGTTAATATTGTTTAAGAAAATACACTGTACTCAAGCTCTTATTTTCTGCAGCATTACTAATTCTTTAAAAATTGCTGGTGATATTTGCATTTGTATATCCTGATATACTTTTTTAAACAAAAAGGCATAATCAAAGCTAGGATAAAGTGTACAGCACTCAATATTGGTGCAGCATTATAATTTATGAGGTAATGGACTATTCATTAAATTTAAATGCACTGAACAAGAACCGCTGGGTTTATGCACTGCACGTACTTTTTTGTATCACTGATTAAGCTTGCTACATTGAGTCCAGAAGGGGCATTTTAAAGTACCTTCTGTGCTTTATTTTAGTAACACAAGGTTTGATTACTTTCTTGCACATAGCTAAGGTCTCTCTGAATGCAGCATAATGATGCCTCCTGCTGGTCTGAAAATCATATGGGTAACAGCTTGCTGAGCCAATTGGGTCTAACTTGCAGAATGGAAGGTAGCTAGCATTATCAGAAAGATGGGTAAGATCCATTAAGAATAAAGTTGCTTGTGTTTCTAGGGCCCTAAGCGGTGAAAAATTATGTAATTACATCATAATTTTATAAGCCACAATATTCCCGTTTCTTCAAACATTCACTATTTTTTAAAGTAGACAGACCAAAGATAATCCTGTCTGTTTTAATAAGTGCAATGTAAAGTCAAAGATCATGGTATATGATGGAGGAATCCAGAAACTGAGACATTACATATATGTCTAAAGTTATTTGTTAATAAACCACTTTATTTTAGGGTATAAAAACATAAAATTTCTGAAAAGAACAAAAGTGTAGTTTTTCACATAGTGCAATAATACCCCTAACTGAGAGTAATGATATACTTAGGCAAGTGATTTGATAAAATTGGGATCTCGCAGCAGAGCTTGGTGCTGAGTTATTTTATTTTATTTTATTATTTTATATATTATTTATTTTTATCTTTAGACAGAGGGGAAGGGTAAGAGAAAGAGAGGGAGAGAAACATCAATGTGAGGTTGCTTCTCGGATGCCCCCTACTGGGAATCTGGCCCACAACCCAGGCATATGCCCTGTCTGGGAATTGATCCAGCAACCCTTTGGTTTGCAGGCTGGTGCTCAATCCACTGAGCCCTATCAGCCAGGGCCTAAGTTGATTTTAAGAGTGGAGTAGGGGTGGTGCAGGCAGATCAACAAGATGGAAGAGGAACAAACACTCCAAGACTCAGGAGCAGCACAAATTAAAGCTTTTCCTAGACCATGTGATCCGTGTCCCTGGTGCCTGGGGCTGCTGTTGGTCAGCAAAGTCAGAAGTTAGAAAGATGAGCTGGAGTGAGGAGAATCACTTCTTAATCTGTCCTTCCCAGTACTTGATCACAAAAAATACCCTTTATTCTATGAATAAAGATCTCTGCTTTCATCCCAACACCCACATCTTGCACAAATTCCTCTTTTGGTCAAGAAGAAACATACAAGTAAAAAATTCTAGAAAATGACTGCCAATTTAACCAACCTGATGATAACATAACCCAACACTAAGGTTAGACTTTTAGAACTGAATGTGGTCCTAGTCAACTGTTTAATTTAAGAATTGAGATTTCTGAGACTGCTAAAATTTTATTTTACTTTATTCTATTTTATTTTATTTTTTTAAGATTTTATTTATTTATCTTTAGAGAGGAAGGGAAGGAGAGAGGGAGGGAAATATCAATGTATGGTTGCCTCTCATGAGTCCCCTGCTGGGAACTGGCCTGCAACCCAGGCATGTGCCCTGACTGGGAATCAAACCGTGACCCTCTGGTTCGCAGGCCCGTGCTCAATCCACTGAGCTACACCAGCCAGGGCCTAAAATTTTATGAAACTGCTAAAATCTTAAAATATAAGGGCATGAGAAGTACATACACCACCTGTTTCTATTTGTAGCCCTGAGTTTATGCAACACTGTGTTATAGCATCAATAATACACATCATTTTTTCTATTCCAGGAAATCCAGTTAATTTGAATATTGTAGGAATGTTTGTAAAATCAATTAGCAGTTATATAAAATAAGTATCTTACTTCATCACTTAAAATAGAATGGAAAATGCCAATTCATTGTTAATAATATCAAACTGCAGCCCCTGCCCCATCTCACCTGAACATGTTAAGAATAGGGGGCTATTAAATGCACTATAGAAAAAAGTATCAATACGTATACTAAAACTATAGCAAAAATAATTGTTGTTGTTCAGTAGGTGTAAAATTCAAAATTATTCTTAATAGGCTAAAGTCAAGTTGTTGGAGCCTGGGTGGATAAAACATTTCATTGGTTTCTTCAGCTTTTAGAAGCAAAAAAAAAAAAATCACTTGTAGGGTGTTATACTACTATCTGAGATTCACAAAGTCATTTATACTAAGGCACCAGTGACATCAGGCTCACTATTAGAATTATAACTATAGTATTAGACCATTTTTATTAATTTAATTAGATAAAGATAACATTGCAGAATAGTGTTCCCAAAGCCTAATCTTTTTCAAAGCAAGTTTATAAAAATTTATTTCTATAGATAAAAATATTAAAAGATTAGGTAATAACATTTATTAAGCTTTATTACAGAGATGTAATTCTCTGCATTAATACTATGTAAGATATTTTTCATAATCCTTTTCATAATTAATTATTTGGGAAAGAAATGCCTATTTCTTAACTTGAAATTCTATACTATTTATTGAAACATCTAAATGTTGGGAAACTTCTCATTCAATTTAAAAAAGAATGCAATATACAGATAGTAGTACCTGGGAATATTATATTCAAACAAAAGGTTAATAATGCATTTCTTTTTTGAAATGTTGATTTAAAAATAAGCACAGTACATCTCCAAATGAAGAAACTGATTTCATGTTTCCGACTGACAGATGAGTAAGGATCTATAGATAAATGGGTTAGTGAATCGTCTAATGCATCGATTATGTATAGTAAAAGTAGATATTTTAAGCAATAGATAGATAAAAATAGACTTGAGTTTTCCACACTTAGCCTCAGTTATAGCTATTAAGAAAAATCCTCCATCAACAAATTAAGTAATTACAGTTACAGTGAAAGATTTAATTTTCATCTTTAGTAGGTATCAATCTCTTTCAAAATCTATGCATTATATTTATGAGAATGAAAGCTTTACAGTAGCTGTTTGTCACAAAGTACAGAAAACTCCCATAGAGAGAAAAGTCAATCTAAAATTCCAGCATTTAGGAAAAATCTTTATTGGAAAAAGACTCATTGAAACAAAAACATTTAAATAATAGTGCAGTATAGTGACTTGGCCTAATACAGAGAGTCAATATAGGCAATTACAATACTTGTGAAAGTATCATGATATGTCTAAGAATTGTAAAGATTATAATTGACATTTTGAAAAACTCTACTGTGCTAATTAGAAATATTAAAATTACAATACTGATCATATCGACTAAACTGCTAAAGTTTCAGTCTTGTCAAGCTTAATCGTGTTCTTTCATTGCTGCAAATTAAGGACAAATGATAAAAAGTAATAATAAGATGAAATCATTTCATCAAGATTTAAATAAACAATTATTTCCTTGCTATTAATAAACCACCAATCTAAATATAATCTATTTCTTATAAATTTATGAGGCTTAGGGAACAAATAAACAGACTTAAAGCTTTCTTCCTTTATTAGTCATTATATATACTATTAAACAAATCAGCCCAAGGCACAAATATCATTTTCTTTTATTAGAATTAGTCTATAGTAAATTCTTATGTTCAGAGGTGGTACACTGGCCTTAAGAATAGTATAACAATCAGTTATTCTTGTTGAATGATCTGGAAGGATGTGGAACATTTTCCTGTACAAATAGCTATTAAATTTTACCATTACTAATTCCTTTAGGCCTAGAAAAATTGGATAATTTAGCTAGCTCTATTAAAGGATAATAAGAAAATAATTTAAGCTTTGGTCACATAAGGCCAAATTTACAAAACTAATTGGTAACAATATGATTTTATTTTATTTTTATAGGTGTCAAATTGGCTGACTTCTGGCAGAATTTTATAGTCATATTTTTTGTGTGTGTGTCCAGAATGGTCACTTGTAAAAAATTAAGTCAGCATTTAAAAACCAGGAGATTTTACACAGAACCACCAAGTTTAGTGTCTTTTGATGAGTGTAATACATGGTGACATACTAACCAAAATCGAGTATGAAAATATCTGAGGAATGATTTCCTAATTCAAATGATACAAGTATTGATATTTTTTAAATTTTATTTTACGATAATTTCATTAACCATAAAGCACCCAAGCAAACATATGTACATTCTAGTCATTTCTCTTATCGTTATGTGCTTGGACTTTGTAAATATGTAGCGTGTGACTAACACAACATGGCTAGACATACACACATACATACATAACATTGTTATGGCTAGAATCACAATCTAAGTGTAATTAGCATAGACACACACATATATATGTATTACTGATGGTTTATGTAATAAAAATAAATTCTCTGAAAGGACAGGAGTGAGAACTCTAGTGAAAAACGGGGGTTTTGTTTGTCTGTTTACAGTTATATAAGTTCTCTCCATTTTTCAGAAAATAGCAGTATTAGGTTTTCCATTTGTGGAGAACCACTATTTCTCTTAAATAGGTTTAGGGACATTCAGTCAACAGTGAGTTGGAATATCCTTTTTTGTTTGATCCAATATTTGACATTTCCTTCAGGCTCTGTCCTTTCAATTAACCAAATATGTCAGCACAATATCAAGTATAGAAACTTTGTATAGCATTCTTATTGGATTAGTGGAATGGTTATTCACAGTGCAGAGCATTAAACCAGGCTGGCAACCATGTTATACGCTTCCCCAGTTTTGCCTGTGTTAAAATATAGAAAATGATAGCCTTGTCTTATTAACATAAAGATATCAAAAAAAGTATACATGTGACAAATATCCTTTCTCTGCAAACAAAAGTGCACAATCTTTTGACATCTTTTGATTTTGAAGATTAATATCACAGATAAAAAATGGCCGACATTTACTTTGTAGTCGAATGAAGACAGAGCCTCAGAGTCTGAAGCCCGTCAGTTGTCCTAACTGATACGGTGATCAGTTTGTTTCCAATGGGAAAATCTTTTCCTTTACAACCAAACACTGAGTCTGATATCTGTTGTATACTTTACAATTCATACAGTAATTTTATTTAAAAATCCTCATTTGATTTAACCTTCACAATTCTCACATAATAAGGCTAAATGAAGCAAAAATGGAATTGTCAAGTAGACGATAATTGAATTACCAATTAGCCTGCCCTCTTTTCAATGGGGATGTCAACACTAGGCATTCTCAATGTTCAGAACACTGATTATTTAATTTATCATGATCTTTCATAGCTTTTGGTAAATTAACTTCTCTCTCAATTTCAACTTCCTCAATCACAAAATGAAAAATCTACACTAAGTAGTGTGTACGTTTCTTTCACTCTAAAGTTCTATGCGTTCATTATTCTAAGGTAGTTAGTTCCTTGAATGGTCTAAACTTTAGATTCTAAAGGAATCTCTTTGAATCATGAAAAGTAAGCATAGGACCAATGAATATGCCAATGTTTTCTCTTCAAGCCTCAATACTCCCATCATTCTTATAGCTGAGATTTAATCAAAGCAAATCATAAATATGGCAGATGTACTGTTTCTATTTCTTTTGTAACAAACTGAGACACATTTAGTGGCTTAAACCAACACAAGTGTATTATCTTGCAGTTTGGTATGTGCAAAATTACAAATTAGTCTTTTTTAATGTTTAATTTTTATTGTACTTCTTTTGTTATCATTTTATCTCTTTATACATACCCCAACCCCCAGCAATCACCACACTGTGTCCATGTCCATGAGTCCTTTTTCTTTTTTGCACAATCCCTCCACTCCCTAAACGCCCCCGTCACTAACTGTCATCCTGCTCTCCATCTATGAGTCTGTCCCAATTTTCAGTTCAGTTTACTCATTAGATTCCACATATGGCTGAAATCATACAGTATTTGTCTTTCTCTGACTGGCTTATTTCACTTAGCATAATGTTCTCCAGGTCCATTCATGCTGTCGCAAAGGATAAACTGTTCTTATTTTGTATGGCTAGGAAATGGTCCATTGTGTAAATGTCCCATAGTTGTTCTATCCACTCATCTACTGATGGACACTTGGGCCACTTTCATATCTTGGCCATTGTAAATAATGCTGCAGTGAACATACAGGTGCTTATGTTCTTTTGAATTAGTATTTTGGGTTCCTTCAGATATATTCCCAGAAGTGGGGTCTGTGGGTCAAAAGGCAGATCCATTTTTAATTTTTTGAGCTGTCTCCATATTGCTTTCCACAATGCCTGCACCAGTCTGCATTCCCACCAAAAATGCAAAAGGGTTCCCTTTTCTCCACATCCTCACCAGCACTTGTTTGTTGATTTATAGCCATTCTGACAGGTGTGAGATGGTATTTCATTGTGGTTTTAATTTACATTTCTCTGATGATTAGTGACATTGAGTATCTTTTCATATGTCTATTTGCCATCCGTAGGTCCTCTTTGGAGAAGTGTCTATTCAGGTCCTTTGCCCCTTTTTTAATAGGGTTAATTTTTCTTTTTATTTCTTTTCTTTTTCTTTTTTTTTTTTGTATTGAGTTTTTTAAGTTCTTTACAAGTTTTGGCTATTAACCCCTTGTCAGATATATCAGCAAATATGTTCTTCCATTCTGTAGGTTGCCTATTTATTTTGTTCATGATTTCCTTTGCTGTGCAAAAATTTTTAGTTTGCTGTAGTCCCATTTGTTTCTCTTTTGTTTACCTTGTCTGTGGAGATATAACCAATAAAATATTGCTATGAACAATGTCTGAGACTTTGCTGCCTAGTAAGATTAATTTTGCACTGTTCTATGAAACAGTGCAAAATTGGTCTTACTGGGCTAACATCAAGGTGTTGGCTGAGCTGGTTCCTTTTGGAGACGGAGGGGATAACCCATTTCATTCCTTTCTTCTGCCTTTAGGGGTTATCTGCATTTCTCAGTTCTTGGTATTTCCTCATATCATTTCAACCTCTTCCTGCCAAAGTCATTTCTCCTACTTCTCAGGCTGACCTTCCTGCTTTCTGTTTAAAAGCCTCTTTATCATTACAGAGAGGCTACAGGTGTAATCCAGGTTAATCTCTACCTCAAGATTCTTCTCTAGACCGAATCCCTGAAGTTCCTTTTACTACTTACTGTAACAGAGAGATTGGGGTTAAGACATCATTGAGGAACAATCATTCAGCTTACCAAACCCATCATGAAAACAGCTCATCGAAGTGTTCAAATTTTTAACACTCTTTTTAAAGAAAAAAGACAATCTTCCACTTATTTTATATATTGTCATTGTTCCACTGAGATTTCCATAAAATTAAAACGCTACTCTAAAATGAAATTAAGATACTGCACATATATTAACAGCTTCTAAAGTAAATACAGTATAAGAAGACACAAATTTAGAACGCCTTTTCTCTGGCAATCCTTTTTCTTAAGAACAAGCACTGCTATGTTGATTTTGCAACATAAATATGTATTTTTCCTGTTGTAAAACTTTATGTAAACCATATATTACTTGTACAGCTTACTCACCTAACATAATATTTTTTGAGATTATTCACATTGCTGTATGTATCATTAGTTGTTCATTTTTATTGAAGAGTAATATTCCATTAAATAACCATACTGCAGTTCACTTAATTGTTGATGGATACATGGACTGTTTTAAGTGTTTTGCTCTTATAAATAAAGAAAGCTGATCCAAACATTCTCATAAATGTGTTTTAAATGTTTAGAAAAGGAATAATTGGATATATGTAGAGCTTTATGGTTAGTTTTAAGAAATTACTATTTTTTCCCAAAAGGCTTAACATTTAACCCTCCTAACAATAATATATTAGAATTGAAATTGTTCTATATAACTTGCAACGTTTGGCAATATTTGATGATGTCGGTCTTTCAAATTTAAATTTTAACTACTCTGGTGGTTTTGTATTCGTACCTCATGGCAGTTTTAATTGCATTTTCCTTATGACTAGTGAAGCTGCATAATTGTTATGTATTTATTGACAATTTAGATATCTTCACATCTTCATTTGTGAAGTATATTAAAGTATTGTGGATACTTTTTCAAAATGTTTCTTTTGTAAATATATAAAATACATATTTATATTTCAAAATATGTATTTATATATTTAAATATATAGAAACCATTCATTAATGTAAAGCAATATATGTTAAAAAGACAAATGATGGCAAAGGTATACCATATAAGTACAAACCAAAAGAAAAATACAATATATTATATTAATATCAAAGTTTACTTCAGAACACAAAATATTAATATAGGAAATAGAAAGATTACATAAGGATAAATGAATATCAGATATAATAGAATTCAATATAAACAGAATTACCAGTGACAAACAGGAACATAATATAATAATAAAACAATCAATCCACCAAGAATAAAGAGCTATCTAGACAAAAAGCTTCAAAATATTTGAGGCAAATATAGACATATTTGAAAGGATATATAAGCAAATCTACAGTTAACGATGGACCTTCAATAGCTCACTTGCAGCAAACAGATCTGCCAGACGGAACATCAGCAAAGATACAGAACTGAAAACACTAGGAGCAAACGAGATCTGACACAGAGAACGTTCAAACCAGCAAAAGCAGCAAACACATTTTTTCAAGCATCCATGGAAAATTCAGGGAAACATGTCTTGGGCCATAATTCACCCTTTAACAAATTTTATAAATTTGAAATTAGACATAGTAGAATCAAAGTAGAATCAAATACACACTGAACAACACATTTATAAATAGCCCATGGACCCAAGTCAAAGTCTTATAGGACATAAAAATACCTGGATGAAAGTGGAAATACAACAAATCAAAATGCTAGTTGCAGTTATGGTAGCGTTAAGGATGAAATGTATACCATTAACTTTACTTTAGAAAAGAGGAAAAGTCTCAAGTCAACAATACTGAGTTTCACACTGAAGAAAATAGAAATAGCAGAGCAAAATAAACCCAGAATAAGCATAGCAGAAATCAAAATTGAACACAGAAAAAAGTCTATGTTTCCATGTTTACCAAAAATAAAACAAAATGGAACAAAAAGCAATGTGAGAAAACCAATTTTTATAGGAAATCCTGGACTGGAAAGAAAATTGGTTTTCTTTGCAGCATTTAAAACATCTAGAAAACATCCCATAGTCTAGTGATGGCTCAGTAAACAACTCTGGGCATTTTGATACATTTCCATTGTATCAAAACATTCCAGGCCATTCATTTACTGATGGGCACTTAGGTTGCTTCCAGCACTTGGCTATTGTAAATGGTGCTGCTGTGAACATTGGGGTGCATAGGTTTTTTTGGATTGGTATTTCAGGTCTCTTAGGGTATAATCCCAGCAGTGGAACTGCTGGATCAAAAGGCAGTTCCACAACAATAAAATAACTAAAAACAAAACAAAAACAAAAACAAAAAAACCTAACATTCCAGCGCAACGAACAGCAAGGCGGAGGACTGTCAGTGTGTCTTGTTCTTGACAAACTGAGGGGGCTATTCAAGCTTGTGAAACATACACAACTCTGAATAACAACTGAAACTTTTCCTTCTTTTAATCCATCAAATATTTGGCCTAAAAAGTCTTCCTTATAGTATCTGTCTAATGAAGCACTCCAGAATCTGCCAAATAGCATACTCTCTGTCCCATTCTCTGACCCCTCTCTTCAATCCCCAAACCCCACAGTTAATAATTTATTTTACACATATCTTTATTAGGGCCCTTGGTATACCATAATGTGGTTAATTGCACCTGATCCCCTGCAATGAAGTTGACTGGAAGTCAACTGCTCATTCTGAAAAGCACCCGGTCTGTCCCACACCCCAGCTAATATAATCCCAGGGGAACAAAGAACCTCTCTCTCTTTTTCGACACCTGCACTGGCTGACGCTCATCTGTTCTCTCCATGGCCATGTGGCCTTAGCAGCCAGATGGCCTCTGGCCTCCAGCCTCCAGGGGGAAGCCTCTCTCTCTTTGACCACCTGGTGACTCTATCACAATTGCGTTTGCACTTCTCTCACTGGAGAGCACACAACCAGGTATCCCTAGCAGCTGTGTGGACCATGGCCATGCAGGCTCCACACACAGGCTCCAGGAGGAACCGGAAATGGACAACAAGCACAAACAAGCTATGATACCTGGATGTAGACAGACCATTTAGCAGCCCCATGCAAGTTCCAAAGAGCAATACTTTGAAATGGAGCAGGAACTCTGGACATGGGCTTTTGTTTTGGTCTTGCTGAGGATGTTTGGACTTTTTCCAAGGCAGAAAGCAGAGATAGTTTTTGAGACAAGAGTTCTCTATTCTGTCAGGTCATGCAGCTCAAAAACCTCTTTTCTTTTGCACCATCATCTCACACATAATTTTGCCTTTTGTGGTAATAGGCAGCTGAACCTCTGTTTTTTGTTTGGTTACATTATATCCTTTGAGAAATACTAGAAATATTGAGTAGTTTTTTGGTTTTTTTGGCCCCTAAATCACACTCACATCCACCTTGGAGCCTGACAAATGCACTGACCATCTTTCCCCTGGGCCTTGCACATCACGTTGTCCGACTGTCCTGGTAACCACAGACAACTATGATTCACTGTCCAGATCACACTTCAAAGCCACATTAGGTTACACCTTATGTTAGTTTACACTTTACTTGCTTTTTAACTTTCAGGGAGAATGGAAGACTTTAGTATCTAATGATACACAAGTACTGACATCCATGAAGACCCCCTGAAAAAGTCAAGTGTAGAACACGTGAATTAAATCTTGTGGATTCCAGGCAAGCTCTACCATACTAGAGTACCAGACAATATGTCAATGGTTACTCTGGAATAGTTCATAATTTTCTTTCTAGGGCAATACTGGAAGACTGCAAATTACTTACTGTTACATTTGGCAGATGTTTAGTTCCTTGGGTAATATTCCAATCATACTGCACCAGTATCTGAAAAATTAAAGTATGAAGGCAATCACTATGGATGTACCAGTTAATCACTTGTAATTCAACAATTTACTAATTTAACATATTTTTCTGAACACTTAATGTGTTCTAGTTGCTAGACTATATAGCAGAGACTCATAAAAGTATGAGACATGTCCCATAAGAAACACCATAAAAACCAGTTCTTCAGGCTGGCTGGTAACTACATTCTTCACAAGGGCCAGACATGAATTTCTGGGGCCACAAATACCACGCTGCTCTGATCAGCCTGTAGTGACCAAATATCCAGGCAAAGGAGTTAGTACATAGGTTCCATCTTGCAAAGAAAATGACTTCAGTTAACTGAATACTGTAGGCAACCCACCCGAATTGTGTACCAGATAATTCTGGATCCTAGAGATAGACAAATATTTATGTTAAATCTGCATCAGCCCTTTATATATGTCAATTTGTGAAATATATTTCTCTTGTATAAAATAAAATTTTATCAAAATTTTTCCACATAGAATTTATATGAGTAATTAATTTAAAAAATTAAAATACTATTGACTCTGTAAGGATACTTGCAAGAAAACTTTTTTAAAAATTCCAAACATACTTTGCAGGAGCAGAGTTCCTTCTCAGGCCCAGATTTTTTAAGGTAGTTGGAAAAATTTCAATTTACCAAGGACTTATTGTGTGTTGTAGCAACTAACATGTAAGCCATTAATATTAACATAAACATTTATTTTTATTGTTAGTGGTAGTACAATAAAACTTTAGGGAAAAGAATATGGAAATATGTAAATAGATTGCATTTACATGTGATGGCATGTAAAATTTTCTTAGAAACTCCTTTAGTTTATATGACACTGGAGATATTGGTCATACCAAAAAAAATTACCTTCCATATTATCCATGTAATAACCAGCTGTGAATTATGAAGGCTGGGTTTGCTAAGGGTTACAATTCATGGAAAGGACAATTGAGAGGAAAGCCTAGACCAAGACATTGAACTAAAATTATTTACTCAAAAGGATGGAGGGAAAAATAAATAAAAGGAAAGAAAACATATTAAAAAGACCTGAATTTAATTAGATGCATACTGTTTATTCTCAGGATGCTCCATACCTTTATAGTCATTAAAATATTGGTTTTTAGCCCTGGCTGGTGTAGTTCAGTGGATTGAGCTCGGGCCTGCGAACCGCACGATGGCAGTTCGATTCCCAGCCAGGGCACATGCCTGGGTTGCAGGCCAGTTCCCAGCAGGGGACTCATGAGAGGCAACCATACATTGATATTTCTCTCCTTCTCTCCTTCCCTTCCTCTCTAAAGATAAATAAATAAAATCTTTAAAAAATATATTGTTTTTTAAATTGAATTGTAGGTTGGGTGCAAAGTTGAGAAATGCTCTGTTTACTGTATCGTACACACTGAGCCAGCCAATTGATCAACTGTCACATCTGAAACACCACTCACTTCAAGTGCACACAGCGGCTGTGGTTCAGTTTGTGTTCTAGCTGCTGCCACTGTGAGTACACCTCTCCTAATTAAAATAAGCCAGTTCCTCCACCTTTTTCATCCAGCCTTGCAGCACCTTCCCCTCTGACAGCTGTCAGTCTGTTCTCTATCTGTGAGTCTATTTTGTTAGTTTACTTTGTTCATTAAAAGAAAAGTTATAGATGTAGACAAGAGTATGGTGATTACCAGAGGGAAATGGGGGTGGGGGAGATAGAAGAGGGTAAAGAGGGGGGCAAATGGTGATGGAAGGAGACTTGGGGTGGAGAATTGTGAACCTGAAACCTATATAATTTTATTACACCATGTCACCCCATGGTTCATTTTTAATTCAACTAAAAGTTAAAATGAGGAAAACTGCCTGTCGGCTGAGGCCAACTTCTTGTATTAAAATGCTGGTTTTCATTGAACGTATGCCTGTATTTTAATACAAACACATATTTTGCTAAAAACACACCAAAA
This sequence comes from Sturnira hondurensis, assembly GCF_014824575.4. Classification (NCBI taxonomy): domain Eukaryota; kingdom Metazoa; phylum Chordata; class Mammalia; order Chiroptera; family Phyllostomidae; genus Sturnira; species Sturnira hondurensis. The sequence continues at coordinate 1,819,183 of NW_028089315.1, forward strand.
TATTTCATTCTTATTTTTTGCCATTGGAACTCCCCCTCCAGTTATCTTGTATACAGAATGTTAGAGCTGACTGGCAAATAGGAAAATGTTAGAGAAATGTTAAGTAATTGCAGGTCAGTAAGTAATGGTCAGTTTCGATAGAGAAATGGTCAGTAAGTAATCGCAGGCTCTGTCCTGGAAGCTGTTTGTGTCCCTCACTGTGCCCTGCCTCAGAGCAAATAGAAAGGGCAGCAGAATTGATCCCCTAAGACATGCAAGTGCCTCTGCTTCTAGCAAGATGTGCATCAAACTTCCTTTCAGTGATCTACTTCACGTTTTCATCACTGTTGCCTTACTACTATCTTTGACAAAGTTTAAAGTGTTGAGAGAGACACAGAGAAGCTGGCAGCTAAAGTTGACAAGATAAAGGCAAATGATTTGGTCCCCTAGGATGTACTAACATTCTGGCTGCCCCGCCCCTACCCCCCAGTACCACCACATTATAGTGACTGGTCAGAGCATTTTACCAATTTTATCTCTCACCAACCGTCATCTAACTAACATTTCTGAAATACCAATGTAAGGCTTCAAAATGAGTTCCTAGTTCAGATATAAATAGGGTGAGGAACTGTTTTCTTTTTTTCTCTTTCTCTCTCTCTTTTTTTTTTGTCCTGATGAAAAAAAAAAATAAGGTCTCAATTACAAACCCTATACAAGAGTTTAGGATTAAATTTCACTAAATATACATACTTTCCATTCTTCTAATACATTCATTTTCCTCCACTTTCTGTGTGGCACAATTTTGAGAGTCTTCAGCTAGATCAGCTCCTTCTGAAGTCATTCCTGCTTGCTCAGCCCCGCTTAATAAAGCAGAATTATGATTGCCCTTGTACTTAAAGTTCTTTTAATGCAGATTCACTTTGCATAAGTTTTACTGATAAAGAGTCTGGGAAGTCATTTTTTGAATGGCTACACTATGCCAGGAGCTTTATACATTTATAATATAATCTCTTCTTATGAAATTGCTATAGTTATATCTACTGTGCAAATAATAAAACAGGAATTCAGAAAGATCAAGTGAAATAGTTCAGGTTTCCTAGTCCAAATGGATCTATCTCTGTTGATCAAGAGTCCATGCTCTTACAATGCTGATGAACATTGTTTTATTTCCTTTATTTTTAAAAATACTTTAATAAGAAGTAAAAGAAAAAGTACACCTGAACCAACTTTGAACGACTTCACTAACTAGTAGACACAATACATATTGAGTTTCGTATTATATAAAAACCTAAGTTTTTATACAGGCACCTGCTGAGCCATGTCACATAATTCTGTGTTTCTGTGGTCACTTAGCTGGACACAAATGAAGAACGCTACATTTACTTTGGCCATATAATTCCATATTCAACCTCGACAAAAATACTCTGTCTGCAAATCAACTCCATTAAGATTTTTGACGATCCTGATTTATGCACTGACATTCTTTTTATTCTTACTAAGAGCAGATCACCTGAAATTTTGGTCCATTGTTTTCTTCACATAAGTCATCAACAAGATGAGAGAACTTTCTCTCCCAGGTACAAATCATAAAAAGGTACTTTAAAATGTTCTCCTTTCCTGCTCAGGCCCAATTGTTAGTGACCGTGTGACAAGTCTTGCTCGGGGTAGTTCTTCCAGAAGGAATGAACAAACACGTCTAAGTGGGGCACAGAGAGGAGAATACAGGGCTCATGCCCATCGTGGAGCCTCTTCACAGAGCTTCGACTTTTCTTTCACACTTAAAGGCAAGAAATAGTCTTAGTTGCAAAAATTCAAGTATTGAAACATAGCTTCCTCTGAAATAACTCTTTTTACTGGAACTCCAAGCTCCTCAACAGAGATGCTTAAATTTAGCTTTAAATGTAAAGCTACCATCTTCTGGATAAAGAAGTCACTCTTTCCACACTTTCGTACCACCATATATTGTAGTGGTTAGGAGCTGAAGCTGTGAAATCTGACAGCTTACTTTCAAAATATTCTCATTCTGACACATAGCTGTTGGGCAGTGACATAAAACCCTACCAGTCTCTAAATGCAAAAGTGTTCAATAAGCTTTTGTTGCTATCAATAGTGATAATACCAGTAGTAGCAGAATGTCTATGTTATTACTACTAATCAACACATACACAAACGCATGCTGGGTTTACCGTGTGACCTCACAGGTCACTGCTCGGACTGGATCTTATGCTTGTTGTTTGACACAGAAATCCTAAATTCTGTTTCCATCATCATAAGGCCCTTCTTCACTTTGAAAAAGATGATGTGGAAGAGACAGATAAGAAAACAGGTAAGGGGAGGAGGAAGAGGTAGAAAATGGGGAGGGGAAAGAGGAGGGCAAAGTTGGCAATTTACATTGGACTTTAATAATCTACTGAGTAATGACTGCCAAAGAAGCAGCTACTGTATTCCTGCCCATTCGCTATTTTGGTTTATTTAATAGACTTCATTTGCAGTCCCTAACAATATATATACAAGGATAATAATTTCTGTCTGTTAGTATTCCTAACACTAATATTACAATTCCATAACTCTTCCAATTCCGTTCCAGTTACCTGAATCCCACTGTATGTTTTGTACATATTCTCATCTATCTTTGAGTTAATTAGAGAACTTGCTGGGCAGCTTCACTCCTTTCTGGGATTTGTTACAGCACGGTACCAAGGACAATAAGAAATCTTTGAAATTTTTAGTGAGGGAATAGAGAGAAAATCTCTCCACCTTATTTATCAAAAATATAAATTCATCTTCCATTGTCTGTCCTTTCTATGCGGTCAACTGAGTATTTCCCAATAGGTGGTCCTCCTTTCTAGAATATGACAGACATTCAAATTAATTTCTCCTTTCAGAGTGTTAGTGGCTTGTGAAATTAGAATCAGTGAGATAGTCTGGCCATCCATATAAAATCTTTCCTCCCACACCGACTTCGTGAATGAGAGACACTTTTTTCCTCTGTGTAAAAGATATATGATATTTGCCTATGAGCATCTGAGGTCCATACAGAGGCAGAAAATAAAACCCAAGTACAACTTTTATTAATTACATGGAAGAAGTTAAATTAGAATATTGAGCCAAATGATGAAATAAAGATTTCAATTATGATAACTTTAAAGAATACGCAGAGATGATACTGAAAAACAGCAACAGCAGAATGCAGGCTTTTGAGTATGTCTTTTCCCCATGAAGAAGTAAAGCATCTCTCAGATATTTCTTAGTTTTTCATTCAATATCAGTATGAATTAGGAAGTTGTATGTAAAAGCATTTCCATTTTATGGAAAAAGAAGGAAGTATAAGGAAATGTTCTCAGGGGAGAAAATGACTTATCAGCCAGCAGCCTGCGTGTTAAATTGCCCTGTGCTGGAAGGAAATTTCCAATTTGCCCAACATCATGCAAATCAAATGAATATGAAGCAAAGAAGCTGAGATTTGCAAGTTTTTATACCAATAGCAGCAAGATTGAGAAACTGAGATATGATTTCATCTGAATTAATATTTTATATAAAACCAAATTGCTTTTCACAAAGTATCTCACAAGCAACCAGCCAAAAAAAGCTTCATATAAGTGAACAGTATCTCTCAAGCCAGTAATTGCCCCTAGTTATAAATAATACAGGTGAATGCAAGAATCAACCAAATCTAATATTTCTAGGAAAAGCATGTACCCACTCTGGCCAGCTGATGGAGGAAGGCAGACTGCCCTGTGGCTCTTCCACAGTAGTCTTCTATCTAATACAACCCTGGAAGAAATTAGCAAAAATAAAATAACTATGTTATCTTAGTTATCAGTATTGCATAGGTTCTGTCTAACCCTTAATCTAGTTCAGGTTAGGCACGTTTGAATGGATAGAAAATGAATACATAATAATAGGGAAATAGTTCCCTAAACCATATGGTAATATGGACTCCCTCTTAGGGCTGTCTCTGGTCTCCTGAATTCAGCCCAGCCTGTCCACACAGCAGAAGACACAGGGTTCTTCCTTTTTATTTATTTGTTGATTGATTTTCTATCTTATCTATGGCTTTGTTGTTTCACTTATTCATGCATTTTCTGGTTGTTCCTTGTATGCCTCCTGACTGGGAATTGAACCCACAGCCTTGGAGTATTAGGATGCCACTCTAACCTACTGAGCTGGCTGGCCAGGACCACTATATAGGGTTTTTAATAGAACCCCATCTGAGTTTGATACTTTAAGATTTCACCAGTGTGAAGTCCACCAATACTGAATACCATTCCACGAACCCTGGCAGAATATTAATGGCAACACTTCCTGAAATCTGCAAACCTCTAGGCATCAATTAGCAGGACTACACAGCATGAGGACACTCAATGATGAAGCAACTGGCAATTTTGTGGATAATGTGAGCACATTAGTATCAGTGATGTTATTTGTAGATTATTCAAATCATAGGAAAATGAATAACATTAGCCTGCCTCCTAAATTCCCATAGGCTTATGTATGGCAATTAAGGACATTGATGGGAGTATAAGCAGGAACAGAAAGGAGAGGAATGCAAAGTGACCATGAAAAAAACTCACTAAGTTAGATCATTAGCTTAATTTATTCCCCTTAGTGAAGTGGCTGCAACTAGTGGTTCTGGAAAGATATCTAACACCTTTGCTCCAGTCAAGGCACTTAATCTTCCTTTGTAGACACACACGTACACCCCTGTGATTCTTTACTCAGGAAACATTTCAGACACATTCCTAGGTTCTACTGTGGAAAATAAATGAGTAAGAAAAGATCACTGTTCTTGGTATGTCACTGTTACCTTACCTACTGCTTGATTCCACAGGTTAAGTAATTAAAACAATCAGCATTCACTCATGTATATATTTTCACAGTGATTTTTTTCCTCTATGGACTTTAAATATATGAGAATACACTTTTCAACTTCATTTAAATCACCCATTCTACAATATATTATGCCCATAAATTTAGTTAGTGATAGGTTATGTATAAAAAACATATTTCTGAATAAGAATAGAAACTAGCATTTATTTAACATTTACTATGTATAAATTCTGTGTACATGTATTATTCATTCAGTCAACAAATACTGAGTGTTTAGTGATGCAGTTTTTTGTTTTTTTTTTTTACTATGAGAAGATAGTGATTACACTGAAGTAAAAATTTTTATTCTAAGAGTCTTGAGAGAAGGGCTGTTGCCTTTCACATTCTCCTAAACTCAAGGAGGGGACAAATCAATACTACCTCAGAAGTCCTTTCCCTCTCTCTCAATCTAACCATCTTAAAAATAGAACATATTAAAAGAAAAAATTAAAAATAATTTTCTTACATACATTTACACCATAATTCAATGATATCTAGATTACAAAAAAAAAATACCCTGGGGAATTAATGGTTGTTCGTTCAATTNTAGCATTTATTTAACATTTACTATGTATAATGTATTATTATACATAGTAAATGTATAATAAATACTATGTATAATGTATAATGTATTTACTATGTACATGTATTATTCATTCAGTCAACAAATACTGAGTGTTTAGTGATGCAGTTTTTTTTTTAACTATGAGAAGATAGTGATTACACTGAAGTAAAAATTTTTATTCTAAGAGTCTTGAGAGAAGGGCTGTTGCCTTTCACATTCTCCTAAACTCAAGGGGGGGGACAAATCAATACTACCTCAGAAGTCCTTTCCCTCTCTCTCAATCTAACCATCTTAAAAATAGAACATATTAAAAGAAAAAATTAAAAATAATTTTCTTACATACATTTACACCATAATTCAATGATATCTAGATTACAAAAAAAAAAATACCCTGGGGAATTAATGGTTGTTCGTTCAATTCCAAATGTCATATAAGTTTTTATAACGGTTAATTTTTGCTGTTCTCTCCTTGTTTCCCCCTTTAATTTTTCAAGTAGCTCTGTCTCCATCACTTGTTCTTTGTTCCTTGCCGGCACCCCCACCTCCTCACTCTCCATGCTGCATTTCATTCCACCACGCCCATCTTGCTCCGCCTCTCTGATTTAAAAATTACTCAGAATTTTCTCATGGGTAAGCACACCTATAACTAACTGTGTGAAATATCACTGAACCCATTTATCAAATGCACATACATGTACACACACTCAGAGTTATCGAGTGTGGGGAAAAACTGACTTCTGCTACTCCTAAAGGAAAAGTATTGTTGAGGTTTATTTTCCTACTTTATGTCTTTCTGTATTTATCAATGTTGTGACATTATTAGCTATTATTAGAGTAACTCTTTGATATGCAGTGCCTCTCCTACCATACTTCTGCTCTTCTCAGATGTATTTCATATAACACTATTTCCGATCTGTGCTCTTCCGTATATACAGATCTGCTCTGTTCCCAACAGGCACTTTCTCAAAAATCAGAAAGTTTATTAAATCAAACGAGTGAAATTTATATGACATCTCCCAAGGAATTGGAATAAAATAACACTCAAGGTGGGAGCCTACCCTAGAACATTCATTAATTTAAAGGAATTACTTTAAAAGTGGACACTTTATAAACCAGAGAAATTCCATGAAATAAAATCTCAGAGATGTGCCCTTGGTACTCATCAGTGTGGGCTACCTAATCATTTGTCTGTATAGTTAAAAATTAATGGTCCACTCCAGACTTCCTTTGTCTCAATTTATTATTATCAATATCACTTTCCATGTAACATTTTGATGCTGTAACTGTGAATATCAGTGGAGCAGAGTCATTTTTTTTGAATCCTCATCAATGACAATAGTTATATTTCATGACCATGTATTTTTGGTCTAGCTATTAAATGTTTTCACCCTATTTTTGAAATTATTACTCAATATTTGTAGCATTTAACAATCAGGAATCAATCAAACTCCACAATATTAAAAAAAATAAGTATCATACGTTAAGTAAAAATCTTCAGTAAAAAATTGAAAAGACAAAGGAAGAAACTCCTGCATGTGAACATGCCATATGAGATTGCCACTTGCTGTGTAAAAATTTTATCATTTCTCTTTGTCTCTTCTTTGGCACACAAACTGAGTGCCAAAGGCCATTTTCTACTTCCTTCCCTATTTCTCTCAACTCTAATTCTTAGAAATGAGTTAATACTATTACATATTTTCTCCCTCAATATAAACTTTATTTTGGAAATAAATGAAAAACCTAAACAGTACTGCAAAGTCAACTTAGAAATTCAAAATCAACCAATGTATTTAATACTAAATAATATACTATCAGGCAATTAAAAATGAATCATATAATAAAATATCTACCACTAAAACTTAAACAAATTATGATACCAACTGAAAAATGTAATCAATGCTTTTGGAGAAAATATATTGATCTTCTCCAGTTGGAAAAGCACAGTTCCCAGGTTCATTCAATAAGAGATTGAATGCTTAAAACTGGAAAATACATAAAATCATAAGAAATGTTCATAACCTCAGTTTCATGCTTTTTCGCAAACTGCAAATAGATTATTTCACAGTCTCTAGTCAATAGTCCACCAAACAAACTAAATTTGGAAATATCTCTATGGCCAAGTCTCTACAGGCATAGGCACAAACACAGACACTACATACAGACACCTCAGACACTCACTTTCTTAAAAAAAATCCTGTTAAATTTCAAGCAATGATGCAATTCTGTACATGTCAATACCTCTAAATAAAATATGTAAAACCTATTCAAACTATATTTTCTAAGAGTAAGACAAACTTTAAGGAAATTTTTAAAAAGTAAAATAGAATGAACAGGTTAAAATAGTATTTGATGGAAATCTGCATAAGTGAAAGGAAAATAAGTTCTCTACAGAGGTGACTCGGGAGAGAGAGAGGGTGTAATAAAGGGTAAGAGGGACTTCCGCCAAGATGGAAGCGTAGGTGGAAACACTGTGCCTTCTCCCACAACCAAGTTTAAAGATAACAAAGTTTTAGTGAACAAAAACGCAGCCAAAACACAAAAAATTGAACTGTATGGAAGTCTGACAACAACGGAACCGTTCAACCAGACCGGTAAGAGGGGCAGAGCCAGTGGTGAAGCCGGGTCGGGCAGGAAAGATCCCCCGACCCAGGCACCCAGGCAGCCATGGACGGATCCCAGGTGTGGGGTAGCAACAGGCAGACCCAGTGAGGGCGCAGGGCGGCATGCTGACCGCGGTCACACATTTGCGCGCAGATAAACCAGCAGGGGAGAGACCAGTGAGACAGACCACACAGGTCCCAGCGGCGGGAAGAAGCAGAGGGGACCACCATTGCTCCTCTTTGACCCCACCCCCACATACAGCATCACAACCCAGCGACTGAGTTGCCCCGCCCCAACAGGCATGATTAGTCCAAAATATGGCTCAAGAACAGCTCAAAGCCCCAGAGCCGAAAACTCTAAGAGACCAAGAAATAGCGAAACTCTCAGATGTACAGTTCAAAATACTGGTGATCAGTATGCTCACAGAACTGGATGATTGTAGTCACAAACTGGAGGAACAAATGAAGGCTAAACTGATTGAAATGAAGGGAAATGCACAGGGAACCAATAGTGATGGAAAGGAAACTGGGACTCAAAGCAAGGGAATGAGCCAGAAGGAAGAAAAAAATGACCAAACAGAAAAGTATGGAGAAACAAGAATTCAAAAAAATGAGGAGAGGCTTAGGAACCTCCAGGACATCTTTAAACGTTCCAACATCCGAATTATAGGGGTACCAGAAGGGGAAGAGAAACAGCCACAGGTGGAAAACTTATTTGAACAACTAATAAAGGAGAACTTCCCCAATCTGGCAAAGGAAATAGACTTCCAGGAAATCCAGGAAGCTCAGAGAGTCCCAAAGAAGTTGGACCCAAGAAGGAACACACCAAGGCACATCATAATTACATTAGCCAAGATTAAAATGAAGGAGAGAATCCTAGAAGCAGCAAGAGATAAGGAGACAGTCACCTACAAAGGAGTTCCCATCAGACTGTCAGCTGATTTCTCAAGAGAGACCTTGCAGGCAAGAAGGGGCTGGAAAGAAGTATTCCAAGTCATGAAATCCAAAGACCTACATCCAAGATTGCTCTATCCAGCAAAGTTTTCATTCAGAATGGAAGGATAGATACAGCACTTCTCAGATAAGTGCTTCTCTTATCTTTTCAGATAAGATCAAATTCAAGGAGTTCATCATCACCAAGCCCTTATTATATGAAATGTTAAAGAGACTTATCTAAGAAAAAGAAGATAGAAAATATGAACAGTGAAAGGACAGCAAACTCACAGTTATTAACAACCACACCTAAAACAAAAGCAAACTAAGAGGACAATTAGATCAGGAGCAGAACCATAGAAATGAGGAACACATGGAGGGTTAGCAACAGGGGAGTGAGAGGAAGAGAAGGGGAGAGAAGGTACAGAAAATAAGTAGCATAGATGGTAGGTAGAAAATAGATAGGGGGAGGGCAAGAATAGTAGGGGAAATATAGAATCTAAAGAACTTTGTTACGTGGTTATAAACTAAGGGAGGGGGAGAATCGTGGGGGAGGGAGTGTGCGGGTGGAGGGGAATGAAGGGGGGGAATAGAACAACTGTAATGGCATAATCAATAAAATATATTAAAATATATATATAAACAGTAACATGACACTAAACTCACAACTATCAACAACAGAATCTAAAAAACTTAAACTAAACAGACAACTAGAACAGGAACAGAATCACAGAAATGGAGATCACATGGAGGGTTTTCAGAGGGGAGGACAATGGGGGGAAAAGGCACAGGGAACAAGAAGTACAAATGGCAGGAACAAAATAGACAGGGGGAGGCTAAGAACAGTATAAGAAATGGAGAAGCCAATGAACTTACATGTATAACCCATGGATGTCAACTAGGGATGGGAATGCAGGAGGGTGGGGGTGTGCAGCACAGAATGGGAGAAAGGGGAGAAAATAATTGGGAAAACTGTAATAACATAATCAATAAAATACAGAAAAAAATAAGAAAAAAAGAAAGGGTAAAAAATATCAATCTGGACCCAGCTTCATACCTAAACAGGTAGAAACATCAGCTGATTTCTGAGAGTTGAACTGAATGGTCATGGTCATATATCATTTGCAACAACTTTGTGTCTCCCTGGAATCACATCACAAAAAGTCCATAGGACATTTAGATGTGTTACACTGAAGGGATACAGATCAATGAGCAATGTTTATTAAGATATTTATTTATTTACCCAAATACCATGCATTCCTGGGTCCATCCTTCATCTTTCTTTTGGCCAATCTCCCCTATCCTGAAATGTTTCCAAAGTTGATAATAATCTGCTTTTCCAAACAACAGCAATGATCATACACTCCTTTTCTTTTTGTACTTGCTTATTTCTTGGATATTTGCTGACCATTTGCATCAGAGGTGGTCTCTGTGCTAAATGCTGGAGTGGGACTTAAACATAGGTCTGCGTGCATCTGAGTCCCATGTTCACAGTCATTATGTTAAAAGGTATCTGTGAAAAACAAAAGGAAAACAGTTCTGCCACTTAATGGTGTGACCTAGAACTTCAATGTTCCTTATATGGACCAGAGTTATTAATAGAAGTTACCTAAGAGGGCTGTAGTATGAATTAAATGTGTTGATACGTGAAAAGTTCCTGGAACAGGGCTTGGCAAATTGTAAGTGTTCAGTATGGTATAGGCATTATTTTTATCACTTTATTCCCATCTTTTCATATTCTGCAGTCAAGTTAGTCCTATTAAAACCACATAAATGGTGGGAAAAATATGCAGTGCAACATTTTACAGGTACTTCTAACCTGGAATATAAGCAGTGCTGAAACAAGTGAAATAAAAATTTGGCAAACTGAGTCACAACTCTAGTCTGTAGTCTGATATCCATCAGTCTGGAGAGTTATTCGCATGATCCAGGTGAGAAATAACTACAGCAGGACTGGGGCATGGGAACGGGAAAGGAGACAAATGGGTAATACCGACATTCATTTAGGAAGTCAGAATGACAGGGTTCAGTGATAGGGAAACTAGAAAAAAAAAAAAAACAGATCCATTACATTAGACAGGAGGCTACTCAGTGTGTAACTGAAAGATTAATATAAAGCCAAGTAGAAATTTAAGTAGTGACATGGAGAACTCTATACTCCATTAAACACCTATGATATTTCTAGAACACATATATTGGAATATAGTAATGTTTTAAAGTATGAAGAACATTTAAGTAAAACAAAAATAATAGTTATGCTTTGGGTCATTTGGTTGAACATTTACATTACTAACCAGATTTTTGCAGTAATTTATTTTTTAAAGTTTGGTGCAGTGGTGTGAGTTAAGATGTTTTATTCAACATTTGGAAAACTCATTTATTTCATCATTTTTGGAGTAGAAAATTTCAATAATTTATTGCACTTACTCATGTAAAAGCCATTTCTCTTCACTGAGTAGCACCTTTACTGCTACCTCATTCTTAATGTCTGTGCATTAATGCACAGGAGAGCAATTTAAATGATGCTCTGCATCTGACCCTCGTTTCAGGACATTCAGATGTGTGGAGCGCAGTGGTAAATCAAAGGCTCCCTGTTGTAAGCATTAAGGAAAGCTATAAAAGAGAGTGAAATGATGCTTTAAAAAAGAGCTCTAATAAAAGACCCAGATAAAATCTAGACAATAATTATATAATGGCTTCATATGCTCAGCTGGTCCAATGAGCTGAAGAATTTTACTGGGGTAGCACGCACAGGAAGCCTGCCCCCAGAGGGTGAGGGAAAGAGTTTGGGAGGGGTGTATTGAAAATGCTCCTGTTCTTCCTCTGCTCTCACACTACTACCTGCACTTCACTTCTGACACCAGAGGTGCGGGTTCTCCACACATCCAGAAACTGCAACACCAGCTGAGTGTCCTACAATTCAATTCCATTCTGAGGTCATCTACCTGGAGTTAGCACCAGGCCCCAACAGTTAAGGCCTCAGTCCCATGGGACTGCCCCCACTTCAAACACCAATCACAAGTCCAGGTTGTCACCTGTACTTGTGACAGACAGACTATAAATTGTGTTTCCTGTGCCCCCCTCCATGGGTTTGATAATTTGTTAGAATGGCTCACAAAACTCAAGGAAAATTTGTTTACCTGTTAGTTCGAAAGACTATAATTAAAGGATAAAGATGATCGACCGATGAAAACATGTACAGGACAAGGTCTGGAAGGGCTCCAAGCTCAGGAGCTCCCCCACTGAGTCAGTGTGTGCCAGCCTCACACCACGTGCAGGTGTTCACCAACCTGGAAGCTCTCTGAACACCATACTTTAGGGATTTTTATAGAGGATTCAGCACATAGGCATGATGGATCATCAACTCAATCTCCATCTCCTCTCCCCTGTCTACAGAATGGGGTGGCGCTGTAAGTTCCAAGCTTCTATCCATGGCTTGATCTTTCTGGTGAATATTTCCTATCCAAGAACCCACTCAAAACTCACCTCATTAGAACAAAAGATGTTCTATCACCAAGGAAATAGAGGAATTCTGCTAAGACACTTCTGTCACTCAGGAAGTTATAAAGGAGCTCTGTGCCAGAAACTGGGAAGAGAGTCCAATATAAATGTAGATGAAATGGAAAATTAGATATATGTATGTTATGTATATATAATTTTCTATTATTTCATATGCAGGCATTGATAACTCTGTCAGTATCTCTTATATTGAGATAATCATTAAAGAAAATGATTGCAAGCTATGAAAATGAAATAAAATGTTCTATTAAGCCATCAAATACTCCCTGGTTGGTGTGGCTCAGTGGACTGAATGCTGGTCTGCAAATCAAAGGGTTACTGGTTCGATTCCCAGTCAGGGCATATGCCTAGGTTGCAGGCCAAATTCCTGGTGGGGGCTGTATAAGTACCACACACTGATGTTTCTCTCCCTCTTTCTCCCTCCCTTCCCCTCTCTATAAAATAGATACATAAAATCTTTTTTAAAAAGAGTGCAGATAGGAACTATTCCTACTCACAGAATTCTTGGCATCTGCAAATTTTGTGGGGTGGAACTTTTGGTAATTGCCAGGGTGGGGCAACTCGTTTCATCTCTGTGTGGGGGGAGGGTTCATAGAGAGAACAACATCACTGCCTGGCTTCCGGATGTTTGCTGGGCACTCACCCTGATTCTGATCACTTCACTTTCTTCCCCTATATGCTGAGTGCCTTTCCAGCTGTTGCCCTAGTGCTGAATCCCAGAGGGGTGGGGTCTATGTAAGTTCAAAGTCCATGAGGGTCTTTTAAGAGAAGTCTCCTGAAAATCCACCAGTTTCTTCTGCCACCCCAACCCCCACTGGTTTTACAACCAGTTATGGGGTTTTATTTTCCTGGTGCTCAAAACCTGGACTGTGTGGTGTGATCTGGCCTGGCATTGGGATTCCTGGATTTCCTCACTCCAAGGTATCCTTCCTGATGTAAAAAAATATATTTATTTTTAGAGAGAGGGGAAGGGAGGGAGAAAGACAGAAACATCAATGTGTGGTTGCCTCTCACGTGGCCCCCACTGGGGACCTGGCCCGCAACCCAGGTATGTGTCCTGACTGGGAATTGAATTGATGACCCTCTGGTTCGCAGCCCGAGCTGAATCCACTGTGCTACACCAGCCAGGGATCCTTCCTGATTTTTATCTATCATTTGTGAACATAGGACTGCCCATCCTGCTGCTTCTCCACCCGTTTCCACACCTCTGCACCTCCTTCCCGTCTGGTAAAATGTGGCTTCTTTAAATCATTGGTTGTCAGACGGAATTCCGTACGGCTTGATTTTTGGATGGTTCTAGGTGATATTTGTTTTGAGGTCTAATAGTCACTTTTTTCTGCAGTTATGTGAGGGTGTGAATCATGTTTACCTACACCTCTATCTTGAGTTAATAAAGTAGGAAAAGAGTCTAAATAAGAATTTAATAAACAAAATGCAATAGTTTTAAAAATTCTCTTGCTAACACATCTAGAATTGGAAATCAAAACAGCAATCCATTCACAGTATTTTTTCGACAACTTTATAGTTCTCTGTAATGCACTTAATAAGGTATATAACATATCACAAAAACTAGAAGATTGTACTGAAGGATCTAAAACAAAATGTAAACAACTGAAAAGACAATGCTTTTTAGAATCAAATAATCTAGTGCCATAATTTTTCTAAAATTAATATACAAACATGCTGTATTGATTTGTTGTTCAATTGCTAACTCTTTAAGATTTGAATGAGTGTTCCTTTAATCATATTAAAAATGTCCAAGAATATCCAACAAATTGTATTATTTCCATTCATTCATTCATTCATTGAATTTTTCATGTCTATGTAAGTAGCAAATAATTAATTTTAAAATCTAATCTATGTACCTCTGCCTTTTAATAATGTTGATTAATCTGTTGGAATTATTGTGATTACTAATTTATTTAGTTATTCTAGCTAATAACTTTTGTGTTCCTTTTTACTATGCTTTTATCTTTGCTCATTTTTTTCTTTCATTGATTTCCTTGCCTTGTGTTTCATTGGTAATTATTTTTTCTGTTGTCTTCATTATGTTTAAATTTTGGGGAAAGGTTTGGAAGCAATTTACTGTAATATTGTTTTAATAGTTATCCTTATTATTCTTAATGTCTCAATTACACATTCAGTAGTTTATCTTCTTCCCCATCACAGAAACAAAAAGTTATTGAATCATTTACTCAGTCATTTAACACTGCTTTCCCAAGCCTTTCCCACACTATTACTGGTAAAAGAATTAGTGTCACTTTTTTTTCTAACAGTCAAGTTTACATAGTTGTATGTTTTATTGATATGGATGCATCCATTTCATTACTTCCTTATGGGCTCGCTTCCACTCACCAAAGTTAATGATTGAATAGTCCTTTCAAGGAAGCTGTGTTGGTATTAAATCACTTGTTATGTATAAGCCTGAAAAATAATTTCACTTTTGCATTTATTCTAGTTCCTTATCTTTCTAGGATATAGGCTTCTATCATTTGCTCTTTGAATTAATCAGCTTTTCCTGGAGTCTGATATTGCTGAGAGAAGTCTGCTGTTACTCAATTTATTTTAATAACTTTGTCACGGTGATAATATTCATGATGCTGTGCTACAGTTTCATTTCCTTGTGACTCCGGGTGAATTTTTCATGTCTTCTTTTATATTTGCTGGAAATTTACCGTTATTTTTGTAATGATTATACATTTTATTTCAAGATGTGCACTTAGTCGCTTCATTTCTTTCAACCCTAATTTTCGTATGTTATTAATTTTCACAATGCTTTATTTCAGAGACTATAAGTGTTAATTTTAAGTTCATTTTCAAATTCCATTATTTTCAAAGATTCAATTATCAGAATATTATTTTATATATATTTATTATTCATTTCCTCATGCATTTTGCATGCTTTTTCCTTTTGATATCTAGAATTACCCTTCCCTAGCCAGTACATGTTTTGTGGTTTCTTCCACTCTGGCTTAGTAAGCCGACCTCCATGCCATACCGGGTCAAAGTTAGATACAGAATTTGAGTTCACAATCATTTTGGTCCAAATCCAGTCTGCTAATCTATGTCAGCCTTTTCATGCTGTCTCAGGTGGGAGGCTTTGTACAGATTAGCATTTTCCATGGTGAATCTGAACCTTATTTCAAAAAAAAATGAGCTCGGCTTTATGTTTGCTACCTCAGATGAGCCATTTTATTTAAACAGGACCCTCTATTTGCTTTTTGGACTCAAACTACAATAAAGCCTGTTGCTAATTCTCATCCTTGATGATAGATGCCCTTTCTTGTTCATATCCATCTGCTTAATTTTCTCTGCTCATGTATGTTGTATCACTGCTATGTTTTGGACAAATGCAGTAGGTATTTCTTTAAACATTAATTTATCAAATTCAGGGACACAGTTTTTGATAAATGCATTTAATTAAATAGAATTAATCATCATCTATTCCATATTTCACACTTCCATTCTCAAGTATGAAATTTTTACAAAAGGGAAAAATCATCAATTCAAGTTTCCAAAGTTTGAACTGCCTCAATGTGACTCACTCAGACATGTTTAAATAAACGAATAGAATCACTCTACTATTGCTTATATCTAGATGAAAAACCCTTCATATCAGAGGCTCACCAACAGTAAAAGACTACTTCCCAGGCTTTGCTAGTCTTTTTTATTTAAATGTATGCTGCAGTCAAAAATTATTCAATTTAACTAAGGACATCTTTTCTCTCCACTTAAACCTATCTCTTGTGAACAAAAAAATGACATTTCCTGTGAGCAAAAGCTGCTCACCTTCTGAATACTAAAGGATTCGCAGTATTGTGCAACTGGACAGAAAGCAGGCAAAAACATGGGTGAGAGCCACCCAGAAGACCATATCAAATATCACTTCATTTACTATTCCATTCTAGTTTAGTCAATTTAAGCAGCCACCAGACCCTGATCACTACAGTGTTGTGTGATCACTCTGAACTAGTTACAGTGCCATGCATAAAAGACTTCATTCCCTATCTCAAGCTTCTTCCAGGTAAGGGCTATTGTTGGCAAATTACCTTTGTTCCATACCACCCAGCACACTGTCTCATAAGAGTGTGTTGAGCCTGTAATTTTATAGACAATTAAATGCCCCTCTATTTAGAACTGTCTCACTTGCCCTTTCATCATTTAAATGCTGGGGAAGTCCTATCTCTAATATGGCCACTTGGTCAGTGTTGATAGTGCAGATCTAAAATGGCAGGGTCTTTTAGTTTTCTAGTCAGGAAACGCATTTGCCACTCTAGCTGTCACATTCCTAGGTATTCTAGCACATCAAGTCAAAGAAGTATCTATTGCCTGCAACACTGCTTTGTTTTCTGCGTTTGAGCTCTGCGTTTGGGCTCTATGACTTCAATTCCAAGTCTTTCCAGTCCCATGAAAGGCCTTCCTTTGTGGATGATTTGTTTTCAGGCTAGCAAAAGTAGAGGAATTATCCACATGTGAGGACCAGCTCTTGCTCTCCCTCAGTAAATGCAAAAAGAAATGTATGTTCCAATCAGATAAAAAAAGTGCAGTATCTCCATGTCATCTTTAATCATGTAGATGAAATAACTGTTTGATAGCACAAATATTGCTGTGAGAGATGTCTGAATTTTCTTGCCTATATTTTCTCCTAGCATTTTTATGGTTTTACAATTTACATTTAAGTCTTTTATTCATTTTGAGTTTATCCTTGTGTATGGTATCACTTGGTGGTCTAATTTCTTTCTTTCTTTCTTCTTCTTCTTCTTCTTCTTTTTTTTTTTTTTTTGCATATACCTGT
The DNA here is from genome assembly GCF_014824575.4 of Sturnira hondurensis. Lineage (NCBI taxonomy): Eukaryota > Metazoa > Chordata > Mammalia > Chiroptera > Phyllostomidae > Sturnira > Sturnira hondurensis. The sequence continues at coordinate 1,836,443 of NW_028089315.1, forward strand.
CCAATTTTCCCAACACTTTTCATTGAAGAGACTGTCTGTACTCCATTGTATACTCTTGCCTCCCTTGTAAAATATTACTTGACCATAAAGATGTGGGCTGATTTGGGGGCTCTGTTTTCTGTTCCATTGATCTTTGTGTCTGTTCTTATACCAGTACTAGTTTGTTGTAATTATAGTGGTCTTACAGTATAGCTTGATAGCAGGTATTGTGATACCTCCAACTTTGTACTTCTTTCTCAAGATTGCTGAGGCTATTTAGGGTCTTTTTTGGCTTCATATTAATTTTTGGAATACTTGTTCTAGATATGTGAAATATATCATTGGTATTTTAATAAGGCTTGCATTAAATCTATAGATTCCTTTGGGTAGTACAGACATTTTAATGATGTTAATTCTTCCAATTCATGAACAGGGTATATGCTTCCACTTATTTGTGTCTTTCTCATTTTTTTTCTTCAATGTCGTATAGTTTTGTGAGTATATCGCATCATATCTGGCTGTTGGGAAGAACTTTAAAAAAAGATGACTATTTTACTTCTTACTATGAAATATACATCTAAGCACAGATTAAATTTCTGAAACAATACCATCAGGGTTGTTGCATTCTATTTTAAGCAGCCTGTTCATTGTCCCATGGAGCCCAGCTGGGAGTGGATGTGGGGTCAAGGCTACTGCTTATGGAAGTTCTAATTCACACGTTTTACTAATTTCTAGAAAGACAGCACAAAGGCCAGCAGTGGCCCTGTTTTCCACAAGCCAATATCCCAATCATGGATTCAAGGTATTTCTCCAAAATTTTTTTCAGCTTAAAATAATTTTATATTCAAAATAATTAGTTTTAAAACAATTATGCATATGCTCATCAAAAGTTAACTGGGAATCTAACTATTCCACCATTGCCTTATTCCACCATTAAAATAGTATTATATTATAACAATTTTAAAATATGAATTAATCTTAGAAATCATTTTCAGAACAGGAAATAGTACTGTAAGAACTACTGCTCAATACTATTAAAATATTAACAGTTATTAAACTCATTCAATAATAGGCCTTTGCTATTCAGGTCTATGATTGATATTGCACTCTGATATTTATAAACTATTGTTTGTGATCAAAGAATAAATGACACGTTCAGGTCATTCTATAAAAGGAAACATATGAATTCTATATCACTGTGCCATATTAACTCTCATGTCTAAAGGAAGCTCTGAATTTTGAACTGGTCACAGTAAAAATAAAAAAAAAGGAGGAGTCTTCCATCACTTCTTTAAATACTTCAGCATCATACTATGGTATATATTAATTCAATTTGATATAAGTTTTGATATATCATATGCTTATTGATATGGAATAAAATAAACTTTGAAAGTTTCCATGTATGAGGTATTTACAAGCCTACAATGAAAATTTCTGTGTTCAGTGCTCCTTAATAATAGTTTGACAATAGAATTTTAGGCAATTCTATTTCTCTAGGTATTTGATCACAGTTATATGGTCATGGATCTTTATTAAGACCATTCTATCCTTTACCAAAATTACAGCTTCCAAAGTTAATGTGTTACTTCTGTTTTGTTTTTATTTGTAAGATTAAAATAATGCCACATTTTCATTGAAACATTTGACAGATTATATTAAATAATATACATAGAGTTTCTGACATCCATATACTGTGTAAGTACATGTAGTGACTAATAACTTCATCAGAAGCATCATCATTAATAATGCTAACTGTGTGTTTTCTAGACACTCATTAATACAGAATTTGGCCCTGGGCAGAATATCAGGATTTCTAAATAAGTACAGTACTTTGATATAATACAATTCCTGTATCATAACTTTCTAAAAAATGCATGTATGGTTTCCAAGGACGCATTTAGTTAGAATAGAAATATAACTGTTTAAATATTTGGGACTATTTCATTGAGTTGTAATAGCCCTCAAACAACTGCAAAAATTTGCAAAATATTGGAGGAAAATGGTTTTGCAAATAGGCATGTCCATACTGAATTCCAATAAGGAAGTCTTCCTTTCCCAAAAGTACTATATTTTGCCATTGAGCAAATTTTGCTGAAAACTTTTGAGGGAAAAATAAAGATACACATTATACATGGGTAGTAACTGAAATATCTCATATCTGTTATGGTGTTTTATAATTACTTGTTACATAAAATTTCTTGTATCATAATATGTTAAAAATAAATGCTAAAATTCCTCTATAACACAAAAAGAACTAGTCTATAAATATAAATAAATAAGAAGTTGAATTGAAAAATTAAAATGAAAGATTTTTTTCCTGAAAGTTTGGGCCCAAAACATGGGTGTGCACTACACATGGGAGTGCATTATACACAGCAATATATGGTGTTTCTGTCATTATTTTTAGGGCAGGCAGTTGTCTTCTTTCAGGAAATAAACTGAAACTAAAAGCCTGCTGTAAGACCCACAACCTTCTCCATTGGTTAGTCCTCCTCGCCAGGGAGGTTACTGGATCAATCATGGCAGCAGGTTAAGGCGGCCCTGAGATGCCATCCGCCTAACTCTTTTCACCCCTTTAAAGAATTCACTTCCAAGGGAGAAAAGTTTTTTGACCTCTTTAAAAAATATTTTGGAGCAGTTTCAACACTCATGGAAACATTTCCAGATCTGCTTGCATTTTGCCATATTGTACCTTCCAGAGTCCTGTAAGGGCTTTCCTATACCCCAAACTACTTCTCTTTTATCCAACATGATCTTTAGTTTTGTTTCTATTTGGACCATTTCCCTTGACTCACAAATTAATAACTTTTCCTAATTAAAACTTTCTTCTCTGGCGTGTTTTTTAAAGAACTAATCATAAAGAAACTACTAATTTTTTCTCTTATTAAGAAAAAATTTAGACTGTACACTATCCTTCAAGCAGCTGCTAATATAACTATGGCTCAGCCTTATTAATGATATCTGAACACAAAAAAATAAGTGTTCAAGGCATCATCTCTTGTTACGCACACTGACATACTGTCTCCCATCAAGCCAATTAATTCAGCCCATCCTCAAGAATACAAAATGAAAAGAAAATAGAATAAAAGCTATATTTAAAAATGATAGAAAGGCCCTCATTGGTGTGGCTCAGTGTATTGAGCGCTGGACTGTGAAGTAAAGGGTGGCTGATTTGATTCCCAGTCAGGGCATGTGCCTGGGTTGAAGGCCAGGTTCCCAGGAGGGGGTACGAGAGGCAACCACACATTGATCTTTCTCTTTCTCCCTCTCTTCCCCTCTCTCTTAAAAATAAATAAATAAAATCTTCAAAAAATAAAATAAAAATGTGAGAAAGAAAGATCTAGTAGAGTAAAACATTTGCTGAAGCTCATGAAAAAACTGAAGTTTATTTTATCAGATTTAGTAGCATCCGGGGTCCAGGTACAACATTATTATTGAGATAGCTAGAATAACCTTACCTCCTATATTCCTCTTGGCTCTCCTCTAAAATATACAAATTACTTTTTTTTTCTAGAAGGAAATTGAAGATTCAGTGAATTTCACCTATACTTAGTGTTTTCTCCATAACTGAAGGGAGAAGGTGATTTGCTCAATAAGGAAAATAGCCCTCATTATTTAAAGTATGTAAATTGTACTAGGGCTTAATAACAAAGTGATTAGAAAACAGTCTTCTGGGGGAAAAAAACACAACTAGTTATATGATATGAGACAAATTATTTAAACTTGTAGGTCTCCAGTTTCCTCATCTGTAAAACAGAAAACAAGTAATAGTTTGTATAGCATAATCTTATTCAAAGTATGAGGTGCATATAAAGTATACAAAGTTTTTAGAGCCATAACACCAATAATTGTTTAGGAAAATGCTAGGTATTAAATTTTATGAAAGATGGAACTAGGGTACAATGAGTTTAAAGCACACAGTTAAAAACAGTGAAGGCAAGATTCAGACTTAGGTTTACTTGGCAATAAAATTATGTTCTTTTTAAATTTTGTTCTGTCTCTTCATTGTCAGTTATTTTATTGTCCTGTAATTTTCAGAAAAGCAGAGTCTTTAGCTAGACTGCTAGGGTTTGAAGCTCAGCCTGCTATCTTCCAGCTGTTCAACCTTGAGAAAGTTAACCTCTTTCGACTTCAGGTAACTCGTCTCTAAACTATAGATAATACATAGTATCACCTACACTTGTGATAATCAATTACATAATTAACTCTGATGCATAGTAAGTACTATGGAACAGAGTTGCCATCATCATTATCTTCATTATTTACCTTTTTATTTCTTATTTTTTAATATATTTTATTGATTATACCATTACAGTTGTTCTATTCCCCCCTTCATTCCCCTCCACCCACACACTCCCTCCCCCAGCATTCTCCCCCCCATAGTTTATAACCACGTGTCTCAAGTTCTTTGGATTCTATATTTCCCCCACTATTCTCACCCTCCCCCTATCTATTTTCTACCTACCATCTATGCTATTTTCTGTACCTTCTCCCCCCTTCTCCCCCTCCCACCCCCCTGTTTCTAACCCTCCATGTGTTCTTCATTTCTATGGTTCCACTCCTGATCTAGCTGTCCTCTTGGTTTGCTTTTGTTTTAGGTGTGGTTGTTAATAACTGTGTGTTTGCTGTCCTTTCACTGTTCATATTTTTCATCTTCTTTTTCTTATATAAGTCCCTTTAGCATTTCATATAATAAGGGCTTGGTGATGATGAACTCCTTGAACTTGACCTTATCTGAGAAGCACTTTATCTGTCCTTCCATTCTAAATGAAAGTTTTGCTGGATAAAGCAATCTTGGCTGTAGGTCTTTGGATTTCATGACTTGGAATACTTCTTTCCAGCCCCTTCTTGCCTGTAAGGTCTCTTTTGAGAAATCCGCTGACAGTCTGATGGGTACTCCTTTGTAGGTGACTGTCCCCTTATCCCTTGCTGCTTCTAGGATTCTCTCCTTCATTTTGGTCTTGGCTAATGTAATTATGATGTGCCTTGGTGTGTTCCTTCTTGGGTCCAACTTCTTTGGCACTCTCTGAGCTTCCTGGATTTCCTGGAAGTCTATTTCCTTTGCCAGACTGGGGAAGTTCTCCTTTATTATTTGTTCAAATACGTTTTCCACTCGTGGCTGTTTCTTTCCCCCTTCTGGTACCCCTATAATTCGGATGTTGGAACGTTTAAAGATGTCCTGGAGGTTCCTAAGCCTCTCCTCATTTTTTTGAATTCTCATTTCTTCATTCCTTTCTGGTGGGATGTTTTGTTCTTCCTTCTGGTCCATTCCATTGATTTGTGTCCCCGTTTCCTTTCCATCACTATTGGTTTCCTGTGCATCTCCCTTCATTTCAATCAGTCCAGCCCTCACACGTTCCTCTAATTTGTTACTTTGTTCCTCTAATTTGTGACTATAATCTACCAGTTCTGTGAGCATCCTGATAAATAGTGTCTTGAATTGTGCTTCTGAGAGGCTGGCAATTTCTCGGTCGCTTAGAGTTATTGGCTCTGGGACTTTGAATTCTTCTTGTGCCATCTTTCGGGTTGTTCGTGCCTGTTCCATAGAAGGATCAGAGCCCTAAAGTGTTCACTAGAACAGGGCAACTAAGTCGCTGGGTTGTGACACTGTATGTGGGGGCGGGGTCAGAGAGGGACTATGGCGTCCTGTCCCCCGCCTGCCACCACGGCCCTCACCGGTGCCGCAGTTGCTGCTGTCACCGGGCCCACGCGTTTCGTCCCACTGCACACGAGTGTGCCACCGCCTTCAGCCCTCGCCCCATGGGGCCTGCGTGGTCTGTCTCACTGCGCGAATATGCGCCCGCGGTCTGCCCCGCACCCCAACTGGTTCCTGTCTGCCTGCGCACCTGGGTCGGGGGCCCTGTCCTGCCCGACCCTGCTCGCTGCTGGCTCCGCCCCTCTTACCATCCCTGTTGAAGGGTTAGATTTAGTCGGACTTCCGTATAATTCAATTTTCTGTCCTTTGGTTGTGTCTTTGTTTCTCCAAACCTTTGTTTTATTCAAACTTGGTTGTGGGAGAAGGCACAGTGTTTCCACCTATGCCTCCATCTTGGGGGAAGTCCCTCCATTATTTACCTTTTTAAAAAAATCTTATTTAGGTATTGTTTTTAGGCCTAATCTCAATAATTAGTATTTTCCTTAAGAGTAGATTCAATATCTCATGTAATTTATACATTTTACATTACTTCTACCAATAGATATTTACTAAGTATCTATCAAGTAATATTTTCTGATAGTAGGCAATCAGTTCTGGAAGTATTGATTTCTTACCCCTTGACAATAAAATGATTATAGTACGGTTTTAATATTTGATAAATCAATACCTCTAGTACTTTGGGTCTTAAAATGATTACAATATCTTGAATCCCAGTATCAATGCCTTGGTATTATTTAAAATCCTTATCATCTGATCCTAACCCTCATACTTTGATCCCTATACACCCTATAATGCATTTTCAAAAGGAGGTGTTACTTAACTTGAATGGGGGAAGGAATGTTTTCACAATGTGTACATATGTCAAATCATGTTGTACCCTTTAAATACCTTACAACTTTATTTTTAAACTATACCTCAATAAAGCTGGAAAAATAAGCAGTTAATATACTCTATCAAAAATTTTGTGCTTTTAACTGTAGAAATTGCTTAGATGCAATGGGAATATGGTTTAATAGAGAAATATTAGCTAAGTTTGACCTATATATTTCCTTTCTTAACCACAAAAAATAAAGTAAGGAAATAATTATTTTTCAAGGATGCAAATACAGTTACTTTTGACAAGACTAGCCTCTTCAGGAGCTCTTAGCAGTGAAGCTGATGAGTAACCGTAACCAAGAGTAAGTCTCACGACAAAAACTAGTTAGGACATCAGATAATCTTTGCTTCTGGAACAATTTTTACAGGTGTGATTGGAGTCTATTTAAAGTTTAACAGGGATCTGACTTGGATGGAGGGTTTGAGCAACTTCATACAGAAGGACTCCAGAGGATATACAGAGAGGCTGAAAATGCCTTAAGCTATAAAATCAGCTTCTGCTTGAGTGATATAGCTGTTCTTTCTATTTCAGAGGGAATAGCATAATGAGCTCATTTCTTTTCAAGTTTAGTTATATTCCCTAGGAGAAGGCATAGGAGCTTAGAGACTCTGAGTATGGGTCTAGTTAAAATCCATTTAAAGTTGGAGAACAAGCCTTCTATGGAATGGAACTACCACATTCAAGAAACACATGGCTCTCCATTTTATTTGGGGAAGGATGGATGCTCATGAAATGATGGCTTGTCAGCATTTAGACAATGTAGGCTATACAATGAGACATTATGGATTTCCTTATAACTTCCAAAAGCATTCAGGCCATTTTACACACTCTGAGACTGTGTGTGTGTATGTATGTGTGTGTGTGCATATATATATATATATATATATATATATATATGGAAATGTTAGTCAATCATTAACAAAGGCATCCCATAAAGTAAATTAAATAAGGGAGACTATTTAGGGTATCTCCATTTTATATTTAAAGACATATTACTTTTTTCCCAGAGAGGCTTTTCACCACTTTCCAGTACTGATTTTACCTTTGCTATGTCTTTTTAAATAAATATCTAAATAATTTCCTACCTCTCCTATCCTTCTTGTTGATTTTATATAGATATAAATATAGATAGATATAGATAGATACATGATAGATGTATCTTCTCTTTTTAGAAACTATTTACTGGTTAATGAACTAAAATTCCATCTTTCTGAAACCTGGAATACATAATTGTTTTGTGCTTTGTCTAAATCCCCTGGAACAGTTCTTCTTGGAAGCACATGCTTTCCAAATGGAATGTTTTAAACTAAATAAAAATGATTTCTTTTCTCTGGGTGCTAAAGAAAACATGTCTTTTCAAGCAACTTGTTTTAGTATTATGCATTCACTGAATTCTTTTTTTTTTGTTCTAGCCCAGTTTGAGAAAAACAATCTTCTTTTTAAAAATATTTTATTTTTATTTATATTTAAAGAGAGGAAGGGAAGGAGAAAAATATCAATGTGTGGTTGCCTCTTGTGTGCCCCCAAGTGGGGACCTGGCCTGCAACCCAGGCCCGTACCCTGATTGGGAATCGAACCAGTGACATTTTGGTTTGCAGCCCATGCTCAAACCACTGAGCTATGCCAGCCAGTGTTCAATTAATCATCTTCTTTTGTCTCTGTCCAACTTCAAACCTCAGCAGGCACCATACTTCTCACACAGTTCCCTCATGCGATATGTACATATGTCGGTCCCTCAAGTAAGTCTTATTAATCAGTATTTATCATAGGTCAGGGAAACAACAAATAAGTGAGTTAAGAATTATTAACAGATATTATTTTAGAGAAAGGCAATACAACAATAAATTTAAATGTAAAAATAATTATTAAAATGATGAGCCAAAAGTAAAACTAGAGGGAACAGTCCACACAAGACTACCTGCATTTATGACACTGATCACAAATTTGGAGTGTTCTCAAAACAACCCTCAGGGTTCAATTCATTAGAAGGCCATACTCAACTCACTGAAAGCTGTTATGCTAACAGTCACGGTTTATCATAGATTAAAATTAGTCAAGAGACCCATAGGGTATATCTCAAAAGGGTCAGACACTGTGGAGTCTCAGTGTTATTCTACCTGGTATCGTGTGTGATAATACACATGGAGTATGATTAGCCAGAGAGGCTTACCTGAGCATTTGTGTCCAGCATTTTCATAGAGGTTCCATCGCAGAAGTATGGTTGATGGCTTATGTGACAGATCTTAGTCTCGAGCCCTTTAATAATATAGCCCATCCTCCTAACCCCCACTCTGTCACATTAAACAACTATAAAAATAAACAAAGTAAGTAGTCAGCTCAAATTTTACTTGGGGAAACAGAAATGCAAACATATAATAATCTACTTTTCAGAGTAGATGATTACATGCACAAATACTCTACAGGAAGTCTTTTATTATACTTTTGTGTGCTTATGAATGGGTTGGCAAGAGTTCCAGAAGTAAAAAAAAAAATGTGTATGCAACATTACTAGAGAACAATTTTTGGTGGAGGATGATGAAAAACATCCAGCCGTTTGAGATTCTGGAAAAGGGGCACTAACCCTGTTAATGTACGTAGGTCACTGGTAAGAGATTCATAATTAGTAGACTTAAAGAATTTTAAATATTAACTTTCTTTATGGACATTGACCTGTCTTGTGAAACTAGTAGAGTTCCCATTAAAAGGATCATACAAGTGATTAAATAATTTCTATTAAGCATTTTTAGTAAGTTGTCAGTAACTATTGTTTGTTAGGTGATTAATGGTGGTCCTGTAATTAAAAGATGGCTTCCACAATATACTGTAATTTATCTTTTGGGGAGTGTTTGAGTTCAGAGAATAGACCACTTACCACTACTCCCATTATACAAAGATGGCTTTTAGAAGCAGCTATTTTCAGATGGCTTTAATTACTTTTTAGGGCAATTTTAATTGGATTAAGATTTATGGAATCTAATTCACCTCCTTTCAAAGAAAATGAAAGACTCAATAGAGTTGTAACTAAACGTAAAATCAGAGAGACGAGACAAAACAATATGCAAGTAAGACAGATCCTTTTATTTGTTACAAGATGCACACGCCCATTTTGTTAATTTGCACCTGCATTGTAAAAAGTACAGGAAAGTACTTTGCTTGATTATTACTTAAAGAATTACTTTATGAAAAGATTATTCACTATCTTTTTTATGAGAAAGACCAAAAGTGAGGCAAGTAAATTTGCCTCTTTTACAGGATACAGATATGTTCCAATATTATGTCATATAGGGAAGACTTTATATGTTAAAAATAAGGTCAGATAAATCAAGGTGCAGAGAAGTGGGAAAGAATTAATAATGAAAACTTGATCTCCTGCAATTTTTTTTCCATTAAAAACGAACCATCTTGGTCCTGGGGTATTCTCTGCTAGATTCAAGCACAGCTGGTTTTGGTTTAGAAAAGTTATACAAAATAGTGCTTTCAGAAGACTTGATTCATATTCTGTTAAGCAAGGACTATTTGTGTTTGGAAATAATAGCACTATGTCACTAGAATAGTTCTCCTGTGTTTAATCTGAATTGCATCCTCATAACAACAACAACAAAAAAACTTTGGTCACAAATTTTAAGATTCAGTTCTAGAATGGAAAATATTAACTTAGGAGCAGAGTTTCAATCTCATTCTTTCCTTAATTTTCTCTGCTGATTGTTATGCATAAGGGAAAACTATAAACCTAGAACATTGCATAGCCCCTAGATAGACAAAAGTACTATGGTGCATATTCTGCAAATGTATAGAATGATAGAGTAGGAAAGGATCATGGTAATAAAATTGAGGTTGAGACTTTTGTTGACTTGAAAGATCTTCATGCTCTCAGTATAATGGCTTAATTTTAATTATCCAAACATTTATAAAACACCTTATTTACCCCTTGTGCCACACCATCACTTTTAGATTTTAAAAAGTGAGCTGCACAATTGAAGCTAATTCTTACAATTGAGAAAAAGTACAAATAGATAAATTAAATTAGTTATTCAGAGAAGATAAAAATATCTTTGGGTTGGTGAATGAGAGAAAGTAATAGCAAATGACAAATAATTTACCTCTCCTTTCCATACTAAGCTGAACCAAATCACATTTAGTAGAACACAACTATGAAAGAAAAATTATGATCAGATAACTTGGGAAATGCTACATCCTTATTTCTTCCACCTTGGATACCCACATGCACATTAACTTTGTATTTGTAAAGACATTTGTTCAGCTTGGCTTAACACAGTTTTTCCAAGTGTATGTAACTACATCTCCATTTTCACATTCTGTTAACATTTCCCATATTCATAGAATACAATTTGAGAACTGTTGGCATAATCAAGTCAGCTATATAATTGATATATTTTTGTCCATGTGTTTGAATGTGATAATCTTGCTCCTACATCCAATAACATAAATAACATAAATATATTTAAAATAATATAATACCTAAGCATTAATTTATAAATATATACACAAACACATATGTATATAGTATTGGCAGATATGTTTGCAATTACTATAATTATTACAGTTATTAATTAGTTACTATTGTGATCCTAATTTATACTACTTTACAACTGTAGGAAAGTAACTTAAAGTACCACCAATGATTTATTTTGCTCTATTATTTTTAGTGTAAGTCATTTCAAACAAAGTGCTCTGTTGCTAAAAATAACATTGTATAATAGCTCTTAACAAAGTCCCATCCGTAGTAAATATATAAACCTGAATGATAATGCACATGTTTATTGAAATGCCTTTTTCTTAGAGAAGTTGAGTGTTATTTCATAACTGCTCTACAATAGTCTTGTTGAATTTTAAGCTTCCTGGTGACTACTGTTTTTGAACTTTTGAGTGATGGTTGTATAGAGTTATTTCTCTTATTCACCATGACCTTTTTCTTTATGACTAAGCAATATGAGTTCTTAAAAGCACTTCTGCAGTATTATTTGTAGAACATAATAAGCTTGTGATAAATCCCCAAATGATAGCCATCACATATATGGATATAGTTTTTACATTTGGATTTTTCAAAACAATTTATTCACTTAACTAATATATTCTCAAGATGAAAAATATTTTGTTTGAGGACAAGATTAAGACCATTACTTTTCCTTGGATAAATATATGTTGACATGTATATCACTCAGAGTAAAATCAGGGAAACAGAACTACTAAGAATAATAATACAGAAGAATTAATATAAGCATGAGACCTTTTTCAATTATGGGAAGAGACAGAGAGGTCAAAATATAAAGGGAGGAGTTGAATTATAACAGGCATAGCAACCACGCAACCGAGAAGGCAAATACATCTAGCCACCAAAGTGAAGCTGTGACTGGGAAGCCTTTGAGGCTACACCAAGCATCTGAGGATGGGTCTTGGGCTACTGTTTGTGAGCAACACCAGCTAGCTGTTGGGCAAAAGTGCTGAATATAGAGGGGCCTCATGAACAAGAACAATCTGGAACTCACTGACATTTCTGCTTCTGTCAGTCTTGGAATCCAACCATGGCAACTTTCAGAAAACAGTGATTTCTCTTTCAAATCTACCTTTTGAATATTATCCAAAGGTTTCTGTTTGGCCAGTTCTAACCTGGAACCACAAAGATTAGGGGGTTCTAGGAATATTTTTTCCCAGTTTAAGTTGGTTAATGATAGAAAAATCAAGCCCAGTACTCATTGCTTAGTGTGTACAAAATGTTTTCTCAAAATAGTATGTCAAAATGATGTCTTAGATAATGAAAATAATAGCCAATTTATTTAACACATAGTCACAAGTTATACAGCTATGGCCTAGAGTCTTCCTCTTTGTGCCTCATCTGATAATGAGGACAAAAAGAATGCATGTAGAATCAATGTCAAAAAACTTAGAGGGGATTTAAAAAACTGTATTACATATAAAGAACTTAGAACAGAGTAAGTGCTCATGAACTATTTGCTCGGTGCTAAGTATGGGTAACGTAAAGAAAAAGACAGGGCCTTCAGCCTCTGAAAAATAAAAAAGCCTGTCATCTTCTTAGTCATGAAAACAAAGGATTATTTTGATATAATTAAATGAGCTGATGGGTTGTTTTCTTATCATGAATCAACAACATGTAGTAAAATAAATAAATAAGTTTGCTGTATTTCAACAGCTTTAAAATATATCTCTAAAAATAGAAAGAATTAATAGAAAAAATAGAAAATATCAGGGAGCAACATAAATAGTAAGGGAAAGAATCATTTAATGAATGTTTCTTTTTTTAAAGTTTTTATTTATTTATTTATCTTTAGAGGGGAAGGGGAGAGGGAGAGAAACATCAATGTATGGTTGCCTTTCGTGCATCCCCTGCTGGGAGTTGGCTTGCAGGGAACCGGCCTGCAACCCAGGCAGTGCCCTGGCTGGGAATCGAACCGTGATCCTCTGGTTCGAAGGCCCGCGCTCAATCCACTGAGCTACACCAGCCAGGGCTGAATGTTTCTTTTAGGAGAACGGATGTGTGTGTGCATGTGTGAGAGAGAGGAATGGAGGGAGGGAGATATGTTAGTGGCTTTCTTATGCCAGAGTCTTGCTCACAGACTTTTATGTAGGAGATGTCTTTGGAAGTTGANAGGGAACCTGCATCCCCTGCTGGGAGTTGGCTTGCAGGGAACCGGCCTGCAACCCAGGCATGTGCCCTGGCTGGGAATCGAACCGTGATCCTCTGGTTCGAAGGCCCGCGCTCAATCCACTGAGCTACACCAGCCAGGGCTGAATGTTTCTTTTAGGAGAACGGATGTGTGTGTGCATGTGTGAGAGAGAGGAATGGAGGGAGGGAGATATGTTAGTGGCTTTCTTATGCCAGAGTCTTGCTCACAGACTTTTATGTAGGAGATGTCTTTGGAAGTTGATCATTGAACTCATAGAGGTAAAGTACAGAGAAAAGTGAAACACTAAAGGAGAAAAAGCCAATATGAATGCATTTGGTGTCAAAACCACAAAGGGTTTTCTAAAGAGCATTGTGGAATGCTTGTGACCATTATCCACATAAGGGCAGAGAGGGCAAAGACTGTCTCACTTGGCTCTTCCCCCACTGGTTGAGGGCTGTCCCTAGAACATTAACTCATTTCCACCTCCTGAGATCCTCTGCTGGTACTCATTGCATTGGAGAAATCCCAGGGCAAAAGATGAAAGGTTAAGAAAGATGCTTGAATAAAGTGTTTACTGTATAGGTGAGTAAAAGCCCAAGCACAAGTATGTGTGGGCTATGAGGTTAGAATCAAAAGTTAGAGCAAGAAAACACGAGGTGGGCACCAGTAGCGTCAGGGAGGGCTCATCCCCTGCTCTATTCACGTGTACTCTAAGTCAAATCCAGCACTGACATTTCAAGGTGATAATCAGCATCAAGCCCTCAATTGACTTAAAGTGCACAGGTTAGTGAAGAAACTACCATTCCAAATACGGCTGAATCCCATGAAAAAATTGGACAAAGAAAAAAATATTATTTAGATATGTAATATCAGTTTTTCAGTTTATTCTCATGGTCTAGATGATTATACTATTACCCTTTATTATTTCTCAAACTTTTCAAATGAGTGACTTCACTTTTTGATATGTTGGAACATAATTATTACTATATGTTAGTGCTAAGTATGAGAATTGCTCTTTAAAAGTTAAAATTTAGTGTCTTTTATAAGTCTTTTTGAAATTTAGATGTGTGATTCCTGATTTTCCCATTCTTCTATTGTAATATAATTGAGTAAAACTATATTCTCTTCAATAGGTTTTTTTTTCAGGAAGACACTCCAAATCATACAAGTCACCAGAGAGGAAATATAGCAAAGCAAAACAAACAAACAAACAAACAGTCAAACCTGAAACCAGTGAAGCAGTGTGAAATAGTATCTCCAAATTCTCACCACTGAATTTCTAACTTTAATGCAATCTGTGAACACAGCATCGTATCTTGATGTGGAATAATAATGTCCAAATTCATATGTCTAAAGCTGAAAAACTGATCTCCTTCACTTCTTGCAAAATTCCATTCCCTCAGCCTTTCCTATTTCAGTAAGTGGTATCATAATTCCTTAAGTTTCTCTGGCCTCAAACCTAGAAGGCCCTTCTTAAATTTCTCTTTCTCCGATAAGCCACATCTAATCCACCAGAAAATCCTCCTGGGTTAATCTCCAAATTCATCCCATTATATTCCCTTCTTTTAAAAAATTGTATTTTTCCATAGAGATCATTTATTTTTTAAATGAATGCAAAGTGGAATATATGAGAAAAATGTAGAAAACCAGTATTGTCACAGCACCTATAATCTTCCAGGGATTATATTAACTACCTGTATCACCACATTTAATTCTTCTAAACACCACACATGCTCTGTATATTAACAGTTTTTTAAGGGTTTTTTACATTTATTTTTAAAATTTATTTCATTATTTTTTCAAGTACAGTTTTCTGTCTATTACTCCCATCCCCTCCCACCCCCCATGATCCCCCCTCCCTCCCATTTCCACCCTTCTTAGTTGTCCATTAATCCTTTATATTTGTTCCTCTAAATCCCTCCCCTATTTCCCCTGAAATTCCCTCTCCTCTCCCTTGTGGTCACTGTCCCCGTGTTCTCTATTTCAGTGTCTTTGGTTATATTTTGCTTGCTTGTTTGGTTTGTTGTTTAGCTTCCTGCTAAAGGTGAGATCATATGGTATTTGTCTTTCAACACATGGCTTATTTCACTCAGCATGTTTTCCATTTCCATCCATGCTGCTCCAAAAGGTAGGAGCTCCTTCTTTCTTTCTGCTGCATAGAATTCCATTGTGTATATGTACCATAGTTTTTGATCCATTCATTTACTGATGGACACCTAGGTTGCTTCCAACTCTTGGCTATTGTAAATTATGTTGCTATGAACATTGGGGTGCAGAAGTTCTTTGGGATTGGTGTTTTAGGGTTCTTAGGATAAAATCCCAGCAGTGGAATTGCTGAGTCAAAAGGCAGGTCCAATTTTAGTTTTCTGAGAAAATTCCATACAGTTTTCCACAATGGTTGTACCAGTCTGCAATCCCACCATCAGTGGATTAGAGTCCCCTTTTCCCCACACCCTCTCCAACATTTGTTGCTTATTGCTCTGTTTATGATAGCCATTCTCACCAGTGTAAAGTGGTATCTCATTGTGGTTTTAATTTGCATCTCTCTGATTGCTAGCGATATTGAGCATCTTTTCATTTGTCTCTGGATCCCCTGTATGTCCTCCTTGGAGAAGTGTCTGTTCAAGTCCTTTCCTCATTTTTTAATTGGGTTAGTTGTCTTTCTTTAATTGGGTTAGTTGTCTTCACTAGAATGAAGCCATGTGAGTTCTTTGTATATTTTGGAGATTAAACCTTTGTCTGAGGTATCATTGGCAAATATGTTTTCCCATACAGTTGGTTGTCTTTTTATTTTAATGCTGTTTTCTTTAGCCGTGCAGAAACTTTTTATTTTGATGAAATCCCATTTGTTTATTCTTTCACTTATGTCCCTTGCTCTAGGGGACATATCAGTAAAAATATTGCTGCATGGAATATCTGAGATTTTCCTGCCAATGTTCTCCTCTAGGACTTTAATGGTGTCATGGCTTATATTTAAGTCTTTTATCCAGCTTGAATTTATTTTGGTGTATGGTGGAAGTTGGTGCTCAAGTTTCATTTTTTTGCACATAGCTGTCCAGCTCTCCCAACACCCTTTGTTGAAGAAGCTATCTTTACCCCATTTTATGTGACTGCCCCCTTTGTCGAATATTAATTGACTGTAGAGATTTGTGTTTATTTCTGGGCTCTCTGTTCTATTCCATTGGTCTATGTGCCTGTTTTTATGCCAGTACCAGGCTGTTTTGATTACAGTGGCCTTGTAATACAGTTTGGTATCAGGTATTGTGATCCTTCCTACTTTGTTCTTCTTTCTCAACATTGCAGCTGCTATTCAGGGTCATTTATAGTTCCATATAAATTTTTGAAGTGTTTGTTCTATGTCTGTGAAATATGCCATTGGTACTTTAATAGGTATTGCATTGAATCTATAAATTGCTTTGGGTAGTATGGACATTTTGATGATGTTAATTCTTCCAATCCATGAACACAGTATGTGTTTCCAACAGTTTGTGTCTTCCTTGATTTCTTTTTTTAGTGTTGTGTAGTTTTCTGCATACAGGTCTTTTACCTCCATGGTTAGATTTATTCCCAGATATTTTATTTTTGTTTTTGCTATATCGAATGGGATTTTTTTTATTGATTTCTGCTTCTGCTATGTCATCGTTGGTATACAAAAATGCCTTTGATTTCTGGATATTGACTTTGTAACCTGCTGTTTTGCCAAATTCATTGATTAGTTTGAGCAGTTTTTTGGTAGAGGCTTTAGGATTTTCCAGGTACACTATCATGTCATCTGTGAACAATGCCACTTTTGTTTCCTCCTTTCCAATTTGGATGCCTTTTATTTCCTTTTCTTGCCTGATCGCTGAGGCTAAAACTTCCAATACTATATTAAATAGAAGTGGTGAAAGTGGACAACCTTGTCTTGTTCCTGATCTTAGTGAAAAAGCTTTTAGTTTTTACCCATTGAGTATGATGTTGGCTGTAGGTCTTTCATATATGGCCTTTATTATATTGAGGAATGCTCCCTCTAGTCCCACTTTGCTGAGTGTTTTTATCATGAATGGGTGTTGTACCTTATCAAATGCTTCTTCTGCATCTATTGATATGATCAGGTGGGTTTTGTCTTTGCTTTTGTTTATGTGATGTATTACATTTACTGATTTGCAAATATTGAACCATCCTTGCATCCCTGGGATGATTCTCACTTGGTCATGGTGTGTCACACTTTTGCCACACTGCTAGATTCAGTTTACTAATATTTTATTTGAAATTTCTATGTGTATATTTTGTCCAATATTATCATGTACTAAAATCATATTACCANTCCCAATCAAGAGGAACCCAAAGAGGCCCACTTCAAGACACATCATCATTAAAATGGCAAAAATTCCAAGACAAAGAGAGAATCTTAAAGGTAACAAGGGAAAAAAAGGAAGTAACATACAAGGGAGCCCGAATAAAGTTAGACTGACTTCTCAATGGAAATACTCCAAGCAAGAGAATGGCAACAAATATTCTAAGTAATGAGAAACAGAGGTCTACAACCAAGGTTACTTTACCCAGCAAGGCTCTCAATCAAGAGAGAAGGCCAAATAAAGAGCTTCCAAGACAAAAGACGTCTAAAAGAATATGCCTCCACCAAACTAGCTCTACAAGAATTACTAAAAGGGCTGCTTTAAGGAAAGGAAGGAAAAGAGAGAGACGGAGAGGAACTCAGGTACCAAAATGGAAATGAATAAGTACCTATCAATAATAACCTTAAACATAAATGTATTAAATGCTCCAATCAAAAGACATAGAATAGCTGAATGGATAAGAAAGCATGACCCACACATATGCTGCATACAGGAGACCCACCTCAGGTCAAAAGACCATCATAGACTAAAAGTGAAAGGATGGAAACAAATTTTCCAAGCAAATGGACAAGAAAAAAAAGCCGGGGTAGCAATTCTAATATCAGACAAAATAGACTTCAAACAAAGGGCCATAAAGAGAGACCCAGAAGGTCACTTCATAAATTCAAGGGAAGAATCTACCAAGAACACATTAACATCATGTATGTATGTATGTATATATATATATACATACATATATATATGTATGTATATACATACATACATACATACATACATGATGTTAATGTGTTCTTGGTAGATTCTTCCCTTGAATTTATGAAGTGACCTTCTGGGTCTCTCTTTATGGCCCTTTGTTTGAAGTCTATTTTGTCTGATATTAGAATTGCTACCCCGGCTTTTTTTTCTTGTCCATTTGCTTGGAAAATTTGTTTCCATCCTTTCACTTTTAGTCTATGATGGTCTTTTGACCTGAGGTGGGTCTCCTGTATGCAGCATATGTGTGGGTCATGCTTTCTTATCCATTCAGCTATTCTATGTCTTTTGATTGGAGCATTTAATACATTTATGTTTAAGGTTATTATTGATAGGTACTTATTCATTTCCATTTTGGTACCTGAGTTCCTCTCCGTCTCTCTCTTTTCCTTCCTTTCCTTAAAGCAGCCCTTTTAGTAATTCTTGTAGAGCTAGTTTGGTGGAGGCATATTCTTTTAGACGTCTTTTGTCTTGGAAGCTCTTTATTTGGCCTTCTCTCTTGATTGAGAGCCTTGCTGGGTAAAGTAACCTTGGTTGTAGACCTCTGTTTCTCATTACTTAGAATATTTGTTGCCATTCTCTTGCTTGGAGTGTTTCCATTGAGAAGTCAGTCTAACTTTATTCGGGCTCCCTTGTATGTTACTTCCTTTTTTTCCCTTGTTACCTTTAAGATTCTCTCTTTGTCTTGGAATTTTTGCCATTTTAATGATGATGTGTCTTGAAGTGGGCCTCTTTGGGTTCCTCTTGATTGGGACTCTCTGTGATTCCTGGATTCATGTGACTTTTTCTCTCATCAAATTAGGGAAATTTTTCATCATTACTCTTTCAAATAGGTTTTCTATCGCTTCTTCTTCTTCTCCTTCTGGTATTCCTATTATTCGGATATTATTACGTTTCATATTGTCTTGCAATTCTGTTAATCCCTCTTCATTCTTTCTGAGCCTCTTTTCCTCTTCTTGCTCTTTCTGGGAGATTCTTTCTACTGTGTCCTCCAACTTGCTGATCCGATTCCCTGCCTCATTGTTCCTGCTTTTCATTCCTTCTAATGTGTTCTTCAGTTCAGAAACTGTATTCTTCATTTCCTCCTGGCCTTTGCTAATAGTTTCTATTTCATTTTTCATGTTGATATAGTTTGTGGAGAATTCATTGTAGCTCTCCTCTAGTTTCTGGTAGCTTATTGTGAGCTCTTTGAATTTCCTTATAACCAGTGCTTTTAATTCCATATCTGATAGTTGACTTGCCTCTCTTTCATCTAACATTCTTTCTGAGACTTCCACCTTTTCTTTCATTTGGGCATTGTTTCTTTGTCTTCTCACTGTTTGTGATACTCTTCTTGTTGGCCTCAGCTTCTTAAATTGATCTGTTCTGGTTCCCTGGATTCATGGTGTGAACTTCTGTGGTAGGATACCTGTGAAATTCAGTTGTGCTGTCTCCTGCAGGTATCTTGATGTTCTCCCCTTCCACCTACTCCTTTCTTTGTGTGTGTGTGATCAGTTGGAGGGGGAGGCAAAATGGTTTATGACAGCAGGAGAGTACTTTATGATACTTATAGTCATAGCCGGTAGAGAAGAGATAGAAGAGCTTTAGGCTATATATAGTGTTAACCGTAATCTTCAACCCAACTTGCCACTTTTAAGAAAGGATGGACCAAAGATGAGTCTCTTGTTGGGGAGAGAAGGCTTGTGAGTTGGATCTAGAAAGCAGTGAGGTTGTGGGCGGTCAGATTTTGAGGTAAGGTGAGAGTAAAGAATAGTAAATAGGTGTAGCGTGTGAGCAAGTAGATTTAATCACTACAGTAACAGAATTCAGGAATCTGTAAAGTGGGCCAAGACCCAAGAGATGTGTTGTGAGGTATTTACAGTGGTATAGAGAGCAACAAAGAAACAAAGAAACAAACAAAAACAAAAGGGCAGGAGAAGGGAGGAAAATGTGCTAAGTTTGGGATGAAAGGAAAAAGGACTAAAACAGGAAAAAAGAAAGGAGAGGAACAAAGTATTGAAAGATAAAGCAATAATAAAATTTAAAAAAATATACGGTTACTGAAAAAAAAGTTAAAAAAAACAAACAAACACTGTCCCTTGCTGGTTTCAAACTGTCCAATCTGGTTTTTCTGGTTTCAGCAGGACCTCTCTGTGGGCTGGGTTGTAGGTGCAGGTGCACACCTACGTGCCAGCCAGGCTACCAGACTGGGGTGCGGGTGCCCGCCCACCCGACAGGCTGCCTGGGTCCCACGGGATCTGGTACTGGTCCTTCCCAGTCCTGTGGCTGGATGAAAAGCATGGCAAGCTGCCTTCTCAGGAGAACACCTCAGTCCACTTTCCAATAAAAACTTCTCCAGAAAGCCTGCCTCTCAGCCCAGCCCAACCCGACCAGTTAGGACAATGCTCCTCTCAAATCTCCCGGGCTGGCAGGTTGGGGACTACAGAGATCGCAACTGAACACGGCCCCCTGTCCTTGCCACTCTCCCTACAAAACTAGGCAGACAGGTCTCTGCCACCCAGCCCCGCCTAGATGGGGAGGGAAGGAGCCAGCTCTCTTCCAAGGACCCTACAGCTGGCCCAAGGCTCCACTGGGTGCCGGGCTCCAATGAGTCCTCCATGGCAGACGCCCGTGATGCTGGCCACAAAGGGAAGCCTCTACACTACTACCTCAGATGCAGCGGTGGCTCCGACGCCATTAGGTGCTGGCCAAGGGCCACCAGCCCTGCTGCTGCTTTTGTCTTTACTCACAGGTGCCGGGCTCCCAATGAGTCCTCCGTAGCAGACGCCCCCAATGCTGGCCATAGAGACAGAAGCCTCTGGGCCCTGACAGCTGGGGCAGTGCCGGCTCCGAGGCCGCTAGGTGCTGGCCAAGAGCCACTGGTCCTGCCACTGCTGCTTTTGACTTTACTCTGGGGTGCCTGGCTCCTGATGAGTCCTCCTTGGCAGATGCCCTGGTCGCTGGGTGCAGACGGAAGCCTCTGGCCTCCATCGCTGCAGCAGTGGTGGCTCCGAGGCCCTTACGCACCAGTGGAGGGCTGCTGGCCACCTCCGTCCTTACTCACGTCCCTGAGACTCCACCTGACCTGTAGCTGTCTGGTCCATCACTATCTCTGGTCTTTTATTTTCATAAATGCTGGGGAATTGTTGGTTGGGGAATTGATTGCACTGTTCCTCAGTAGATCTGCCAGGATTTTCTCCCTGGGGTACAGGAACTGGAGTTGCTCCGTCGTACTCCACTGCCATTTTCTCCGACCACACCTAAAAAATTATATTTTAGTGTTATATGTCATCTTAGCAAATCTCATGTTCTTTTCTGAGACCTACTTAAAAAAAATGACTATCATACAAAAGTAAACTATTTGTTGAGATGGCAATGTTGTTTTAGGCTGATGTTCCTTATACTGGTTGTTGTATTTCAGGTCTTACATTGATTAGTTGCTAGCCTGGCTAATCCATTTTATCCAGAGAGATTATCTCTAATATCTTTATTTATTTATTTTCTCAAATTTTATTCTCACCCAAGGGCATTTTTTCCACTGCTTTTGGAGAGACAGGAAGGAGATAAAGAAACATCAACGCAGGGGAGAAACACTGACTGGTTGCCTCCAGTGCATGTCCAGATCAGGGAATCACATTCACTGAGCCGGGATTGAACCTGAAACCCAGGTACACATCCTGGCCCAGAATCAAACCTGCAACTCTTTGGCTATGGGACCATGCTCCAACCAACTAAGCCACACTGGCCAGGACTCTTTAGTTTATTTTAACATTTTGTTTATTATTTATACTTTTAATTTATATATTAAATATGCTTACATTATATTTTAACCACACCATTTAACCAGTGAAAAGGTTAGTATAAGGAAAAAATTGTTGTCAACTTCACAGAATAAGAAAAAAAGATAAACTTGAAAGCTAAAGAGAGAAAAAAGCATCAAATTTATTTCATTATTTTACATTTTTTTAGAAATTCATGAAACTCTTAAAATTTACTAAAAATGTTTAAATTATTTCAGACATTTGATTTACCAATGTTTTTGTACTGAAGCAAAAAGGTATGATTATTTTTTCTCTGTAAATTTTTAAAAAATTCTAAGTGACTCTTCCTAGATATTATTCAAATATTAATTTCTTAAAAAATAACAAGGTACAGAAAAGTTGGATTATTAACTTATAATCCTCTACTGCCATACATTTGTATATACAATGCAAGCAGACAGTTGGCAAATGCAATTAGTAGACTATTTGGAAAGGGGTCTGCGCATATGGAAAATATAGCTCTGTCCCACAGATTACATCTCCAGTATAACTATGGAGTTTTACCAACTGCATTGCATCTCACTTTGTGCTCAAATAGCAAATTAACATATGATATAGTGTTTATCTTTTATTCCAAGTGGTTGATTAGAGCTTATTATAGGAAGTCTAAAATAGTCATTATACTTGGGCTCCTAGCCATGCAATCTGCACTGTGACTTGTCCAGATTGTTGGCTGATGGACAAGGTCTCCACTGCCAATAGCATCCTAATTATCCCTTGCTTACACCCAATGCTCTTTTTTTGTTGTTGACTTTGTTCCTCACTCTGCAATTTAACATTTGCTTCAGCCTGCTCATTCTCCCTCAACCCAGAACCAAACTGGCCACTCAGAGACTCAACTGGGTGCCACACCTTCTTCATTAGACCTAAACCATGGACTCAGTAGAGAGAGTGTCTGTCCTCATAACTTAGGCATGACCTGGAGGATAGTCAGGGTTTGTCTGACTCTACACCTCAGATCTACACCTTCCTTTGAATGCCACTGACTTAGAAAAAAAATTTAAAACTTAAATGGTACACTTTAGGAAATTGAGACTGAACTTTAAAAAAAAACACACAAGATAAATCACTCCAAGATATGCAAAGAATCTAATAGGTATGGCAATTATTCGGCAAGATGAAACTGATAATTATCTGAAACTGATGATTTAAAATAATAACACTCAGTATAATGCTAGATAAATATAAGAATGGAGAAGAAGATGAATAAAAAAAAAGCCCAAGGACACAGATACAGAGAATACATTGATGATTCTCAAAGGTGGGGAGTAGTGGGTAGGCGAAATAGGTGAAGGGGTCAAAGAATACAGACTTTCAGGTATAAAATAAATAAGTCATGGGGATATAATGTACAACATAATGATTATGGTTATAATAGTATTATGTTGGGAATGGCCCCACCTGGTTTCAGAAGCTGTAACAACTCTCCGGCTAAGACTGAGTGAGTGACCTTAGGACTACAAGCCCCTAAGGAGACAAGGCTTATCTCCCTGGCAGGGGCACTGCCTCTGCTCCTTTTACTTCACCCTGATTGGCCCCAATGCTTGATTGGTTAGTCAATAACAATAAGATTCCTCAAGGGAGGGACAACCTAAAACATGCATGACCACAGGGGGTTCCCAGAGAAAGACTTTGGGGGCTATAGAAAAAAAAGGTGATGTCTCGCCCCTTGGCTTTGACATAGTCTGAGTCCTCATTCTGTCAGCAAGAAATCTCCTAATTTCTCGGTTGCCTTAATTTCCCTACCTGACTTAAGCCTGAAACAATGACTGGAGGTGGGTGCCACCAGGTGCTGGAAATGGCAGGTTCCCTAGGGTGATCAGGCCTAAGAAAAAATATGTAAAATCCCGTGAAACCTGCTTTGTTTAGAATGCTCTCAATTAAATGATAAGGGTCCAAGCAAGAAGTAAGTTTGTTCCTCAAAGTTTTATGGCCCTTTAGCTATCTAACCCTGACTCAAAATAGGCCCTCAGAGTTCTTTGAATGTTATCTATTGTTTAATCACTTCTGTGTGACAGTGACTGATGAGCTTTACATATATGCCCTATATTCCTATGAAAATTGAATCCAATGACAGCCTGTCAAGACAGGGGTTGGGGCACTTGCCGCTTGAGAGAGTGGCTGCACTGCCTACTTTCCTCCACAGGACTTTGTAGTCCATGTGAATGTATCCTGTCTCATCCATAAAATCATGGAAACTGTGGGGTGGTGACCATGTCAGTATTCTACTGCATATTTACAAGTTGTTGAGAGGGTGGATCTTGAGAATGTTATTAACAACAAAAATTTTTTAAAAGGTAATTATGTATGATGATGAACACTGACAAGCCTTACTGTGGTGATCATTTAGCTACATACACGAATTTCAGATCATTCTCTTGAAACTGATATTGTATATTAATTATACCTCAAAACAAATTGTGAATAAGTACTTTAGCAATATAAAACCAGTTAAATATAAGCATTACAAAGAGAATATAACAGAGAAAAGAATGAATGGAGAGTCCTACTTATGAATGGAGACAACGTGGACATGAACATTTAAGTAGAGACATGGAAGGATTGAGAAAGTAAGCCATGAGGAAATCTAAAGGAAGAGCTACCAATTGTCATGAATATCATCATACAGTTAAAAATTAGTGTGGAGGCTGATGTGACTGGCACCACAGGAGAAAGAACAAAATACATAGGGGAGAAAATGAGATTAGAGGGATAGGCAGGGACAGACCCTGTGAAGTACTGTAGATTAAAGCAGAGATTTGGGATTTCAGTCTAGGAGAAGTTGGCTCCAGTAACTGGCTTTTAACATAGAAGTATCTGTCGCCTCTTTAATACCTAGGTAAGTCTCTGCACTTTTCATATTTGGAAAATCAATATTAGCTCAAAGATGGCTCCACCCCACTTGCTGTAATATTGATCAATGTGATGAGAATAGACAAGTGAGGGGAGGCTACTTTCACTCCCTGAACAGCAATGATCTTGAAAGGGCCAAAGTCCCTGCTACATGATTTTTCTAATATTACTGAAATAGTGAGGGTTTTCCTTGGGTCCTTCAGCTGTAAGGGGGAACTCAGTTTCAGAGCATTGAATTATTCTCTGCTTAATGCATAGCCTGCAATTAGTAGCATAGTATTATTTTAAAATACTACCTTTGGAATTAGGAGATGAAAATGAGAGCTTCTATGCACATTTTACTCATAAAGAATGTGTGGTGTATTAGCTACCACAAAAGAAGGAGTTCTTCTATGGCAAGGCATTAAATGATGGCACAAGACAAGTCCAGATAATAAAGAACAGGGGAACTGATGAGATAGATAGATAGATAAATAGACATACATACATACATACCTACATAGAAATTTTCCAGGCAAATCAATCTTGAACATTTTCAGAGGTAAGGTGAGGTTCCACCTGTGCTGGAGATTATAGAAAAGCATACTATACGAAACAGGGGTGTAAATCATAATATAAAGTAATCCATGTAATGAAAAATACAAATGGTGGTAGTAGATAAGTTAAAACTATCCAAAAAAATAGGGATATGTTCAGCTTAGTTACAGCACAGGAGAAAGAAAAAGATGGATAAGTTTGTTGAAATTAGAAAAAGAAGAGTACAAGGCCCTGGGCAAGCAGCTCAGTTGGTTATAGTGCTGTCCCAATACACAAAGTTTGCAGGTTCCATCGCTGGTAAGGGCACATACAAGACTCAACTAGTGAAAGCATAACCAAGTGAAACACTCATTCATATTCTCTCTCTCTCTCTCTCTCTCCCTCATGATCAATAAAAATAAAATAGTTTAAATAGAAAGAAAAAAAAGAGTATAGTGCTGACAGAACATTGAAAGGCTTTAAACTAAGAATTATAAGGGTTATTACCAGTGAAAGACATAAATTAATTTGGCAAAAACAGAATACTTGCAGTGGTTCATCAAGAAATGTTACAGTTCTAAGTTGGAAAAGTAGCATGAATTCAAAGAAAACAAATGTCCCTATTATATTTGGCAAATATATTTCAAATAGTTTAGTAGTTAACAGAATCAGAATAATGAGAAAAGAGACAATAGCCATTCCATCACATAGTCAGACAGAATGGGATTGGAGTTATACTCAACAAAAAGAAATGGACATTGGAGGAAAATACAATTGGAAGGCAATATAGATATGTTGATTTTAATGTGCAGATATTGACTTTAACATATGGTGGAATGGCAAGCCACTAATTTAGAGAAGTTAGAAAATTCTAAATCTACTGTTAGACCCCTACCTCACAAAGCATATGAAAAATTAGTTAAAATGTATCATTGACTTAAATGTAAGATTTAAATATGTAAAACTTTCATAGAAAGCACAGGAGTAAATCTTCATTTTACATTTATTATTATAAATCCAAAGAAGCATTTTTTTACATTTCTTTTTTCAAATTATTTTATTGTTCTTCAAGTACAGTTGTCTCCAACTCCCCACCACCACCACTCCCCACACCAACTATATCCACGTCCCACCCTCAATCCTACACCCCTTGTCTTTGTCCGGAAGTCCTTCATACATGTTCCTTGATACCCTTCCTCAGTTTCCCTCTGTTAAACCCTCTTACCTTCCCCTATGATAGTCAGTTTATTCTTTACTTCAATGCCTCTGTTTGTATTATACTTGCTTGTTTGTTTCATTGATTAGGTTCCACTTATAGGTGAGATCATATGGTTTTGTCCCTCACTACCTGGCTTATTGTACTTAGCATAATGTTCCCCACTTCCATCCATGCTGTCGTGAAGGATAGGAGCTCCTTCTTTCTTTCTGCTGCATAGTATTCCATGGTATAAATGTGCCACAGTTTTTTGATCCACTGATTTACTGATGGGAACTTAAGCTGCTTCCAGCACTTGGCTATTGTAAATTGTGCTGCTATGAACATTGGGGTACATAGGTTCCTTTGAACTGATGTTTCGGGTTTCTTAGGATATAATTCTAGCAGTGGAATTGCCAGGTCAAAAGGAAGTTCCATTTTTAGTTTTCCAAGGTAATTCCATACTGTTTTCCACAGTGGCTGCACCAGTCTGCATTCCCCCCAACAGTGCACTAGGGTTCCCTTTCTCCACATCCTACCCAACACATATTGATTTGTTTATGATGGCCATTCTGATCACTGTGAAGTGTTAACTCACTGTGGGTTTTAATTCACATCTCTCTGATGGGCAGTGATTCTGAGCATCTTTTTTATGCCTCTGGACATGTATGTCCTCTGTATGTCATCCTTGGAGATGAGTCTGTACAAGTCTCTTGCCTATTTTTTTAATTGGGTTGTTTGTCTTTTTGGAGTGGAATCATGTGAACTCTTTATACATTTTGGAGATCAAACCCTTGTCTGAGGTATCACTTGTAGATATTATTTTCCCATATGGTTAGTTCCCTTTTCATTCTGCTGCTGTTTTCTGTAGCTATGCAGAAGGTTTTTATTTTAATGAAATTCCATTTGTTTATTCTTTCAAATCTTTAATATTAAGCAGAAATGTTCTGCTTTGCACCCATAGTTTAGGATTCCTACACGCCCTTTCCTTATCTTTTAACAGCTGAATTTGGTGGAGAAAGAGGTGTGGCAGGGAAAGGGAGAGAAAGAGACTTTGTTTTTGAAAGAGAAACATTAGAACAGTTAATTAATATATATATAACTTTCATTCTTGACTCCAGAACCCTAAAGAGAACACTGAAGACAAAGATCTGTTTTTCCTCAATTTATTCAAATTCTCTTAGATATAAAAGCAGTCACTTACTTTTATGACTTCATTTAATGCCTTAGAAAACTTGAAAGACACTTCTAAGTATGCGAGTTTGGGTTTTCCAAATTAAAAATAACTGATAATCAGTGCTATAAAAACATCTAATAAAAGGCAAAAGAGA
Source organism: Sturnira hondurensis (assembly GCF_014824575.4). Lineage (NCBI taxonomy): Eukaryota > Metazoa > Chordata > Mammalia > Chiroptera > Phyllostomidae > Sturnira > Sturnira hondurensis. The sequence goes on from NW_028089315.1 coordinate 1,864,384, forward strand.
ATGTGTTTACTAAGAAAAGTAAGGGTTGGGATGGACGCTTAGGTAAACATGGCTCACCTCCTTGCACAACCACAGCAAATATTACAATTGGACTACGAAACAACTATCACCCAGCATCATCTGAAAATTGAGCTGTATGGAAGACAAAAAACCAAGGAATTAAAGAAGTCACATTCATCCAGATGGGTAGGAGGAGAGGAGAGGCAGAAATGCATGGAGAGGCAAAGAGGAACAGAGATGTGGAATGCACGGTCCCACACCCACCATGTGGTAGATAAAAACTGGTAGGATTCCTTGGGAGTGAAGGATCTCAGGCCCACACAAGGCCACCTAGCCAAGGGTTCCAGTCCCAGGAAGATAAGTCTCCCTACCTGGAAAATTCCCTCCCTCTGATTCCTTCCCTCTGATTACTCTCAGTTTCTGGCTGTAAAACCAGTGGGTATTTGGGCAGCAGAAGAAACCACAGAATTCTCTGGACTCTCCTCTTAAAGGGCTCACAACAGACTTAGTCCTTACACAGACCCTCTCTGGCCTCCAGCATTGGGGCAGCAGTTTGAAGGGCACCAGTGGCATACAGAAAAAAATGGAGGAATCTGGCATCTCGGTGAGTGCCAGGGGATAGCTTTCTCCTGGACAAAGTTCCAGAGGCTATGCAGCAGTTCTGTCCCCTTTCGAACCCTCCCCACACAGAGCCACAGAGCACTGACATGATATCAGAGACTCCATCAACCCGGTTCCCACAGACTGCCATACCCTGGTGATTACCTAAGGCCTGCTGCACCCAACCTACCGGTGTGCTTTTCTGCAACAGGCCATGCTACTAAGACAGGGAGTCAAAGCAGCTCTGCCTAATACACAGAAACAAACACAGGGAGGCTACCAAAATAAAGAGATTAGAAATATGGCCCAAAAGGAAGAAGAGAACAAAGCTCCAGAAAAAGAACTAAACAAAATGAAGATAAGCAATCTATCAGATGTACAGTCCAAAACACTGGCTATTACGATGCTCAAGGAACTCACTTGGTACTTCAACAGCATCAAAAAGACCCAGGCAGAAATGAACACTGCATTAAGTGAAGTAAAGAAAAATTTACAGGTATCAACAGTGAAGTGGATGAAGCAGAGAATCAAATCAATGATTTGGAATATAAGGAAGGAAAATACATTCGATCTGAACAGCAAGAAGAAAAAAGAATCCAAAACAAGGAGAGCCTAGAGAGTCTCTGGGACAACTTCAAACATACCAACATTCTAACCATAGGGATGCCACGAGAGAGAGAGTAAAACAGCAGGAAATTCAAAACTTTTTTGAAAAAATAGTGAAAGAAAACTTCCCTGTAGTGAAGGAAATAAACATGCAAGTCTAGGAAGCACAGAGAATCCCAAAGAATTTGGGCACAAAGAGGACCACACCAAGACTTACACAGTGGAATTCTATGCAGCAGAAAGAAAGAAAAAGCTCCCACCCCTTGCAACAGCATGGATGGAACTGGAAAGCATTATGCTGAGTGAAATAAGCCAGGAAGTGAAAGACAAATACCATATGATCTCACCTTTATCAGGAACCTAAACAACAAAACAAGCAAGCAAGCAAAATATAATCAAAGACACTGAAATAGAGAATGGGCAGACAGAGACCAGAGGGGAAAGGGGAGGGAATTTCAGGGGAAAAGGGGAAGGATTCACAGGAACAAGTATAAAGGACACATGGATAAAACTAACAGGGGTGAAAATGGGAGGGAGGAGGGGAGCCCTGGGCAGGTGGGGCAGGCTGGGATGGGAGCAGAAGACAGAAAACTGTACTTGAACAATAATTAAATTAAAAAAATATTAAAAAAGACACATCATCATGAAAATGCCAAAGGTTAAAGATAAAGAGAGAATCTTAAAAGCAGCAAGAGAAAAGAAGTTCATTACCTATAGGGGTGTTCCCTTAAGACTGTCAGCTGATTTCTCAAAAGAAAATTTTCAGGCAAGAAAGGACTGGCAAGATGTATTCAAAGTGATGAAAAGCAAGGACCTACAACCTAGATTATTTTATCCAGCAAAGCTATCATTTAGAATGGAAGGGCAGTTAAAGTGCTTCTCAGACAAGGTAAAGAAAGCTAAAGGAGTTCATCATCAGCAAGCCATTGTTATATAAAATGTTAAGGGGACTTATGTAAGAAAAAGAAGATCAAAACTATAAACATTAAAATGTCAATAAATTCACAACTATCAGCAATTGAATCTAAAAAATAAAGTAGGCAAAGAAACAGAAGAGGAATAGAATCACAGATATGGAGATCATTTGGAGGGTTATCAGTTTGGATGGGGAAGAGAGAGAATGGGGGGAAAGTTGCAGAAAATAAGAAGCACAAATTGGTAGGTACAAATAGACAGGAGGATATTAAGAAAAGTATAGGAAATGAGCCTTGGTTGGTGTAGCTCAGTGGATTGAGCACAGGCCTGTGAACCAGAGGATTGCGGTTCAACTCCCAGTCAGGGCACATGTCCGGGTTGCAGAAAGGTTCCCTGCAGGCCAGTTCCCAGCAGGAGACGCATGAAAGGCAACCATAAATTGATGTTTCTCTCCTTCTCTCCATCCCCTCTGAAGATAAATAAATAAAATCTTCAAAAAAAAGGGACAGAAAAGGGAGAAGCCAAAAAATTATATGCATGACCCATGGGCATGAACAAAAGGGCATGTATTGCTGGAAGAATGGAGGGTACCGGGTGGAAGGGGGCAAAGAGAAAAAAATGGGACAACTGTAATGGCATAATCAATAAAACATATTTTAAAAAAGAAAAGAAGAGTATAAACATAAATTACACTGAAGGCTGAAAAAATAGTGAATGAAATTTACCAAAGGAAGAGCCTTGGACAGTGTAAACCTCCAGTTACCTCTAGTGATTTACCTAACTACACGAAAGACTGAAAAGGTTGGAGACTTCTGCATTGGCTTTAATCACATATGGTAGACTGTCTTGCGCTGTGTGTCTGCCCTCTAACTCTCTCTCTCCGTATTTTAAAAACTATATTAGATCCATTCCTCCACGGGGGATAAAAGGGATCAAGTTGTGGAAAAGTAAAAGATCACCGATGAATGACTCAGCCTCACTTTATTCACTGTGGGAGTGATGTAGATATATTAAATTCTATAAGAAGGCAAAGACTGCGTCTTACTCTCCCAACACCCAGCTTTTCTAGTCTCCTCAAATGCACAGTGAAGAATAATTAAGACAATAGTTATTATCTTTAAATAAGGAAAAATATCACAAAATAGGAAACTATTGTATTTCATTATTTTTATAAGAATAAAAATAAGACCTAAATAAATTATGAGGTCCTCCTAATAGGAAATATTCCTCACATATTGCTTCTAGTGATAGTTACAAATTGGGTTTAATTTATTTTAAATAAATCAAATCATTTTGAAATTTAATTTACAAGAATGAAAAGTTCAGAGATGAGAAGTGAAAGGAAGGGAAATGGGAGAGGAGGATGCACAGAGAGAATACAAATTTCCAAACTGTGTCTTAAGTAACATTTTTCTCAACATTTTACATACTAAAATTTAATCACAGTATTTATTTGTTTTAGAAATTAACAGGATCTTCAGTTCCTTCCAAGTGCCATCCTCCTGAGAGAAATTAGTCCAACCTATGTGCATATTAAAAATTACATACATTGAGTCATCTGATCATTAACATAAAATAATGGGCAACAGTTCATAAACTATTCTATAGGATCACACCAGAAACAAAATATTAATAATTTTGCTCTATTACAAATAGGAATTATAGGATTCTGCCCATATCCAACACTATTGGTGTTTTGTTTTGTTTTGTTTTGTTTTTGCCTTCATTCACTTCAAGTTATAAAATTACATCATTCTTTTAAATTGTTGCACCATGTTCTACAGCATGGAGTTTCATAACCATTTACATGTTGAGGAGCTTAAAAATTCTTTTTCTTTGTCCTTTTACATCGGAAACAATACTAGAAACATTAGTGGGGAAAACAGGAATGAGGTGGAAGAAGTGAGGCCAGAAACCTGGAAGGGGTGAGGGTTAGAGGAAAAACACTGCATGATGGTGAAAATAATTCCCAATGTATCAATCATAACAAAGATAGACAATAAAGGTTTTCTCAAAAAAGAACAAAAAGAACTTTGTGAGCACCCACTGCGTGCCAGGTTCTCAGGGCGCAGAAACAAACTAGACAAAGTCTTAGTTCTTATAGAACTTACATTCTAGGGAAAGTGTTAGAATACTGAGAAATCTTTCTATGAAAATATTACATAATTAAGTGAAAAACTGAGAAATATCTTACCTTATCAAATGGATTATCTTTCCCTCTTTCATAGTGAATTTATCTTCATTAGGAGTTTCTAGGCAAATAACAGCCTTTACTCTTCCTTAGCTAAAATAAGGAATGCAAATAATGTACCTTAAATAATTCAACAAATACTTAAGTCTAGTTTTTGCAAAGAAATGTACACTAGGAGCTATTAACATGAATTTAATAATTTCAGCCAATTAAGTAACAATTTCATTAATCATTCAATAGCTACTAACTACATACTGTGCCCTAGGAGCCCTTCTAAACATGTGTGTGTGACTGGGACGGGTAACATCAGGGAACAAGCATATTCAGATCCTTGCCTTCACAGTGCTTCTGTGTAGCAGGATGTAACACTCTATTAAGTCCTGCATTGTTGACAGGTGTCTTCAAAAAATATAATAATATATTTGAGCATGTTTCACTCCTACTATGAAAATTTTGTTCAAAATCTTACCTTTAATTTTGCCTTCAGTGTCTGTCTTTGTTATTTCCATGCTCTGTGTTCTGCCTCCTGCTGACTGTATAATTAAGGGCTAGAATAGAGAAAGAGAGCATGAATTATTTTAAGTTAGAATTAAGATAATAACGTTAAACAGCTTTCCCTAGTGATACTTTCAGCCAGGTCAATGATGTGACTGAACACTCTGCCATCACAAAGATAAAGATCTCAAAAGCTACTTAAGTAATAAGTCAGATTTTTTAACTTTTAAAACTTCCTAGTTTAAGGATAATAAATATTCTGGTACCCATAATACAGAACTCAAATTGAAAAATGAATAGTAACAGCATTTGAAAAATTACTATAAACCAATTCCTGATCTAAGCACTTTATATTATAACTTACTCTGCATAACACTGCATAAACCAGGCTGTATCTGTTACTCCTTTTATAGACCAGGAAACAGTAGCATAGCCTGCCAACATTACAGTAATTTGTACAGGACGCTGCTTTAAATCTAGAAAGTATGACTCTAGAAAGCAGGGTCTTAGACAACATCACTAAACTTCCAATGAGAAAAGAAAGCCTTAATGATGCATAGCAGCTATCTAAGTGAAAACATTTGCAATGGCATAATATTAACCCTTATTATAACTGTAGTACAGTAGACATTTTTCGACTGTGATTTACAACAGTTAAGTCCTTTGCTATTGTATGAAGTATTTCCTTGAGTCCTCTTTTCAGAAACACTATTTGACCTTAGATTTCATTAGTTAAAAATCTAAATGTACCTCTAACTTACCTATCACTGTGTGTTCTGTTTATTTTTTAAGATATTCACTTTAATTTTTCCCAGTTCTGACCACCACATCTTCCAATCTGGTGTCACATGCAAACACAGCAAATGTTCTTCTTACTTTGTCAATTCCTACATCAGTGACTAAAGCCAGGCTCACAAGGCCATCATGTGGGGTGACTCTGAGACAGCTCTAATGACAGCTCCGGATTAGTGGGCATTATGAATGGCAACTGAAAGATCACCAGTGTAGGTGCTGATGCACAGGCATGGACATTTGCCTAATGAGCCCAACTGTGCCCTTAAGATGGATGAGTGTCACTGTGTCAATTCTACCTCAAATGTGAAAAATGTGGTGGCATGGAAATCACAAGATGCAAGACAACATGAGCTGTGTGACATCAATATCAGGCAATGAGGATTTCCTCTTCAGGAAACAGAGGAGGCCCGTGGGGGAAATATAACTAGAGAAGGGCCTGTTGTCAGGCCCAAGGTAAGTCTCCTCTTCCCAACTGCCCCCACATGGAATGCCCACCAATCCGCAGTTGCCTAGCAACAGGTAACTGTGTTTTAATTCTTACTCTGGAAAAGTGGCAGTTCTGAGACAGTTGGCAGAGCTGTTCAATGGCAATGGATGCTTTTGACAGAGCAGACCAGGTCAGTCCTTAAACTCACAGGGAGGGTGTGTTGGTTTGGTGGCCTTAGCTCTATCTTAGGCTGTGACCTGGAGCCAATGAGCCACAGTGTGGTGTCCTTAACTAGACACATCTCTAGGTACACTAAAGACGTGTGAATTACAAAATACAAAACAGGGGAGTCAAATGAATTAAAAAGTAAGGTGGTAGAAAGCAATAAAGAAGTAATGAATCTGAAATTAAAATGTTGAAAGATTTATGACACTTGATAGAGATCTAGATATTGAAAATGAGCAGGAAACTGCACCTTACAACAATATTTTGATAAAAGAGGACTTAGACATCAACCTTTCATAGGAAAAGAAATACTTGTAACAAAAAAATTCAGAAACTGCAGGAAGATATTCAATCTGTAAATGGGTCAGCAGATTTCATACCAGTAATGTTTTCAGCATCACTGGGTGAAAACATCGACCCCAATGATTCTGAATTTGAACATGAACTCCAGCAGCAAAACCTTGAACTGAAAACTGAGACAGGAAGAAATGTAGCAATGAAGCACAAGTAGCTCAAACTACAGAGAGCCAATCAATTTCTAAATATAGCAGCTGGTCTCCTACCAGAGGTGTCCTAAGCATCACTGGATGATACTATTGAGCCTAATGCTTCTGAATATGAACATGAACTTAATCAGAAAAACCTAGAAGTAATGAATCTGAGAGGAAGAAATGTACAAATGAAGCACAAGTGGCTCCAGCTACGGAAAGCCAATCATTGGCTAAAGATAGCGGCTGCTCTGCTACCAGCAGTGTTATCAGCATCACTGAGTAAAAACATCAACCCCAATGCTTCTGAACATAAACATGAAGTTGAACATGAAAACCTTGAAATGATTCTGAAAGAAAGGTACACAGCAATGGTGCATAACTTGCTCAACCTGTGTAATGCCAATCAATCTATAAAGGTGCCATCTGGCCTTGTACCAGCTATGCCTGCCTTGACTTCCCTAGGTGATAATAGGGACCCCAATGCTTCTGAGTATGAACATCAACTCGAACTGAAAGACATGGACTACCATACTTCTTCCACTTAGCAGCACTTATAGAACAGAATAACCCACTGGATTTAGTCCAAAATATTTCTAATGTATTCTGAGATCAATGCAGCATGTCAAGCATAAGAATTTTTTCAGAACTCTTTTGCTTTTAGGAACAAAATGTTTCAGTGGAAACACTCTACTTTTGATATGAAGCACCTAGATTCACCAGGATATCTGAAGTAACTAAAAATGATCCATCAAGTATTCACTGTACCCAGGGATCCACACCCTCAAAATTAGATATGAGTCCCAGTTTCACAGCTTTGTCTTTTTTCACCCGCCCAGACCTGCAGCTGGTGGCTCTGGGCATCTTCCTTAAATGCTGGAATGAATGGTTTGCCCACATCCACTCTTCTGCTGCTGTCACCTGACTGCTGTGCTGATGTTGTTCTCGTGACTTTCCAGAGTGGAATAGACGGTTCTCGAGTCAGCATGACAGTATTTTGAAGCAGTGTCCTTTAGGAAAAAGGCACATAATTGTTTTTGCAGTTTTACTTTGTTTAATAAAGATATTCTTAATACTTTAGAAATAAACATTATTAGCGTTGCTAATAATCCATAATTTCTTTGATATAATCATAAGCTTCAGAGTTGGAAAGGGGCCCCAGATCATCTATCTCCCTGCTAATGCAGACTTTGCTTCTTCAACACTCCTAGCTGTTAGTTGTGTGGCTTGTAGCACCACTCCGAAAGGCAGAAGAACTACAATTTTTCATTTTAAAACCAAGAATCCATTGGTCTTCATAATCTTAAGGCCAGACTATCAGAGTTAGGGGAAAACAGGGTACAAAGTACAAGTTTTCTTTCCTGAACCCAAATCATAAATACATAAGAAAATATGTGGCAAGCTGGGAAAGAAAAAAAGAAGTTGAAACTAAGCACTTTAGAAGAAAATTTCTTAAAAGTGAAATACAGGTAAACTGGGCAAGTAAATACTATAATACTTTAAACCCTTATTTAAGAGTTTAATTAACCCAGTCAACTCTTTCCCCTTAATTCAGAAACCAACTTACACCCCTCACCACACTGAAACAGGCAATAGTGTGTAAACAAAAGGTACTTTACGTTTTAAGGCCTTACAACTCATTCCACTGTAAAGACTCTCTCCTCAACCCTTCCCCTCTGCTTTGCTTGCAGACATTTTACAGCTCCAACACAGCACAGCCAATCAGTCACCTCCTATGAGGAGCTTTCTCAAGTCCCCATCCTCAAAGGGAGCTGGTATTTTCTGTTGACAGCTCTGACTCTTAGTTTATCCTCTATCAGAGCAGTTAGCAGCATGAATTTAAATGAGACAAAGACTGTCAAACTTGTGGTTTGACTAGGGAATACAACCGAATCCTGAATTTATTACAGCTTTATATATAAAGGGAAAAGAAGAACATTATGATACTCTTCATGCTTAGTGAAGAGATCCTGTAAACATTTATACCTTTAAGAAAAGAGGTTATTACTTGAGTGAAAATTTATTACATAAGTTTACCAATCAGAACGATAGACTTCTAGCAATTATAAGATTCTTTACAGAGGATATATAGCAATGCACTGAAAAGTTCAGGTGTCTTAAAGACTTTTCTGTTAAACAGAAGAAAGAATAAGATTACAGTTTTTACATGCCTTCCCATTGGACAAGAGAGTGTGACTGATATTTGGTGAATGTTCAAAGTTCTGTACTTTATCAGAGCTGGCTGTACCACATGGGGTAATGTCTGCTCTTCTGAAGCTCTAAGGAAATGGGATTATTTTCCACTCTTTCTGAGATTCCTATTAGGAGATGTATTCTCAAAGCTATTTCATTAGTTAGAGTACAGAGCAGGCTTGAGAACCTTAAAACTTACATTACGGCAAAGTGACAGGATAGATGTCTAACAAACGTAATATTAGATATGTAATATTTTGCTTCCACATCAGAGTCTACTCCCACTGTTACAACTTAATATGGTCCTTAACTTAAATAATTTAAGATTGGTCCTTAATATTGTCTAAACTTGTAACTTCCATCTCTAGCATAAAGAGTTTACTTGAGTATTTGAATGTTTTGACAGGTGTAACCAAAATACATCCTTGTTTGTCAACTGGGAAAGTACAAACTCCTAAATATCCATTAGTGAAGTCTTCAAGCAATATACGATTCACAAAGAACAATTCAAAGATCCATCCAAAGTGAGTATATAGTGCATTTCTTGGCATGAGCTCCTATTTACAATGAACCTCAGGGAAAAGAGCTCAAGAGACTCCCTCTTAACCCTATATTTTCATGGGTTGGAAATATAGTAGAGCAGGCTTCATCATGTTTACTCTCCTAGTTAAGGAGTACATTCAAGACCAAATAATGGCCCCAATATAGAGGTGTTTTGCTAAGCCCCACATCACCACACAGAGACTTAACTACGAGTTTCCGCTTTCCCGTAAATGAAATCGAACCACCCAATGAGGAAATACCTACCTGATCAGCATTAGTTAGGTAATTTCCCTGATAAGCCTCTGCGATCCCCTATAGGGAAAGGAACCTGGCAACAATCAACCTGATTTTTTGTTTCTAGTATAACTCCTTTGTTCTTGATCATTTCTAACTATAAAAGTGCTTCATTCTATTTTTTTCTTTTTATTGAATGATTGGGGTGACCCTAGTTAAAAAATGCTTCATTTTGTGTAGCTCCTCTGAGTTCATTTCTGTCTGCTGGATTGGGTGCTGCCCCATTCATGAATTGCTGAATAAAGACAATAAGATCTTGGGAATGAATTCAGTTGAATTTTTAATGATTATAAAGTAGCCAATACATATATTCAGATTTCTTGTTCCTCTTCTAGTGCTTCCTTTCTTTGACACCCACATATACTTCACTGAGTTCAGGGGACTTGATTGAGTCTAGAGTCTCCCTCCACTTTACTCTTACCAGTCCAGGGTAGCATCCCAAACCTCAGATCTTTCTTTTAATTCATTAGAACTTACTGATTTTTCCAGTTCTCCCAGGGTTCTGCCAGCTGAGTAGCTTAATGGGGTAAATTGAGCTAATGCTATTTATCTGTGGTAACATTTGCACTTGCACTGAGGCCCATTCAATGATTAATTGGGGATATATCAGAATGAGTGGAAACATTTTATATTGGGGTGGAAGGAGCTGTCCTGGGATCCTTACAATCTCAGCTTCATAGTCAAGTCTTTAGTTTGAATTTGCCTGAACCTTTCATCAACTAAAGCCTGAAAAAATCCTTTCTGTTTCCTCAGAATTTCTTCTTGTGAGAACTAGTAGCAATGATGGAGTTTCTGTAATCCATTCCCATCAACCATAGATGGTAGCTCATGTGTAAACTTTCCAATGTAAATACTCCAAAGCAAGCCTGTGAAGGGCCTGGTTAGCACAGATACTTAGCAACCAAAACCCAGTCAGTACTCAAACACCAACTCAAACTGAACTAATTTATAGGTGGCAACCAATGCGTGTTGGATGGCAGAGAAAGTGAATCCATTTGGAACTTTCCTCCTTCGATTTCAAGATCAACCTTGGAAAAATAATGAAACTTCAGTATCATGCACTTAAAAGCACAAGAGTGGGGATGGTTGAGTTAACTTTGGTATCTGGGCCAGTCACATGTGAATAGTCCAGAAGCAGCCACAGTTCTTTCACTGAGGCTCTAACCATATCTTTCAAACCACGCAAAGTCTACAGGGAGCCAGGGGCTAGGGAGTGGCTCTTTCATTCTCTTCAGTGGTCCCTCAGCCCTTCAGGGGGCATGGCTCCTTTAGTCTCTCAAGGCACCCACTCCCTTTGTACCCTTTCTGTTTTCCCACCCCTCTGTTTCAGGGCCCCTCAATTCTTTAACTCAGAGATTTTCAATCCATACTGTGCATTAAACTTTCCTAAGGAGTTTTTCAATTATACTAACATTTAGGCCCAAATCCCAGAGGGTCTGATGAGTCTGGTTTGGGCTGAGGCCTTAGGCATTTCTTTGTTCTGTTTAATTCCCTGAGGGAAATGCAAAGTCTGGGTTAGGAACCACTGTCCTCCTCTGTTCTTGTCACTCAGGGTCCCACCACTTTACCTAGTCAGTCTTGCCAGTCTCTCAGTTCCACTGGGTTCCACTCTGGAAGTTAGAGCCATTGGAAACTTAAACTGAAGAAGTACCAAAAACAATCAATTTTTTTCATTTTGACAAGACAGATTAGAAAGAACATCTGTCAACATTTTTTCTCTTTGTTATTAAGCTGAAAGAGCCACTGTCTCTTCCACTACTTTGGTATCTTTTTATTATCCTTGCCTTGTAATGGAGTATCACACTACATGTATGTAACAGCCTTTGAATTTGATCCCGTACTAACTTGAAAAGTACACTTCTGCCCCCCCCCCCAAAAAAAGTGCCTCCATTTAGTCCTTTGTAATTGCCCCAAGGATTTTGGAAAGGTAACATTAACATTCTATTCATTTTTTTTTTAAATTATTGTTCAAGTACAGTTGTCTTCATTGTCCTGCCACCATTTTCTCCCGCCTCACCTACCCCCACATCCAACCCTCAATCCTACCCCACTTTGGCCTTGTTCATGGGTCCTCTATACATGTACCTTGACAACCCTTCCCCTTCTTTCCCTCGTTATCTCCCCCTCCCCCTCTGGATACTGTTTGTTTATTCTTACTTTCAGTGCCTCTGGTTATATTTTATTTGCTTGTTTTGTTGACTAGGTTCAACTTTCAGGTGAAGTCCTACAGTATTTATCTTTTACTGCCTAAATTATTACACTTAGCATAATGTTCTACAGTTCCATCTATGCTCTTGCAAAGGCTAGGAACTCCTTTCTTTGTTCTGCTGTGTAGTATTCCACTGGGTAAATGTATCACAGTTTTTTGATCCACTCATTTACTGATGGGCACTTAGGTTGCTTCCAGCACTTGGCTATTGTAAGTTGTGCTGCTATGAACTTTGGGGTGCATAGGATCTTTGGATTGGTGTTTCAGGGTTCTTAGGATATAATCCTAGCATTGGAATTGTTGGGTCAAAAACAGATCCATTTTTAGTTTTCTGAGGTAATTCCATACTGTTTTATACAGTGGCTGCACCAGTCTACGTTCCCCCCCACAATGCACTACGGTTCTCTTTTCTCCACATCCTCTCCAACACTAGTTGTTTGTTGATTTGCTTAGGATGGCCATTCTGACCACTGAGGTGGTATCTCATTGTGGGTTTTAATTTGTCTTTCTCTGATGGGTAATATATGCTGAGCATCTTTTTTATGTCGCTGGGCCCTCCATATTTCCTCCTTGGTGAAGTAACTGTTCAGGTCTCTTGCCCATTTTTCAATTGGTTTGTCTATCTGGAGTAGTTATGTGAGTTCTTTATATATTTTGGAGATCAAACCTTTGTCTGAAGTATCATTGGCAAATATGTTTTCCAAATAGTTGGTTAACTTTTCATTTTAATGCTGTTTTCATTAGCTGTGAAGAAGCTTTTTATTTTGATGAGATCCCATTTTTTTTATTCTTTCTGTTATGTCCTTTGCTCTAGGGGACATATCAGTGAATATATTGCTGCATAGAATATATGAGGTTTTCTTGCCTATGTTTTCCTCTAGAATTTTTATTGTGTCATGACTTATATTTAAATCTTTTATCCACCTTAAATTTATTTTTGTGTATGGTGTAATTTGATGATTGAGATTCCTTTTTTTTGCATGTACCTGTCCAGATCTCCGAACACCATTTGTTGAAAAGGCTGTTTTTACTCCATTTTATGTTGCTGCCCTCTTTGTCAAATATTAATTAAGAGAGACTTGGTTTATCTCTGAGTGCTCTACTCTGTTCCATTGTCTTCGTGTCTGTTCTTATGCCAGTTTTGATGAAAGTGACCTTGTGATAGAGTTTGATATTACGTATTGTGATCCCTCCTACTTTGTTCTTCTTTCTCAGAATTGCTGCAGCCATTCAGGGTTGTTTTTTGTTCCATTTAAGTTTTTGAAATGTTTCTCTGATATCTGTGAAATATATTATTAGTACATTAATAGGGATTGTGTTGTATCTCTAAATTGCTTTGGGTAGTATAGCCATTTTGATGACAATACTTTTTCCAAACCATGAACATGGTACATCCTTCCGTCTGTGTCTTCCTTAATTTCTTTCTTCAGTGTTGTGTAGTTTTATGAATACGGGTCTTTTATATCCTTGGTTAGGTGTATTCCTAGGTACTTTATTTTTCTTATTGCTATATCAAATGAAATTTTCTTCCTGATTTTTGTTTCTTATATTTCATTGTTGGTGTGCACAAATGCCTTTGATTTTTCAATATTGACTTTGTAACCCACTGTTTTGCCAAATTCACTTATTAGGTCCAGTAGGGGTGGAGTCTATAGGATTTTCTATGTACACAATCATGTCACCTGCAAACAATGACAGATTTGTTTCCTCCAATCAATCTGAATGCCTTTTATTGCCTTTTCATTTTATTCATTTATTTTTAAGTATTTTTAAATTTAATTAGTGTTCAAGTACAATTTTCTGTCTTTTGCTCCCATCCCAGCCCCCTCCTCAGTGCTCCACACTTCCCTCCTATTTCCACCCCTGCTTAGTTTTTGTCCATGTGTCCTTTATACCAGTTCCTGTAAATCCTTCCCCTTTTTTCTGCTAAAATCCCCTCCCCTCTCCTCTCTGGTCCCTGTCAACCTGTTCTGTATTTCAGTGTCTTCAGTTATATTTTGCTTCTTGTTTGTTTTGTTGTTTAGCTTCCTGTTAAAGGTGAGATGATATGGTATTTGTCTTTCACTGCCTGGCTTATTTCACTAAGCATAATGCTTTCCAGTTCCATCCATCCTGTTGCAAAGGGTAGTAGCTCCTTCTTCCTTTCTACTGCATAGATTCCCATTGTGTAAATGTACCATAGTTTTTGGATCTGGATCCATTCATTTAGTGATGGGCACCTAAGCTGCTTCCAACTCTCAGCTATTATGAATTGTGCTGCTATGAACATTGGGGTGTATAGGTTCTTTTGGATTGGTGTTCAGGATTCTTAGGATATACTCCTAACAGTGGAATTGCTGGGTCAAAAGGCACATTCATTTTTAGTTTTCTTAGAAAATTCCATACTGTTTTCCTTAATGGTTGTATCAGTCCGCAATTAACTAGTGTTAACTAGTGTCCCAATTTCCCCACAACCTCTCCAACATTTGTTGTTTTTTGCTTTGTTTATGATGGCCATTCTAACTGGTGTAAGGTGGTATCTCATTGTGGTTTTAATTTGTATCTCTCTGATAGCGAGAGATACTGAGCATCTTTTCATGTGTATCTGGATCCTCTGTATGTCCTCCTTAAAGAAGTGTGTATTCAAGTCCTTTGCCCATTTTTTAAAATTGGGTTGCTTGTCTTCTTAGAGTGGAGTCATGTGAGTTTTTTGTATATTTTAGAGATTAAACCTTTGTCTGAGGTACCATTGGCAAATGTGTTTTCCCATATAGTAGGTTCTCTTTTTATCTTAGTACTGTTTCCTTTAGCCATGCAGAAGCTTTTTATTTTTTATGAGATCCCATTTGTTTACTCTTTCCTTTATGTCCGTTGCTCTAGGGGACATATCAATAAAAATGTTGCTTCATGAAATATCTGAAATTTCCCTGCCAATGTTCTCCTCTAGAACTTTAGTGGTGTCACAGCTTATATTTAAGTTTTTTTTATCTACCCTGAATTTATTTTGGTGTATGGGGTAAGTTGATGCTCAAGTTTCATTTTTTTCCACATAGCTGTCCAGTTCTCCTAAGACTTTTTGCTGAAGAGGCTATTTTTACTCCATTTTATGTGACTGTCCCCGCTTGTCAAATATTAATTGACTGTAGAGACTTGGGTTTATTTCTGGGCTCTCTATTCTATTCCATTGGTCTATGTGCCCGTTTTTATGCCAGTACCAAGCTGTTTTGATTACAGTGACCTTGTAATACTGTTTGGTATCAGGTATTGTGATCCCTCCTACTTCGTTCTTTGCAAAATTGCAGCTGCTATTCAAGGTCATTTATGGTTCCATATAAATTTTTGAAGTATTTTTTCTATGTCTGTGAAATATGCCATTGGTACTTTAATAGCCATTGCACTGAATCTATAAATTACTTTGAGTAGTACGGAACTTTTGATGATGTTAATTCTTCTAATCCATGAACACGGTATATGTTTCCATTTGCTTGTGCCTTCCTTGATTTCTTGCTTCAGTGATGTGTAGTTTTCTGTATACTGGTCTTTTATCTCCTTGGTTAGGTTTATTCCCAGATATTTTATTTTTCTTTTTGCTATGTCAAATGGGATTCTTTTCTTGATTTCTGCTTCAGCTGTTTCATTGTTAGTATACAAAAATGCCTTTGATTTCTGGATATTGACTTTGTATCCCGCTGTTTTGCCAAATTCATTTATTATGTTGAGCTGTTTTGGGGTAGAGTGTATAGGATTTTCCATGTACACTATCATGTCACCTGCAAACAGTGACAGTTTTGTTTCCTCCTTTCTGATTTTGATGCCTTTTGTTTCCTTTTCTTCTCTGATCACTGTAGCTAAAACTTCTAATACTATATTGAATAGAAGTGGTGAAAGTGGACAACCTGGTCTTGTTACTGATCTTAGTGGAAAAGCTGTTAGGTTTTGCCCATTGAGTATGATGTTGGCTGTATGTCTCTCATATATGGCCTTTATTATATTGAGGAATGCTCCCTCTATTCCTACTTTGCGGAGTGTTTTTATTCATAAATGGATGATGTACCTTATCAAATGCCTTTTCTGCATCTATTGATATCATATGATTTTTGTCTTTCCTTTTGTTTATGTGGTGTATTACATTAATGGATTTGAGAATATTGTACCATCCTTGCATCCCTGGGATGAATCCCACTTGATCATGGTGTATGATCTTTTTAATGTACTGTTGGATGTGATTTGCTAATATTTTATTGAGGATTTTAGCGTCTATGTTCATCAGCGATATTGGCCTGTAATTTTCTTTCTTTGTTGTGTCTTTGTCTGGCTTTGGAATTAGGGTGATGCTGGCTTCATAAAAAGAGTTGAGGAGTTTTCCCTCCTTTTGGATTTTTTTGAATAGTCTGTGAAGAATAGGGGTTAGTTCTTCCTTAAAAGCTTTGTAGAATTCTCCTGTGAAACCATCTGCTCCAGGGCTTTTGTGTGATGGGAGTTTTTTGATTACTGCTTCAATTTCATTTGCTGTTACTGGCCTGTTCAGATTTTTGCTTCTTTTTCATTGAGTTTTGGAAGATTATATTTTTCTAGAAATTTGTCCTTTTCACCTAAGTGTTCAAATGTCTTGGCATACAGTTCTGCATAGTAATTTCTTACAATCCCTTCTATTTCTGTGGTATTAGTTGTAATCTCTCCTCTTTCATTTCTGATTGTGTTTATTTGGGTCCTCTCTTTTCTTTTCTTGATGAGCCTACTTAAAGGTTTGTCTATTGTGTTCATCTTTTCAAAAAACCAACTCCTGGATTCATTGATCCTTAGAATTGTGCTTTTAGTCTCTATGTCGCTTAATTAAACTCTGATCTTGCTTATACCCTTCCTTCTACTTGCTCTGGGCTGTCTTTGTTGTTGCTCCTCGAGTTCTTGGAGGTGTCAGGTTAGGTTGTTTGTTTGAAATGTTTCTATCTTCTTTAGGTAGGCCTGTATTGCTATGAACTTCCCTCTCAGGACTGCCTTCACTGTGTCCCATAAGTAGGTTTTGGGTTGCTGTGAGTTCATTTTCATTTGTTTCCAGAAGCTTTCTGATTTCTTCCCTAATTTCAATCTTGACCCATTCATTGTTTAATAGCATACCATTCAGTCTCCATGATTTTGGGTGTTTGGGGTTTTTTCCTGTGGGGATGGTTTCCAATTTCAGGATCTTGTGGTCAGAGAAAATGCTTGGAATGTTTTCTCTTTTCCTGAATTTATTGAGACTCGTTTTGTGTCCTATCATGTGATCTATCTTTGAAAATGTTCCATGTGCATTTGAAAAGAATGTGTATTTAGCTTCTTTGGGATGGAGGGCTCTATATATATCAATTAGGTCCATTCTGTCTAGGGTGTCATTTAATGCTGCAATATATTTGTTGATATTTTGTTTGGAAGATTTGTCCATTTTTGACAGTGGGGTGTTAAAATCCCCTACTGTAATTGTGTTGCTGTCAATATCTTTCTTGAGGTCCTCCAGAATTTTCTTTATATATTTGGGTGCTCCTATGTTGGGTGCATATATATTTACGATGTTAATGTCTTCTTGGTGGATTCTCCCTTTGAGTATTATGAAGTGACCTTCTGGGTCTCTCTTTATGGCCCTTTTTTTGAAGTCTATTTTGTCTGATATGAGAATTGCTACCCCGGCTTTTTTTTCTTGTCCATTTGCTTGGAAAATTTGTTTCCATCCTTTCACTTTTAGTCTGTGGTGGTCTTTTGACCTGAGGTGGGTCTCTTGTAGGCAGCATATGTGTGGGTCATGCTTTCTTATCCATTCAGCTATTCTATGTCTTTTAATTGGTGCATTTAATCCATTTACGTTTAAGGTTATTATTGAAAGGTACTTATTCATTGCCATTTGTGTACCTGTGTTCCTCTCTATCTCTCTCTTTTCCTTCCTTTCCTAAAGCAGTCCTTTTAGTAATTCTTGTAGAGCTGGTTTGGTGGAGGCGTATTCTTTTAGACTTCTTTTGTCTTGGAAGCTCTTTATTTGGCCTTCTATCTTGATTGAGAGCCTTGCTGGGTACAGTAGCCTTGGTTGTAGGCCTCTGTTTCTCATTACTTGGAATATTTCTTGCCATTCTCTTCTTGCTTGGAATGTTTCCATTGAGAAGTCAGTAGCCAACCTTATTGGGACCCCCTTGTATGTTACTTCCTTTTTCTCCCTTGCTGCCTTTAGGATTCTCTCTTTGTCTTGGAGGTTTGCCATTTTAATGATGATGTGTCTTGCAGTAGGCCTCTTTGGGTTCCACCTGATTGGGACTCTCTGCGATTCCTGGATCCGTGAGACTTTCTCTCTCCTCAACTTAGGAAAATTTTCCATTATTACTCTTTCAAGGAGGTTTTCTATCCCTTGTTCTTCTTCCTCTCCTTCTGGTATTCCTATTATTCGGATATTATTACGTTTCATGTTGTCTTGCATTTCTCTTAAATTCTCCTCATTTTTTCTGATTCTCTTTTCCATTATTTGGTCTGTCTGGGAGATTCTTTCTATCCTGTCTTCTATCTCACTTATGTGATTTTCCGCCATATCGATTCTATTCTTCATACCTTCTACTGTGTTCTTCAGTTCAGAAATTGTATTCTTCATTTCCTCTTGGCCTTTGCTGATGGTTTCTATTTCCTTTTTCATGTTGGTGTAGTCTGCAGAGAGTTCACTGTAGCTCCCCTGTAGTTTCTGATAGCTCGTTGTAAGCTCTTTGAATTTCCTGATAACAAGTGCTTTGAATTCAATATCTAATAGTTGGCTTGCCTCTACTTCATGTAACATTCTCTCTGAGACTTTCTCCTTTTCTTTCATTTGGGGATTGTTTCTTTGTCTTCCCATTGTTTGTGTTGCTCTTCTTGTTGGCCTCAGCTTCTTAAAGTGATCTGTTCTGGTTTCCTGGGTTTATGGTATGAACTTCTGTGGTGCAGTGGTGCAGTCTCCTGCAGGTATCTAGGTGTTCTTTGCTTCCACCTACTCCTCTTGTTAGTTTCTAGCTGGTCAAACCTTTTCTTCTGGTCCCACTACCTGCAGCAGCATGAGGGGCTATTAGTGTGACCTTTCTCTCTTCTCGGTGAACTTAGCTGGTCTCACCAGTGCCCTCCCAGA
Organism: Sturnira hondurensis; assembly: GCF_014824575.4. Taxonomy (NCBI): domain Eukaryota; kingdom Metazoa; phylum Chordata; class Mammalia; order Chiroptera; family Phyllostomidae; genus Sturnira; species Sturnira hondurensis. The sequence continues at coordinate 1,883,452 of NW_028089315.1, forward strand.
ATGGCTCTGGTTTTTCCCCAGGCTTCCCAGCTCTGGCCTGGCGTGAGGGCACACACTCCCAGCCAGGCTTTCCTGGTCCCCCAGGCTTGGGCTTGGACCTTTCCCAGTGCTGTGGCTGCACACACAGGGCGACTCACAATTCTTCCAAGCCGGCAGCCACAGCCTGACTCCCGGTGCTTCTCAGTCTGCGCCTGGCTGGGTAGGGAGGGAGCTGGTGACTGGTGCTCTTCCACGGGCACTGAAAGTATCCCGAAACTCGCCGAGACTGTGGGAGCGCCAGCTCAGACCACTGGGAATGCCGGGGCCGCTCAGTTCCCCAAACTGGCAACCACAGCCTGACTCCACAGGTTATCAGAGCTCTCTGGTTTGCTTCCCAATGCCCACTCCTCTCTCTGCCACTACAGGCAAACCGATCTCTTCTGGTGTTTTCCAATCTGTGCCCTGCTTGTTAGAGAGGGTGCCGGTGACTAGTTCTCTCCCAGGGTTCTTGTTGTTGCCCTCCCTTGGCTCTCAGAGATCAGGGCGGCCCTGCCAGGACCTGGCGCGGCCTGCGAAGGGCCCGCAGCCTCTGCGCTGTTCCCTCGTACCTTGCTGATCTGAGGTCTGTCTCCTCTCCTCAACCTCTGGTCATTCAGTGTCCACTATACTTTCTGGGGTCCTGCCTTCCTATATGCTGGGTCCCTGTTGAGTGTTTGATGCACTCCTCTGCAGAGCAGCCCGGTTTTTCTCCTGTGCATGAAGGGAAGCAAAATCCTTTGTCCTACTCCGCTGCCATCTTCTTCCCGGATCTACAATGTTCATGCTTTCTTGATGGATTATTTCCTTGAATGTTATGAAGTGACCTTCTGGGTCTCTTTTTATGACCCTTGTTTTGAAGTCAATATCTTGTCTGATATGAGTATTCCTACCCTTTTTTTTTCCTGTCCATTAGCTTGAAATATTTTCTTCCACCCCTTCACTTTGTCTGTGTAGGTCTTTTCTTCTGAGGTGGGTCTTTTGTACGTAGCTTATGTGAGGGTCATGATTTCTTATCCATTCAGCTATTCTATGTCTTTTAATTGAGGCATTAAATTCATTTATGTTTAAGCTTATCATCAATAGGTAATTGTTCATTGGGATTTGTTTTTACCTCTGATCCTCTCTCTCTTTCTCCCTGTTCTTAATGCAGTCCCTTTAGCATCTCTTGCATAGCTGATCAGAAGGAGGTATATTCTTTGAGGCCTCTTTTGTCTGGGAAATTGCTTATTTGGCCTTCTATCTTAATTGAGGGCTTTGCCGGATACAGTAGTCTCAATTGGAAGCCCTTGGTTTTCATTACTTGGAATATTTCTTTCCACTCCCTTCTGGCTTGGAGCATTTCCATTGAGAAGTCAGCTCCTAGTCTTATCAGGGCTCCCTTGTATGTTACTTCTGGTTTCTCCCTTGCTGCCTTTAAGATTCTTTCTGTTTTGAAATTTTACCACTTAAATTATGATGTGTCTTGAAGTAGACCTCTTTGGGTTTCTTTTGCTCAGAACTCTGTATTTCCTGGAGTTGTGTGACTTTTTCTCTCATCAAATTATGAAAGTTTTCCATCATTACTTTTTCAAACATGTTTTCTATCCCTTGGTCTTCTTCTTCTCCTTCTAATGCCCCTATTATACAGATATTATTACATTTCATGTCATCCTACATTTCCCTTAACCCTTATTCATTCTGGTCCAGTCTTTTTTCCCTTTCTTGCTCTGGGTGTTTTTTCTACCTTGTCATCCAGCTTGCTGATTTGATCTTGTTTTACCAAGCCTGCTTTTGATTCCTTCCACTGTGTTCCCCAACTCAGAAATGGTATTCTTCATTTCCTCTTGGCCCTTGTTGATAGTTTCTATTTCCTTTCTCATGTTGATATACCTTGTAGTAAGTTCATTAAAGTTTCCCTGTAGTTTCTGGTAATTATCTGTGAGATCAATGAACTTTCTTAAATGATTGCTTTGAACTCAGTATCTGATAGTTGACTTGCCTCTATTTCATTTAGCATTCTTTTTGAAACTTCCTCCTTTCCTTTCATTTTGGGATTGCTTCTGTCTTCCCATTGTTTGTGAGATTCTTCTTGTTAGCCCTTGCTTCTTAATCTGTTCTGACTCCCTGGGTTGGTGGTGTGGACTTCTATGGTAGGAGACTGTGAAATTCAGTGGTGCAGTCTCCTTGAACTCCTGAACTTGCTGCTCTTGGGGTGTTGTTTATGTTAGCTCTATGGATATATTTAGGTTTTGATTGTTGCTATTGATATTGTTGTATTTGGGTCTTTCTTCTGTGGGTCCTTCCCTACAACTGGATGGCTGAGGGTCCCTCTGCCTACCACGTCTTGTATGTTGTTGTGCAGGTGTAGAAAGGTTGTGTTGAAGCTGGTTCTTCTGTCTGAGGTTATGAGAATTCTCTCTCACTATTGTTCAGTTATTTGTTTTGGATGATTTCTCCTTTATTTAGATGTAATTTCAAATTGGCCCTGGGTGGAGGTTAGTGTAGCTTTCACTCACTCCTCTGCCATCTTCTTTTATTTTCTCTTGGTGGTTCCTTTGTTGTTGGTTTCTCTCTTCTAGCAGGTATATTGGTGTTCAAGGATTCCACCTATTCTTTTATATGATCAGTTGGAGGGGGAAGGCAAAATGGATTAAGACAGCGGGAGTGTATTCTATGAAACTTAAAGTACCAACACATACAGAAGAGACAGAATATCTTTTGATAAGTATAGTGTTACCTGTGATATTTCATCCACCTAGACAATTTTTAGAAAGGGTAGAAAAGAGATAAGACTCTTGTTGGAGGGGGTAAGGATTATGAGTTGAATCCAGAAAACAGAGAGCTTGTGGGAGGTCAGATTATGAGATACAGTGAGAGTACAGGATAGAAAATAGGTGTAGTATGTGAGAGAACAGAGTTAACCATGAACATAGTTGTTTTGTCCACTAATCTACTGATGGACACTTGCTTGCAGAGTGAGATGCTGTCCACATCTTGGCAATTGTAAATAACACTGCAATGAACATAGGTGTGTTTATGTTCTTTCTGGTTAGTGTTTTGGGTTACTTCAGCTATATTCCCAGAATTGGACTGCTGGGTCAAAAGGCAAATCCCTTTGTACTTCTTTTGAGGCATCTCCATATTGCTTTCCACAGTGGCTGCATGAATCTGCAGTCCCACTAAAAGTGCAGAAGGGTTCCCCTTTCTCCACATCCCCACCAGGACTTGTTTGTTGATTTATTTGTGATAGCCATTCTGACATTTGTGAAATGATATCTCGTTCTTCAAATGTATTTTATTGATTATGCTACTAGAGTTGTCCTCAAATTTACCACTCTTCCCTCCAGCAATCCTTCCACTCTTAGTTCATGTCCATGGGTTATGGATATAAGTTCTTAGCTTCTCTATTTCCTATACTCCTCTTAATATCCACCTGTCTATTTTGTACCTATCAATTTATGCTTTTTAACCCCTGTATCTTTTCTCCCATTTTCCTCTTTCCCCCTCCCAGCTGATAACCCTACAAATGATCTCCATACCTATGAATCTGTTCTTGTTCTGGTTGTTTGCCTAGTTTGTTTTTTAAAGTCATTTTTTATAATTGTGAATTTGTTGCAATTTTAATGTTTATAGCTAAGTGACAGCCTTGCTGGATAGAGTAGTCTAGGTTGTAGGTTCTTGCTTTTATCCCTTTGAGTACTTCTTGCCAGTCCCTACTAGCCTGCAAAGTTTCTTTTGAGAAATCAGCTGACAGTCTTATGGGAATTCCTTTGAGGGTAACTCTCTGCTTTTCTCTTGCTGCTTTTAAGTTTTGCTCATCATCTTTAACCTTTGGCATTTTCATTATGATATGTCTTGGTGTGGTCCTCTTTGTGAAAGTTTCCTTCAAATAACTTTTCAATTTCCATTTCAGTTCAATTTCAAATAACCATTTCCCTTCAAATAACTTTTCAATTTCTTGCTCTTCCTCTTTTCCTTCTGGTACCCCTATGATTTGGATGTTAGTATGTCTGATGACATTCCAGAGCATCCTCAGACTTCTCATTTTTTAAATTGCTTTTTCTTTTTACTGTTTTGATTGAATGCTTTTTTATTCCTTATGTTCAAATCTGTTGTTGACTCTCAGCTTCACGCCTTCCACTGTTGGTTCCCTGTATAATTTTCTTTATTTCACTTGATGTAACCTTCATTTCTGCCTGCTATATTTTATGCTGTTGACTTAGAGGGTTCTTTGAGCATCCTGATATCCAGTATTTTGATCTCTGCATCTGATAGGTTGGTTATCTCCATTTTGTTTAGTTTTTCCTGGAGTTTGGTTTTCTTCTTTCTTTGGGGCCGTATTTCTTTGTCTCCTCAATTTGGTAGCATCCCTAAGTTTGTTTCTGCATATTAGAGCTCCTTTATCTCTCTCCCTTAGTATCATGGTCTATTGTAGAAAAGGCATGTGTGAACTGGGTGGTGTGCAGCTTTAGGTAATCACCAGGGCAGAACAACCCATTTCATTCTTTTGTGTGTCTGTGTGTGGGAAGGGCTTAGACAGGGGACAATGTTAACTGTCTGGCTTCTGGAAGTTTGTCCAGGAAAAAAACTGTCTCCTGGAATTTGCCCTATTTCCAGTTACTTTACTGTCTTCCCATATGTGACAGGTGCCTCCCAGCTGTTGCTTAGTTGCTGAATCCCAGAGAGGGTGGGGCTGCTTAAGTCCTAAATCCCTGTGGGCCCTTTAAGAGGAATTTCCTGAAATTCTAGTAATTTCTTCTGCCACCCCAAACCCCACTGGTTTTTACAGCTGTAAGTTTTGGTAATTTATCTTCTTAGTGCTAGAACCTTGAACTGTCTCGTCTGGCCTGGAGCTGGGATTCCTTGCTCCCAAGGCATCCCTTTCAATTTTTATTCACCACATGTAAATGTGGAACTGCCCATTCTTACATCTCTCTGTGCAACACTGCATTCTTCACCTCTCTGCCCATTTTCATGTCTCTGCCAATCAAACCTGCCTGGATGAATATAGTTGCTTTAAATCCTTGGTTGTAGTACTTCTATACAGATTGGTTTTCTGACAGGTCTGGGAGATACTTGTTTTGTGGTCTATAATATTTTCTGTAGTTGTGTGAGGAGGTGAAGCATGTATAACTACACTGTCATCATACCAGAAATCCAGTTGTGGTTTTAATTAGCATATCTCAGATGATTGGGATGTAAAGCATCTTGTCATATGTGTACTGGCAATCTGTGTGTCCTTTTTGTTATATTCTCTGCCCAGATCATTTGCACGTTTTTAAACTGTGTTGGGTTTCTTTTGGTGTTGAGTTTTCTAAATTCTTTACATTAAGTTTTTTGGATATTAAACCCATATCAGATGTATTGGTGAATAGGTTCTCCCATTCTGTGGGCTGTCTTTTAATTTTGTTGATGTTTTCCTTTGCTAAGCAAAAAAATTTTGGTTTGTTGTAGTCCCATTTGTTTATCATTTCTTTGGTTTCTTTTGCCTGGGGAGAGATATCTGATAAACTGTTGCTGTAAGCAATGTCCAAGATTTTGATGCCTATTTTTCTTCTATGATATTTATGATTTGGTATCTATCATTTAAGTCTTTAATACATCTTGAATTTATTATTGTGTGTGGTGTAAGAAGGCTGTCAAGTTTTATCTTTGTGTATGTGTCTGTCCAATATTCCCAACACCATTTATTGAATAAACTATCTTTACCCCATTCTATGTGCTTCCTTCTTCTGTTAAATATTAATTGACTATAAAGGTGTGGGTTTATTTTTGTGCTCTCTATTCTGTTCCATTGATCTATGAGTCCATTTTTATGCCATTACCATGCTGTTTTGATAACTATGGACTTAGACTATAGTTTCATATTATATAGCATGATTCCTCCAACTATGATCTTCTTTCTCAAAATCACTATTGTTGTACCAGGTCTTTGGTGGTTCATATAAATTTCAGAAATATTTGTTCTAGTTGTGTGAAATACATCACTGAAATCTTGACAATAATTGTGTTGAAGCTATAAACTGTTTTGGGTCATATGAACATTTGAATGATGGTAATTCCTTCTATCCTTGAACATAATATATGCTTCCACTTATTTGTATCTTCAGTTTCATTCTTCAGTGTCTTATAATATTCTAACAACATATCTTTTACATCCTAAGTTAGGTTTGTTTTTATTATTTTTCTTTAAATTCATATGGGTCCTCTCTATTTTTTTTCTTGATGAGTCTGATTAAAGGTTTGTAATTCTTGTTTATCTTTACAAAGAACCAGCTCATGGATTCACTGATCTTTGGTACCATTTGTTTACAGTCTATTTTGTTTATTGCCACAAACTTTGTTAATTTTTACCTTCTGCTCACTTTAGGCTCTATTTGTTGTTCTTTTTCAAGTTCCTTTAAGTGTAAAGTTAGATTGTTTATTTGAGCTTTCTCTTATGTGTGTGTGTTTTGAGATAGGCCTGTAATGCTATGAATTTCCCTCTTAGGATTGCTTTCCCTGTGATCCATAGAGTTTGGGTGGTTGTGTTTTTGTTTTCATTTGTTTCAAGCTATCTTTTGATTTCTGTCTTGATACCATTGTTAACCCATTCACTGTTTAATAACATGTTATTTGACTTCCATGTCTTTGCATGTCTTTCAGTGTTCTTCTTGCAACTAATTTCTAGTTTCATAGCATTGTGATCAGAGAATATGCTTGATATAATTTCAATATTCTCATATTTATTGAGACTTTTTTTGTGTGTTCCAACACGTGGTCTATCCTAGAAAACATCACAAGTACACTTAAATTTATGTACATTTTGTGCTTTGGGGTGAAATGCTCTGAAGATATCAATTAAATCAAGCTGTCTCCTTGTTGATTTTCTGCCTTGAAGATCAATCTGCTGAAGTCAATGAAGTGCTAAAATACCCAGTACAGTGACTGTACTTTTGTTAATCCCTCCCTGTAAGTCCATCAAGATTTGCTTTATATATTTAGGTGTTCCTATGTTGGGTGTGAAATGCATCCTAGCATTATATTCTCTTGTTGGATTGTTTCCTTTATCATTCTACCACGTTCTTCTTTGTCTCCTACTGTGGCCTTGGCTTTAAAATCTACTTTGTCGGCATCTTTTCATGTGTCTCTGGGCCCTCTATATGTCCTCCTTGGAGAAGTGTCTGTTCAAGTCTATTGCTCATTATTTAATTGTTTTTTTTGTCTTCCTGGAGTAGCATCGTATAAGTTCTTTATATATTTTGGAGATCAAGCCCTTGCCCCAGGTGTCATTGGCAAATATGTTTTCCCATATCCTTGGCTCTCTTTTCATTTTAATGCTGTATTCTTTAGTCATGCAGAAGCTTTTTCATTTGATGAGGTCCCATTTGTTCTTTTCTTGATGTCCCTTGCTTTAGGGGACATATCCATGAAGATCTTGCTGCATGGAAAGTCTGAAATTTTCCTGTCTATGTTTTCCTCTAGGACTTTTATGGTGCTATGATTTATATTTAAGTCTTTTGTTCACCTTGAATTTGTTTTTGTGTATGGTGTACATGGGAAATAAGCCAGGGAATGAACAACCTATTCTATATAATCTCATCTTTAACTGTAACATAATCAACAAAAGAAAAAAGTAAACAAAATATAACCAGAGTCATTGAAATTGAGAACAATGTAACAACAGCCAGAGGAAAGAGGGGAGGGGTCAGTGGAGAGAAGGGTTTTCAAGAACTAGTATAAAGGACACGTGGACAAAACCAAGAGGAAGGGTGGAAGGAAGCGAGGAACAAGAGTTTGGAGGGGTGGGGAAAAATACAGGTAACTGCAACTGAACAACAATAATTTAAATTTAAAAAATCTATTTAGTCAGAATAAATACTGCTACCTTGGGATTTTTTCTTTTTCTTTCATTTGCATGAAATCATTTTCCACCCCTTTAGTGTTTGTGTGTATCTTTTGATCTGCAGTGGGTCTCTTGGAGGGAGCATATAAATGGGTCTTGTTTTCTTATCCATTCAGCTACCCTGTCTTTTGGTTGTAGCATTTAAGCCATTTACATTTAAGGTTATTATTGATAGACATGTATTTACTACCATTTAATTGTTAGACTATATTCCTCTGTTTTTTTTCTTCTCCTTCTGCTTTCCCCTCCCTTTCTCTTTCTTCTCTTTCTCCTTTTCCAAGCAAGCCCTTTGACATTTCATTTAGTACTAGTGTGAAGTTAGAAAACTCCTTAAGCTTTTTCTTTTAAGGCCTGGGAAGCTCCTTATTTCTCCTTTAATTTTAAATAATAGCTTTACTGGGTAAACTACCCTTTGTTCTAGGTATTTGCATTTCATTACCTTGACTATTTCAAGCCACTCTCTTCTAGGCTGAAATGTTTCTGTTGAGAAATCAGATGACAACCTAAATGGTGCTCCTTTGTAGGTAACTACCTGCTTTTCTCTTGCACCTTTCAGGATTCCCTCCTTGTCCTTAAGCCTGCAATTTTAATACGATGTTTCTTCATGTACGCCTCTTTGGATCTAGTTTGGGACTCTCGGAGCTTCCTGGATTTGTTCTATTTTCTCCTTTTCTGATTAAGGGTGTTTTGGACATTATTTAGTTTTCCTAATAGGTTGTTGATATTTTGCTCATTCATCTCCTCCTGGTATTTCCATGGTGTGTATCTTGTTATGCTTCAAGTGTCCCAAAGGTTTCTTAAGTTCTCATTTTTGAATTCCTTTCTCTTTCTGCTATTCTGCTTGCCTATTTTTTCTTCCTTGTCTTGCAAATCACTGATTCAGTCCTCTGCTTCATCTATCCTACTGTTTATTCTTTCCAGTGATTTATTTATTTTAGATATTGTGTTCTTTTTTCTGATTGATCATTTTTCATGGTTTCTGTCTTTTTTCATGCTCTTGAGTATCCTTATGATCACTGCTCTAAACTATCTGATAGATCATTTAGTTCTTCTACTGGAGAATTCTCTTATTCTTTCTTCTGGGCTCTGTTTACTAGTCTTCCCATTTTTGCTGCCTCTTTGTATTTGTTTCCAGGTATTGTGTAGATATGCAAAGACTCTGTCATAGGCTTATGTTACGCCTTGCCAGTGACTGGCTCTGGGCAATCTGTTGGGAGTTATTAGTGATCCACAGAATGTGTTTCTTTCTGCTGAGCTTTTTTATGTGCAAGATAAAACAGACTGCACACCAAGGCTGGCTCTAGCAAGTGACTTGCTAGAGCAAGTCAGGTCCACAGGGGAGTCAGCTAAACTCTCAGAGGTTCCAGAGTTCTACCTCTGCCACAGGGCTTTCTGTTAGGATTATACAGTGAAAGTCATTCATCTCTACTCTTCAGCAGTAGGACACAAGCAGAGGTGTCCTACTAGCTATCTGACCCTGACTCAAAATAGGCCCTCAGAGTTCTTTGAATGTTATCTATTGTTTAATCACTTCTGCCTGACAGTGACTGATGAGCTTTACCTATATGCCCTATATTCCTATGAAAATTGAATCCAATGACAGCCTGTCAAGACAGGGGTTGGGGCACTTGCCCCTTGAGAAAGTGGCTGTACTGTCTACTTTCCTCCACAGGACTTGGTAGTCCATGTGAATGTACCTTGTCTCATCAATAAAATCGTGAAAACTGTGGGGTGGTGACCATGTCAATATTCTACAGCATATTTACAAGTTGTTGAGAGGGTGGATCTTGAGAATGTTAGTAACAACAAAAATTTTTAAAAAGGTAATTATGTATGATGATGAACACTGACAAGCCTTACTGTGGTGATCATTTTGCTACATACACGAATTTCAAATCATTCTCTTGAAACTGATATAGCATGTTAATTATACCTCAAAACAAATTGTGAATAAATACTTTAGCAATATAAAACCAGTTAAATATAAGCATTACAAAGAGAATATAACAGAGAAAAGAATGAATGGAGAGTCCTACTTATGAATGGAGACAACGTGGACATGAACATTTAAGTAGAGACATGGAAGGATTGAGAAAGTAAGCCATGAGGAAATCTAAAGGAAGAGCTACCAATTGTCATGAATATCATCATACAGTTAAAAATTAGTGTGGAGGCTGATGTGACTGGCACCACATGAGAAAGAACAAAATACATAGGGGAGAAAATGAGATTAGAGGGATAGGCAGGGACAGACCCTGTGAAGTACTGTAGATTAAAGCAGAGATTTGGGATTTCAGTCTAGGAGAAGTTGGCTCCAGTAACTGGCTTTTAACATAGAAGTATCTGTCGCCTCTTTAATACCTAGTTAAGTCTCTGCACCTTTCATATTTGGAAAATCAATATTAGCTCAAAGATGGCTCCACCCCACTTGCTGTAATATTGATAAATGTGATGAGAATAGACAAGTGAGGGGAGGCTACTTTCATTCCCTGAACAGCAATGATCTTGAAAGGGCCAAACTCCCTGCTACATGATTTTTCTAATATTACTGAAATAGTGAGGGTTTTCCTTGGGTCCTTCAGCTGTAAGGGGGAACTCAGTTTCAGAGCATTGAATTATTCTCTGCTTAATGCATAGCCTGCAATTAGTAGCATAGTATTATTTTAAAATACTACCTTTGGAATTAGGAGATGAAAATGAGAGCTTCTATGCACATTTTACTCATAAAGAATGTGTGGTGTATTAGCTAACACAAAAGAAGGAGTTCTTCTATGGCAAGGCATTAAATGATGGCACAAGACAAGTCCAGATAATAAATAACAGGGGAACTGATGAGATAGATAGATAGATAGATAGATAAATAGACATACATACATACATACCTACATAGAAATTTTCCAGGCAAATCAATCTTGAACATTTTCAGAGGTAAGGTGAGTTTCCATCTATGCTGGACATTATAGAAAAGCATACTATATGAAACAGGGGTGTAAATCATAATATAAAGTAATCCATGTAATGAAAAATCCAAATGGTAGTAGTGGGTAAGTTAAAATGATCCAAAAAATAGGAAGATGTTCAAATAGTTACAACACAGGAGAATGAAAAAGATGTATAAGTTAGCTGAAATTAGAAAACTAAGTGTACAGGGTCCTGGGCAAGCAGCTCAGTTGGTTAGAGTGTCGTCACAATACACCAAGTTTGGAGGTTCCATAGCTGGTAAGAGCATATAAAAGAATCAACCAATGAAAGCAATGAAGCATAAATAGCTCAAGCTAAGGAAAGCCAATCAATGTTTAAATATAGCAGCTTATTACCTACCAGAAGCATCATCAGCATCACTGGATGATAGTATTCACCCAAATGCTCCCGAAAACAAACATGAACTTGACCAGAAAAACATACAAGTAATGAATCTGAGAAGAAAAATGTAACAATGAAACGCAAGTTTTTCCAGCTATAGAAACCCCAGCAATAACTTAAGGCAACAGCCACTCTACCACAGGCAGTGTCATAAGCATCACTGAGAGAAAATATTAAATGAATACTTCCAAAAATTAACAAGAATTCCAGAAAATAAACCTTGAATGGAAGATGGAGAGAGAAATAAATGCACAAATGAAGTACAAGTTGTTCAAGCTTCGTAAAGCCAAACATTACCAGGAAGCAGCAGGTGTTCTCCTAGAAGCGGTGAAACCCCATCAATATCTTAAAACATTCAACCTAATGCTTCTAAGTTTAAAGATGAACTCTGGCAGCAAAACCTTGAAGCGAATATTGAGACAGGAAAAAAGGCAACAATGAAGCACTAGCTGCTCAAGCTACAGAAAGCGACTGAACATCTCAATGCAGCACTAGGACACCTATAAGGAAAGGCATCAGCATCAATGGGTGAAAACGAAGACAAGAGTTCTTCTGATTTTAACACGATCTCAAGCATCAAAACCTTGAAGTGAAGATTGAGATGGGAGGAAATGTAGCAATGAAGTACGCGTTGCTCAAGGTGAAAAAAGACAATGTATGTTTCATTTTGGCAGTGGATCTCCTACCAGCAAAGTCACTAGCCCCATTGGCTGAAAAGTTCGATTCCAGTGCTTCTGAATCAGAACATGAACTCCAGGAGCTAAAACCTGAACTTGAGATTGAGACAAGAAGAAATGCAGCAATAAAACACATGTATCACAGATACAGAAACCAAATTAATGTCTGAATACGGCAGGGGTCTCGTACAGGCAGTGTAATCACATCAATGGGTAAAAATATTGACCAGAAAACTTCTGGATTTGAACGAGAAATATGGCACTGATATCGTGAAGTGCATAATGAGAAAAGCAGAAAGGTACCAATGAAGAATAAGTTATTCAAGATACAGAAAATCACTGAATGGTTGAATGTGGGAGGTGACCACAGACCAGCAAAGTTATAAGCATCACAGACTGAAAACATTGACCCCAATGCCTCTAAATTTAAACATGAAATCCAGCACTAAAATCTTGAAGTGAAGACTGAAATAGAAAGAAATGTAGAAATAAAGCAGAAGTTGCTTAAGCTAAAGAAAACAACTGAATAACACAATCACGGAGAAGGTCTCCCATGACAAGTGTCATCAGAATCACTGGGTGAAAATATTGAAACGAATGCTTCTGGATCTGAACATGAACCACAGGAGACACCTGAACTGCAAAATGAGAGAGGAAGAAATGGACTAATGAAGCACAAGTAGCTCAAGCTACACAGAGCAAGTGAAAGTCTGGTTGTGGGAGCAGGTCTCCTATCAGCAAAATCTTCAGAGTCAACACTGGGTGAAAAGATCGATACCAATCCTTCCAAATTTAAACATGAACTTCAACAGCCAAAACTTGAAGTGGAATTTGAGAGAAGAAGAAATGTACAAATGGAGCACAAGTTGGTCAAGGCTCAGAGAGCCAATCAGTACCTGAAGGCAGGAGGTGTTCTCCTAAGAGCCCTGTCAGCAGCATCAGTATCTGAAGCATCACCTGAAATGCTTCTAAGTTTAAAGATGAACTCCGGAAACAAAACCTTGACGTGAATATTGTGACAGGAAGAAATGCAACCATGAAGCACGGGTGGCTCAAGGTACAGAAAGCAACTGAACGTCACAATGGGGCACCCTAGGGCTCCTATCATGAAGGGCATCAACATCCATGGGTGAAAAGACAGACCCAAATGCTTCTAAATTTGAACATGACATCCATCATCAAATCCTTGAGGTGAAGATTAAGACTACAGGAAATGTAGGAATGAAGTACAACTTGCTCGAGGTAAAGAAAGCCAGTGAAAATCCGATTTCAGAAGTGGGTTGTGGGAGCCCACCAGGCCGCAGGGGATCACAGACAGAGCCCCCACTGTGAAAACGGTGGCGGGACTTGGTTTCTGGTCCCTGGAGCTGGCGGGTATCTTGACATCTTCCGGACCTTCTCCTTCTCAGCCTTGAAGGAAAGAACAAGGTCTTGGCATGTGCGTCATGTTCCAGGAAAGAGATAATCTTGAGGACACTGTTATCTGTGGGCTAATGTTCTCAGGATGTGAGAACATCTTGCCCTCTTGATAGCCTTCGGGAATGTACAAACTTTTGTAAAACAGCATTGTTCTCGGGCCACTGTAGTTCTGCATATAAGCCAGCAGTTCCTTGAATAAACTCGCCATTTGCCAGCCAGGAGCACTTGGACCTCTCCATTATTTTAATTAAGTTAAGTCCATCGCCTCACCTCTCGAACACCTTGCTGCCGCGGGCGGCGGCANTTTCTCCACAACCTCGCCAGCACTTGTTTTTTGTTGATTTGTTAATGATGCCCATTCTCACTGGTGTGAAGTGGTATCTCATTGTGGTTTTAATTTGCATCTATGTGATAGCTAGTGATGCTGAACATCCGTTCATATGTCTCTGGGCCCTCTGTATGTCCTCCTTGCAGAAGTGTGTGTTCAGGTTCTTTGCCCATTTTTTTAATTGGATTGTTTGTCTTCCTGGATTGGAGCTGTGTGAGTTCTTTATATATTTTGGAGATCAAACCCTTGTCTGAGGTATTGTTTGCAAACATATTTTCCCATACTTTTAGTTCCCTTTTCATTTTGCTGATATTTCCTTTAGCCATGCAGAAGCTTTTTATTTTGATGAAGTCCCATCTGTTTATCCTTACAAATTCTTAATGTTAAGCAGAAATGTTCTGCTCTGCACCCCTAGTTTAAGATTCCTGTGCCCCATTTCTCTATCTTTTAACAGCTGAATTTGATGGAGAAAGAGGTGTGGCAGGGGAAGGGAGAGAAAGAGACTTTGGTTTTAGAAGAAAAACAATAGAGTAGCTAATAAATACATCTAGCTTGCATTCTTGACTCCAGAACTCTCAAAGAGAAAATTAAAGACAAAGATCTGTCTTTCCTCAACTTATTCAAATTCTCTTAGATGTAAAAGCCATCACTTACTTTTAAGACTTCATTTAATGCCTTAAAAAACTTGGGACCCATCCCCAAGTATGTGAGTTTAGGTTTTCCAAATTAAAAATAATTGATAATTAATGCTATAAAAACATCTAACAAAAGGCAAAAGAGAATGTATTACTAAGAAAAGTAAAGGTCAGGATGGAGGCTTAGGTAAACATGGCTCACCTCCTTGTACAACCACAGCAAAAATTACAATTGGAGTACAAAACAACTATCACCAGAATCTTCAGAAAACTGAGCTGTATGAAAGCCCGACAACCAAAGAATTAAAGAAGTCACATTCATCCAGATGGGTAGGAGGAGAAGAGAGGTAGAAATGCATGGAGAGGCAGAGAGGGCGCAGAGATGTGGAATGGGCAGTCCCACACCCAGGCGAGGTGGATAAATATTGGTAGGATACCTCTGGAATTAGAGATCCCAGGCCCACACCAGACCACCCAGTCAAGGGTTCCAGTACCAGGAAAATAAGTCTTCGTAACTTCTGGCCATAAAACCAGTGGGGATTTGGGCAGCAGAAGAAACCACAGAATTCTCAGGACTCTCCTCTTAAAGGGCCCACAACAGACTTAGGCCTTATACAGATTCTCTCTGGGCTCCAGCACTGGAGCAGCATTTGGAAGAAAATCAATGCTGTATGAGAAAAAATGGAAGCACCTGGCATCAGAGTGAGTACCAGGGGACAGCTGCCTCACAGACAAAATCCAGAGGCCATGTCCCAGCTTCATCCCCTTTTAATACCTACCCACACAGGACCACAGAGCATTGACATCATATCAGAGATTCCATGAACCTGGTTCACACAGGTTGGCATACCCTGGGGATTACCTAAGGCTCTGCCCCATCCAACTTACCAGTGTGCTTTTCTACAACAGGCCATGCTACTAAGACAGGGAGTCAAAGCAGCTCTACCTAATACACAGAAACAAACACAGGGAAGCTGCCAAAATGAAGAGATTAGAAATATAGCCCAAATGAAAGAACAGAACAAAACTCCAGAAGAAGAACTAAACCAAATGGAGATAAGCAATCTATCAGATGCAGTTTGCACTAAGTAAAATAAAGAAAAATTTGCAGGGAATCAACAGTTGAGTGGATGAAGCTGAGAATCAAATCAATGATTTGGAATGTAAGGAAGAAAAAAACATTAATCTGAACAGCAAGAAGAAAATAGAATCCAAAAAAAAACAAGGATAGGCTAAATAGCCTCTGAGACAACTTCAAACGTACCAACATTGTAACCATATGGGCGACAGAAGAAAAAGTGAAAGAGCAGGAAATTGAAAACTTATTTGGAAAAATAATGCAAGAAAACTTCCCTAATTTGGAGAAGGAAATAGACATGCAATTCTAGGAAGCACAGAGTTTCAAAGAAGATGAACACAAAGAGGACCATACCCAGACATATCATAATTAAAATGCCAAAGGTTAAAAATAAAGAATCTTAAAAGCAGCAAGAGAAAAGAAGTTAGTTACCTGTAGAAGAGTTCCCATAAGACTGTCAGCTGATTTCTCAAAAGAATATTTTCAGGCAGGAAGGGACTGGCAAGATGTATTCAAAGTGATGAAAAGGAGGGATCTACAACCAAGACTACTTTAGCCAGCAAAGCTACCATTTAGAATGGAAGGGCAGATAAAATGATTCCCAAACAAGGTAAAGCTAAAGGGGTTCATTATCAGCAAGCCATTACTATATGAAATGTTAAAGAGACTTATTTAAGAAAAAGAAGAAGATCAAAACTGTAAACATTGAAATGGCAATAAATCCACAACTATTAGCAATTGAATCTAAAAAACAAAGCAGGCAAACAAGCGGAAGAGGAACAGAACCATAGATATGGAGATCATTTGGAGGGTTATCAGTTTGGATGGGGAAGAGGGAGAATGAGGGAAAAGGTGCAGGGAATAAGAAGTACAAATTGGTAGGTACAAAATAGGCAGGAGAGGTATAGGAGATGGAGAAGCCAAAGCACTTCTATGCATGACCCATGGACATGAACAAAGGGGCATGTATTGCTGGGGGAATGGAGGGCACCAGGTGGAACGGGGCGAAGGGGGAAAAATGGGACAGCTGTAACAGCATAATCAATAAAATGTACTAAAAAAGAAAAAGAAAAAGAAAGTATAAACATAAATCACACTGAATACTGAATTTATAGTGAATAAAATTTAGCAAAGGAAAAGCCTCAGACAGTATAAGCCTCCACAGAGTTACCTCTAGTAATTTACCTAACTAAACAAAAGACTGAAAAGGTTAGAGATTTCTGCATTGGCTTTAATCACATATGGTAGACTGTCTTGCTCTGTGTGTCTGCTCTCTAACTTTGTTTCTCTCTCCATATTTTAAAAACTAAATTAGATCTATTTCTCCATGGGGGATAAAAGGGATCAAGTTGTGGAAAAGTAAAAGATCACTGATGAATGACTCAGCCTCACTTTATTCACTGTGGGAGTGATGTAAATATATTAAATTCTATAAGAAGGCAAAGACTGTGTCTTACCCTCCCAACACCCAGCTTTTCTAGTTTCCCAAAATGCACTAATTATTCTTCATTTCCCAAATGGGTATTATCTGTAAATAAGGAAAAATATTGCAAACTAGGAAACTATTGTATTTCATTATTTTTACAAATCATGACCTAAACAAATCATGAGGTCATCCTAACAGAAAATATTACTAAGATATTGCTTCTAGCAGTAGTTATAAACTGGGTTTAATTCATTTTAAATAATCAAAGGGATCTTGGAATTTAATTTACAAGGATGAAAAGTTTCCAGAAAAGAAGGGAAAAGGAAAGGAAATGGGACGAGAGGATGCAGAGAAAATACAAATTTCCAAACTGCGTCTTAAGTAACATTTTTCTCAATATATTATATACTGAAAATTAATCACAATATTCATTTGTTTTAGAAATTAACAGGATCTTCTTCAATTCCTTCCAAGTGCCATCCTCCTGTGAGAAATTAATCCAAACTATGTGCATATTAAAAATGACATACATTGATTCATCAGCTCATTAATTTAAAACAACAGGAAGAAATGTGAAAAACTATTTTATGAGATCACACCAGAAACAAAATATTAATAATTTTGCTACTGCAAATGGTAATTATACGGTTCTGCCCATATCCTAACACTAGGGGTTTTCTTTTTCTTTTGCCCTAATCCACTTGGAGTTATAAAACTACCTCATTCCTTTAAATTGCTGCACCCTTTTCTACAATAGGAAGTTTCATAACCATTTACATGTTGAGGGACATTGAAATTGTTTATTTTTTTCTTTTTTTTTTTTATATTACAAACAATACAAGAAACATTAGGCGGGAAAAAGGAATGAGGTGGAAGAAGTGAGGTCAGAAACCTGGAAGGGGGTGAGGGTTAGAGAAAAAACACTGCATGATGGTGAAAATAATTCCCAATGTATCAATCATAACAAAGATAGACAATAAACAGTTTCTCAAAAACGAAAACAAAAAGAATTTTCTGAGCACCCACTATGCGCCATGTTCTCAGGGCACAGAAACAAACTAGACAAAGTCTTAGTTCTTATAGAGCTTATATCCTAGGGAAAATGTTAGAATATTGAGAAATCTTTCTGTGAATAAATGACATGATACAGTGAAAAACTGAGAAATACCTTACTTATCAAATGGATTATTTCTTCCTCTTTAAAACTGAGTTCATCTTCATTAGGAGTTTGTGGGCAAATAACATCCTTCAATCTTCCATAGCTAAAATAAGGAATGCAAATAATTTAGCTTCAATAAATTGATTCAACAAATACTTAAGTCTATTTTGTGCAAAGAAATGTATACTTGGAGCTATTAAAATAAATTTAATAATTTCGGCAAATAGTGTATGTTGAATTAAGTAACAGTTTCATTAATCACTCATATAGCTACCAAGTGCATACTGTGCTCTAGGCACAGTTCTAACCATGTGTGTGGGGGGGTGGATAACATCAGGGAACATCAGGGACACATATTCAGATCCTTACGTTCATGGTGCTTCTGTGTAGTAGGATGTACCACTCTATTAAGTCCTGCATTGTTGACAGGTGTCTTCAACAAATATAATAATATATTTGAGCATGTTTCACTCCTACAATGAAAATGTTGTTCAAAATCTTACCTTTAATTTTGCCTTCAGTGTCTGACTTTGTTATCTCCATGCTCTGTGTTCTGCCTCCTGCTGACTGTATAATTAAGGGCTGGAATAGAGAATGATAGCATGAACTATTTTAAGTTAGAATTAAGGTAATACTGTTAAACAAAATTTCCATTTACAGTTATTCAGCTTTCCCTAGTGATACTTTCAGCCAGGTCAATGATGTGACTGAACACTGTGCCATCACAAAGATAAAGATCTCAAAAGCTACTTAAGTAATAAGTCAGATTCTTTAATTTTTAAAACTTCCTAGTTTAAGGATAATAAATATTCTGATACCCATAATACAGAACTCAAATTGAAAAATGAATAGTAATAGCCTTTGAAAAATTACTATAAACCAATTCCTGATCTAAGCACTTTTTTAAAAAGATTTTATTTATTGATTTATTTATCTTTAGAAGGGAAGGAGAGGGAGAGAAACATCAATGTATGGTTGCCTTTCGTGCGTCCCCTGCTGGGAGTTGGCCTGCAGGGAACTGGCCTGCAACCCAGGCATGTGCCCTGACTGGGAATCGAACCGGGATCCTCTGGTTCGCAGGTCCGCACTCAATCCACTGAGCTACACCAGCCAGGGCTAAGCACTTTATATTATAATTTGATCTGCATAACACTGCATAAACCCGGCTCTATTTTTTATTCCTTTTATAGACCAGGAAACGGTAGCATAGCCTGCCCACATTCCAATAATTTGTACAGGACCCTGCTTTAAATCTAGAAAGTATGACTCTAGAAAGCGGAGTCTTAGACAACATCACTAAACTTCCAGTGAGGAAAGAAAGCCCTGATGGTGCATAGCAGCTATCTAAGCGAAAACATTTGCAATGGTATAATATTAACCCTTATTATAACTGTAGTACAGTAGACATTTTTTGACTGTGATTTACAACAGTTAAGTCCTTCGCCATTGTATTTCCTTGAGTCCTCTTCTCAGAAACAACACTATTTTGACCATAGATTTTATTAGTTAAAAATCTAAATGTACCTCGAACTTACCTATCACTGTGTGTTCTGTTTATTTTTTAAGATATTCACTTTAATTTTTCCCAGTTCTAACCAACACATCTTTCAATCTGGTGTAACATACAAACAGAGGAAATATTCTTCTTACTTTGTCAATTCCTACATCAGTGACTAAAGCCAGGCCCATAAGGCCATCATGTGGGGTGACTCTGAGACAGCTCTAATGACAGCTCCAGAGTAGTGGGCATTATGAATGGCAACTGAAAGATCACCAGCGTAGGTGCTGATGCACAGGCATGGACATTTGCTTAATGAGCCCAACTGTGCCCTTAAGATGGACACAGTCAATTCTACCTCAAATGTGAAAAAAGTGGTGGCATGGAAATGACAAACTGCAAGAGAAGAGGAGCTGTGTGACATCAATAGCAGGCGATGTGTATTTTCTCCTCAGGAAATAGAGGAGGCCCATGGGGGAAATATAACTAGAGAAGGGCCTGTTGTCAGGCCCAAGGCAAGTGTCCTCTTCCCAACTGCCCCCACATGGAATGCCCAGCAATCCACAGTTGCCTAGCAACAGGTAACTGTGATTTAATTCTTAGTCTTCCAGAGAGGCAGTTCTGAGAGAGTTGGCAGAGCTGTTCAATGGCAGTGGACGCTTTTGGCAGAGCAGGCCAGGTCAGTCCTTAAACTCACAAGGAGGGTGTGCTGGTTTGGTGGCCATAGCTCTAGGTTAGGCTGGGAGCTGTGGCCAATGAGCCACAGTGTGGGGTCTTTAACTAGACACATCTCTAGGTACACTAAAGATGTGTGGATGATGGAATACAAAACAGAGTCAAATGAATTAACAAGGAAGGAGGTGGAAAGCAATAAAGAATCTATAAAAACAAATGTTGAAAGATTTATGACATTTGACAGTGATCTAGATATTGAAAGTAAGCAGGAAACTGCAGCTTACAACAATCTCTTAATAAAAGGGGACTCAGACGTCAAACTGTTCATAGAAAAAGAGATACATTTAACAAAAATAATACAGAACCTACAGGAAGATATTCAATCTGTAAATGGGACAGCAGGTTTTGTACCAGTAATGTCTTCAACATCACTGGGTGAAAACATCAACCCCATTGCTTCCGATTTTGAACATGAACTGCAGCAGAAAAAACTTCAAGAGAAGATTGACACAGGAAGAAATATAGCAGTGAAGCACAACTTGCTCAAGGTACAGAAAGCCATTCAATCGCTAAATTCAGCAGATGATCTGGAAACAGCTATGCCTATTTCAACTTTTCTGGGCGATAATATCGAACACTATGCTTCTCAATATAAAAGTCAACTAGAAAAACAAAATCTGAAACTGAATATTGTGCGGGGAAGAAATGTACCAGTGAAGGAAAAGTTGTTCCAGCTACGGAAAGCCCATGAGTGGCTAAAGGCAGCAGCTGCTCTCCTACCAGCCATGCCATCAGCATCCCTGGGTAAAAACATCGACCCCTGTGGCACTGAATTTGCACATGAACTCCATCAGCAAAGGCCTGAAGTGAACATTGAGACAGGAGGAAAAGGGGCAATGAAGCACAAGTGGCTGAAGCTTCGGGAAGCCCGTCAATGTCTAAATGTAGCAGCTGGTCTCCTACCAGAGGTGCCATCAGCGTCACTGGATGACAGTATTGACCCCAGTGCTTTTGAATATGAACATGAACTTGATCAGGAAAACCCAGAAGTAATGAATCTGAGAGGAAGAAATGTACCAGTGAAGGACAAGTTGTTCCAGCTACGGAAAGCCCATGAGTGGCTAAAGGCAGCAGCTGCTCTCCTACCAGCCGTGCCATCAGCATCCCTGGGTAAAAACATCGACCCCCATAGCAATGAATTTGCACATGAACTCCATCAGCAAAGGCTTGAAGTGAACATTGAGACAGGAGGAAAAGGGGCAATGAAGCACAAGTGGCTGAAGCTTCAGGAAGCCCGTCAATGTCTAAATGTAGCAGCTGGTCTCCTACCAGAGGAGTCAACAGCATCCCTGGATGGTAGTATTGACCCCAGTGCTTTTGAATACGAACATGAACTTGATCAGGAAAACCCAGAAGTAATGAATCTGAGAGGAAGAAATATACCAGTGAAGGACAAGTTGTTCCAGCTACGGAAAGCCCATGAGTGGCTAAAGGCAGCTGCTGCTCTGCTACCAGCGGTGCAATCAGCATCCCTGGGTAAAAACATCGACCCCTGTGGCACTGAATTTGCACATGAACTCCATCAGCAAAGGCCTGAAGTGAACATTGACACACGAGGAAAAGGGGCAATGAAGCACAAGTGGCTCAAGCTTCAGAAAGCACATCATTGTCTAAATATAGCATCTGGTCTCCTACCAGAGGAGTCAACAGCATCCCTGGATGACAGTACTGACCCCAGTGTTTCTGATTATGAACATGATGAGAAAAACCTAGAAGGGATGAATCAGAGAAGAAATGTACCAACAAAGCAGAAATTGTGGGAGCTTTGGAAAGCCCATCAGCAGCTAAAGGCAGCAGCTGCTTTTCTACCCCCCATGTTATCAGCATCACAGGGGAAAAACATTAATGCCAATGCTTCAGAATATGAACATGAACATCAGCAGCGAAACCTTGAAGTGAAGATTGAGACAGCAAGAAATGTAGCAATGACCCACAAGTATCTCACGCTACAGAAAGCCACTCAGTCGCCAAATTCAGTAGATGATATGGAACCAGCTATGCCTATTTTGACTTTTCTGGATGATAATATCGACCACTATGCTTCTCAATATAAAAATCAACTAGAACAACAAACTTTCAAAATGAAGATTCTGTGGGAAAGAAATGTAGCAATGAAGGACAAGGTGCTCAGGCTAGAGAAAGCCATTCAATATCTGAATGCAGCACCTGGCTTCCTACCAGCAAAGTCATCAGCATCACTGGATAAAAACATCGATGTCATTGCTTCTGATCATAAAGATGAAGTTAAACAGAAAAACCTTGAAATGGAGATTCTAAGAGGAAGGCACACAGTGATGAAGCGTAAGTTGCTCAACCTGTGTAATGCCAATCAATCTGTAAATGTACCAGCTGGCCTCGTACCAGCTATGCCTGCCTTGACTTCCCTGTGTGATAATATGGACCCCAATGCTTCTCAAAATGAACATCAATTCGAACTGAAAGACATGGACTACCATACTTCTTCCACTTATCAGCACCTACAGAACTGAACGACCCATTGGATTTACTCCAAAATATTTCCAACGTATTCTGAGATCAATGCAGTATGTCATGCATAAGAATTTTTTCAGAACTCTTTTGCTTTTAGGAACAGAATGTCACCTTTTTCGTGGAAACACTCTACTTGTGATATGAAGCACCTGAATTCACCAGGACATCTCAAGTAACTAAAAATGATCCATCAAGTCTTCAATATACCCAGGGATCCACACCCTCAAAATTAGACATGAGTCCCAGTTGCACAGCTCTGTCTTTTTTCACCTGCCCAGACCTGCAGCTGGTGGCTCTGGGCATCTTCCTTAAATGCTGGAATGAATGGTTTGCCCACATCCACTCTTCTGCTGCTGTCACCTGACCGCTGTGCTGAAGTTGTTCTCCGTGACTTTGCAGAGTGGAATAGACCATTCTTGAGTCAGCATGACAGTACTTTGAAGCAGTGCCCTTTAGGAAAAAGGCACATAATTGTTTTTGCAGTTTTACTTTGTTTAATAAAGATATTCTTAATACTTTAAAAAGGAAGGATTATTAGTTTTGTTAATAATTAATAATTTCTTTGATATAATCATAAGCTTCAGAGTTGGAAAGGGGCCCCAGATCATCTAATCTCCCTGCTAATGCAGACTTTGCTTCTTCAGCACTCCTAGCTGTTAGTTGTGTGGCTGTATAGCACCACTCCGAAAGGCAGAAGAACTACAATTTTTCATTTTAAAACCAAGAATCCATTAGGCCCCATAACCTTAAGGCCAGACTATCAGAGTTAGGGGAAAACAGGGTACAAAGTACAAGTTTTCTTTCCTGAACCCAAATCATAAATACATAAGAAAATATGTGGCAAGCTGGGAAAGAAAAAAAAAGTTGAAACTAAGTACTTTAAAAGAAACCTTCTTAAAAGTGAAATACAGGTAAACTGGGCAAGTAAATACTATAATACTTTAAACCCTTAATTAAGAAGTTAGTTAATGAACCCAATCAACTCTTTCCACTTAATTCAGAAACCAACTTCCACCCCTTACCACACTGAAACAGGCAATAGTGTGTAAATAAAAGGTACTTTATGTTTTCAAGGCCTTACAACTTATTCCAATGTAAAGGCTCTCTCCTCAACCCTTCCCCTCTGCTTTGCTTGCAGAAATTTTACAGCTCCAACACAGCACAGCCAATCAGTCACCTCCTATGAGGAGCTTTCTCAAGTCCCCATCCTCAAACAGGGCTGGTATTTTCTGTTGACAGCTCTGACTCTTAGTTTATCCTCTATCAGAGCAGTTAGCAGCGTGAATTTAAATGAGACGAAGACTGTCAAACTTGTGGTTTGACTAGGGAATACAAACCGAATCCTGGGTTTATTAAAGTTTTATATATAAAGGGAAAAGAACATTATGATACTCTGCCTTCTTAGTGAAGAAATCCTGTAAACATTTATACCTTTAAGAAAAGGGGTTATTACTTGAGTGAAAATTTATTACACAAGTTTACCAATCAGAATGATAGACTTCTAGCAATTATCAGGTTCTTGACAGAGGATATATAGCAACACACTAAAAAAAGTCTAGGTGTCTTAAAAGATTTTCCTGTTAAACAGAAGAAAGATAGGATAAGATCATAATTTTTACATGCCTTCACATTGGACAAGAGAGGGAAATTGATATTTTTATGAATGTCCAAAGTTCTGTAGTTTATCAGAGCTGGCTGTATCATATGGGATAATGTCTGCTCTTCAGCAACTCTAAGAAATAGGATTATCTTCTACTCTTTCTGAGATTCTTATTAGGTGATGTATTCTCAAAGCTATTTGATTAGTTAGACTATAGAGCAGGCTTGAGAATCTTAAAACTTACAGTATGGCAAAGTGACAGGATAGACGTCTAACGAATGTAATATTAGACATGTAATATTTTGCTTCCACATCAGAGTCTATTCCCCCTGTTACAACTTGCTATGGTCCTTAACTTAAATAATTTAAGATTGGTCCTTAATATTGTCTAAACTTGTAATTTCCATCCCTAGCATAAAGAGTTTGCTTGAGTATTTGAATGTTTTGAGAGGCATAACCAAAACACATCCTTGTCATCTGGGAAAGTACAAACTTCTAAATATCCATTAGTCAAGTCTTCAAGCAATATGCGATTCACAAAGAGCAATTCAAAGACTGATCCAAAGTGAGTATATAGTGCATTTCTTGACATGAGCTTATATTTACAATGAACCTCAGGGAAAAGAGCTCAAGAGACTCCCTCTTAACACTATATTTTTATGAGTTGGAAATATAGTTGAGCAGGTTTCATCATGTTCACTCTCCTAGTTCAAGAGTACATTCAAGACCAAATAATAGTCCCAATATAGAGGCGTCTATGCTAAGCCTCACATCACCATATGGAGACTTAATTACAGTTTCAGCTCTCCGATAAATAAAATTAAACCAGCCAATCAGGAAATAGCTGATCACCATTAGTTAGGTAATTTGCCTGATAAGCCTCTGCTATCCCCTATGGGGTAAGGAACCTGGCAAAAATCTGCTTTTGTTCTTAGTATAACTCCCTTGTTCTTGATCCTTTCTAACTATAAAACTGTTTCATTCTACTTTTTCCTTTTTATTGAATGACTGGGGTGACCCTGGTTAAAAAATGCTTCATTTTGTGTAGCTCCTCAGAGTTCATTTCTGTCTGCTGGATTGGGTGCTGCCCCATTCATGAATTGCTGAATAAAGACGATAAGATCTTGGGAATGAATTTAGTTGAATTTTTAATGACTATAAAGTAGCTAATATATACATATTATATATATTCAGATTTCTTTGTTCTCTCTCTATATATATAGATATAGATATATATAATATCTATATTTATTAACCATATCTTTGTTCTATATATAGATGAAATATGTATTACATATATTCAGATTTCTTTGTTCTATACATATCTATTATCTATATATACTATATATACATATATACATCTATATATATACATATATACATCTATATATATACATATATACATCTATATATATAAATATATACATACATATATATATATGTATATATATATATATATATATATACTCAGATTTCTTTTTTCCTCTTCCAGTGATCCATTTCTTTGACATCCACATATACTCCACTGACTCCACTGAGTTTACAGGACTTGATTGAGTCTTGAGTCTCCCACTTATTTTTACCAGTCCAGCGTAGCATCACAAACCTCAGATCTTTCTTTTAATTCATTAGAACTTACTGATTTTTCCAATTTCCCCAGGGTTCTGCCAGCTGAGTAGCTAATGGGGTAAACTGAGCTAATGCTGTTTATCTATGGTAACATTTGCACTTGCACTGAGGTCCATTCAAAGATTAATTTGGGACATATCAGAATGAGTGGAAACATTTTATATTGGGGTGGGAAGGAACTGTTCTGGGATCCTTACAATCTCAGCTTCGTAGTTAAGTCTTTAGTTTGAATTTGCCTGAACCTTTCATCAACTAAAGCCTGAAAAAACCCTTTCTGTTTCCTCAGAATTTCTTCTTGTGAGCACTAGTAGCAATGATGGAGTTTCTGTAATCTATTCCCATTAACCATAGATAGTAGCTCATATGTAAACTTTCCAATGTAAATACTGCAATGTCAGTCTGTGAAGGGCCTGGTTAGCACAGATACTTAGCAACCAAAACCCAGTCAGTACTCAAACACCAACTCAAACTGAACTAATTTATAGGTGGCAATCAATGCATGTTGGATAGGAGAGAAAGTGAATCCATTTGGAACTTTCCTCCTTCGATTTCAAGATCAACCTTGGAAAAATAATGAAACTTTAGTATCATGCACTTAAAAGTACAAGAGTGGGGATGGTTTAGTTAACTTTGTTATCTCAGTCAGTCACACATGAATAGTCCAGAAGCAGCCACAGTTTTTTCACTGAGGCTCTAACCACATCTTTCAAACCACAGCAAGTCTACAGGGAGCCAGGGGCTGGGGAGTGGCTCTTTCATTCTCTTCAGTGGTTCCTCAGCCCTTCAGGGGGCATGGCTCCTTTAGTCTCTCAAGGCACCCACTCCCTTTGTACCCTTTCTGTTTTCCCACCCCTCTGTTTCAGGGGCCCTCAATTCTTTAACTCAGAGATTTTCAATTCATACTGTGCATTAAACTTTCCTAAGGAGTTTTTCAATTATACTAACATTTAGGTCCAAATCCCAGAGGGTCTGATGAGTCTGGTTTGGGCTGAGGCCTTAGGCATTTCTTTGTTCTGTCCAATTCCCTGAGGGAAATGCAAAGTCTGAGTTAGGAACCACTGTCCTCCTCTGTTCTTGTCACTCAGGGTCCCACCTCTTTATCTAGTCAGTCTTGCCAGTCTCTCAGTTCCATTGGATTCCACTCTGGAAGTTAGAGCCATTGGAAACTTAAACTGAAGTAGTATTAAAAACGATCAGTTTTTTCATTTTGACAAGAAAGATTAGAAAGAACACCTGTTAACATTTCTTCTCTTCACTATTACGCTGAAAGACCCACTGTCTCTTCCACTACTTTGGTTTTTATTACCCTTGCCTTGTAATGGACTGTCACACTACATGTATGTAATAGCCTTTGAATTTGATCCCGTACTAAATTGAAAAGTATTTCTGGGCCAAAAAATGTGCCTCCATTTAGTCCATTGTAATTGCTCCAAGGATTGTGGAAAGGTAACATTAAGATTCTATTCATTTTTTTAAAAAAAATTATTGTTGGTCGAGTACAGTTGTCTTCATTTTCCTGCCACCATTTTCTCCCGCCTCACCTACCCCCACATCCAACCCTCAATCCTACCCCACTTTGGCCTTGTTCATGGGTCCATTATACATGTGCCTTGACAACCCTTCCCCTTCTTTCCCTCGTTATCTCCCCCTCCTCCTCTGGATACTATTCTTAATTTCAATGCCTCTGGTTATAGTTTATTTGCTTGTTTGTTTTCTTGACTAGGTTCAACTTATAGGTGAGATTGTACAGTATTTGTCTTTCACTGCGTAACTTATTACACTTCGCATAATGTTCTACAGTTCCATCTATGCTCTTGCAAAGGCTTGGAACTCCTTTCTTTGTTCTTCTGTGTAGTATTCCACTGGGTAAATGTATCACAGTATTTTGATCCACTCATTTACTGATGGGCACTTAGGTTGCTTCCAGCACTTGGCTATTATAAATTGTGCTGCTATGAACATTGGGATGCATAGGATCTTTTGGATTGGTGTTTCAAAGTTCTTAGGATGTAATCCTAGCAGTGGAAATGTTGGGTAAAAAGGCAAATCCATTTATAGTTTTCTGAGGTAATCCATACTGTTTTGTACAGTGGCTGCACCAGTCTGCACTCCCCCCAACAGTGCACTAGGGTTCCCTTTTCTCCACATCCTCTCCCTCTCCAACACAAGTTGTTTGTTGACTTGCTTATGATGACCATTCTGACCACTCAGGTGGTATCTCATTATGGGTTTTAATTTGCCTTTCTCTGATAGGTAGTGATGCTGAGCATCTTTTTTATATCTCTGGGCCCTCCGTATTTCCTCCTTGGAGAAGTATCTGTTCAGGTCTCTTGCCCATTTTTCAATTGGTTTGTCTTTCTAGAGTGGAGTCATATCAGTCCTTTATATATTTTGGAGATCAAAACCTTGTCCGATGTATCATTGGCAAATATGTTTTCCATATAGTTGGTTACCTTTTCATTTTAATGCTGTTTTCTATAACTGAAGAAGCTTTTTATTTTGATGAGATCCCATTTGTTTATTCTTTTTTTTATGCCCCTTGCTCTATGGGACATATCAGTGAATGTATTGCTGCACAAAATATATGAGATTTTCTTCCCTATGTTTTCCTCTAGGATTCTTATTGTGTCACAACTTATATTTAAGTCCTTTATCCACCTTAAATTCGTTTTTCTGTATGGTGTAAGTTGGTATTTGAGGTTCATTTTTTGCATGTAGCTGACCAGCTCTCCCAATACCATTTGTTGAAGAGGCTGTTTTTACTCCATTTTATGCTTCAGCCCTCTTTGTCAAATAGTAATTGAGAGACAGTTTATTTCTAAGCTCTCTATTCTGTTCCATTTTTTATATGTCTGTTCTTATGCCAGTTTTGATGAAAGTGGCCTTGTAATACAGTTTAATATCATGTATTGTGATCCCTCCTACTTTGTTCTTCTTTCTCAAAATTGCTGTAGCTATTCAGGGTTGTTTTTGGTTCTACTTAAATTTTTTAAGTGTTTGTCCTGTATCTGTGAAATATGGTATTAGTACACTAATAGGGATTGAGCTGAATCTCTAAATTGCTTTAGGTAGTATGGATATTTTGATTACAATACTTTTTCCAATCCAAGAACATGGCACATGCTTCCATTTGTTTGTGTCTTTCTTAATTTCTTTCTTCAGTGTTGTGTAGTTTTCTGAATACAGGTCTTTTAAGTCCTAGGTGCTTTAATTTTCTTGTTGCTGTATCGAATGAAAAATTTTTACTGATTTTTGTTTCTTATATTTCATTGTTGGTGTACACAAATGAAATGTGCGTACACATTTTTAATATTTGATATTACTGTCAAATTATTTGATATTTCTTTGATTAAATCAATTACTTTGACGTTTTAATATTGACTTTGTATCCCACTGTTCTGCCAAATTTACTCATTAGGTCTAGTAGTTTTTTTGTGGAGTCTATAGGATTTTCTATGTACACAATCATGTCATCTGCAAACAATGACAGTTTTGCTTCCTCCTTTCCAATTTGGATTCCTTTTATTTCCTTTTCTTTTCTGATTGTTGTCCCAAGGACTTCAAATACCATGTTGAATAGGAGTGTTGAATGAACATCCTCGTGTTCTTCATGATCTTAGTGGAAAAGCTTTTAGTTTTTTGTCCATTGAGTATGATGTTGGCTGTAGGTCTCTCATATATGGACTTTATTATGTTGAGGAGTGATCCCTCTATTTGCATTTTGTTGAGTGTTTTTATTAATAAGTGGATGCTGTACCTTATTAAATGCTTTTTCTGCATCTATTGATATGATCATGTGATTTTTGTCTTTCCTTTTGTTTATGTGATGTATTACATTTATTGATTTGAGAATATTGTACCATCCTTGCATCCCTGGGATGAATCTCACTTGGTCGTGGTGTACGATCTTTTTAATGTACTGTTGGATGTGGTTTGCCAATGTTTTGTGTAGGATTTTAGCATGTATGTTCATCAGCAATACTGGCCTGTAGTTTTTTTTTGTTGTTGCTGTTTCTTTATCTGGTTTTGGGATTAGGATGATGATGGATTCCTAAAGAGTTTGGAAGTCTTTCACCTTCTTGGATTTTGTGGAATAGTCTGTGAAGGATAGGGGTTAGCTCTTTCTTAAATGATTTGTAGAATTCTCCTGTGAAACCATCTGGTCCAGGACTTTTGTGTGCCTGGAGTTTTTTGATTACTGCTTCAATTTCATCAGGTGTTATTGATCTATTCAGGCTTCCCACTTCTTCTTCATTCAGTTTTAAAAGGTTATATTTTTCTAGAATTTGTCTATTTCACCTAGGTTTTCAAATTTCTTGGCATATATTTCTCCATAGTAATTTCTTACAATACTTTGTATTTTTCTGGTATCAGTTATAATCTTTCCTTTTTCATTTCTGATTGTGTTTATTTGGGTCTTCTCTCTTTTTTTCTTGATGAGTCTGGTTAAACGTTTGTAATTCTTGTTTATCTTTACAAAGAACCAGCTCTTCGATTCACTGATCTTTGGTACCATTTGTTTAGACTCTATTTTGTTTATTTTTGTTACAAACTTTATTATTTCTTACCTTCTACTCACTTTAGGCTTTATTTGTTGATCTTTTTCAAGTTCCTTTAAGTGTAAAGTTAGATTGTTTATTTGAGCTTTTTCTTGTGTGTCTATGTTTTGAGATAGGCCTGTAATGCTATGAATTTCCCTCTTAGGATTGCTGTCCCTGTGATTCACAGTTTGGATTGTTGTGTTTTCATTTTCATTTGTTTCAAGCTATCTTTTGATTTCTGTCTTGATATCTTTGTTAACCCATTCATTGTTTAATAACATGTTATTTGACTTCCATGCCCTTGCATGTCTTTCAGTGTTCTTCTTGTAACTGATTTCTAGTTTCATAGTATTGTGATCAGAGAAGATGCTTCATATAATTTCAATCTTCTCATATTTATTGAGACTTTTGTGTTCTAACATGTGGTCTATCCTAGGAAACATCACACGTGCACTTGAAAAGTATGTATATTTTGTGCTTTGGGGTGAAATGCTCTGAATATATTAATTAAATGAAATTGATCTAGTGTGTCACTTAAGGCTGCTGTCTCCTTGTTGATTTTCTGCCTGAAAGATCTGTCTGTTGAAGTCAATGGGGTATTAAAATCCCCAACTGTGACTGTACTTTTGTCAATTCCTCCTTGTAACTCCATCAAGATTTGCTTTACATATTTAGGTGTTCCTATGTTGGGTGTGAAATGTTTACTAGCGTTATATTCTCTTGTTGGATTGTTTTCTTTATCATTATAACATGTCCTTCTTTGTTTCCTACTGTGGCCTTGGTTTTAAAATCTACTCTGTCAGTATCTTTTCATGTGTCTCTGGGCCCTCTATATGTCTTCCCTGGAGAAGTGTCTGTTCAAGTCTTTTGCTCATTATTTAATTGGGTTTTTTGTCTTCCTGGAGTGGCGTTGTATGAGTTCTTTATATATTTTGGAGATCAAGCCCTTGTCCCAGGTGTCATTGGCAAATATGTTTTCCCATATGGTGGGCTCTCTTTTCATTTTAATGCTGTTTTCTTTAGCCATGCAGAAGCTTTTGAATTTCATGAAGTTGCATTTGTCCTTTTCTTGATGTCCCTTGCTTCAGGAGATATATCCATGAACATCTTGCTGAGTGGAATGTCTGAGATTTTCCTGCCAATGTTTTCCTCTAGGACTTTTATGCTGTTATGACTTATATTTTAGTCTTTTATTCACCTTGAATTTATTTTTGTGAATGCTGTAAGTGGGAAATAAGCCAGGCAATGAGGAACATATACTATATACTCTCACCTTTAACTGAAACATAATAAAAAAAATTAAACTAAATATAACCAGAGTCATTGAAATTGAGAAGAATGTAACAATAGCCAGAGGGGAGGGTTGAGGGAACAGTGGGGAGAAGGGTTTTCAGGAACTACTATAAAGGACACATGGACAAAATCAAGGGGGAGGGTGAAAGCGAGGGAGGGATGTGGGTTTGGTGGGGTAGGAAGAAAATACTGGTAACTGTAATTTAACAACAATAAAATAATTTAAATTGATAAAAATCTATTTTGCCCTGGCTGGTGTGGCTCAGTGGATTGAGCGTGGGCCTGTGAACCAAACAATTGCAGTTTGATTCCCAGTCAGGGCACATGCCTGGGTTGCAGGCCAGTTACCAGCAGGGGAAGCTTGAGAGGCAATGATACATTGGTATTTCTCTCCCTCTTTCCTTCCCTTCCCTTCTAAAGATAATAAAATCTTTAAAAAATATATATTTTGTCAGAATAAATACTGCTACCCCCGTCCTTTTTTCTTCTTATTTGCATGAAATCCTTTCCCCCCCTTCACTGTTAGTCTGTGTGTATCTTTTGATCTGCAGTGGGCCTCTTGGAGGAAGCATATAAATGGGTCTTGTTTTCTCATCCATTCAGCTACCCTATATTTTGGTTGTAACTTTTAAGCCATTTACATTTAAGGTTATTATTGATAGATATGTATTTACTACCATTTAATTGTTAGACTATAGTCCTCTGGGGTTTTTTTCTTCTCCTTTTTCCCCTTCCCTTTCTCCTTCTCCTCTTTCTCCTTTTCCAAGCAAGCCCTTTGACATTATTATAGTTCTGATTTGATGTTAGGAAACTTCTTCAGCTTTTTCTTGTCTAGGAAGCTCCTTATTTCTCCTTTAATTTTAAATAATAGCATTGCTGGGTAAATTACCCTTTGTTCTACATCCTTGCATTTCATTACCTTGACTATTTCAAGCCACTCTCTTCTAGCCTGAAATGTTTGTGTTGACAAATCAGATGACAGCCTAATTGGTGCTCCTTTGTAGGTAACTACCTGCTTTTCTCTTGCAGCTTTTAGGATTCTCTCCTTGTCTTTAAGCCTGCCATTTTAATATGATGTTTCTTCATGTAGGCCTCCCTGGATCTATCTGGTTTGGAACTCTCTGAGCTTCCTGGATTTGTTCTCTATTTTTTCCCCTTTCCTGATTAGGGGTGTTTTGGACATTACTTTTTTTACCAATAGATTGTTGATATTTCGCTCCCTCATCTCCTCCTGGTATTTCCATGATGTGTATGTTGTTATGCTTCATGGTGTCCCAAAGGTTTCTTGAGCCCTCATTTTTAAATTCCTTTTTCTTTTTGCTACTCTGCTTGCCTATTTTTTTCTTCCTTGTCTTGCAAATCACTGATTCAATCCTCTGCTTCATCTAACCTACTGTTTACTCTTCCCAGTGATTTATTTTAGACATTGTGTTCTTTTTTCTGACTGACCATTTTTCATGGTTTCTATGTCTTTTTTCATGCTCTTGAGTATCCTCATGATCACTGCTCTAAACTCTCTATCTGATAGATCATTTACCTCCACCCCATTTAGTTCTTCTACTGGAGAATTCTCTTATTCTTTCTTCTGGGGTCTGTTTCCTTGTCTTCCCTTTTTGGCTGCCTCTTTGCATTTGTTTCTAGGTATTATGTAGATTTGCAAAGACTCTGGCACAGGCTTATGTTAAGCCCTGCCTGTGACTGGCTCTGGGCAATCTGTTGGGAGTTATTAGTGATCCACAGAATGTGTTTCTTTCTTCTGAGCTTTTTTATGTGCAAGAAAAAACAGGCTGCACACCAAGTCTGGCTCTAGCAAGTATCAGGTCCACAGGGGAGTCAGCTAAGCTCTCAGAGGTCCCAGAGTTCTACCTCTGCTTCAGGGCTTTCTGTTAGGCTTATACAGTGAAAGTCACCCCTCTGTACTCCTCAGCAACAGGACACAAGCACCTCAGGGTAGGGCAGAGTAATTCCTATGGGTAGAACTATTGCTTCCCTTCAAGCTGCTGCCACTTGCAGGGGAGTGCTCTGTCTTAGAAACATGGCTCCTGCAGTATGGGGAATGACTCGGTACAGGGATCCTGGCAGCTGACCATTCAGTTCTCTTTCCAGAGCAACCAGCCCCAGACTTACCTTGTGTGTCTCTACTGTACTCTGCCCTAATTCTGCTGATGCCCAGGGTAAGTGGCTAAAAATGTAATTTTGGGAATTGGCCCTTTAAAAGGCCCTCTGCATCTCCAGGTGTCTCTCTGTAATAGACAGAAACCCAACTGCTTGTCACAGACATATTATTTGGGGTCACTTCCCTGTTTTGGTGGAATATGGTGGGGAGCCTAGCGTGCATTTAGACTCCACACTTCTTAGAGGTAACTGCCTGTCTGCTTAAATATCCCTCTGGAACTTCATCTGCCACCTATGGGAACCCAGCCAATCCTCTCATGCCTCTTCCTCCTCATTCCCTACCAGTCACATTGTGGTGAAGTGGCTTCTTGCATTTGTCTACAGTTACAAGGCTTCTCTCTAGCTAGTGTTCAGCTGGTTTTTCAGGATTTTTCCACATTCTAGTTGTAATTCCAGTTTGGTCTTGGGTGGTGGTTAGTGTAGCTTTCACTTAGTCCTCCACCATCTTGGGTCTCCCTTACTTTTATTTTTGTGAAAGCTTAGGGTCTTCTTACTTTATCTCTGGTCATCTATTACACCTGGGGCAATGTGTGTGGCTTTTTAAATTCCTTAGTATGTACAGGTGCTTTTTAATGCCCTATTTGCCCCCCAAAATCTCTCTCTCTATCTTCCCCCTTGCCCCAGATTTTAGGCTCTTATTATAGGGCTTAAACGTATAGTCTTTTTCCCAAGGCAGCTATAAGTTTTTCATTTGCCTTTCAATGCTTTCTAGCAACACTCACAGCTTTTCAGCTGACCTGAGTTTTAAGATAAGCAAATGAGAAACAATCTTCTTGTGTCAGTCTTTAGGCAGCCCTCCAGACAGGTGAGAATAAAACAGAGCAGTTACAAACAAGGTCTACTCTGCTCCCACCCTAACCAGGGACTAGGGTAGGACTTTGGGAACATGGGCTGCCATCTTCAAGACCACCACTGTGCTAGGGAGGGAAGGAGACAGGATAAGCAAAAATACCATAAAACATTCCAACAATTTTTAGTTGTTATAATTTATTGTCCACATGTTTGTTGTAAACTTTTGCTTATTTCCAGAGTTCTGACAAATTGGTTCTGAAAGTTTATGCCTATTTCTCACTAACACGACTGAGGGGAGCTTGGAGCTGCCTATGCCACCATTTTTTCTACTTTTTTGTGAAGAAGTTTTTCTTTAGACTTTACTTGTATATTATGTGCAACAGAGGAGGGAAATACCACCTACGTACTTTTTTTTTGAAAGGTATTTTTTAACCAACTCTTCAGTAATTTATTTAACTTCCAGCAAAAAATTTCAACTTACTAACACCAATATGTTGATAAGTACAGCATCATCTCTTTTCTCAAGGACCAGGGACTGTATACATCGGGGTGGTATAGGTCTGGGTGACATGGAGCTTATGACCAAAATATATCCCTTTCTTTGGAAATTTATAAATTTCTGGGATGGCTATTTGGATACATACAGTTAAGCCTTCATGATTTACTGATAGGATTTCTAGCTGAAAAACTCAATGCTAAAAATGGTGTAATTATGTGATTAATATTCACAAAGTATGTAACATTAAAAGTTTTCAATCTATAAAAGATGAACAGGTTTTCAAATTATTTATTTTTAAAATTCAAAGTTAGAAATTTTCACAGAAATGTTATGTATTCTTTCTTTATCTTGCATTGAATATTTAAGTCTATATAAATATATTTTATGCATATATTTTACTTTATGAAGCCAGATAATAATTGCTTAATTTGTT
This sequence comes from Sturnira hondurensis, assembly GCF_014824575.4. Classification (NCBI taxonomy): domain Eukaryota; kingdom Metazoa; phylum Chordata; class Mammalia; order Chiroptera; family Phyllostomidae; genus Sturnira; species Sturnira hondurensis. The sequence goes on from NW_028089315.1 coordinate 1,919,104, forward strand.
AAAGCCATCACTAACTTGGTAAAAACAAAGTTTTCTGCTTAGGTGATTCATAAAACAAGTAGACTGTGATAATTTCAATTAATTAACTTCTACTTAAATTATTTCTTAAAGGCTTTTGTTAAAAGCTTAATAAAGCAATTTTTCATATGCCACGATATATGGGCAAAAGCTCTTTGTCAACAAATTGAATTACAGAATTCACATAAGTGACTTATAATCACATAAGTGATTAAAACTGTACAAACTTAAATACAATTACACTGAGATTTTTTATTTTTAAATTAAAATCTATAGTGAATAACAGCAGGAATTTATGTTGCCTATGTGGGCATTAAACAGGACACAGTAAATACAACTAAAGTATATTTTTCTCTTAATGCAGAGATAATTTTGTGTCAATATCTTTAGTCCCCTGAAGGACTAATTATAGTTTCACACTCTTCCAGAAACATAATTTTAATCAACCAGTCTAGAATTTTATGGTGAAGCACCAGTAAGGTGATCTGTCATAAGGGATCTGTTAACTGCCTCCCCACCACCATGGAAAGAAGAGGCAGTCTGCATGAAAAAACAAACAAACAAACAAAAAACAAAATAAAAATTTTTTATTTCTCTTCCCCCAAAGAAAAGATGAGATGTCTGGGACCCCAAATAATCATCTCATTTCTTTTGTTAATTACTCCCTTGTCCTACTCTTTTTCCTATAAAAACCTTCCATTTTGTACAATCTCTTTAAGAACTCTTCTATATCACTCCACAATTTAAAAAAATATTTTATTTACTTATTTTAGATAGAAGGGAAGGGAGGGAGAAAGAGGGGGAGGGAAACATCAATGTGTGGTTGCCTCTCATGCACCCCCTATTGGGAACCTGGCCTGCAACCCAGGTATGTGCCCCAACTGAGAATCAAACTGGTGACACTTTGATTCCCAGGCCGGCACTCAATCCACTGAGCCACACCAGCCATGGCTATCATTCCATAATTTTTATTGCAGATAAGAATTTACATTTAGATAATAGGCTATATATTCTTATGTGTACATTGTGTTACCCTTAGAGGCAGCTGTACTTGTCCCACATGTGTGAAATTGTTTGGTCTGTTAATAGGCTTGAATTACGGTAAGTTGGTGCTTCAGCATTCTGCAAGAAAGTTGGTAGTTTAGTTAAGGTAAATATAGGTTTTGCTATGATTTCAAATCTTCTCTCTTAACTGCACTGTGTACACATTATAACTAGAGTAGGGAAACCAACAGAGATAACAAGTGACAAGAATAATTTTGCTTGCTTTATACTTTTAGAATAAACCTATATCTAGCACTTCCAAATAGTTCTCTACCAAAGGATATAAGGATCTTCCCAATATTAAACATTACTTTATTATTTTCTCCATTGTCATTATGAACATTATCGACTAATCAATGCAAAAAAATCAAGTCAACTACAATTATTGAGTATTATTTATATGCAATATACTTTCCAGATCAATAGGGCAAGATAAGCTTTTGGGGATATAGAAAAGAGAAACTCAGTTTTATACAAACTTAATTCTTATCAATGAGCAGCTAAGATCAATGAGCAACTTAAGAAAGACACATTTGTACCTAGGAGCAATTTTCTTCATTGATGATTTGCTCTCGCTTCAAGCCAAAGCATGAAGAATTGACCAAGTGCAGCTCACTCTGTAGGAGATGCAATATAGCAACAAGATACTGTTGGTGTCTATTTATCTACAATGTCACCAATACTACTGATCAACCGGGTTAGCCAAAAGTTTGTTTGTCTTCCCATAAGATGGCTCAAGTAGTGCTCAGTTGTTTTTAAAATTATTTTGTTCAAAATAATTTTGTTACATTGCCCTGTGACAGCTGTCATATCACTGTACATAAAAAAACTCAAAAAATTGAATTTTGTTTAGTCATTTTAATATTGAAGATAGAAGAAAATACTCAACATTCCAGCATATTATGTTTTATTACTTCAAGAAAAATAAAAACACAACTGAAATTTAAAAAAAAGGATTTATGAAGTGTGTGGGGAAGGTTCTGTGGCTGATCAAACAGGTCAACAGTGGTTTGCAAAGTTTCATGCTGTAGATTTCTCTCTAGGCTATGCTCCACTGTCAGGTAGAACAGTTGAAGTTGATAGTGATCATGTAGAAACATTAATTGAACTCTGGCTGCCTCAGTGGATTCAATGTCAGCCAGTGACCTAAAGAGTCTCAAGTTCAAATCCCAGTCAGTGCACATGCTTGGGTTGCAGGCCAGGTCCCCAGTAGGGGGTGCACAAGAGACAACTACACATTGATGTTTCTCTCCCTCTCTCCCTTTCTTCCCCCCTCTTTAAAAATAAATAAATAAAATCTTTAAAAAAAAAGATAATTATCAAAGTTTTTTTTCAAGTAGAGACATTAATAGAGAATAATCAAATCAATGCCATACCATGTGGGAAATAGCCAACATACACAAAATATCCAAATTAATAAAGTTATTATTGAAAATGAAAAATGTGTCTTGTTTTATGGAAAAAAAACACAGACTTTGTGGCTAATCCAATATCATACTTCTGAAAGATGTCCACAGCAGGGAATTTGTGTGCTAAAAGAAACACAAAGGAAATGTGTGAAGTCCTCATTTATCTTCCAGGTGCCTATTTGTTGATGTAACTTGCATGTCATTTCATCTAAAACGGAACATCATTGCATCTGATTGAAGATCTTTCTTTATAGGTGTAACTCCAAAATCCCCAGTTGGTACAAGGTAGTGTGCATAATGTGGGGGATGGAGAAAATGTGTTACACACTGAGCCTCTCCCAGAATTCAGGGTTCTAACTCCTCTTCCTGCATTCCTCCCCTATATCACAGTGCCTCAAATGCCTGAAGTTATGAAAAGACATTTTCCAGGAAGACCTGGAAGTCTCACAAACTCAAGGTGGTTCCACCTAGCTTGCATGTAAAACACACCCACACACACATGCACACTCATACACATACACATGCAAATACATGGGAACTATTTCTTGGCTCATTAGTCAGTATAACATTGAGACTTGAACAATAAAAACCCCAGGAAAAAAAATAATCAAAATACATGTTTACAAGATGTCAAAAAATGTTAGTGTTCATTGACAGAAGAGATCTAAATGGGCTAGAGGGAATATTTGGGGTAACTAGTCAGGTTCTTCTCGAAGGTAAGTTTCAACACAGTACCTGGCTGAGAGACTGATATTGTTGTGGGAAATTCTGTTCATGTATGTGGTATGCAGTTTGAATTCATTAAAAAGGACTTTCCCTGAAGTAATTTTTTTCTGTCATGTTTAGAGTATGGGGGGGGTAACAATGTATGATGTGAAAAGGGAAAGTGGCTGACTACTCTAAGAATGTCTGTAGAGAGGACTTCTGCCAAGATGGAGGCATAGGTGGAAACACTGTGCCTTCTCCCACAACCAAGTTTGAATACAACAAAGGTTTGGAGAATAAAGACATAGCCAAAGAACAGAAAATTGAATTATACGGAAGTCCAACAACAACTAACCCTTTGACCGGGATGGTAAGAGGAGCGGAGCCAGCAGCGAGCAGGGTCGGGCAGGAAAGATCCCCAGACCCGGGCATGCAAGTAGCCCGGACCCAGTCAGGGTGTGGGGCAGACTGACCACGGTCGCATATTTGCGCACAGTGAGATGGACCACGCAGGCCCCAGGGGGCGAACCCAGTGGAGGGCTAGTGGCGGTGGCGCACTCGAGTGCAGTGGGACGAAACACACGGGCTCAGGTGACGGTGGCAGCTGCGGCACCGGCCACCTGTGGGGGCCGCGGCGGGAGGCCGCAGATGGGACACCATTGTTCCTCTTCGACCCCGCCCCCACATACAGCATCACAACCCAGCGACTGAGTTGCCCTGCTCTGGTGAACACCTAGGGCTCTGATCTTGCTATGTAACAGGCACGAACAGCCCAAAAGATGGCGCAAGAAGAACTCAAAGTCCCAGAGCCTATAACTCTAAGCGACCGAGAAACTGCCAGCCTCTCAAAAGCACAATTCAAGACACTTTATCAGAATACTCGCAGAACTGGTTGATTATAGTCACAAATTAGAGGAACATATGAAGGCTAAACTAATTGAAATGAAGGTAGATGTCCAGGAAACAAATAGTGATGGAAAGGAAACTGGGACTCAAATCAATGGAATGGACCAGAAGGAAGAACGAAACATGCAACCAGAAAGGAATGAAGAAATGAGAATTCAAAAAAATGAGGAGAGGCTTAGGAACCTCCAGGACACCTTTAAACGTTCCAACATCTGAATTATAGGGGCACCAGAAGGGGGAAAGAAACAGCCACGAGTGGAAAACTTATTTGAACAAATAATAAAGGAGAACTTCCTCAGTCTGGCAAAGGAAATAGACTTCCAGGAAATGCAGGAAGCTCAGAGAGTCCCAAAGAAGCTGGACCCAAGAAGGAACACACCAAGGCACATCATAATTACACTAGCCAAGATTAAAATGAAGGAGAGAATCCTAGAAGCAAGAGATAAGGGGACAGTCACCTACAAAGGAGTACCCATCAGACTGTCAGTGGATTTCTCAAAAGAGACCTTACAGGCAAGAAGGGGCTGGAAAGAAGTATTCCAAGTCATGAAATCCAAAGACCTACAGCCAAGATTGCTTTATCCAGCAAAACTTTCATTTAGAATGGAAGGACAGATAAAGTGCTTCTCAGATAAGGTCAAGTTCAAGGAGTTCACCATCACCAAGCCCTTATTATATGAAATGCTAAAGGGACTTATATAAGAAAAAGATGAAAAATATGCACAGTGAAAGGACAGCAAACTCACAGTTATTAACAACCACACCTAAAACAAAAGCAAACTAAGAGGACAGCTAGATCAGGAGTGGAACCATAGAAATGAAGATCACATGGAGGGTTAGCAACAGGCGAGAGGGAGGAGGAGAAGGGGGGGAGAAGGTACAGAAAATAGCATAGACAGTAGGTAGAAAATAGATAGGGGGAGGGCGAGAATAGTGGGGGAAATATAGAATCTAAAGAACTTGAGACACGTGGTTATAAACTAAGGGGGGAGAATGGTGGGGGAGGGAGTGTGCAGGTGGAGGGGAATGAAGGGGGGGAATAGAACAACTGTAATGGTATAATCAATAAAATATATTTTGAAAAAAAGAATGTCTGTAGAAAGTTAATCCATTGCCATTATCAGCTTCCTAGAATCATTTGCAGTCAGCTGCTCTCAAGGGGAGTTTTTCACTTAAAAATAGGAAATGTGCATCTGGACATGATATTTCTTTTTTTTTAAATATTTTTTATTTATTTATCTTTAGAGGAGAAGGGAAGGAAAGAGGAAGAGAAATATCAATGTATAGCTGTCTCTCATATGGTTGCCTTTCCTGGTGGGAACTGGCCCGCAACCCAGGCATGTGCCCTGACTAGGAATTGAACCATGATCCTCTGGTTCACAGGTCCACACTCAATCCACTGAGCTACACCAGCCAGGGCTGGACATGAGACTTCTGACAGCATTCATATGTGTCCTTGTAATACTTCAGAAAAGGAAAATATAATCTTATTGTAAAAATGCTTCTATCATGTATGTGTTTACTTACAGTTTGTCAAGTTTTCCTCTGCCTCCAAATTTTGTTTTCAGTGACTCTTTTAATCCATAATTTTTATGGGTCAGTTAAAAAATGGTAATATACTAAGTTATACTGTAAAGAAATAACTATCCACAGATATACCCCATTTACCAAATGACTATCTAAATATATACCTCAGTGTCTCTTGTCATTCTTTAGAGAAGCATTTATTCCAACTGTGGGAAATATACTTTTAAAAATATTAACTATTTCATTAAACTATTTTCATGGAAACCACGTTATAGTAGATTTTTGATGCTCTCAAGAAATAAACATTAAGAATATTACTAATACTATCATTTATTTCCTCTCTGATAATAATTACCATCTTAAATAGAATAAGTAACTTATATAGCATAATTTCTGTATAAACTATAATTCAAGAAAAGCATTCTGAGCTATCAATGTGGGCAGCAGCTGGACTCTCAAATCCTGCCACTTCTTTTCACATGTTTGTCTTCCTGTATGGTTACATTTTATGTTTCTGCCAGAGAACAAATAATTGCATAACATTAACTCTCTGGATCACTCTCAAAAATCAATGATATAAAAGTTAAAATAGTGAAAATTCGTTTAGTTGCTCATAATCACTTTTCAGTTATGCCTTATTTTCAGAGGCCTGAACTAAAGGTAAGCACTTATCACAGAATTACCAATCTGAACTAAAGGCATTGTTACAATGCCTCACATACAATGAACACTCATTTAAAGATAGTTGCTATTAATATTAATATCATCATCCCTGTCATGATTATAATGTATATATGGATAGTGCTATTTTCTTATACCAACCTCAGCTCCCACACAGCCTTCTGAACTCTGAGAATATAGATTTAATAACCTAATCCCACAATTCAATATTTTCTTCATCTTTTACTTGGTATCCACTCCCACCTCTTTCTAAAATATTTCTCAACTCAGCACCTGCATTCTAATTAAACTATTGACACAGCAATAATAGCTTACAGCCTTACGGCCCCACATTATGCCAATCTGAATATTAAGTCTTTGACCTGTATGCTTTGCCTTAGTTTCCACATTGGAAACTAAGGCAACCTAATCAACTAATCAACCTCCTCTTACATTTCAATTCCATAAAGAATTTGGAATATCTTATCCTCTACTAACAATTTATTGTTTTTTCTTATACATGTAAACTTGCCAGTCTCCTGTAGGTGTCTGAAATAAAATCTTGAGAAATGCCCACCCCAGTGAAGTTCAGTGAAGGAACAATATTGAACCTTGTGTTCAGCCTTTGACTTTGTGACTACATTGGGCAGATCTGCAGTGTCTGATGGTAATGCACATCCTGGCCTCCATGGAGAAGTGTGTTTTCAGATGACATATATATAATTATTTATTTCACTATCATGNTCTTATCCTCTACTAACAATTTATTGTTTTTTCTTATACATGTAAACTTGCCAGTCTCCTGTAGGTGTCTGAAATAAAATCTTGAGAAATGCCCACCCCAGTGAAGTTCAGCGAAGGAACAATATTGAACCTTGTGTTCAGCCTTTGACTTTGTGACTACATTGGGCAGATCTGCAGTGTCTGATGGTAATGCACATCCTGGACTCCATGGAGAAGTGTGTTTTCAGATGACATATATATAATTATTTATTTCACTATCATGATTGACTTACAGGAAGTTTAGCTAACTACCATATGCTACCCAATAATCTGACCTCTCTTTTCATTTTCCACAAAAATAGATAATACTTAGTAAATGCTAGAAGTTTTTCTAGGAAATTCTTTTCTGAGAACTTTTGGACCTATTCCTGATTATTTCATTCCTTCTAAATTCATAATACAGCACATCTTTGCTTATTTAAAAATAATTTTTAAAAATCTAGTCTACATTTTCATACCCTTACTAAAAAAATGGAAGGCCCTGGCTGGATAGCTCAGTTGATTAGAGCATCATCTTAACGCACCACCAAGGTCGCAGGTTCAATCCCCAGTCAGGGCACACACAATAATCAACCAATGAATGGGTAAATAAGTGGAACAACAATACTTGTATCTCTCTCTCTCTCTCTCTCTCTTTCAATTATCTCCCTTCCTCTCTCTCTCTCTAAATATCAATAAATAAATGTTTAAAAGTAAAGAGACAAAGCTAGCTTTGATCAAATCTAGGAATAGCAGGATCCCCAGAGAAACTGCTTCCACTTAATGTTACAGAACGAAACCATCCCCAATGACTTGCCAAGCACAGTTGATGCCTGTGTAATTTTTATGCATTTAAATTTACTTTTCAAAGAAAATTCCCCTAAGGGCTCTGCCTCTACTTAATTCTGAAATGAATAGCAATTACTATGTTTTTCTTTCACTGTTTTTTTTAACTTTTGTAATCAGTATAATAATCTCTAAGTCAATATTCCATATAACTTCTTGGATTCTAGGATGATGCACAATGAAAGTGCCTTTCACCAGATACAGACATCCCTTGACACATGGAAAAGGAGTTGTGACCACATTAATAAGTGAGGGTGTAGGAGTTTTAGCATTTTGTCTCCTCAAAAAGACCTGTCCAAATGGCTGTCCATTTGCATTTTTCACTAGTCCCCTTTCACAAGCACTGAGCATGAAATTCAGGGAAATCTACTCATGATCACAGACCCATAAAGCTCTACTGTCAGTAGGTGATCTACCTGCCTGAGGAGACTAGGGAATGACCAGCATAGGATGGGAGAGGTTGCATAGACCACCTCCACTCAGTGTTCTTCCTGGTACTATCATCTTACCCATCTCTACCATGTCAACATTTTCAATTTTGAGAATGTTTTCTATTTCTTTCTGAAAACATTTTCTAGCCATTATCTTTATTATTTGGGATCTACTACCTGGTATCATAAAAGATATCCAAAGTGCATCAAGAAAATGAATATGTAAATCTTTCAAATCAATTAAGGCCATGGTAGGCTATCAGTTTTCCAGAAAACATTAATATTGCTATGTACATGACAGGAACCTGAATATATGTTAGAACTGATATACATATCAGTTCTATTTAAAAATATATCCATAATCTGACCATTTCAAGCCCATAATTTTCCCACCCTAATGGAAATCCCCATCATCTTTTACCTTGGTACTGCAATAGGCTTCCAACTACTCTCCTTGTTTCTATTCTTGTTCTCATCCATTTTATTATCTATCTAGAAACTAGAGTAAGTGTTTCTTATAATATGAGAGTCAGATCATTTCAGTTTTGTTCAAAATAGTCATATGGCTTCTGTCAGACTCAGAACAGAATCCCAACTTCTCACTGCACATCACTGTTTTCAGTATTGATTCCCCTATGATCTTGATCTGACTTCCTTTCAAGTATATTTCATACTCTGTCCCCTTATCTTCTCTAGTTTAAGCAACCTTACCCTCTATTCCACAAAAATCCTAAGAACTCCTTTATCTCAGGGCCTTTGTCTTCATTAATTTATTCTTCCAGAACATGACACTCCCACCCACTTCCCTGGTTTTGTGCTTTGCTTTTTCAAAGTTTTTGTTCCTTTGTTCTGTTACCATTATTGCCTTCCCTGACCACTTTCTGAATACAAATGTAATCCTTACCTTGCTTCCCCCTTTCTATCACATTTTTTTCTTTATTCGCTTATGTTTCTCTACTTAGAATGTAAGTTTATTAAGGACATAAATGCGGCTTTGTTTACTTCCATGTCTCCAAAAATTAGAATAATGTCTGGCACATTTTAGGTACAAAAAAATTAATTAATCTTTTATTTACATCCTTCATTAATTTAATTTAAAAAATCATAAGAAGTAAAAACACAAGGATATGGTACCTTACACAAAATGATAAAAAATGTTCCTTATGTATTATATTTTATTTTTCTTTTAGCATAATTGTCTTTGTCTATTTCTGGCCCCCTCTTACCAAAGCAGAGTGACTAGAAACTTTCAACAACTTTAAAGAAGCAAACCAATGATAGAAGGAACTGATTATGGAAGAGCACACAAGCTGTTTACTTAAATGCAGAATCAATCAATTTTCCTGATCTCTCTTTCTCATACTGCTTAGTTAAGCATTCTTCTGATAGCCAAGTAATAGCCAAGTATGTGTGTACTCTGTGCATTTGTGTGTATGTGCCTTTCCATCTCTATCCATCAATCTATGTTTCATCCAGCATTCTAAATATCTTTCATCATGTATTTACCTATATTCTGGAGATTCTCTGCTTGTAATTTAGAGTAATGTTATTTGAATAAAATAATTTTGTTCACTATTAGTTTCTTTCAAAAATGATTTCAAACACATACACCTTCTTATGTCTATTTACATTAGATATTTTCTAAGGATTTATTCTTAAGCAAAAAAAAAAGTGTAATAAGTGATAAATGGATAGGAAGTTGAGTTGGAACATCTGTACCTTTTATCTCCATCCACAATTTGTTTTGAATTGTCAGCCACCAGCTGAAGCAAAATGTCTGAAATTAATTTATCATCTGAAAACCAAATTATATTTATTTTCTAGTTATTTCATGACACTTAGGATTCACCCCAAACAGAATTCATCTTTACTTTTCTTGCATAATTTAACACAATGTAAATGGTTAGACATGTCCTTCTCTTGAGATAGACTGGTCTATAGAGTCATGCAAATCTGGAAAAATCTCTGGTTGGCTAGTTCTCTGGTTACTAGTTCTGTGGGCTGAGGCATAGAACCTGCATCAGTGTATTTAATGGGGTTTAGGCATTTTAATAGATAATTAGTGTACAATAACAATCTTTATAGTTATATTTGAAATAAAATTTAATATCCTTCCAGGTCCATTTTCACAGATTCTTGAAGAATCTTGTTATGAAAGATAGTCTCCATGGCATATCATCATGTACTCAGCACATTCTCTCCGCACACATCAGCAACTTTTTACTGAATCCTTTTACTCATATTCTGCCAGGCAATATTCTCTGGCTAAGGGAACATGCTCAGGGTCGAGGTACTGGGAAATTCGTGCCTCTGGGAGCAGCCTGCATATGGAGGCCAGATGATTAATACTTCTGGTTCTATTTCAACTCACATTGGCTGCAATAGGTCTGCAGCTCTGCTTTATAGTCATTCCTCTGGCTTCTAAATGCATAATTTGGATGGGTACATTTAACAGCTGCATAACCCTACTAATCATTGTATGATATGCTGAGAAAGAGCAATTTTGGAAGGAAAACAAAGCAGAAGTCCTAATACTGTCTCACATCTCAGAAAATCAGAAGCAACACAGTATTGCAGGAGGACTATAACCCTTATTATTTATTTGATGTGTTAAACATGTACTCAGTTATTTTAAATTTTTTAAATTCATTTTATTTGTTGATTTTAAAAGAGAAAGAAAAATGGGAGAAAGAGAGAGATCAATTTGTTGTTCCACTTATTTATGCATTTACTGGTTGTTTCTTATATGCATCCTGACTGGAGATAGAACCCACAACCTTGGCATATCAGTACGACACTCTAACAAACTGAGGTACCCAGCCAGGGCTTATGCAATATCATTTGCTTTTATGTGGTGCCCTTGCTTCACTCATATTTTTAGATTACTGTTTCATGAATTTTAAGTGCATTTTGAAGACTCATTCTATGAATGGGAATACAATGTTCAAAATGTACTTAAAAGCATTAAAATGCTCTAAAGAAGACATGGGGAAATTATATGTTCATTGCTGTTGCTTGATATATGTACTAGCCAGACAAAGTCATCATTAAAAAAGTAACCGCTTCTCCAACATACTATGAAAAAATTATGCATGAGACTTAAGTGATCATATGAGTAACTACAAAATAACTCAAAGAACTAAAAGACTCTAACTGAGCAAATGGAATCCAGAGTAGAAAACAGAGATGGGAACATGGTAAGAATAAAAATTTTTTAATCTAAATTTTCTGCCAAATGCACATGCTTCCACAACAGCCTGAGAAGAACAAAGTATAGCATGACAATTAGTGATACAGCTATTTTAAGTTTTCTGTAAGATTTTATTTTTCACTTAGCCCTCACTGACCAGTCATTTTCATACAGAAAATATTATGCAGGCTTCAGTGTACTTCAATTTGAGAACAACTAAGACATGCCCTGGCTGGTGTAGCTCAGTGGATTGAGCGCTGGCCTGGGAACCACATGATTGTGGTTCAATTCCAAGTCAGGGCACATGCCTGGGTTGCAGGCCAGTTCCCAGCAGGGGACCCACAAGAAGCAACCATACATTGATATTTCTCTCCTTCTCTCCTTCCCTTCCTCTCTAAAGATAAATAAATAAAATCTTAAAAAAATAAGAACAACTAAGACATGTTCACAATTCTTCAGAAATCCCTAACAATCTCTTATTAAGACAAGCATCCATAAGAAAAATGGCTTTTAAATTTTGAGAAGCCTCACTCTGAGAGTTGTATCAGAAACCAAACTTTAAAATGAGCTAGGCTTTCAATTAATGTCATTAAAAATACATAGAAAATCAAAGTAAAAAAACAGCAATCACTACTATGATGGATTTAAAATGAGCTTCCTGTAGCTTTCAGGTGTCTTCCTGATTGAAATAAATGTTTCTTAATAAATAATAAATATGATATAAAAGAAATTAAATTATAATGAAAGCAATGACTTACCAACTTTAAATATATGTAAGTGAATATTATTCATTTTAGATACTAAGAGGAACCAGTTTTAAAATCTAAAATAACAAGAGTTTTGTTATCTAACTTTACAAATAATATGTGATCGCTAATTATACATAACACATGGTGTGACAAAAGTGGGTTTACAATTGTGAGTATACAAAACAGTTTATTCATATATTATTATTTATTAATTATTGTATTATTTTCCACACAACCACTATAAAACTACTTTTGCTCCACCCAGTAGGTCTTCCAGAAAATATCAATATTAGCAAAAGGCTTTTAAAAAGATATCCCCTTATTAATTTAGAACTGCTTATATATGGATCCATAAAAGTAAAATAAGGGCAAAAACTATTTTGATTTAGATATTTTTGCAAGGTTTATCTGTGTAAACATATGTAAACTACCCCAGATTTTTATAAAATACATATGACATTAACACAATTAGCTATTTTAAATAATCAGTCCTTTTTTTGGATTAATTTTCTTAATTTAATTCTTGTTTAAGTACAGTTTTCCGTCCCCCACTCCCATCCCAGCCCACACCCCCATGCTCCCCACCTCCCTCCCATTTCCACCCCCCTTAGTCGTTCTCCATGTGTCCTTTATACTAGTTTCTGTGAATCCTTCCCCATTTCCCCTGAAATTCTCTCCCCTCTCCCCTCTGGTCCCTGTCAGCCTGTTCTGAATTTCAGTGTCTTTGGTCATATTTTGCTTGCTTGTTTGTTTTGTTGTTTAAGTTCCTGTTAAAGGTGAGATCATATGGTATTTATCTTTCACTGTCTGGTGAAATACCTTATTTCACTCAGCATAATGCTTTCCAGTTCCATCCACGCTGTTGCAAAGGGTAGTAGCTCCTTCTTTCTTTCTGCTGCACAGAATTCCATTGTGTAAATGTACCATAATTTTTTTATCCATTCATTTACTGATGGGCACCTAGGTTGCTTCTAGCACTTGGCTATTGTAAATTGTGCTGCTATGAACATCGAGGTGCATAGGTTCTTTTGGATTGGTGTTTCAGGGTTCTTAGGATATAATTCTAGCAGTGGAATTCTTGGGTCAAAAGGAAGTTCCATTTTGGTTTTCTGAGGAAATTCCATACTGTTTTCCACAATGGCTGCATGAGTCTGCAATCCCACGAACAGTGAACTAGGGTCCCCTTTTCCCCACAACCCCTCCAACATTTGTTGTTTGTTGCTTTGTTTATGATGGCCATTCTAACCAGTGTAAGGTGCTATCTCATTGTGGTTTTAATTTTCATCTCTCTGATAGCTAGCAATATTGAGCATCTTTTCATGTGTCTCTGAATCCTCTGTATGTCCTCCTCGGAGAAGTGTCTGTTCAAGTCCTTTGCCCATTTTTTAATTGGGTTGCTTGTCTTCTTAGAGTGGAATCGAGTGAGTTCTTTGTATATTTTGGAGATTAAACCTTTGTCTGAGGTATCATTGGCAAATATGTTTTCCCAAACAGTTGGTTCCCTTTTTATCCTAACAGCCTGGTACTGGCATAAAAATAGGCCCATAGACCAATGGAACAGAATCGAGAGCCCAGAATTAAACCCAACTCTCTATAGTCAATCAATATTTGACAAAAGGGGCCATGACATAAAATGGAGTAAAAATAGCCTCTTCAACAAATGGTGCTGGGTGAACTGGACAGCTATGTGCAAAAAAAATGAAACTTCAGCACCAACTTACACCTTACACCAAAATAAATTCAAGGTGGATAAAAGACTTAAATTAAAGCCATGAAACCATTAAAGTCCTAGAGGAGAACACTGGCAGGAAAATCTCAGATATTTCATGCAGCAACATTTTTACCAATATGTCCCCAGAGCAAGGAATATAAAGGAAAGAATAAACAAATGGGATCTCATCAAAATAAAAGCTTCTGCACAGCTAAAGAAAATCAGTCCATTTTTGATATTATAATCTTGATGTCCCTCTTTTCCTCACAACTCTGCATTAGGACCAGAGCCTTTAGCACTACAATCATAAGAGTTGAACTTTGTTAGTGAACTAGTCCCTAAAAATTCCTGAATTGGAAGTAAAATTAGAAGTGAGGTAGAAGAATAGATGTTTTCTTACATTATTAATTATCAGTTTTTTATTAAAATACTGTTTTTGCTGTCTGTATCCAAGAATTAAGGGAAGTTGGTTTTTTTGTTTTGTTTTGTTTTTGCCAAGGGTAACATAAACACCTACATGTAAAAATTCTCTCCATTTTAAGTTCTTTACCCTCCAGGTATTGTTCAACTTCATTAAACACTAATATGGAAATCATAAGGTATGGCTTCAAAATCACAGTTCACACCATTTAGATAATTGGTATGTTTAAGAATAGTATTTATTATTAACACAAATATTTTATAAGTAAAGGCTTTTTATCTCTTATTTTTGAGTCTGCAAAGCCCTGAGAAATGAAATGTTACATGAACATAGTGATTTTGCATTGCTGAAAATGCTTCCCAACTCTGTCTTCAAAAAGCCAACTCATGAGCCTCCAGTGACAATATTACGTCTAACGATGGAGGTGTGGGCACAGAGATGGTAGTAATGGTTTACAGTTGTAATAAATAAATAATAAGCCATTACTGTATAGTTTATTATTTTTAAGAGCACCTGAGCGGCATCAGAATGAGAGCTCCATTTTAGAATACTGCCTTAATATAATGTCTATTCGCCTCAATGGATTTCAGCTTTTTAGTTGCTCTCGCTATTATAATAACAAGCAATGATTACTCAGGGAGATGTGTTTACCTCAGGACAATGAAAGCCTTTTGTTCTGATTTCTAAACATGCACTCCACCAAGAACTCATAAATATACTCACCAAAAATGCAACATTTCTAGTAGTTTTAGCAGATAAAATGAACCTGAAGTTCACAGATAGAATAAGAAGGAAGGTCCCATCATTTTTATCATCATTTTTCAGTAGGCTTCCTTGGCTCCTAGAATAAATCTGGCTCCCCATAACCACAGAATAAAAACACAAATTTCCTACAAAAACTCTACTCCCAAACCTTCACTCACAGTCTCATCTGCAGCTCTCCTGGGCTGCACGCATTCCTGAAAGTGCCAGGCTCTCTCACTCTAGATACTCTGCTGATGATGCCCCTGTCAGGAGAAAGTGTTTGTACTGGGTGCCATCAAAGCTTTCTGTTCCTTAGCCCTTAAATATAATAGCAACCTGTATTTGCATGCATAATACTATGTTTGAGTCATTTATACATAGATTTGCCTTCCCTATCTCCAACTATAAACTCATCAAGGAAAGTAATATTGTCTTGTTGGTCATTTTTCTTTCTCTTTTCTTTTGTTTCTTTTTTTAAGTTGGAAACACAAGTTTTATTGAGCACAAAAGACACGCAGGAAAAACCACTTCATAGACTAGTGCATTTTCCTCATGAGACGAGGAAAAAAGACCCCAACTATCTCTAGAGATTGAGCTTATACCTGTTTGTAGTTTCTACAGAAAACTGCTGGTCTGAAGAAACAGAAAGTAAAAAAAAAAGGTCAAAATTAATTAAACCTTCCTAAATATATTTTATAGCCTTGCATTTTCTCTTGTTATGCGTAAACGCTCAGTATGGGGTGAATAGCTATTAATCAATCTGTGCAGGAATTTTCTGTGTCTGGAGGCTCTTCATGATCTGGTGCATGTCTGGTCCACCAAGTCCCACGTCAGGCAGCACATAGCAGGCTCCTGACTTCACTGTGTTTGACTTCAGTTGACTGGTGCATTTCTTATGCCCCTCTACTATATTAGCAGTGCCTTAAAATGAACTCAGTAATATCACTAATGTCTCTATAAATTGTCTCCACCTCATGCAAAAAATAAGCTTGCACATAATATAATTCTCTTCATCTCTAACCTAAGGTCTGGGCAGTAAATAATAAAGAGAACAGAGCTATCTGAGAGGTGGTAGGAACCTTCACATTCTGTGAAGGAAACTGAGGTTATTTCTCCTTCAATGGGTAAGCAACTAAAATATGGTTCATTGAGAAAGAGAAAGATAGGCAGTCAATAATAGCCTCACAATTTGAAAGGCTCACAAAGTGACCACAGAAGAATTCAGTTCATGGAAATTCAGACAAAATTTTCTGCTTGGTTTTAACATAGAGTAAATGCACTCCATGAAGGCTAGCTTTGAAAAATGAGATGCTTAGTCCAGTGATTATTTGTTCAGGACAGAGCTAGGAAGGAATGCAAATAAGAGAGAGAGTGAACTCCAGAATATTTTGGAAGACAAAAAAAAATGGGAGGGTCCTGTGTGTTGTATGCCAGTCCAGTATATACATAAAATGTAAAATTTTCAGCTTTTATACGTAGATTTTCTTAACTGAATTTGATCATGAAACTTCATTATCAACCTTACAATATACATCCTTCATTTTGGGCATGTTTTTTAGTAATTATTCTTTATCCAAGTTTTTGTTAAAAATTTGTTGAAAATTTACTCATTCCAAATTGATATATTCCTATGAGCCCCTGGAAGGGTGGAAATAGGCCAAATGTCAGGGTAAGGTATAGATAATAAATTAGGAGAACACATGTGACACACGCATTGTATGTGGAGAGCAGAGCTAAAAAGAACCTTAGAAGACTGAATTCCTTCCTTTACAGTTGAGGGAACTGAAGCCTAGATGTAGAGTTTTAACCAGAGTCAGTGTCCCCAGCGTCCAACACATGATTTCCACAGTTGGTAAATCTGCACATACCCATAATCTGTAAGTGTATAACTTTGAGGGCAGCATTTGTGAAATATATTATGACTGTTCTTTACTCATGGATGGTCTTGAAGCTGAAAAGGAGAGAGAGAGTAATCCCAGAAGTGTGCCAAATGAGAATAGGAGAGAGATCAGCAATAGACCAGGAGGGCCTGGCTTCAGGCACTGGGTTTGGCACAGTTAGTAAGGTTTGTATTGGGAGTTTTCAATGAACCACATGTATGCAAAATTTAGCAATAGAAAACTGTTTGAGTGAGAAGCTGGGAAGAGAAACACATGTTACAAAAAAGATTCAAATCACCAAGGGAGAAAGAAAAGACAAGAAAAATCTCACCTCCCCAAAAGAGTTTACCATATCTAACCAATTAGGCTCTCTTCCAAGAAACTTGGAAATAAGTGATTTCTGTCTCAGTATCTGTTTGTTTCTCTTGCACAGAGGAAATATAAACATGGAAACTTGGGGCAACCATTTTATGCTATTAGGAAAGTTTAAAAATGGGATGACAATCATGGAAATTGAAAATGTAGTGGGCAAATGATAAAAGATGCACCAGAAGCAGAATGAAGAGGGGTAGGAGGGGGAGGAAGAAAAAAAGGAAGGATGAGAAAGAGGAAGAAAGACAGAAGTAATTGTGGTTTAGAAATTAGTAAATGTGAGAGAGAATATATATGCATAGCTGTTAAGAATACAAGTGCAGAATTCAGAAAGAACTTGGTTGAAACCACAGACTTCGTCACTCATTTTGAGATCTTAAATTAAATAATGTAAATGAGCACCAGTTATATTGTCCTAGCATTCTGAATAATAGATATATTATAATGTAGGCCCATATTCCATGTACGACTTTTATTATATATCTGGCATGCAGTTAGTACTAAATAAATGTTAAAAACAAAACTAAATAAAAATGAAAAGGCAGAGTCATGAGAAGTTAGATCAAGTTAGATCAGCTTAATCAGCAAGAGGTGTGTATGTTGGGAACTGCCCTGGCTGGTTTCAGAAGCTGTAACCCCCCATGGCTAAGGCTGAGTAAAGGACCTTGGGACCATAAGCCACTTAGGAGACAAAACTTATCTTCCTTGTAGGGGCACCACCTCTTCCCCATTTCTCTTCACCCTGCTTGACCCTGGGTGGATGACCCAGGGTTAGCCAGTGACTGGTTAACATTCCTCAAGGGAGGGATGACCTAAGACAGGCATGATCATGAAGGGGCCCTCAGGGAAGGACTTGAGGGGCTACAGAAAAAGGGGGTGATGGACCCTTGCCCCTTTGCTTTAACATAACCTGAGTCCTCATTCTGTCTGTAAGAAGTCTCCTAATCTCTTGGCTGCCTTACTTTCCCTGCCTAACTTAAACCTGAAACAATGCTGGAAGTGGGTGTGGCTCTGTGCTGGAAAGGCAGGTTTCCTAGGGCGTTCAGGCCTAAGAAAGAATCCATAAAATCCTCTGGAACTTACTTTGCTAATACCCTCAATTTAAATGATAAGGGTCCAGGCAGGAAGTGTGTTCCCAAAAGTTTTATGTCCCTTTAACTATCTGACCCTGACTCACAATAAGCCCTCAGAGTTCTTTGAATGTTCTCCATTGTTTAATAATTTCTGCCTGACAATGACTGATGAGCTTTACACATACACCCTGTATTCCTGTGCAAATTGAACCCAAAAAAAGCTTGTCAAGGCAAGGGCTGAGGCTGCTATCCTTTTTAGAGGATAGCTAGAGGCTCTCTGAAGCTTTTCTCTCCTTGAGAGAGAAGCCACACCATCTCTTTTCCTCCACAGGACTCAGTAGTCCATGTGAATTTGTCTTGTCTCATCCATAACGCCGCAGACCCCCGGAGCTGGGATCCACGTCATGTGTATGTCAGGGGAGGGGGTGATGGGCAGGGAAGTGGTCAAGAGCACTGAATATCTTGACAGGAACTTTTTAAAGAGAGAGCTGGAGTAACAATAGAGCAAAATTTTAATTCATTCATGGTTTTTCTAAGAATAACATTGTATTCTATTTCTCTAAGTTAAATAAAAATAGTTAAACTATTCTTTAGTTTTTAAAAATATGACAATCCCTCTAGATTTGCTTAGCTTTACTTTCAATAGAATTATTACAACGCTATACTCTCTCTCTATTTACAAGTCACCAAATATTCTGCTCATACTAAAATATTTAGTTATTGGTCATTTTTTCTTTATTATTCAAGTGAATAAAAGAGAGGCCTCAATTCAAATTTTATTTCCTGCCTCCCCATTGAGTAAAATAGGAAAAAAAAATAATGATGGTTTAGCACCACTGTACATGAGCAGTTATGATCAGATTAGACTTAATTGCCCATATATGCTTATTGCTCCCTCTTTCATGGCCAGTGGTATTTGAAAATTAAAATAGCAGAAAACCATAGTAAAAAAATAACACCTGGCCGGGATAAAATAACTGAGGCTGAGATTGTGGATATTGCACAATCAACTTTGGGACAGCTAAATTGTGTACACATGTGCACATATGTGGGTCCATGTGAACACATACACACACCCATTTATAAGTTTTCTAACAGAAGTTACTTGGTTGTGAAAAAGAGATGCTGGCAGCAGAAATAAGCTAATGAACTGCAAGAAAATTTCTACAGCTTGCACATATAACCAACATTAAAGGGTGCTCCTGTAGACTCAGTAACTTACTGGCAATTAA
The DNA here is from genome assembly GCF_014824575.4 of Sturnira hondurensis. Lineage (NCBI taxonomy): Eukaryota > Metazoa > Chordata > Mammalia > Chiroptera > Phyllostomidae > Sturnira > Sturnira hondurensis. The sequence goes on from NW_028089315.1 coordinate 1,938,784, forward strand.
TAAGTGTAGGGAGCTACCCCACTTTTGGGTGACTCTTCCCATATTTTGAGAAACATAGATTTTTGTTTTGGGAGAAAGCATTCAAAGATGATCCTTCTATACATGATTTGCCTGGATCTCTTTTTCAGATGTAGTGAGAGAATTAGTAGCAATATTCTAATTCATAAAGTACAATATAAGAAAGCATACAGTTTTAAGCTATAAAATTATTTTGTTAAATATAACTCTTCTTTAATGGCTCATGGCACCTAGGAGGTAATATAGAGACCAAACTAGATCAATGTATTCTAGGAGTGAAGGAGTATTCAGGAGCTATTTTCCCCACAGCACAACAGCACAGTCCCCATATTATTGTGTCATCAGTCCCATAAGAAACAGATTTATCACGTCATCTTTCACAGCTAAGCACAAAGAATGTGGCCTTTGGAATTATGACCTTGTGCAACTTGATGAAAATGTAATTTTTTTCATTTACCAAGTAGGAATAATGAATATATGCTAGTTTATTGTTAAGAATGAAGTAAACTAATTTTAAAAGTCTCTTGAACTATATCTGGTACATAGTGGGTATTAATTAAGGTGGTTAAAACCAAAAAGAACAGAACACTCAATAGTTGCCATAATTTTCATTGTTCATGATTAGCTCTGTCATTATATGCATGGTGACATTCTACCCCAAAACCTGACATATGTGTGTGTGTAAAACCTGACATGTGTGTGTGTGTGTGTGTGTATTTCATTCTAGATTATTTGGTCCCAATGAAGGCAGAAGCAAAATTACAAAATCAGAGTGAAGATAAAATAAGACTCAGGAATTGAAATGCCAAAGGAAAAGGATCACCTGCTTTTGGCCCAATTCAAATCTGCTTCTATGAAATCCAGGACAGTTCTTCTAACGATGGCTTTGCTATGTTGTCTATGTGTCGGTGTCCTTTTACGTGAAACTGATTCAGGCTTTGACATTCTTAAAAGAGGATTCATGACCACTGGCCCTACTCTCCCCCAACCACATGGTCTTGGATGAGCTACTTTGTTTCTCTAGGCTCCAGTTTCTGCAAGACACTCAGTGCCTCTTTAAAGCACTTCAGGCTCTAGCCACTAAGAATTTAAGGGGAGAAAGAAGGGAATTTTAGGAGAAAAGGGGAAGTATTTACAGGAACTAGTATAAAGGACACATGGACAACAACTAAGGGGGGTGGAAATGGGAGGGAGGTGGGGAGCACTGGGGGGGGTGAGCTGGGATGGGAGTAAGACAGAAAACTGTACTTGAACAACAATTAAATTTTTAAAGGAAAAAAAATTAATTATTCCCCCTTTTTCCATGTCGTTATCATTTCCCCTTTTCAAGATCAGCACTATCTATTGAGAGCACACTGAAATACACACTGAATCTCTGATGGAACAGACATAAAACTCTAACCAGGAACAATACATTTCCAGCTAAAAAGTTTGCCCTGAAGTAATGCAATTCCAAATATTTATTTTCAGACCTCTAATTTTCAGTCTCTGGAGAAAATAACTGTGTTCTCAATATATAAAAGAAAATATTTCTGTTAAGTACTTTCAAAATTCAGAGTAAGTCATTGCTTGGTTCTTTAATTAACAGTAGTCACCAGTCACCTGTAAGGAATAATGCCATCAACACAAAGAAACACAAGGGTTACCTGGGGGAATTCATAAGCGATTGCAGACATTTTCAAAAATAGACACTAAATGCAGAATCCCACTTTTGCAATCCCTACATTTGCTTTCCATTTAGAGAAATGCCCCCTGTTTTTTTCCCTTCCTGAACGAGTGAGACTGGAAAACTAACAGGCTTCCATGTCCCACTTCTGCTTCTGATACTTGCACTTATTTGTTTTTCAGCTCTCACCTTGCATGCAATTTATAATTTATGCTGCTAGTTATCTTCCCTCATGGATACATCACAGAGATTAATGAGTGTTGTTTTTAAAGTTACACTTTTATTATTTTCTTTCTGCATGGTGAGAGGTTGGCCTTGTATCTATGGAACATCTATAAATGTTGCATTTAGGAAAGAAAGGGTTTTGTACATTGAAACTTTTTTATTAACTGTTGGGTGACAATGTCCCAAAAATACTTGGCATATTCCATCTCTATCCTTTTTGCAAAAGAGAAGTATATATTTTAAAAATGAAGTTTCTAACCCTGGCTGGTGTGGCTCAGTGGATTGAGTGCTGGCCTGCAAACCAAAGTGTTTCCAGTTTGATTCCCAGAATAGCACACATGCCTGGGTTGCCGGCCAAGTCCCCAGTAATGGGGCACACATGAAGCAACCACGCATTGACGTTTCTCTCCCTGTCTTTCTCCCTCCCTTCCCCTCTTGAAAAATTTAAAAAAATCTTTTAAAAATATATTTTTAAAAATGAAGTTTCTTTATGCAAGTTATATAATTGAGTGTGTGTGTGTGTGTGTGTGTGTGTGTGTAAAATTTCACCAAGCTCCAAAAAAGTAACCCATCATAAGAAATTAAATGCTAAAATAACTCCCTCACAGTACTGTGTGACTTGGAGCTGTTTAAAAAAAAATTACAAGCCAATTTTAAAAAAGATTGAAAGGGCTCATTTCTTCTCTCAATTATTCCTTCATTCAAGACCCCAGAAATGTTCACTGTGTGCCTGTGTTATGGTTCCTCTGTTTTTATCCAGGTGTTCTTTTTCCTTGGTCTCTTAAATTTCTTATCACGATGTTTACTTCCTGATTTCTGCTTGAATCTTGCATTATAATCTTTACTATTCAAAATACTTGAGGCTCTTGGTAAGAGTGGGAATGAAGCTTCTACTTCAATTTCTCTCCATCATATTCTGCATGAAATAAAATGTTCTAAACATTCTGTCATCAGCTTTCTTGAGGCCCTAATTTTTAGCTGGGGACATTGCCCCTAACCTGAAATATTTCTTACCATTTCTCACAGCTAGTTGTGACCGTGAGTAAGTACTAGCTAGTAAGACATTTATGGAAAAGTTATAAGACACAGCCAGGAAGATTCTTTAAAAGGAAAGGAATTACCAACACTTCTTCTATTTGCGCTTTAGATTATTTTTGTATGTCTACAATTTTGGCATCCGTGATGGACTATTTGCACTCTTCCTTGTACACAGAGGAGTAAGACAGGAGAAGCCTGCTTCTCTGACAGCAGCCCTTGACTGCCTACCATTTGGCTCCTTTTCTGTGAGACAGAAATAAAGTTTTGCTTTGTTTAAGGTGCTATTTTTAGATTTTTTGCTTGGTTCATAACAAAATGCAAATAACTCAAATTAGCACAACCTAATAAATTATTAGCATGTATTACGGATCTGAATAAAAACATCCTGATTATCTGACTTCAATGTTTAGAATGGAGAACACATGACTTAATCCCACTAATGTACCCACACCTAAGATAGATGCTATTCTTAAAATAAAATGCTACACCTAATATTTTGTGATCATTTATTTTGTAGTGATTTAAAAATCCATATTCATAAAATTAGAAACTATAAAGAACTGTCAATATTACAATGGATTAGATAATATGTAATAAAATAAAAACAAAAATTATACCCATGAAACTTTCAAGAGGTAAATGCTATATCTTTTTTACTTGAGATAGAGGAAAGAATACCACTGTCCATCCTACTTAGAATATGGGTTTTTCACAGTTGGCATGATTAGAATGATTTTTGTCAAAATATTTCCACTTTGATATTATTTTTAAATGAATCATACACTCATTTGATACATATTTATTTAGTACCTATTATGTGCTATGCACAATGTTAAGTAGTATCTAAAGATATAAACAGAAACTATATAATATATGCCATTATGGAGTTTCAATCTAGTACAATATATTAAACAGGGAAAATCATTTTAATATATGTATCTGCTTTCCTTTAAACATAAAGCATGACACTCATAAAGTTATCATGTTCACTTGTTCTATCTGCCTAATGCATCTAGCAATATTAAATATAAGGGCAGATTTTGTTAAGATTTCTTTCAAGGAACTATTTCTCTGAAGGAAAGAGAGAATATCAGATTAGGATACCAGACATTATTACTAACATACCAATTATCACACCATCAATATTACCATGAAAAAAGCATATATTTGACCATAACCCCAGCTGTCTCAGTGATGCTGTCATTCATCTCGTGTCTCCCCTATCTTCTACACAAAAGCTACCAAGCTAGCACAGGCAATAGGCCAGTCATAGATGGTACAGTTTACATAGATTCTTTCAGAGTTCAGTTCATTAGAAGTTGAAAAACTATCCTCACAGAAGTATACTTACTACCTGTGGCTCTGTCCTCAGAGGAGCTAATGAAATCCCGTCAAACTGCTAGAGTGGTGGAGTCATTAAATCCTTAAACTTGGAACAAGTCTGAGGCCACATGTGCAGATTATAGAGACATGAGTTTTGATAGGAAAGTAGGGTTATCACAAGCAAAGATAAAGCAAAGGTGATCTGTGCTCTGAGACAGGGATTAGAAGAGAACACTGATGTTCTAGTGCTGGTGTCTCTCTTAGACGGAGTTATTTGAATCTTTGGGACAACAGAAGGCTGTCAGCAGATTAATGGGCAAATTTAAGGCTAACACTGATGTTATACATATATGAAACTGTCAACCATTTAGTATGATTTGAGGCACCAAGGCTACTTCCTGTATACAGGGGGCAGTGTCTGAAATCCCATCATTAGAACCAATTCATTTAGGGTAAGTATTGGTTCTTCCTGGGGTCCTTTTTCCCCCTTAATACAATAACTCCAAGGAAGGATAGCACGGTTTTCTCCAGGCTCTGCTCTCATGAATGTCAACACACATATGGATTCATGCTAGAAGGGAAGTAGAGGGTGCCATTAAAAATAGAAAATGAAGCAGGAAAGTATCATCTACCAAAACAAACTACACTTTACTACCTACAGATCACTCCTACCAGATGAAACTGATTTTTTCACTGATTTAACTGGAATCTTATTTTAATTAGAACTATGCAGGCTCATTTTAATAGTAACATATCTGTCTTAGAAAATACTTTAATCCTCAAAAAAGTCAGCACCAACTCTTTGCAAAGATTGCAATTCAAGAACAGAAGCAATTTAATCCAACTCTTCTCTCACTGAACCACTGCAAGGAAATTAAGAACAGAGAGAAAAAGGAAGTGATTCAATCAAGTCTACATCACCAGAGTATAGCCCTGGGCAGCTTTGTGGAGAAGGAAATCCAAAAGAAATAGACTGGGTCCTGGACCTAACATTCACTTCCCTCTCTTGGAACTGTGAGACAGTTACCTAGTTTCCTGAGCCTTAGTTTTTGTCAACCACAAAAAGAGGACATTTATACTTCACTGCAGTGTGAAAATGGAATGGAAAATGGCTATGTGCATAAAGCATCAAGCACAGTCCTTGACTGATAGTAGTACTTGGTGAATGCTGATTGCTAAAACATTATCATTCTACTACAGAGCAAGAGAGCAGGTAAGTTATAACACAATTGATAATAAGAGAGTAGCCAACTGAGAAACAATACAGTCCCAGTATTAGTAACAGAGGTTGGGTACCAATGATATATTTTTCAGATCCTTTAGGAAAATTGTACATTTAGTTGCCTGTTGTTAGAGCAAAATACCTACAATCTGACATGAGATAATTCTAGTTATTACTCAATTCTCCTTGCCTACCAGAGAGAAACATGAAACATAAGAAATAATGTTCTGACATTTTTTAGTGCCTCACAAACTGTATGTGTAAATGAAATACCTGGGTTTCTTCTTGGGTTTCAGATTCAAAATGATCAGATTTGAGATAGAGCCTAAGAACCTGCTTTTCTAATTCCCTAATTGGTGCCAATGTGGGGTTGCAGATTTAGTACATAAAGATACATGAGGCCCAGTTAATCTGAATTTGAGATAAGTAACAAATACTTTTTTTGTATAAGTATGTCCCAAATATTTATGGCCATACTAAAACAAATGTCACTTTTTTATCTGAAATTAAAATTTCACCAGATGTACTATATTTTATCTAGCATCCCTATGCCAGTGCTGCTGGTCAGCAGACCACCCACTGAGTAGAAAGACTTCCAGTCTTAAAATGCATGCCATTATATGCCAGAGCTGATATAGAATATCAGTGTATTATTTAACTATTTAGAACAGCTGGGCCATTAACAATTCCTTTCTAATCACAGACATTTGTGGCTTCTGGAACATAAAGCTTACAGGATCTGACTTGGTAACTGTCATGATGCAGAGGACTTAAACTGCAGTACAGGATTAGGTGAGGCAAAGGGTTTGAGAACAGCTCCTCTCCTCTGTTGCCTGTCTCTCTTCAATTCGAGTGAGAGCAAAGTGTCCAGTAAGGACACGAGTGTAGGGGAACTCAATAATCAGCTCATTAAAGTAGAATTTCCTATTCCTGGAATATATTTCTTTCCAATTAAAAGCTAACAAACATGTCAGAAAATGCAGGTTGGTATAGAGCTTGTCTCATATATCTAATTTCATTTGAAATGAGCTTTAATCTGCATCAGAAACCGGAGGATGGAAGTAGTACTACAAGAGGATTTCTTTACCTGCCCACCTAGATAAAAATTAACACCCAAAGAAAGTTTGTTTTATCTGTTATTTGAGGATGCTAGTTTTGGTGTGTATGTCTGTACCTGTGTGTATTTCAACATCTGTGTTAAGGAAAGTTCTTATCTGTTGCATATATTCATATTTTCAGTAGAGACAATGCTGCAAAATGAAAGCTCATCAAAAGCCTTGTAGTGAATTTTTAGGTTGGATATTATAACATATGAGTTTCAGTAGATGAGTATATACTCTGATATAAATGATTTAAATTCTCTTTGAACCATACAGTTTCTAGGTAAATGATAAATAGAATTCAATCATTTGAAATTTAATAATATTTTTAAACTATTCTCATAATGAAGAGTGAGGAACAGATTGTAACTGAACGTGTATAATGATTTTGCACAGTGGTGTAAAATAAAAATTCCCTATGTGTTTGTGAACTTTGAAGATGCAATAATTCAATGAAACTGAATGAAAGATGGAAAATGTGGGAGAGAATTAAAATGAGGAAGAGTGCAAGAGAGAGAACAAGAAATGAGAAGGACAGAGAAAAAAAAGCAGTGGAAGACAGATATTATTAGCTATTGACATTTAAACTAAGATCCTGCTTGGCTGGTGTGGCTCAGTGGATTGAGCACGGGCCTGCGAACCACACGATTGCGGTTCAATTCCCGGTCAGGGCACATGCCTGGGTTGCAGGCCAATTCCCAGCAGGGCACTCATGAGAAGCAACCATACATTGATGTTTCTCTCCCTCTCTCCTTCCCCTCTATAGATAAGTAAATAAAATCTTTTAAAAAAAACATGCATAAATAAATAAATAAATAAATAAACTAAGATCCTGTTCTATTTTCCACAGAATATTTACAAGATTTTAGGTAAATAATTCCTAGTAGCCCTTAGACATAAAAAAAATTAAGAAAATTGTTTCCAAGAACTTTTCCCCTTTGAATGAATTGTCTTTGTCAGATGCAGCAAGATCTAATCATAAAGTATTCCCTTCTTTTCTTCTTTTAATTGAAACATTAGAGGACTTTTTTCAATGGATATAAAGTGTATTTACAGTAAGGAGAGAAAGGTCCCATTTATTATTGTCCCACTTATGGAGATGAAACAGAACAAAAATAATACATAATTTTTCCAGCAGTAGATTATATAATAAGATGATAAAGAATATAATTGGATTTTTTTTATTTTAGACTTTTCTGCCATGCTAATCATAAATAAGAAAGTCCTCAGTCTTTTGTTTAAGGACGTGAGAAAGGGTAGAGGTGGCTATATGGATTATATAAAGTTTTTATTTACAATTGCCAAAATTAAGTCACATGCTTTGATTTATTCTGATAGCTCTTTTATTTTAATACACATACATAATTTAAAGATTGTGGTTTTACAGCAGCATAGGACTGAATCTGTATTTACTAGGAAGAGCAACATTCAGTTGATTCTTTAATATGCTCTCCTGAAAATGACTACTGAACAACAGGTTATAATGTCACTATTACTTTATAAAAAATATTTTGTAATTACAGGACATCTATTTCTATTAAGTTTTTTTAGAATACTTTACTTCTTTTTTAAAACATTTTATTTATTTATTTTGAGAGAGAGGAGTGGGGAGAGAAACATCAGTGTGTGGCTGCCTCTCGTGCACCCCCCACTGGGGACCCAGCCTGCAACCCAGGCATGTGCCCTGACTGGGAATCAAACCAGCAACCTTTCGGTTCACAGGTCAGTGCTCAATCCACTGAGCCACACCAGCCAGGGCTATTTCCATTAAGTTTTAACCAACAATTTTTGATGTCTAGATTCTGAACTGAAATGTTTGAGGAATAAAAAATGAATACATCTCAAGATTTCAGGTGAACGTGCATTGGCAAAATGTATGGTGCAAAACTGAATATAACAGAAACAAACAGAAGTATGACTTTTGGTCATTTTTTGAATGAACTTTTGTGAAAAAACATTTGATTGCACCTGCCTTATAAAATTTTCATTGTAGAGAATGAGACAGTTATGTGATTATTTTAGCAACTGCATAAGGCTAAGTATATATTACATGAAGTATCTTGCACAAAGTATGTACCCAATAAATACTAGTTATAACTTTAATTTATATGTATTCTTGATTCTTTATGCAAAATAAATTACTTGAGTCTTCTCTTCAAATATATCTTGGTACCTAGCTTGCCACAAGTATTCTGTCTTATAAATAACTATCTAGTAAAAATAAATCACTTCAAATTACATTTCTCTTGGTTGAATCACAAGGTAAATATATTCACAGAAAAAAACAAATAAATATGCAAACAAGCACTCACTGGCTACAATGAATATACAAAAGTTATAAATCTTTCCTTGTAAGTATAAAATAAGATCATCTGAAGGTGAAAAGACACATATAGAAGACACAGCAATTCTGCTCATGGTATAATACTCTAAGAATCACAAATCACCAATTCAAAAGAACTTATGCACCACTATGTTTATAGGGGCTCTATTTACAGTAGCCAAGTGCTGGAAACAGCCTAAGTGCCCATCAGTAGATGAGTAGATCAAAGAACTGTGGTACATATACACAATGGAATATTATACAGCAGAAAGAAAGGAGGAAATCCTACCTTCTGCAACAGCATGGATGCAACTAGAGAATATTATGCTAATTGAAATAAGCCAGTTGGTGAAAGACAAATACCATATGATCTCACCTATAAAAGAAATCTAATGAACAAAATAAACTAACAAACAAAATAGAACCATAGGCACAGAAGATGACCAGACTGAGGGTGACCAGAAGGGAGGGCGTAGGGGATAATGGTGGAAAGAAGGGGAAAGTACTAGACAAAGAAGATGTATAAATGACCCACAGATGTGGACAACAGCGTGGGGACTGACTGTGGGGGCAGGGGTGAGAAGAGCGGAGGAAGGCAAGGGGGGAAATTGGGACAGCTGTAATAAAACAATACAAATGGTTTAATAAAAAAATAAAGATAAGAATGTCAAAAATGTTGGATAGCTTAAAGTTTGTCCACACACACAATATGCAGCCTGTCAACTCTGACATCACAGATGTTACATGGAGTAAAATTCATTTCTGCCATTGTCTACCCCAGTCACCATCTAATTTTTAATTTACACTGAAATGATGCACAATGAATTGTTTGCCTCAGCTACTTGGCTTTTTGCACAATGGACAATGTTTACAGAAGTCAGACATTGGGCTCTAATGTGATAATGCTGCTTTTTCTAAACACAGATTAATATAAAAATGATAATTTCAAACAAGCAAAATATAATTGCAAAATAAGCCCCCAAAAGATACTATGTAATGGTATCAATTTTTTCTTAAAAAACATGTCTAGTAAATATAATTGTTCCCAGGGCTGTTTCAAAAATTCTAGATTTCATTTAGTTGAAACCCTAGACTATGTAGTTTTTTGCAGATTGGCTTCTTTGACTTAATAATATGCATTTCTGTTTTCTCCATGTTTTTCAATGGCTTGATAGCTCTTTAACTACTGAATAAAATTATATTGTCTAGAGGTGGCATAACTATTTATCTATTTAGCTATTGTAGGACATATTGATTGCTGCCAAGTTTTAGCACTTATGAACTTGTGATATTAAGAGTATATATATAACAGCATGGATGGACCTGGAGATTATTGTGCTAAATGAAATGAACCAGTCAGAGGAAGGCAAATACCATATGGTCTCAATTATATGTGGAATCTACTGAACAAAATAAACTGATGCACAAAATAGAACCAGAGACATGGATACATGGAACAGACTGATTGCTGTCACAGGGGAAGGGGTGGGAGAGGACTAGAAGAAATTAAGCAAAGAACATGTAATACATACATATATGCATCACTCATGGACACAGGTGATAATGTAGTGAAGGTCAAGGTGGAGGCAGGGGCTAGTTGGACAGGGGGAAAGATGGGGGCAAATGAGGGACCTCTGTAATAGTGTCAACAATTAAAAAAGAAAGAAAAAGTGAAAGAAAGTACATGAGCTTCTAAATGCAAGCAATGGATTCAACTAAAAAACATTCAAATTTCTGTTGTGAGGTGTTCATATGCAACAATCAACCAAACACTCCTTATAGTGAAGGATTTGTATGCCTCTCTAGCTTCAGCATTTTTAAAGAAAAGGACGGCAACCTGTGTTTCTGAGTGATCCCCTAAAGACAAACACAGTCCACTGGGAAGGCTTTTAACTCACTGAGGACCGACAGAGGAGAGGCCAAAGACAAATAACCTTTGATCACAGTTCCAGTACAGAAAAAAATAACCAGAAAACGGCCTATGTTTGGTAAATATGTATATATTTTAGTACTATAATATAATGGACCAAACTTTTATATAACATCTTATCCTTTTACTAGAATAATAAATGACTGTTCTACTCTGAGAACTGTTAACTCCCTGGTTCCTGCTTGATAGCCAGAACAGTTAAAGACTGTTTTTACATTATTAAACAGAGGACTAAGTACATGATGCAAAAACTCACAGAACTATGCACTCAGCATTGTAAGTTAAAAATATGATTTTGAGGTATATAGCTTACAAATAAATTTTTGAAGGGAGGACTATCTCACGTAAGTCTAACGAGTCAGCTGCAGGAAGTATAGCATTTACAATACATCCCTGTAAATAGAAGACACACTTCCATCTACTTTCTGTAACTTACCTCTACCTTTGTGAATAAGAAAAAAGAGATTTTTAAAATAATTTTAAAAAGCTTAGTATATCATAGGCTTCAAGTTGGTGAGCTCTTAAAGGGAAAAAAGACTTCAACTAGAGACTTAGAAATGGTGCTGATTAAACTGATGCAGAAAGGTAGTCTTCCTACCAAAAAACATAGAAATTGGTGAGTAAGATGTAGCAGTTAATAAAAACAAACAACCCACTCTATGACTTTGGCAACTCTGCTCTGTCTGTCTAAAGTTATCTCAACACACAATTTCTATAAATCTAATATTAATGATTAATACTATTGAGAAGTTAGCATTTAAAACAATGTCTCTATGTGATAAGGCATATATGAAAAATGAAAAATGCCTAATAATGTTTGGACTTCTAGTATTTTCTAAGGTTGATTCATATTCTAGTCTTTGGATCACCTAAGATAATCAGGTATTTATAACAGATTTCCATTTAATTAAAAGTTTGCAAGATTGTTTCTCACCAATTAAATCTAAGAATTGAAACTTTTGTATCAGCATGTGTAAGGTGAAATAAAATGCATATTTAATTTTAATACAGTAATAAGGCATATTTTTTCTTCAATCTGTTTTTTACAATTGGTGAAAAACAGTACTATTGTAATTTTATTAGAAAATGTATTGAAAATATGACATTGAGATTTTAAATCGGGAAAAAAACTAACAAATAGATCTGAAAGCTGTGTAAGGTTAGTAAATTTTCTCACGAAGTGTCACTCACTGTACCAGACTTATGTAAATTGTAGGCACATCATTTGAAACTAATGACGCATGTGACATGTTACAAAACAGTTAATGACTTTGAAATAATTAAAATTAAAATACCTTTATAGAAGAAAATAGCACTGAACCACTTTCTTAAGAATTAAACTTTGAGCTCATTCCAGGTGAGCCCTAAACTTTGAGCTCATTCCAGGTGAGTCCTGTGAAAGACATATGAATTGTTTCATAACAAAAAAATTGGTTTAGTGCTGTTTGAAGACTTAAAGACAGAAGATAGCTTTTCAGGTATTATGTTCCTGCTATAAAAATAGGTTTATTTATAGAGTGTCCTTAGGGAACACTGCTATTCTAACTAATGTACCTGAAATTCCACTCATTTGTATAACTATCATTATGATTTCTGCCATCCCACTGGTCATACTGTTCTATTTAGTTCCTGTGTTTGCATCAACTCACTTTGTTTATATGGAGTTTACTTGTGTTACTTTTAAAAGGATGTATCGCGTCAATGTAAAAATAATTGATTTGGAGATATGCAGTGTATATTTAACTATGTATGTTGTATAACACATATTTCATTATTTAAAACTACTTAGTTATTTATATTAAAATTCCAAGTACTAAAACATCAAAACACCTCATGTTTGACCACTAGTATATGTATAATATATCATAAAACACAATAATACTCACTAGAATTTAATACACATAAAAACATAAAAGGTCTTGAGAATATCCAACATTAAGATTATGTAGCAGGGAGAGGGGGGAGAAGATGGAGGTGGAGTAGGACAAAGGATTTCATTTCCCTCCACGCGCCAGAGAAAAAACGGCTGATCTGCAGAGGAGCGCAGTGGATAGCCAACAGGGACCCAGCATACAGGAAGGCAGGACTCCAGAAAGTGTAGCGGACACTGAATGACCAGAGGCTGAGGAGAGGAGACGACCGCAGATCAACAAGGTACAAGGGAACATCGCAGAGGCTGCAGGCCCTCCACCGGGCCACGCCAGGGCCCTGGCCAGGCCGCCTTCCTCTCTGAGAGCTGAGGGCAGGCAACAACAACCCCGGGAGAGAAGTAGTCACCCGCATCCTCCCTATCTGGCAGGGCTCAGATTGGAAAACACCAGGAGAGATTGGTTGCCTGTAGTGGCAGAGAGAGGAGTGGGCATTGGGAAGCAAACCAGCGAGCTCTGATAACCCCTGGAGTCAGGCTGTGGTTGCCGGCTTGGGAGAACTGAGAGCCGCCCATGCATCCCTGTAGCACGGGGCCAGAGCCCTCTGGGTCTGCCACAGACTCTGGGAGACTCGGGCTACTGGCAAGGCCCCTGGAAGAGAGCCAGTCATCAGCTCCCTCCCTACCCAGCCTGATGCAGACTGACAAGTGCTGGGAGTCAGGCCATGGTTGACAGCTTGGGAGAATTGTGAGTTGCCCTGTGTGTTCTGCCACAGCACTGGGAAAGGTACAAGCCCAAGCCTGGGAAACCAGGAAAGCCAGGCTGGGAGCATGTGCCCTCACACCAGGCCAGGGCTGGGAAGCCTGGGGAAAAATCTGCTCTCAGTGGGGCACTGGAGAATGGCACCAGTCTGGATCTTGGGAGGGCACTGGTGAGACCAGTTGAGTTCACCGAGACGTGAGAAAGGCCACACTAATAGCCCCTCAGACTGATGCAGCTAGTGAGACCAGAAGAAAAGGTTTGACCAGCTGGAAACCAACAAGAGGAGTAGGTGGAAGCAAAGAACACCAAGATACCTGCAGGAGACTGCACCACTGAATTTCACAGGTATCCTACCACAGAAGTTCACACCATAAACCAGGGAATCAGAACAGATCAATATAAGAAGCTGAGGCCAACAAGAAGAGCATCACAAACAATGGTAAGACAAAGAATCCCCATTTGAAAGTAAAGGAGGAAGTCTCAGAAAGAATGTTAGATGAACTAGAGGCAAGTCAACTATGAGATATTGAATTCAAAGCACCGGTTATCAGGAAATTCAAAGACCTTACAACGAGCTACCAGAAACTACAGGGGAGTTACAATGAACTCTCCCCAAACTGTATCAACATGAAAAAGGAAATAGAAACCATCAGCAAAGGCCAAGAGGAAATGCAGAATACAATTTCTGAACTGAAGAACACAGTAGAAGGTATGAAGAATAGAATCGATATGGCGGAAAATTGCGTAAGTAAGATAGAAGACAGGATAGAAAGAATCTCCTAGATGGACCAAGTAATGGAAAAGAGAATCAGAAAGAATGAGGAGAGTTTAAGAGAAATGCAAGACAACATGAAACGTAATAATATCCGAATAATAGGAATACCAGAAGGAGAAGAAGAAGAACAAGGGATAAAAAACTACTGGAAAGAGTAATAATGGCAAATTTTCCTAATTTGATGAGAGATAAAATCACAAGAATCCAGGAATCGCAGAGAGCCCCAATCAGGTTGAACGCAAAGGGGCCTACTGCAAGACACATCATCATTAAAATGGCAAAACTCCAAGACAAAGAGAGAATCCTAAAGGCAGCAAGGGAGAAAAAGGAAATAACATACAAGGGGGTCCCAATAAGGTTGGCTACTGACTTCTCAATTGAAACATTCCAAGCAAGAAGAGAATGGCAACAAATATTCCAAGTAATGAGAAACAGAGGCCTATAACCAAGGCTACTTTACCCAGCAAGGCTCTCAATCAAGATAGAAGGACAAATAAAGAGCTTCCAAGACAAAAGAAGTCTAAAAGAATATGCCTCCACCAAACCAGCTCTACAAGAATTACTAAAAGGGCTGCTTTAAGGAAAGGAAGGAAAAGAGAGAGACGGAGAGGAACACAGGTACATAAATGGCAATGAATAAGTACCTTTCAATAATAACCTTGAACATAAATGGATTAAATGCACCAATTAAAAGACACAGAATAGCTGAATGGATAAGAAAGCATGACCCAAACATATGCTGCCTACAAGAGACCTACCTCAGGTCAAAAGACCATCACAGACTAAAAGTGAAAGGATGGAAACAAATTTTCCAAGCAAATGGACAAGAAAAAAAAGCCGGGGTAGCAATTCTCATATCAGACAAAATAGACTTCAAAAAAAGGGCCATAAAGAGAGACCCAGAAGGTCACTTCATAATACTCAAGGGAAGAATCCACCAAAAAGACATTAACATGGTAAATATATATGCACCCAACATAGGAGAACCCAAATATATAAAGAAAATCCTCGAGGACCTCAAGAAAGATATTGACAGCAACACATAATGTAGGGGATTTTAACACCCCACTCTCAAAAACGGACAAATCTTCCAAACAAAATATCAACCAAGATATTGCAGCATTAAATAACACTGTAGATGAAATGGACCTAATTGATATATATAGAGCTCTCCATCCCAAAGAAGCTAAATATACATTCTTTTCAAATGCAAATGGAACATTTTCAAAGATAGACCACATGATAGGACACAAAACGAGTCTCAACAAATTCAGGAAAATAGAAATCATACCAAGCATTTTCTCTGATCACAAGGGACTAAAATTGGAAACCAACCCCACAGGAAAAACCCCAAACACCCAAAATCATGGAGACTGAATGGTAGGCTATTAAACAACAAATGGGTCAAGATTGAACTTAGGGAAGAAATAAAAAAGTTTCTGGAAACAAATGAAAATGACCTCACAACAACCCAAAACTTATGGGACACAGTGAAGGCAGTCCTGAAAGGGAAGTTCATAGCAATATAGGCTTACCTAAAGAAGATAGAAATATTTCAAACAAACAACCTATTCCGACGCCTGCAAGAACTCGAGGAACAACAACAAAGACAGCCCAGAGCAAGTAGAAGGAAGGGTATAAGCAAGATCAGAGTTTAATTAAACGACATAGAGACTAAAAGCACAATTCTAAGGATCAATGAATCCAGGAGTTGGTTTTTTGAAAAGATAAACAAAATAGACAAACCTTTAAGTAGGCTCATCAAGAAAAGAAGAGAGAGGACCCAAATAAACACAATCAGAAATGAAAGAGGAGAGATTACAACTGATACCACAGAAATAGAAGGGATTGTAAGAAATCTATGCAGAACTGTATGCCAAGACATTTGAAAACCTAGGTGAAATAGACAAATTTCTGGAAAATATAATCTTCCAAAACTCAATGAAAAAGAAGCAGAAAACCTGAACAGGCCAATAACAGCAGGTGAACTTGAAAAAGTAATCAAAAAACTCCCATCACACAAAAGCCCTGGGCCAGATGGTTTCACAGGAGAATTCTACAAAGCTTTTAAGGAAGAGCTAACCCCTATTCTTCACAAACTATTCAAAAAAATCCAAAAGGAGGGAAAACTCCCCAACTCTTTTTATGAAGCCAGTATCATCCTAATTCCAAAGACAGATAAAGACACAACAAAGAAAGAAAACTTCAGGCCAATATCGCTGATGAACAGAGACGCTAAAATCCTCAAAAAAATATTGGCAAATTGCATCCAACAATACATCAAAAAGATCATGCACCATGACCAAGTGGGATCCATCCCAGGGATGCAAGGATGGTTCAATATTCATAAATCTGTAAATGTAATACATCACATAAATAAAAGCAAAGACAAAAACCACATCATCATATCAATAGACACAGAAAAAGCTTTTGATAAGGTACAACAGCCATTTATGATAAAGGTACTCAGAAAAATGGAAATAGAGGGAGCATTTCTCAACATAATAAAGGCCATATATGAAAGACCTACAGCTAACATCATACCCAATGGGCAAAAGCTAAAAGCTTTTTCACTAAGATCAGGAACAAGACAAGGTTGTCCACTTTCACCACTTCTATTCAATATAGTATTGGAAGTTCTAGCACACAGTGATCAGACAAGAAAAGGAAATAAAAGGCATCCAAATCGGAAAGGAGGAAACAAAACTGGCATTCTTTGCAGATGACATGATAGTGCACATGGAAAATCCTATAGCCTCTACAAAAAACTGTTCGAACTAATAAATGAATTTGGCAAAACAGCAGGATACAAAATCAATATCCAGAAATCAAAGGCATTTTTGTATACCAACAATGAATCAGCAGAAGCAGAAATCTAGAAAAAAATCCCATTCGATATAGCAAAAACAAAAATAAAATATCTGGGAATAAACCTAACCAAGGAACTAAAAGACCTGTATGCAGAAAACTACACAACACTGAAGAAAGAAATCAAGGAAGACACAAACAAGTGGGAACATATACTGTGTTCATGGACTTGAAGAATTAACATCATCAAAATGTCCATACTACCCAAAGCAATTTACACATTCAATGAAATGCCTGTTAAAGTACCAATGGCATATTTCACAGACATAGAAAAAACTCTTCAAAAATTTATATGGAACCATAAAAGACCCTGAATAGCAGCCGCAATTTTGAGAAAGAAGAACAAAGTAGGAGGGATCACAATACCTGATACCAAACTGTATTACAAGGCCACTGTAATCAAAACAGCCTGGTACTGGCATAAAAACAGGCACATAGACCAATGGAATAGAACAGAGAGCCCAGAAATAAACACAAATCTCTACAGTCAATTAATATTCAACAAAGGGGGAAGTAACATAAAATGGGGTAAAGATAGCCTTTTCAACAAATGGTGTTGGGAGAACTGGACAGCAATGTGCAAAAAAATGAAACTCAAGCACCAACTTACACCGTACACCAAAATTAATTCAAGGTGGATAAAAGACTTAAATATAAGCCGTGAAACCATTAAAGTCCTAGAGAAGAGCACTGGCAGGAAAATCTCAGATATTTCACGCAGCAATATTTTTACTGATACATCCCCTACAGCAAGGGACATAAAGGAAAGAATAAACAAATGGGATCTCATCAAAATTAAAAGCTTCTGGATGGCTAAGGAAAACAGTATCAAGATAAAAAGAGAAGTAACAGCTTGGGAAAACATATTTGCCAATGATACCTCAGACAAAGGTTTAATCTCCAAAATATACAAAGAACTCACTCGATTCCACTCTAAGAAGACAAGCAACCCAATTAAAAAATGGGCAAAGGACTTGAACAGACACTTCTCCAAGGAGGACATACAGAGGATCCAGAGACATATGAAAAGATGCTCGATATTGCTAGCTATCAGAGAGATGAAAATTAAAACCACAATGAGAATACCACTTTACACCAGTCAGAATGGCCATCATAAACAAAGAAACAAACAACAAGTGCTAGAGAGGTTGTGGGGAAAAGAGGACCCTAGTTCACTGTTGGTGGGATTGCAGAGTGGTACAACCAGTATGGAAAACAGTATGGAATTTTCTAAGAAAACTAAAAATTGACCTGTCTTTTGACCCAGCAATTCCACTGCTGGAATGATATCCTAAGAACCCTGAAGTACCAATCCAAAAGAACCTATGCACCCCCATGTTCATAGCAGCACAGTTTATAACAGCCAAGAGTTGGAAGCAACCTAGATGCCCATCAGTAAATGACTGGATCAAAAAGCTATGGTACATTTACACAATGGAATTCTATGCTGCAGAAAGGAAGAAGGAACTACTACCCTTTGCAACATCATGGATGGAATTGGAAAGCATTATGCTGAGCGATATAAGCCAGGTAGTGAAAGACAAATACCATATGATATCACCATTAACAGGAATCTAAGCAACAAAACAAACAAGCAAGCAAAATATGACCAATGACAATCAAATACGGAACAGGCTGACAGGGTCCAGATGGGAGAGGGGAGAGAATCATAGGGGAAAAGGGGATGGACTCACATCAACAAGTATAAAGGACACATGGACAATAACTAAGGTAGGGGGCGGAAATGGGCGGGAGGTGTGGAGCACTGGCGGGGGGGGGGGCAGGGCTAGGAATATAAGACAGAAAACTGTACTTGAACAAGAATTAAATAAAAAAATTAGAAAATTGAAAAAACAATTCAAAAAAAGATTATGTAACAGTATATTTTTGGAGAATTTTGTGAGCCATCGTTGTTGAGCTCCAGAAGTATAACCAGAGGACATCTCTGACTGGACAGCTCAGTTGGTTAGAGCATCATGTCCATATACCAAGGTTGTGGGTTTGATCCCCAGGCAGGGCACATAATAAGAATCAACCAACTGAGGCATAAGTGAGTGGAACAATAAATTGATATTTCTTTCTCTTTCTCTGTCTCTGTCTCTGTCCCTCTTTCCTTTCCTCTTTCTCTCTAAACTCAATAAATAAAAAATAAAAAAAGACTAGATTATGAGAGTATTGGTAACAGAATTTATGACATGGTCATTGTACATATCACAATTTATACAATGGAACTAATACCCAAAATATATAAACAACTAATATCCAAAATATATAAACAACACATATCACTCAACAACAAAAAATACAATTAACAAATGAACAGGGGAACTGAACAGACATTTTTTCAAAGAAGACATGCAAATGGTTAACAGGTACATGAAAACATGCCTAAGACCACTAATCACCAGGAAAATGAAAATCAAAATAAAATGAGATACCACCTGGTATGTATTAAGATGTCTTTCTCAGAAAGACAAGAAACAATAAATGTTGGTGAGGATGTGGAGAGATGTCTACAGTCCCAACATTACTGTAGCATTATTCACAATAGCCAAGATACAGAAACCACCTACTTGTATGTCAATGGATGAATAAAGAAGATGTAACACAAATATACAATGGACTATTGTTCAGTTGCAAGAAAGGAAATCCTTCCTTTTGCAACAACATAGATGCACTTTAAGGCTTTATGCTAAGTTAAATAAGTCAGACAGAGAAAGACTGATAGAATTTTTCCATGGAATCCTAAAAAGACAAACTCAGACAAACAGAGGGAAGAGCAGCATCTCTGTTCTCTGGGGCTGGGATGCGGGGGAAAGAGATGAAGGTGTTAAAAGGTACAACCTGCCAGGTACATATGGGTAAATCCAGGGTATGCAGTGTAAAGCAATGTGACTGCAGTTAGCACTACTGTACTGTATATCTGTAAGTTGCTAAGAAACTGTATCTTAAATGTTCTCACCACACACACAAAAGGTAACTTGATGAATGTGTTAACTACAAAAAAAATGTAATGATGTGAGGTAACAGACGTGTCAACACAACTTACTGTGGTGATTCACAATATATACCTATATCAAATCATTACATTGTATGCCTTAAACTTACTCAACGTGTCAATGATATCTCAATGAATTTGGTGGGGAAAGGATACAGCTTTTTATGGTGAATCAGTATCTTTACAACACAGTTACACCAGTTCAGCAAATTAATGTGCCTGAGCTAAACCAGACATATATCAAGGTATACTGAGACAAATATATCCACATCACAGAATTCTTATGAAGTCAAAACTGTTACTAAATTAAAACTGTAAATTTATTCTGCTCAGTAAATTTGCAGAGACCCCTTTCCCCCTAAGTTTGTCCCATGTTTGAGCCATATCTTCAAAAGAAAAATACATTCAACCTTTTTTTATCTCCAGATATGACAACCTCTTTCTCATCTCAATTCTTTTCATTTGTTTTTTCTGTGTTAAACACTCTCAAAAAATCACACATTCGCCTTTTTTATCCTTTCTATTCACCTCATACACCCCTCCCTCACAGTGCTGTCCTTTACACTCTATCTAGAGGCATCACATCTTTCACTAATGGTCATTCTGAATTAAGCATCACCCATTACAAGCTCAATGCCTTCATTTCTTTTCTTCTTAGCAGTTAGCAGTTATGTATTGCCTTCTCCCCTCCAAGAGAATGGAAGCCCCATGAGGAAGGGATGCGCGTCCCTTTCACTCAGTACTATCTGGTACAGCACAGAGCTTGCTGTCAGTTGTGACTGTTGCATGCAATAAATAACCATTTTACAGACCCCAGAAAGTTCATGGGGTTAATGTTTACCTTCTCCTTGCAGGCATTTAGCCTTCATAGAAACAAAGTATTTACAAATGTAAAGAGTAACCCATTTGACCTCCTCTGGGATGAAATGTTGTAATCTTGTTTCCATAATAAAGATTATCATTTTTACCCAGGCTAACAGTCATGCAGATTAATCCAAGAAAGTCAAATAGGCTATAAAAAGATAACTTCTGTTACAGACTAAATTGCAACATAAAACCTATTTTACTGCCACAAAAACACTGTCTCATTTTATAAACTTTGGACAAGTGGATCTAAAGATAAGATGAAGGATAATACAAACTCATTCAGACAAAATTCTCACAATATTCTCTTTATAAGCAGCAAAGTGGTATTTGATTTAGTGGTTAAAACAAGTCAAAGGCAATCAAAAGGATCTGTCCTCATTTTAATACTTTGTTTTACTTCACACATCATTTTTTTTCCTTTTGTATTTTTGTCTACCCTCTTAAACAGCGTTGAAGTGAATAAAATTGCTCTTTTGCTCTTTCTTGTAATGTGAAGATATGCACTCCAGCCAGAAAGGAAAGCTATTGAAGTGATGAGAAAATCTCACTGACTTCAAGAGGGGGATAATACAGCCAGGTCTTTTAGTAAACAACAGCATTGCAAACTAGACACTTAGAAACTGAGAATACTTCTTTGTTAAAAAATATGTATACTTTCATTTTTACTTCTCTTTTTCTTTTGCTCTTCTTTCCATAACTCATCTTCAAATATCCTCTGTATTTTTCTATGTCTCTCCAAGTCTCAATGTTTTATATTCTATTTTTCCAACAATGGTTTTCAATTAATCCAGCATTAGCTAAAGGGTTCATATTCATATGTGTTTGTATTTACATTAAATGTTTGCAAAATTTTTATAGTTAAGATAGTTCATTAAACTGCCAAAGAATTAATTCTGTGCTGTCTCTTGTACTCCTCCTCCATGTATTGCTACGAGAGGGTGGATACTTGTAAATTTTTCTGGAGATTCCTGTGAGTCCTTTGTACAGATCCATTATAATGTCTTCTTGGTTCTTGGAACTTTGTTTAAATATTAATTTCATCTGGTGCACTCCCTCCTACATGGACCCACTAAACTTGAAGAGCAGAGAAGCCTATTTACATGCACTGGAGTGAAAGAAAATGAAAAAATAATGAGTCTTTACTACTTTTTTAATTAAGGCAGGACATTTAAATTAGTTATAACATCTGCTGTCAAAGATCTGCTTCTTAAAGATTTATATCCAACAAGGTCTGTTTTTACATGTTTATCTTAGTTCCTAAATGACTCTTCCATAGCCATGCTAATCTTTGCCCCAGACTTCTGCCTGGGGATCCCAAACAATTAAAAATTTGGCATTATTATAGCTGGCAAGACACCATTTTATTGTCCCCAAAGGATGAGAAGAGTCAAAACTAACAAAAATGTAGGCTATCAGGCGATTGCCAATGGCTTACCAAAACCATCCAGCTAATGGCAAAGCTAATGCTTTCTATAGTCTATGTCCCCTTATTTAAAACTGGAGTTTACAAAGAGGTACTTTCTGAAGCAGCTCTCTAGGGAAATATTGTAACTCATTTTTCCTGTCATTTAGTTAAGAGAGATAGACAGGAACACTATCCATAGAAGTTACATGAACTCAAGCAGACTTAACTGACGTAAGAGAGATACATGAAACTCATCCTAGCATCTGGTGCTGCTGCATCAGGACAGTATCAGAAAGCGGCAGAAGGAAGAAGTGGGGTGGAGGCTGAGTTCTGGTCTGGCCTGGTGGGTCAGACTCAGTCAGAGGAGGGAGGGATAAATGCCTCTAGTATCTCTGAAACAGAAAATGAAGGCACATGTAACGACCCCCTAACGCTGCTGTGTTTGGAAAAGTGGTTTATATGAAATACAACTGAGAACAGAGGCTGCTGGACCAATATGAACTTTATTTTCCCTCAATGCTTCAAAACAGGCTGAACGTTCTCTACCTTAATACTGCATTATTACTACAGATTCTTTATGTAGCAGGAGAATGTCCCAGAAACACTTTAAACATTGTTTGCATTTATAATTTGCTTATCTTCTGGTTGTTTTTTAAGCATTTTAATAGTAAGACAAAACAATGCAATGCAAAATCTTAGAGTTCATCAAAACTGTTTGTAAAGGTGTCTTAAAGCAACCTCCAGCATGACAATGATTAACATTTTGAAAAGCTTTATTGATGCAGTTCAAAATATAGCCTAAGACAATGTTGATGCTTCTGTATTGCTGTCGAAAAGATAATATCCTTAATGCATTGACTAATTTTACTGAAAGCCTTTATTCTTTTCTTAAAAGATTTTATTTATTTATCTTTAGAGGGGAAGGGAAGGAGAGAGGGAGAGAAATATCAATGTATGGTTGCCTCTTGTTGGTCCCCTGCTGGGAACTGGCCTGCAACCCAGGCATGTGCCCTGACTGGGAATTGAACCTCGATTGTGTGGTTCGCAGGCCCATGCTCAATCCACTGAGCTACACCAGCCAAGGCAAGCCTTTATTCTTAAGGTAACAAATATTTTCTGATTCAGCTTAAATTAGTTTTCTATTGCTACATAACAAATTACCACAAATTTAGTGCATCAGAAAAACACAGCTGGCCCTGGCTGGTGTGGCTCAGAGGACCAAGAGCTGGCCTGTGAAACAAAGGGTGGATATTTCAATTCCCTGTCAGGGTGCATGCCTGGGTTGCAGGCCAGGTCCCCAGTAAGGGACACATGAGAGGCAACCACACATTGATGTTTCTCTCCCTCTCTTCCTCCCTCCCTTCCCCTCTCTCCAAAAATAAATAAAATATTTTTTTAAAAAAACTTTTACTTTCTCCGTTTCCATACGTCAGAAATCCAACATTGCATGAGTGTCACTACGCTGAAATCAAAGCCAAATTTTCCTAGAGGCACGAAAGAAAACTTTGCAGTCTCGTTCACACTATCTGCAAAATCTAATCCCTTGCAGTCTGTATTGGACGACTGTTGTCACTATTTTCTTGCTGGCTGTCAATTGGACTTCTCTCTGTCTTTTAGGGGATATTCTCAGGTTCTTTCTACTTGAACTCTTCTATCTTCAAGTCAGTCAGCAAAGTGCATCCAATTCTCATGCTTTGAATGTCTCTGACTTCTGCTATTAGTCAGAGAAAATTTGTCTTTTAAAGGGCTTGTGTGGTCAGGTTAGGCCTGGCAAGACAACCTCCCCTTCTTAAAATCAAGTGATATATGTAACACCATCTAATCATGGAAGTAAAATCTACTGAATGTACAGTCCTGGAGATTATGCAGTGTGTACCCTAGGGAGAGAGAGGTGAGAAGTCCTTTAGGACATTTTAAAATTCTGCTTGCCACAGTCTATGATGATTCATGTTCATTTTAGTGTTGGAGGCAAATCTCCAGGCCAACTCACTAGCTCCTTACCAGATATAACAATGTAATTGACAATGGAAAGAAGGGCACTTGCATGTTCTTTTAAAATACTTAAACTGAAAATTATACATACCAGGAAATATCCTACTTATTGATTTCAGCTTTTTACAAATGAGTTGTGTTTGTTACATAACAACAAATGTATACATCATACCTGAGCCTCTCTTTTACTTTTGTAGGGCTCAGTGTCATTCCTGGAGATAAAGGCCAGGAAATGTTTCCTCCGCTGCAATGATGACAGCAAACTAACTAATCATCTCCCTCCTATACCTGGGAGGGCTTTCTGCTGCCGGCTTGGGGAACCGCAAATCATGCCAAAGAGTCACTTATGTTATTTACTGATGCAATCCCATCCCAAGTTGACAATGGTACACAATGGCTCCTGGAGGCCTCACTTCAGCATAAATCCATAGATTATCCTTTATTAAAAAGTCAACTACTCATCTGTGATACATATTAAAGCTGTATATTTCCTTTTACATATACACATGGCCCTATTGATCTTTGTTATTTTTATGAAAATAATAAATAAATGTATCATCATCACATTTTTCTATATACCAAAAACAGCATTACTGTGAATCAAACGAGCAATCCAGCAAACTCAGTTTGCTACATTTCTAGAAACTGCCAGTTTAATCATCCATACTAGTATTTTATCAGCAAATAGCATCAGTTACACTAGTCTATCATATCTCAACTCTGAATTATACTAACTTAAAATGTTCATTGGAAGATCAATATGAGCACGACACAAAGGCAGTAGAGGTGGAAGATATTAACTAATCAATTAAAGCATACCTCAGCACCTGTGTGTGGGGGGCTTTTGTGTACTTGCTAGATACAGGGGGTTTAAGGGTGAACAAGAGAGAGCCCTTGCCTCAAGTCAACTTTTAATATAAAATGGCAAGCAAACTATTAGTTACAAAGGAAAAAATGTTGCTAAGGGCTTAGTAAAAGTTGCTTTCGTAGCATTTATAAGAGACATCTAACATTATCTCAGAGACGCTTAAGCTGGGAGTGAAGGTTATTACTGTCCAGGAGACCTAAGATTTTAATGAATATTTAGCAAACTTGGCTGGAGACATCAAAGGCATGGCTATAAAATTTCTAGATAATTCAAAACTGAGAGTGATTGATTACTCTTGTTAAAAAGAATAATTCAAAATAATTAGTTCACTCTGCTGAAACAAAGGTGCTAATACACAAAAAGACAAAATAGGAAAAATAGATTATAATTATACTTTAAAAATAAAATAATTAATAATAAATTGTGAATATTGGGTTTGATGAGTAAAACAAAGAAAAAATAAGTGGACATAATCAGGTAATTGCTACTATCTATTCAACATCTATTTTGTACTTCAGTCACCAATTTACAGTTCAGGTAAGTTAATTTCTACAAATTTACACACTGGTAATTGCTAGGAGTATTTGAGTTTAAACCTAACACTGAGGGGATTGATAACACAGGTTAGAAGGCAATTCATNAATACCATTCCAGAGGTTAGCTGCAAAACTGTTGCTATGCAAAACAGCTCTCAATGGCCCTGCTCCATTCATCCCTTCCCCCAACAGACACCTTGGGGGGGGGGGTGAGGATATCTTAATATTTCCTCCAATATTCCTGTACACTTTGAGTTCTGGACACCATTCCAAATCTTTTCTGGCCCCCCCCTTGACTGCACCCTGTATCACTAACACTGAGGGGATTGATGACACAGGTTAGAAGGCAATTCATTGTGTTAAGAGGAAGTTACAGATTCAGTCATAAGAATATAGAATGTGTTTGACAAAATACATTGTGGGGAAAATACACAGGTTTATGGAATCTTTTGTGAGATGTACATAGTTAGTTAATGTGAATAATATTAGGACATGTACTGAAAAATACAGATTTCAGTACATGAGGAATTGAGGAAAAGCAGTCCAAATCTGGAGGACAAGGCTGCAAATTATTACCAGAAAAATGAAGAAAGCTGACATCGTGGCTGAGAGTCCAATCATGAGCAGATGTTCCACCTGAAACAAATCCACTCCAAGGTGACTCAGATATGCAAACCTCTCCTCAGGACAATGATACAATTAGAAAACTGAAAAAAATAAAAAGCGTTCATTGCTTACCATCTCCCACCTAGGATAAGGCCCGGGAAGTAAGTTGTTTGTGCAGCAACAAAAATTATATATACATATATATATATATAGTTATATATATAGTTATATAGTTATATGTAATATATAAAAATATTTATATATGTTTGGAAATACATATATTTATATTTGGAAAATATGTATTTCTAAAATATATATATTATTTTGAAAATTAGTATATATTTCCAAATATATAAAATGATATATATGTCAGTAGAGAAAGAATATGGTTTGTCTACCAAAACAAATGCAGAGCTTGTGATATTGAACATTTCTTGAGTAATTCAAATGTTTTATCCTCTAAGGTCAGTGGCCATCAACTGGGTTTCATGACACATGTTCCACTGGACGGAACTGCTGCACAGAAGAATCCTTGCTTTACAAACAGAAGCTCAGTGCCACGGTGCCATTCTGTGGGATGGCTCGTGTTGCTCTCAAATGTGACAGTTTACAGTCTTGATTGTTTCCTTGCCTTTTTCTGAGACAAAAGATGGAGTTAACTGAAAGGGAATAGAATGGTAATGAAGAAAATCTTGGGTGATGGATGGAATATAAAATAGCCTAAATAAAAGAGTTTTAGTAGGTATACAACAGGCTTCTTTAAATGCATAATTGCCTTTTTTGAAATGCAAAGCAGCATGTCCCTTAAATTTAATTTTGCTTCTTCTGAAAGTAGAACAGAACCAATGGGTAAAGATTATAAAAAGAATAATATTTAAATAAATATTGGGTTAATTTTGAATAATTTATTTTTTTCAGTAAGACTGTGACTGACCGATCTATTTGGTTCTCCCCATTATTGAAGCAACCAGTCAGAAAAAGAATAAAGCTTTTGTCAGGGTGCTGTGTAGGTAATATTTTCTTGAAAAGACAGTTATATAAATTAATGCAAAAATCCCTTCCAACTGCAAATAATGTTATTCTAAGTATATTTTCTTTTTTTAAAGATTCTATTTATTTATCTTTAGAGGGGAAGGGAAGGAGAGAGGGAGAGAAATATCAATGTATGGTTGCCTCTTGTGCATCCCCCACCAGGAACTGGCCTGCAACCCAGGCATGTGCCCTGACTGGGAATGGAACCGTGATTGTCTGGTTCGCAGATCCATGCTCAATCCACTGAGCTACACCAGCCAGGGCCTAAGTGTATTTTCCAAAAAATGAAAAAACAAATAATACAAGTTAATAAATAAATAATTACATATCAAACAATGTGGGTGAAAAAGAAAATTATCCATTCTATAAATAGAGACTATACTAAAATTCACTGGCTTTTATATGAATATGGTGCCAAGGGGTCTAGGTTCACTATTTCGAATTAAGAAATACTTCCTTCCCTCTAATTAAATACATCTTACTAGAAAATTATTAGTCAGAGAAATGGAAGAACATATAATACCATAGCAACCACAGAAGTAACTAGAAAAACGAAAGACACTTTCTGCACACAACGAGGCCCAGGAGGGGGAGCCACAAGCTGTAGATCACTGATAGCTCCAAACAGGTTGCCCAGGCCCAGTCACAGCCAGCATTCAACATGAGGCTGCCCCAGAGTCTTTGCAGATCTACCTAATCCATAAGAATTAATACAAAGAAAGTAGCCAAAATGGGAAGACAAAGAAACAGGCCCCAAATGAAAGAACAAGAGAATACTCCAAAGAATTATTAAATGAAATAGAAGCAAGTAATTTATCAGATAGAGTTTAGAGTAATGATTATAAGGATATGCACCAGCATGAAAAAGACATAAAAAAACAATAAAAAAGGACCTGTCAGAAATAAAGCATGCAATATCTGAAATAATAATACATGGGAAGGAATAAACAGTAGGTTAGATGAAAAAGAGGATCATATCAGTGTTTTGGAAGACAAGATAGAAAACCAAAGACAAATGCACAAAGTTAATGAAGTTACTAAGGCCATCATCTCAGGAAGCATTGAACACAGACAACAGAAAAGGGTTTTATTTATATCAATTCATTATTCCAAAGGTTTTTTCTACTTAAATGAACAAAAACAATTACTTAAATCTCATGGAAAGACTTTAGCATTCTGTCAGTAAGATATTTAGTTTTCATTAAAGCTGCCTAGCGGTAAAAATCATTCAAATAAACTTTGAAAATTGAGAAGTGAGTAAGCAAAAAGTACAGAATTAATTTGAGGGCCTTTTTTCTTTTTCAAGGTTAACCACAATGTATCTTGAGACAGATACATTATAAAATTATGAATTTTAAAATATATTAAATAAAATTTTAATTCATAGGTCTAAAAGAACTATTTAAGTAATTAAAATTTTTGTTTTATTTTAGTTTTAATAGAAATTAATACATACTTCAATTTTTTAATTTTTAAAATATTTTATTTATTTTTAGAGATAGGGGAAGGGAGGAAGAGAGAGAGAGACAGAAACATCAATGTGTGGTTGCCTCTCACATTCCCCCCATTGAGGACTTGGCCTGCAACCCAGGCATGTGCACTGACTGGGTATTGAACCAGTGACCCTTTGGTTTTCAGGCCACCACTAAATCCCCTGAGCCATACCAGGCAGGTACACAGTTAAAAATATATTTATTAATATTTACATACCTGTACCTATCATGTATATGTGTAACATATATACCTATGTATATATATATTATACATGTATTCCATAAATATATATACAAATACATGCATACAGAGTATTATTTTCATTTTCCCTGGACATTATGAAATTTTCATTTGAATTCCCTATTTGTTTTTCAGTAATAAGAACAAAATCATCTGCACATACTGTCAAGCCTCCTTTGTTTGAGACCACTGGTTTAGACTCACACAAATTAAGTCTCAAATGAAGTGCAGACAAGATCCACAGGAGAAACAGGAGTTATGTATTTTGCCATGTACAATGTTCACTTTTTGGCCCAAATTGTTGAGTGAAAAATAAGGGTGCACATTATACATGGTTAGTACTAATTCTGTATCTATATAAATATTTTTAATTTTTCTTAAAGAATTAAAGCATGAAAAGAAGATAATGTTAGACAGGACAAGGGTCTCAAGGTCTCAGTAGTTCTCATTAAATGCTACTTTGCTACATGTTAAAATGTAGCATTGTATTTTGCAGACCTAGTTGTAACTAGATGAGTTTGACCCAACAGTATAAGTTTAGCCAACTGCAAAGAAAAAACCAACATGTAATTAACCAAATAGTGTATACAAGGTCTGTCCAGAAGGCATAAAACCATGTAATATGAAAAAAAGGAGATATCTATTGAAGAAGATAATATAAGATGCAAGAAACATTGTACACAGGACAATGACACCTCAGTCCCCTTCATAGTAGGCACTTTGGGACCTCACCTGGTTCTCCCAAGTGCCATTTTCCTGTTGTATTTTCCTGAATCTCATCGATGGTCTGAAATTTCTTCCCTTTCAAAGGTGATTTTAGTTTTGCAA
Organism: Sturnira hondurensis; assembly: GCF_014824575.4. Lineage (NCBI taxonomy): Eukaryota > Metazoa > Chordata > Mammalia > Chiroptera > Phyllostomidae > Sturnira > Sturnira hondurensis. The sequence goes on from NW_028089315.1 coordinate 1,968,768, forward strand.
AGAGCCAGAAGTCACAGAGCACCAAATTTGGGCTGTAGCAGGGGGCAGAGTCACCTGGGTGATTTGATGTTTTGCCAGAAAACTCTACACTAGATGTGATGCACGAGCACACAGTCATGATGCTGCCAATCACCAGTTGCCCATAGCTATGGCTTTCTGAATCATCCAAATAGTTTTCACAGAAGAATGTTCAAGCTTAGTGCAAAATTTGATGCAGACTGGTTGCTCTACTCACTCAGTCATTTTGAATGTGATGGCCACACTGTACACATGTTCACTCCATGGTGTCTACCACCCCTACTGACTAGTACAGTGAAGTCATCATTATACATGCATATGCATTCCAGTCCACTCTCTTTGGCTGCCAGGCTACATCAATGTCGCAGAAACTGTTCTTACATTAATGGTTGGGCTTTTTCCAGACAGACCTTGTATAAGCAATGGCTAAGCCTCCCTGCTGGGAGACAGATCTTTAGATGTGAGTCCCCTATTTCCTTTACTTGCTGCAAGTAAATACAACCATCTAAGGACAGCCATGTCTCTTTCTTGAACAGAGCACCCCAAGAATCAAACTGCTTGAGTTTAGTAATAATAAAAAAATCAACAATCTATCTCTATGCCAGATTACCTACAACACCCAGAATATTAACAGATATTATCTAGCATGAAAAGAAAATGACATATAGTCAAGGAAATAATGTCAAAAGAATCCAATCCATAGATGATCCAGATATTTATAATATAATATAATATAACATAATATAATATAACATAACATATATATTAAAGTAGGTGTTTTACATATGGTCAAAAATAGTAGGAAATATGGTCTTAGAGAACAGATAAAAAATCTCAGCAAAGACATAGAAAATGTAAAACAGAACCTGCCAAGTTTCTAAGTCAATTTGTTATTCATGGTTGCTTTATATTTTATATTATTCAGAAGACACTGAATAATTTTCTCAGTTAACTCTGATCTTCACTTTTTTGAAGTCTGTGTTGAAAAAGAATCTGTGGCTTATTCAAGAACTAGTTCTCCAGTATTCTCAAACTATGATACTAAATTTAGACTAGAGTCTTAAGAAGGTCATATGCATGGTAAAGATAAACTTAAAATTCAAAATTAATTTTCTACAGATAAGTGAGTTGAGAAACATTTAAGAAAAACAGCAGGGAGGAAATTAGGGTCTATTTATTTACATAAGGCAACTGATAAAAATTTAAACAAAAAAAAGAAGAGACATTTGTTCAACAAGTGTGATGAAAACAGTTACAAACACGGCAGACACTAATCCAGCTGTGATGGCTGGTTTTATGTGTTAGCTTCACTAGGATATAGTTGACCAACTAGTTTTTCAGTCAAACAGTAATATAGGTGTTGTTCTGAATGCACAGATATGACAGTGCTTTGTTAATGCAATTAAAGCCCATCATAAATTTACTTTAAGTGATAAATATTATCCTAGATAATCTGGGGTGGGGGTTGATTCAGGTAGTTGAAAGGACGTTAAGAGAATAACAGAACTCCCGAGAAAAGAATAAATTCCACCTGTGGACTACAGTTTAGGCACACGCCTGAACATTGCAGGTTGCCATCCATTCTTGATATCTGCCTTATGGATTTCAGATTTCCTTAACCAGGCCCAAAATCACATAAATAACTATTTAACTTTCAGATGTGTTTGTTCCATTTATTTACTTTCACTTACAATAAAGTTCTGAAACAATCATTTTATAAAGTTTGGGTTGTTTGTCATGCTGTGGGCTCTGTAGCTACTTCTTTCCAAAAGAAAGTCACACTGCAAGTGCAAATACTGAGAATTACTTTCATAATATTTTTTTATTGCATAGCATTGTCTCTGGTAAGATAGCTCAATGATTAATATTCGAACTTGTGTTTTTAAAGTAATTTTTGATACCTATTTTTGATTAGCTGATGCTTCTGGTTCTTATAATCATGTTCCTCTTGGGATCACTTGGGCAATCCAATTTAAATTAGATAGTGTTGAGGTTAGGAAAACAAGAAAACACTGCCAATGACACACAGAAATAGTTTTTTAATGCAGAGATTTCTGTTTGGAGTGTAAATATTGCCCAATGGTTGTTGGCCAGAACCAAGTTGATTACTCCCAGCATAAATGCAAGAAAGTCTGGGAAATGTTGTATTCCTGTGCTCAAGTAAAAGCACTTAAGAGAAAACAAACAATTTATTGTTTAAGAAAAGAAGACAGGTTTTGGCATAATTAAGGTATTCAACACTAAAGCAGCTTATTGTCACTCCATATTTACAAATGTCCTTTCCAGAACAGTATAAATCAGGTTTTTTAAAAAGATTTGTTTATGTATTTATTTTTAGAGAGAAGGGAAAGGAGGGAGAAAGAGTGGGAGAAAAACATCAATGTGTGGTTGTCTCTCACACAGCCCCTTCTGGGGACCTGGCCTGCAATCCAGGCACGTGCCCTGACTGGGAATTAAACTGGTAACCCTTTGGTTGGCAGGCTGGCACTCAACCCATGGAGCCATACCAGGTAAGGCATAATTCACAGTTTTAAAGCCCTCTTACTTTGGGTATAGGGAGTGACATAAAAATTTCTAGTATGTGTTCTAACATGCCTTTAATTATTTCTAGTAACAACTATAAGCAAAGGAGTCATTAATTGGTCCAGCTGAACTCTTTAAGAAAGCAAAATGAATTGAAATCTGCATGATCACTGCTCTTTATCAAATAGATTAACATTACCATTTTCTACAGAGTAATTTGGGCAATGATTGAAAAATATTTACCTTCTAAAATGATTTTTTCCTAAAAATATTTTCTTATCAAACCTGAAACTAGCTTCGTACACAAAAACATATGATTAAAATGTAAAAAAAAATCAAGTTGGCCACCCAGCAAGTTATAAAACAAACTTGCTTTATAATTAATGCACTTGGCAAAAAATAAAGTTGAAAATATTAGCAGAAACTCAAATGGATGATGAATATAGAATGATGTAGATAGTTTACAATATAAGTTCTTTATATACAAACCATTTATATTTATTACCTAATCACTTCACATCTTATATTCCCTCACCAATAACATTTGACCTTACATATAATTCTTTAGTTACAATTAAATTATATGTAGATACAGAAATACAAAACACATTGCTTAAAATGTCAAATGGCATACCATGCTTATGGAGTAAAGTAACATTCTATGTAATTTATTCTCTTATCTGAGCCAAATATACCTTTCCGCCTTTATCTCCCACAATTATTTTTATTTCCTACAACCCATGCTTCTGCTACATTGTCTCCCTGGAAATTCTCACCCATCATTTTTAAAGCCAAATAAAATGTTTTCTGCTTATGAAACCTCTGATAACCCAAGGTTAAGCAACCTTAAGCTTCTCCTTCCAAAGAACTCCATCACAAATATACACTGAGGCAATGTAGCATAGAGGAAAGGGCATTTTCCATACTCAAGTACAAAATCCTGATTCTGCATGTCCATACTAGGCAGGTTTAGGCCTGTTAAACATTCTGAGCCTCAGTTTGCTCATAAACTTAGTGTTTTATTTAATAGTATCAGTATGTGTGCTAATTTTATTTGTAAGCTTGACTGGATCACAGAGTGTCCAGATACTTAGATAAACATTATCTGTGAGTGCTTCTGTGAGGGCAATTCTGGGTGAGATTAACGTTAAATCAATAGACTGAGTACAGAAGCTTATTCTCCTAGTGTGTGTGCACAGCATCCCGTCTGACGAGGGCCCGAATAACAGACAGGGCTGAGGAACAGAGACGTCATCGCTTTTCTTCCTGACTGCATAGACTGAAACATCAGTCTTCTCCTCGCTTTGCATAGAGAATTAAGCCATCAGCTCCCCTGGTCCTCAGGATTTTGGACTCTTACTGAAATACACCACTGAATTTCATGAGTCTCCACTTTAAAGATGGCAGGTCATGAGGCTTACCAGTCTCTTCAATTATATTAATCAATTCTTCATAATTCCTTTATATTTATATATATGAGTACATATATAAATATAAAGAAATATCGATGTGTCTAAGATAGAAATATTTATATATACATATGTGAATGTGTGTGTATATACTGTATTTTTGGACTATAAGATGCACTTTTTCACCACATTTTTTGCTTCAAAAATGTTTCCCCTATTTTTCTCCTCTAAAACCTAGGTGTGTCGTCTCAGGTCCACACTGTAAGATGCATCTAGGTTTTAGAGGAGGAATGTAGGAAAAAATTTTTTGAAGCAAAAAGTGTGGTAAAAGTGCATCTTATAGACCAAAAAATACAGATATATTCTCCTATACACATAGGTTCTGTTTCTCTGCAAACCTAATACAGATTTTGAACCAAGAGTCCTTCTAGAGGAATGTATTGTTAAGGGTGAGTTTTCTGAGTCAGTTCCCGGGGTCTGGAATTGGCTCAATAATCTGATTAGACCTAAAGACACCATGGCTCCACTTCCATCAGTGAAAACTGTTAGTCCATGCTGTCAACTGTTTGCAGCTGACAAAATATCTCCACTGGATATTCCGAATCAACCACTTTATAGGAAACAAGGAGCTATGTGACTATATCTCATATTCTCTAACACTGTTTTGAAAACTAATGAATATAATAGGCTTGGTTCTTTGCTCCTAATGTCACTGGAAAAAATGGTGAAAGAAAAGGATGTTCAGGGACTTGAATTTCCAGCTTGAGTCTGAAAAAAGCCATTGACTCTTACCTTGTAACTGGAGAAATTTATTGTACTGTGAGCACTGAACTGATCAAAGTAGGGTAGTTTACATATGAAGGAGGCATTAATAATTACTTTGGGACAACAGTTTAAAACCTAGACAGATTGTCTTTGGCAAATGGCCACATATGTAACATTGTATGTCTCAAGTGAATCTTTTGTTTCTAACCCTGCTCTAGAAGATGGTATATAATATTCAAATGGAGTCATCTCCAGTTCTCCAAATCTGCCACTTCAGTGTTGTAAGCTCACAACCAGAATGGAATAAATCAGACTATACAAGTTAAGGCATTTGCCCTGGTGTGGCTCAGTGGATTGAGTGCTGGCCTGTGAATTAAAGGGTCACCAGTTTGATTCCCAGTCAGGGCAAATGCCTGGGCTGCAAGCCAAGTCCTTCGTGTGGGGTGTGCAAGAGTCAATCACACATTGATGTTTCTTTCCCTTCCTTTCTTTCTCCTTCCCTTCCACTCTCTCTGAAGTAAATAAATAAAATCTTTAAAAAATAAAACAAATTTTAAAAAAGGTCAAAACTAATCATAAAAATATCTCAAATCTGACTGTAAGCTAAAATATTGAGAATATATTACATTAAATGCCCAGACTCATGTTTAATTTCAAGTCCTCAAAAACCTGTAGGGCATTCATAGAAGCATTTTGACAAGTAATCAACCTGCAAAAAATAAAAAATAAGAACTAGAGCTATAAGTGGTTTTCAGTTGAGATGCTGCTTTTACGTGCTTGGGCAATATGGAAGTAAGACATGAGAGGACAGGAGTGACTATATTTACAATTCTGCCAAAGATCAAATTGTGCTCAACTGTCTGTTTTACTGAAAAATGTCTAGTGGAGGTGGAATAGCAATGTCCATATGGAATCTGCTAGTATAAATGTTCTAGGAATCACTGATTCGTACAAATGTAGAGCCTCCAAGCAGAATGAGAGTGTTGGTAGCTGAGCTCTATCACCCTCCGGCTTCCAGGAACATTTCTGTTCTTCAAACACCTTCTGTGCTCTTGAAAAGGGAAGAAATACAGTGATGCGCTTACTTCCCTGCTTTAGGAAAATTAACTCCATTATTTTTGTTAGTCTTTCTTTTCCTCTAGGAATATAATGGAAATATTTTGCCAGTTCATATAATGAAACACACCCATACTCACATGTTTTCTAGCTAAATAAGGATATTTGATCTCTTGGAGAATATGGATTAAAGAAACAAACAAACAGCAAACCTTCAGATGTTGACTGCATGGAAAAAATGTAGCTTCAATTTTTTATTTCCATTTCCCTAGGAAGAAAACTTCTTGTAAAAATGAAAAACAAAACAAAACAAAACTCCTTAGACTTTAGCTGGATATCATCCATTATAAAAGAAATATACTACAGTTTTTCTCTATATTTATACTTTCTTAAAGGGACAAATGAAATTTCAGAGTAACAGGAATAACCACCTTAAAATTTTTTATTCTATACTAACCTTTATCCAGGGTAATATCTAGAGAAAACCAAGCTAACGAAGCCTATTTAGTCTAACAGCAGAAGGAAAATAGCTGGTCTTGAAAAAGACATACAAAGCATAGTAAAATTACCCCAATAAATGTAAATATTTTCTTCTTTTTTCCCCCTTTGGATAAATATATAACCACATAGCCCTGACCTCCTTTCCCGACTGCTGATAATGACGTGTCAACTACTGGCCAAATAGGGCTCTTGGGCTAATGATGGAAGATTTGAAGCTGTGGGCCAACATCATCAGCACAATCCTCTCAGCTTAGAAAGGCTCCAGCACTCTAAATCCGCTGATAGGGTTTAGCCTCAGATGTGCCTCAGGAAAGGATGATGTGTCTTCTGTGGTACTCCGGGATGTGTGCCATTCTCTTCAGCAAGTATTTTCTCAATTAACTTGATCAATACTTCACTAAAACAACTACTGGTCAGTTGACTTGAATACATTAAATCATCTTTTGTCTCAGAGCTTCTTTTCATTACATTCTATAAAATTTGCAGTCTGGCCATAGATTAAAAGCTATATATTTCAAACTTGTAAAAGTTCACAAAGAACACGGAAAACATTAGAATTCTGATATTTCAATAAAACAATTAATATGTGAGAATATGACAGTAAACTTATACATCTACACTGAGATATTTGATAAAAATGTGACTTTTCCTGTTTTCAATGCATATTTGCTGGAATCCAAACCCAAACACAGGAGGTAACTAATCACTCCTCCCCACACCCATTAAAAATATAAATCCTACAGAAGGACTTACAAGGAGGCAGCAAAAAAATTCTTGCAATTCTTACTCTTTACCATACACAGAATTGATATAGAAAGAGCAATAGTTTTCAAAGAAAACTTGTTAACAAGAGTACTGTCTGCTCTATAGTGAGTCTAGCAACTCCATAGGCTCCCAATGAATATATGGGTGCCTGTGTTTGTGTGAGATTGTGTATGTGTGTGTTGATGGAAGTGTCTTTCTCACACTGCTTAAAAACTAGCTTGAATAATGGACTTGCCTTTAAGAGAAGAGACTGACATCTCAACCCCTGGCTGGATAGTTAGTTATTAAGACACAAAACTCTTTGGCTAGGCCAGCATCATGTACTAAAAATGCTGAGCAAAAAAAAAAAATCTATAGAGTTTCCAGCACTTGAAGAGTTAGGTATACCAAGAATATATACGATTTCAAATGGGCATATGGAAGACCACAGATGACAGTCAAGCTTCAGGTGTTTGACAGGACCCTACTGAAGAAGACTGTGTGTGTGTGGGGGGGTGGGGGGGGATAGAGGTACCTCCAGCACAAAGAAGCTAAGAAGCTCTGGGGTTTTGCCAGGGAGTTATATTGGTCAGCCTGCATCATGGAATTATATAATTTGAAATTATCTAAAGCTAAATTAAACTTAGCTAATTTATTTTTAAGCAGAATTTTTTATTTTTTAAATTTTATTTTACAATTACTGTTTACATTCAATACTTTATTATTTATTTTTATTAATGTTCAAATTTTCCCACTGCCACCTTTTCATGCCCCACCCACCCCAACTTCCCACTCTCAGTTCTACCTCTCCTTTGACTTTGTCTGTGGGTCCTTTATACATGTAATCAAAACAGTCTTGTACCAGCAGAAGAACAGACACATAGATCAATGGAACAAAACCGAGAGCCCAGAAATAAACCCAAGTCTCTATGGTCAAGTAATATTCTGTCCCAAAGCAGACAGAAGCAAAAAATAGCCTCTTCAACAAATGGTGCTGGGAGAACTGGACAGCTACATGCAAAAAAAATGAAACTTGACCACCAACTTACACCATACACAAAAATAAACTAAAGACGGATAAAAGATTTAAATATAAGTCATGACACCATAAAAGTCCTACAGGAGAACATAGGCAGGAAAATCTCACATATTCTACACAGTAATATTTTCATTGATATGTCCCCTAGAGCAAGGGACATAAAGGAAAGAATAAACAAATGGGATCTCATCAAAATAAAATGCTTCTGCATGGCTAAAAAAAACAGTATTAAAATAAAAAGAGAAGCAACTGTATGGGAAAACATATTTGCCAATGATACCTCAGACAAGGGTTTAATCTCCAAAATATATAAAGAACTTACATGACTCCACTCTAAGAAGACAAGCAACCCAATTAAACAATAGGCAAAGGACTTGAACAGACACTTCTCCAAGGAGGTGTCTGAGGATCCAGAGACACATGAAAAGATGTTCAGTATTGCAAGCCATCAGAGAGATGCAAATTAAAACCACAATGAGATACCACTTCACACCAGTCAGAATAGCCATCATAAACAAAGTAACAAACAAGTGCTGGAAAGGTTGTGGAGAAAAGGGGACTGTTCACTGCACTGTTGGTGGGACTGCAGAATGGTACAACCACTGTAGAAAACAGTATGGAATTTTCTCAGAAAAGTAAAAATGGAATTGCCTTTTGACCCAGCAGTTCCACTACTAGGATTATATCCTAAGAACCATGAAACACTGATCCAAAATAACCTCTGCACCCCAATGTTCATAGCAGCACAATTTACAATAGCCAAGTGCTGGAAGCAACCTAGGTGCCCATCAGTAAATGAATGAATCAAAATCTATGGTACATTTACACAGTGGAATTCTATGCAGCAGAAAGAAAGGAGCTCCTTCCCTTTGTGACAGCATGGATGGAACTGGAAAGAATTATCCTAAGTGAAATAAGCCAGGCATTGAAAGACAAATACCATATGATCTCACCTTTAACAAGAACCTACACAGCAAAATAAACAAGCAAGCAAAATATAACCAAAAACACTGAAATAAAAATAGGCTGACAATGACCAGAGGGGACAGGGTAGGGAATTTCAGGGGAAAAGGGGAAGGGTTTACAAAACAAATATAAAAGACACATAGACGAAAACTAGGGGAGTGGGTGGAAACAGCTCTACTCCAGGAAGACAAACAACCCAATTAAAAAATGGGCAAAGGACCTAAACAGACACTTCTCTAAGGAGGACATTCAGAGGGCCTGGAGACATATAAAAGGATGCTCAGCAACACTAGCCATCAGACAGATGCTACTTAAAACCACAATGAGTTACCAATTCACACTGGTAAGAAAGGCCATCATAAACAAATCAACAAACAATAAGTACTAGGGATGTTGTGGAGAAAAGGGAACCCTAGTGCACTATTGGTGAGAATGCAGACTGGTGTAGCCACTGTGGAAAACATTATGAAATTTTCTATTAAAAAAACTAAAAATGGAATTGCCTTTTTACCCAGTAATCCCACTAATGGGATTATACTCTAAAAATCCTGAGACACTAGTCCAAAAGAACCTATGCACTCCAATATTCATAGAAATTTAACTAATTTAAATCATAGACATGAACAAGAAAAACTCCAGTAATCTATCACAGTGTTTCCAAATAACCAAACACATGGAAATATCAACTAGAATTACCCTTTTTTGGTTTAGCTATTTTCATGCTGTGCATGCTACAATAATATAAAATATTTCAGTGAAAAGTGTGTCCAAAAGTATGTCCAAATGTGTCCAAGTCTGTCTATACCTCAGAGTGCTTAACACAATATTAATAATAATGTAGATACTCAATTATTGATTTGGCATAGCTCAATGACCCATTAGGCATTGCAGGAAGTTTTTCCTATGCCATCAGGCATTTTCATAGTTGTTATAAAATATACAATTTACAAGGCAAGAGAATGACTTAACTTACATAATGTTGTATGAGTGTGTCATTGTATGTTTGCATTGTTGCATGCATGTGTGTATATATTAGCATTTTGTAATCTATCATTCCTGAAGAGTTCTAATTTCTTTACATCCTGTTCTAAATGGGATATTACAATTATTTTGGGTTTTTTTAGCTATAATAATCAGATATGAGACTGTTGATATTATATATATATATATATATATATATATATATATATATATATATATGAAGAGTGTAAGGCTTTTATTCCATGGGATTATTGAGTTGATGACATAAAATGAGCTACTATATGCAAAATGCCTGGTACAAAATATACATATTACTATTAGAAGTTGAAAAAAGAGCCATAGCAATGTACTGTATGTAAAGGTTAAATATAACATAAGTAGAGCACCGGTTTTATTTTGACAAGTGGTAGGAGACAAATCCATAAAATATAAGCAATTCTTGTTATCCAAGGTAGTTACGTTCTATGTACTCACTGCAAAAACTGAATTAGTGAATACCGAATATTGCTCTTAGGGGAAATACAGAGTGAGCCTCCTGCAAGCATTTAAACACATTTTCATCAACTGATCAATACACAATTTTGCAAGATATATATATATATTATAGATATATATACATATCATCACAAAACTGTGATCATATATATATAATCTATTTAAAGGCATCTCATTTAATAAATATTGTTGATTCATTAACATTGAACTCATGGCTAACAGCAGGAGACTTATCACATGCATTTCCTCCATATGTTGCCTGGCAGCCTTCTTTGCACTTAGGAAGACTAAATAAATAGCACTTTAGCACTACCTCTGGCAGATATTTTAAATAACAAAGTCACCAAAAAAAGCCCCAAAACATGAAGTATGTAGCACTAAGTAAACAGTGAAAAGAACACTTGTTAATAGTATGAGAACTGGAATGAGAAGGCACCTTGTCTATCCTCACCTAGAGATGCTCCTGTTAGACCATCAAATTGATGGCCACTCTGTGTCTGTCTGCAAATAACTGTGAAAGTGCCTTGAGTTTTGATTTGGGGGTTACAAATAAGCTTAGCAAGTAAGCAAATTTATAAATATAAAACCTGCAAATACAGAGGCTCAATCATATTTTCAAAAATACAAAGTCTCTGTTTGATAGAAAACTCTAGAGTAAATGTTTCCCTACATGTTATTTAATGTTAGAATGTGCAGTGCAGATATACTTATAAATATCTTATGAAAATATATTTTTACTGTGTATAAAAATAGTTCCATCTGATTTTAGGATGCAATAATATCATAGATGTCAAAAATTAAGACTTCATCCCCAGCTGGTGTAGCTCAGTAGATTGAGCTTGGGCCTGTGAAGCAAAGGGTTGCTGGTTCAATTCCCAGTCAGGACACATGCTTGGGTTGCAGGCCAGAGCCCCAGTAGGAGGAACATGAGAAGAAACCACACATTGATGTTTCTCTCCCACTCTTTCTCCTTCCCTTCCCCTCTCTCTAAAAACAAATAAATAAATATTTTTAAAAAATTAAGACTTAAATTACATTTTGATATAACCAAGCTATAGTTTTAAAATAAGTGTGTCAATTTAAAAAATATACAGAAAAAACTTTTCTGAAACTGGGCCTAACTCTGTAAACCTGCAAGAAGGAATGGAATAAAACATTTGCCTCACACTATCCACCTATTAATGTTGATTTTCCTTCAGAAGTATAAAATAATTTTTACGACCTATAAATATAGTTATTCAATTATAAATTCAGTAAATCAGAAAACAGAAATTTAAAAAAGCAGTACCTGATCACTCCGCTTCTTAATTCTTACCATATGAAGGGTTCATTAAATCTGCAAAGGCCCAAAAAGGTTGTTCCTAATTTGGTTTCTTGCTTTTTATTTGTTTTTCAATAAAACATGACAGTTGAATATATTTTAAAGGTTATTTGAATTAACTCTTCTAATAAATAGTTGAAAATTTGAAGATGATATTCCTATGTACCAGGTTGGCCTAGCAATAGCTGTACTTACAATTATTCTATGGAGAATAAAAAAAATTAAGTCATTATTACCTTCCCATTACTTCCAATATACATTTGACTGTATAGTTCATATAACACCAAAAAAAGCATTTCAACCACTGAATAGTGCGGTTGAACCTACAACCTGAAAATTAGCCTAACAATCCCACCACCTGTCCCACAGTTAGTGAAAATAAATGGGTCTTATAAGTAGCTAGAAAGTTCAATCACGGGAATTTAATGGTGCCGTGTGACCTGTATTATTGATACATTTCCCAGGAGGACCAAAATGAAGAATTCAGTTTGGCTAAATATTTATTACATGTCACTTCTTCCACAGACTAAGTAATCCAGATTTCCTCAGGAAACTCATCTGCTGGTTAAAGGGATCGGAAACATATATTGAAGATTAGAATGGAAGACAACAGAAGAAGTACATACAAATTGTAGCTAATCAGAAAGTAAGAAATGTGCCATTGTATGCCCTGGCTGGTGTAGCTCAGTGGATTGAGCTTTGGCCTGTGAACCACACGATCATGGTTCGATTCCCAGTCAGAGCACGTGCCTGGGTTGCAGGCCAGTTCCCAGGAGGGGACTCACGAGAGGCAACCATTCTCTCCTTCCCTTCCCCTCTAAAGATAAATAAATAAAATCTTTTAAAAAATAGAAATGTGCCATTGTAAATACCAAGAAATGTATTGCGGGGCAAGCGCATGTACAGTGAGACTTAATTAGCTGGAATAATCTTCTTTGCAAGAATGTGGAGAAAAGGGAGTTCAGCTAGAGGTAAAGGTTTAACCTTGTATGCAGAAGTATGCAACATGAGGGTGTTTAGGAAAAATATCAACCTAAAGAGAGGATGTGACACAGGGGTTGTGTGTGTGTGTGTGTGTGTGTGTGTGTTGTGTGTGTACAGGGTATGGGGCAAGATTTGTCAAAGATCTGCAATACCAGGAAGAAAAATACAGACTTAAATTAGAAAAAAAGGAAGCCTTTTCAATAAGAAAATAATATGAGATATGAGAACTATATCTTAAAATGATTTGTCATGGAACAGGTTCTATAACCTGTTTAGACAAGAGAGATGTAAAAGTTTAGACAAGAGAGATGTAAAAGACTGAGGAGACCAGTTTTAGTGCCTTAGTGGATACTGTGTGCTTTACATCTATTTTCCCTTTGGATGACCCTAATAATCCTTTTCAAGAGTCTCAACAGTTACTCCCATTTTGGAAAGGCTTCAAGACTAGGTAAACTGCTCAAAGTAAAAGAACTGGTAAACGATGAGCTAAATGTAAACTATAGTCTGCTGGGCTAAAAAGCACAGAATGACAACGTTGGTTGAATGATTCAGTATATCAGCAAATAAAGAAATATATTGTGAGTATACTTTTAAAAACATGTTCATTTCCTATCTTTAAGAAAATGTGTAATCAATTCATCTTGAAAAATAATTTTTCATGCTTTTCTGATCTACAGAATTGCAGGATATGTTCCCAACAAAATTAGTGACTTTGTAAGATCTCAGCAGGTTTCACAGGCTTAGATATAGTTAAAGATTTTATACTATAATTCTTTTCAAAAAACTCTGTTTATCTACTTTGTCTTTACCTTTACAAATGAGTTATTTCTAAGTAGTTCTTACATTTGACCTCCTTCCATCTTTCAGTCATAAGAGTCCTAGAGAAATACTCCAAGGGGCAGTTTGGACTCTTGAATTGAATTTTACTTCACCACAATTCAATGTGAGATCCAAACAAAATTGAGATAAATGCTCACACGGAAAAGAAAACAAACAAACAAGAAGTAGCAAATTTTAAATTTTGAATTTTTAAATTTAAAAAATTTAAATTTTATCATGCTATGATCACTCAAATATAAAAGTAATGCTTTGTTGAAAATCCCAACATATTGTGTGAAACTGAACTTTGAGGCATGATACAGCTTATTCTTTCAGAGCGTGGCTGTCAGAGCTGGAATGTCTGGGCTTGGATATCTGTATGCCCTTGGGAAGCCATGTATCCTACATGTGCCACCAGTGGAATAAGAATAACAGCAGCACAATCCTCATACTGGCTGTATTAAGTAAGTAAATACAGACTGGTTGATTATCAGTCTATATTTATAGCCTGTTACTGTAACCACAATTAGTAAATGCTGTATAAATATTTATGATTATCCATTATCATTTTTAAGTTTTACGGTATCTGATTAGCCTGGGCCTTTCAATTTAAGTAATAATAACAATAATCATAAAACTTTACATTCCAGGTTAGAAAGGTGGGGCTGGGTTAGTGTCTGCAGAGAAACTGTATGTTAGTCTTTGTAGCATGTGTATGAGCCAGTGCCTGAGGGAGAGGCAGGATTACCCAGAAACAAATTCCCCCACAAAAGAGCCTGCGTCTTACAACATCAAGTACATGAGCTGAAAGACCCAGCACTGAAGGCCATGGGGGGGGGGGGACCGCATGCACCTTAGTTTACTCCTTGTTCTCAGATGTTTTTTACTTTTATTTTTTTATCTAGCAGGTTAGAATTTTAACATCCCATCAAAATTTGCTCATTTAGAGAAAAATGGAATATCATTATGTTATAATACCTCCAGCTCAGGCCTTTAACAGTCTAAAGGAAGAAATGCGACTGGTTACATTTCTTGTCGTTTTGCTGTAAAAATTCTTCTCCAGTCTCAAATGTTTAGGTACAAATAATTTCAAATGGAACTATCTAGCAAATGAGTTGTAATGCAGTGATAACATGCACTGAAACATTTCTATTCTGAAATGAACAGAGTTCTTTAATTATCTTATTATTTCTTTATTATTATACATCTTTATATTTACTAGTAAAATCTGGAGAACAATAAACAGTCATTTTAACTGGGAGATATATGTTTATATTACCATTTTCTCTTTAAAATATCCAAAATCTATGGGAGCAAATATTTAATCTTTAAAATAAGAATTATAAAAAAAACCTTTAAAATAATATGCTGACTCATAGGTAAAGCAAAATATGTAGTAGTTCTATAACAATTTTAAACAGGAAACACTAGCTGAAGAGATGTCCTGTCAAAGGTGATACAAACTTGTTCAATTATTGCTAAAAGAAATGACTACATTAACAAAAAAATTATATTATGCAGGATTTGAAATCATAAAGATAGAACTTCTAATCATGCAGTTTTCTCACAGCCGGACAGAACCAGCTGGACTTTACTAAACACTTACTATGTACCACATTTGTGTTAAATGCTTTGTCATTATCTTGCTTCTTCTGAACAACAACCCATAAAGAAAGGAATACATTATCTTCATTTAAAACAAAATAAAAACTAAGGATGGAAAGTAAACAAACTTGTTCAAATGCCATATGGTTTTAATAGTTCATTTGCCATGGAGCCTGTATTTTGAAGTAGGCTGACTTCAAGGCTCAACAAATACACGACTTTGTTTCTGAGAGCTTAGGACTGATGTAATTGATATGTTAAACAGAAAAGGTCACTGCAATTTTCTGAAATGACAAGTTGAAATAGGGAATAGACTGTTCTAGAAAGTCAATGTACAGAAAATAACTGAGTGGGAGAAGGGGAACAATAGAGAGGGAAATACCTTGGGGTCAGGTTGGGCATTGTCAAGGCTGTATAATGATGTAGGATTGAGGGAATACTAAAAAATGACACTCTATATATCTATGGAATTTGGATAACAGCTCCTCACAACAACCTTATGGGATAAGTATATTGTCGTCCTCACTTTACAGATAAAGAACCTAAAGCATTTTTAAAAATTCAGTAATTATTCAAAGCTCACAGATAATAAGAGATGAAGCTGACAGGTAAAGCTAAGTCTAACCGATTCTATGGCCTATGTAAATACCAAGTTATACTGATCATATTATTTTTGTATATGAACTGTTCTGAGCTCTATAACATCTTTATAAGGTGCCTTAAGACTTGAAGGACTTCTGGTCAAAATGAAAGCATAGTTAAACATGGCTAGCTTCCTCACACAACCACATCAAAATTACAACTAAACTATAGAACTGTGGGGGTCACTTTGCCAGCAAGTGCCCCCAGTCTGCCATGAAAATAAAACTGCCAAGACATGATCTGTTTGGGGAGGGGAGGTGGTCCATCTCTCAGAGGAGACAGACGAAGAACCTCTACTTCAACGGCTTTTATTAGGTTTGGAACGCACAGGAATACAGGTAAAGCTCATCAATCAATGTCAGGCGGCAAGGATCAAACAACAGATAACATTTCAAAGAAATCTGAGGGCTTAGTCTGAGTCAGTGTCTGTCAGAAAATAGGGTTGCAGAAACTTTGGGAGACATACTCATTTTCAGCTCAGACCCTTAACATATGAACAAAAGCACTCTTAGCAAAGCAGGCTTCACAGGACTTTAGGAATTCTTTCTTATGCCCGATCACCCTGGAACTCCCTCTAGCCAACAAAGAGCTGCACCACCTTCCCCAACATAGGTTTTTAGGCTTAAGAGGATTTGAGCCAGGAAGCGCTTCTCCCAGAGGACATGGGGACTCAGGCTGTGTCAAAATAGACAGGGGGCAAGTGTTCATCACACCCTCTTTGCTGAAGCCCCTAGAATCCTTCCTTGAAGGCCTCCCAAGTGACCGTGTCTGGCTTAGGTTGCCCCTCCTCTGAGAGGTCTTACCCGTCTCTGATTAACCGACCAAGTGTTGGGGGCAGGGGATGAAGCAGAAGCAGCGCTCCTGCCAGAGAAAGCTTTGTCTCCTTAGTGGCTCTCAACCTGGAGGTCACTCACTCAGCCTTAGCCATACAACTCCTGAAACCAGGCAGATCGGTTCCCAACATAGACCCACATTCAGAACTATCAGAAATTGAGTGGAATGAAAGTCTAGCAACTACAGAATTAATGAAACCACATCTATCCAGACTGGTGAAGGCAGAGATGCAGAACAAGCTGGTACTATATCCACACATGGTAGATAAAATTTCAGGAGGTGTATCTCAGGAGCAATGAGTCCCAGCCCCATACCAGGCCTCCCAGCCCCATACTAGGCCTCCCAGTCCCACACCAGGCCTCCCAGTCCCACACCAGGCCTCCTAGACCAGGGTCACAGTGCCAGGAAGGTAAGTCCCCATAACATAGTTTCTTCTACTGACTCAATCCCTGCTGGTTTTTAGAGCCAGAAACTCCAGCAGTTTCTTCTAATGACTTAGCAGTTCCTCTTGCAGAAACTACATATGGACTTAGTCTCACTTTCTCTGAGCTCCAGCACCAGGGACATACAGGGAGGAACTGAAGTGTCTGGCGTCAAGGAAGGAGCTTGGGAAAGCTTTCTCCCAAACAGGAAGGTGGGCAGAAGCTATTGTCCCTTTACTGAACCCTCTCCCTGACAGAGCCACAGAGCTGGTAGGCAGGTGCCATATCTGAGACTCCATCAACCTGTGCAATACTATTTGCCCCACCTTGGAGATCCCCTGAGACTCCATCCCACATAATGTATAAGGCCCACCCAAGCTGTTTACTAACTGACTTTTCCATATGAATGGCTGGTCTTGTCTCATGTTTCACAACATCCTAAATCCTCTCAAACAAGCAACATTTGGCCTCCATGAGCCCCTGACCCCATATCATTTGCTAAGTGGCCCCAGGCCCAGCACTAGCAGCAGCCAGCCTAGATTCACAGCTTGGCTTCACCGGGGAATCTCAAAACCTAGAAAAAGTAACAGCCATCTCAGATTGCTTTGTAGCTCATGCAGGGGGTGCCCAGGCAGAATGCAAGTGGGGGTTGACCTTCACCTGTACTTCTCAGGAAATTGCAAAGCCTCCTCACCCAGTAGATAGCTACAGACTACATCGGAGCATCACCACCCATCCCCTACACAGCTGATCCTCCATGGAGGGTGGATGTTAGTAGTCAGTGGTCACAGCCAGTCCTTGCAGCTGACTGGCCCAGGTAAATTCCTCCCATTGACCTGCCAATAGCAATCAAGGCTCAACTACAAGAGGAGAGTGTACTCGGCCCTCATGAAGGGCATACTTTATTACCCAGCTTAGGTTGTAGGGGAGGCTGTGCCACTGGATCCTACGGGACAGCTATTGCATTAGGCCACACTACCAGGAGAGGGTGTCAGAGCAGCTCTACCTAATACATAGACACAAACACAGGCAGGCTGCCAAAATGAGGAGATAAAGAAGCACAGCCCAAGTAAAAGAACAGATCAAAATCCAGGAAAAACAGGCCTGGCTCGTGTAGCTCAGTGGATTGAGTGCCGGCCTGCGAACCACACAATCGTGGTTCGATTCCCAGTCAGGCCACATAGTCAAGCCACATGCCTGGGTTGCAGGCCAGTTCCCAGCAGGGGACTCACAAGAAGCAACCATACATTGATATTTCTCTCCTTCTCTCCTTTCCTTCCTCTCTAAAGACAAATAAATAAAATCTTAAAAAAAAAATCCAGGAAAAACAAACAAACAAAATGGAGATAAATAATCTATCAGATTCAGAATTCAAAACACTGGTTATAATGACATCCAAGGAACTTAGGACCTCAAAGTGTAAAATAAGATCCAGTCAGAAATAAAGAATTCAGTAACTGAAATAAATAAAAAAAATATACAGGAATCAACAGCAGAGTGGATGAAGCTGAAAACCTGAGAATCAAATCAATGATCTAGGACATAAGGAAGCAAAAAACAACCAATCTGAACAAGAAGAAGAAAAAAGAAATAAAAAAAAAAAACAAGGATACTGGGTTGCAGGTCAGTTCCCAGCAGGAGACACACGAGAGGCAACCATACATTGATATTTCTCTCCCTCTCTCCTTCCCTTCCCCTCTAAAGGTAAATAAATAAAATCTGTAAAAAAACCTATACAAAAAAAAAAACCTATACAAATCTATACAAGGATAATATAAGCAGCCTCTGGGACAACTTCAAGTGATCCAAAATTTGCATTAAAGGGGTGCTAGAAGAAGATGAAAAAAGCAAGATATTGGGAATCTATTTGAAAAAAAGAATGATGGAAAACTTCCCTAATGTGGTAAAGGAAATAGACATGCAAGCTCAGGAAGCACAGATAGTCCCAAACAAGATGGATGCAAAGAGACCCGCTCCAAGACACATCATAATTAAAATGCCAAAGATTGAAGATAAAGATAGAATCTTAAAGGGAGGAATAGAAAAGTAGAAAGTTATCTACAGGAAATTCCCATAAGATTGTCAGTTGATTTCTCAAAAGAAACTTTGCAGGTTATAAAGGATTGGCAAGAAATAGTCAAAGTCATGAAAAACAGGGACCTACAACCATGATTGCTCTACCCAGCAAAGCTATAATTTAGAATAGAAGGGGAAATAAAGAGCTTCCCAGACAAGAAAAAACTAAAGGAGTTCATCACCACCAAACCATTATATGAAATGTTATAGGGACAAAGAAAAAGATCAAATCTATGAACAATAAAGTGGCAATAAATACACTTCTATCAACAATTGAATCTAAAAAC
The DNA here is from genome assembly GCF_014824575.4 of Sturnira hondurensis. Classification (NCBI taxonomy): domain Eukaryota; kingdom Metazoa; phylum Chordata; class Mammalia; order Chiroptera; family Phyllostomidae; genus Sturnira; species Sturnira hondurensis. The sequence goes on from NW_028089315.1 coordinate 1,988,255, forward strand.
ACAAACTAAGCAAAGAAGAACAAAGAGAGAATTGTGTATATGGAGAGTGTTTTGATGGTTCCCAGATGAGATGACAAGCATAGGGTAACTGGGGAAGAGGTGAGGGGATTAAAAAGTACAAAGAGATGGTTACAGAATAGCCATGGGATATAAAGTACAGAATAGGAAATGGAGTAGTCAAAGAACTTATATACATGACCCATGGACATGAACAATGATAGGGGGATTGCATGGAGGGGGGAAAAAGGAGAGTATGTCAGGGCAACTGTAATAGCATAATCAATAAAGTATAATTAAAAAAGACTTAGGTTAAAAGACAACTCAATGTCACGTAACTGGGATTCAAACCTAGACTTATTTATAATGATGGATAAAGTTACATAAAATATGCAGTTGAAGTAAACTACCTTCAAAGCAAATGATAGAGCCAAGAATTTATCTAAACTGCTTTATGAATTTTCAGTTTCAGTTCTATGATTAAAAATTCCTTTGGGATGATTTTAATAATAAAAGAGTTGGGTTTTGTTTATGTTTTTCCTTTTGACCATTTTCTATTTATTATCTTGATGTTTTCAGGAATTCCTTATTGTGGAGTCACTGAGAGTAGATTTTCTGAAATAATGGAATTAATCAGCATTTGATTTTTTATGCATTTTTTTCAAAAGAGAAAAAAACACGTCACAAAAACTATACTCTCATGCTTTTTTTCTATGAATTACAGTGAGGATTTCTATCCAAGAAGTTATAATGCCAAAACTAGCTTAGTTCAGACTGTATGTGTCCATGCTATCTTTAACACACTGAAGAATGAAATAACCATGCCATAGTATATCAAGATCCAGCATCATTGTTCATAGGTTCACATAAGTGATAGGGATTAGAGACTAAGGGTAAGTCAGTATTAGAAACAAGAAAAATGACAACATTTCTGCTTCTTGGAGATTGGTGCTTGACATCTTGAGCTTTTCTTCATTTTTCCCGTAATCTGGAGGTTGCACAGCCATTTGTCCGAGCAGTCCATGCTGTGGCTGATGGGCCGACATGTCCTTCCCTCATATAATAATTGGTTTTGGCTTCCTGCCTGCTGACAGCTGCCAGCACAATTTAGAATTGGACTCCAGCAGTTGACTCCAAGTTTCTTTGATTTACTTTTTCCCAGAACAGTGCACTTTTTGTTGTTATTCTTAAACTCATATATCAAATATTATATTGCAAGGTTAACCAGTGTTAGCTCATAACTTTTAAGTCCTGTTAAACATTATAGAAGGGCTATAAAACAACACATGCATAAAGAAGATACGATGATCCCTTTCCATAAATTAGCAGTACTTCTAAACTTCTACTGGGCATGAAAAACACTCTTAAGTTGCTCCTTGCCCTTGTCAGAACTACAGCAGTCATCACGATGGATCGTGACACTCTGGTTTTCTTGAGTTTAAACTTAGCAGTCATATCCGGGTGCTAATTCTGGGTCTATTTATTATCCTTGTTCAAGTTCATGCTAGAAAACCCAACACAAAAAAAGACATGACATGACTAAATTAAAAAACTCAAGTTCTAGGTTCTGGGAGGAAGGGTTTGATGTACAATTACAACCATATAGAATCATTAACTTCTATATTAACATAGCCTTTCTCTTTATGCCAAAGCCAACAAGTCCTAATGATTCTTCCTGCAAAATCACCATAGGTATACAGGTTTATTTCCGGACTCTCAATTCTATCACATTGATTTATACAACCATCCTTACACAAGCCCTACCCTTTTTATGACAGTGGCTTGTTAGTAAGTTTTGAAATTAGGAATTGTTAGTCACCCCCTCTAACTCTGATCTTTTTTCAAGGTCATTTTGGCTATCTTGGGCCCATGCCTTTCTATAATAATTTCAGAATCAGCTTGTTAATTTCTATATGAAAGCAGGTTGGGATTTGATAGTGACAAGTTTGTGTACTTTCCTTTTCTTGGATTGCTAGAGATATGTGTAACTTTTCCAAGTATATTTTACATTCATGTTCATGAGGTATATTGATCTGCCTTATCCTTTGCTTTAATTGATTCTGTCAAGTTTTGGTATCACACTCATTAGGGCCTCATAAAACTTAGTGGGATATAACCCATCTCTTCTATTTTTTGATATTATATCAGATTGGTCATGTTTCTTACTTTAAATGTTTAATAAAATTTATCAATGAAACCATCTGATCTTTGAGCTTTCTGGTTTTATTTCTTCTAAAGATACTTTATTCATCTTTATACTGTGATTCATATTAACAGTTTTCTTTATGAACCATTATTAGGAAGAAGTGAATGTCACCCCAAGCCATTGCTTCTTGGAGTTGCCATTTTCTCACCTTACCAAGACATCAAAGATCACCATGGAACCCCCCAAATCTCCTGTCCTCTGAAGCCCCACTGAAAGGAAGAAGCACCAAGGTGAGGGCTATTTAAGTTCCCAGGCTCTGGGTCCTCAGGAGAGGTATTTTCCTTTGTTTCCGGGAATGGGTCATACAGAGGGGCACTAGAGCCAGCCCCTGCCACATCTGGGAAGAGGGTGAATGAACGTCCTTGGAGCTTTCTTTACAGAAAAACTTTGACAATATGTTCAAAATATTAATACATATGAGGCTATTCTGATTTTATACTTCATCTTGATTTTGTAAGTTTTTTTTCCAGGGTATTTGTCCATTGCATTCAAGGTTGACTAAATCAGCATAAAGTTTTTGTATTCTCTTATTATCCTTTTCATTTCACTATGCTCTGTTGTGCTGTCCCATTTTATTTGTGATACTGATAATGTATGGCTTGAATCTTACATCAATGTTTCTAAGGATTTTATTAATTTTATTTAGTAATAAAATGTTTGGTTTTGTTCATTTTTTCTATCGTTAATCTATTCTTTAGATTATCTATTTCTTTTGACTTTTATTATTTCCTTCCTTCTATTCATTTGCCTTTAATTTTCTTATTTTTTCAAACTTCATTGTGGAAGTTCAGATAACTCATTTTAAAGCTTTTTTCATTTCTAATAATGCTAAAATTTTAAGAGTTCCCTGTAAATACTATTTTATCAGCATCTCCAACCTTTCGATATGTTACTTTTTTTCTTTAATTTGGTTCAAAATAGTTCCAAAACATTAGTTGTCCAGACATGTTACCTAATTCGCAATTATCTGAAATTTTATATGTATTTTGTTTTTCATTTTTAATTTAATTCTATTGATTGGTCAGAGATCATACTCTGTATGTTTCCAAATTTTGAAATTTAATTAAAAAATACATCAATGCCTATTTCATGAGAAAGATACTCTTGAAAACTCAGCACTTTTATCAAAATCCACAAATGACATTGACACAATATTATCTACTCTTAAAACTATATTTATATTTATCAGTTATCACACTCATGTCCTGTAAAACCAAAAACAAACAAACAAAACCTGGATGCAGTTTTCACTGGGGAGCCCATACTGTATTTGAGTATATGGCACCTCATTCTTTAATCTGGAACATTTCACAGTTTTTGTTTTTGTTTTTTCTTCCACGACCTAGGCATTTCTGAGGATTGTGGTACCGAATTTGTAGAATATGACCACATTGTATTTTTCTGATATTTCTCATGACTAAAATCAAATTATGCATTTTGAGTAAGGAATACCAGAAAGTGGTGCTGTTTTCAGCACATCCATCAGCAGAGATATGTTCCCTTTATTGTATTACTGGATTTTTAAAAAATCCTTCACATTCAGTAAAAATTTGTATGTCCTGCTGTCCCTAATTCTCAAGTTTTCTTACTCATTACTATTAGGTTTTTAGGTCCCACTTATTATCTGACCTACTGGAATAGAGTTCTAATTGATCTTATAATCACCAGTCACCTCTCTTCAGACTAATCTGACTAAAACATAACATGAATGATTTTTGTCCTTAGTTCTCAAACTTTTAAGAGGTACCTAGTTATATTAACTTTCAAAGCCTTTCATGATTTGATCTAGATGTATCATACTAGGCTTATTTTTCATAACTTTAATGATCGTATATTTATTTGACATTTATTATTCACATCTACGTAAAATTACTTGAGAAGTATCCTTTCCTTTTCAACCCATACAACTCTTTCCCCACCCACTAAAAAGCTCTCCACGAGCTTTTCACATTATGCATTTAATTATGTCTAGAATAAATTTGCTACCAATTTCACTTACTGAAATCTTAGCCATTTCTGTAGACCTATTTCGATTACTACCTCTATAATAAAGCTTTTAAAAATTTTGTCTATCACAGTGTTTCTTAGCATACTTAGTATGATGGTTTGAGTTGAATGCTCAGAAAGTGTTTTCTGAATGAATAAATAGTAAGATATTGTAGTCAATAATTACCTTTTTTCCCCATTTTTTAAGGATGGACTTGAGAAATCTGATTTTCCTTTGCTCAGAGCAGGGCATGCTTGATAGCCTCACTTCAAGATTCAGGTTGTTTACGTGCGCAGGTCTAGAGTATTACCTACTTTCATAGAGGAGGCGGGAGCATGGTAAAATATATAAGGAAGTTTAAAGAATGTCACTAGAAGTAACAGCCATCACTGCTGCTCATATGTCACTATTCTACTATGTCCCAAAAGGAAGGAGCTAGAATATTGTAGAACAGAACTATTCACCACAAAATCACCACCCACCACATTAGACCATGTGCTCCTTAATGGCATAAAATGCATTCTATTAATCTGTGGGCAACATTTAAACAAATGGATACTTTTTAAAATGTTGTCCATTGAATTTAAGCAATAAATATTTTTAAGATAAGTGAATAAATAATCTCATATTGTTCTTAAACAGTAATGCAAATAATGGTGGTGATTTCAGGAGGCTTCATTTAAGTAAAATATTTTGTTGACTCGCTTCATATTGAGTTGCCATTTTCTTAAATTTCAACAGCCATTATTGAGTTGCCATTTTCTTAAATTTCAATGTTTTCTTCAACCTAGAAAACATTATCTGGAACCCCTTCCCTAGAGTGTAATAAAAATAACCCTTGGGATTTTGCCAAAACTCTTCCTGTTATTATTCTATTTTTAAATGGTTTAACTTGCTACGGAAGGACACTGTCATTTACAGACATTAATCATGTGGGGTGGTGTAATAGCACTTTCTTTTTTTATGCATAATTAGGTGTCATTTTTACACCATGCTAATTTTCTTCAGTGTATACGTTTTAATCCTTTTCCATCCTCACTGAACACAAACGTTCTTCTGAGCTAATATAACCTTTGTGCATTCAATTATGTATCTGTACAAAAATTACTGTTAATGAATTCCAATTTTGGATTCCTTCCAATGGTTGTCAGGCCTATATTATAGGCCCCAATGAATGAGTCATGAGTGGTAGAACATTATTAAAAGTGGTATGAAAGATATTTCAAAGTATTAAGTTTAAACATTGATGATGTATAATTACTGTGTTGTGACAACAATCTTCCTGATTTAAAACCCTAAAGATTTTTAAGTTTTCCACAGGACATTACATTAAAAACACAATAAAAGAAGAAAATTGCAAAATTTTTTCTAAATGTCACATGTGAGATTTCTACAGTAAAACACAGTAATGCAAGGAAGAAAAGTATCTAAACATTTTTATCCACGTGAACACGGTCCTGTAAGATTCTCTTCATTCTGATATTTCAGTAATTAAAAATTAAATAACATACCTGTTACATAATTTCCCATCATTGTGCTGAAATAATGAGGTTACACACAAAACCAGTGATAACAAAAAGAACATTATGATTTTTGTTTCTTTGCATTTTTACTTTTAACTATTTAGAGGTAAGTTATAGGTGGTTCAGGACAAGTAAAATAGGATAATAAAAAGTCCCTTATTCTTTCTTAATAGGGCTCTGTTCCCCATTCAACAACATGAGTACCGTCTTTTCTCCCTAGGGTCAAAATGGAAGAGCAATAACATAACACAAACAATACACTTGAACAGAGGGACATAGATGAAATTCACCTCTCAATATTCAGGGAGCATATATTATTTTGAAGCAAATATGGATATTCAGAAACACTGACTTCCATAGTCCAAAATTAAACTCATTAAATTTTAATTAACATTGCACAGAATATATTCTCCAAATACAATTTATTAAAACTGAAAACCACAGGTAAAAACATCAATTTTGTAAATCCCAATATATTGGAAACTATAAGTCATTTTAAAAAGTACGCTCCAAATTAAAAATAAAAATATGATAGGTTAAAATATGGTTAGGATTCAACATGAAGGGAAACTTCTTCAGGCCAAATTCTGTGAGACAGAATAAAATTTTTACATTATACATTACATACAAGATTGCTCCTTTACATTTATCAGAAAATAAATTATTAAAAATAAGAATGAAGAGCTAAGTATTTTTGTTAGAGCAACTGGACAAATGTCAAAATCAATAAAAAGGAAAAGAATAAATAGGGGAGCTTGTATAAAAGTATGAACAAAAATGTATAACATTTAATAAAAAGAAATAATAAACAAACTGGGTCCTTGAAAAGATTAATTAAGATAGAAAAGTATCTTTTCAAAATTGATCAATACAAAATATAAAATATGCAAATACATAAAAAGGACAAATCCAGAGGGAACAATGTGACAGAAAAGTAAAATATCACCAACTACATAGTAATAAAATTGGTATTGTTTACCTAAATAGATACATTTCTGGAAGAGACAAGTATGGCTGGACTTATGAGAAGAATTGGACATTTTCAAAGAGACATTAATAATCTTTAAAGAAATTGAAATAAAAATACCCCTCTACCTCAGATAAAACATGCAGATAATTTTTTCAAGGATGTTTTTCTCAAACACTCAAGAAATAGAAGCTCTGTACTATGGAGGGCATTTCAGAGTATATAAAAGAAATGGAAAGTTGCTCCATTTATTTTAAAAGATTCAAAATAAAATTATGAGCCAATCAGTCTCATTATAATGGACATAACCATTCTAAAAAAAAGAGTATTTATAAACTCTAATTGCATAGTATATCAGTATCAAAACAGTTTCATATCAGAAATACAAGAATAATTCCGCATCAGATGTCTACCAATAGAAATAATATTAATAATATAAAAGATAACATCTTATGATTATCTGGTATTTTTAAGAAAAATATACTATGATATTAGTTATCTCTTTCTAACAATTTTCAGGGAATTAAATATTAAGAAAACTCAATGAACTGATAGAACAAACATCCTAAAATAAACACAAAAGTAAACTTGCTTCTGTTAGTATTCAGGGATGTTATGGTTTGAGGATTTGTGTTCCCCCAATTCATATGTTGAAATCCTAAACCTACAGAAGATGGCTTCAGTAGGATCAGCCTTTGTGAGGTCCTTAAATCATGAGACTGGAACTTGATGAAAGAGGGTCCAGAGAGATCCGTAGCCTCTCTTATTGATACCATGTGAAAACACACAGAGAAAATGTCTTCTGTGAGTCAGAAGGCGGCCCTCACCTGACCATACTAATACCCTACTCTCAGGTCTCCAGATCCAGAATGGTGAGCAGTAAATATCCTTCTGCTGTTTATAAGCCACCCAGCCTGTAGCATTTTGTTACAGAGACCCAAATGCCAAAGGGCATGACAAGAAGGCACACTTAAGTACATGGATCTACTTTAAAACCATAAGTGGCAAAAACTAACATAGTGAACATGTTATTCCTTCCCAAAATAACCTATAAATTCAATGCAATACCCATAGAAAGCTTAGTGTTTTTTTTGAATTAAATAAAACAAATTTATGAAGGAATGAAGTTCTATAAAGAAATAAATCAAGTTTGAAAAAGGACAAAGAGAAAAGAAGAACATATTCTATTAAATATTTAAACTCACCTTGACATGACTGAATGTTTATAGATGTATGATGCTGGTTGAGGAAAAGAAAAGTAAAAGGATGGAACAGACAACATATGGAAATTTTATGTATGATAAAGGTAATACCAACAAACAATGTGGAAATAATGTATGGATTAGTAGATGGTGTTAGGGAAAAACTGGCCTACATCTTTAGGACATATATAAAAATAATAAACTAGTTTGCAACTTTATATTATTTATAAACTATAGTCCTAATGAACTGATGAAAACTAAGACCTTTTAGAGATGAATTAAAGCCAGAAAATTATTAAGCTATGAAAGTGTTGTGGAGGTACTACTAGCAAAAAACTAGGAGACTATAGCTTTGACCAAGGAGAAATGTCTTTTTAAAGAATATGCAAAAATGTACAATTACACAATGGAATACTATGCAGCAGAAAGAATGAAGGGATTCCTACCTTTTGCAACAGACTGATGGAACTGGAGAGTATTATGCTCAGTGAAATAAGCCAGTCAGTGAAAGACAAATACAATATCATCTCGCAATATGATCTAACAAACAAAATAAACTAAAAAGCAAAACAGAACCAGAAACATGCAAACATGGAAGAGACTGACAGCTTCCAGAGCAGAGAAGGGAGAGAAATAATGGTGCAAAGAAGGAAAGACTAGCCAAAGAACATGTATGAATAATATATGGACTTAGAAAATGGTGTAGGGATGGACTGTGGGAGTGGGTGGTGGGCTTGGTGGAGTATGGAAGGAAAAATGGAAAAAATTGGGACAACTGTAACAGAATGACATAATGAAAATGAAATTTAGAAATTAAAAAAAGAATAGGCAAAAAGCACAAAACAAAACAAAATGTTGATATATGTAACTATATAAGTAAGGATTTCAGTTAAATTAAAGAGCACTATACACAAAGTCAAGAGATAACTGCCAGCTTGAAAAAAATATTTATAAAAACCAAACCAATGAGGAATTTATATCTATGGAGAATTTATATTTATGAAGAATTTATATCTTTTAATTTAATTTAAATTAAATCATATGACACTGCCATCTCAGTTAGAGTCCACTCAACCACCATCAAAAAAAAAAAAGGCAAAAATTAGAAAGCAACATAACATTCAGTATTAGCTAGGATCTACAAAGCAAGTTTTGCTGCCAGGAGTGGAATTGTATTGGTTAAGGCATTTTGGAAAGTATTACTGAAATTTAGGATACATATACAAAATGAATTAGTGTTATTTCTCCTGGGTGTAAGTCCTAGAAAAACTACAAAAGTATATGTAAGGACAGGTACAGATAAATAATATCATCAAGACACTGTAATAGCAGAGTGTTTGATGAAACTTAGTTTTCCATAGCTAGGAAATGGATAAATAATTAAATATGTTAGATATACATTATGTAATACTTCTGTAAAATGCAACAGTGGAAACTATAAAGAAGTACACACAGCAATATTGATAGAACTTAAAAATGAAGAGCTGAATGAGAAAAGTAGGGAAGTCAATCAATTTTTTACTCAATACCACTTACTATTAAACGTAAAATACTGAAATTGATCAACAACATATAATTACAAATAACTCTACTAGTATACAAGACGTACTCCTATGCGAGGCACTTTTACAAACCATTTGAGTGATTTAATCGAAGTAGACTGGGCAATTCCTAGGATCCCTTTCATTTAGAAAAAAATAAATTGAGTAGGTAAATTTTCACTGAGAAAAACTACATTGAATGGATAATATTTTTAGAAGTCTGATTAAAGGTTATTAGAGGGATATCAAGGCAGAAAAGGATTATGGTGCCTAGAACTCGGCAGCTCATAGACAGCTGTTAGTATAATCAAATAATCAAATGGACAAATGGCTAGGAGTACAAAAATTGAGATTTAAACCTTAGAAGTATTTGCATACAGGATTGCAGATTTCATTCTACGTTTTGGAGAAGGAGCTCTGGTCACCCCAGGTTGGCATGATCTCACTCAAGCTTCAATCTACTCCAGGAAATGCCAGAGAGCTATCTCCCAACGGATATAGGGCTACAGACTGAGGAACTGATTGATGTATGCTGTCCCTAGGCCAGATAAATCTGCAAAGACAAACAGATTTTCAACCAAGTCACACAACCACAATGGTCACTCCTCAGTGTAATACTGCAATTACAGGAAGCAGGCTTTGAAATTTTCAGTTGCTCTATGCATCAAAAGGTACTCTAAACAGCAAGAACACTCTTACAAAATTTCTTTTTTTTTAACTACAATGACTAAGCATTTTATTTTTTTTGTTTTCTTTTTTCCAATTTTTTAATTTAAATATTTTTCAAGTACAGTTTTCTATTACTCCCATCCCATCCCACCCTCGTGCTCCCCCCTCCCTCCCACTTCCACCCTTGTCAGTTGTTGTCCATGTATCCTTTATATATGTTCCTTTAAATCCCTCCCCTATTTCCCCTGAAATTCCCTCCCCTCTCCCCTCTGGTCACTGTAGGCCTGTTCTCATTAAGAGCAAAAAGTTACACTAAAATCTCACCAAATGAATCCTATATAGAAAATGATTAAATGGGATCTCATCAAAATTAAAAGCTTCTGCATGGCTAAGGAAAACAGTATCAAGATACAAAGAGAAGCAACTGTTTGGGAAAACATATTTGCCAATGATACCTCAGACAAAGGTTTAATCTCCAAAATATACAAAGAACTCACTCGACTCCACTCAAAGAAGACAAGCAACCCAATTAAAAAATGGGCAGAGGACTAGAACAGACATTTCTCCAAGGAGGACATACAGAGGATCCAGAGACACATGAAAAGATGCTGGATATCGCTAGCTATCAGAGAGATGCAAATTAAAACCACAATGAGATACCACTTAACACCAGTCAGAATGGCTATCATAAACAAAGAAACAAACAACAAGTGCTGGAGAGGTTGTGGGGAAAAGGGGACCCTAGTTCACTGTTGGTGGGATTGCAGACTGGTACAACCACTATGGAAAAAAGTATGGAATTTTCTAAGAAAACTAAAAATGGACGTGCCTTTTGACCCAGCAATTCCACTGCTAGGAGTATATCCTAAGAACCCTGAAACACCAATCCAAAAGAACCTATGCACCCCGATGTTCATAGCAGCACAATTTACAATAGCCAAGAGTTGGAAGCAACCTAGATGCCCATCGGTCGATGACTGGATCAAAAAGCTATGGTACATTTACACAATGGAATTCTATGCTGCAGAAAGGAAGAAGGAGCTCCTACCCTTTGCAACATCATGGATGGAGCTGGAAAGCATTATGCTGAGCGAAATAAGCCAGGCAGTGAAAGACAAATACCATATGATATCACCTTTAACAGGAATGTAAACAACAAAACAAGCAAGCAAGCAAAATGTAACCAAAGACACTGAAATACAGAACGTGCTGACAGGGTCCAGAGGGTAGAGGGGAGAGAAGCACAGAGTAAAAGGGGATGGACTCACATGAATAAGTATGAAGGACACATGGACAATAACTAAGACGGGGGGGGCGGAGATGGGAGGGGGGTGGGGAGCACTGGGGGTGGTGCAGGGCTGGGAATACAAGAAAGAAAACTGTACTTGAACAAAAGTTAAATAAAAAAAAAGTTGATCTTCAAAAAAAAAAAAAAGAAAATGAAATGCCTCTGCTAGAATCTAACCGAAGTCCTCTTCTCCCATCTAGTGACAAATTTAGATAATGCAGACTTGAATTAATGTCACTGTTAAGTACAGGCTGTTTTATAAACTAGGATAAACATGATGCTTTAAAAGTTCAACTAAGAAGGGTGCAGTCAGAGATGTTGCACTAATTTTGTCTCTAAAATACACAATTATAATCAATTCTCAGCAAATGTTTGCCTAATAATGGATATCCCAGAAGCTGTTTACAACAAATCATTGAAAATGTCTGTAGGAACCACAAAGACCTCATTTGGAAAAACAAATCTGGAATCCCAATGTAATGCATATACTTTCTTTTCACCAGTTATTCACATCTTCTTATTAGTTTTATCCTATTTTATTATTTTTATTCATATTATTTCATCTTTTTTAAATAAAGGTCTTGCTGAAGATAAACTCTGTATGGAAGAGTCTAGTTGATTATTCTCAAATAAACTAAATGTAGAGCTTTCTTGGCAATATTTCTACTGCTCTTGTCAATTCTACCACACCTTCTGAATCTCTATGAAAATGAGAGTCTTGGTGCAGAATTTAAGCTTTGTCCAAATAGTCACTCTTATTAAGTGGAGCATTTGATCTAACAATTCCCTATCATTAAATAATAAATAATGTGTACTAACATTAATATAAATATGGAAGAATACTTTTCATAATGGTTTTGTAATTATAAAAAACTAAGTTAAACAATAATCAGTAGTAGTGAACAAATTAGACTTTCCATATAATTAATAAAGTCATAGAAATACATATTTTATATAATATGGGAGATTATTTTGATACGTATAAATAAAAATATATGTATGGAATATATGTTTATGCATATAAAATATATGTATGAATATATATAGTATGTAAAATTTTAACATAGCGGCACATATTTGTATAACAAAGGAAAAAATAAACATGCCACAATATTAATACCCTGATTTTCTGTAAGTTGTATTATTATGAGTTTAGATTTTGGAGTACTTGTATTTTCCAGTTTTTCAATCATTGGTATATATTAATTTTAGATTTGAAAAAAACAAGGCATTTAGCATGCCATCCTTTGCAATTGATCCATTTTATAAGAGATGAAAATTAAGATCCAACGTCAGTCAAGCAATCGACACAGCCAGTACTTGAATTCAGTGCTCTGTGGGGTTTTACAGACAAAACCAGGTTTTAAACCCCAACGTTCAGATGTCTGACTTTGTGATCCTCTTATGCATTCGTTTACAATTTGACTTACTTTTTTCCCCTCAAATATTAACACATATTGCTCACTTCTGTACCCAGCAGCTGCTGTTCAGAGGATGAAATAAAAACTGTGACTCACAACCCTTCATGAGTTCCCCAGTCATCATACATCATTATCTCCTAGGAATCCTACAAGCTTCAATCAAACATAGTCACTTGGAATGAAAAGCCCTCTGGAGACACTCCTCTGGCTTTGAGATCCATGTTTCTCAATCATTTGAGGCATTGTTACAGGAAGAGTGTAAAACAGTTGAAAACCCACTTGCTGTAAATGTATTATTTATGAAAGAGAATATGTGATTTGAAAAAAATAAATCAGAAATCTGAATAACTTAATGTACATATAAAAGAAAATGTTAAACTGTTTTTCCTATTATAATCATTATTAAATTGAGAACTATGAAGTGAACTGCAGAGGGGCTGGAAGGACGAAGAGAATTTATCATTCTCTTCCTAATAAAGGGAATCTTTTGTTGTTGTTTTAGTACTTTATATTATTGGTTCTAAATGTATGTAATTATACTCCCAGTTTTCAGAAGTACCTCTATTTTGATACAAAACCTTACTTTAGGCTAGGACTACAGATGCTAGATTTGGGAAGCCCCACAAGATACAGCTTGTTCTCAATCTCTAGTTTAAGGCAAGTAATATAATAGTACAACATTTTGCAGATGAGATAGCTTATAGATCAAGTGAAAAACTTATCAAAAATAAATGGAGAGAGGAATACCAGAACCCATCTTTCCTACCTTCTCCCAAATTACTATTTATACCACTATATGCTGTTTGATATCTTTAAAAATATAAAACCTCAAAACTAAGAGTAGAATTTTGGTAACGAGGATGAGTTGAATTAGGATGAAGAAAAGATTTAAGGAATTTAGATTCTACCATTTTTCTAACAATATGATTTTTACAATTATATTCTATATTATATGATTTAATAGTGTGTTCCTGTCTAGATGGTCTAAACACTTAACAGTTATGTAGAGGTGGAAAGAACTGTAATGTGGGTGAAAAAAAACAAAAAGCCAGGAGTTCACAGGTATATGGTTAGTATACTACAGTATTCTTAAGTTTTCTGATTGTATCCAGGCTTCTAGAGGAAATATGATTAAGCTGGAATGAGAAAGCAGTAAAAACTATACTTGCACAGATATTGGAATCTAAAAAGTGACTCTTGTGGTCACAGACCTGATGGCAGAAAGCTGGAGAACACTGTAAAGAAAAGAAGCAGCTAACCATAATGATACAGTTTAACCATGAATAAAGGAAATGCATTTTTCCAGTAGAGTTTACAATGATCAGTTCTATGTAATAAAAATGAGACAGATGTATTTTCTAGAGAGCTATCATAAAACTAATCATATGTATCATATACATCACACCTACTATAATTTATGGCTACATCTGTAGTTCTTCCAATTCTGATTGAGCATATACTATATACCTATACCTACTGTACCCATCATAAGACATAAAGAGGTAAACAAAAAAGACAGATCCTCTATGTTTGTGGAACTTTCTAAAGAGGAACAGATACTAAACCAATAATCATACAATGGAGTAGTAACAGGAAGGGAGTGTTCTGAAGGAAAGTGCTTACTGTGAGAGAGCACAAGAGGGAAACCAAATTTACACTCACAAGAGTAGGTGCCTAAGAATTGGGAAGAACTGAGAAGAAATTAGCTTGCAAAGAGTATGTGTATGTGTGGGCAAGTGTACACAAGTGTGTGATAAAGTGGGCAGAAATAGCAACATTGTGTGGGGACCCAGCTGGAGGGGCTGGAAGATTGCTAGGGGAAGTAGCTGGGATTCCTAGTGTTTTTGAGGCTAAAACAATAAACAGCCTAGATTAGGGGAGACCTTGTGGACTATATATGAATTGTTTAATGCTAATCCAATTAAGTAGGAATTAACTGAAATTTTTAAAAGAAGAGTTAACCTAATTCATAGCATACTAACTACAGCAGTGCACACACAGATTTATCTTAGAATTAACTGCAGCCAACTGCTAAGACCTCTCCTTTAATTGGTGCCCCACCCTTTAAGACAATATGTTTGCAATATGTTCTCAAATCATAACCTGTGACTTGCCACTCCACAATCTTAGGAAAGTTATTTACAACATCTTAACATTGTCTTTGTTCTTCCTAATAGAAAAAAAAATCAAAGACTAACTCTTCCTATCTACCTTTCAAGCTTAAAACCCCTAACTCAGTCCAAAGAGCAAGACAGATCCGCAGCATTTCTAAGTTTCCCATCTTCTCAGGTGATGCCATTTCCATCAATCAACCTTTCTTTGCTCCAAACGTTGATATCTGGATTCTGGCTTTGGATTTTCATCAGGTACATGAAACAGATATCAATAACAAGAGCAGAATCAAAATCTTTGGGGGGTAAGTAAATCAGTAAGACATTTGTAAATATGCAGTCACCCTCAACTTTACTTAAGGAGAAGGGAACCAACACGAACCTGAGACACTTGTCACTCACTATCTGTTGTGGAACCATGTCCCAAGAAGCTTTGACTCCACATTTGTATTGGTAACTGCAGTGCTGTTCTGCTCAATGCATATTCTGCCCTTTAAAGAAGAGGTGTTTCACTGCTGATTGTTAATATGCAGATCCATGATTGAAAATAACTATTTGTCTTTGAAACAGTTCTAATTAACATCTAAAATCAAAGCAGATATTGAGACAAAAGCCACTTTTTTTCAGGTGTTTTCTCTCTTAATTCCATTCATACTGGAAATATAATAGAAAAGGAGTTAGTTGACAAATCTACCATTAACTTAGAAATCCAGGAAGATACATTTCTTTAATTTATACCTATCAAATACTCTTAAAGTCTGTTGAACTGAAGATCACCCCAGTATTTTAATGTAATTGTTGTTTTTTATTTGCTAAAAGTGAAGTGATTTTAATTGTATGTTATAAATCAGATTTATCAATAGTATCTTAAAACTATTATTTTACTATTTATACAGGTACGGACAAAAGTAACTTTACAGTTCACAGAAGACAAATAATACAATATTAATAACACAGAAGACAAATAATACAATATTAATAAATAATAATACAAAATAAACTGTGTTTCACATACTCCCAACTGTAAACCTATTTTTGCCCACCTTTGTATATTGACTGTTAGTTCATCTGCATTCTTACATTGAAATTTATATTAAATCTAATGCAAATATAATAGCTCAAAATCCTATCAAAGCAGGAAAGTAGTTTATACAAGCTACTTGAAGATTCTGTTCTTAGCATTCTCATCCACACAGCTTAATCAATCTAACATTGATTCGATGGGTGTCATATCACATTGCTCAGAGCTGTGTATGTGTGATTTGTCCCAGCATATAAGACTCATTTTATAGGGTGAACAAAGCTTTAAAAAAAGTATTACGCAATTTTTCACCTAAGCTAAGATTGCTGTATAGAACACACTCTACAATTAATAATTTTTTAACTGAAGATTTTCTGTAACACTTAAAATTTAAGGAACAAAGACTAATAAACAAATAAATTAATTAAAAGTGTTTATTCCTCTGTAGAAGATCTATTTGTACTGATTACACTATCCATTTAAAATGACTGAAATTCATATAAAACAGGCAAATATAAAACTTTGCAAAATAACTCATTCCAAAAAAGGCTCTCAAGCCACTAGTCATTTTAGAATCTTAACATTTATTCTTACAAATCTGTCTTTTTTAATATATTGTGTAAATACTGGGTAAACATTATGGAAAGCAGTTTCACCTATGTCCATCAGGTTATGCATTATTTGATATCTAATGTAAAACTCACACCAACCTAAGAAAGACAGAAATACTGTTTCCAGGGTAGTAGTGCTACAAGCATCAAGATAACAGAGAAAGAGCTCTGTGAGGTGAGACCACCAAGAGTAGGAATACTGCCAGAAAGTGGTACAGATAAAGGATCAGTCCAAAGCCAATGAAGCATTACAATGTAAATATACTTACATTTACATATGAGAAGACTCAAAGATTCAGAGTTGGCTTTGGACTTACTGAAGAAATCTAGCATTAGGAAGAATGCCCATTTAAGAATCATGAGTTAAAGTACAAATAGGAAAAGGAGTAGCCAAAGAACTTATAGCCATGACCCATGGACATGAACTTATATGTATGACCCTTGTGGGCACTGCCTGAAGGAGTGGGGTGTACTGAATGGAGTGGGGTAAAGTCAGAAAAACTGGGACAACTATAGTAGCATAATCAATAAAATATAATTAAAAATTTTTTTAAAAGTCATGAAACTACAATTCCAGGTCTAAGGTTGGGACTGCTTAGGAGTTTAAGCTAAGCTACTCATTTAGGATAGATTGATCCAGAATCTACACCCATCAGACTAGTGACTTGCATCTGACACCTTGTTCTTGGATAAAAAAAGCTAGACAGGTAGTTGAAGTCTGGTGTGAAAAAAAAAACAAAAACCAAAAGCTTTCATCAGATTCTAACAGGTCTATGACTCCCTAATGCTTAAGAATCACTCGATTATACGATTAAATAGTTTCATTCTTCATATTCAATGGATCAACCTGATAAAAACAAATACCAGACTAATGATGGAAACACTATTCAAACTTTTAGCTTTATTGCACAGTGAAATCACTGATGATAAACACTGCATAATAAACCAAAAAAGGGATCTTTATAGCTCCTTCATAACCTGCATGAATAATGTGAAGGAGAGGAAATGTGCCACTCCAGAACTGACTCTGGTGCTATTCTATAAAACAATCCAGCCCAATAAGTTTTGTTTTCATTAATAACAAAAAATGTACATGTCACAGGTCCGGCTAATTTAAAATACACAAATAATAGGCATCCTATTCTGGTCCCAGCAGATGTTTAACAGAATTTCAGTTTTCAGTTACATTTTGTCTGGAAGCTAAACAAGATTTGTAAATGCCTAAGAGAGTTTCACCCAGTCTATGAGTCCCAGCATGCTGAGTCTGTCCCCGTCCTCTCTTTAAGGCATCAACTCTCACATGACTCTTTGAATAGCGGTTCCCTTTAAGACAGGGATGTCAAACTCATTTTCACTGAGAGCCACATCGGCCTCTCAGTTGCCTTCAAAGGGCTAAATGTAATTTTAGAACTGTATAAATGTAACTACTCCTTAACAGTGAAGCAAGAGTTTGGAGCTGCCATCAGGTAGAAACAAGGTGCCAGGCCAGATAAAACAAGAAGGCCAGATTCAGCCCGCGGGCTTTGTGTTTGCCACCTGTACTTTCAGAGCTATTTGACTACTTGGATGAGGTCCTAAATTCAGTGATGTTCATCCAAACTTACCCAGTGATTAGTTCTGAAGGTTAGAAATTATGCAAAATGATTTCTAAGCAAACATCTAATAAAAATCTGTCATTTTCTTAATTTGTAAATAGAATTGATATCAAATTACTTCAGCACAATTTTCAAGTATTACCTGTCACTTTCACATCTTCAAAATGTACTTACTTCATACAACTTACAGGACTCCATAAATTATGGAATCAGTAGCTGCCTCCAGTGATAAAAAAAGAAAGAGGTTTGATCACTACTGCTATTTTACCTTTAGCTGTTCACTTATATATGACTACAAAAATACTATTTTTATAAGAGACAATATGAAATACATATTCCTCTATGTAGATGAAATTTGCTTTTTAACAGTCATCTACATGACATGTTTTTCCTGAGATCTCCAAATGAAATTTTAGTTACTAAACATTGGACTACTATTTTTCAACTACATTTTAACCATTTTTAATTGGCTGTTATTTTTGTATGTTTGCTTCACCCACAAACAAGGTTATTTCTTTTCTCCTTCAACTTTCTTTCAGGGCTCATATTATTAATACATTTATATATTGCCTTGATCATAATATGTGATCTGCTTATTTTACAGAAAGCTATGTGTAGTCACATGTTAGAGAAATCTATGCCTTATGAGCTGAGCTGGATCAGGTGCCCTGCTTTCAGGACATTATTGTTCATCAGGTACCCACATTTCTCACAATGTGCCAAGACCAATTATAAAACACAATCTGCAACCAATGGCCTTGGAGCAAAAATAATCTCTTGACTATGAATTACTGTATTACAACTTTAAGAACTGTGAAGGTGACTTCTTTTGTCAGTAAAAGGGCTTTTAATACAGGTGTATTTTCTCTCAGAGAATTAAAGAAAGGTACTGAAAGAGAAAAATCTAAGGAGAAATGCTGTTTAAGAATGAAGAGGATATTATCCTAGTGCTGTTTTTATTAAAATATTTACCTTCACACAATAATATGCTGTTTACAAAGCAAAGAAGTAGGCTACCTCATAATAATCTAAAGTCATTAATATGAAATTCAAGGTGCTCAGGAATGTCCTGGTCAGCTCCTAGAAATTCAGTTTCTTTTGCAGTTTCATGCTTATAAACATTAATGTATATTCTATGCTTGTGTGTGTTCATGCATCTGTCTCAGTTTATTGGAAGAATGACCACAAATTATTTTCAGTTCCTCTAACACACCATTTGATGTCTTTCACATTCTCTTCTCCTACTCCTTCAATCTTCAGTAGCCCTCTTCTATGGTCTACACGTAAACATGAGCACCTTTCAAGACTTACCACAAATGTTACCCTTTCTAGGAAGGATTTTTACCTCTTACTCATCTTGTCCCTGAATAAAATGGAACCACTCATTTACCCACCATGCTATCACAACACTTTCAAGTTTTAATGCTCTAATGTGCATATGTGCCTCTCCCTAACTAGAACAAAAATGCTTGAAGTCAAATGTACTTCATCATTGGATCTCAGAGCCTATCATGATGTCTGACATAGAGCTGAT
Organism: Sturnira hondurensis; assembly: GCF_014824575.4. Lineage (NCBI taxonomy): Eukaryota > Metazoa > Chordata > Mammalia > Chiroptera > Phyllostomidae > Sturnira > Sturnira hondurensis. The sequence continues at coordinate 2,007,928 of NW_028089315.1, forward strand.
ATTCTGTAATTCTAGAATAAATAAATACAATGTGAATGTTATAAAATTGTCATTATAGGCAATTGGGTTTCCTTATAAATTTTCTTATTACTATTTCTACAAAGGTGGAAAGACCTTGAAATAACCTAGTTCTACACTTTAATCTTACATTAAAAAAAGAAAAACTGAGGCCAAACTTTTTAAGTGAATTGTTCAAAGATAAACTTAGTGATTCACTGTGATTAGAACCTACACCCACTCACTTCCATGTCTATGATAGCTGTCGCATCTTATTTCCTCAGTACAGGAGAGTACTTTTGGATGATCTCTAAAAGGCCATGGCTCCAACAATTCCTTTTATGGTCATTTTGTAGAAGTAATAATTCTAATACTAAAATATCAAAGCATATTTTTTGAGAGAGAGATTATTGAGCAGAAAGAAGCAATCTAATATTTATAAAATAAATGACACTGCTGTACATTTACAGAATAGAAGACTACAAAGCAGAAAGAATGAACTCCTACCCTTTGTGACAGCATGGATGGAACTGGAGAGCATTATGCTAAGTGAAAAAACCCAGGCAGTGAAAGACAAATGCCATATGATCTCACCTATAAGCGGAACCTAATCAACAAGACAAACAAGCAAGCAAAATATAACCAGAGACATTGAAATAAAAAACAAACTAACAGTAACCAGAGGGTAGCAAGGAAGGAGAAAACAGGGGAATAAGGGGCAGGGTCATCAAGGAACTTGTATAAAGAACCCACGGACAAAGATGCTGGGGGGGAGGATTGAATGAGGTGGAGAGTGGGTAGAGCAGGAGATAGTAATGGGGGCAGGAAATGGGGAGAACTGTAATTGAACAACAATTTTATTTTTTATTTTTTTAAATTTATCTAATTATATTTCAAGAACAGTTTTCTGTCTATTACTCCCAACTCATCCCAGCCCCTGTGCTCCACCCCACCATGCTCCCTCCTCCCTCCCATTTCCACCCTTCTTAGTTGTTATCCATGTATCCTTTATATTTGTTCCTCTAAATCCCTCCCTTATTTCCCCTGAAATTCCCTCCCCTCTCCCCGCTGGTTGCTGTCCCCCTGTTCTCTATTTCAGTGTCTTTGGTTATATTTTGCTTGCTTGTTTATTTTGTTATTTAACTTCCTGTTAAAGGTGAGATCATATGGTATTTTTCCTTCAACATCTGGCTTATTTCACTCAGCATAATGCTTTCCAGTTCCATCCATGCTGTTGCAAGTCAGGAGCTCCTTCTTTCTCTCTGCTGCACAGAATTCCATTGTGTATATGTGCCACAGTTTTTTGATCCATTCATTTACTGACAGGCACCTAGGTTGCTTCCAACTCTTAGCTATTGTAAATTGTGCTGCTATGAACATTGGGGTGCATAAACTCTTTGGGATTAGTGTTTTAGGGTTCTTAGGATATAATCCCAGCAGTGGAATTGCTGGGTCAAAAGGCAGGTCCAATTTTAGTTTTCTGAGAAAATTCCATACTGTTTTCCATAATGGTTGTACCAGTCTGCAATCCCACCAACAGTGGACTAGGGTTCCCTTTTCCCCACACCCTCTCCAACATTTGTTGTTAATTGCTTTGTTTATGATAGCCATTCTCACCGATGTAAAGTGGTATCTCATTGTGGTTTTAATTTGCATCTCTAAGGAAGACACAAACAAATGGAAACATATACCGTGTTCATGGACTTGAAGAATTAACATCATCAAAATGTCCATACTACCCAAAGCAATTTACAAATTCAATGCAATGCCTATTAAAGTACCAATGGCATATTTCACAGACATAGAAAAAACTCTTCAAAAATTTATTTGGAACCATAAAAGACCCTGAATAGCAGCTGCAATTTTGAGAAAGAAGAACAAAGTAGGAGGGATCACAATACCTGATACCAAACTGTATTACAAGGCCACTGTAATCAAAACAGCCTGGTACTGGCATAAAAACAGGCACATAGACCAACGGAATAGAACAGAGAGCCCAGAAATAAACACAAATCTCTACAGTCAATTAATATTCGACAAAGGGGGCAGTAACATAAAACGGGGTAAAGACAGCCTCTTCAACAAATGGTGTTGGGAGAACTGGACAGCTACGTGCAAAAAAATGAAACTTGAGCACCAACTTACACCATACACCAAAATAAATTCAAGGTGGATAAAAGACTTAAATATAAGCCGTGACACCATTAAAGTCCTAGAGGAGAATATTGGCAGGAAAATCTCAGATATTCCATGCAGCAATATTTTTACTGATATATCCCCTAGAGCAAGGGACATAAAGGAAAGAATAAACAAATGGGATCTCATCAAAATTAAAAGCTTCCGTGTGGCTAAAGAAAACAGCATTAAAATAAAATGACAACCAACTGTATGGAAAAACATATTTGCCAATGATACCTCAGACAAAGGTTTAATCTCCAAAATATACAAAGAACTCACACGACTTCACTCTAAGAAGACAACTAACCCAATTAAAAAATGGGCAAAGGACTTGAACAGACACTTCTCCAAGGAGGACCTACAGAGGATCCAGAGACACATGAAAAGATGCTCAATATCACTTGCTATCAGAGAGATGCAAATGAACAACAATTTTAAAAAAAGATGTCTAATCCTTGGTCTTTGGTCTTTGAATTCAGGAAAGTTATCAGTTAGCCAGTGTAGAATAAAAATTCTGCCTTATGCCTTGAATTCCAGTTAATTTTTCCCCAGTCATAGCAACAATGTCTAGGAAAAGTAATTTAGATATAATCTCTTATAAAGGAATGGTTCATGATACCCTTTAAGTATCAATCATACTTGCTTATAAAAGGTTGTTTGCTATTTATCATTATGCATTATAACAATAAAATTTTAGAAGTATGTCCTTTATGCAAGATTCTCCAAACACTTTAAAATTTCTGTTTTTTTCTAGTTTTTTTAATATTATAATTTTTTGTTATTTTCTTATATCCTACTCTTTAGATGTAGTTATTGTTTTGATAAAGCTTATTTTTGAGTCCATCATTGAAAATTCTATTTAAAATTATTGTACATTTTCCTCAACTTAGGAAATTTAGACTAAAATTGACTTTTATAGCTCTGTTCTAGTAATTCATTTATATGTATATTTTCTTAAATAATTTCTTCCCAGAGATGTGGGGAGTAATTAAGTTATTTAACTTAAATCAACAAATATAACTATAATATTCATTACAAAATATGGTAATAAATGACTTTCTCTAAGAAACAAAAGAAACACAAAAATATATAATTTGGTAAATTATGTCCTCTAAAATTGAGAGATGTTTGAGAGACAGCAGTATATAGAAAAAAATGCAGTTGCCAAAATTCAGGAGGGGAAAATGATTCACTAAGAAAAATAGTTAAACTTTAAATAGTATTTTCAAATGCTCATTTAGCTGCATAAAATGTATACACACATATTTATACACACATTTGTACATACTTATACACAAGTTTACATATCCATAAGTTCCGGTGTAAGTATCACTGTACTTAAAGAGGAAAAATAGTGTTTTACATAGTTTATTTGAAATTTCAAATATTGGTAATTTCATACATTACTTTCTTAATATATATGTAATGTAATACAAGATAAGATAATGCCAGCTTTTGGGGGAAATTTTATATTTATCTAGAACTGAATTAAAAATACCTTGGTTACATATCAGCATTCTCAAATACTGCTCTCCAAATACAGTCTAGGATATTAATTCAGTTACCTACTGTATAAATTCCTAGTCAATTTAAATTTAAAAGAAAATATAGTTAAAGCATTTACCTTTTAATACTGTGCAGCCCAATATGACAATCTCTAGCCAAGTGTGTTATTTAACTTTAATTTAAATTAATAAAAATTGAATGAAATTAAAAGTCAATTTTCTGATTTGAATTAGTCACATTTTACAGATATAGAATATTCTCATTCATTCTACTGAGTAATTCTGGTCTAACAAGAGAGATACATGTCAACAGTTAATTACCACATGATATGACATAAATATTACAAGCAGGTATAAGGTTCTGTAGCAAAGAAAAGGCACTAATTAACCTTTTATAAGCCTCGGCTGGTGTAGCTCAGTGGATTGAGCGTGGGCCTGTGAACCAGAGGATCGCAGTTCGATTCCCAGTCAGGGCACATACCTGGGTTGCAGGCCAGTTCCTGGCAGGGGACACACGATACATTGTGTCCCCCCGGCAGAGGCAACCATACACTGATATTTCTCTCCCTCTCTCCTTCCCTTCCCCTCTAAAAATAAATAAATAAAATTTTTTTAAAAAGACAAAAAAAAACCTTTTATAAAGTAGATGAATGAAATCAAGAATAACTTCCGAGGACAGATAAGCTTAAAATTTTAAAAAAATAGAAATGTAAATCAATCTTTGTTTTAGGTTGTATGTTCTGCAGAAATGTCAGAACATCAATACTCTGTATTGATCTAGATTTTGCTGTTTCAGGAATAAAGGACAATTTTTTAGTAGAGAAGGAAAACACATATAAATTATGCCAAAATTTCACCAACATTGTTACAATAAAACATATCATTGGCAGAAGTCTGTTAGCGTTGTAACACAACATAAGTTGACCCTGTTTTTGCCTTTTTGTGTGTGACACCTTCTCAGAGAAAATATTATGTTAAATTAACAAACCAACAAAAATAATTTTTCTGGTATCAAAGTGTTATATAATATACAAGAACTATATGTTTTACTATATATTACTAAAGTCTGCTTTATAGCATCACATGGAACAGGAAAATAATGCTCGCCAAAACAATGTGCTTCCATTATATTTGCTTTGATTAATACAAAGTATGAATGGAAAACATAATTTTAAAAAATTAAAACAATTACCTCCTTTCCCATTACAGAAAGTTTTGCTAAATTGAACCTGAACTTTGATTTTCCAGAGCACTTGTGTTTCTAAATATATTCTTCTACTAATGACATAGGGGAAAAGTATGTCAAAATAGTTAATGTATACCATGCATTCTGAATTTGTCAATTTTAGTGGTAGATATATCAAGGCATTATTTTTTAAATGTATTTCAATTGTGAAAATATCTGAAAAGATATGCCCTAAGCTGTTGATTTTTCAACTGTTGAATAATCTGCATAGTCAAAATCACTTGGAAAAAGTATTTTGATTTTACCTGGCAAAAAATATAAGGTTTTAAATGCATCTTATATAGCTGTAAGATTTTTAATCATGATCTAAAACTTTACTCCATGTGGTGTTAGACAAGTATGTTTGCTGCTCAGTAATTGATTTCCTCCATTTCCAAAAGTGGTGTAATAATATTTCTTGAACTTACTTAACAGGGATACTGTGACACTGAATACAATAATGATGTCTTTTTATAGTGGAGGAAATTGTTCTGAAAAAAATAAGGCTTAACTTCAACTTTTTTCATTCTTTAAAAAATGTGAAAGTTCTAAAGAAAATTCTTTTTCAGCTACTGTCATTTTTCTGTAATAACTCTTTGTAATTATTAGTGCAGCCTTAAACAATGTCTTTAAGTGGATAAAATATGTAGGCAAAATATGTACCAGAGCCCAAAGGATATGTACGGTTTTCCTCTTTTCCAGTCTGCTCTGCCACCATGACAAGACACTCCTACACTGATAGTCTTTTCACTTGTCTCTTTCAAAGCTTAGGGGGGAGGATGGGGGGTGGGATGGGATGGGAGTAATAGACAGAAAACTGTACTGGAAAAATAATTAAATAAAAAATTGAAAGAAAAAAAAAGCTTACGTTCAGAAAAGTACTGTAAAGAAGCATCCTGTTTATTCATTCTTCTTATCATTTATAAAATATTTTATTGACTTATTTATTTAGAGAGAGGGGAAGGGAACGAAAAAAAGTAGTAGAGAAACATCAATGTGTGATTGCCTCTCACATGTCCCCTACTGGGGACCTTGCCTGCAACCCAGGCATATGCCCTGACTGGGAATTGAACCTGTGACCCTTTGCTTCACAGGCCCATGATCAATCCACTGAGCTATACCAGCCAGGGCTCATTCATTTTATCTTGATACTGTGATGTTGTCTTATAAGCACATGCATATCTCCCTACCTATATTTATTTTTCTCCAAAATAGACTATGTCTTCATTTTGTTGTAGTTTTAAATAGATTACTTAGCACACTGTGTGTACTTAATAAGTATTCAATCAATATATATTAATTCAGAAACTAATTCAGAAATAAGTAACCTTTCTCCAAACGGTGACTTTTATTTGATATCACACTTTTCACAAGTTATCATAAGTTATCACAGGTATCACAAGTTAAAGGAATAATCATCTACTTACAAGAATAGCAAGCAACAGTCACGTAAGACTCTAGACATTTGTATATATAAGAGGAGCTTCTTTACTGACAAAATGCTGTATTCTCTGTGTTGTAGGGATCATATTCACTAATAGCTTCCTGAGAAAGAGTGAATGAAGAAGGTGACATGTGGAGACACTGTATGAAAATATCTTCATTCTGTTCTAAACTTACAGTTTCATTCTGTATATGTTATAAGAACAAAGATATATAGCCAAAGATTTTACACACTAAACCTGCAGAAGCTCTTATTTATTAAGCAAAACTTGTGGGAATGAGAAATTTTATGCTATTGATTACACTCTAGCTCTGCAGGTTGTATCATAGATAAATGGATAAAAATGTAGTATACATGCACAATGGTATATTATTAAGCAATAAAAAAGAATAAAATATTGCCTTTTGCAACAAAACAGATGGACCAGAGGATATTATGCTAAGTGAAGTAAGTCAGAGAAAGACAAATACCATATGCTTTCACTTATATGTAGAACTAAAAATAAATAAATAAATAAACAAACAAACAAGCAAAACAAAACAAAAGTAAACTTAGAAAGAGAAACCAAAGGGATGAATGCCAGATGGTAGGGGGGTGGAACGGATGGGTAAAAGAAGTGAAGGGGAATATAATCAATAATATTGTGATAAGATTGCATGGTGACAAATAGTTTCTAAAATTAGTAAGGTAATCACGCCGTAAGTTATAAAATTGTCAATTCAATATGGTATGCACCTGAAACTAATGCAATATGATATTGTACACCAACTATATTTAAATAAAAAATAAAAACCTGTAACAAAGAAATAAGATAAATAAATAAACAGACATCTGATCTCATTCAGAATGATTTACTTTTGCAGTGCAAGGGCAGTGAGAAATGTTCTGTTTCTATGGTGTTTGAATATTCCTCCAACACTTGAACTATGTGTAAAGGTATCTATGGTTGGACAATCAAAACCTCTGCCTGGGCACACACATTCAGAGATGACTCTTAGAAACCCATAAGAGTGATGGTTTATCCCACCAGAATGACTGTATTAGCATCTTAATCTTAAGTACACTTTGGGGATCCTCCTCAGGCATACCCTCCAGATAAAATGTGTCCTATCCTAATAGCCCCTCTAATTGCACACATCCTTAGATAATCCTAAAGAGGACATTCAATACCCTGTTCTAATTGTGTGTGCATGTGTGCACATGTGCGTATGAGAGAGAGATTGATTTTATCATGGGGTCTGGTCCATTTTGTTTTGATGGAGGAAATAACTCCATTCCAAGTAGTTAATAAACAAGGAATTTTGTTCTGTTTAACTAATTCCATCATTCTTGTACTTCTTGGGAATAGTAAAAATAAATTCCTGTAAACAATCAGAAGACAGACATTCAAATGGTGGCATATTTAGCCTCTAACAGATATTTCTAATATCCAAGATTTTTAAAAAATCTGATTTCTTAATTGGTTTCCAGAAGTTCATGATTCTCATTGTGCCAAAAAAACATATAGAAATAAATATCAGAGGTGCTAAAACAGCATTTCTTTAAAAAAAAAAAAACACAGAGACAAAAGACTGAGTAAGTGCATACATCTCTAATTGTGTATTGCTTTCCAATGATGACCCAAGATTTAGGCTGGCCTGAACATCAGACAAGGGAAAGAGAAACCACCCCTGGGGCTATGGGACTTAACACCAGCTGGTCACCTGGTGTGATCAAGTGCCAGGATATAACAGCAATGTGATGTGGCAAAACTTTAGCTGGCAAATCATTATTCATGGTTGGTGAAGGATCAGTGTCCCCTGGTGTAATTGGAAGCTGGAGTCCAAGCTTTAAGGCTAAGATGCTATCTTAGAGCTTGGACCATGCAGCTTTGCAGGAAGTCAGTTTCCTATCAGGTAGGCAAGCCATCAGGTAATCAGTCCTGGACAGGTTAGTCCTCATTTAGTGGCAAAGAATTATATGGTAGAAGACATTGTTTCTCCCAAATCCAAAGGTATTTTCCATTGCCTTTTGCTTGGAAAATATTCAATAATGTGGCTTTTGAGAAGTCAGATGCTATTCTGGTTCTTAATCTTTTTTATGGGGCTTTCTTTCCTTCTTTTTAAAAGTGTATAGTTTTATAGACATTTTCATCTTTAAGAATCTTAAATTTCACAGTGATATATTTTACCATAAGTCTATTTTCTACCATTGTGCTAGATAAAAATAACTCTTTAATCTGAAATGCCAGACTTTCAGTTTCTAGAATTTTACTTGAATTGGACTTTGATGGTTTCTTTCCAATTTTCTCCACAATTCCTATTAGTCACTGATTACACACGCTGAATTAGTCCTCTCATCATTTTTTCTCCTATTTTATATCTCTAGATACCCTGGGTAATATTATCATTTCATCTTTCAAACTATATAATGATAGTTTCAGTTTTGCTCTCTTGTTTTTAATTTTGTATCAAGAACATTTTGTGATGTGGCTGAAGATTTTATATAGTATGTAGACATTACTGAATGCAACATCTTGTTATATATTATTTTGGATGATTTTTTATGTTTTTTCTATATGACCTAAGTTTCCTCCAAATGGTTATACCCATTCTTTTTCTAATTTCATAAAGATCTAGTGATCCCAGGCTGTCTGTTCCTAATTAAGAATCATCTGTGTCATAAATGGGGCCCACTGACTGCATATCATTTTATTGAGGAATCCAGTATTATTTATTCTCTTCTCCTGGAATGATGAGTTTTCCTCCTCAAATCACCATCATAATTTATTTTTGTGTGTCAGAGAAAAAGGAAGCTCAATATTCACTACATAAACATTCACATTATCCTCTTGTTTTTAACATGGTCCCTCTCTATCTTCAACCATGACTCCTGTCTCCAGCCCAGGTATATTATGTTTTATGGTCTCTTCAAAATAAATCTCATTTTATGCCAGGGTGACAGAGAGGCCACTAACAAGGTTCTCAGGTTGGAGAGCAGATCTGTGGTTCCATGCGATCCTTAATCAGACTGTAGAACAACATTCATAGCCAATACCTACAGAGATCCTGGATATCACCAATACCTTGGCTTTTGGGGACTCTATAGTTAACTCATTCAGCTTCACTCTTTGCCAGCCTAGGATTCAGATTTCTTGGGCCAAGTTAGTCAATGCTTGCATCTGCTGTGCAGTGCCAAAACACTGTTTCTAATTCTCTATGTCCTTGTCAAAATAGTCTACTCCTCTCACTTTAGTGAGGTATATGGAGAAAGCCAAGGTTAGAGTTTCTGTTAAATTCACCACCTTTGTCTAGAAATCTTACAGTAAAATCCACAGTAATAAGATTCATATTTGCAAAGAAGGTTGGAGGTTTCCATCCTTGAGATTCTAACAATGTGCTTCAGAAAAGCTGCATGGCTGCAACCAAGCACTCACCACAGGGTTGCAAAAGCAAGCAAGGAAATGTCATCACTTGCAAAATGTGTATGTACGTCTGCCACTGAAAATCTTTTAATGTTTCGATCTATCTTTCAACATGAATTGTTTCACAGAAAGCCTAAAAAAGGCAGATACCTAGGGCTCTTCATAGCAGCAGACATGAGCTTATTAGAGGGGAAAAGCCCGAGTTACAGGAAGAATATCAAATCCTGTACCAAACAGCACTACTCTCTTCAAGTTAAAATGATGAGGAGCCACCCACTACTTCCAATTTTATTTCTCATAAAATAGAAGAGTATATATTCACAACCTACCAGTACAAAATATAAAAAATGCCTGACAGTGCATAATTTACACGAGTTTTAAATGTTTTCATTTGGTACAAATAGAAACATCCTGTGATACTCACTTGTCACATGTTTTGATCAACATTATTATTTTGAAGTTGCACAGTTTAGATTTTGAAATAATGTGCTAATAGGACTTAACTACAAGAAAGCAAATACAGAACTGGATTTTAGCTACCATATTTTGCCAGGTATAATGTGTACTTTTTTGCCCAAAATTTTGAGGGAAAAATAAGAGTGCATGTTATACCCAAGTAGTACCTGAAATACCTTGTATGTGTTCTTGTGTTGTGCAATTATTTGTTGCATAAAATTCCTTGTACTATAATATGCTGAAAAATAAATGCTAAAATTCCATTATAATACAAAAAAGTATCTAAATATAAATAAATAAAAATTGAGTTAAAAAATTAACCCCGGCTGGTGTAGCTCAGTGGATTGAACACAGGCCTGCGAACCACACGATTGCAGTTCGATTCCCAGTCAGGGCACATGCCTGGGTTGCAGGCCAGTGCTGCAACGATCCCCAGGAGGGGACTCACAAGAGGCAACCATACACTGATATTTCTCTCCTTCTCTCCTTCCCTTCCCCTTTAAAAATAAATAAATAAAATCTAAAAAAAATTAAAAGATTTTTTTCCCTGCAAGTTTGGGCCAAAAATGTGAGTGTGCATTAGACACAGGAATGCATTATACATAGAAAATATGGTGTGTGATCTTTAAAACTCTAGTCAATTCAGCAAAACAAGTAAAATCAATGAAAATGTAAATCTATTTTTATTGGGTAGCAATTACACAAAAAAATTTAGTCAAACTTCTTAAAATTTTCAATTGATTGTTCTGACTTTGTGAGGACAGCAAAAGTCCTCACAAAGAAAACTAGCTTATACAAACTCTAGACTAAAAGATACTGATACTGTTCTTCTCGTGGTTCCAGTGGGGAGAGGAGGAGGAAGCAGGGAGCGGGGTGGTTGGGGGATACCCGCCCCTGTTTCTACCACTGTCTGAGGCCTCAATAAAGTTTCCTTTTCAAAAAAAGAAAGAAAAGAAAAAGATACTGATACCAGAGAGGAGAGGGAAGGGGCATAATGGTGGCAAGAAGAGGAAGGGACCAGTCAAAGAACACAGATGAATGACCCACAGGCATGGACAACAGTACAGGGATTGACTGTGGGAGCGGGGCATAGGGGCTGGGTGGAGGAAGACGGAGAGGGAAAAACTGGGACAATTGTAATAGAATAACAATACAAAATTATTTAAAAAATACTGATACTTCAAGTTACACTTAGTTTCCATTATTGTATGTCTTATTCACTAGCAACATTCCAAATAACAAAGGTGAATTGCAGGGTATGCTTTTTGTGTTTTAATGACTATGATTTTTCTGGTAGGATCTATACAAGTATGGATTACTAAACACAAAATACTAAAAAGCAAGAAAAGGTCAATGTATCAAAAAATTTTTATGTACAAATCTAAATTTCATTTTAAAGTAAAGAAATGGAAAGCCTGTCATATGCTTTCATATGCTCAATATTAAAGCCTATAAAGACAAACAGCAACCCTAGGATCCTATGAGTGATTACAAGAATTTTTAAAGAAAATCTCCCATGGTATACCTTTGTCTTGCCCACTAATCTTGTAGTGTTCTGTGATATGCCAACTTGTCCTAAGTTGGAACACCTTCAAGAATTTCCTTTCTTTTTGTGTTCTAGGTTAAGTGACCAAAAATGAAATTCATGGCACTTAGAGAAAGTGAAGTGGGAGAAGGTTTTACGCTCTGAACACCATCATGTGACTATCATCATGTGCAGATCATGTGGCTATCATGTGCTGATCATGTGACTATCATCATGTGCAGATCATATGACTATCATGTGCAGATCATGTGACTATCCTCATGTGCAGATCATGTGACTATCATGTGCAGATCATGTGGCTATCATCATGTGCAGATCATGTGACTATCATCATGTGCAGAGGTGGTAACTGGAATGCAGACACTGGTGAATTCTTTCTTGTCCTCACTCCCATGTACCACATTCAAACCAGGTATCAAACCTGGTGATGAAGTAACATCAAGCCTGTCAACAAATGCAGAGGCAACAAACTGACTTCTACAGACTTCTCCTCCACCAGATGTTCACATTACTTCTCTGGGATTTGGATGGCTTCAGGGCCTCAGGTTAGCTGACTTTGATCTAATTTTCAAATTCCAATTTCAGGCTCTTATGCTCCCTGTTTTTCCTACGATATGTAAACCTCATTCTTACATTTATTTTTCTATAATGCTCACAACAATTCTCTTTCTCTAATAAAACTATGGTAAATAAATCACATAGTAAAAATTATATCATCTACAAAAATTACAGGAAAATGTAATATAAACTTATACAGTTTATAAGTGTAGGACTCATCAAAAATTTCAGAATAGCAACCATGCTGACTCTATTCCTTTTCTAATTGTTGATTGCCATATATTTTATTTTGATCTGCCCTTCATTTGCTTTGATATTTCCATTTTTTGCTACTAAAATGGTCCTGGTTCTGTAAAAAAAAAAGGTTTGGAGTCTTCCCTCTTCTTGAATTTTTTGGAACAGATTGAGGACAGAAGTTAGTTCTTCAATGTTTGGTAAAATTTACCTATGAAGCCTTCTGCTCCAGGGCTTTTGGGTGCCAGGAGTTTTTTAATTACAGATTCCATTTCACTAGTTGTTATCAGTCTATTCAGGCTTTCTGCTTCTTCTTGATTCAGTTTTGGAAACTGTATGTTTCTAGAAAGTACAGGTTGTCCAATATCTTGGCATATATTTGTTCATAGTAATTCCTTAAAATCTTCTGTATCTCTGTGGTATTAGTTGTAACTTCTATTTTATTTCTGATTTTATTTGGGTCCTCTTTCTTTTTTTCTTGATGAGCCTGGTTAAAGGTTGTCAATTTTGTTTATTTTTTCAACGTATCACCTCCTAGATTTATGATTCTTTGAATTGTTTTTTCAGTCTCTATGTCATTTAATTCTGCTCTGACCTTGATTATTCCCTTCCTCTTACTGGCTCTGGGCTTTGTTTGGTATTGTTCCTCTAGGTATTATAGATGTAGGGTTAGGTTGTTTATTTGAAAATTTTCTATCTTTTTTAGGTAGGCCTGTATTGCTATGAACTTCTCTGTGTCCAATCAGTTTGGGGTTGTTGTATGTTCATTTTCATTTGTTTCCAGGCATTTTTTTATCCCTGTTCTCATGGTTAATCCATTAATTATTTAATAACATGTTATTCAGTCTCCATGTATTTGAATGTTTTTGAGTTTTTTCCTTGAGGTTCGTTTCCAGTTTCAAGCCATTGTAATCTGAGCACATGCTTGGTATGATTTCAGTTTTCTTGGATTTGTTGCAGATCTAGAACAAATACTTCAAAAATTTATATGGAACCACACACACAAAAAAAACACCCAAAATCCGAATAGCCTCAGCAATCTTAAGAAAGAAGAACAAAGCAGGAAGGATCATAATACCTGGTATCTAACTATACTGCAAGGCCAATGCAATCAAAACAGTTTGGTACTGACATAAGAGACATAAAAATGGAACAGAATAGAGAGCCTAGAAATAAACCATGTCTCTATGGTCTATTAATATTTGACAAAGGGGACAGAAGCACAGGGTGGAGTAAAAATAGTCTCTTCAATAAATGGTGTTGGGAGAACTGGACAGGTATAAGCAAGAAAATGAAATTAGACTACCAACTTACACCATACACCAGAATAAACTCAAAATGGATAAAATACTTAAATATAAGTCATGACACCATAAAAGTCCTGGAGGAAAACAGAATCAGGAAAATTTCAGAAAACCCATATAGCAATATATTTGATAATATATCTCCTAGGGCATGGAAAACAATGAAAAAATAAGCAAATGGGACTACATCAAATTAAAAAGCTTCTGCACAGCTAAGGAAACCGTCACCAAAACAAAAAGGGAACCAACAACATGGGAGAATATATTTGCCAATAATATATTGGACAAGCGTCTGATGTTCAAAATATATAAAGAATTCATACAACTCAACACCAGGAACACAAACAATCCAGTTAAATTATGCACAAAGAACCTGAACAGACACTTGTCCAAGGAGGATATACATCGGGCCCACAAATATATAAAAAGATGCTCAACATCACTAGCCATCAGAGAGATGCAAATTAAACCACAATGAGATACCACCTCACACGGGTCAGAGTGGCCATCATTCATAAACAAACAAACCGTAAGTGCTGGCGAAGTTGTGGAGAAAAGTTAACCCCAGTACACTGTTGGTGGGAATACAGACTGAGGTAGCCACTGTGGAAAACAGCATGGAATTTCCTCAAAAATCTAACAATGGAACTGCCTTTTGACCCAGCAATTTCACTGCTGGGATTATACCCTATGAACCCTGAACCACCAATTAAAAAGAACTTACATACCCCTGTGTTCATAGCAGAGTTTTTTACAATAGTGAAGTGCTGGAAACAGCCTAAGTGCCCATCAGTACATGAGTGGATCAAAAAACAGTGCTACATTTACAAAGTGGAATACTACACAGAAGAAAGAACGAACTCCTATCTTACAACTCCTCCAATACATCTTATGGATGGAGCTGGAGAATATTATGCTAACTGAAATAAGCCAGCCAGTGGAAGACAAATATCATATTATTTCACCTACAAAAGGAATCTAATGATCAAAATAAACTAACAAGCAAAATAGAATTACAGGCATGAAAACATGGAACAGACTGACAGTGACCAGAGGGGAGAGGGAAGGGGGATAATGGCAGAAAGAAGGAGAAAGGACTAATTAAAGAGCATGTATGAATGGCCCATGAATATGAACAATGGTGTGGGAACTGACTATGGGAGCAGGGATTGGAGGGAGTAGAGGAGGATGGGGGGGCAGGAATTAGGGCAACCATAATAGAACAACAATAAAAAAATTTAAAAAGTTATACATCATAGAAAATAGAAATTATTGTAAACTTTTGCATTTTTACAGAAAAATGAAACTTTTTTATATTACTGATGTAAANCTATCTTACAACTCCTCCAATACATCTTATGGATGGAGCTGGAGAATATTATGCTAACTGAAATAAGCCAGCCAGTGGAAGACAAATATCATATTATTTCACCTACAAAAGGAATCTAATGATCAAAATAAACTAACAAGCAAAATAGAATTACAGGCATGAAAACATGGAACAGACTGACAGTGACCAGAGGGGAGAAGGAAGGGGGATAATGGCAGAAAGAAGGAGAAAGGACTAATTAAAGAGCATGTATGACTGGCCCATGAATATGAACAATGGTGTGGGAACTGACTATGGGAGCAGGGATTGGGGGGAGCAGAGGAGGATGGGGGGGCAGGAATTAGGGCAACCATAATAGAACAACAATAAAAAAAATTTAAAAAGTTATACATCATAGAAAATAGAAATTATTGTAAACTTTTGCATTTTTAGAGAAAAATGAAACTTTTTGATATTACTGATGTAAAGTGACTTTTATTTTAATTTTGCTCCCAAAACTTCCCAATAGACAGGCCCCCAGAGTATGTATAAGTAGACTTACAGTTACAAACAGTGGACAAGGAACGAGATGCTCCCCCACCCACCACTACATCTTGGTGTTTGTGCTTTGGGGTGCATCCTCTCCTCTTGAATGTGGATGGGATCTGTGAATTACATTAGCATATCTAATTCTTCAGGAGATTTTCTTAAAATACACCAACTAAACAAAGCCTATTATGCTAGGTTCATATTTTTTCCCAAAGTTCACAAGCTTAGAAAGAAGTTAGTTCCTCCCTATTTGTTCACTTGTGTGAATTCAATTTTTCCCAACAAATATCTTGCCCTGTGAGGTAGTTGTTTTTCAAAATATAACTAAAATGGGAAAATTTAGATAAGAGGAGGAAGTAGATACAGAGTACAAGAGATTATGCAAAAACTGGCATAAAGGATGAGTTGGAAAAGCATCCTCTATAATAAATGAAGCCATAAGGTACCATTTCTATAAATCGTTTCATTGTGTCATGGAAAGTAAATCAACTCCCTGATGAATAGGAAGGACATTTTTAGCATTTGACAAACCTCATTTTAAACCTTGGTTCTGCTTGTTGTTAGCTGTTGGCAAATCACTTAACCTGGTTGAGCATGAGTTTTCTCATTTTAAATCCAAATCTATGTTCCAGTGTTGTTACGATGTTTAAATGAAGTACTGAATATTAAAGTCCGGAGCACTGTGTTAATACCATTAATCTTTACACTGCTGGGCTTACATATATTATATACACATATATATACATACATATATGTGTACATGTATATAACATATATAGTATATACATATACGTGTGTGTGCATCTATGTGTGTATACATATAGTTTCTACAGTGAATTGAGTAACTAAAGATAATATCAAAGAAACATGGGTAGTATCAAGGTGATTATACAGCATTCGTAAAAATAAAGAGGTAGAAAACATCCTTGTACTTATAATACCATTAATCAAATGTTTATTTGGGAGATCCAGAAGCAGCTTCAATGTTCTCATTAGGAAGTTAATAAGGAGAAGCAATTCAGAAGCAAGAAGATGAATCTATGAAGTTGTAAAAAGTGCACCCTACAAAAACCCAAAGACATCACTGCATTGGTCAAGTCCTACAACACACCTACACCCACTCTGACAGCCAATGGGAATAAGGATGCTGCCACCAAAGGTGCATTTAAATTGTTGATGTGAGAGGCACTAAGCCAACACAAAGAACCATTGTACTATTGCGTGTGGCCCACAGGCCTCATTAGCAGTATATGGAGTGTCAAAAGCAGGGATTTTTTTATTTTCACTGTTAAATGAAAAGTGAAAAGCAGGTAGGTTAACATTACAGCCTACAATTAGTTCTAAGCTTGTCAAATTTTACCAAACCAGCATTTTGTCATCGTGCCAATTTACTTTCTTCCCAAAATACCTGGGTGATGTTACAAAAGTGATTTTTCTCCAGAGTATGTAAGAAAATTAAATAGGCAGTCAAAATTTTAGCGTTGCTGTTTTGAAAGCATGCCTCTCTTTAAGCAAATATAAACTATTATTTGTTTAATTTTATAATCATAAAACATCATCCTAATTATAACAATTATTTCTCTAATTATAGTTCATGATTGATATCTAATGTGATGCCATTTGAAATACTTTGCCGGGCCCTGGCTGGCGTAGCTCAGTGGATTGAGCACAGGCCTGCAAACCAGAGGATCACGGCTCGATTCCCATTCAGGGCACATGCCTGGGTTGCAGGCTGGTTCCCTGCAGGCCAACTCCCAGCAGGGGATGCACGAAAGGCAACCATACATTGATGTTTCTCTCCCTCTCTCCTTCCCCTCTAAAGATAAATAAATAAATAAAATCTTAAAAAAAACACAGTAATTTAAAAAAAAAAAGAAATACTTTGCCGGGTTTTACCTCACTTGGTCTTAAATGAGAGCCATCTGTTTACATGGGCCAATCTGTCCCTTTCACTAGCCTGGCTCATTCACAGGCTTAAGGTGAAAGAGCATATTCACTTGTTCAAGCTTTTGCTTTGTTCCTGGTCATTATTTCCTGTGGTTATTGTTACTCACTTGACCTTCAGGGTCAAACATAGTGTTCTATAAACTAAAGCATGCACTTGAATCACCTGCAGAGTGTGACTCACTATGTCTGTGGTGGGCCTGCAAGGGCTCATTTCTAACAAGTCCCAGGCAATTCCAACACTACCAGTCCAAGAATCACACTTTGAAAATAGAGCCTTTTCCCTTTGCCTCTTTCCACACTTGGCTGCCTCACGTACGCTTTTGTTCTCTTAGAACTGCCCCCATTGCACAGCTCCCTATTTTGGATGAAATGAGAAGAGAAGCCCATTTTTTTGTTCCTTTGATCCTTTCATCCCAAAATTCTGCATGTTCAAGTTTGACACTGTCTTCAAGTCCAACTAATTCACCTCTAACACCAGTACCAGCATGATCTTCCTCAAGTAAATTACATTAAATTGAACCTACAAGCTATTACTCTTCAAATCTAAAAGAAATCTGTATTTTCTCTTTCATGTCTAGCAACATAAGTACGGAAAGTATACAAATTTGGAATATTTCATCCCATGTTATAAATAAACTATGTTACAAATGAACTCAACCTCTGTTATAAAGATACAGTTTCTCAGTGTAAAGAATGTGTTTCTTTTAAAATAATCACTCTAAATAGCATTCCTTCATCCACAATTTGGAAAAAATAAATTAGGAAATACAATTACGTTCTCAGCTAATCCTAATGTGTTTGAGATTTCAGAATATGAATTAAATTCCAATTCAAAATGAAAAGGACAGAAACTGAAAAAAATTATAGAATAAATATAACTCTAGATTTAGAAGGTATCTAAAATATTGAGATTGCAGTGCTCAGATTTACAAAGTTAAAGAGTAAATATCAATGAGCTTAACACTATAATTTATATACAATGCCACATGTGAAAAATTATTAAAAATTAATATCTTATTTAGCATATGAATGGGTATTTTATTAAAAGAGTCTTACTGCCATAATAAACCGTAAATTGCTACTCTGTATATAAAATGTAAATATTGATAAAGTAGTAGAAAAATTTAAGGAAATATTATATTAATATAACTCAATATATTATATTAATGCCATTTAATACATTATATCAATGCAATTTAATTAATGGAAGACAAAAAATATGTAAAATGTCAAAAATAGTTTAAGTTTTTAAATAAGTTAGTTTATTATCAGGTAATAAATTTTATGGAGTATATATTTACTTAATTCAGATGTCAGATTAGAAAGTAAATACAATTTTAAAGGACATGTAACAAAGGTATAAGCTAAGTACTGGGCTATCAAATGGCACAATTAATTCTTGTTCTCTCTTCTTACTTACAGACATTAATTCTGGGATACTGTGACAGACAACTCCCCAGTGACCCCCCTAAAATCTTAGTCAAGTAAATTTAAATTTATTAGACTTAATAAAATAAGGGGTAATACCAGAATGATCATGTCATGAACAATATTAAAATGAGTAAATTAGGGAAGATTATTAAAAGGTCTTAAAGCTTGATGAGAGTGGAATTAAGGCAGACCTTGCAAGATAAGAACCTAGTTGTGATGGGGCAGCATTTATAACCAAATGCTGTAGCTCTTCATTGGTAGAAGCACAGTGAGATGAACGACTTGTAACACATGCTGATGAGCAAACTGTTAAGAAATTCTTTATAATGAAATCTTTAAAGAAAATTGTTTCAGTTCATAGTCTTATATTAAAGGAATAAATGTTTCCTGAGAAAGTATCTAAATTATTTTGTTTGGTTTTACATTGTTTACCATAGGATATGAAAGTACGCCTAGTATAGTATTGCTTAACAGAGGCACAAAAAGTAATTCCTGATTACATTATTGTTAGTTTTTATTATTTAACACCTTTATGAAGATTTATATCACATAAAATTATTTCATTCAATATAGTCTGTTCAGTAATTTATTGGTATAGTCATAGAGTTACATGGTCATCGATACAATTTAATTTTGTAACATTTAATTCACCTCCAAAAGAAACCAAGCAATGCCTGGAGGTAGGGTTCTCCCCTGCTCCCACTCCTTTGATGTGTCATGCTTGTGGGTAAAATTTCTGGTGGAGCCTTTCCAACCTCTTTAAGAATTACATGTTTTTGCTCCTTATGTTGGAAAATTACCTGTTATACCTTTGGATGACTGTGAGGTTATATAATAGTATTGGAGATTGTTGTGGACTGCTCTGCCTGGTTTCAGGAATTGTAACTCTACCCCCTGTGGCTAAGGATGAGTGTGTAGGAAACCAGTTTGTCTTGGCCGGCCAAATGTGACTCAGCTCTGTATGGAAAACCTACAGAAACGAAGTGGTAGGCAGGAGCCAGATCTTCAAACCAAGTTTTCCCATGGAAATCAGGCCTAGAAAATGCATACAGATTATTATGACTTGCTCTTGCTAAAACTCCATCACCCTGGTCTAAAATGACAAATGTGTATGTCTATCTTCAAGGTAATATCCAAAGCCTGTATGAGTTCTTCCAAGGACAGAGCTAATGAGCTCACCGCCAATCCTCTTTGCATGTTATTTTTATTTCCTTGATTATACCTAGAATGTAGACAGTAATATTCTATGTGATAGATAATAAATCTTTCTATGATGTAAGACCTCAGGAAAACAATAAAAGCCTCTCTAGGCAAGGGTCAAAGCGCACTCCTTGTGAAGGAGTGGATGAGGCATCCATGGGCACTCTCCCCATGAGAGAGTGACCTTGCATGTTCCCTTTTTCCACACAGGGTTGTTGTCACCTGTGCATTGATTCTCATCTTCAGCCAAAAGAGGCGGACTCTGCTGGACAGGGTCTGCTACAGAGCGAGCTACAACCTCTGGAATGTGAGCCGCAGATGACAAAGCTTGTCTCTGCTAGCAAATGCTGCTTCAGTTTCCTCCCTGACCCCAAAGCATGGTCGGAAGTCCTTAACCAGTTAGACCCCTCAGATGAGGGGCAACCTAAGCCAGACACGATCACTTGGGAGGCCATCATGGAAGGACTCGGTTGTGGGGGGGCTGCAATAAAGAGCAATGGACTCTCGCCCCCCCCCTCCCAAGTTGACATAGCCTGAGTCCCCATGTTCTCTGGGAGAAGGGCTTCCTGGCTCTAATCCCCCTAAGCCTGAACACCTGTTGGGGAGGGGTGCAGCTCCTTGCCTTGCTAGAGCATGTCTGAGTGAGAAAAATCTGGCATCACAAACACTTCCTGGAAAACCTGTGAAATCTGCTCTGATAAGAGTGCTTTTATTCATATGTTAAGGGTTCGAGCAGGAAACCCTAAAACTCTCTTGCTGACAGACTTAGACTCAGACTAAGCCCTCAGATTTCTCTGAACTATTACCTACTGTTTGATCCTTGCCACTCTGTATTCCTGTGTATTACAACCCAATAAAAGCCCTTGGAGGAAGAGGCTCGACGCCTTTTTCCCCAGAGGAACTGGCCACTTCTCAAGGCCTTTTTCCTCTGGGAAACTGGCCACCAATCCTCCCCAAGCATATCACATCATACCTCAGCCATGTGGACTTTCATCCATGTCAACTGGGGGCAGTTGTGAGAAAAGTCGCCCCCACAATGTTTTATGATACTTTCGCTTGTCCTGTCTCCTTCCCTCCCTGGCACAGTGGTGGTCTTGAAGATGGCAACCCATGTTCCCAAAGTCCTACCCTAGTCCCTGGTTAGGGTGGGAGCAGAGTAGACCTTGTTTGTAACTGCTCTGTTTTATTCTCACCTGTCTGGAGGGCTGCCTAAAGACTGACACAAGAAGATTGTCTCTCATTGGCTTATCTTAAAACTCAGGTCAGCTGAAAAGCTGTGAGTGTTGCTAGAAAGCATTGAAAGGCAAATGAAAAACTTATAGCTGCCTTGGGAAAAAGATTATACATTTAAGCCTTATAATAAGAGCCTAAAATCTGGGGCAAGGGGAAAGATAGAGAGAGAGATTTGGGGGGGCAAATAGGGCATTAAAAAGCACCTGTACATAATAAGGAATTTAAAAAGCCACACACATTGCCCCAGGTGTAATAGATGACCAGAGATAAAGTAGGAAGACCCTAAGCTTTCACAAAAATAAAAGTAAGGGAGACCCAAGATGGTGGAGGACTAAGTGAAAGCTACACTAACCACCACCCAAGACCAAATTGGAATTACAACTGGAATGTGGAAAAATCCTGAAAAACCAGCTGAACACTAGCTAGAGAGAAGCCTTGTAACTGTAGACAAATGCAAGAAGCCACTTCACCACAATGTGACTGGTAGGGAATGAGGAGGAAGAGGCATGAGAGGATTGGCTGGGTTCCCATAGGTGGCAGATGAAATTCCAGAGGGATATTTAAGCAGACAGGCAGTTACCTCTAAGAAGTGTGGAGTCTAAATGCACGCTAGGCTCCCCACCATATTCCACCAAAACAGGGAAGTGACCCCAAATAATATGTCTGTGACAAGCAGTTGGGTTTCTGTCTATTACAGAGAGACACCTGGAGATGCAGAGGGCCTTTTAAAAGGCCAATTCCCAAAATTACATTTTTAGCCACTTACTCTGGGCACCAGCACAATGAGGGCAGAGTACAGTAGAGACACACAAGGTAAGTCTGGGGCTGGTTGCTTTGGGAAGAGAACTGAATGGTCAGCTGCCAGGATCCCTGTACCGAGTCATTCCCCATACTGCAGGAGCCATGTTTCTAAGACAGAGCCCTCCCCTGCAAGTGGCAGCAGCTTGAAGGGAAGCAATAGTTCTACCCATAGGAATTACTCTGCCCTACCCTGAGGTGCTTGTGTCCTGTTGCTGAGGGGTACAGAGGGGTGACTTTCATTGTATAAGCCTAACAGAAAGCCCTGAAGCAGAGGTAGGACTCTGGGACCTCTGAGAGTTTAGCTGACACTCCCATGGACCTGATACTTGCTAGAGTCAGCCTCGGTGTGCACCCTGTTTTTTCCTGCACACGAACAAGCTCAGCAGAAAGGAACACATTCTGTGGATCACTAATAACTCCCAACAGATTGCCCAGAGCCAGTCACAGGCAGGGCTTAACATAAGCCTGTGCCAGAGTCTTTGCAAATCTACATAATACCTAGAAACAAATACAAAGAGGCAGCCAAAAAGGGAAGACAAGGAAACAGACCCCAGAAGAAAGAATAAGAGAATTCTCCAGTAGAAGAACTAAATGGAATGGAGGCAAATGATCTATCAGATAAAGAGTTTAGAGCAATGATCATAAAGATGCTCAACAGCATGAAAAAAGACATAGAAAGCATGAAAAATGATCAGTCAGAAAAAAGAACACAATATCTAAAATAAATAAATCACTGGAAAGAATAAACAGTAGGTTAGATGAAGCAGAGGATTGTTTCAGCGATTTGCAAGACTAAGAAGAAAAAAAATAGGCAAGCAGAGTAGCAAAAGGAAAAAGGAATTTAAAAATGAGAACTTAAGAAACCTTTGGGACGCCATGAAGCATAACAACACACACATCATGGAAATACCAGGAGGAGAGGAGAGAGCAAAATATCAACAACCTATTTGAAAAAAAAAAAAAAAACAATGGCCAAAACACCCCTAATCAAGAAAAAAAATAGAACAAGTCCAGGAAGCTGAGAGAGTCCCAGACTAGATAGATCCAGGGAGGCCTACATGAAGAAACATCGTATTAAAATGGCAGGCTTAAGGACAAGGAGACAATCCTAAAAGCTGCAAGAGAAAAGCAGGTACTTACCTACAAACGAGCACCAATTAGGCTGTCATCTGATTTCTCAACAGAAACATTTTAGGCTAGAAGAGAGTGGCTTGAAATAGTCAAGGTAATGAAATGCAAGGACCTAGAAAACGGGGTAATTTACCCAGCAATGCTATTATTTAAAATTAAAGGAGAAATAAGGAGCTTCCCAGGCCTTAAAAGAAAAAGCTTAAGGAGTTTTCTAATTTCAAACTAGTACTAAAAAAAGTCAAAGGGCTTGCTTGGAAAAGGAGAAAGAGAAGAAAGAGAAAGGGAAGGGGAAGGAAAAGGAGAAGAAAAAAAACAGAGGAATATAGTCTAACAATTAAATGATAGTAAATACATATCTATCAATAATAACCTTAAATGTAAATGGCTTAAATGCTACAACCAAAAGACAGGGTAGCTGAATGGATAAGAAAACAAGACCCATTTATATGCTTCCTCCAAAAGGCCCACTGCAGATCAAAAGATACACACAAATACTAAAGGGGTGGAAAAAAATTTCATGCAAATGAAAGAAAAAGAAAAAAACCCAGGGTAGCAGTATTTATTCTGACCAAATAGATTTTTTTTAAAATTTAAATTATTGTTGTTCAATTACAGTTACTTGTACTTTTCCCCACCCCTCCAAACTCATGTCCCTCGCTTCCTTCCACCCTCCCTCTTGGTTTTGTCCATGTGTCCTTTATACTAGTTCCTGAAAACCCTCTCTCCACTGTCCCCTCAACCCTCCCCTCTGGCTATTGTTACACTGTTCTCAATTTAAATGACTCTGGTTTTATTTTGTTTACTTTTTTCTTTTGTTGATTATGTTCCAGTTAAAGGTGAGATTATACAGAATATGTCCCTCACTGCCTGGCTTATTTCCCATTTACAGCATTCACAAAAATAAATTCGAGGTGAACAAAAGACTTAAATATAAATCATAACACCATAAAAGTCCTAGAGGAAAACATTGGCAGGAAAATCTCAGATGTTCCATTCAGCAAGATCTTATGGATATGTCCCCTAAAGCAAGGGACATCAAGAAAAGGACAAATGGGACCTCATAAAATTCAAAAGCTTCTGCATGGCTAAAGAAAACAGCATTAAAATGAAAAGAGAGCCAACCATATAGGAAAACATATTTGCCAGTGACACCTGGGACAAGGGCTTGATCTCCAAAATATATAAAGAACTCATACAATGCCACACCAGGAAGACAAAAAAGACAATTAAATAATGAGCAAAAGACTTGAACAGACACTTCTCCAAGGAGGACATATAGAGGGCCCAGGGACACATGAAAAGATGCCGACAAAGTAGATTTTAAAGTCAAGGCCACAGTAGGGAGACAAAGAAGAACGTGGTAGAATGATAAAGGAAACAATCCAACAAGAGAATATAATGCTAGGATGCATTTCACACCCAACACAGAAACACCTAAATATGTAAAGTGAATCATGATGGACTTACAGGGAGGGATTGACAAAAGTACAGTCACAGTTGGGGATTTTAACACCCCACTGATGTCAGTGGACAGATCTTCCAGGCAGAAAATCAACAAGGAAACAGCAGCCTTAAATGACACACTAGATCAAACTGACCTAATTGAAATCTTCACACCATTTCACCCTAAAGCACAAAATACATGTACTTTTCAAGTACACATGTGATATTTTCTAGGATAGACCACGTGTTAGAACACAAAAGTCTCAATAAATATGAGAAGATTGAAATTATATCAAGCATCTTCTCTGATCACAATGCTATGAAACTAGAAATCAGTTACAAGAAGAACACTGAAAGACATGCAAGGGCATGGAAGTCAAATAACATGTTATTAAACAATGAATGTGTTAACAATGATATCAAGACAGAAATCAAAAGATAGCTTGAAACAAATCAAAATGAAAACACAACCATCTAAACTCTGTGGATCACAGGAAAAGCAATCCTAAGAGGGAAATTTATAGCATTACAGGCCTATCTCAAAACACACACACACAAGAAAAAGCTTAAATAAACAATCTAACTTTAAACTTAAAGCAACTTGGAAAAGATCATCAAATAAAGCCTAAAGTGAGTAGAAGGTAAAAAATAATAAAGTTTATAGCAAACATAAACAAAATAGTGTCTAACCAAATGCTACCAAAGATCAGGGAATGCATGAGCTGGTTCTTTGTAAAGATAAGCAAGAGTTACAATCCTTTAACCAGACTCATCAAGAAAAAAAAATAGAGGGGGTCCATAAGAATCTTTAAAAAAGAAAAAAAAACAAACCTAACTTAGTTTTTAAAAGATCTGGATGTTAGAATATTATAAGACACTGAAGAGAGAAACTGAAGATACAAAGAAGTGGAAGCATATATCATGTTCAAGGATAGAAGGAATTACCATCATTCAAATGTTCATATGACCCAAAGCAGTTTATAGCTCCAACACAATTATTGTCAAGATTTCAGTGATGCATTTCACACAAGTAGAACAAATATTTCCAAAATTTATATGAACCACCAAAGACCCTGTATAACAATAGTGATTTTGAGAAAGATCATAGTTGGAGGAATCATGCTATATAATGTGAAACTCTAGTTTAAGTCCATAGTTATCAAAACAGCATGGTACTGGCATAAAAACAGACACATAGACTAAAGGAACAGAATAGAGAGCTTAAAAATAAACTCACACTTTTATAGTCAATTACTATTCAACAGAAGAAGCAAGCACATAGAATGGGCTAAAGATAGTTTATTCAATAAATGTGTTGGGAATATTGGACAGACACATACACAAAGATAAAACTTGACAGCCTTCTTACACCACACACAAGAATAAATTCAAAATGCATTAAAGACTTAAATGATAAACCCAAAACCATAAATATCACAGAAGAAAACACAGGCAGCAAAATATTGGACATTGCTTATAGCATTAGTTTATCAGATACCTCTACCCAGGCAAGAGAAACCAAAGAAATGATAAACAAATGGGACTA
The DNA here is from genome assembly GCF_014824575.4 of Sturnira hondurensis. NCBI lineage: Eukaryota > Metazoa > Chordata > Mammalia > Chiroptera > Phyllostomidae > Sturnira > Sturnira hondurensis. The sequence continues at coordinate 2,034,368 of NW_028089315.1, forward strand.
CAACAAACCAAAAATTTTTTGCTTGGCAAAGGAAAACATCAACAAAACTAAAAGACAGCCCACAGAATGGCAGAACCTATTCACCAATACATCTGATACAAATATTAATACCCAAAGAACTTAATATAAAGTACTTACAAAACTCAACATCAAAAGAAACTCAACACAATTTAAAAACGTGCAAAGGATCTGGGCAGAGAATTTAACAAAAAGGACACACAGATTTCCAATAGACATATGAGAAGATGCTTTACATCCCAATCATCTGAGACATGCTAATTAAAACCACAACTGGATTTCTGGTCATGATGACGGTGTAGTTAAACATGCTTTACCTCCTCGCACAACTACATAAAATATTATAACTAGACCACAAAACAAGTGTCACACAGAACTGTCAGAAAATCAGGCTGTATAGAAGTACTACAACCAAGAATTTAAAGAAGCTATATTCATCCAGGTGGGCTTGATTGGCAGAGACATGAAAATGGGCAGAGAGGTGAGGAATGCAGTGTTGCACAGAGAGATGTAAGAATGGGCAGTTCTGAATTTAGATGTGGTGAATAAAAATGGAAAGGGATGCCTTGGGAGCAAGGGATCCCAGCCCTAGGCCAGATGACACAGTTCAGGGTTCCAGCACTAGGAAGATAAATTCCCAACACTTCTGGCTGTAAAAACCAGTGGGGTTTGGGGTGGCAGATGAAATTCCTGGACTTTCAGGAAATTCCTCTTAAAGGGCCCACAGGGACTTAGGACTTAAGCAGCCCCACTCTCTCTGGGATTCAGCACCTAAGCAACAACTGGAGGGGCACCTGTCACATATGGGAAGACAGTAAAGTAACTGGAAATCGACAAAGGCCAGGAGACAGTTTTTTCCTGGGCAAGCTTCCAAAAGCGAGGCAGTGGCATTGTTCCCTCACCAAGCCCTTCCCACACACAGACACACAAAAGTATGAAGTGGGTTGCCCTGCCCTGGTGATTACCTAAAGCTCCACACAATCCAGTTCACACATGCCTATTCTACAATAGACCATGCTACTAAGGCAGAGATAAAAGAGCTCTAATACACAGAAACAAACTTACAGATGCAACCAAATTGAGGAGACAAAGAAATGTGGCCCCTAAGAACAAAACAAAACTCTAGAAAAAAACTAAACAAAATGGAGATAATCAACCTATCAGATGCAGAGATCAAAATACTACTTATCAGGATGCTCAAAGAACTTTCTAAGTCGACAGCATAAAAAATACCACGCAGAAATGAAGGCTACATTAAGTGAAATAAAGAAAAATAGACAAGGAACCAACAGTGGAAGGCATGAAGCTGAAAGTCAACAACAGATTTGAACATAAGGAATAAAAAAGCATTCAATCAAAACAGTAAAAAGAAAAAAAACAATTTAAAAAATGAGGAGTCTAAGGATCCTCTGGAACATCATCAGACATACTAACATCCAAATCATAGGGGAACCAGAAGGAAAAGAGGAAGAGCAAGAAATTGAAAACTTGCTTGAAGGTAAATAATGAAAGGAAACCTTCCTAATTTGGTGAAGGAAACAGACATACAAGTGCAAGAGGCACAGAGAGTCCCAAAGAATTTGGGCACAAAGAGGACCACACCAAGACATATCATAATGAAAATGCCAAAGGTTAAAGATAAAGAGAGAATCTTAAAAGCAGCAAGAGAAAAGTGGAGAGTTACCCTCAAAGGAATTCCCATAAGACTGTCAGCTGATTTCTCAAAAGAAACTTTGCAGGCTAGTAGGGACTGGCAAGAAGTACTCAAAGGGATAAAAGCAAGAACCTACAACCTAGACTCCTCTATTCAGCAAGGGTGTCACTTAACTATAAAAATTAAAATTGCAACAAATTCACAACTATAAAAAAATGACTTTAAAAAACAAACTGGGCAAACTACCAGAACAAGAACAGATTCATAGGTATGGAGATCATTTGTAGGGTTATCAGCTGGGAGGGGGAAAGAGGAAAATGGGAGAAAAGATGCAGGGATTAAAAAGCATAAATTGATAGGTACAAAATAGACAGAGGGATATTCAGTGTAGTATAGGACATGGAGAAGCCAAAGAACTTATATGTATGACCCATGGACATGAACTAAGAGTGGAAGGATTGCTGGAGGGAAGAGTGGTAAATTTGAGGACAACTCTAGTAGCATAATCAATAAAATACATTTGAAGAATGAGATATCATTTCACAAATGTCAGAATGGCTATCACAAATAAATCAACAAACAAGTCCTGGTGGGGATGTGGAGAAAGGGGAACCCTTCTGCACTTTTAGTGGGACTGCAGATTCATGCAGCCACTGTGGAAAGCAATATGGAGATGCCTCAAAAGAAGTACAAAGGGATTTGCCTTTTTACCCAGCAGTCCAATTCTGGTAATATAGCTGAAGTAACCCAAAACACTAATCAGAAAGAACATTAAACACACCTATGTTCATTGCAGTGTTATTTACAATTGCCAAGATGTGGACAGCATCTCACTCTGCAAGTAAGTGTCCATCAGTAGATTAGTGGACAAAACAACTATGGTAATGGTTAACTCTATTCTCTCACATACTACACCTACTTTCTATCCTTTAACTGTATCTCATAATCTGACCTCCCACAAGCTCTGTTTTTTGAATTCAACTCACAATCATTCCCCCCTCCAACAAGAGTCTTATCTCTTTTCCACCCTATCTAAAAAGTGTCTAGTTGGATGAACTATCACAGGTAACACTATACTTATCCTAAAGATATCCTATCTCTTCTCTATGGGTTGGTACTTTAAGTCCCATAGAATACACTCCCGCTGTCTCAATGCATTTTGCCCTCCCCCTCCAACTGATCGCATAAAAGAGTAGGTGGGATCTTTGAACACCAATACACCTGCTAGAAAAGAGAAACCATCAACAAAGGAACCACCAAGAGAAAAAGGAAGATGGTAGAGGAGTGAGTGAAAGCTACACTAACCTTCACCCAGGACGAATCTGAAATTACAACTAAATGCTGGAGAAATTATCCAAAACAAACAACTGAACAATAGTGAGAGAGATTCCTCATAACCTCAGACAGAAGAAGCAGCTTCAACACAACCTGTCCACACCTGCGCAACAACATACAAGACGTGGTGGGCTGAGGGACGCTCAGCCAACCAGTTGGAGGGAAGGACCCACAAAAGAAAGACCCAGCAACAATCAAAACCCAAATATATCCAGAGAGCCAACATAAACAACACCCTAAGAGCAGCAAGTTCAGGAGTTCAAGGAGACTGCACCACTGAATTTCACAGTCACCTACCATAGAAGTCCACACCACCAACCCAGGGGGTCAGAACAGATTAAGAAGCAGGGGCTAACAAGAAGAATCTCACAAACAATGGGAAGACAGAAACAATCCCAAAATGAAAGGAAAGGAGGAAGCCTCAAAAAGAATGCTAAATGAAATAGAGGCAAGTCAACTATCAGATACTGAGTTCAAAGCGATAGTTATAAGGAAGTTCAATGAGCTCACAGATAATTACCAGAAACTACAGGGAAACTACAATGAACTCACTGCAAACTACATCAACATGAAAAAGGAAATGTAAACTACCAACAAGGGCCAAGAGGAAATGAAGAACACCATTCTGAATTGGAGAACGCAGTAGAAGGAATCAAAAGTAGACTTCATAAAGCAGAAGATCAAATCAGCGAGCTGTATGACATGGTAGAAAAAACACACAGAGCAAGAAAAGGAAAAAAAGACTCGACTCGTAAAGAATGAAGAACAGTTAAGGGAAATGTAGGATGACATGAAATGTAATAGTATCTGTATAATAGGGGTATTAGGAGAAGAAGAAGAGCAAGGGATAGAAAACCTGTTTGAAAAGTAATGATGGAAAACTTCCCTAATTTGATGAGAGAAAAAGTCACACAAATCCAGGAAATACGGAGTCCCGATCAAAAGAAACCCAAAGAGGCCCACTTCAAGACACATCATAATTAAAGTGGTAAAATTTCAAGACAGAAAGAATCTTAAAGGCAGCAAGGGAGAAACCAGAAGTAACATACAAGGGAGCCCTGATAAGACTAGGAGTTGACTTCTCAATGGAAATGCTCCAAGCCAGAAGGGAATGGCAAGAAATATTCCAAGTAATGAAAACCAAGGGCTTGCAACTGAGACTACTGTATCCAGCAAAGCTCTCAGTTAAGATGGAAGACCAAATAAAGAATTTCCCAGACAAAAGAGGCCTCAGAGAATATACCTCCTCCAGACCAGCTATGCAAGAGATGCTAAAGGGTCTGCTTTAAGAACAGGGAGAGGAAGAGAGAGAGAGAGTGAGGATCAGAGGTACAAAAAAATGGCAATGAGTAAGTACCTATCGATAATAAGCTTAAACATAAATGAGTTTAATGCCTCAATCAAAAGATGTAGAATAGCTGAATGGATAAGAAATCATGACCCACATGTAAGCAACCTACAAAAGACCCACCTCAGAACAACAGACCTACACAGACAAAGTGAAGGGCTGGAAAAAAATATTCCGAGAAAATGGACAGGAAAAAAAAGGGTAGCAATACTCATATCAGACAAGATAGACTTCAAAACAAGGGTCATAGAGACCCAGAAGGTCACTTCATAACATTCAAGGGAAGAATCCATCAAGAAGACATGAACATTGTAAATATATATGCACCCAAATACATGAGGAAAATCTTGGAGGACTTTAAGAAAGATATTGACAGCAACACAATTGTAGTAGAGGATTTTAACACCCTACTGTCAAAAATGGATAGATCTCCCAAACAAAATACCAACAGAGATATTGCAGCTTTGAACAATGTCCTTGATCAAATGGAATTAATTGTGTGTGTATACATAGAACCTTTCATCCCAAAGAAGCAACATACACATTTTTTTTCAAATGCACATGGGACATTTTCAAAGATAGACCACATGATAGGACACAAAACAAGCCTCAAGAAATTCAAGAGAACTGAAATCATATCAGGCATTTTCTCTAACCCCAAGGGCCTGAAACTAGAATCAAGCCACAAGGAAAAAACTAAAAAACACTCAAACTTTCAGAGATTGAATGGCATGCCATTAAACTATGACTTGGTTAAGAATGAGATCAAGGAAGAAATAAAAAAGTTTCTGGAAAGAAATGAATATGAACTCACCACAATCCAAAACTTATGGAACACAGAAAAGGAAGTCCTGAGAGGGAAGTTCATAGAGATACAGTCCTACCTAAAAAAGATAGAAACATTTCAAACAAGCAGCCTAACCCTACACCTATAAGAACTGGAGGAACAATAACAAAGAAAGCCCAGAACAAGCAGAAGGAAGGAAGTAACCAAGATCAGAGCAAAATTAAAAAGCATAGAGATGAAAAGCACAGACCTAAGGATCACTGAATCCAGGAGCTGATTCTTGGAAAAGATAAAATTAACAAGCCTTCAAGCAGGCTCATCAAGAAAAAAAGAGAGAGGATCCAAATAAACACAATCAGAAATGAAAAAGGAAAGATTACAACTAATACCACAAAAATACAAAGTATTGTAAGAAATTGCTATATACTATATGCCAAGAAATTTGAAAACCTAGGTGAAATGGACAAATTCTAGAAAAATATAACCTTTTAAAACTGAATGAAGAAGTGGGAAGCCTGAATACATCAATAACACCTGATGAAATTGAAGCAGTAATCAAAAAACTCCCAGCACACAAAAGTCCTGGATTAGATGGTTTCACAGGAGAATTCTACAAAGCATTTAAGAAAGAGCTAACCCCTATCCTTCACAGACTATTCCAAAAAATCCAAGAAGATGGAAGACTTCCAAACTCTTTATGAAGCCATCATCATCCTAATCCCAAAATCAGATAAAGAAACAACAACAACAACAAAAAACTACAGGCCAATATTACTGATAAACATACATGCTAAAATCCTACACAAAACACTGGCAAACAACATCCAACAGTACATTAAAAAGATCGTACACCACGACCAAGTGGGATTCATCCCAGGGATGCAAGGATGGTACAATATTCTCAAATCAATAAATGTAATACATCACATAAACATAAGGAAAGACAAAAATCACATGATCATATCAATAGACGCAGAAAAAGCATCTGATAAGGTACAGCATCCATTTATGAATAAAAACTCTCAGCAAAGTAGGAATAGAGGGAGCATTCCTCAATATAATAAAGGCCATATATGAGAGATCCTCAGCCAACATCATACTCAATGGGCAAAAACTAAAAGCTTTTCCACTAAGATCAGGAACAAGACAAGGTTGTCCACTTTCACCACTTCTACTCAATATAGTATTGGAAGTTCTAGCCACAACAATCAGAGAAGAAGAGGAAATAAAAGGCATCCAAACTGGAAAGGAGGAAACAAAACTGTCACTGTTTGCAGATGACATGATTGTATACACAGAAAATCCTACAGACTCCACCAAACATCTACTGTAGTTAATAAGTGAATTTGGCAAAGCAGTGGGATAGAAAGTCAATATTAAAAAATCAAAGGCATTTGTGTTTGCCAACAATGAAATATAAGAAAAAAAATCAGGAAAAAATCCCATTTGATATAGCAATAAGAAAAATAAAGTACCTAAGAATACACCTAACCAAGGATGTAAAAGACCTGTATTCAGAAAACTACACAACACTGAAGAAAAAAATTAAGAAAGACACAAGCATGTACCATGTTCATGGTTTGGAAAAATTATTGTCATCAAAATGTCCATACTACCCAAAGCAATTTAGAGATTCAAAAAAATCCCTATTAATGTACTAATAACATATTTCACAGATATAGGAATGAACCCATTTCAAAAACTTAAATGGAACAAAAAACAACCCGGAATACCTGCAGCAATTTTGAGAAAGAACAAAGTAGGAGGGATCACAATACATGATATCAAACTGTATTACAAGGCCACTTTCATCAAAACTGGCATAGGAACTGACACATAGACAATAGAACAGAATAGAGAGCTTAGAAATAAACCAAATCTCTCTTAATTAACATTTGACAGAGAGGGCATAAGCATAAAATGGAGTAAAAACAGCCTCTTCAACAAATAGTGTTGGGAGATCCGGACAGCTACATGCAAAAAAATGAACCTCAATCACCAACTTACACCATACACAAAAATAAAAATTTAAGGTGGATAAAAGACTTAAATATAAGTCGTGACAAAATAAAAATTCTAGAGAAAAATATAGAAAGGAAAATCTCAGATATTCCGTGCAGCAATATACTCACTGATACGTCCACTAAAGCAAGTGACATAAGAAAGAATAAACAAATGAGATCTCATCAAAATTAAAAGCTTCCTCACAGATAAAGAAAATAGCATTAAAATGAAAAGGTAACCAACTATATGGAAAACATATTTGCCAATGATACCTCGGACAAGGGTTTGATCTCCAAAATATATAAAGAACTGCTATGACTCCACTCTAGAAAGACAAACCAATTGAAAAATGGGCAAGAGACCTGAACAGATACTTCTCCAAGGAGGAAATATGGAGGGCCCAGAGACATAAAAAAGATAATCAGCATCATTACCCATCAGAGAAATGCAAGTTAAAACCCACAATGAGATACCACCTCAGAGGTCAGAATGGCCATCATAAGCAAATCAACAAACAACTAGTGTTGGAGAGGGAGAGGATGTGGAGAAAAGGGAACCATAGTGCAATGTTGGAGGGAAGGTAGACTGGTGCAGCCACTGTACAAAACAATATGAAATTACCTCAGAAAACTAAAAATGGATCTGCCTTTTGACCCAAAAATTCCACTGCTATGATTATATCCTAAGAACCCTGAAACACCAACCCAAAAGAACCTATCCACCCCAATGTTCATAGCAGCACAATTTATAATACCCAAGTGCTGGAAGTTACCTAAGTGCCCATCAGTAAATGAGTGGATCAAAACACTGTGATACATTTACCCAGTAGAATACTACACAGCAGAACAAAGAAAGGAGTTCCTAGCCTTTGCAACAGCATGGATGGAACTGTAGAACATTACACTAAGTGTAATAAATTACGCAGTGAAAGACAAATACCGTACAATCTCACCTATAAGTTGAACCTAGTCAACAAAACAAACAAGCAAATAAACTATAACCAGAGGCATTGAAATTAAGAACAGTATCTAGAGGGGGAGATAACGAGGGAAAGAAGGGGAAGGGTTGTCAAACACATGTATAATGGACCCATGAACAAGGCCAAAGTGGGGTAGGATTGAGGGTTGGATGTGGGGGTAGATGAGACGGGAGAAAATGGTGGCAGGAAAATGAAGACACTGTACTTGAACAACAATAAAAATTTTAAAATAAATGAATAGAATGTTAATGTTACCTTTCCAAAATCCTTGGGGCAATTACAAAAGACTAAATGGAGGCATATTTTTTTGGCCCAGAAATGTACTTTTCAAGTTAATGCAGGATCAAATTCAAGGGCTATTACATACATGCAGTGTGATACTCAATTACAAGGCAAGGGTAATAAAAAGATATCAAAATAGTGGAAGAGACAGTGGCTCTTTCAACATAATAACAAAGAGAAGAAATGTTAACAGGTGTTCTTTCTAATCTTTCTTGTCAAAATGAAAAAATTGATCGTTTTTGATACTACTTCAGTTTAAATTTCCAATGGCTCTAACTTCCAGAGTGGAACCCACTGGAACTGAGAGACAGGCAAGACTGACTAGATAAAGAGGTGGGACCCTGAGTGACAAGAACAGAAGAGGATAGTGGTTCTGAACCCAGACTTTGCATTTCCCTCAGGGAATTGGACAGAACAAAGAAATGCCTAAGGCCTCAGCCCAAACCAGACTAATCGGACCTTCTGGGATTTGGACCTAAATGTTAGTATAATTGAAAAACTCCTTAGGAAAGTTTAATGCACAGTATGGATCAAAAATCTCTGAGTTAAAGAAATTGAGGGGCCCTGAAACAGAGGGGTGGAAAAACAGAAAGGGTACAAAGGGAGTGGGTGCCTTGAGAGACTAAAGGAGCCCTGCCCCCTGAAGGGCTGAGGGACCACTGAAGAGAATGAAAGAGCCAGCCCCTGGCTCCCTGTAGACTGAGTGTGGTTTGAAAGATGTGGTTAGAGCCTCAGTGAAAGAACCGTGGCTGCTTCTGGACTATTCACGCGTGACTGACTGAGATAACAAAATTAACTAAACCATCCCCACTCTTGTACTTTTAAGTGCATGATACTGAAGTTCTATTATTTTTCCAAGGTTGATCTTAAAATGGAAGAGAGTTCCAAATGGATTCACTTTCTTTGACATCCAACATGCATTGGTTGCCACCTATAAATTAGTTCAGTTTGAGTTGGTGTTTGAGTACTGACTGGGTTTTGGTTGCTAAGTATCTGTGCTAACCAGGCCCTTCACAGGCTTACTTTGGAGTATTTACATTGGAAAGTTTACATATGAGCTACCATCTATGGTTGATGGGAATGGATTACAGAAACTCCATCATTTCTACCAGTTCTCACAAGAAGAAATTCTGAGGAAACAGAAAGGATTTTTTCAGGCTTTAGTTGATGAAAGGTTCAGGCAAATTCAAACTAAAGACTTGACTATGAAGCTGAGATTGTAAGGACCCCAGAACAGCTCCTTCCCACCCCACTATAAAATGTTTCCACTCATTCTGTTATGTCCCAAATTAATCATTGAATCGACCTCAGTGCAAGTGCAAATGTTACCACAGATAAACAGCATTAGCTCAATTTACCCCATTAACTACTCAGATGGCAGAACCCTGGGAAAACTGGAAAAATCAGTAAGTTCTAATGAATCAAAAGAAAGATCTGAGGTTTGGGATGCTACCCTGCACTGGTAAGACTAAAGAGTGGGGAGACTCTGGACTCAATCAAGTCCCCTGAACTCAGTGAAGTATATGTGGGTGTCAAAGAAAGCAAGCACTAGAAGAGGAACAAGAAATCTGAATATATGTATTGGCTACTTTATAGTCATTAAAAATTCAACTGAATTCATTTCCAAGATCTTATCGTCTTTATTCAGCAATTCATGAATGGGGCAGCACCCAATCCAGCAGACAGAAATGAACTCAGAGGAGCTACACAAAATGAAGCATTTTTAACCAGGGTCACCCCAATCATTCAACAAAAGGAAAAAATAGAATGAAGCACTTTCATAGTTAGAAAGGATCAAGAACAAGGAAGTTGTACTAGAAACAAAAAAGGTTGTTGCCAGGTTCCTTTCCCTATAGGGGATAGCAGAGGCTTATCAGGCAAATTACCTAACTAATGCTGATCAGGTAGGTATTTCCTCATTGGGTGGTTCGATTTCATTTATGGGAGAGCTGAAACTGTAGTTAAGTCTCTGTGTGGTGATGTGGGGCTTAGCAAAACACCTCTATATTGGGGCTATTATTTAGCTTTGAATGTACTCCTTAACTAGGAGAGTGAACATGATGAAACCTGCTCAACTATATTTTCAACCCATGAAAATATAGGGTTAAGAGGGAGTCTCTTGAGCTGTTTTCCCTGAGGTTCATTGTAAATATGAGTTCATACCAAGAAATGTACTATATACTCACTTTGGATCAGTCTTTGAACTGCTCTTTGTGAATCACATATTGCATTGAAGACTTGACTAATGGATATTTAGAAGTTTGTACTTTCCCAGTTGACAAACAAGGATGTATTTTGGTATGCCTCTCAAAACATTCAAATACCAAGCAAACCCTTTATGCTAGGGAGGGAAGTTACAAGTTTAGACAATATTAAGGACCAGTCTTTAAGTTAAGTTAAGGACCATAGTAAGTTGTAACAGAAGGAATAGACTCTGATGTGGAAGCAAAATATTATATGTCTAATATTACATTTGTTAGACATCTGTCCTGTCACTTTGCCATACTGTAAGTTTTAAGATTCTCAAGCCTGCTCTATAGTCTAACTAATCAAAGAGCTTTGAGAATACATCTCCTAATAAGAATCTCAGAAACACTAGAAGATAATCCCATTTCCTTAGAGCTGCTGAGGAGCAGACATTACCCCGTATGGTGCAGCCAGCTCTGATAAAGTACAGAACTTCAGACATTCACCAAGTATCAGTCACACTCTCTTGTCCAATGTGAAGGCATGTAAAAATTGTGATCTTATCCTATCTTTCTTCTGTTTAACAGGAAAGTCTTTTAAGACACCTGGTCTTTTTTGAGTGTGTTGCTATATATCCTCTGTCAAGAACCTGATAATTGCTAGAAGTCTATCATTCTGATTGGTAAACTTGTGTAATAATTTTTCATTCAATTAATAACCCCTTTTCTTAAAGGTATAAGTGTTTACAGGATTTCTTCACTAAGAAGGCAGAGTATCATAATGTTCCTTTCCCTTTATATATAAAACTGTAATAGACCCAGGATTCGGTTGTATTCCCTAGCCAAACCACAAGTTTGACAGTCTTCGTCTCATTTAAATTCAGGCTGCTAACTGCTCTGATAGAGAATAAACTAAGAGTCAGAGCTGTCAACAGAAAATACCAGCCCTGTTTGAGGATGGGGACTTGAGAAAGCTCCTCATAGGAGGTGACTGATTGGCTGTGCTGTGTTGGAGCTGTAAAATTTCTGCAAGCAAAGCAGAGGGGAAGGGTTGAGGAGAGAGCCTTTACAGTGGAATGAGTTGTAAGGCCTTAAAACATAAAATACCTTTTGTTTACACACTATTGCCTGTTTCAGTGTGGTGAGGGGTCGAAGTTGGTTTCTGAATTAAGGGGAAAGAGTTGATTGGGTTAATTAAACTCTTAAATAAGGGTTTAAAGTATTATAGTATTTGCCCAGTTTACCTGTATTTCACTTTTAAGAAATTTTCTTCTAAAGTGCTTAGTTTCAACTTCTTTTTTTCTTTCCCAGCTTGCCACATATTTTCTTATGTATTTATGATTTGGGTTCAGGAAAGAAAACTTATACTTTGTACCCTGTTTTCCCCTAACTCTGATAACTCTGGCCTTAAGATTATGGAGACCAATGGATTCTTGGTTTTAAAATTAAAAATTGTAGTTCTTCTGCCTTTTGGAGTGGTGCTATACAGCCACACAACTAACAGCTAGGAGTGTTGAAGAAGCAAAGTCTGTATTAGCAGGGAGATAGATGATCTGGGGCCCCTTTCAAACTCTGAAGCTTATGATTATATCAAAGAAATTATTAATTATTAACAACACTAATAATCCTTCCTTTTTAAAGTATTAAGAATATCTTTATTAAACAAAGTAAAACTGCAAAAACAATTATGTGACTTTTTCCTAAAGGGCACTGCTTCAAAGTACTGTCATGCTGACTCAAGAATGGTCTATTCCACTCTGGAAAGTCACGGAGAACAACTTCAGCACAGCGGTCAGGTGACAGCAGCAGAAGAGTGGATGTGGGCAAACCATTCATTCCAGCATTTAAGGAAGATGCCCAAAGCCACCAGCTGCAGGTCTGGGTGGGTGAAAAAAGACAGAGCTGTGCAACTGGGACTCATATCTAATTTTGAGGGTGTGGATCCCTTCAATCAGTACATTGAAGACTTGATGGATCATTTTTAGTTACTTGAGATGTCCTGGTGAATCTAGGTGCTTCATATCACAAGTAGAGTGTTTCCACTGAAAAAGGTGACATTCCGTTCCTAAAAACAAAAGAGTTCTGAAAAAATTCTTATGCATGACATGCTGCATTGATCTCAGAATACATTGGAAATATTTTGGAGTAAATCCAATGGGTCATTCAGTTCTGTAGGTGCTGATAAGTGGAAGAAGTATGGTGGTCCATGTCTTTCAGTTCGAGTTGATGTTCATTTTGAGAAGCATTGGGGTCCATATTATCACACAGGGAAGTCAAGGCAGGCATAGCTAGTACGAGGCCAGCTGGCACATTTACAGATTGATTGGCATTACACAGGTTGAGCAACTTATGCTTCATCACTGTGTGTCTTCCTCTCAGAATCTCCATTTCAAGGTTTTTCTGTTCAACTTCATCTTTATGATCAAAAGCAATGACATCGATGTTTTTATCCAGTGATGCTGATGACTTTGCTGGTAGGAAGCCAGGTGCTGCATTCAGATATTGAATGGCTTTCTCTAGCCTGAGCACCTTGTCCTTCATTGCTACATTTCTTTCCCACAGAATCTTCATTTTGAAATTTTGTTGTTCTAGTTGATTTTTATATTGAGAAGCATAGTGGTTGATATTATTATCCAGAAAAGTCAAAATAGGCATAGCTGGTCCTAGATCACCTGCTGAATTTAGTGATTCAGTGGCTTTCTGTAGCTGGAGCAACTTGTCCCTAATTGCTACATTTCTTCCCTGCAGAATCTTCATTTTGAAATTTTGTTGTTCTAGTTGGTTTCTATCTTGAGAAGCATAGGGGTCAATATTATCACCCAGAAAAGACAAAATAGGCATAGCTGGTTCCAGATCATCTGCTGAATTTAGCGATTGAGTGGCTTTCTGTACCTTGAGATACTTGTGCATCATTGCTACATTTCTCCCTGTCTCAATCTTCACTTCAAGGTTTCGCTGATGGCATGCATGTTCATATTCTGAAGCACTAGCGTCGATGTTTTCCCCCAGTGATGCTGATGACACGGCTGGTAGAAGAGCAGCTGCTGCCTTTAGCTGCTGATGGGCTTTCCAAAGCTCCCAAAATTTCTGCTTCGTTGGTATATTTCTCCCACTCTGATTCATCACTTCTAGGTTTTTCCAATTATGTACATATTCAGAAGCACTGAGGTCAATAGTCTCATCCAGTGATGCTGATGTCACCTCTGGTAGGAGACCAGCTGCTACACTGAGACATTGATGGGCTTTCCGAAGATTGAGCCACTTGTGCTTCATTGCCCCTTTTCCTCCTGTCTCAATCTTCACTTTAAGCCTTTGCTGATGGAGTTCATGTGCAAATTCAGTGCCACAGGGGTCGATGTTTTTACCCAGGGATGCTGATGTCATGGCTGGTAGGAGAGCACCTGCTGCCTTTAGCCACTCATGGGCTTTCCGTAGCTGGAACAACTTGTCCTTCACTGGTACATTTCTTCCTCTCAGATTCATTACTTCTAAGTTTTCCTGATCAAGTACATGCTCATATTCAAAAGCGTTGGGGTCAATACTGTCATCCAGGGATGCTGTTGTCACCGCTGGTAGGAGAGCAGCTGCTGCCTTTGTCCACTCACGGGCTTTCCGTAGCTGGAGCAACTTGTCCTTCATTGCTACATTTCTTCCCCGCAGAATATTCATTTCGAGATTTTGTTATTCTAGTTGACTTTTATATTGAGAAGCATAGTGGTCGATATTATCGCCCAGAAAAGTTGAAATAGGCATAGCTGTTTCCAGATCATCTGCTGAATTTAGCGATTGAATGGCTTTCTGTACCTTGAGCAAGTTGTGCTTCACTGCTACATTTCTTCCTGTGTCAATCTTCTCTTCAAGTTTTTTCTGCTGCAGTTCATGTTCAAAATCGGAAGCAATGGGTTTGATGTTTTCACCCAGTGATGTTGAAGACATTACTGGTACAAAACCTGCTGTCCCATTTACAGATTGAATATCTTCCTGTAGGTTCTGTATTTTTTTTGTTAAATGTATCTCTTTTTCTATGAACAGTTTGACGTCTAAGTCCCCTTTTATTAAGAGATTGTTGTAAGCTGCAGTTTCCTGCTTACTTTCAATATCTAGATCACTGTCAAATGTCATAAATCTTTCAACATTTGTTTTTATAGATTCTTTATTGCTTTCCACCTCTTTCCTTGTTAATTCATTTGACTCTGTTTTGTATTCCATCATCCACACATCTTTAGTGTACCTAGAGATATGTCTAGTTAAAGACCCCACACTGTGGCTCATTGGCCACAGCTCCCAGCCTAACCTAGAGCTATGGCCACCAAACCAGCACACCCTCCCTTTGAGTTTTTAAGGACTGACCTGGTCTGCTCTGCCAAAAGCCTCCATTGCCACTGAAGAGCTCTGCCAACTGTCTCAGAGGCAACTGTGCCTCTCTGACATAGCTAAGAATTGAATCACAATGACCTGTTGCTAGGCAACTCTGGATTGCTGGGCATTCCATGTGGGGGCAGTTGGGAAGAGGAGACTTGCCTTGGGCCTGACAACAGGCCCTTCTCTAGTTATATTTCTCCCACGGGCCTCCTCTGTTTCCTGAGGAAATCCTCATTGCCTGATATTGTTGTCACACAGCTCATGTCGTTTTGCATCTTGTGATTTCCATGTCACCACTTTTTTCACATTTGTGAAGCCCAACTGGTCTTTTTAAGAAAAAAAAAAGGGGAAATCATGAGTCTTCCCCACCTCAAAATTTGATTTTGTTGGCCATGTTAACTTATAATTTTCTAAATTACAATGATTTGCTTTGTACTCCAACTGTACTCTCAGATTTTAACCCTTAACTTGGAGAAGAGTATATGCTTGTGTTTGCTTTTCAGAATGACCTCTGGAACTGCAGGCAATGAGGGTGAAGCCATATCACAGAAAAGGCTTCCCTGACAGTGATGCCCTTCCACCCATTAGACTCTCCTGATCCAGATTTCTCCTAGCCGTGCACCATTCCAACCAACACCCCTGGAGTGTTATTCAACATCACCTGAGAGAGACTTTTTCTACCAACTTAAAGGGACAAAATTGATAAATTGCAGCTACTGCTATATCATTAGCTGCAGGACTTTCAATGCTTAACCTAGCAAGTAGTTTCTCAAACCCTCCATGACAATTTTGGTTAGCTGAACCCCAAACATTGGTTTGATGGACTTAATCTGAGAATGTGGGTCTTTGGACCCACTGATTGTTTATTGATTCTAATGATGCTTTCTGACGTGCTGCATATCTTTAAAGTAACTTCCTGAAGTCTGTGCTAATTCTCCCAAAAACTGAAATGTCACTTTTGTCTTTTCCATGCATTTGTATCATTTTTTCAACTGACTGAATTTAGGACTTTGGGTTATGACATCCCTCGGATGTCTCCTTGTTTTAATTCTTATTTGTGCTTCATGATGTATTTGGAAGTTACTTTCCCATGATCACATTCAAGAACAGGAAATAGTGGTTTTCACAGGTCTGACAACTTCAATTGATTTAACAAACAAAAATGTGGGAGATGTTGTGGACCGCTCTGCCTGGTTTCAGGAATTGTAACTCTACCCCCTGTGGCTAAGGATGAACGAGCTATGACCTCTGGAATGCTGCAGAGGAGCCGCAGGAGACAAAGCTTGTCTGTGGTAACAAATGCTGCCTCAGTTTCCTCCCTGACCCCAAAGCATGGTCAGAAGTCCTTGACCAGGAAGACCCCTCAGAGGAGGGGAAACCTAGGCCAGACATGATCACTTGGGAGGCCATCTTGGAAGGACTCCACAAGGGGGAGGGGCTGCAATAAAGAGCAATGGACTCTCGCCCCCCGCCTCCCCCCAGGTTGACATAGCCCAAGTCCCCATGTCCTCTGGGAGAAGGGCTTCCTGGCTCTAATCCCTTTAAGCCAAAAACCTGATGGGGAGGGGTGCAGCTCCTTGCCTTGCTAGAGCATGTCTAGGATGGAAAAATCTGGCAACACAAAGACTTCCCAAAAAACCTGTGAAAGCTGCTCTTCTAAGAGTGCTTTCATTTATATGATAAGGGTATGAGAGGAAATGAGTATGTCTCCCAAAGTTTCTGCAACCTCCTTTCCTGACAGACTCTGACTCAGACTAAGCCCTCAGATTTCTTTGAAACATTATCTACTGTTTGATCCTTGCCACCCTGTATTCCTGTGTATTACAACCCAATAAAAGCCCTTAGAGGAAGGGGCTCAAGGCCTTTTTCCCCTGAAAAACTGGCCACTGCTCAAGGCCTTTTTCCTCTGGAAAAACAGCCACCTCTCCTCCCCAAGCAGATCATGTCTCAGTCATGTTTACTCTCATGCATGGCACACAGGGGGACTTGCGAGGAAAGTCACCCCCAGAGGAGATCATACATCTGAGCCATGAAACAGAAAAATACTGAGGAAGATCATTAGGGTATGTCATCCAGTTCTAAGCCAGGTGCCACAAGTGATCTAATTAAATTAAGAACAGACACCTCCCCAACTTCCTCAATATAAAGAGGATGTGTAGCCCTGACTGGCGTAGCTCAGTGGATTGAGTGCGGACCTGCAAACCAGACAATCATGGTTCGATTCCAAGTCAGGGCACATGCCTGGGTTGCAGGCCAGTTCCCAGAGGGGGACTCACGAGAGGCAACCATACATTGAGACTTCTCTCCTTCTCTCTTTCCCTTCCCCTCTAAAGATAAATAATTAAAAAATAATAAAAATAAAGAGGATGTATAAAAAAGGGCTATTGACCAAATTATTGTTTTATGGTTCCTTTCTAGTTTTTTTCATTTATTTTTAGTAATAAGAATGTTAAAAAACTATACAGTGGTTTAAATACAAATTTCCCTCTAAGAAAGCATATGTTGCACATTGAGTGGCCAATGTTATATTGATATTATTCTATTTTAAATTGCCACCCCTCCAAATTCATAAAACACTCAGAAAGAAGTTTTATGGTTTTCATAACATTGTTAGTACTTTTGCCATTTTATGTAATACATTCTCCTAATTGTGTATTGTGGGAGCCCGCCAGGTCACAGGGGATCAAGGACAGAGTCCTCCACTGTGAAAATGGTGGAGGAACTTGGTTTCTGGTCCCTGGAGCCGGCGGGTGTCTTGACGTTTTCCTGACCTTCTTCTTATCATCTTGTTCTCAGCCTTGAAGGAAATAACAAGATCTTGGCATATGCGTCATGTTCCGAGGATATGAGAACATCCTGCCCTTTTGATAACTCTAGGGTGTGTACAAACTTTGTAACAACAACATTGTTCCCAGTTCCTTGCGGTCTTGCTTTTGGCTACAGTAGCTTGTATATAAGACAGCTGTTCCTTGAATAAAGTTGCCATTTGCCAGCAGAGCATTTGGTCCTCTCCTTTCTTTCAGTCCCTCGCCTCACCTCGCGACCACCCTTGCTGCAGCGAGCTGCGGCAGTGTATGCTGTTTGTAAAGCATAAAGTTTCAAAGATCCAAGACAAAAGAAAGCAAAGAAAAAAAATCCCACTAAACCATTACAGTTATTGCAAATAAACTGGATGGCCCATTTTCTACAATAATTGAATTAAATGATATTAGAATATCTCTCTTCCAAAGACAGAAACATGAAGATCTAAAATATGTCCTAGATTGTATCAGGAACTATTCAAATTATAAGTATCTACCCCTACCTAATTTGTGGAGATACCTAATACATTTTTGTACTGAAAAGTAAGTACTGTTACAATTGATTATTAAAACAACCCCACGCAATTACTGAATAGTGTTGTATAATATTTTGTAACAACTAACCAAAAGTGCATTCCAGTGTCAGAAGAAATCCAACTAGTTAGGCCTTAAACCAAAAGAGTTTGGGACTGAGCCTACAAAGCGAGTGAGCCTTTCTTGTTAAATCTGTAATATTGAGAGAACCTCTGAGTATAATCCAGTTCTCCAGCTCTGTTTCTGTGAGTTTGATTGTGATGGCTAGCTCCTACAAAAGAAACTATAGTATTTTTATGCAGAAACTATTATATTTATTTCTATGTATATGGTATTAAAGAATTTGGGTATATCTGGACTGTTGTTTTGTTTTCTATCTAAAAAGTAGCTAGTGACTGAGTCTAATCAGGAAGGAAACTGATTACAAAAAGGAGCTGGTATCCAAGAAAACTGTGTGCTTTGGAAGGAATGTGAATACAAACCCAGTAATTGGTTTGTTTGCATATTTCAGCCAAATTATAAGCAAACTGAAGTCAGGTGTGTGACTCATACCAAGGTGTAACTAAGGGTGCACAAAGCAATTTAAGAATAGAATCTTTTAAGAATAGTTAAAAAGTAACAAATGTGTTAACATGCCCAAACTATAAACTTTCAAAAAAAAAAAACATTTTTTTTAAGCTAGAAGAGCCCCGGATGGTGTGGCTCTGTGGAGTGAGCGTTGGTTTGTGAACCAAAAGGTTACTGGCTTGATTCCTAGTCACTGCACATGCCTGGATTGTAGGCCAAGTCCACAGATGGGGGTGTGTGAGAGGTAACAGATCAATGTTTCTCTCTCACACTGATGTTTCTCTCCCTCCCTTTCTCATCCCCTTCCTCTCTCTCTAAAAAAATAAACTCGTTTAAAAGTGCTAGAAGAGAGGCACTACAGTAATTGTCTTTGGTTATTAGAATCTTGTTTTATGGGTCTTGGGTATAAGCTATTTGCTCCATGTCATCGCCCATTTGATCTGAAAATTATGAACGAATGATTGATTCTTGAAGATAACTAAGACTCCCTCACTTGATGTGTTTGGTTAAAAATTTTTCCAGAGTTATAAGAGTTGAGAAGATCTTTAAATGGGAATCAACACTTTGAAGTTTTACTGTTTGCCAATTGTTAAGAGTATCTGATAAAATTCTTTACATTGGTGTTTGAGTGATATGATTTAATAATATCTCTAGACATGAGAAAATGACATCGATATCTGAATAAGACTAAGTGTATTGCCTAAGACCCCCATGCATTTGGCCCTGACTGCATGAAGAAGCATAGAGTTCAAAATTTGGATAACACTACTAGGCAGGTGGGCTCATCCACCATTAATTCATAAGGGAAAAGATGATGAGCTGTGGAAGAAATTAATTTCTTTGTCTTTAAATCCAATAGCAAAGCATATGCCATACAATTTCAAGTGGTTTTAGTACAGTATTAGTGGCGCAAGTATTTTTATTCTTGGTATACAATATATTTTCTTTAGGCAAATTTCCCTTCTTACTGTTTAACTCTTACCTATCTTTCCCAAAGCTAGTTAATAGGGGGAGTAGATTACATAAACAAATATGTTCAGTAACCACTGTATTAAGCAAAGTTATTAAAGTTAATTTTTTGGACCCCTTTAACCCTAAGGCCCCTCCCTCCACCAAAGGACCAAGCAAAAAAAGAAAAAAGACTCATGGGCATGGGCAACAGAGTGGTGATTGCTGTGGATGTGGAGGTGGAAGAGGATATAAGGAGGATAACTGATAATGGAAGAAGTATAATTAAAAAAGAAAATGTTAATTTTACTTGAATTTTTGTATAAACTAAAATATCCTAAATTTCTTTGTGACTATCAAGCAGGTGAGAGTGAAAGTGTTTCCAAAACATATTTGGCCATAAAATATTATACATTATGGACAATCGTAAGGGATATTTCATAAATGGAAAACAAGAAGACAACAGTTCTGCAGTTTAATCTCATACCTTGTTCTTCATTTACTCACCATTCAAGGCCAGCTCAAAATCTACATGAAATATTTTTCAGATAATTCTGGTCCACATTGACCCTTTCCTCCTTTGACCTAATCTTACCATTATCACTTGGTTCATTTTTTTCCTTGTAATAGTCTTGAACTAATTCACATGAGTTCTACTTGCTTTAAGATCCTTCAGACTATCCTATATTGTTTAAGATGGTGCTCACTGATCTGGATACCTATCACATACATCCCACTGTCTTCTAGATTCCTTTATCTGGAATTTTCTATCTCCACATTTAGTCTCTGTTTCCACTTCCACCCTCCCATTTCCAGATGTCCATATTTTAATCATTCTTCAATATCTAGCTGAAATGCACTTGGTATGTAAAAGCTCCTCCCACCTCCAAAGTCTCCAATAATAAATAAATTCTATGTATGAAGTGGCACAGCAGTCTCTTCTGTCCTTAGGCACATCTCATTGCACCAATTTACTTTGTTAGATGACTAGAAACTCTCATCAGACATGCTTGCAATATGCAATAAGAGAAAACAGTCTAGCTAACTGCTGAGATTTTGCTTTGCTCTGGGCAAAGTCTAAGTTGGTCTCAAATAGAGTACATATTTTGAGGATCTGTGCAGGCAAGTGAGAATGGCAAAGGGGACAAACCCGGGAGAGAGGACAAGTGACTAAATGAGAAATGTAAATTGTCGTACATACATTTGCCAGGTGACATTCTCTCCATCTTCTCAGCAAAACTTGAGTAAAACCCCGATTAATCAGTATTATATTTGTAATTTGATGTGGAATAGAAGGGAAAGGAATATGGCAAAGTACTGAATCAATCAATCCCCAAGGTTAGTATAGGGCCAAACTAACCTGCCAGTAATATCAAGATTATACATAATTATTTTTTATCATCTGTGCATATATCTTAAGTACTAGAAAGATAAATTTCATGTCTAAAGAAATTTTGAATTCTTCATTCTTTAGCATGTTTTAGAATATCTAGTATTTATTTAGATAAATAAATACTAGATAAATAACTGAGTATATTTCCTCATTTTATAGAGGAATACATAATAAACTAAAATTACATAATACACTAAAGCCATGAATCACCCAAGGTTACTCATCTCGTCAGGAAGTGGTGGAGCAGGGGTAAGGACCCAAGCATCTAGATGTGAGTCTACTCACCCAACTACTAGGTAGTACTGAGTTCCATAGGAAGCTATCAGTTGCTTGATAACCAGGTTTTAGTTTTCAGATTTTGAAGTAAAATCTTAGAGACAAATGAGGACTTTCTTTTCCCCCTAACACACTTCCATATCAGAGAACAGAATATTAGGCTGGAAAGGACTGTGGGTCAGAATCAGATCCTTACATTTATCTTTTGTGTTGGAATTTTAAATTCAGCCTTGGCAAATGGAGCATTCACATTTAAGTTGTCACCAAGCAAGAGGACATAATGAACAGTAAAAATGGGTTAATGATTTAGTTCAGTCTAAATAAGAGGATTAGAAGAAATTTAAGGATTCAAGAATATTGGCTGCACAAACATGAACATCAGTAATAATTCAACTTTGTGATGCACTAAGAAACAGTGAGTGGTAAAACTCTGAGGTACTGATGACAGTGATAAATTATCACCTTTCTTTTTCCGTTGTTATCTACTTAAATATTCGTGAGAAATAAAATAGAGCAGAATGAATCTAACAGAAAAAGAGATAAAAAACAATCCAAGAATGGGATTAATCAAATAGAAAAGAAAGTAAATAGCTGACTATGGGGGCAACTTTGCCCTCAAGTCTCCCCATCCACCATGGATGAAAATAAACACCACCAAGACATAATCTGCTCAGGGAGGAGAGGTGGCCAGTTTCTCCAAGGAAAAAAAGGCCTTGAGGTGGCCAGTTTCTCAGAGGAAAAAGGTCTTGAGCCCCTTCCTCCAGGGCCTTTTATTGGGTTGTAATACACAAGAATACAGGGCAGCAAGGATCAAACAGTAGATAATGTTTCAAAGAAATCTGAGGGCTTAGTCTGAGTCAGAGTCTGTCAGGAAAGGGGGTTTGTAGAAACTTTGGGAAACACACTCATTTCCTGCTTGGACCCTTAACATATGAATGAAAACACTCTTAGCAAAGCAGGTTCCACAGGATTTTTAGGAATTCTTTGTGATGCTAGATGTCCCCCAGATACCGCTCTAGCAAGGCAAGGAGCTGTACCCCTCCACATCAGGTTTTCAGGCTTAAATGGATTAGAGCCAGGAAGTCCTTCTCCCAGAGGACATGGGGACTCAGGCTATGCCACATAGCCGGGGGTGAGGGTCTATTGCTTGCTCTTTGTTGCAACCCCCTGAGTCCTTCCATGATGGCCTTCCAAGTGATCCAGTCTGGCTTAGGTTGCCCCTCTCTCTGTGAGGAGTCTTACCTGTCAAGCACTTCCAACCATGCTTTGGGGGCAGGGATGAAACTGAGGCAGCATTCACTACCAGAGACAAGCTTTTATCTCCTGTGGCTCGAATTCCAGAGGTCACTCGCTCATCCTTAGCCATGAAGGCTGGTTACAATTCCTGAAACCAGGCAGAGTGGTGCCCAACAGTTGACAAGCAGAGAGAGAGAGAGAGAGAGAGAGAGAGGGAGAGAGGGAGAGAGGGAGAGGGAGGGAGAGAGAGAGAGAGAGAAAGAGAGAGAGAGAGAGATTGATTTGGTTTAGGTCTGCAGGACCAAAATTAATTGAAAACAATATAGCTCAACTGAAAACAAAGGCCTGCTGTTTTCCCTGACAGACCTAGTTAATAAAAGGCATTAGAAAGGAACATAAAAAAGAAATTATATTATTTGGGTCTGTTTTTGATATTCTTTTAAACATGAAAATATAGTTTATTAACAAGCAAAAAAAAATCAAGTCTTAAAATCATGGAATCATATAATCATGGAAATAAGAATAGAATCCAAGAAAAGTTAAAACAAATAGAGCCCTCTTTTCGAGATTTACATCTCTCAGTCTTCTATCCTAGTATTTTCCCACACTTTCATGCTCATCAATGATTCATTCTCAAGTGGAGAATTTTTATTTCCTTAATGTACAGCCAAACTATAGCAACAACTTTCAAAACATGTTTTCCATAAAGTTCAGAGCCACAAATTCAGAGAAATGACTTTTTTAGAGCATTCAAAACTGATCCGAGTAAGAAAATGACTGACAGCCCTGTCTGGTGTAGCTCAGTGGATTGAGCGCAGGCCTGCGAACCACACAATCGTGGTTCGATTCCCAGTCAGGGCACATGCCTGGGTTGCAGGCCAGTTCCCAGCAGGGGACTCACGAGAGGCAACCATACATTGATATTTCTCTCCTTTCCTTCCCTTCCCCTCTAAAGATAAATTAAATTTTTAAAAAATGACTGACAGGAAATATTAATTATTGGTGGCAGGGTAGTTTTCTTTCATCTTCCTGAAACTGAATAATAGTAAAGTCTTGTTAAGCACTTACTCATTTAATATAATATGCAATACTGATATAGCAAGAATACAGGCTGGAGGTAATGAAGCAATGCCACTGATGATCACCTTTAACCTCAAAGAACCTGCAAAGCAACTGGACCTCTGGGGCAATCCTCTTTAACTAGAGTCCTGCCTTGTTGGAAGAATAAAGGGAGCTAGTAAGTTTTTATCTAACCACATGTTCATGACTGCTGAATCCATGGTAGAAGGCAAGCAGACCTTGTCCTATAACCCGGCCTCTGCAGGTTATATTGTTGGGTGAAACCAATTACCTATTACTGGTGTTACACAATCTGTCTCTCCAACCCAATCTGATCATAAAACTTATTTCTGCCTATATTATGCAACTGTAGCCTCCCACATGGTTCAAAAATCTGGAAGCTGGTTTCTATACTGTTACAGTAACTATATGTCTATCGATGTCCTCTGTTCAGTTTGGACCCATAAAAACAAAACTCAATTTGCCAGTAGCAAGATAGATTTGCCCTTGTTGGAAACCTGGCCTTTCTAGACTTAAGGCTTCACACACAAAAGTCTCAGTCATTGTTTTGAGCAAATGTAAAAGCCTCAGTGAGGACAAAAGGAGTACTCTTTGTTCAATCAGTAACATCAATACTTCGGATAAGTCTCAGTAGCCAAGCATCACCCTTGAAGTATTTCATGAGAAATACCAGGCCACCTGCCTGGTATACATTAAAAATGCATATTTGTGGGCCTGAGACTAAATCCACTGTATCTAAATTGGTATATAATCAGCCTGTTGGAATTCACTGGCAAATTGAACAATTTTGTATTTGTACTTCAACTATAAGTAAGACACTGAATATTGTATGGAGGAAAAAATTGTGTTTTATGAACTGAAAGAATTAAATTATACCCAAGGAAGCACAAAAGAATAGCCCTTATCTGCACTGGCAATGCTATTTATTACTCAAAGATATTAACTTAACAAAATGGAGAATGTATATTCTGAAGGTAAAGACAGGTAAAATGATGGCATATTTGTTACTAAATCATGCTAGTTAGGTAGCATGCTAATCTCTATGATTACACTATCATCTTGGATAAGTTTAGAGATACAAATAAAGATACTGAAGGCTTGCCAATCACTTTATCAGGATTCCTGAGCCCAATGCTAAACCTGAAGCTGAAGCCAGATCCCACATTTTGGCTACAAATATAAAGGTTAGCATTCAATGCTCTCTGGAAAATTTATTCGGCTTCCCTCATATAAATGCTACAGGTATTATTGTGAAACACACATACCAGGTAATAATTAACTAATTAAAAATTATCAATAGATTGTTGTAAGAGATAAACTTAACAACTGGGGTACTAGAATAGAAGACTTGTGGTTGAGAAACATATTTGGATTGGGTGGGGTAATGGAAGATCTAAGAAGAGAATGGCCTAAAGGAAAGGCTAAAACCTGAAGAATGAGAAGCCAGATAGTATTCTATAAAGAAGTCACAGACTATAAATTTTTCAAAATATCTTCATGCAGAAAAAAATGAGGGTAGTGTTTTCCATCCAGAAGCTGATGGACTTCACTTCTATTCTTTATACTTGTCTTTCATCAATTCTCTTGTGGATATTAGTAAAATCTAATTCAAGATCCAACTTCTCCCCCTCAACCCCTTTCTAGAAATTGCTTTGAAACATGTAGGAAAAGCAACTCACCTACTCACAATAAGCATTTAGTATAATATGAACAAATATTTATATTTTACAAAGAACAGTAAGAGTAAACAAGTAGAAATATAAATTTTGAGAGATTAAAATATGTTATTCAAAACACAAAGAATCACTATAAATAAGGCATTACATCTAAAAGAAAATACAGATAAACATTTGAAAATTCAGTGATGCATATTATTAATTCAGAACTTTTTAACTTTTTCACTTGACATGTAGTATTTATTATTATTATTGAGAAAAACTACAATTATCTCCCCATCATCCCTATGACTCCCAGAAATACGTACATCCATAAACTTTTACTTATACAAGGGGGAACCCAAAATCACAGAATTTATTTATTAAAAAACTGTGTATTTATCCTTATACATTTAAACTTCAGTCATATTCCAAGTACTCTCCACTTGATATAATATACCTATTAAGATGTTTTTCCCAAGTTGAAACAGTTTTAGAACTCTTCTGGATGCCTTTTAGTCCTTCTGCCATGTTTTGTTTTACCTCTTCCACATAGGCAAAATGTTTCCTTTTGAGGACTTTTTGCATCCAGGGAAACAAACAAACAAACAAAAAAGCTACTTGGGGCAAGATCAGGTGAATAGAGAGGTTGGGGCACTAGGGTCATGCCATTCTTGGTCAAAAACTGGTGAACACTCACTGTGGTGTGGGCATCATAAAATAGGTAAACACACTGAAAAAGGTCTTCAAAAAAAAGAATTCAGCACCGGCTAGTGTGGCTCAGTGGACTGAGTGCTGGCCTGAGAACCAAAGGGTCGCCAGTTTGATTCCCAGTCAGGGCACATGCCTGGGTTATGGGCTAGGTTCCCAGTAGGGGGCACACAAGAGGCAACCACATAGTGATATTTCTCTCCTTCTCTTTCTCCCTTCCTTCCCTTCTCTCTAAAAGTAAATAAATAAATAATTTTTAAAAATTATAGAAGCTGAATGCAGCCTCTCACAACAATGCCAGCTGGTGCACTGACACAGATGGGTTCCTAGAACACTCACCTAGTCGGGGAGCCTATACTACAAGTGACCTGCCCTCCAAAAAACAATTCTGGGTTTTTTTGTCCCCTTTGTATGTTTACTAGGCTTTACATATATATTCTAAGGACTATTTCAAACATTTGGGAGAGGACAAGGTATGAGAGGGTGGAGGGTTTTCATCCTAGAGAAACTTCAAACCACAATTTTAGCCCATACCCTACTGGTATATTTCTTGTGTGCCATGCAATTTTTAAAGATTTCATTGTGGTCTTCGTTGAGTTTTAATTATTCATTTAAAAAATATGTTATTTATTTATTTTTAGGGAGAAGGGAAAGGAGGGACAAAGAAAGGGAGAGAAACATATATGTAAAAGATAAACATCAATCAGTTTCTGGTACAGACAAACCCTGAACGGGGACCGAACCCTGGGACAGAATCCACAACCCAAGCATGTGGATTCTTTAGGCATGTGTTCTAAAGGAGATAGAGCTGGCGACTTTTTGTTTTGTGGGACAATGCCCAATCAATTGAGCTACACCAGTCAGGACTTAAATTCTTCATTTTAACTTCTAGGATAAAGCTGCCATGTATTGAAACCAAAGTTCTCTTCTTCACTTTGGGGGTTTTCAGTGGTTTCTAACATATGGAGAGAAATAAATCTCATTGTGTTTTGAGGCAGTTATATTTTTGTTACCTACAGGTTTCTGGTCCATGGTGAAACACTAACTCTCATTGGAACACAAGCATCAAAAAGAAAATGATGCAAGAGAATTTTATCATGCAAAGATTCAGGAAACAAAATTGAAAATGTAGTGGGGAAAAAACATCAGTAGAGGCCCCAAAGCAAGACAGAATTCAGCATATTTAACAAGAAAGGATTAGTGGGACTGGAACAAAGTTTGGGAGATGAAAGGTTGCAAGTCAACAGGTTGCATCTCTTGATTCACATGCCTGTCTTATAGGGCAATAAAAGGTCAGAAGAACTGATTTACACATTAGACAGTCAATCTTTATACTGTTTGTGGACTTTACTGAAAGCAGACAAGAGCAGAATGGAGACCAAGGGGTTTTCTTTCGTTTTTTAAACTCTCTCCAATTCTTCCCCTAACTCCTACACACACACAAACACAAAAAATAGAGCAACTAGAGTAGCAAAACAAACAAATGGGCAACAGCAAAAAATATGTAAGTGACAAAAATAAACTATGTGACAAGACAGTTTATGAACAGGTGAGGAACAACCAACCAACTTGTCTAGAATCACCGCCATCTTCAGGAGCTTCTCCTTTTGTTCTTCTACAGGTTACCTCAATAAATAACACAGCTGAATATTTGGCAGTGATCCCACAGAATTAACAAGACATGATGGATTCAGGGTCTGCAGAAAACCTTCCTGCAAAATAGTATTTGAACATATCCTAAAATTGCCCCAGAAAACCACCTGAGCAGATCGCAGCCAAACAGACTCAGAAGGGGGAACTCATCCTTTAATATATTATTTGTTTCAGCTGCGTGATTTGAACGCTCACATCCTAATGGCTCGGAAAAAAATTAGTAAATGGCCAGAAACTGGGGAAATTTCAAAGGAAGGTATCTGCTGAAGAGAGAGAAAAAGCTCTCAGAAGTGTGATAAAGGAGAAGGGAAATTTACTTTTCTTTAAGTTTTGTTTTCTTTGGTTACTTCCCTACAATTACTTTTTATTTGCTGTATCACATAAAGCAAATTTATCTGACAAACACATTAATGTGGAAGACAGTTAAAAAGCCCCAACACTGAGAAAATATTAACAGTGAAATTTCTGGCATCTCTGTAAATATTATTTTTGAATTAAGTATCATGTTTGACATTATGAAATTGACTAAATAAAAAAACCCTCTGAAATGGAAGTGAACATCTATATACACTAAATAGATAGGAAAACACAATTTTAGCATCTGGAACTTTTCAGTGAAAAGTTTTATACAGTGTACAACTATACTAGGCATTTAGAGGAGAGATTCAACTTTGTTTCTTTGGGTGTAAATGCCCCAGTTATGAGCTCTGGGTCTGCTCTTTATTACTGTGGTACTGAATCTCTCTGATTATCACTTTTGTTGGCAGTAAAGTCAGAACAATTGCAGGCTATACCTATACTCACTAATGAGGATTATATGAGGTCTCATTTGTGTAGGCCCTAGAATGATGATACACAGGTAATGGCCAGGATATCCAGTGAATGACTTGGTGTTGGCTAATACCACTGGCATGAGTTTCAGCACCTCAGCAAAGAATACTGTTTTTTTCTCTTTTTACTTCAATGTAAAACCAATCATTTCAAATAGGGTTATCAACAAGATGGCAGCATAGGCAAATGGGCTCACCCCCTCACACAGCAACATCAAAATCACAACTAACAAAACAACCAGTATTCAGACCTGCCAGAAATTGAGCCGAATGGAAGTCCTACAACTATGGATCTAAAGAAGAAACAACATCAAGACTAGTAGGAAGGATGGAGACAAAGAATGGGCTGGTCCCACACCTTCAGGGAGGCTGTCAAAATAAGGAAACGAAGAAACATGGCCCAAATGAAAAAACAGAACAGAACTCCAGAAAGAGAACTAAACAAAATGGAGACCAGCTTACTACTAGAAGCAAAGTTCAAAGCACTGGTCATACGATGCTCAATGAACTTAGGGGAAGAGCAGATGAATTCAGAGAGAACTTCAACAGCATAAAAAAGGACATGGGAATCACAAAAAAGAACCAGTCAAAAATAAAGGAAACACTAACTGAAATGAAGAACAACTTACAGGGAATCAACAGTAGAGTGGATGAAGCCAAGAATCAAATCAGTGATTTCGAATATAAGGAAGCAAAAAATAGCCAATCAGAACAACAAAAAGAAAAAAGAAACCCCCCAAATGAGAATAGTATAAAAGTAGCCTCTGACACAACTTCAAGAATACCAACATCTGCATCATGGGAGGTACCAGAAAAGAAGAAAAAGAGCAAGAAAATGAAAACCTATTTGAAAAAATACGGAGAGAAGAATCCCCTAACTTGATGAAGGACATAGACATACAAGTCCAGGAAGTGCAGAGTCTCAAAAAAGATGGACTCAAAGAGGCCCACACAAAGACACATAATAATGATAATGCAAATGTTAAAGACAAAGATAGAATCTTAATAGCAGCAAGAGAAAAGAAGTTAGTTATCTACAGTGGAGTTCCTGTAAAACCATCAGCTCATTACTCAAAAGAAATTTTGCAGACTAGAAGGGATGGGCAAGAGACATTCAAAGTGATGAAAAGCAAGGACCTACAATCAAGATTACTCTACTCAACAAAGCTATAATTCAGAATCAAAGGGCAGATAAAGAGCTTCCCAGACAACAGAGAGCTAAAGGATCTCATCACCACCAAACCAGTACTATATGAAAAGTTAAAGAACCTTCTTACAAAGAAGATCAAAAACATGAATAAAATGGCAACCATTATGGAAAACAGTATGGAATTTTCTCAGAAAACTAAAATTGGACTTGCCTTTTGATCCAGCAATTCCACTGCTGGGATTGTATCCTAAGAACCCTAAAACACCAATCCCAAAGAACCTATGCACCCCAATGTTCATAGCAGCACAATTTACAATAGCCAAGAGTTGGAAGCAACCTAGGTGCCCGTCAGTAAATGAATGGATCAAAAAACTATGGTACATATACACAATGGAATTTTATGCTGCAGAAAGAAAGAAGGAGCTCCTACCTTTTGCAACAACATGGATGGAACTGGAAAGCATTATGCTGAGTGAAATAAGCCAGGTGTTGAAGGACAAATACCATATGATCTCACCTCTAACAGGAAGCTAAACAACAAAGCAAACAAGCAAGCAAAATATAACCAAAGACACTGAAATAGAGAACAGGCTGACAGTGACCGGAGGGGAGAGGGGAGGGAATTTCAGGGGAAATAAGGGAGGGATTTAGAGGAACCTATATAAAGGATACATGGACAACAACTGAGAAGGGTGGAAATGGGAGGGAGGGGGGAGGATGGGGGGTGGGATGGGATGGGAGTAATAGACAGAAAACTGTACTTGAAAAATAATTAAATAAAAAATTGGAAAAAAAAATGGCAATACATACATACATATCTATAATTGAATCTAAAAAAATAAATGAACAAGCAGAACAGAGACAAAATCATAGGTGCAGAGAATGTGTTTATAGATGCCAGATGGGAGAGGGGTTAGAGGCAAGGGAGGTGAAGGGATTAATAAATACAAATTGGTTGTTACAGAATAGTCATGGGGATATAAAGTGCCGCAGAGATAATATAGTAGCCAAACAATATATAGGCACGACCCATGGACATGAACAATGGTGTGGAGAGTGCCTGAGAAAGTGGGAGGAGGTCTGGGTATAAGAGGGCAAAGGGGGAAAAATTGGAACAACTGTAATAGCATAAACAATAAAATATAATTTAATTTTTAAATACAAATAATAAAATTATAAAAAAACAATTGTCTCAAACATTGCATCTCAGCCATACTACTCCTAATGAAGCTATGAGTAACCATACAGGAGTAACATTAGTAAATATTCAGAAAGCAGTGGAATAATAATCAGGAGGCCAGAGATTTTTTTAAAGCACAATATTAATCGCCTATGCTCCTTTGAGCTAATCCTCAGATATTTTATCTATAAAATAGAAACAAATAATTTTGACCATCAACTTCCTGTAAGATGACCAGAATAATTTTATAATCAAACAAAGAAACAAAGTTGGACTTATGATCTACTGTAATAAATGGCAACACTCCTCAGACTGAGCCTTGGTAGATTTTAAAAAGGACTGCAGTAAGGGCCAGATATTTATGGGTTTGAGGACTAGCCTTGAGCAATTTAAGTGGGCCTTTCAATGGGTAAACTTAATGAAATTTGACAAAAATAATGTTATAATAGTTTAGGACTGATTGACTCACTGAAGTGAGAATCTTGAAAAGAATCTTAAGAAGCAAACAGCTTCTTGATAAGCAAGCATCTTCCCTATTAGAGTTATCTATTGTTCTAAGAAGGAGGCTATTTGCCCAAATGAACTGCTATTGTTCTCAGAAGGACTATTATTTGTATAAACTGACTTTTAGCAAATTCTTTAAGCAAACAAGACATTTACTGGTTTACTATTTTATCTTCTCTGAGCAAGAATTTCCTGAAACAAACAATAAAGTCACATTGATGAAGAAAGCATCCTTAGTTGTTAGTCTCATAGGTAAGCTGTATAGATGCAGACAGTCTCAATTCTTACTTTCGCAAA
The DNA here is from genome assembly GCF_014824575.4 of Sturnira hondurensis. Taxonomy (NCBI): domain Eukaryota; kingdom Metazoa; phylum Chordata; class Mammalia; order Chiroptera; family Phyllostomidae; genus Sturnira; species Sturnira hondurensis. The sequence goes on from NW_028089315.1 coordinate 2,066,138, forward strand.
AGGAAAATAACTTTAGAAAGCAGAACCACATTAAAAAATAATAGAATCATGTAGTAGAATGAGACTGTACAAATTACCTCATTCACATCAATCTTCTCAATCCCCAAATGATGGATGAAGAAGATGAAACTCAGAGAAAAAGCAAATGATTTCTTCACACTCTGCCTCTGGAGTGACAGTCTTGTAACCCCTATATCAAGACTCTACTGGTGGGTGCCTGACCTCATTATCCAATCAAAAGATAGTATCTAAATCCAAGCTCACCACACAATATTGCTGTTCTTAAAGTTTCATCTCTCTGTAACTTCCATCCAGAGACAAGCTTCAAAGTTTACCTAGACAAAGTTCAAATATACCTAGAAGACAGCGGACCAAAAGTGCAGGAGGGGACACATGCACACACATAAATACATAAATGCAAAAAATCCTAGTAACCAAGAGATTTAGATTAGTATACTTTACATTCAAATAAAACTAATAAGGCAATTTTCTCAAAGGTTTCATTATTTCCTCACCAACCATAGAGCTGATCAATATGCAGAAGTGTTGTATATTAAGGAGTCTCCTTAGCCCCAATTTGCCTGCCCCTCCTCAAAACAAAAACAAACAAACAAACAAAAAAAAAGCAATTTGCACTTTGACAGATTGTTTCCCAAAGGTACTACAGCAACTAAAAATTCAAACCACTAAATTATACATAATAACCTAACAGTTAAGTTCCCATCTTGATGATAATTAAACTTTATAAATAAGCATCTGCTTTTAAGTATGTATTTAAGGAAAACCCAGCTTTTCTTACATAATCCTGTTATTTAATTAGACCAGAAATGGTCTAGATTCTAACCAGTCCTTCCTTAGATGTTTACTTTAGAATCTAACTGTGGTTAAATTTTTTTCATCTGAGGTGCTTTTGCTTCTTTTTTAAACTTTGAATGGTACCAGGAAGAACCATCCCATTTATTTTCCAAGACGGTCATATCCTAGTAGTTAGACATGGGATTCTAGAGTCAGTTGGCATGCTATAATTTTTAAAAATTATTAGCCATGTGACCTTGGTAGAGGTACTCTGTTTCTTAGTTTCCCCATTTGCAAAATAAAGCTTCTGTTAAAATTTTACATGAAAAAAGCACCTAAATGACAAATAAATATAAATTATTATTATACATAAAAGCTTCTGTAACAAAAATACGAATAACTCTTTGGAAAGCAGAATTCCCTAGTTTTATAGAATATTATACTGGAGTACTCTACGTCTCTCTCTCTCTCTTTTTTTTTTAAAGCTCCACAACTGTTTCCTACAGTCCCCTGCTTCTGATTCCCCATTCACAAACAAAACATTGGCAAGTATAACTAAAATTTATTCGGTAAGTAGTTATGGATTGAGCACAGTATCTGTTTTGTTGACTTCTACATAGGCTGTCTTAATGGTCTTCCTTAATGGTCAAAGTTCTGTCATCACGGGGGCACACCGCTCTGTCACGGCCCACATCTGCAGATGCAGCCCACAGGACCCGCCCTCTTACTGAGCATGTGAGTAAGGAGGAGGTCTCTAGCTCCATTACCATAAAGCAGTCCGAACGTTTCATCCAAGTATTATCAAGTAATATATATCGACCACATCCTGCTTATGAGTTCAACATAATACATTATAAGAGCACGTGAGAACCACAGCTATAAAAGAATTAGCCTATAAAAGCCGCTAGTTTATTTTGGTTTCTTTCCACTGCACATTTTAGCCTGTGTACTTGCGCACCCATACACGCATTTTCTCAGATACAGCATTCCACCCGTATTTGCAGGAGAAATTAAGACTCTTCTATTGGAGCTCTTTATTTTAAGGCAGAAGAGACTATAACACCTTTAAAATGATTTGAAGTCTATCATAATCTCCTATTCCCTCACCATCCTTCAACTTTCTGGATACGACTGTAGACATACATTTTAAAACGTCCATTAACAGCACAGCTATATCATGAATATTAGAAAGGCCAAGATAAAAGCAAACAGAATAAATGCCATCTCACAGGAGAATTATGAAAGGTCATGGAAAAGGGGTTTCTCGTACCTGAGTTTGATTATTTCCCTGTGCCTGAAATGCCAACCGCCAGAGCTCCATTCTCTGAATTTCTAGATAAAACCGTCACTGGCAAAGGGATTCTTGCCCACTCACTCCTTTAAGATAGAAATCACGAGAAGAGGCAAAGCAGATTCAGAAGAAGGGGGTTACCAAAAACAAGGTGAAGGGAAAGGAGAAGGGGAGGGAGATTCACGCACCCACCGAGCACACACCAGTGAGCAACATGGCGCCGGGTCTGCCTTATACCGGGCTGGGTTCTTCACGCAGGCGCAGAGTAGGTTTCTTCGCTTCTCAGTTGTCCTTCGTGAGCAGGTATCCATCCGCACAGAGCGGAGCAATTTGGGGAGTACCGGAAGGCAAACTTTAGATTTATCGACTAGAAGCTTTTAAAAAAAAACTGAAGGACATTGCCATTCCTTTAAAAGAGGTTCAGCCTGTCTCAAAGTCATTTACAACGTCTAGACCTCCTTAACTGGTAACATGGGGCATCACTTTTAATCGTTATGTTCTTAGAGGGGGAAAGTATAAAAGTTATTTTGCAACCGTTAAAGTAAGCAGAGATGTAACAGTGTTAAAGGTAAATTAAAACTCCAAGTGCTTGCTAAGGTCAAAGGCATATGGGTATTTACTTAGGATGAGCAGTTCTTGGGGTTACCCAGAATGGCACATGACTGGGCTCTAAAATGTGTGTGTGGAAGAGCATATCAAAAAGACCAGATTATTTAAAGCTCGAAGAAAGCAGTGGCCAAGGATCCATCTTGCCAACTAAACCATTTGCCTTTCTGTATAATCTGTGCAATTCAGTTCGAAACTCAGCAATAATCTATGAATCCTCTCCTTCCGGCAGTGGTAGAGTCTCGTGAGTAGGCTCTGGGAGCAGGAAAGCACAAGGGTAAAGAGGGAATCACTTTGATTACAAAGATAATGAATGTTGTATAGCTATGTACACACTGGAAAGCAAAATCTGAAACAGCCAGCCACATTATTCTCCTTGAGACATTTCAAACGCCTTTTGAAATGTCTGAGTTTTAGAGGATGCCAATAATTTATCCATTTTCAGGACTTAGGAGGACTCATATTTACAGATTTCAAGACCTACCTAACATCTTTGAGTTTCATTTTAGAAGGAAAACACATTTTCTTGTTATGATAAAGTGTTTCATGGTCTCAACGGGATCATTCAGGCTTTGGAAAACACTGGCAAATTCACTTTTAATGAGTTATTTTAGCCTAATTACCTTCCTCTTCTTTTTATTTCCTTGCCATTCCACTCACACTAGTAATTTAGGATTTGAGACAGGCCAATAAAACACAACTCAAGATAAATACTTCAGTAGGCTTAAAAGACCAAAAGCAAAGAATATTCCATTCAAAGGCTAAATTACTAGTGGGTTTTCAAACATATATTTTATTTAAAAATGTGCACGTTATACTTGTTTCATAGATACATAAAAAGAAAAACATTTAAAATAAAATAATAGTAATTTAATAATATTAAAACTTCATTTGAGTTTCAGAACTACAAATTTGACCAAATGAGAATGCTAGAAGTTTACTGCACCAAAACAAGTAGATTAAAAACAGTTTATCAAATGGCATTTTCTTATCATTCATAGATAAATATCTTCAATATTCCTCTTTTTAGTAGAAAGGATTGTTATTTTAACAATTTCCAAATTAATCTATAAAAGATAATCCTTCACTATCCTCTGATTATACCAAAGATTCTTTTAATCTGGGTCATCTATTCAGAGATTAAACTTGATTCCTTGATGAGTTAAGTAAGCATTTCTTTGGTAATATTTTACATTCTAAGTGGGGATAGAGTTAACTAAAAAGGAAGGAACTGTTAGATTTCAACTGAAAAAGAATATTGCTTTCCATCTCTGAAGAGCCATTAATTTTAACCAGTGAATATGAAACATTTATCTCAAAAAGTTTCAGCTGAACAAGCTATTCTCTACTTTGGGGAATAGAGGTTTCTCTTCAGTGGGTGATGCATGCACTGACAAATAGTGCCTGCAGCATCATAGATGAGACATGAGACAAATTCACACGGACTACCAAGTCCTGTGGAGGAAAATGTCCAGCAAGGCTACTCCCTCATTGAGGGAGAGCCTCAGAACGGCCTTGCCACCCTCTCAAGGGTAGAACGGCTTGGAGTGGCCAGGCAACTCTCTCAAAGGAGAGAGAGAGCACTGACCCTTGCCTAGTCAGGCTTTTATTGGGATTTTTGCACAGGAGTTCAGGTACAGCTTATTAANTGAGACAAATTCACACGGACTACCAAGTCCTGTGGAGGAAAATGTCCAGCAAGGCTACTCCCTCATTGAGGGAGAGCCTCAGAACGGCCTTGCCACCCTCTCAAGGGTAGAACGGCTTGGAGTGGCCAGGCAACTCTCTCAAAGGAGAGAAAGAGCATTGACCCTTGCCTAGTCAGGCTTTTATTGGGATTTTTGCACAGGAGTTCAGGTACAGCTTATTAATCATTGTCAAGCAGTAAACAGTACATAGTATACAAAGAACCATTAGGGCTTCTTCTAAATTAGGGTCTGTCAGGTAAAAGGCTGCAGAACTTTGGGAACATAAACTCTCTTTCTGCTCAGGCCCTTATCATTTAACTAAAAGCATTCTTAAACAAAGCAGGTCTCACAGGGTTTCACATATTCCTTCTCAGGCTTAATTACCCAGGGAACACGCCCTTTCCAGCACAGGACTTGTACCGCCTTCCCCATCATAGGTTTTCAGGCTTAAGTGGATTAGAGCCAGGAAGCACTTCTTCCAGAGGACATGGGGACTTGGGCTTCATCAAAACCGGGGGGCAAGGGTCCATCACTCCCTTTTTGTCTCAGCCCCCCGAGTTCTTCCATGATGGCCTCCCAAGTGATTGTGTCTGGCTTAGGTTGCCCCTCCTGTGAGGGGTCTGACTTGTCTCTGACCATCCGACCATACTTTGGGGGCAGGGATATGAAGCAGGGGCAGCACCTGCTGCCAGAGACAAGTCTTGTCTCCTCCGTGGCTCACATTTTGGATGTCACTCACAGCCTTAGACATGGGAGACAGTTTACAATTCCTAAAACCAGGCAGGGCAGTCCCCAACAAGTGGAAATATCTAGATAGACAGGAAATTACCCCAGATAAAGAGTATTCATGTGATTTTAAATTCCAAAACCAAAACCTGTCCCCCAACATAACCACAGTTATCATGGTTTCCCCATTTAAAAACCACTGTTTTCCAGAATGTTAATTTAGTCTTCCACCCTCCTGGCCCATCATTTCGAATAACTATCTGAATTAGGTTGGATGATATAATGGATACATTAGAATTCTAGAGCCATCATTTAAAATATATTATCACTTTCCCAAGACTAAAACACTGCAACAGCTCCTCATTGATCTTAGAATACAATCCAATTCCTCATTACCATAGGAAATGAAGTTTTACGGGACCTGGTCCCAGCCTGCTTCCACAGACTCATCTCATCACACTCTCTCCTTAGCTCATGTACTGAAGCCATACTGACCTGATCTTATTTTCCAAACGTGCCACACTCACTCCATCCTTAGAGCAGCCACACCGCCTGGTACCTGTGGACTTTGTGTAGTAGGCTCTTTCTGACCTTGGTGGTCTCAGTTCAAATGCTATATCCTTCAGGGAAGCCTTTTCTGAGTATTTTTTTACTTAAAGTATTCACTCCACTCTAGTTACCCTGTAATTTTTTTCCTTTTATAAAACTAATTAGCATATCAAGTTAGCTTGCTTATTGATTTTGGCTGTTCCTTATGTCTTCCTCAACAACAACCTAATTCCCTTGGGAGCTGGTTGGAGCAGTCTGGTACTTAACTTGATTATTCACTGTGAATCTCCTGAGCCAAAATCAGTGCCTGGCATTTGAAAGGCCCTCATTAAGTATTTACAGAATTAATAGTGAATTATGTTAGTGAATGAATAAAAAAAATGCCCTAGACAAGGTTAAAATCCAAAATCTCTGGCCTACAAATTGTAGCTGTACACACCAGTTATCTTCATAATATTGAGATATATATTCCCCTACTTGTTCTTATTAAATGAAGTGAGGTATATAAAATCCTCAGCACTATGTTTAATATATATTATTCATCTGTAAGCTCATAATCACCACAGCTGTGATTATTGCTAATAATATTATCATTAACCTAATCACATTTATATGAACAAACTAAATGTCATCTAAATTATTTTAAAAAATCTAAATTAACTCACACTAATGAATGAAGAAGTTCAATATTACAAAGTCATAATCTTCATCATTAATTACATATCATTGTTGAAACCGAAGATTAACAATAAAAATCTTGCCAATGTAGGACGGTTTTCATCAGGAGATCCAGACTTTGAATTGTGCTCACAAAGTTCTCAAGTGTTGTACATGGGGCGCAAAGGATCTACCTCTTTAATTGCTCTCATATTATATTATTGGAATGTAGTATTAAGAGCTATGGAGGAGGTAGGCTCAGGTGGTCACCCTGTATTCGTAGTGCTTTTAGTTAAACTGAAATAAGGCGTTCAGACTTCCAATGAGTTTTAAAATTAGTCTTTAACATAGAACGTCTGTCTTGAGAAGACACTATACAGAGAAAGTAATAGAATACCTCTTCCAAGTGGAATGTGAGTGTATGTGCAAACACACACACAGGCCTTCCGATGTAGAATAACAAGCAGGTCTTCGCTCAAGCCTATTGTCCTCATATTGCTACCACAAATATTATTAATATAAATCTATAGAAGCAATATGTCAGAGCCCTCCAAAATGACATCTTTCTTTTCAAGGCAAAATAATCTTGTTTTTCTTTGCAGCTTCTAGCGTTTCACACTAATTATATATTGGAGATGTGCCATAGAAACTGAACTATAAATAATCCATTTTCCTCTAGCTCTCTCTTCATTGTATCTACTTTTCTTGTGAATTATTATCAAAACACAATCCAAAGACAAAATGAGTTTATGTATTTTGAGAAGAAAGTTAACCACAGCCCACTATCAATTTTTAAGGACTAGTATTTTATTTGGTATGACTAAAACTTAGTTTTATCTGTATATATCCTAGAATTGCTCATATTTAGACCACAATAATAATCTTAAAAATTCACATAGTAAGTGGCAAAAATAAAAAAAGATGATTTTTTTCAAAATTAAAAAAGGAAAATCTTAAGATGAATGAAATAAAATTAAGATTTAAAAAGTGGTAAAGAGTTTTGACGTACAGTAAATATTTTAGTTCAGTCAGAAATTTTGTGGTCTCATCAAATAATTTACATAATTGTGTCTTGTTTTATTATAGAACAAAAGATACATCTTGCTTCAAATGAAACCGTGTTTAAAGAAGTAGGCAAATAGAACAGAAATAAACACAACTGTACACTGAAATTACTTTTTGAGTTCTAGACCTACCATTAAAGAAATTTAAACCTAGTGTAAATCATTACTACTCTGGGTTTCAGTCTCCCCATAAAATTATCAGAGATTTGAATGATCTCTTCCTACAGTAGTGCTATTTCTCTCACATGAAAATATCATGTTCGTGAATTACTACTGTTCCAGCTGCACTAGACACTGTTCTTGTTCTCATAAAAGTTCCTTTTCAGGAGAAATTGACCCTCAGAGACTTCACTGAAACTGAAGAGTGGCACAATAAGCCACTTTAAATGGTGTGACTACCCAAGCCACAGCTTTTTAAAACATGAGAGGTTTTGCCTTTTGAGCTTTTCAGCCATAGCTGATCAGCAGCTACAGATTGATGTAGAAAGATAGATAAATCTAATAAATTCCTTCTCTTTATCATACAACCATAAGATAAACTAAAGAATTCTCAATTAAAAATGAGGTGGGAAAAGGAATCATAGGTTTCTGATTAGTCATAAATGCAACCATACTAGCATTAAATATTAATCTTTGCTACTGTAATATTCTAGAGCTCCTCACAAGGAGACCAAGATCCAGCTTCAGTACCTGTGAGATATATCTGTTACACCAAGTCTTTGATTTTTCATGAGATTCTGTTTATTGTTCTGTCTCTATCATTATGGTAAATGAACTTTGTTTGAACTCCCTTTGTGGGCCTTGGTTATTAGCCATTAAAGGAGCCAAAGATTTTTCCACAAAAGTAAACTGATTTTTGGTAGTCAGGGTTATTTTGACTTTACATTGAAATGGATATTTATGATATGAATATAGAGCTATAGTCTTTCTCATATCCTATGTATCCCCCCTACCCCACAACACACAAAAGTATGACTACCAACTGTCCACCAAATGCTCTCAAAATAGAAATTTGAGTGCTTACCTCTTTGAAAATAGACTCAACGAGCCCTCATTGAGGTAAACCACAGAGTCAGTTGTTAAGCTCTAAACATTCAGTTGAAGACGTGTGGAAGTATCATCTTGAAAAGTTTACATTACAACTTCAATTCCCAAGAATATTTTCCATGAACTGAGGTTAAAGACATGCTAGCTAAAGAGATGAATGTCATTAGTGTCTAGTAAAGAAAAATCGTAAAATGAGTTTAAGAAGAAAGAAGCAACCTAGATGCCCATCGGTAAATGACTGGATCAAAAAGCTATGCTACATTTACACAATGGAATCCTATGCTGCAGAAAGGAAGAAGGAACTACTACCCTTTGCAACATCATGGATGGAACTGAAAGCATTATGCTCAGCGAAATAAGGCAGGCGGTGAAAGACAAATACCACATGATATCACCGTTAACAGGGATCTAAACAAAACAAACAAGCAAGCAAAATATGACCAATGACACTGAAATACAGAACAGGCTGACAGGGTCCAGAGGGGAGAGAATCATAGGGGAAAAGGGGATGGACTCACATGAACAAGTATAAAGGACACATGGACAGTAACTAAGGGTGGGGGGCGGATATGGGAGGGAGGAGGCGAGCATGGGGCAGGGGGTGGGAAGGGTTGGGAATATAAGACAGAAAGCTGTACTTGAACAAGAATTAAATAAAAAAATTATTTAAAAAAAAGAAAAGAAAAACACGATACAAAATCATGCTAAAAGTATGGCTAATTATAGGGTTTTGGTAAAAAGTGGAAAAAGCAAAAGCTAATTTTTAAACTGAAATCTTTCAGTACAAACAGATTCACCTACACAAAGAGGGAGAAAGAGTGTGCTCGATAGACAAAGGGGGAGATATTTTACTCACTGTTATAATTAAACATCTGTGTTTTACTAAGAAAAACTAGAAGGGGTTGAAATATTTCAGACTGGAAAATGACTAGTGAAATCTGGTACATACATTTCAGAGAATATTATGTTCTCTGAAATATATTATAGTCTGTTGAAAAAGAGTTAGCTTTAGCCAAACACAAGTATGAAACTAAACAAATCAAGTCCAATCTGTACATCTGCCGGGTGAATAAACATGTGATTGCGATCAGTTTGTTTAACCTGGATGGACCCTAAACATAAATGAGGAGCGATGTTTATCCCAAAGATTGTTGTGTGAACTGAAAATATGACATAATAGAGCGATAACCTAGGATTCAAAAGACCTGAATTCTGGGTTTATGTACCTCTTTAAGATATTGAAACTTGGACTGAGTTCTTCATATGTTAATAAGAGAATACATACTGCACTTGACCTACTGAGTTATTCTCTGAAAACATTGTGTAAATTAATGTGTGAGTTATTTTAGATTTTGTTCAATTAGGTTTTGTTATTGGATTAGAAATTCCTTGAAGGTAGAATTGTACCTGAGTGTTTAGTAAGTATGTTTATTAAGTATTTATTAATATCTTGATGAATAAAAATAATGTTTCAAATAAGTTTTAAATGTTTCAGAACCATAGAATGAAAATAATGAAAGTTGAATTTTGAGTTGTGTTAAAAAATTAAGAGGCCAATTTCAGTAGAGCTTGTATAAAATTATAAATGCAAAAGAAAAACTGATAAGGTCCTACAATGATGATATAAAATATATTAAATGTATAAAATGTTCTATATTCAAATATAATTAAAATAAGTTTTTGGAAATAGGATTATCCAAATACTTTAGTTAGACCCTTTTCAAAAGACAGTGAAAATAAAATGAATAAACAAAACAAAGCTAGAAATTATCACATTCAGAATAAAATCTTTTTTATCTTAAAAAATGAAATACATATTCTGCACATTTAAAAAACAAATCAGGGCCCTTGCTGGTGTGGCTCAGTGGATTGAATGCCTGCCTTTGAACCAAAAGGTCACCCGTTCTATTCCCAGTCAGGATCCATGCCTAGGTTGTGGGCCAGGTGCCCCGTAGGGGGCATGTGAGAGGCAACCACACACTGAGGTTTCTCTCCCTCTCTTTCTCTCTTCCCTCCCCTCTGTAAAAATAAATGAATAAAATCTTTTAAAAGGAGAGAAAAGGAAACTATGATGATAGCCATATTAATACATATATCTACTATTGTAAATTGTGCTGCTAAGACAATTTACAACTGTGGGGTGCATAGTTCTTTTGGATTGGTGTTTCAGGGTTCTTAGGATATAATTCTAGCAGTGGAATTGCTGGGTCAAAAGGCAGATCCATTTTTAGTTTTCTGAGAAAATTCCATTACTGTTTTCCATAGTGGTTGTACCAGTCTGCAATCCCACCAACAGTGCACTAGGGTCCTCTTTTCTCCACAACCTCTCCAACACTTGTTTGTTACTTTGTTTATGATGGCCATTCTGACTAGTGTGAAAGGGTATCTCATTGTGGTTTTAATTTGCATCTCTCTGATAGCTAGTGATACTGAGAATCTTTTCCTGTGTCTCTGGATCCTCAGACACCTCCTTGGAGAAGTGTCTGTTCAAGTGCTGGAAGCAACCTAGGTGCCCATCAGTAAATGAATGGATCCAAAAACTATGGTACATTTACACAATGGAATTCTATGCAGCAGAAAGAAAGAAGGAGCTCCTACCCTTTGAAACAGCATGGATGGAACTGGAAAGCATTATGCTAAGCAAAATAAAAATACCAAAGCCAGGCAATGAAAGACAAATACCATATGATCTCACCTCTAACAGGAACCTAATCAACAAAACAAAGAAACAAGCAAAATATAACCAAAGACACTGAAATAGAGAACAGGCTGACGGTGACCAGAGGGGAGAGGGGAAGGAATTTCAGGGGGAAAGGGGGAAGGATTTACAGGAACTAGTATAAAGGACACATGGACAAAAACAAGGGGGGATGGAAATGGGAGGGAGGTGGGGAGGGATGGGGGTGGGCTGGGATGGGAGTAAAAGGCAGAAAACTGTACTTGAACAACAATTAAAATAAAAAAATAAATATGCTGTGTCAGGCACTCTGCTAGGATGTTTTTAACCATTATACTATTTTAAATCATTAAACACTCTCTCATGCAATTGTCATTAAGTATTTCCATCTTGTAGATGAAAAAAAAAAATGAGGTCTTGAGGGATTTAGTATTTTGTCCAAGGTCACGTAAATGGTAAGTATAGAATTCAGCATTCAAACTCAGTTTAACTTCCCCAAAAGTCAAACCCTTATACCCTGTTGCAACTTGAAGTACAATAATTCACATTAATTATTCTATATTTTGTCAGTTTTTAAAAATATCTTTTGGATATACTGAAATTTTACTAATGGCAGTTCTAATTGACCTTAAACAACATAGACACTTTATAGAATAGAGCTAATCTCTCTAAAGAGAATTTTCTAAAGATTTTATTTATTTATCTTTAGAGGGAAAGGGAAGGAGAGAGGGAGAGAAATATCGCTGTATGGTTGCCTCTTCTGCATCCCCTGCTGGGAACTGGCCTGCAACCAAGGCATGCGCCCTGACTGGGAATTGAACCGCAGTTGTTTGGTTCACAGGCCAAAGCTCAATCCACTGAGCTACACCATCCAGGGCTAAAGGGAATTTTTCAGTCCATTATTTATGTTCTTTAGTTCTGAAAAAACTGTCTATAGCCTAATAATAACTAATAATAAATACAATCTATAACTATTCCCATTCCTTCATTCCAATAATCTCTTGCTTTAAAGACTTTTAGGGTCATCATAGATGATCACTAGAACATGGACATTCATCAGTGGTGGGGTACCTCTATTAAGGAAGTGAATGGTGTGCAATAAGAAATATGCAAATGAAGTCTTATCCTTCATGTAGAAAGGAATGGACGTACAACAAATGACTTGACACTCAAGAAAATGTTGGAGAGTAGTGTCTGTGAGGCTGTAGGACAACCTGGGAAAGTACTATTGTTTTGTTTTTTTTCAAAAAGAGAAAAGCAACATGGTTCTAAAAATGTTGTTTACTTAACAAATATTAAATGTTGACATACTGCTTCTTACTTTAAAATACAGAGGCTATTTTCCTTCTCCTTGATAGTGGCTGGTCTTGTGATTTGGTTTGACCAATAAAATATAGTAGAAGTAAACAATCTTCAACCATTACTTCAATTATGTTTACCAGTTAAATGTACTTTTCACCATTTTCTTAATGTTTGTTGGCCTTATACACAGTTAGGCATTTGTGAGACTCATTGTATTAGTTCTAAAATATTAAAAATGGCAATAACAAAAAGTAGCGTATAACTTATTACAGATTATTTCCTAAAGCATAATTTGAAGGTTTGCAAAACGTAATGCAAAAACTGAAACAGATATATTAGTTTTATGAAAAGCAGTTTTTAGAAATTGCTTTTTCTCAAACACAGTAGAGAACATCTAATTAATTTTTGTGCTATAAAGTCAAGTGGCATTGCCTTGTTTCAGAAATGTTTCACCCTAGCTGATGTGGATCAGTGGATTGAGTGCCAGCCTGAGAACCAAAGGGTCACTGGCTTGATTCCCAGTCAGGACACATGCCTGGGTTGTGGGCCAGATCCCCAGTAGCGGCCATATGAGAGGCAACCACACATTGATGTTTCTCTCCTTCTCTTTCTCCCTCCCTTACCCTCTTCTAATTAATAAATAAAAAAATAATCAATCTTAAAAAAATAAATGTTTCAAACAAATATACAATAAAAGGAGGACAAAAGCAGGAATAAAATAGAATAATCAAAAACTCAGTGAATAAAATAAAAATATTAAAATGAATAATCAGATGTAGTAGGATCAAGTCAAGTTAGACAACTAATATACAAATACTTGAAAATGAATGTAAGTTCACAGCTGTCTAATGATATACAAAGAAGAGCAGTTGAACAAAACAGGCAGAGTTGTAGAGATTAATCAATCTTTTAAGGATTATACCAAAATTATGAAGAAAAAAATAAGGGATAATCTCAAAAGAGAACATGAAAATCATGCTAACTTGGTTATCTGATGTGCACTCAAATTCCACTGTCTTCCACCATTATTTTGGGATGATAGAAACTTTTTTGTTCATATCTTTAATTTGCAAATGACTTTTGCATTATTTCTAAGCATTACCCAGTTAGTGGCCACATGAACCATTCCCGTATCACTGATTATAGGTGCATAGAAAACACTTGTTTATGGGTTCTCTGAATTCCAGCCCTTCAATCACTGAGGTTGTTTGCTTGTTTGTTTTTTACCAGACCACCACTGTATAAAATTTTTTCAGTGTATGGGATATCGGGAAATCATCTGAAACAAATTCTTGAAAACGGAACCACATACTGAACATGACAAGTTCTGGAGAGACCTGCATGGTGGACCTTACAAATTCAGAGCCTGAAAATAACATAGGGTGGTCTGAAATGAAAACTTCCTAACCATTAATAAAGGTGAGTCATGGTGGGCAGTCACGTTTTAAGCTGATACATTCTTTAACAATGGTGGATCTATATGTGAGCCTGTCTGTTGTCTTTTTGTATCTCCAATAGCACACCTTGGGAAATCAGAGTAATCCCCCTTTTTCCAGACTCCTCAAGGCACAATCTCCCACCAGAGAGAGAGATCATGGAAACCCTAACTGTTACCCTGTTACCCAAAACCCAAGTCTATATGTTGTAAACATTAATTGTTAACTATACTATACCCACCAGTGTAAAACAAGTCTGTGCCTCTCTGTTTCACTCTTTATCCAATCTCAAAGATTTTTCTGCTTTGCTTTCTCCTACCTCCCTAAACTACTACCAGTGGATTTTATGGAACCCTCCCTTATGTCTTCCCCTTTGATTTTGCTAGTGTATAAAATAAGCTGTAAAACTTCCAGTCTCTGGAGCATTTTCTCAATCCCTTATGGTTTTGCCTCCCAGCTGTTGTCAGTTTGACTCAAATAAACTCTTGTAAGATTTTTTCTTAGGCTGGACATTCTTTTGTCAACACTTCAGAACAGGATTTGCTGTAACTCCAACACACTAAGCATCTCTCAACATTTCCAAGAATTAGGACCTCCTGAATTATCACTTTGCTTCCATGCGTATCTATAGTTTCCTGAACAAAGAGAAAAGGCTTACTACACAGCCGTTCCTGACCAACTGGTCCCATATTGGAACTTCATTTTGATTCTTGCTGAGATTACCTCATCTCCTGAATAAACTTGTCTTTTCCAGATGGTGCAGCTATTTTTGAATCTATTGTCCACTACTGACTGAGCTTGCAACTACTGTTCAGTTTCTTTCTCTTTATTTATAGGCCACAAAGTAAAATTCCATTCTTTCCTGATCGGCCATACTTTTGGTACATACATTCACTATTAATTTCCATGAGTTTCCCTCAAGTTCTGATAATTGGTAGTGAGGCTTTCATCCTACCCTTTGCAAAACTCCAGATTCCCGTCATAAAAATTGCCACAAAAGTTTTCCAGAACTTTAGAGTCAGCATTTTCCTTCTCTTGCAAGTTCGCCTCCACCATTCCATGGATGCCGACATAAGACATTAGATTCTCAGTTCGGAGATGAAGAACAATTTATCCCTTTCAGAGGTGCAGTAACTAGGGTATTAGCATTACAGAGGAAAACATTACTTCTACCTTCCATGGTTGTTCATTTTACATGGTCCTTGAAAAGACAGTTCAAAACGAGAGGCAATTAGTACTTTGCTCAAAAGAAGTCCAGAAATGTGAGGAATTATCTCCTCAGAAAGGTACTTAGTGATTAACACTAGTGATTAATGTATGAACATCTCATGGATTTTTAACTCTGATTTGCATGTCCGTGGGGCAGTTAATCTGTCAAAACCAATGACAATTTTTATTCTAGAGTCACTACAAGTTAGATTCTAATCATTGGCCTTACTGTAATGTGACTTGTGTATTTCTAATACCACTCCAAATCTTATTTATGAAGAGGACATTTGAAGATACTGGCAAAGAGAAAAGGGAAAATACTGAGTATCATTAAAAACACAGCAAACAACAATAAGCAGAGTCATTTCATATCCTGAGAGGCAGAGTCAAGCTGTGTTTTTTTTGTGTGTGTGTGTTTTTGTCTTATAATTTAGTTTATTTCATGTATATATACTCTCTCACAAATACTTCTTTTTCTCCTCATTTAATAGAATGATCCCTAAATTTTCTATATAATTACATTTTTTACAGGGAAATATAGCAGAACTCTGAATAAGACTTTGCTGTTGACAATAACCAAAAGACATAAATTCATGGAAAAACTGAATTATACTTATTTCCTGCAAGTAAACTAACCTAGTGTGTTGATGTTTGAGAAATAAATGAGGAATAAGCAAGAGAGAATATGTGTACATGTATGCTCACCTCAAAGTTATAATTTTTCTTTCCTTCTTTTTAATCCTTCAATTCCCTAAATTAACACAGGGCCTTTCTAAGTGCCCATACACATAACCTCTATAACATTAAGTGAGATTTCTTCAGTCCTTTACCCAAATGTGCTCTATCACCAAACTATGAATTTTTTAACACAAGAATCCTTTGGATTTATATTTGTGTTTATATCAAGCACTGTTAATTTATAGTGTTTTGTTTTGTTAAGTCACACGAAAAGAAGAATATTCTTCCTCCTTTCCCTGAAAAAAAATCAAATATAGCTTTGTAAGTGAAGATGGTCCATTATTGTAAAAATGATTTATTCCAAAGTCTTGGCAACTAAAATGGCACCACCTCTACCTTGGGTTTGATGTCATAGATGAGTAATTCTCTTTGGGTTATTCCTGGATCAATAGTATCAGCATCGCCTGGAGACACTAGAATTAAACATTCTCAGCAATGTATGTTTTAACAAGTAAATGGGAGCAAAACATGCCCCCAAAGTATTCCACTTTGGCATATTGATTATTTTGAATTAAAGTTATTTAAAGACAACTGGTGCAAGAAGGACACTCCGAGCCCTACTTTGTTCCTCTGAAACAGGAAATAAATCTCCCATGTGAAGGGTATGCTCCCATCCTGTAACAGGAGGTGGAAGGCATCCTTAGCCCCCGAGATAGGGAAATTGAGGGCTGAGAAGGCCATATAGACAAGACTTGTTACTTCCACACTAATTTATTACCTCAAACACACATTGCTTTATCTTGTCAATTCTTCAAAAATCTATTGTTTCTTTATCTAAAAGGTATAAACGTTGTCTGCTTTTGTTACTCCTTTAGCCTCATATCTTTGGGCTTCCTGTACAGACAAAAATAATATTTTTCCTATTAATCTATGTCAATTTAACAATTAGACAATTCGAAGAACCTACAAAGGAAGTAAACAAAAAAAACAAAACAGTTTCCCTCTCCTACACAGGCCTTCCAAGTAATTCCGTTGTGTGCCATGATCTGAGAACCTTTGTCCAGTGATGGGTCTGAC
The DNA here is from genome assembly GCF_014824575.4 of Sturnira hondurensis. Lineage (NCBI taxonomy): Eukaryota > Metazoa > Chordata > Mammalia > Chiroptera > Phyllostomidae > Sturnira > Sturnira hondurensis. The sequence continues at coordinate 2,082,940 of NW_028089315.1, forward strand.
TATTAAAACAAAGTGGATGTTTTGGATAAGGAAGAACCTGCATGTTAGAGAATGTGCTACATGCAACAAAAACTTGACTCTGTATTAAATGCTCAGAAAATTTTTGGTGTTAAAAACTCCACTTTTGCTCTGAAGCAAAAGCACGATTCATCTTACTAACCTTTCCTGGCGCTCATTCCCAGGTATCTCTCCCTCTCGTGGTTCTGCAGTGTGGTGTACCAGAATGGTCAGCATTTCCAAGGGTGTTTGAGGTGCACTCTTGAAGTGGGATAACACTCTAAATGATCCCTACACTTGGAGATATTCAATACACATCACCATACAAAAAACTCTGACACGTTCTAAAGGAAGCACTTTGATTAAACTAGGCTTTGCAAACCTAATCGGCCAGGGGAAGTTTTGTATACATAATAACTACTCATGTACTAGATAATTACCATTCTATGGAATGTATTTTGCAGAAACTTGTTTTCAACTTTACCACACCTTCACTCTATTAAAAAAATATCCATCTCATACTGAAATGAATGGCTCTTAGGCACTTAATATACACTTTTCCCAAATGAATCAAAACTTTACAAAGTGACATTGTGTTAACCCAAAACACATTGGACACTTTAATGGCTGAATTTCATGCTCTGGGAAGAACCACATAGATCACCATATAAAATGTGTCTCAGTGACACATTTCAAACCCACTAAATCACAAAAGAGAAACAAAATGAATGCTTGGGGCCAAGAGCCACTATGAAAGATGTAGAACAAATGAAAGATTAAAAATGTAGAATTAGGCATACAATTCAAAGCCAATAAAGTTGTATCTCATTCATGCCCCTGAAAATATGCAATATCTATTGTGTTAATTTGACGAAAATTATCATCCAATCAACAAACCCATATCATTCACCCTTCCTTCCTAGGCCTTTCCTTGCCTCTCTCTCCCTCTCCTCTCCCTCTCCTCTCCCTCTCCTCTCCTCTCCTCTCCTCTCCTCTGCTCTCCTCTCCTCTCCTTTGCTCTCCTCTCCTCTCTTCTTTTCCCTCTCCTTTCTTTTTTTCTTTTCTTATTTCCTGCTTTTCTTCTTTTCTTCCTTCTTTAACCTAAATTGCCAGGAGGCAAAAATGAAGAGAAGAGAATAAAAAAGATAAAAGAGAAGAAGCAAAGAGGATTTTTGGTATACCAGTATACCAAATTACCAGTATACCAGTATACTTAAGAATTCAGATTCTTAAGTATACCAGTGCATTTTCTCTCTCTTCTGAAGTCTTGTTGCTTAGTTGCTTGTTTATATAAATGCATTCTTGTCATCAGCTCTGTTGCTTTAAGAATAAACTATGATTATGTAGCATGTTTGGGTTATTAGGGTGAGACTGGTAGTCTCCTATGACCTTCTATTAATACATCAAAATGGAAGTAAGTCTTTGCAGTGTACTTTTGGTTAGGAAAAGTCTACTGTTAGAACAAAATGGGTAATGTATCAGATCTGCTTATCACATATCCATCAAGACTAAAAAAATGAAAGATTAAAATATCTGCAAAATAAGCACTCTATGGTTCATGGCAGAGTTCCTCAATTTGTAATTTTTTAACACTTTCTTAACACTTTTGACAATTTTTCTTAACACTTTCACTTGAGCCAATGATGAGTTGCTTTACGTAGAAGAACAAAAGGAGAGAAGGAAGATGAGGAAGGAAAAGAGGAAGGATGGAAAAGAAGGAGGCATAAAAGAGAAACAAGTTATAGTTTAATCGACTGTAAATTTGGCAAAGATTTTTTTCTTTTGTATTTTTTGCATCTGGGATGATCTAGACTCCAGGATGAGGATAAAGGCCACAGGCTCATGTACACATGGTTCCCATGACAGTGTCCATGAAGGGTGTGAATTAGGTTGACACTTTCATTGATTTATACAATTAAAATGTATGTGACTAGGCTTTTAAAATGCAAACTATATAAACATTTTACCCTCCCCTTCTCTGATCTTTAGGATACTTTTCTATAATCACAGGATCTAAGTGGGTAGAAAAGAAACCCTCGTATTTTATCACTAGATCAACTGAAAAACATACACGAGAGACAATTTATTACAGTTACCAACTGAGGCAGAAATACACCAGTGTGACATTGAATGAAGCAAATGTTTCCTACAAATACAGATGGTAGGTTTAAGTCATTTATATACAAAATGGCAGAAGTTAGTTTAGAAATGCAATAGTGAAAAAGCCAGATCGCATCACTCCACTGAGGTACGTTGACATGGAAAGGTCCCTTTCCTGCTGCTTCCTGTCAAAGTTCAGACAATGTGATGTTGACAGATACATGTTCCTTCTACCACTCAACCCTTTTCTTTCCCTTAACTAATGGGACTCTTTTGAAACAATAAAAGTTAGGGTAGGAATGAAGCCCTCCTCTGACATACCGACCACGAAGTTACCTGCCTCGCTGCTTTCAGCTCCTACGGTCTAACAGAAATGTGACATACTACCTGTCAGTGTCAAAGGCGAATTCAGAGGCACAAGGACATTGATATTCAAGAAAGGAGAATCATTCTCAGGCCTTAGGTTGGAGAAGCAGTTTTAGTTTTCCTTTGACACTTTGGAGATTTTTCTGTTTTTCAAGAACCGTCTTTAAATTTAACTAGTCTTCTATGTCTGCCATTATCTTCTTAGCTATTAAGTAGTTACCTTTCAAAGTTACCTTCAGAACTTTTCATGGCTTGAGTCCTCATTTCTTTTATCTCTGAATAATAATTCATTGTCTGGATATAGTACAGTTTATTTACCCATTCATCTACTAAAGGACAACGTTGTTTTATGAATAAAGCTGATATAAACATCTATATCCACATTTTTACATGGACATAAGTTTTTAACTTATACAGGTAATTGCCAAGAAAAGGGACCACTGGGTCATATGAAAAAGTATGTTCAGTTTGGTAAGAAACTGCCTATTGTCTTTCAAAGTGGCTGGACCATTTTATACCCTCCCAGAAATAAATGAGAGTCCCTGTGGCTCCACATCCTCACCAGCATTGGGTGGTGTCAGTATTTCGGAGTTTGGGCATTGTTATCATGGTGTGATGGCACCTCAGTGTTTTAATTTGCAATATTTAGCGACACATGATGTTGAGCATCTTTTCATATACTTATTTGTCACTGTGTATCATCTTTGGTTAGATATCTCTTCATATCTTTTACCCATTCTTAATTGGTTTCTCAGTTTTCTTATTGTTGAGTTTTAAGAGTTCTTTGTATGTTTCAGATAACTGTCTTGTACCAGGTATTATCTGTTGTCATTATTTTCCTCCGGCCTATGGCTTGTCTTCTTTTCCTCCTGACCATGTCTTCTGCAAATCAGAGATTAACTGATGTTGTTTAAGTTTGTGGTAATTTGTTACAGGAGCAATGAAAACTAATACAAGTGATTATAAAATAACTGAATTAAAGCCCATCTATGATAACTTTTAAATACTGTATTACATCAAATAGTAAATTCTTAGCTTGTCCAAGTATAAAATTTCTGTTTCTCTGTGGATATTTCTTAGATAATAATGCCAAAGTTACAGTGAGATGTTGCTTATAAAGGCAAGCTTTTTTAAGATTTATTTCTGTCTTCCTTTTGCTTATGGGGCTTACTCATAAATCACTGACCATTTGCCATCTTAGTTTTGTTTTCAACAGTCTCTGGATGTTCTCACTGATCATGGTAGTTTGTAGGTGATAGATTGTCAGTAATTTCAAACTCATTTAGTTATTCTAGTGCATAGAGTTTTTACTGCATAGGAGAGTCACATGATGACATTCAAAGGCATGTGGATAAACTATTAGGAATCATACAGCAGCGAGAGGGACCTGCCAACTCTGTACACATAGAAGTTTGAATAAAGAAATTCAGTGTTGGAAAGAAATCAGATCAAAATTAAAAGGCAAATTTGACATTGAAAGATAAAATAATATGTTGACAAGGAGGAGGGTAGATTTACTGTTGTTTTAAAAAACAAGAAGATCACTGATTTCCATTAAAATTAGGACTAAAGGTCATTGGAAATTCAAAAATTGTGAAAGAACATTTAATAATTAATTAGTATCCTTTTAAACATTTAATATTCTAAGAGATTTGGAAGATGAGCCTAAGAAAGACAGTAGAAGTTACCAAATACTCCCTCAGTAGGTTTAGAAGTACCTGAAAATCACAATGAAACAAAACAAAACAAAACTCTTCCCTATAACTTTACATTTCTGGCTAGGTTACGTTTGTGTCCTGCTCCTCCATCTTTTTGTCACTTTACTGTTATTGAACATGTCCTCAGTGGGACATGTTACTATTTGTGATGTCCTCAGACACAAAAGGCATGTCAGAACTGACATCAGATCTCAAATTAAGCTGTTCATTTAACCTCTCCTCCCTTTGACTTTACAAACATGGTGAAGGTCACTGTTCTTGTTCAATTAATGGATTTTCATTTTATTTTAATTACCTTCAGAGCCTTTTTATTTCAGTCATATTTTCATTTGATTTACATATAAGTCTTTGCTTTGCTACTTTAATGTATATATTGATCATTTACATATTAGCTGCTAATTTTTGAAGCTGTTTGAGTTATTCTGGATTCATTTGAAATATCCTAAGAGATTAAAGAAACTATTACTATTACAGCATGTGCAGATTTAATCATTCCTTCTAATGTCAGCTCCATTCCACTTCAGTCTCCTGTTCTCTTTCCAACCCTCTGTTGTTATAAAAATTGATTCCTTATATCTTTAATGAAGGAAAAGAACACTGTGTTTTTGAATGCTTCTGGGAAACCTAAAAATAATTTTGGGGTGAAACCTTTCATTTAAAAAAATTATTATTTATTTTTTGAGAGGGGAAGACAGGGAGAGAAGCATCAATGTGTGCTTGCCTCTTGAGCACCCCCTACTGGAGACCTGGCTCATAACCTAGGCATGTGCCCTGACTGGGAATCGAACCAGTGACCCTTTGAGTTCGCAGTTAGACACTCAATCCACTAAACCACAGCACCCAAGGCTATTTTTAATATTGTATTTGTAGTGAATGGCAAAAACAAAAGAGTAAAATAGAAATAAATGCCTTGTCTCAAGAGTCAGACATTTCGTCAAAGTTAATAAAGAATTAAACCTCCAATCAGATTTATTAGTTGTAAAAATATAGTTTTCTTATTTTGCAGGAGCCCTGAGGGTAAGTTCAAATAGTTGTCATTTAGGAAAAATAATATGGTCATTTAAAATTATTTCTTACTCCTTAATGTGTTGTCTTTTCATTATTCTCTTAGTATTTAGGTAATTTCCATGTGTGTGTGTGTGTGCGTGTGTGTGTGTGTGTGGGAGAGAGAGAGAGAGAGAAGTTTAAATTTGTCCATTAGCCCTAGTCTTTTTAATTAAAAAGTTGTTATCCTCACCTGAAACATGCTTATTGATTTTAGAAAGAGGGGAAGGGAGGGTGAGAGAGAGGAAGACAAACACTGATGAAAGAGAGAAACACTGATCGGTTGTCTCCCTCACATGCCCTGACTAGGGACAGAACCGCCACCTAGATATATGCCCTGACTGGGAATTGAACCCATGACCTTCAGCTTTGCAGGACAACGCCCAACCAACTGAGCCACATTGGCCAGGGCAGCTCTAATTCTGAATCCCTCATTTAGCCTATCCTTCTTCAGTAATCTGTCAGTTGGCTCCCACCACAACTGTTCTCAGTATAATAATGGTAGCAACTCTTCATACTGTACACATGTAATTGACATGGACTTCTTGAACATTCATTTCCAGGAGTATTTGATCTCTGAGAATCCTATTTATAAAATGTTAATGCTACAAAAGCACTAACCCCAAATCTCTTTACATAGTTTCTTTGTGCATTCAGAATAAAGTTTGACTTCCATCTGACTTTCCAGAGCAGAGGTCTATGATGGAATAAATCTCCAGTTAACATAGTTTCTACCACTTACTTGGAAAAGGATCCCTGTTTTAAAATATACTCAAGGAGAGGCTCCTTAATGGTCAGTAGCAAATAGACCTTGGCGGGACTATCACAGAATTGCATCAGTGTTCTGTCAGGCTCATTACACACACAAAAAACAGGTGTAATGGTTGGAAGTAAAATATGACCTAATTTTCAGAGGGTCAAATGAGAGGAGTGGACATAGGGAACAAGAGAAGAACAACCCTCTTTCTTTCAACTGGCTGCATCTGTGCCCAACTGAATAGGGAGGCTCCCTGACAGGTCAGGTTTAAAGCTTTTGATCTACTTAGAAAAGAAAATTTGAAGAAAAGAATCACATCAGCTGAATTTGCATAAAATAGGTCACTGGTATATTGTGAGAAAAATTCACTGATCTCATAAATAGAAACTGATAACTTCAAAGGGGGCTTAGTATCCTCAAATTTGAATCATGGGAGAATAACTCACTTTAATGGGAATTTTCAAGCTTGTTATCTGGGTAGCTTATGAGATGAGCTTGCACCAGGATTCCAGATAATCCTCTCCCCTACAATGCCCTTGGAGATGCATGCAGGTTGACCACAGAGCTACATCTGCAATCAACGTGGGTAGAGCAAACTTTACAAGTTATTTCACTGCTACTACATTTCTAGACAGAGTGACTGGCAGAGGGTTTTACCTGGTGCATGTGGGATTGACTACAAAATACTTGAATATTTATGATTGAATTGTGTTCTTTTCTAATTTTCAGTATCACTGCAGATATTCAATTTCCCTATAGACTACCACTAGATTATCATTTAAATTACCTAATCGCACATGCAAAAGCACTGACTAACATTATTTTTAACCATTTAGCATAATTACATTGTTTTCAATTCACTAGAATATGAGAACATTAAAATTATAATACAAATAGCTTCAGATAGAAGCGAATCCTATTTAAAAAGTTGTATAGGAAAAAACCTCTGACTTTCATCTGGCCTTGTCATAATGGACATTTGCAATAAAAATATCATTTTCCAATTTGCAGGAATCAATCATTACCTTTAGAAAACAACTATCATGACTCTTTCTCTCTATATGTGTATATATATTTATGAATGTGTGTGTGTATATATATCACACAGTAGCACAAAATGCAAGATCTTATAATGCAGCTGGCAGGGAAAATATATAAACAATCAAAGAGGTAAACTGCCATCCAGGCCAAAATCTAGGCCACAAATAGTATCATAAATATCAAATAAACATCATACTTTATCAGATGGAAGGCAGATCAACTCTCTCCTTTGATATGATCTGATGAGGAAAGTCTTCCCAAAACTAGTGAGATTGAATTTGGCACTTAAAGAACAGATAAATAGAGATGTGGAAAAAATGGGTTTTCCCAGATTGACAACATAGCTTGATAATAGATGTTTAAATCACAGTAAATGACATCGTAACAGAAGAGCTGAAAATCTTAGTGACAACACAATAAAGCTTTATTTGTTACTCATATCAAGTCTGATGCCAGTCATGCTACCTCCCCCCATATTATTGCCATGCTGTCTGTAACAGACAACTCACAGGTCACTGCGCAAACTTGGCTTTGCATGACTGCAATGGAAGCTGAGACAAGGCAGGGGTGCTCATGGATAGTTGATGAGCATTAACTCTCTCTGAAATACATGGGGTCTCCTAAGGAGAAACTGAAGAAAACAAAACAGAAATATGAATGTCAGATTACAGAGTGCTTTTAGCATCAGGCTGAGTACTCATTTTATGCCATACATAATTGTATATATTGAAGACACTAAGTCTGAAATATGACTACCCAGAAGACACAGTAAAGCCCTGACCATGTAGGTCATTTGGCTAGAGCATCGTCTCAATATGCCAAGGTTGCAGGTTTGATCACCAGTCAGTGAGGACACATGTAAGAATCAGCCAATGAATGCATAAATAAGTGGAGCAACAAATCTCTCTTTTCCCCCTCTTTCTCCCTCCTCCCCTCTCTTCCTCTCTCTCCAAACAATAAATAAAAAAATTAAAAGACAAAAAAAATTTTTTGAATGAAAAAATAGGATAATATACCATCCATTGAAGATGAGAATAAACAAGATGATATAGACAACTATTTATGTGTTGCTTCCTGAGAACAAAATTTGTATGATTAGTTGAATCTCTCCTGCCTCTCATCTGTTCCCCAAATTCAAAATTTATGAATTAAGCAACAAATACGAGGTCTGTCTGGGAAAAGTTCAGCCATTGTTAATATAATGAGAACAGTTTACATGACATCGATGTAACCTGGCAGCCAAGGAGAGTGGACTGGAATGTGCATGGGTGAACAATGATGACCTCACTGCACTAGTCAATGGGGGTGGCTGACACCACTGAGTGAGTATGCATACCATGTGGCTGTAACATTTAAAATGAATGAGCGAGTAGTGCAATGAATCTGCATTAAAATTTGAGTTAAGTTTGCATGTTCCTCCATGGAAACTATTTGGATGATTCACAAGGTCCCAACTATGGGCAACTGGTGGTTGGCAGCTTCATCGCAACAATTTGCCAGCTCATGCATCATGTCTCATGCAGAGTGTTTTGGTGAAACGTTAAATCACCCAGGTAACTCAGCCCCACTGTGGCCCAGATTTGGTGCCCTGTGACTTCTGGCTTTTCCTAAAACTCAAATCACCTTTGAAAGGGTAGAGATTTCAGACCACCGATAAGATTCAGGAAAATATGATGGGATAGCTAATGGTGATGGAGAGAACTGTGTGAGGTCCCAAGGTGCCTACTTTGAAGGGGACTGAGGTGTCATTGTCCTGTGTACAATGTTTCTTGTCTCTTTTCTTGAATCTGCTTCAAAAAATGTCTCTATTTTTATATTTCATGTCCAGATGCCTTTCACACATACCTCGTATGTGCGAGATACTAGGTTCTCCAGATGCTGTAGTGTACAAAATAGAAAAAGTCCCTGCCCATGTGGAGCTCATACTCTGCCAGGGAGAAATATTTTGATGTTTTAAGTTCCTAAACTCTGAAAAGACCCAAGAAATTAGTCATTGATGTATTCCTTCTTTTAAGAACAACTTAATCAAATGCCCCAAACACATGAAACTACCTTCTCCAGGGATGGTGTGTCCCCTACCTCTTATTTCTGTGTTCCTGTCCTTTAACAAGTATTTCACCATAACGCAGAGATCAGTGAGCTGGTGGAGAAAAGGAGTTTTCTGTCCTGAAAATACTGAGCTTCTGAGATTCAGTGTTCCTAACCTCATCCATGAGGGCCTAGCCGGAGCTGCCTTCTCTGTAAGGGCAATAGGAATTTATAATTTCTCAATCCCATTTCTCCACCAAATGCTTTACATATATTCAGCAACCTTTAAATCCCAGGGCACCAATGTCGATAAAGCAGGCTGCTTCTTGGCAAGTTGAAACAGCCTCCAGGTACTCGTTAGGCACTTTTAATGACTGTCCCTGCTACAGTTCTTAATTTATTGTTTTTTTAATGTTAAAATAGACGGGTTTCTCTTCTTCTATACATTTTTTTCAAAACAGTTCTCACTTTTGTGTCATCTATGTTATCTTATAGATTAAATATTAAAAATGGCTCTTATATTTTATTTTATGATATCAGGAAAACAGACAGTTTACAAAGATAAAAAGCCTTTTACCACCAAATGTGTGAGTGATCTCCCAGGCAATTTGCAAATTATCCAGGGTCTCTGGAAACACTCTCAGCTCCCAAACTGACTTCTGGTCCTGTGTTTCCAAGGGCTATTTTCTGCACACAATTGGCCTTAAATCTGTGTTGCAGGAGTTATCGATCTGCTATGAAACCCCAGCAGAGAAAATAAATGAAATATGAGAAAGACACTCTTTTTGTAACTTTGGGAAGAAGGAGGACACAAGATCTCTTTAAGACCTCTGGTCTATTTGGACGTAGCCGGGCAGAGACTGGGATCACATGGGATAACATTGTGCACTCTCCCTTTAATGTGAGAAGAGAGCCAAATACTCAAATAAAGAGGAAAATCAGACTGAAAACTTGATGGCGAAGTCAGGAATGACTATAGATTCCTGGTTGAAAACATGAGGCTTAGGAGGATAAAACGAACACAAGGAAGTCTATGAGGCAGCATTTGTGAAATAAATGTCGACTGAATTTAAGAATACTAGGAAAACCTCCACTTCACAAAGATAATAAGTCATCTCCCACTAGCTATATAAGGGATCTCAGAAGATATACCAGTGGTTCTCAATCAAAGATCAGAATTCCCTTTAAATTCAAATGCCAGGTGCCTGCTGCTGTTATCAGGTTATTAGAATGCCTTGGGTAAAAGGTCCCATGGGAGTTTTCAAAAATACAACAAATTCTATTACTTCAAAACAGAAAAAAATCTTCTCCTAACACATAGGCTTTCCCCCAAACAGATAACTCCTGGCAGTTAAAAACATTGCAGTAAAGAAAGAGCACACAATGAATAAAGTAAAACAGGATGTTCACAGTTACTCTAACAGGGGTTCAGAAGTGGCTTCTAGATTCAGACTGAGCTGGGCTTCAGTGCCGTTTCTACCACATGGAGTTGTATGAACTGGGTCATTAGTTAAACGTACTGAGATTGATTTCCTTTTACGCCCTTAAAATGGTGATAGCTGTAGTGTCTACTGTTATGAGCACTAAGTGAGAAAATCACTTTAAAACAGAACACAGTCCTTGGCATACAGCAATGCTCAGTAACTGTCAGAAAACAATACAAAAAAGAATAATAACTATGAATAAAACCAATTCCTATAGCAGGATCAGGATTGATAAAGCAAGGTCAATAATAAAGTTAAGAAAAGCTAGCATAAAATCAGTATACTGGGCATTTTAAAGACGTCAGGGCTCTTTTCAGAACATTCAAGTCATACCAAGTCTGGATTCCATGTGAGAGCAGAAACTTTCTGTTTTCACTATTGCATCCAATATTCTCAGAAAGTATTTGTGAAACACTTGTTTAAAATAAAATAACAGGGCATGTAAAGTAAAACATAAGGAATATAGTCAATAATATTGTAATAACTATATATGGTGTCAGGGGTACACTAGATTTATCAGGGTTATCACTTCGTAAGTTACATGAATGTCTAATCACTATGTTATACACCTGAAGTTAATACAATATTGTATGTCAGTGGTAATTTAAAATATTCTTAAAATTAAATTAAAAAATAAAGCATCAGACCTATCATAGCCAATATTTAAGGAGAAGAAAGTCAGAGGATGACATCATCCAACTTCACAACTAACTAGCAAAGCTACAGCAATGAAGACATTATAATACTGGTGAATAAAGAAGCAAATAGATCAATGAGGAAGAATCGAGGTCCAGCTGCCTGCCACTCTGAAAGCCAGTACTCAAGAGGCAGGTGCTGATGTAAAGGAAACTGGTTTATTTGCACAGGCTGGCCATCTGGAAGATGGGGGACGCATATCTCAAAGCCCTCCTCTCAGTGGAGGCAGAGGTTTTTATGAGGAGGGAGAGGGGAATAGTACAGAGAGATCAAGGGAAGTGCTTGAAAAGTTCACTATGGGTAGACAAGCACAGTCCATTCTGGTAAGGATGGTGATGGTCCAGTGTGCACGATCCTGTTTTAGTTATCCTGCTCCACAGTGGAAGGTCAGCAAATCTCCCAGAGCTGGGATGTCTGAAGATTGAAGTCTGTATCTTCTGTAGTTAGTTCCTAGGATTCTTATATAAACATGCTGTTCATCTATAAGCTACATATTAGTCAGAGTAAGCACTTCCAGAAACAATGTCAAAAGAATGGTGGAATGAGTAACAATTTCCTACTGGTATGCGGCTGTTATCATTCTACTACGTATCTATTGGAATGGCAAACATCCAGAACACTGACAATACCAAATGCTGGGGAGAACATGAAGCAACAGGAACTCTCATTTATTGTTGAAGATAATTCAAAATGGTACAGACACTATGGAAGACAGTTTAGCAGTTTCTTACAAAATTAAACATACTCTTACCATTCATTCCTGTGATCGTGGTCCTTGCTATTTTCACAATTAAAATGAAAATTTATGGCCACATAAAACTTGCACATGAACATTTGTATCAGCTTTATTCATAACTGACAAATCACAGAAACTACCGAGGTTGTCCTTCAGTACATGATAGATAAATATACTATGGTACATCCAGACAGTGGAATATTATACAACACCAAAAAGAAATGAGCTATCAAGCTACCAAAAGACATGGGGAACCTTAAGAGCATATTAGTAAATGGCAGAGCCAATTAAATAAATTACATGCCATATGGTTCTAACTACATGATATTCCAAAGAAGGAAAAACTATAGAGACAGTAAAAACTATAGATGGTTACTGGTTGCTAATGAGGGGTCTTTGTAAGGGAGGAATGAACAGGTGGAGCACAGAGAAGTTTTAGGGCAGTGAAACTACTCTGAATCATAAGGTTAAGGTGGATCTACATCATTCTACATCATATATAACCCCATAGAATATATAAGACAGAGACTGAATGTCAGTGTAAACTATGGACTTCAGTTATTAATAGTGCATCGACACTGGTTTATCAATTATAACACATGTTCCATAGTAATGAAAGATGTAAATACAAGGGGGAAATTGTGGGAAGGTGTTTTGGGGAAGAAAGGTATGTGAGGACCCTCCATATTCTCTAATCAAATTTTCTGTAAACTTAATCTTTAAAAACCTATTAACAGAAAGAGTTTAATTGAAATATGGCACCAGGTCTTACCATTCAGCATCTAATGATGGTATGTGGATTTTATTTGAGACAATCTCCACTGCAAGGCAGGAATCTGAACTAACAATCTGAAAACAAGTTAGAGGTCCAATTCACGGGTAGCACAGGCAATCTGTTGCATAATAAGACCATCATCAAGACCCTTCTCTTTGGCTGGGTTTAAATAAAAAAGGAAAACCAGGTAGAGGCAGTGTCCAGAATAAGATCTACAGTCAATCATGAACATATCACAGAAAAACATTAAGTTCATCTCTAACATTTAGCCAATATGCCTATACTCTTCAATTCCTTCACTAGATAAAGTTTAATGAGGGAAAAATAAATCATTAAAATATTTTTGATGACTTGGATCAATAGCCAGCCAGTATTCTTAATGACTTTAAATATCCATAACAAAGATTTACTAAATCCTTTTTCCTTGAACCTATTTACCACCTCACTGAATGTAAAGGAAATTATTAACACAGTCATGAAACATAGCAATATTTATTAAAAACAATAATTTTGCCATTTCTAAAACACTACAAATCTCATTATGTTTTTGAAGGTTTTGCATCGCAATTTGCAAATATTTAATTTTTCTTTGATTTTAATAGAGACAAGAAAAGACCTAGTCATACATTTATAAGTGGATTATCTAACAAAATACAATGTATTAAACTGTTGTATGTAATATTTTCATAATCTAATGCTTGAATGAACTGATGTCAGAATTTGCATTGGGCTTCACAGGACTATCCAGAAAGCTTGGTTTGCATTTCTATGGCTGATTAAAGTTAATCAGTCATAGAAACTGTAAAATTTTACAGGTTTGTAAAATTAATTTTGACCATTTGTTGGTTCTGAAGTCCCTTATGAAGAGCCTGTGTTATATTTGTGCATATAGACTCTTCCACATGCCTTGAGCACACACAGAATATGCATTAAGTTCACTGGGGACTCAGTGCACTTCAAAGTTGACTACGTCCTCTGTGGTAGTCAGAATTGTAATAAAACTCACTTTAGTTGTTCTACTTATTTATTGAAGTCTTCCTATTTAATGCAATTCGTAATGATTTTCTCTGAGGTACAGTTTTCATAAGATATTTGTGAATTCCCTGCTTCTTAGCATATATCTTTCAACAAGGTAATATATACTTTCTAATATTTGCTCAAACAAGCATTATAAATGCTGTGCATATTTTGCCATATCTTTCCTGTATTTTTTAACCTGGATATTCAGGTTTTTTGGGATGCTGGAGATAACTAAATTCAACTCAGTCTCTGGTTGATAATGGTATGGCCAATATTGACTATAAATGTGAACTTAAAATTATTGATGTTATTGTATTTTAGTGAAGGCAATGGTTTTATAAAATAATGCAGAATGTGGCTGTATTCTTTATGAAAACAACATATGATGAGTGTGAATATGGCAACTAAATAAAGGCTGCTCTTCTGGTCAATATAAACTCTATAGAGTATAGGTTGGCCTACAGCTGGATTAGTAATAGTAATAGTAATTAATAGCAATTAATAGTAATTGCTAATTCCTAGAGACAGCTTATTCTGTGTCAGACCTTTTAAAGCACTTACGTGGAATCATTGTTTTATTACAACAGCACCATGAATGAATTCTGCAATCCCCATTTTATATTTGAGGACAGATGCAGTGGCACACTGATGAGTGTTTCACAAGCTCCCAAAGGGAGGAATGAAACCTAATTGGTAATGTTTGCCCATGTCCATGGTGTAAACCCTGCATTGCAATCATCATTCATTTCAAGCTACCAACATGACATCGCTGAATGTGGAGTATGAAGAGATGTAGAGTAGCACACTATTATATAGTTTATACCTGTCAGACTAGAAAATACATTTATCTATTTATATTTGAATAGCATAAGTAATAAATAATTAGTAATAAATAATAATAAATGGTAAAATAATTAGTAAGTGATAATTTGTAATTATAAATTTTGTTTTTAATATAACATATACATTCCTAATTTATATAGCTTAGTTTTTTATAATGACTCCACTTAACTGGCTCACAAAATCCTGAAATTTTAACAATTTAGTCTCATGAGTTAATACGAGCTAGCTGTAAACTGGGCAAAATGGTTAAGGAAGTTGTTCAAAGAGAACATGAAAATATTACAAAGTATGTACCTGTACCATGTGCACGACCACCCAGTGACATAGATATTATCATCCCCATATTGTAAATGAAGACACTGAGGTGTGAAAATTTCAACNAATAATTAGCAAGTGATAATTTGTAATTATAAATTTTGTTTTTAATATAACATATACATTCCTAATTTATATAGCTTAGTTTTTTATAATGACTCCACTTAACTGGCTCACAAAATCCTGAAATTTTAACAATTTAGTCTCATGAGTTAATACGAGCTAGCTGTAAACTGGGCAAAATGGTTAAGGAAGTTGTTCAAAGAGAACATGAAAATATTACAAAGTATGTACTTGTACCATGTGCACGACCACCCAGTGACATAGATATTATCATCCCCGTATTGTAAATGAAGACACTGAGGTGTGAAAATTTCAACAGCAAGATAACAAGTGGTGCCATTCAAACCCATGTAGTTCCACAGTCTCTGCTCCAAGTCACTACACTAAAATCTTAGTAGTTCACCAAGAGAATGTATGGACTGTGAGGATAAAAATTGTCCCCACCTCATGCTCACGGAAAGAATCTAATTTATTCACCAAAAAAATGAAAATAAATCAGAATAACTAATATTCTTGACTCCATGTTCTCTCAAAATGATTTCATTAATATTCAATGCATTGGGCAATTTAACAATAAAAATACCCTTACTTTGTTTCATACTTAACAATGCTGAGAACAAAAACTAAGACAAAAAGTGCTTCATACAAGTTGAAGGTAGAAAATGTGAGGCCAAGATCTATCTCTGGATTTACTTAATAAATGTCAATTCCATAGAAAGAACTGCTTAATTCTACAACTCTGTGTGTTTGAAGTCTCAAGAGGTAATATAATATAGTAACAGAGATCCAGATAATTCTTCGATGTAGCAGGCCTGTGGCAAGAAATGTTATTATTGGGAATGAAAGGAAACAAGGCAACAAGAGAGAGGGTCCAACAGCTTACCCCCACCTGCACCCTCCTACCACACTGCTTCAGGTACAGCTCCTTTGCCTCGCCCGAGGCTCTGCCTCAGTACTCTCAGTACCTATCTTTTGTACTCTCAGTATCTTTACTCATTTCTGACTACCACTATTCAATCTTCAGTCTAATACAATGAGCTTTTAATAATAGAACCAGAGGGAAAATAAGTTCAATATTCTCAAACCTAGAGTACCTATTTTTATTAGTTACCCAAAACTTCACTGTTTCTTTTGTCCATCATCTACATTCTACATTCATATTTTAGTATCACTTTCAGTTTCAGATTAAATTTCATCTTTGCTCTGATTGTACCAATATCTTGATTCGCACTTCGAAATAACAGCAAATTATAAGACTTTTTAAATAGCTCTCCTTACACACTTATGATATTTTTTTAAAAGTAGAATGAAGACTGAGAAAAAAATACTCTCTTGAAAGCCAGGTCAGAATGTCATTCATTAAAAAAATATCCTATACATTGCTAAGCAAAAGCATGGTGCTGAATAGTGTGTGTCAAGAAAAGCCTGGATCATATTCTTCCACAGAGTTCTCAGAAGGAACCAACCCCGCCCACACCTTGACCTCAGACTTCAAGGCTCCAGACTGTGAAATAATAAATTTCTGTTGCTTAAAAAAAACAAAGTAACAAACAAAAAAATTATGTATACTATAAAGCCAGCAATTTAAAAACTAGTATCTAGCTAGCTAAATACAACACCATGCCCTGGGTATACGTTATCTGTTATTGTCTGCACAAAATATTTCTAGAAAACTACATGAGACATTATCAGAGTTTTCTCCAAGGAGTGGCCAAAGAAGGAACTGGGTAGTCAGAAACAGAACTTTTAATACTTTACAAACTCATTGTTGTAACTGGATTTTTTTATATATCAATGTGGTATGCAGAAAAATGGCCCCTCAAAGATTAAAGGTAGCCCATGCCCTAGTCCCTTGAACCTGTGAATACATTAAAATTACATAGACAAAAGAACTTTGCAGGTATAATTAAAATTATAAACCTAACAATAGAGAGATTATCCTGGATTACCTGGGAGGGTCTTTAAAAGCCAAGAAGATTTTCTGAGTTGAATTAGAGAAGCGTGGCAGAATGAAAAGTCAGAAGGACCCCAAGCACATGCAGAATTCAACATCCTGGCTCTGAGATGGGGGTGGTGTATGTGAGGGCCAGAGCAAGGCCTCCAGGAACTAACAGGAGCCCCCAGCTGACAGCCAGCAGGGGAACAGGGACCTCCATTGTACAATCTCATGGGACCGAATTTGGCCAAAAACCCACACCAGCTTGGAAATGCCTACATGTGGAGAACCTCCAGTGAAGACTACAAGCCTGATGACACCTTGATTTCAGCGTTCTGAGACTCCAAACACGGGTTACACACAGCTGCGCCATGCTGTGCCCGGGTTCTGATCTACCGAACCAGAAGGCAGGAATGACAACAACAAAACAAATACAATTCATAACAAAAAAATAAATAAATCCTTGATCAGAGATAAATACAAGTAAAATCTTTCAAACCTTTAAAAATAAAGAACATTGTTTCATGTGTTTTGTGTTTGTATGTCCTTTTTCTCAATTAAAAAAATGTCTCAAATCTGAAAATTGTTAAGGTGCCTTTCCTTTACAAAGGTTAACTCTGCTCAATAGTGTCAAACCAAAATCATGGCAAATCTAATTGCTAATCCACCTGTCTAAAACATCGACATTGAAAATCTCACTAGCATTCCTCCAAAATAGAAATGAATGGCATGGTGGAAAGAGAAAACAACCAAAGTTCATTAAAACATGGAGTTTTAAGTCAGGCAGGCCACTGAAGTTTTCTGAGGTTTAGTTTCTTCATCCTGTAACAAGAGCAATAATGATGCCTACCGTTCCATCCTCGTTACACAGGAAAATGCAACTAAAAGTCATTTGAAAACAAGAAAAACACTTTCAATCCTTAAGTACTATCTCTTTATAATAGTTTTCTTGCCCTGGAAATCATAGCTATAAGTACTCGCTTCCCAAGACACAGAAATTATCATCCCGCAGATACTTTATTAAAGATGAATATTTGTGAGGGTTCTTCATAGGTTTAATATTTGGAAGGAAAATTTTATTACATATGATTGACCTACTCCATCTTCAAAGAGAGCTGGAGTTTATTTCTTACACCATATTCTTTTCAAATCTCTCTCTTGCACACACACTGTCTCAGCGATAGGGTGTCAATCAATTCACTCAAAAGATAAAGATGAAATTCCTTAATAGCTCTCGGGTTAGGACATTGTTTTTTTCCACAATCAGCACGAATTTTGTTTTTTATTTTATTTATTTTCCTTTTTTGCGTATGTAGCCTATTGTTTGTTCAGGACTTATGCTTTGAGATGCGTCATTGCACTAATTAGAACCTTTTCACACTTAGAGAAAATTCACAGTGCTTCTTAAAAGCTCGGGAACCTTACTTTCACCTCAATGATATCCTGATATGTGTTTACTGCTACTAAGATATTTCTTTACTAGCACACAGTTATACATTCTCCAGTTGACTCCTTTCTTCAGTATTTTCCAATTAGCACTTTATGTTAATGAGAATCATAATTTAATATACTAGAGTGTAAGTGAAAATCTTTGACTTACCTTTGAGTTTTTAGCTAGCTAGATTGGGACTGGGAAAATACAGGGTGGGGCAAAAGTAGGTTTACAGTCATGAGTATGGGAAATGCTGAGTTAATCCTTGTATTGTTATTTACTAACTGTTGTGTTACTTTCCACACAGACAACACTAAACTTACTTTTGCTCCACCCTGTTAATGAACTCACATGTGACATTCTAGGCTCCTTAATTGTAGGGAACCGTTTCGAAAGGTGTGGAAATGTAGCTCAGCACCCACATGGAAAAACCAGTGGGGAGGGAGTTGGCACACAGGACCATACCCTCGGAGAGGTTTTCCCGTGGGAGATCAAGCCTGCATTATAACTAGGCTGCTTTGTAACTTGCTCTTGCTAAAACTCCCTCACCCTGAGTTCAGGCAGAAAATGCTTGCTGCATATCTTTAAGATAAATTCCTGAAGTCTGTGCTAATTCTCCTAAAGATTGAAGTGTAATTAGACTATGACTCTTGTTGTTCCCTTGCATTTGAAACATTTCTTCCTTGTTAATCTGTAAGAAGTAATCAATAACATCCCTTCCCTGATACCTGTAAAAAGTAATTACCTAAAGCAAACCTAAGCATAATGAGTGAAAACCTTCTTTGATGTATGCTATTAGAAAGCCAATAAAAGTTTGTCAAGGCAAGGGTCAGGGTGCTCTCCTATTGAGAGAGTAGCCATGCCATCCCTTTTCCTCCACAGGACTGGGTAGTCCATGTGAGTTTGTCTCATCTCATCCATAATACGGTGGACACTGCTGGCCAGTGTCACATCACTTAGTAGAGTCACTATGGTGGGCAGAATAATGGCCTGCCAGAGACATCCATGTCCTAATCCCTAGGTTACATTACATAGAAGACAGAATTAAGGTTGCACGTAGAATTCAAGTTGCTAATCAGCTGATCTTAATGGAAATAAATTACCCTGAATTATCTAGTAGGCCCAATGTAATCGCAGTGTCTATTAAATGTGGAATAGGGAGGCAAAAAAGTAAGATCCAGAGAAAGATGTGAGGAGGATGACCTTGCTGGCTTTGAAAACAGAGAAATGTATCACAAGGTAAGAAATGCAGGCGGCCTCTGGAGAGCAAGAAAAGGAATTCTCCCCTAGGTCCTTCCGAAAGAATCCAGCCCTGTTGACACTTTGATTTCAGCCCAGTGAGAATCATTTCATACTTCTGGCCAGAAAACTGTAAAATAAAGTTGTGTAGTTTTAATCACTATTACACTTGCAGTGATTTATTACAGCAGTGATACAAAACTAATCCAGGTAGTACTGATGCAAAGAACACTGAAGAAAAGCCATGTGTTCTAGAAGCACCAGGAAATCATTAAGTCTGATCCAGGAAAGATCAGCCCTAGATGAACTTATGAAACCCAGGTTTTCCTCCACACACTTCTTCCAAAAGGGGGCAGTATAGGCATGGCTGGCACTGCCTCATCTACAGCAGAGGACGATGCCACAAAGCATTATTTGCAAGAAACAGAGATAACTATCACATCTTCTCTAAACATGTTTTTTTTATGTTAGTGCCAACTGATAGATTCCCAAGGTCTTGGCTTTATATTGGATTCTGCATGTGAGAAGGCAGGGCTAACAGGCAAACAGCGGCTCCATTCCATGTATCTCCACCATCATTCCAGGCTCTTCGATATCAACCTCTAATTTCAGTACTCCTCCCCTTCTCTGAATTCTGCACGAGGTCAAGAATTAGAAGTGCTCCATACATTTTTCTGTGAAGTACTGATTAAGTCCAACTCTTCAAACATCAGCTATTTTTAAAAGACCTCTCTTTTTTATCAAAATAATACTTTTTATATAAAACAAGAACTATTTTTCTGAAAAGGAGGGCCTGCCCTTTAAATATACTCAATCAGTAGATAATTTTCAAATTAATTGCTTATTATCTTTAGTACTTTTGCAACTGGCACTTAGTCAAGAGGTCTCATTCGAATCAAGCAATCCAAGCTCTGATAGAGACTGGTAAAGCCCTGGGCAGCTGGGAAGTTCATTCATCTTTCTCTTCCATTTTCCCTTAATTGAGTTGATGATTGTTGCCGGGAGTGATGTGAGATGTAATTGAATGTTAAACTCAAGAACTACTTGGAGAACCTTGGGATCACTGTGGCTTAGATGCTACTAACTTTCAGTTCAACTCTTTATTTTTTTTAACCTTCCCTTCCCTAAGGCAATTTATACTTTATACATCTATTTCTGTAGCTATGTTATTACTTATATTTATATTTAAATATATTGAACTAAATTAGGATTCAGCTCCATACTTACTTTTCCTGAAAAAGAAATTTTAACAAAAGTTCCCTTTATAATTTAATGTATTCAATATGATTTTTACAATATGATTTTGGTATAGATATTGTATACCAAATTTTACTAACATATTAAGTCAATCAATCAATTAAATAAATCAATACAACTTCATCAACTATTTCTTGCCAAGAAAGCTCAGGATTTTACAATATTAATGCTAACAATAATGGTAGTAATTACAATAAAAATTAAATGTTTTATCCTCTTTTAGGATAAATTTTTTATCCTCTCTAGCCATCTATTTTTCCATTAACTTACTCAGATATATATTATATATAGTAAAATATACCTATTTAAGTGTTTCATTTAATGTTTCTTTTATGATTTTATTTATTTATTTTTAGAGAGAGTGGAAGGGAGGGAGAGAATGAGAGAAACATCAGTGTGTGGTTGCCTCTCACATGGCCCCCACTGGGGACCTAGCCCGCAACCCAGGCATGTGCCCTGACTGGGAATTGAACTGGCAACCTTTGATTCAAAGCCCACACCCAATCCACAGAGCTACACACCAACCAGACTTAGTTCAATACATTTTGACAAATTATATATCCATGTAACCACACCAAAATCAAGATATAAAATATTTCTGTAACTCCAAAAGTCCATTCATGCCTGCTTTGCAATAAATTACCACCTCCTTCATTCCCAGATATCTACTAAACCCTTTTCTGTCACTTTATGTTAGCTTGTCTTTTTCAGAATATTCCATAAACAAATCACACAGTTTGCACTTTTTTATCCTTATTTATTCTATTAGTTGTCCCAATTTTTACTCCTTTGCCCTCTTCTGTCCAGCCCACCCCCCCCCACAGTTCATTCCTACACCATTGTTCATGTTCACGGGTCATGCATACATGTTCTTTGACTAGTCCCTTCCCCTTCTTTCCACGATCCCCCCTGCCTTCCTTTCCTCTGGCAGCTGTCAGTCTATTCTGTGTTTCCATGTGTCTGGTTCTGTTTTGTTCATTAGTTTATTTTGTTCATTAGATTCCTCTTACAAGTCAGATTATATGGTATTTGTCTTTCACTGACTGGCTTTATTTCACTCAGCATAATAGTCTCCAGTTTCATCCCTGCTGTTGTATAGGGTACTAAACACTTTTAGTGACTGGATTTTTCGTTCAGTGTAATATTTTGCAGATTTGTTCACGTTGTTGAAGATATCAATTTTGTGTTCCTTTTTACCTCTCTGTAATATTATATTGTATAGATATGCATTTCTCTGTTGAAAATTTGGGTTTTTTACAGTTTTTGGCTAATAAGAATAAAACTGCTAAGAATAGTTCTGTAGAAGTCTTCTCATAGACAAGAGTTTTATTTCTTTTTATAAATACATAGAAATGTAACTGCTAGCTTATATAGTAAGTGCACATTTAATTTCG
The DNA here is from genome assembly GCF_014824575.4 of Sturnira hondurensis. NCBI lineage: Eukaryota > Metazoa > Chordata > Mammalia > Chiroptera > Phyllostomidae > Sturnira > Sturnira hondurensis. The sequence goes on from NW_028089315.1 coordinate 2,105,181, forward strand.
TAAGATACCACCAAACTGTTTTTTCAAAGTATAGCATTTCCATTCTCTTTAGCTGTGCACCAACAGTCCGGTGGCACTGTATTCATGACAGTGTGTGATAGTGTCAGACTTCTTAGTTACAGCCATTTAAATGGCTGAATATGGTATTTCACTGGAATTTTGAATTTTCCTTATGATTAATAATGTTTCATGTGCTTTCTTGCCATTTGCGTATGTTCTGCTACAAAGTGGCAGTCCAAATAGTTTACACATCTTCTTAACAGGAAGTTTTATCATCTTATTATTTTACCAATACATATTTATATGTTGTAGATGCATTCCTTTCTCAGACATATGTATTATATTTCCCCAATCTGTAGCTTACTTTTTTAAAAAGATTTTATTTATTTATCTTCAGAGGGGAAGGGAAGGAGAGAAGGAGAGAAACATCAATGTGTGGTTGCGTCTAGTGAGTCCCCTGCCAGGAACTGGCCTGCAACCCAGGCATGTGCCCTGACTGGGAATCGAACCGCGATCGTGTGGTTCGCAGGCCCACGCTCAATCCACTGAGCTACACCAGCCAGGTGTAGCTTACTTTTTAATTGTTATGGAATGTAATTTATCATTTCTTTCTTTAGTTGCTTTGCTTTTTTGGGTCCTACCTTAGAAATCATTCATTGGTCCAACATAACAAACTGTCATTGTTTTATTGCATTACCTTTTACATTTTTTTTTATTTTAGCAATATATTTTCTAGCTTTTATATCTAGATCCATGATAATTTTGAATTAATACTTGTTTATAGGGTAAGATAAAGATTCAGTTTTATATGAAAAATATAGTGTCATTAGCACCATTTGTTAAAAAGACTACTGTTTCCACATTGATTACCTTGAAATATTTATTAAAATTAACTACTAACATATTCCCCACACTTTAAGGTCTGTTCCTTTGCTTGTCATGTCCCTGTTCATGCCACTAACACACTGTTTGTATTACTCTAGCCTTATATGTCAGAAAATCAGTAGTGTAAGTTCTACACCTTTGTTATTTTTCAAAATTCCTTTTTCTATTCTAGGTCCTTTACATTTCCAATGTATGAATCGGCTGGAGCCTACATGGGTCAGCCAAGGATTTGGTGAAAATGTATGTGCAGAATTGGGAGCCCACTCTCTTTGTGATTCCTCTGTGTCGGGGGCTCCCCTTAAATTTCCAGCTGCTACGTCCATCAGGGCTCTGCCCCTGCCATCTCTGGCTGGTAGGATCTAGCCTTGTACTGCAACTTGCAAGGCCTGTCTCTCAAGAATAGATTCCTCTCTGGTTTGTGACTGTTTTTTACCTACAGATTCCCACCCAGCAAAATTTAGGGTCAATCAGGAGATTTAGGCAGATATTATTCTCATCTTTTGGGTGTTTTCCTATCTGTGGTTCTCCAACTTCTAGGGTTTTCCTCTAAAATTCAATCTTCCCTGCCAGCCAAGAACTCTGTACTTGCAACCTCCAGGTTCAAAAGATGTCATTCTCTGTTGCGGTAGCTGTGGCGACTGAAGACGATCAACCTTTGCCCAAAAAGCCAAAGGTCACTGCTATTAGCTGTTTCAGTTGAATCTTTTAAGGGTAAACTTGTCTCCACTTGGTTTTTCATCAATTCCTAGTTCCTTCAGAGAGACACTGAAGGAGGAAGGGACTGTCTCCTCTTCCTGTGCCGTTCCTTTATTAAGCTTCTGAAGCAGATAGTTTCACTAATGCCAAACTCCTGCATCCCATATTGTATGAGTCTTGTTGCTGTAGTGAAGTTTCTTTGCTACTTGGCTTCTGAGCTGGAACCACCATACCCACTTGCTCCCAGCTTCTAGTATTTCTCAGGTGGCTTTAAAGGAAGTACCACTAGGAAAACAATTCTCCTGTAACTCTTCCCCCTCAGCCATTCAGTTTGCTCGCAAGTGACTTCAGAAGGATAGTACATTCCTAAAGTACTTCCCACAGCATTACTGAGGGCAGATTACTGGGAATTTGGGTCAGCACAACTATTCAGCAACTTTTTTCATCCATGGAACAAGAGCCATACTTTTTCCAACCATGTCTGGAGCTCAGCCCTAGGACAAAGACAGTCATTCTTGGGTGACCTGTATGGTAATCTATGGGTATAATGGCTAGTATTCAAAACATGACCATCAATCAATAATTTCATGCATTGTGAGTCTCTGAAGCCAGTTGTAGGACTAATTAGTAGGTGGGATAAACTACAGTATGGTTTCTGCAGGCAAAAGGAGAAAATGGTTTGAATTTACTGTAGCAAATTAATTAATTGTTAAGTTTAATTTGAACAGTAGCAGTAGGACTTCAGGTACACACACTTAAGCACTCACTATGTGGTTGGCTTAGCTTTCAAGTCTCACAGAAATTAAGTGCCAAGTGTTGGTCAAATTGAGATGATATTTTGATGCAGTTCCTCCCAAGAAAGAGAGAGAGAGAGGAAGGAAGGAAGGAAGGAAGGAAGGCAGGCAAGAAGGAAGGAAGGAAGGAAGGAAGGAAGGAAGGAAGGAAGGAAGGAAGGAAGGGGAAAGAAAAGAAGAAGAAAGAAAAAGAAAGAAAAAGAAAGAAAAAAGGAAATCCTACGTACTACATTGATGCTTAATATGCCTTTCACGGAGTTAATTCTTGATTACTGCCATCTGTTTTATTCTGACCTCCACAAAACATCCCTTTTATCTTGTCTTTCATGTATTCCACACAAAAATAATGATCATATATAATATCGATATGTGTATTGTGAAAGGACACATGAAGCTGAATATTAAACTATATAATCAGCAAACATGACAATTTTTACCTTTATTTAATAGTCTACCAGCAGAAAATTACATTTAACATTACTATTACAGTTTATTCCTGGGAAATAAGATGACTACTAATTTATAAGAATAAGAAAGAATTCACTGTCATAATCGGGCATTTGAGAAATGATGGTTATTTCTATTAGTTTATAAATGGGCTTTGCATTTAGAGTACAGCTATGATTTAGAATAGCTGAAACATTACATGCTGGTTGTTTTTAGACACTATGAGTAAAGAAATTCCATCCAGGAGGAAAATGTAGATTTCTTTTACAGTGACATAAATTGAAAGTTAGAAGAAAAATAATACCTGTAATCATAAATGATTATACTCTTGATTTTTTTCAAAAAACAGATTCCTTATTTGATATTTGAAGTTCTTTAATAAAAATCCTCTTTCTAAAATTGCTAGAGCAATTATTTTAATAAACCATAGAATTTGATATATTTTTATAATCTGATATAAGCAGGACAGATGAAACACTTTTAATTTAAGCATTTCATTATTAAAAAATTCTTTAAAAAAGAGGAAGGGATAAAGGAGAAAGAAAGAACACAAAAGAATCAAGATTTTTCTCATATGCCATTAAAAATTTCTTAAAAAAGAAAAATAATTACGAAATTACTGAAATAATATGATTTTCTTTTGTTTTGGTTCTAACTCAACAAAAGATAAGCTATTATAGCACAGTCTCTTAAAGGAATAATAGAAACAAAGAGATAGAAATAAGCAAGATTCCCCAAAATGGTTGGAGTTCTACTTATTATATTTAGTCCAACAAGAAGATAAAAACAATTTTATTGAGATGTATTTGGAGTATGAGAATGATGCAGATGTCAATAATACTTTACATATCTAATTTTAGACAGGACAAGGGGTTAGAGCCAATTCCATAAAAAGTAAACTGTTAACCTGGAAATGTCCTTTTACAAAATTAAGTCTCAGTTCCACAGCAATAAAATAGGGTATGATGGTGGGACATAATTTCTAAATTTCTGAATAGCTCTGAAAAGATAAAGCAAGGAAAAATATAGCATTATTTTGCTGCATCATGAAATCCTCTTCCCCTTGTTCCCAGGAGCCAATTTTCCTATTTTAAAAGACGGAAATCTAAATACGTATGTATTAATTGACTGATTTTTGTGACTAACACTGTCAAGAGCCATGAAAGAATCAAAAACAGACTGAGCAATAATTTCTGCTCTCAAGGTTTTGATGTAACTCTTAGCAAAGTATGAAAATCCAAATAAAAATGCCAGTTAAGAGAGGTTACAGTAAATAACCAAGTTTCAAAACTATAGTCAAATATACATGTAAAACTTAGAAAGGACAAACACAGGTGTGGTGAGACCATTTTTAAGATTATATTTATTTATTTTGAGAGAGAGGGGAAGGGAGGGAGAAAGAGTAGGAGAGAAGCATCAATGTGTGTTTCCCTCTCACATGCCCCCTACTAGGGACCTGACCCGCAATGCAAGCATGTGCTCTGACTGGGAATTGAACCACCTACCCTTTGGTTCACAGGCCAGCACTCAATCCACTGAGCCACACCAGCCAGAGCTGGTGAGATCATTTTTCAAAATATTAACTGGTATGTGTTCTTCCTGTTTCTTCCCTCTGCTCCCTAACCACAGAGAGCTGGCCTTTTAGTCTTTCTGACTTTGCCCTCAATGCCTTTTTAACTAGCTGCTCTAGTTTGACCATATAAAATCTGTTGAGGCCAGGTTGCTTTCAACATCATCCTGATACGCCATGGTAGCAAGTTCAGTGTCCAGTCGGGACACATGCACGAGGCAAACCAGCGAAGGCATAAATAGGTTGAACAACAAATGTTTCTTTCTTTCTCTCTTAAAAAAAAGTCAATAAAAAGTAAAATTTTAAAGAAATCTGTTGAGCTGTCAGCATGCTTGAAAACTATGCTACGCCCCCGCTGACTTGTACCACTGACTTGTATGTAAGTAGCTCAGAATAAAGAAATAAGTTATACCTGTATTTTTCTAATTCATCAATACAACCTACACATTGGGCTGATAAAATCACTCTTCTGGGAAATATTTAGAAAAATGTGAAAGCAGCAGTATGTGAATTATAATCCATCCTCATTTTGTTTTGTCTGACCCACATAGTTACTCTGAGTTTAAAAATATACCAGTAAAAGGTGATGATTAGCAGGAACGGACTTTTCAGTTATTCATGTCTCTCTTCAAACTCATTGAAAAGCCTGAGATTCTCCCAAGGAGAATTTGTAATTTATTCTGTTCTGATTTTGCCATTATTGCTAAAGATGCTACTGTGTTTTAGGACTTGTCAAAAAGTAGGATAGGTTTTTTAAAGAACTGTTCTTAAAACAGAATTTATTCTCATATTCCTGAACTAATTTATGTTCATACTGCTGATACAGGAAGAGTAACAATCACATAGTATGGCCCCAATTTTTTAAATTGAGTTAAAAAAATCATTTTAAATAAACAAATAAAAAGTAATAAAAAACCAAAATACCTTGATCATGTCGGAGTGAAATAAGCATAATAATGCATTGCATTCTATGGAAAAAAACTTTCATAAACATGAGAAAAACACAGAGCCTGACAGTAAGAAAAAGGAAGTCTAACAGATATGAGGTGGCATAGTTTTCCTGGTACCCTTCAGACTCAGAGACACTAAATGGATGTGTAGAGGGACCCATATGTCCCTATTAGAGACAAAAACTCTACTTGCAATAGGAAAGCATAACAGAGTGTCACCATGGTCTAAATGAAAAATCCCTCGTATTGCTTCACTTTACTTTCATTCTATAGTTACTAAGCAACCTTTCAGTTATAATTTAATGATAATGAAAGTTATAACCTAACTAGAGAGTTTTAACATTGTCATTATTGGAAAATAGACTTCTTCATAGTCAATTAATATATTGACCTTCTTGTTTATTCATCAGGATCTTGTGAGTTTAGTTAATGTGTGTTGGCATCCTTTATTCCATTCAACATGGAGGGCTCTAATGAAGACCAAATGCTGAACTATGAATAAATTATAACAAACTATTGGCATGCAATGAGACCACTTAGTAGTCAGTCATCCAACTAACCTTTCTTGACAAACCATACTCATTATCATTGACTTATGAATTGCTCTATTAAAGTTCAGTATACATAAAAAATATTGACAAATCATGAACATACATAGTTTAATAAAATTTCACACATGGAATATAACCTGTGTAACCTGAAGCAAGGAAGAGAAAACTATGATCACTTCAAAGCCCACCAGCCACCCCAAATACCATTTCTGGCTAACCTCTGAAAGAGTATCTAGAATTTTAACTTAAATACCATTGCTTAATTTTGTCTGTTTTCTAACTTTATAAAAGTAAAATCATACAACATATGCTCATTTGCATTTAGATTATTTGCAGTTGAAATTATGTTAATCTAATCATCTATATTGCTCTATGTAGGTTTAATTTTGTGTTCAAATTATATGCAGAGAGAGATAGTAAGAGCAATGTATGGATATACTATAGTTTATCCATTCTTGCATTGATAAACATTTGTGGTTTGAGTGCTCTTCAATTTTTGAATATCATAAATAATGTTGCCATGAATACTCTTGTAATGTCTTTCTTTAAACATATGCATACATTTCTCTTAGTGTAATTTTTGGGTCATTGACTATACACACAGCCAAACACTTTCCCAAAGTGTGTACTGATTTATACTCTCAGCAGGAGTGTATCATAGTTTCAGTTACTCCACATTCTTGCCAACATAATTATGTTCCTTTAACTCATGACAAGCAAACAAACAAAAAAATATTTTAAATTATTATTATGTATATACATAAAATATATATAAATGTTTATATACAGATTTATATATACATATATTTATGCTTTTCTAGCACACTGATTTCTTATATTTTTATTAAAAGATATTTTATGTACTGAACATTTTATGGCCATAATTTTTAAATTGGTTTTCAGTATATGAACTTTCTTGACAATGTTACAGAACAGACCCAAGGGGGGGGGGGTGTATGATATACTATTACTGAAAGCCCCCCACCACTAGGTTTGCTATGCCCACTGCCAGAGGAAAGACATCTCTCAATGACAGAGATTTGTGAAAAGAAAAGGAAATATTTATCTAAAGCTATACAGACTTAGAGTAGTGACTTAATGTCTTCATTAAATTAAAGTCCACTGTGGCTGGTGTAGCTCAGTGGATTGAGCACGGGCTTGCGAACCAAACAACCTTGGTTTGATTCCTGGTCAGGACACATGCCTGGGTTGCAAGCCAGTTCCCAGCAGGGGATGCACAAGAGGCAACCATACATTGATATTTCTCTCCCCCTCTCTTTCCCTTTCCCTCTAAAAATAAATACATAAAATATTTTTAAAAATATGAAAGTCCTTTAGAATACCCACAGAGGCACACAGTCCTTCCTTCTCCCTCTGCCCTGGTCTGGGGTACTTTATCTCAGGAGAAGAAGTAGAAGTCCATGATTTGGGCTCCCAGCACCATCAGCTGTGTCACTGCCACAAACTCCAGTTAATCCAAAACCATGTGGCACCTTCTCATGACCCACCAGCAAGAGTCCTTTCATCCCTTTTCTTCCAGGCAAAGTCTCTCCTGCTTCCTAAGCCACATGGCAGAAAGAAGCACCCCAAACCAAGTGGTCCTCACTCGCCAAAGCTGCAGGGGTCCCCACTTTGCCAAAGCCACCTGGTTCTCTCCTTGCATGGCTGCTGTGTCTGAGTTTCAATCCCCACACCAACCTTCCTCTGCAGCCCCATCTCCGACTCCTCCTACAATCAGTTACACGGGCCAGCATTCCTGAATTCTTCCAGGTTTACTGGGCTGCCATTGTAAGTCTAAGCAGGAGTGGCTCCATGGCATGGAGCCAATCTTTTCCAAGCTCTCAGACAGGCGCTGTCACCAGGGGGAGCTTGCCCCCTAGTTACATCTTGGGTGGAAATCACTTCTATTTCCCTAGCATGGCCACAGCTATTTAAAATATCCATGAAGCCAGATAAAGGTTATAGACATGTTAAATGACCATGCCAGAGGTTAGCTGCAAAGCTGTGGCTGTACAAAACAGCTCTGCATGGTCCTGCTCCATCTGTTCCTTTCACCAACTCAAACCTGTGGGGGGGAAGTGGCGGGGGGACATCCTATGTATTTTTCTAATATATCCTGGACACCTTGAGTTCTGGATCCCATTCCAAATCCCCATTTGCTCCCCCACCCCTTGGCTGCACCCTGTTACAACAATGCAATGTGTAAAACAAACTCACAGATAAATGAAAGTTACAAGAATAATTTTCTAGTAGTTTCAGCTCTGATGTAAAATGGGAAATTTAAAAACTTAATTATTTTCTTTAAAATAGGAGAAAGAAATGTACTAGGCTATAAAAGATGAAATCAAGTATTCAAACATGCTTTCCAAATAGTTTTGTAGAAAATTACAGTCTCTAATGCAAATTCATTTACAGTTAAAAGTGATTAATTTCAGAACATAGGTGCTGAAAAATAAGGATCTCCTGAATCTGAAAACAAATGCTGGAGACAATTACGTCCAATCCAGGAAGGGCAAAATACTGCTCTTTATGCCATATAAATAGGACTAAAGAATGTATTTTCAAATTAAACTCCATTTGTATAACAGTATTCCTGTAAATCTTAAAAGAAAAGCATAAAGTTTCTGGAAATAATTGAACAACTGTCACTCTATTGTCTGCAACTATTTGAACATTTGAGATTTTTGTTGAAAAACCCAGCCCATTACTAAATGAATATTCTTTGAGTATATACAAGACAGGGCAAAAATAAGTTTACAGTTGTTTGTATGGAAAATGTACAGTAATAAATAATAATACAAGAATGAACTCTGTGTTGCATGTATTCACAACTGTAAACCTACTTTTGCTCCACCTGGTACTGTGAAAGACCACTAAGCTCCAGATCAAGGCAAGATCGGAAATAATTCCTGTTTCTCAAGAAATAGAATATCCAATAAACTATGAAAAAATAATGTAATAACATTAATTTCATAGCTTTTTATTTTCCTCTAAGTTTTCTTGAAAACTAGCCAAAGGCATTTTACCTATTCCTCACCTCCAATGACTTTGTGTGTGTGTGTGTGTATATGTATCATGGCAAAATTCTAGTATACAGATAATGCATCAATATGTTAATTTTTTTAAGATTTTTTATTTATTTATCTTTAGAGGGGAAGAGAAGGAGAGAGGGAGAGAAATTTCAGTGTATGGTTGCCTCTCGTGAGTCCCCTGCTGGGAACTAGCCTGCAACCCAGGCATCTGCCCTGACTGGGAATCCTCTGCTGGGAATCGAACCAAGATTTTTTGGTCTGCTGGCCCGCGCTCAACCCACTGAGCTACATCAGCCAGGGCTCAATATGTTAATTTTAAAAGGACATTTTAAGAAATATTTTGCCTATCCAAGAAACAACCATTAGTTTGCTTTTAAGTGGCCCTACTGGGTTTTAAGCAGACAAGTGACACAATCTATTTCATTTCTTAAAAACCCCTCTGCGTGGTACATTGTTGCCCTAGCCGGGTTGCTCAGTTGGTTGGAGAGGCGTCCCATACACCCAAATGCTGTGGGTTCATTTCACAGGGGAAATACCTAAGCTGTGTGTTTGATCCTCAGCTGGGGTGAAGCAGGGGACAAGTGGATGTTTCTCTCTCACGCTGATGTTTCTTTCTCTTTCCCTTTCTGTCTCTCTAAAGTCAATGATTAAAACATATCCTCAGGTGAGGATTAAAAATAAATCCCCCTGGCTTTTACATTGTAAAAGAGCCCATGGAGAGGCTAACGTGGAAGCAAAGCTGTAACTGAGGCCACTGCTATGATACAAGGAAGAGAGGATGGTGTTTGACCACCGGCAGTGAAGGTAATAAATGTGGTCACATTCTGGACTTACTATAATAACGGAGCAAAGAAAATCTTCTGGAAGATTGGATATGAGGTATACATTCCAAAAAATGAAAATTCAGCTGAGTTAGTTAAAGGTCAAATTGTCTTTCTTCAGGGATTAATGAATTTGACAGCACCCCACCTAGCAAACAGGCAGGGGTACCATAGATCTGTAGAAAGGAATGGTCTATTAGCAAAAAATGTATTGTTTCCAACAAGGTTGCCCGAAGGGGCCTCTTGACTGAATTATCTCACCAGAACTGACCAAGTAATTTCACGTTGACTGTTAAAGATAGCCTTCCTGGGAAGCTGAACCTGCATTTAAGTTTCAAGGGACTCCATTTGGGGCCTGTTGCCTTTCTGTGTTCTCTTTGCAGTAGAGTCAGGTTGCTTCCTGAATAAATGACCAATATCACAATCCCTCCTTTGGTCAAATAAACATTTTTTTATTTTATATCACAGCCTATTTTTTCAACAGTTGTACATATAAAATCTGGGCTGAGGATATGCATTTAAAAGCCAGTAGTATATAGTCAATATTTTAAATCACGAAGCTGTTTCAAGTTCCCAAGAGACTAAGTGTAAACAGAGAAGAGAAGAAACCAAGGTAAGATCTGAGTCCTCAGAATACAGGAGGCTTGTGGGAAGATGAACAACCAAGGAAAATAACACTGAAGAGGAGCCCCAGGAAGTGCAGAAGGAAAACAGAAAGTGTGGTGAACCAGGAGTGTGGTAAGGGAAGGGTCCCAGAGAGGAGTGACCATCAGTGTCAAATCCTGCTAATAAATCAAGAAGACAGTGAACGATGATTTGTAGATTTAATAAGCAGTTCCCTCAGAGTTTTCACTGAGTTCAAAGCACAATTAGAGCAAAGCTTAAGAGAGATTGGGAGGAAAACATAAATTAAGGACAGTGAATAATGCCAATTGCTCTGACATTCTGCTGTAAAGAGAAGCTGGGAAATGAAGTAGTAATTGGAAGAAAAAAATAGGATCAAGATCCTTTTTCTTAAGATGGGAAAAATAAAACAGCATGTTCATGCAGAATGGAGAGGGGAGAATAATAGCTGGAACCAATTTCTTGGGTAGGCAAAGGGAAGGGAATGTAACATATGCATAAGTGGAGATGATGCAGGTGTTCTGGCGGTTCGAGAACCCAATGTCCATGACCCACTATGCTTCTTAGTTTCATGGAGAAGAGAATTCAAGTGCAAGCCAGCATAGCAATGAAAGTGAAAGCAAGTTAGTTTATTAGTGAAACATTGAGACTAAGGGTAGGCTACTCCACAGAGCAGCCTCACTTATGCAGAATTTGTTTCCTTTAATGAGGTTCATTTAATTGGGGATAAATTAATAAGGGGAGGAACATTCAGAATCTTTCTGGGAAAGAGGTAAAGATTTCTCTGAAGAGCTCCTTTGGCCATTTTGTGTCTTTCTACATGCTTTCTGTTTCAGATCATGGCAGCGCTGAGCATGCCTTTTAGCACAGTGATGAATTACAATGAATGTATAATGACGCATGTACAGAAAGGCAGAATCAGTTCTCATGTTGAAGGGAGCTGGTCTGTCAGTTTTAAACCACAAATCCAGCAGGGAGTGGTCTTACGTCCTTGCTGTCAGTTTCTGAGTGCAGCTGTTTTGCCACATAGGGATTGACATCCACTGAGATCATGGATGCCTCATCCAAAGTAATACATCTTAAACTCTAGTAAGGATAAAGAGAAATTGTTAAGATTTGGAAAAGGAGAAGAAAGTATCGTAAAGTCATCTAACAAAAGGAGGAGGTGCATACAAAGAGTCAACGAATCAGGAAAATACAGTAGCCTTGTTGGTCAGCAAAAAGAACTCCCCCCCCTTTTTAGTGACACTTCAAGTCAGACAAAACAGCACTTGGTGTATGTTTTCCACTAGTCATATCCAGTGACAAAGATGCAAACACAAGGTAGGTAAATATGTGACTTTAACTGTGGTTGGTGGCTCAGACTCATTTTTCTTTTTTTCATTGTTGTTCAGTTACAGTTATCCCCATTATTTTTTAAAATATTTTATTTATTTATTTCTAGAGAGAGGGGAAGGGAAGGAGAAAGACTGAAAGAGAAACATCAATGTGTGGTTGCCTCTCATGTGTCCCCTACTGGGGACCTGGCCCGCAACCCAAGCATGTGCCCTGACTGGGAACCGAACCAGTGACCTTTTGCTTCACAGGGCCGTGCTCAATCCACTGAGCTACTCCAGCCAGGGCCCCATTATTTTTTTTATTTAAGTTTTATATTCATCCCCTCAGTACACATTTTCATAGTGCCAGCAAAATAAAAAAGCATATTTTAAGGTAAAGGACACTATAAGTTGTATAAGGACACCTTTTATAAGTTGGTTGTGTGTGTGTTTGTGTGTGTGTGTGTGTGTGTGTTTTGCAAGAGTTGCTTTCAGCATCCTTCTCCATATTTTGTAGCCATACATTGTATCCATGTTCAGATCTCACCTTTTGTTCTCAACATTTTAAATATTTTTAATTATATTATTCTCATCATATTTCAGTTTCTCAACTTGGTCTTATTTGTTTCCGAGCTAGAAAAAATAAACTATAGAAAATAAATATTCTTTCTTTTCTTGATTGTTTTAATATAATCTAAAACCTATTATGGGCACCTATGACACTAATAAAATTTTATTTTCAGGACAATAAAATTATTAACCACAGTGGGAACATTTATTTTCAAATATGCATAACAATGACCAGATTGTCATTAATCCAATGCCAGTGGGTCGGTCGAGAGTAGGAGCTGGTTACCTTTTCCTTAGGGAATATGAAGGGGAAAATGTACTCAAATACACCAGGACTCCAGATGCCATTGGGTGGCATCACCCACCTCCTTCAACAACAGTTATGCAGGAACATCAAAGCTCTTCCTCTCTGAGTCAGAATGTTTTAAGAACCAAGGCATCTTTGACTCTTAAGATTACTTTTCAGTTTTCTTTTGAAATGCAAATGATAAGAATATGGAAACCAAGTTTCTTTGTAATGCTAGGCTTTACCTAGGTATGTGAAATCTACTTTAAAATTCTAAATTTATAAGGTCTAAAAGTTATACTCAATAAATAAGATTACATAACAAAGGCTTGAATCCAAATTGAAGCAAGAAGGTATAGTTGCAAAAAGAAGTACTATATTCACATTTTCTTCATAAGGTTTTTTGCCTTTGTCTTTTTTTAAACATATTTTATTTATTTATTTTTACAGAGATGGGGGAAGGGAGGGAGAAAGAGAGGGAGAGAAACACCACTGTATGGTTGCCTCTATCATGCCCCCTACTGGAGGCCTGGCCTACAGCTCAGGCATGTGCCCTGACTAGGAATCAAACCAGCGACCCTTTGCTTCTCAGTCCAGGGCTCAATCAACTGAGTCACCCCAGCCAGGGCTGTCTTTGTCTTCTTAAGTTATAGAAACACAATTAATCCCCAAGGCTCCTCAGGGATGACAGAGAGAAGTTATCTCTCTTGATAGAATTAGCATGTGCAATGAAAATCAGTTTCCTAATTCTGTAGAATCACACAAACTCGGAACTGGAGTAGGCCACTTCCTCTTTTACATTACGTAATTGTTCTATTCACTGTTGTCTTGATTGGCAACAAACATTTAGCTTTGTTAATGTCCCTCCTAAAGTTGTTGCACTTAACAACTAGTCAAGATTATCCAGAAATAACCTGTCAAATGTACTGAGTGGAATCAAATGATCTTTTGTCTTAATACGGTGCCTCAATCTAAACAATATCTTGGTTTTCTCTGACAACCACAACGCAATGTGGATTCATACTGAATAAGTGTTGCTATTTCATGTGATCCCTCTACTTTTGTATTTGAGCATTTGATTATATAAAGTCGATATAAGCCTTTATATTTACCTTAAATGTATTTCCTTATGTTAAGTTACTTTTCTCTAACATGTAAATTTTGTTTTTAAATTTTAATTCATTATTCATCAACGTATCTTAGTTTGGTTTCACCTACCTATATAATTTAAAAAATTATTTGTTAGCTTTTTGTTTATTTTCCTCTAAGTGTTGGGAGCCTGGAACCAGTCAGATAATAATGCTACCTGTGACCTTATGGGGCTTACTATTGAGCAGACTTTTAGTTCTTCATCCAAGTAGTAGTTAATATAAAAATTCCCTATTAAGGCAAATTCATGAGGCTTATGCACCAGCTTTTCTAATCGGTAATCTCTGTCTTCTGTTGATAAGAATGTATCCATCACAGTTGCTCCAATTGCCTGATGTGCTCAGAAGTCAGTTCACAGTCTGACCTTTCCCACAGAGCCCACACTGTTGAACTTCCTGTGATATATGTTCCCTCCCACAGGACGGTGAGTTTCTTGAGTACGAGAACTGTGTCTTTTCCATCCCAACATTTCCTATAGCAGGTGCTATGCAGAGCTCTTGTTAACTGCTAAGTAAATTCTTGTCGAGCTATTGAACTGAACAAAAATGGGGCAAGCAGCGACCTGTAATCCCATATGCATTCACTCAACAGTAAATTATGAGCAGTCATTCTGTTTTCTCCCAAAGCAGCACTGTTTGAATAGAACATACACTAACAAGTTCATCAAATGTTGCTGCATTTTAGTACTATATATTTTTCTCTTCATCATATCCATAAACTTTTTATGAGAAATACTGATTCGTTTCAAAATCCAGTTCTTTGCAAATCTCTTGCTCACCCTAGCCCATAGGCTCTTATGCATTAACCTCTCTCTTACTCTTCTTCCTAACAGGGCTAACTCTTACTATGTCTCTGTCAGTGAGAAGTCTTGACACTTGTTAGACTGCACTGAGAGCTCTGCTGGGCACTTAAGTAAGAAATTCGATGTCTTGTCACAATGCACTGTTCTGCAAACACCTATTTCATGGACTTCAGTCCTATAGTTTCTGCTCTGCTCGGCAATATCTAGGTTTATCCTCCTTGGTTTTATGTCTCTAGGACCTAACGTCAGATGACATTTGTCACAGAGAATATCTTCCCTGAAAATAATTCTAGTGAATTATTATTCCACACTGTGAAATAATGAAACATCATAGATATATTTTCTGAATAGCTTGTTTCTCTAATTTAGACAAAAAACATCCTTGATGTTAAATTCAATATAAACATTTTAGCTCATTAAAAGCTACAGATGTTGGCTTTTTATAGGTAAACTTATGGATATCATAATATCTATAATCTGACTCCTACCCATTTGTTTCAACATTGTATTTCAATATTTTCCTACATTAACCCGTTGCCTAGGAAACAATGTCCTTCTCTAATACTGTGCCAGTCATTGTATCATGCTCATATTTCCTCCAGTTTTTAAATAAGGCATATAGTCATTTTTTCTAGTTATCATTGTTCAACTCTGTAGAATTGTTTGTCATTGATTATGTCACATCTATTAGTTTGACTGCAAGCTCTTGAGGGCAGAGTCCACATTTGTTTGTTTTCATATGCTACAGCTAGGACTTAGGCAACTGCTCATGATTAATTGAACTCACTACCTGATTAAAGTTGAAAAATCTCTGCAACTTGTATATACATTTTTACTAAATAAGTAAAATGACACACTAACACCGCCCCTTTAAATTGATAAAAACCTTTAATTTTTCCTGCAATTTCTGTTAGCATTTCATATTAGTCACTGAGATGATTGGTGTTAACAGAAAGAAAATGAAAATCTGATAGCAGTTGTATCTCTAGAACATGGCTGTGTCTCTTAATGTTAGGCTGCTTCTAACTCCTACATCAGGATATATATTAACCTTTGTGTTTTGGATAATAGGAAATAAGTAGATATTCAAAATTATTAGATAAAGTTAAAAATATGCTGTTAATTATTTAAATCCATGCTTTTATAATACAGTTTAACAACATAGTAAATATGAACGTAAATCTAGAGATACTGAAAACCAGACACATGGTGGCATGCTTGGTGACCCACTGAAAGTCTGAAAATGGAATTTTGTTACCTTAGCAGCAAAGAGCATTCTGCACTAACTTGCTTTATCCAGAAAAATAAACTGACATCTTGTTCACATGTTTTCTAGGTTAAGCTTTAACTATGGAAATAAAAATGACCTTCACGTCTCTACTTCACTCATGCCCAAACTAAGTCTCGTTTACTGGCCCAAATTACCCAGAAGTGTGTTATAACTTAACTGCAGTGCATTTGATGCAATGTGAAGATGGCAATCTGGCAGCACACCTGAAACGGACAGCATGAAAATGGCTCATTGTGAACATACTCATTGCAAACTTCTGACTGACACCCCACGGAAATGTCATTTGGTCATGGTGTTTACTGGAGATAGGCCACCATGTAAAATAATAACACATACATAAGAAGCAAAAGTCCTGTTCACCTAAACAAGGTGAGAATTGGCAAAAATACAGACTATATTTCTATGTTCTCTATCAATATATTATTAGTAATAATATTAGTAAACATAGTAGGTATTATTTATTAAATGTACTGTATGTACCAGGCATTATTTTATTTAATATAGTCAACAAGCCTATGAAGAAAGAATTGCTATTAGTATCCTATTAGTAGGATAGGGTACTAATAGCTATTAGTACACAAAACCAGGACCTTTCTTAAGATCTCACAATCTTTACAGCAATGTGTTGGAATAAAGACACTAATCATGCCTGTTCTACTGCAAAACCCATAGTTTTAAGTCATGTGATGTGCGTCCTGACTGGTGTGGCTCAGTGGATTGGGCATCATCCTGTGAACCAAAAGGTTGCCAGATGAATTTGCCGCCAGGACACATGCGGGGGTTGCAGGCCAGGTCCCTGGATGAGGGCATGTGAGAAATAAATAAATAAATTCTTTTTTAAAAAGTGTGATTTACACCCTGATTACTCAAACTTTCCATCTTCTTCACTTCCAAAAACAGTTCTCTCTTGATGATACTAATGTCATCTTCACCAGTGAGTGCATTTTGGGAACCACAAGAGAAAGCCCATAGGAGGGGAGATGTGGGGAAAGGCTATAGTAGCTGCTTCCCCCATTTGTCTGCCTTTGAGGGTGGGATTAAGTTAATGATTTTGAAATGGAGAGATCATGCTGAATTATTTGGGTGGGCCCAAGTTAATTACAAGAGTCCTAATAATCAAAAAGGAAGTCAGGAGGATAAGATTTAAAATAGATTCAAAGAGAGTATGCTACTGGCTTTGAAGATGGAGGGAGGAGCAATGACTAAAAAAATTCAGGCGGCATCTAGGAGCTAGAAAAGGCCAGGAAACAAATCTTCCCTAGAGCCTTCGGTAGCAGCATCAATACAAAACTGACAGAATGGCTGTTAAGCCTGCATGGTGGTTTTTTAGAAGAAATAATAAAAATATAGTCCTGGCTGGTATAGCTCAGTGGATTGAGCACGGGCCTGCAAACCAGAGGATCGTGGTTCGATTCCCAGTCAGGGCACATGCCTGGGTTGCAGGCCACTCCCTGGCAGGGGACACACGATACATTGTGTGTCCTCAGCAGAGGCAACCATACATTGATATTTCTCTCCCTCTCTCCTTCCCTTCCCCTCTAAAGATAAATAAATAAAATATTATTTAAAAAATATATATATAATGATAAATTCCAGAAAAGTGGGTATTTTGATGAAATAAAATGTTTATTGTAAAGTTATAAAATACATAATTAGAAATTTCTCATATGCCCCTGAAAATGTCTAAAACTTAGAAAGCAATGAAGATTCATCCTGAAATGTTCAATTCCACTTCTCTACTTCCAGATAAATCAGTGCTTGTAAAAGCTTGACTACTTCCACATTTTATTTTTTAGTGCTCATATCATCAATATTTCTTGTCAACCAGCCATGGGCAGAGCAACGTGTTAGTGGTTTGATCTCATTAAAATTCCTGATGGTACTACTGACCTTTGCATCTAGGGGATGGATTAATAAGATAACTAAGCTCTAATAATAACTAATTTTCATTGAGTTGGCCCTTTGTTCCAATAACTCTTTCAAGATCTGTAAAAATTGAGAAAAGCAATCCTTATAGAAACTCAGTAAAGATCCTGGAGATTTAGAATGGCTAAGTATTGCCAGCTTGATATGCTAATACTGGGTGGAGCCAGAACTTGAATCTAGAAGGTTTATTCCAATAGGGAAATTCTTTGAAGAGACACCCTTGTTGTCTGGAGATATTCTCCCATAAATCAGAGCAGAAAAAGAGGTAGCCATGGAGAATCCACAACTAAAACTAATTAACAAAATCTAAAAGAATAACAAGGAGATATGTATAACTGGTAAGGAATTTGAATAAACAAATGGACGCCAATCTTTTGACAAATTTCATGATAAATAAGGAAATTTAGAGTACTATTTAAAAAAAATCTCAGGATCAGGTAAAATATTTTTAAATTTAGGGTGTCTTTGAATGTTTTTATGTAGATGGAAAGAACACAATGAGAGGGCACGACTGGTGCAGGAAAATAAAGAAAAAGAGAAGTGGGAATTTCAAAGGCAGTAAGAAGGATTCAGTTAAAAGCACAGGTGGCATGATTAGGACTGAAAAGGAAGTTCCATTTTTTCCTCAAAGACAGGAGACAAAAAGCAGATAGGAAACACCAAAAAAAATACCTATATGCAGCAAAGATGACTTCTTTGGCAGGGAGCAAGAAGTAGAGGGTTGAGGGAGTTCTTTCCAGATAACCTCAATCTGTTCAGTACAATTGAAGTCCAGGTCACATGCTGAGGGAGAAAAGATTTGAGCTTGATTGAACGGGACAGGTTTATCACAGCCAAACACATAATGCAATAGGGGGTGAACAAAAAATAAATAAGATGATGGCTAAGTAGCAGAGGGGGCAGAAGAGTGTCATTACTCAATCAAACAGCACAGTATGAGAGTCAAAAAGAAATGGCTAGAACACAGGCTAGAAACTATCATGAGGGTCACAGGACAGAAACAAAGACACCAGGAATTCTCAAAAAGGAAGCATTTCTGCAGTGTGTGACCACAAGTTTCACACGCTGTGAACTTTATTTTCCGGAGTTCCGCTATGTGTTTTTCCTCCATCATGGCTTTTCTCACACCTCACTGTACTTGCTCCTTAGTACATCTTCCTCCTCTCACCTGCAGCTCTAAGAGGACACAAACAGTAATGCCACTGCTCATCGTTGCAATGCCCAGCATACAGCACAGCATTTGACACATCATAACTGATCAGTCAGTAGTTGTTATTTTGCTGAATGTTGACATTAACAAGGAAATAAATGATATAGGGAGAATGGAAATGGATTGCAATAATCACGCCGATCAGAGTCACACGAGACTTTCATGATGCCTGGAGCAGAGCAATATTCAAAACCGACCTGCCAGAGATGCCATAACCAATAAACTTTCCAAATTTGTAAGCTGCACCCTGTCAGCTACATGTCCCGAATTAGTTAGGCTAAGCATAGATACTTTCATGAAAGTATCATACCAATACCCATATCATACCTATATCAAAGGGGATGAGAAAATAGCCCCAGGGTCAAGGTTTTTCTGCTATCTCAACTCCTTATTTGATTCTGCCCCTCCTCCTCAGGCTGGGAGGAGGTTTTGACCTGGTCTGTCTTATGACACTTGGGCTGTTCAAGTTTTTACGGCCATCTTTCTTTCTGGCTTTTGACCTAAGAATGAGCCTGACTTGCCTAATTTGCTCCAGCTTGTACATCATTCCTGCTTAGAGAAACCTCACCATGACCGATCACCTGAGTTGAGACTATTACCCCATAGTTTCCAGGACTCTGTGCCCCAGCTCACTGATAACTTCACTATGCCTGAGGCATTTGCTGTTAATCAATAAATAATCAAAGGAAACGTAAAGAAATCTGAACCCAACTCAACACAATGTAAGAAGAATCCAGGACGTGGATTCTTGGATAGCATTCTTGGATTGTGGATAGCATCGGGAAGAATAAATCAGGTTAGGACTCAGAGCTGGGTGAGTGGTTCCAAGAATAAGCATCACAGAATCAGAGGGAACATTGGTCAAAAATAAGGAGCTGAAAGCCAGTATTTCAAGGAAGAAATCAGGGGGAAAGCAAAGCTGAGAATGCTAGGAGGGGAATACATCATAAAGAAAAAAATTGGTTTTATGTGTCAGAGAAGAATTCCCTCATGAAGGGAGCTGGTGCCCTTATAAGAAAAAACATGAAAGAGATTCTCTCCCTCTCCCTCCCTCTCCCTCTCTCTCTCTCCCTCTCTCTCTCTCTCTCTCCTCTTCCCACAGGGAGATGACTATTTGTAAAGCGAGAAGAGAACCTTCACCAGAAACCAAATCTGCCAGTATCTTGACCTTGAACATCTCCGACTCCCGAACTGTGAAAAATCCATCTCTGTTGTTCAAGCCACTTAGCCTATGTATTTTTTGAAGTCCACTCCAAACTTATTAAGACAATTTTCTATCTTCAAAAATGTTGAAATAGAGTATGCAGGGTGAAGGTGCACTTGAGGGAAGAGATATGGGGAATGAACTGATAAATCATTCATTTCTCTTCGAAATTAGACAATCTGATTCTTTTATTTTTGTTTTCACATTGCTCTAAGAATGTGTTGGGCATATGTTATGTTCTTTAATACTGGTGACCAATTAGTTATCTATAGTTAACTATCTGATTTCTTGACAAAATTACAGATTTGTAGAAATGAAGAAACCTTTGAAATCACCTAATTTAATGCTCTAAATTTATACATGCAAATGTGAAAATTGAGAGAGATTCAATGGCTCATCTAAGGCAGGCTGAAAATTAGATTAAATAGAAAGAGATCCTAGAAGCTATGCTATCTTGTAGGCTGTATAGTATTTGTTTAAGAAAAAAATGTTTGGTTTGAACAAGCAGGATTTAAACCACAGTTCTCCTTTTAGCATTACTTAACTGTCTTAAAATCATTTGTTGTCAATATTAACCTGTAAAACAGGTTAATGCTTTGTGTTGCCCAGTCCCCCATTCAACAGCAGTAGTATTCTGCTGCCTTACTTTCCATCTGTGTTTTGTAACACTATTTCTTAACCTTGGAAAAAAATCTGAAGGTAAAATAGTATCTTTTGTTCAACAAGAAGCCTTCATTTCAATAAAGACAAAGCAGCATCATAAATGACTTTGAGATTAATATGTACGTATCTAATGGTAACTGAAATTAGAAAACTTCTTGAGCTAGAGTCATGAATTGAAGTAATTATCAGCAATAAAGGAAAACTAAAGCTCAGACTTCCTTAAGTTTCTGAACATTTGAGATGAATATTTTTATTTACTAAAGTTCTCCATTTTAACTGTTTGCTTACATTCTACTTAGCATGTAAAACAGGCACAAACTTGTTGAAAGGGCTTATAAATAACAACTATTGCTATTTTTTAAAGAGTGTCTCAGTAATGCTATGCTTTACTTAGCAAAAAATCACAAATTTCAACATATTTCATCCAGAACTATTCTTCCAAACAATTTTTTGTTCCCATCATCAGCCAATAGCAAAATAATAACTTGAATGGAACTTTCTACCTTAAACCAGTAGATTCTTTGAAAAACTATTAGTATAGTCACAAGGACTGTAATAATACTACACTTTAGTTGGCCCATATGTCTTTCTATTTCTATCATCAATAATGAAGGGAAAAAACAGCCTGTTTCATCACTTTCTCAGCTGGGCCAGTCAAACTTTTCTCAATTAGTCTACACGGTCAGTGGTCCTCCATGCGAAATTTGCCTAAAATGCAACACAACAATCATCATAAATGGGCAGGATTGTGAAGCCAAAGACACAGCATAATTCATTCCCTGGAATAATATCATAGCAGCTCACAAATTTTGTGTATAAATACTTTTTTTTGCAAGGGAAGGATATCAAACTATATATATAGTTTGATAGGATATCAAACTATATATATAGGATATCAAACTATATATATATGTGTGTGTGTGTGTATAGATATAGTTTGATATCTATATATGTGTGCATGTATATATATATATATATATATATATATATATATATATATANTATCAAACTATATATATATATATATATATATATATATATATATATACACATATATATATATTGATATCTATATATGTGTGCGTGTGTGTGTATATATATACATACATATATATATATATATACATACATACATACATATATATCTTCTCCTAGAAATGAATGCTGTGTGATTTTGTTCATTAACCTTTCATTTTATAAAAGGGTAAAATCAATAAACTATTCAGCCAACTGAAAGGCAATTTCAAACAATTTCATGTTAGATTGAATTTTTATAGCTTTTTTCCCCTCACACAAATTCTAACAAAAAATAATATCTTCTCAAGGGCTAGACAAATATAAACTGTCAAATTTTGGCAGCCTTTCAAACACATGAAATAAAATCCCCTTTTTATAGATGAATAATTGTCTTACTGAAAACATGGCTTTCTTCAAACCTTGAGGCAATTTTTAGGGCAGTAGATTATTGACACACTCTAAAGACAGAAATGAGTGGACTTTTTTTTTTTTACGCATTCTACTGTGCTGACCTGGAATTATGACCATTTTAAGTCTTGTATGTCTGTGTTTGGTCACTGACACAGAAACAACAAACGGAATTTTTATAACAATCACTGGCTGTATCCACAGACACACAAAGAACTAAACAAATTAAAAATGAAATATTTCAATCAATTATTATCTGCCTCTAAATAATTTCTGTTCAGAAAACACTTTTATGAATAGGTCAAAGTTCTCCTTTAAAAGATAGAATACTTCTGTGAGCCTTTTTAAAAAAATTACTTTATTGTTGTTCAATTACAGTTGTCTGCACTTTCACACCACTCCCCCCTTCCCCAGCCAAACATCAGCAGGAAAATCTCAGACATTCTGTGCAGCAATATCTTCATTGATATGTCCCCTAGAGCAAGGGACACAAAGGAAAGAATAAACAAGTGGGACTTCATCAAATTAAAGAGCTTCTGCCTGGTTAAAGAAAACAGCATTAAAATGAAAAATAGAACCAACTATATGGGAAAACATATTTGCCAATGATACCCTTGGACAAGGGTTTGATCTCTAAAGTATATAAAGAACTCACATGACTCCACTCCAGGAAGACAAGAAACCCGATTAAAAAGGGGAAAAGACTTGAACAGACACTTCTCCAAGGAGGACATACAGAGGGCCCAGAGACATATGAAAAGATGCTCAGCATCACTAGCCATCAGAGAGATGCAAATTAAAGCCACAATGAAATAGTCAGAATGGCCATCATAAATAAATCAACAAACAAGTGTTGGAGAGGATGCAGAAAAGAGGGAACCCTAGTGTGAGCCTTTTTATAATAAAAATCATTATGCCTAGTGTCATTTTCAGTTGAGAAATCCAAATTATACATGCTGAAGACTGTCTTTACCAGGAAGAGGTTATCTTAGTGTAAATGATATTTCTGAAAGAGAGTAATATATTCTATTGAAAATTCAAATAAACTGTAAAGAGGGAAAGGTTTTAAACTGAGAAGCACTAAAGATGACTACTTTTAAATATTTATTTCTATTATATGATCTTTTACCTCCTTTTCTTCTCTTAATAGAAGAGAAGAAATTAATGTTTGAATTAATTTTAACTCCTCTACTGGTTAACTTAGTAAAATTAAATAATATGCTTAAAACTTTATTTTTCTATCTAGTGTAGGCAAGCATTTTTCTGTTCATGATGTAAATTAGTAATCTGATCCCTTCCTTTGAAATCTAGTAGTGAAAAGATCTCAATTTTACAGATTGCAAACAAAAATAAAAGCTGTTTCTTTTTATGCATTTTATTCTCTTAGAGTAACATAATGAGTACATGCTGCTGCTGTAATAAATTGCTTGTAATCACTAAATGAACCTAATCTTGACTCAAGCAATAAATACCTGTAATATAATGCATGGAAAAATTAGTACTCATAAGAGCCCAGAAATAAATCCAAATCTCTACAGTCAATTAATACAAAGGGGGCAGTGACATAAAATGGAGTAAAGATAGCCTCTTCAACAAATGTTGTTGGGAGAACTGGACAGCAATGTGCAAAAAAATGAAACTCGAGCAGCAACTTACACCATACACCAAAATAAATTCAAGGTGGATAAAAGACTTAAATATAAGCCGTGAAACCATTAAAGTCCTAGAGGAGAACATTGGCAGGAAAATCTCAGATATTCCACGCAGCAATATTTTTACTGATACATCCCCTAGAGCAAGGGACATAGAGAAAGAATAAACAAATGGGATATCATCAAAATTAAAAGCTTCTGCATGGCTAGGGAAAACAGTATCAAGATAAAAAGAGAAGCAACTGTTTGGGAAAACATATTTGACAATGATACCTCAGACAAAGGTTTAATCTCCAAAATATACAAAGAACTCACACAACTCCACTCTAAGAAGACAAGCAACCCAATTAAAAAATGGGCAAAGAACTTGAACAGACACCTCTCCAAGGAGGACGTACAGAGGATCCAGAGACATATGAAAAGATGCTCAATATCGCTAGCTATCAGAGAGATGCAAATTAAAGCCACAGTGAGATATCACTTTACACCAGTCAGAATGGCCATCATAAACAAAGCAACAAACAGTAAGTGCTGGAGAGGTTGTGGGGAAAAGGGGACCCTAGTGCACTGTTGGTGGGATTGCAGACTGGTACAACCATTATGGAAAACAATATGGAATTTTCTAAGAAAACTAAAAATGAACATGCCTTTTGGCCCACCAATTCCACTGTTAGGAGTATATCCTAAGAACTCTGAAACACCAATCCAAAAGAACCTATGCACCCCAATCTTCATAGCAGCACAATTTATGATAGCCAAGAGTTGGAAGCAACTTAGATGCCCATCGGTAAATGAGTGGGTCAAAAAACTATGGTACATTTACACAATGGAATTCTATGCTGCAGAAAGAAAGAAGGAGCTCCTATCCTTTGCAGCATCATGGATGGAACTGGGAAGCATTATGCTGAGTGAGATAAGCCAGGTGGTGAAAGACAAATACCATATGATATCACCGTTAACAGGAATCTAAACAACAAAATAAACAAGCAAGCAAAATATGACCAAAGACACTGAAATGCAGAACAGGCTGACAGGGTCCAGAGGGGAGAGTGGAGAGAATCACAGGGGAAAAGGGGAAGGATTCACATGAACAAGTATAAAGGACACATGGACAATAACTAAGGTAGGGGGTGGAAATGGGAGGGAGGTGGGGAGCACTGGGGGTGCGGTGAGCAGGGCTGGGAATATAAGACAGAAAACTGTACTTAAACAAGAGTTAAATAATAATAATAAAAAAAGAAAAAGTTAGTACTCATATAACATAAAACAGTATATTTCTAGCTTATCAATAGCATATTGTTGTCCAGTAAAACAAAAGGCTAATGGAGAGTTATCTTCATACATATCATCCAATAAGATGGAGGCTATGTTTATTAATACTGTTGAAATTTACTAACCATAGTTATGACATATCTTCTAAGAATGCAGTAACCTCCTCATTGTGTTAATTGTTCTCTTTTGAAAATTGATGATGCTGACTGATTGAACAATAACTGAAATAGAACGTCCTGGGGGTGGGGGGGAAACACTTGGTTTCCTTGTTTGAAGTTTGGCTAATGGCTCTGGGCATTGCCAATAATGGCCCCAACCCGCCCTGACTGTGTGTCCTCTCTCAGGGGCCTCACATTCTATGCACAGATTCATTAACATTAGCCTGAAAAGACCTGGGCTTGAAGGTCATGTTTGGGAGTTATTTTGCCAGGGCCTTTGGAACAGTAGTTTCTCAAAAAAAAAAAAAAAAAAAGCTAGATATTTATGTAAGAATGAGCATTTTTCTTTTCTTTTTTAAAAATAATAATATCCTTTTAGTAATTTCTAACTACTTTGTAATCACATTATTTAACTTGGTGTTAAAAGCAGTTATTAAAAGACTACCTTTTCAAAAACAAAAAATCTACTAGACATTTAACACCCAGTTTCTAAACAATTTACCTTCGTTTTTTAGAGTTGAGGTTAACATATACATATCTTTGTAAACAAAAACATGTTACATATTCTGAGTAAATATTAACTTTAAGCTTTAAAACCAGTAAACAGAGGTTACCTTAACATATCTATGCAAATATTGATCACTTAATGGTCAAAAAAATGCGTTAGACTTGTATATCTTCTTAAGGATCTAAGTTCAGGAAGCTATGCTATTTGAAGAAAACTGCTTCTCAGTGCAAAGTCAAGTTGATCTTATTTTCTATAACTTATTACTTGATCATGCCATGTTTTATTATACTTCTTACTTGGATCATGACTTACCTTCAATTTTCCCCCTCCCTACATGTCTCAAATTACCTTTTTTTTTCTTACAGACAAAAACATAATGTGCTATCATCTAATTCTTGAAATTATAAAATCCTTGGATATATATTCATATAGATATGGCATATATATATATAGACCCTTTACATATATAAATTATCAAATCATATATATAATAGATTAGTCACATAGTAAGTGCTTAATAAATGCCATATAATAGTATGCTTTTGTTATTATTTATTGTGCTCCATTTTTTTCCTAAAGGATATGCTGTTTTCAAATCTTACATTAAAATTTGAGAACTATAGTGAATTTTAAACATTCTCATCATTTCAGAAGCATCTCCACTTTAAAGTGTCTCTGATTTATTATAAAGAAATTATTTAACCTCACTGTGCTAAATTATCATCCTTGAGCCTGACTCTATGCAGTATATTTCTCACACAAACGTGAAAGTTTATTTTATTTGCCCTTCAGTTAGAGAAAAAGAACTGTAAGTCCAAATGAATTTTCATGAAAATGATATCATAAATGGCCATAATTTAGAGAAACAGTTCTCAATTTATCCAATAAACACCTACTTGAATCAGTAATGGAATTGAAATCTTATGTGTACTGCCCAGGAAATTGTACTTTTCTACCTGATTCATGTTCAAGTTCATATGGAATCAGCAGGAAATAAAGAGGCTGCTCAGACTGGTAAGAACTCTGCAGGAATATAAATCTGAAAAGCCAGCTTTTATGGAAAGAAGAAAAAGTTTGCGTCAAAGCACATAGGTGAGGTTATGTTCGTCTACAACCAAAAACTTCTCAGTCATTTACGTGACAGGAGCACTTTGGACCAGCTAAAGCTCTGCTTCATAAGGTCTTTATTACTGGATTCAGT
This sequence comes from Sturnira hondurensis, assembly GCF_014824575.4. Taxonomy (NCBI): domain Eukaryota; kingdom Metazoa; phylum Chordata; class Mammalia; order Chiroptera; family Phyllostomidae; genus Sturnira; species Sturnira hondurensis. The sequence continues at coordinate 2,132,184 of NW_028089315.1, forward strand.
CCATCGAAGTAGGCTTGAGGTATTTCAGGTCCTTGAGACGGAAGGAAAAGGGAACATAGGACTATTTGCTGGCTCTCAAAGTTTCTCCCCGAAGTGAGAAGTGTCACCTAGATTCTCATTCAAAGGCCAAAGTAAGTCACCTAGCCAAGACCAACACCAATGGGTGAAAAAGTATATCTTTCCCCAGAGAATATAGGCAAATATTTGTGAACAATAATAAGGTTTGCTACCCTGGATGCAATACGAGTATTTTATAGGTATATGCCAGTTTCACTATAGGTATATTATATTTTCCACATGTATTACATATTTTTTCTTTAAAATAATTCTGTAAAATAGACAGCTATTGTTATCCCCATTTTAAATGTAAGGACATTGACATTGTTCAAAAGAACAAAGTGAACAAAGCAGTCTTCTTAAAAGACTCGGAGCTGCCTGAAGCCACTTTGAGTTCATTGAGTCACACTCAATTCATTCCCCGTTACTAGAAATATTTAAACAGAAACAGAATGACCACTCTGTAGGAACACTGAAGAGTGAGATCTGTGAATTCTATGAATAACTGGGCTATAGAGCCTTTAACACTCTTTTTATCTCTGAGATTCTATGATTATGTAAGTTGTCCAAGGTCACACAGAAAGTGAGCAGCTATTAAGGGCAAACTGTCTCTGCTGAAGAAGTGACCTCATTTCGAAGTGAAAAAGAGACACCAAAGTGATTGAATGATCTCGTGTTCAGGTGCCATTATTGTGAAACTCCAGTGTTGAAAAAGCTTTATTACAGACCACTTCTTAGTTAGTATGCAGAAAGAATCTGTTCATCTGGTGACTAGAATGCTATGGATTATTACTTGTATAATATCAAATTTCCACATACCCTAGAGATTGCTGTATTGATATGTTTTTGAACAAAATATAGGCAATAGAATTTCTACATTCCCCAGGGAAAAACATTTTCTTGAGGTGCATAAGAAATGAACAAATGCTCTAATGGAGAGTGAAAAGCAAGTACAATACATCCTAGGTCATTATTTAAGATGAGACTCTTTTTGAACTGATGAACTATCCTGAAGTCTTGAATTCAAAAGACATTTTGAGGAATTTCCTAAAGAAACAGTGATGACCGTCCTTTCTCATTGCATGTTCCCAAGAGCTTTATAGTTTCAATAACTCTGCAGTTCTGTGATTCTAACATGCTTATTTCATAAAATGATTTGACTTTTTATAATTTGTCAAGTGAAATATATAATAATAAAATAAATACAGAGATTGCAATTGAATTATTAAAGTTAGTGTACTTTTAAAACAATACATTATTTTCATTTAATGATTCACAATTAGCAAGCTAAGTCCCTGCAAAAACGCAAAGAATAATATGTATTTTATTATTATCAATGAATTTGTTCATTTATTATTTCTATTGAAAGCCAGGAACTAAATAAAGGCTTTGGAACTAAATAAATTCAAACTTTGAATACATCTGGTAAATACATAAAGTAGTATTCTCATCTTCTACTCCGAATAGACATTTGGCAATTGAGTTACCAGAGATCTGACCACTAACCAGAAGCTTATCCAGAAGACAATTAGTACCATAAGATAATCATATGAAACTCTTTCAAGCTAATGGTTATTAGCCAGTGTCCAAGAAATAAGTTTTTTTAAACCGTGATGACCCTAAACTCCTGAAATATGTTTAGGAGGAAAGCACTTCCAAATGGTGGAATAAATAGCTCTGAAAATCTTTCTCCATAAAAGCAATGATATTTTAGAAAAAAAAAACAATCTAATACAATGTTTTCATACTGCTGAAAATTAGCTAAAGCTTATTAAAAAGAATCACTTATTTAAGTAAAATAACTGAATTTCATTAAGAACAGTTGACTTCATGGCATTTTAACTAGACTTATGCTTTCCTCCCTCTTCCCAGATGTGCAGTAGTTTTGAAAGTGAACAGACTCACAGAGATCAAAGCTGTAAAAATGAGCTTTCTGAAGAACACTAAAGTGGAAAGAATAGGATTAGAATTCACTGAAAAGCTTCATTCCTGGAGAATTTTATTTTCCGTGTATGGAAGTTCCATGAAATTCCCAGGATTTATCTTTCCTTAAACCGAATCAGAGCTTACTCTGCACATAGTCTATCCCAGAACACTTGTCCTGAACAATCAGCTGTATTTTTTAACATCAAACTGCCTGAGGCTTACAAATGGCTAACTCAGAAAGTTAAATGAGAAACTTAATAGGAGGTCAATAAGGGGACTTGAAGAACTCTGACATATTTCTAGGAATCAGAAAGATCAAATGATGAGCGTATTTAGCATGCATGCTGAGGAAAACCCTAAAAAGACCATAATCTCATATTTCTGACTGATCCGAGGGACTCACACAGAAGTAAAGAGAAGGCAGAAAGTTGTTAACTGTGTTAAAAGTATGTCCTAATACGCACACAGAGAGCCCACTGGCAAAGGCAGGAGGACTTACTGATTCAAATAAATTAAGACAATATCTGTCCAAGTGTTAACAGATGACTATGCAAACTGATCAGTTAACTCAGTGGCTGCACAAAACAAAGAATACAAAATTTATAAAATTAGTTCAGAAAATTCTAAGCAAACAATAGCAATAACAACAACAAACAGAAAGGAACAACGCATCTAGGGTAGGTTTCTAATTTTCAGAGATGGCACACAATATATTAATTTCTTTCAGTTTTCAACACAATATTATGAAGCGCAAGGAAAAAGAAACATGATTTATAGAAAAAAAGCAGTCAATAAAAGCTGTCTGTGAGACAACCTAAATGTAAGATCAATGAAAGACTTCAAATATGAACTATGGATTGAAGTATAAATATGTTCAAATAATAAAGAAGACATGTCTATATAATTAAAGTATGGAAAGTCTCACCAAATAGAAAATATCAATAAAGAGATAGAAACTATAAAATAGAATTTCTGAAAATAATAGGATAAAAATTTTAAAAGCTAGAAGGTTCAACAACATATTTGATCTGGCAAAAGAAAGAATCAGTGGCCTTAAAGATAGGTTAATTAACATTATGCAATAAGAGAATGTCACCCCAAAAAATGGAATAAAGAAAAGTAAACGAACCTCAGTGATTGTAGAAATCATCAAACATAATGAAATACACATCATGGGAGTCCCCAAAGAGAGGAACAAAAGAAATGGAGGAAAGAATATTTGAAGAAATAATGACGAAAACTTTTCCAAGTTTGATAAAAAGACAACCTCAGTCTGCACATTTAAGCACTCCAAGCAGGATAACCTCAAATAGACACACATAGTTAAACAGACAAAAGTGAAAAGAATAAAAAATCTCGAAAGAGATTTTTACTTGAAAGTAGAAAGAGAAAAGTGACTTGTCACATACAAGGGGTTTTCAGTAAAAATAACAAATATTTTCTTATCAGAAAGCATTGAACCCAGGAGACAGTGGGATGACATGTTATGTATTCCTAGAGAAAGACTGTCAATCACCCACTCTCTAACTAATACAACAAGCTTTCAAAACCAAAGTAGAAATTAAGACCTTCGCAAACAGACAAAAACAGAGAAATTTGCCCCTAGTAGACCAGCCCTTGAAGAAATACTAAAGGGACTCCTTCAGGATGAAATGAAAGGGCACTAGACTTTAACTTAATTCCACACAAAGAACTAAAATGTACCAGTTTCTATCTTGCATATTCACTTGCTCATACAGCCCCACCTGAGTATAGAATCTGTTTTTTAAGTATCTGACGAATTTCACGGGCCGCACCTTCTCCTTCTGCACTGTTGACCCTGGTAATGAAGAACATTCTGAAAACACCACTTTACAGTTCTCACACTCATCCTCAGACTCTCCACCCTTCTCCTCCTTTTTTTATTCACTGTTTATTTTCTTTTAGTGTGTTCATTTGAATACAAAATTCATAAGAGGTAGGGCTTCATTACCTTGATGAGGAGATCAGCTCAAAATTTTAAGTCTTCAACTTTTTTTCTTAAGCAATTTCAGCATAAAATCTAAAATTCTTGCTGAATATTTTTCCCACAGGAACATTTGATTTCTGTTTATAAGGTTTCTTATCAAGTAATAAAATTATGCATATACTTTTTCATATATTTCAAGTTAAATAATAAATTCAAATAAAAATCAATACACACACTAAATATTCATATATATGAATAAACTATTATTAGCAATATAATTACATAAATTTTCATGGTAGAAAAGACTAGGGTAAAGCGAATGTTTTAATTTTACTCTGAATTTCTGCATATTATTTTTACTTTGCTACTATTTGTTTATGTGTTTAGTTGAAAAGAAAATTGATTAGACAGTTTTGTATAAAGTTTCAAAATTAATGACATACATAAAGCTAGTAGTAAAAACAGGATAAAGCAGGAGAGTATGCATAAGTATAAGAGAATAAGTTCTTGATATTTTTCAATATTGAGCTTTAGACAGCTCAATATTAAGCACCCAAAGGGTTACTATTACCTCACACTTTATTTGAATTGTGTTAAGTCACTGTAGTAAATTTGGATTATCTCACTTAAGTCTCACAACATAGGCTTAGGGCTATTATCACTTTACAAAAAGCAATGACGCCTGGGAGGAGTCAGATAATTGAAGTTCATGCAGTTGGGAAGGGTTTATATCATTATACAAACACTGCTTTTCTGGCTTTAAGGCTTTAGCTTTTAAAGACTAATCAAACTAACATTTTTGAACACTTAGTGTACAGAAATGTCCAAAAAAATTGGATTAAGAAAATCAAGCTCTGAATAACAGATTTTGCACATAGAAGCTGAATGTTCATGAGTAACTCATTTATGCCTGATCTTAGGTGTTTTCACTTATAAAATAGTATAGTAAGGAATCAAATATGAAAGAATCTATTTCTACAGTTACCTCTGGCTACCCTATAAGACAGCTACTAGAGTCGGTGATTTAACACAATAAAAATTTACTTCTCACTTGCTAATGTCTAACACCATGTACCTGAATGGTGGACAGTTCTCCAGGTTAGTGACTCAGGGTCATTCCACCCCATGATGCCACGACCCTAAATTCATGACTCATAGTGTAGTCTGGAACTTTATCTCCATTCTGGATAGCCAAAAGCATGAGGTAAAATATCTACAGTTTACAGGAGACTAGAAAACAATACCAAACAGTCCAGTTTCAGCTCAGGAAGTTAATCTGAATTTTTTTTCTTTTTAAAAATTTTTGTTCCTTTATATATTGATTATGCTATTACAGTTTTCCCAATTTTCCCTCTTTATCCCCCCTCCACTCTGCCCCCCAACCCTCCAGGATTCCCCCCTTTTAGTTCATGTCCATGGGTTGTACATGTAAGTTCTTTGAGTCCTCTGTTTCCTATACCATTTTTATCTGTCCCCAACTATTTTGTGCCTACTAATTATGCTTCTTCTTCCCTATACCTTTCTCCCCTATTCCTCTCTTGCCCCTCCCCACTGATATCCCTCCATGTGATGTCCATTTCTGATTCTGTTTTTATTCCAGTTGTTTTCTTAGTTTTTGTTTTTATTGTTTTTCTTTTCTTTTAAGTTAGTTTGTTGATAGTTGTAAGCTTATTGTCACTTTACTGTTCATATTATTATCTTCTTTTTCTTAGATAAGTCCCTTTAACATTTCACACAATAATGGCTTGGTGACGAACTCCTTTAACTTGATCTTATCTGGGAAGCACTTTATTTGCCCTTCCATTCTAAATGATAGCTTTGCTGGATAGAGTAATCTTGAATGTGGGTCATTGCCTTTCAGGACTTCAAATACTTCTTTCCAGCCCCTTCTTGCCTGTAAGGTTCCTTTCGAGAAATCAGTGGTTAGTTTAATGGGCACTCCTTTGTAGGTAACTCTGTTCTTTCCTCTTGCTTCTTTTAGGATTCTATTTATCTTCAATCTTCAGTAATGATGATGTGCCTTGGTATATCCCTCTTTGGGTCCAACTTCTTTGGGACTGTCTGGGCTTCCTGTACTTCCTGGAAGTCTATTTCTTTTGCCAGATTGGGGAAGTTTTCCTTCATTATTTTTCAAATAAATTTTCAATTTCTTGCTGTTATTTTTTTTCCTTCTGGCACCCCTATAATTTGGATATTGGGACATTTCAGGTTGTCCCAGAAGTTTGTATGTCTCTCTTCACTTTTTTGAATTCTTATTTCTTCATTCTGTTCTGGTTGGATGCTTATTTTTTTTCTTTTGTTCCAAATTGTTGCTTTGAGTCCTGGTTTTCTTCCTGTCACTATTGGTTCCCTGAACATTTTGGTTTATTTCATTTTTGGTATCTTTCATTTGGTTTTTCATTTTTCAACCAAGCTCAATCAGATCTGTGAACATTTTGATTACCAGGCTTTAAATTCTCCATCAGATAGGTTGGCTATTGCCTCATCGCTTAGTTCTCTTTCTGAAGTTTTGCTCTGTTCTGTCATTTGGGCCATCTAATTCCTGAATGTTTTTGGAAGCTATTTTTCTAATCTATCCTGAAGTCCCTTGAAATCCCTTGAAAAAATCCCTTGAAATCTCATCTTTTCTCTGTTTGCAAGGTTGAATTACAGTTTGATCGATTTTTACTAGAACTGTTTTCAGGTCTGGCTTTTAGGAAACTTCACCTTACTTTTTGGACCTACTTTTTTTTAGCCACTCAGGTTTATTATGGAAAAAGGGAATGTTCTGAACCAGGCCAATCAGCTTTTGCCATCCAGATTTAGCATTTGAGTTTCCAACTAGCAGGTGGATATAGGTTAGGTAAGCCCAGGTCATATATATAGAAAAGAAGACTAGATTCTTTTGTGATTATTTGTTGATATTTTCTGGATTAGAGAAATCTTTAAATATAGCTCTTAATTCAGCTTGCATCCAAGGTTTAAATTCTACAGTTGCTGTAAATCTGGATTATGACAGAGATGAATCTTTAGAGGTAACTGGCGGTTGGGGGTTGTAGTAGAGTCATTGCTTAAAGATAAGGCATCTGGGCAAGGCAAAGAGGTGGGTGAAGTCAACTGAGGCAAAGAGAGGTCGGCAGGATGAAGCAAAAGAAAGAGCTGGGTACAGAAATGCAACTGGAGGACAGGACAGGGAGGGATTGCTAGCCAGAGTTTAGTTTGCTAAATGCTCATTAGCTTTGAGCAAATGATCTTTTAGTGAAGGAACTTTTTTTGAAGGAACTTTTGATCAATAATTTCATTTGGAGGCATTGGCAAGGTAATCAAAATTTTTGCCCAATTAGTCCTGTGAAATTGTATCCCTTTACTTTTCTAATGCACTTCTAGGTGAACTGTTTTGTTCACCTAGTGGTTTCCCCTAGCGGTTATTGGAAGCCCAAATCATTCCTAGTGAAGTTACACCATTAAGAAAAAGAAGTACAAGAATGGGTATTGGGGAGTTTTCCCTGTAGACTCAGAGATCAGCTACCATCAGTTGCTTTTGGCAGAGACTCAAAGGCAAGCAGGGAGTGAAAAATCTTTATGATGAAAAAAGGGAAGGCTTAGTTATGCACTGACTTGAGGCTGAAGACACGGGGAACCTAGAGGCAAGCTAACCAGAAATGGGACATTCTATGTAATGGATTTGGGGAACATATCTGGTTAGTGCTGAGCTGAAACTGGGGATAAAGCTGCCAATTATTTGATCAAGTGCTGACCACTTCTGGCCAATTGGTACACAGGTTGTACTTTGGCTTTCTGTATTGACTGCTAAAAGGCTGTGAGTTACTGTTTAGTTTTTGTATATGGTCTGATCACTGTCCATCTGATACTGAGTCTTTCAGCTACAAAACTTCTACAGGAAAACATCAAAAGAAATATTTTTCTCGGCTTCAGCAAACATTTCTTAGAGATGACAGTAAATTCACTATACATAAAAGAAAAAATTAATATATTAGACTTTAAGAATTTGTCCTTTTAAAAAGCTACTATTAAGAGATAAAAATACCAGTCCCTGGCTGCAAGAAAATATTTGCAAATTTTATATATGATAAAAAAAATGTGTACCTAGATTCTACATAGAACTCTTAGAAGGTAATAATCAGAAAAAAAAACAAAACGAAACCCAGCCTTGGCTGGTGTAGCTCAGTGGATCGAGCACGAGCCTGTGAACCAAACAACCACAGTTTGATTTCCAGTCAGGGCACATGCCTGGGTTGCAGGCTAGTTCACAGCAGGGGATGCACAAGAGGCAACCACACATTGATATTTCTCTCCCTCTCTCCTCCCCTTCCCCTCTAAAGATAAATAAATAAAATCTTTTTTAAAACCATTAAAAAAGAGAAAAGAAAAAGAAAAAAGACAATTATAAATGGAAAATATTTGAACAGATACTTCATCAAAGAAGGTATATGGATAGCAAATAAGTACATAAAATAATGTTAACATCATTAGTCATTAGGGAAAGGCCAATTAAAATTACAGTGAGATAACACTATCTATCACTAATCCTACAAGGTGTGGGTGAGAGAATGTGGAGGAAAAGGAACTCTCATACACTCCAGGTTGAAACATAAAGTACAACCATTTGGAGAAGAGTTTGGTAGTTTCATACACTTGCCACGTGACCTAGCCATTCCACTCCTCAGTGTGCATGTGTGTGTGTGCAAGTTATGGTGTATGATATGAAAAATATGGAAGCTTTCTGTTAGTAAAAATACAACAGGTATAAAAAAATCCTTTTAACAGATAAAGAAGCCTGCTTTTAAAAAAACTTTGCAGAGGTGAAATACTTCCGCCAAGATGGAGGCATGGGTGGAAACACTGTGCCTTCTCCCACAACCAAGTTTGAATACAACAAAGGTTTGGAGAAACAAAGACACAACCAAAGGACAGAAAATTGAATTATATGGAAGTCAGACTACATCTAACCGTTCAACGGGGACGGTAAGAGGGGCGGAGCCAGCAGCGAGCAGGGTCGGGCAGGACAGGGCCCCCGACCCAGGCGCGCAGGCAGACGGGAACCAGTTGGGGTGCGGGGCAGACTTCGGGCGCATATTCGAGCACAGTGAGACAGACCACGCAGGCCCCAGGGGGCGAGGGATGACGGGGGTGGCACACTCGCATGCAGTGGGACGAAACTCCTGGGCCCGGTGACGGCAGCAACTGCGGCACCGGTGATGGCCGTGGCGGCAGGAGGTGGACCGGACGCCATAGTCCCTCTTTGACCCCGCCCCCACATACAGCGTCACAACCCAGCGACTTAGTTGCCCTTCGGCACCATTGAGGGCCAGGGCGACAGGCAGCAGACGGGACACCAGAGTCCCTCTTGGACCCCGCCCCCATATACAACGTCACAACCCAGCGACTGAGTTGCCCTGCTCTGGTGAACACCTAGGGCTCCGATCCTGCTCCTGCTACAGAACAGGCACGAACAGCCCAAAAGATGGCACAAGAAGAACTCAAAGTCCCAGAGCCAATAACTCTAAGCGACCGAGAAATTGCCAGCCTCTCAGAAGCACAATTCAGGACACTATTTATCAGGATGCTCACAGAACTGGTAGATTATAGTCACAAATTAGAGGAACAAAGTCACAAATTAGAGGAACATATGAAGGCTAAACTAATTGAAATGAAGGGAGATGCACAGGAAACCAATAGTGATGGAAAGGAAACGGGGACTCAAATCAATGGAATGGACCAGAAGGAAGAACAAAACATCCCACCAGAAAGGAATGAAGAAATGAGAATTCAAAAAAATGAGGAGAGGCTTAGGAACCTCCAGGACATCTTTAAACGTTCCAACATCCGAATTATAGGGGTACCAGAAGGGGGAAAGAAACAGCCACGAGTGGAAAACGTATTTGAACAAATAATAAAGGAGAACTTCCCCAGTCTGGCAAAGGAAATAGACTTCCAGGAAATCCAGGAAGCTCAGAGAGTCCCAAAGAAGTTGGACCCAAGAAGGAACACACCAAGGCACATCATAATTACATTAGCCAAGACCAAAATGAAGGAGAGAATCCTAGAAGCATCAAGGGATAAGGGGACAGTCACCTACAAAGGAGTACCCATCAGACTGTCAGCGGATTTCTCAAAAGAGACCTTACAGGCAAGAAGGGGCTGGAAGGAAGTATTCCAAGTCATGAAATCCAAAGACCTACAGCCAAGATTGCTTTATCCAGCAAAACTTTCATTTAGAATGGAAGGACAGATAAAGTGCTTCTCAGATAAGGTCAAGTTCAAGGAGTTCATCATCACCAAGCCCTTATTATGTGAAATGCTAAAGGGCCATATATAGGAAAAAGAAGATGAAAAATATGAACAGTGAAAGGACAGCAAACACACAGTTATTAACAACCACACCTAAAACAAAAGCAAACCAAGAGGACAGCTAGATCAGGAGTGGAACCATAGAAATGAAGAACACATGGAGGGTTAGAAATAGGGGGGTGGGAGGGGGAGAAGGGGGGAGAAGGTACAGAAAATAGCATAGATGGTAGGTAGAAAATAGATAGGGGGGAGGGCGAGAATAGTGGGGGAAATATAGAATCCAAAGAACTTGAGACACGTGGTTATAAACTAAGGCGGGGAGAATGGTGGGGGAGGGAGTGTGCGGGTGGAGGGGAATGAAGGGGGGGAATAGAACAACTGTAATGGTATAATCAATAAAATATATTTTTAAAAAAAACTTTGCAGTCAATAATGACAGAAATATGGTTCAAGTACTCCACAGTGACATAAAATTATTTGACACTATAATTTTAGAGGGCAGCTTTTGCCAAATTCCAAAGAGCCAGTCATTCCATCTTATTTCTTTTTTTATACTTTAAAAAATTTATTTATTTGATTGTTGTTCAAGTATAGTTTTCTGTCTTTTACTCCTATCTAAGCCCACCCCCCCATCCATCTTATTTCTTAAGGAGGATCTAATTCACATGATATACTCTGCAGTCATAAACACAGACCATGGTACCACTAAGGATTCTACCACTACCTATGAAGACCTTGTCAGTCAATAATATAAGAAGTAATAGCTAGGCCCAAGATGGAGGCGTAGGTAGACACACTGTGCCTCCTCACACAACCAAAATTAAGAACAACAAAAATTTAGAAACAAAAAAAAACAAATAAAACTGACAGAAAATTGAACTGTACAGAAGTCTGACAATCATTTATTCAAACAGGTAAGAGGGATGGAGTCAGCGGCCAGCAGAAAGGGGTCAAGGCAGGAAAAAGCAGTGGCTGGTGGACCCAGGCATGCAGGTGGCGGCTGGCAGATCCCAGGCATGGAGTGGCAATGAGCAGACCCAGTGAGGTGTGCAAGGCGGCTAAATGACTGCAGTTACACATATGCATGCAGATAAGCCAGGCGAAAATGAACAGTGAGACAGACCTCACAACCCAGGGCCCCAGCACCGGGAAAAAAAGCCTAAAAGCACTGATTGAAAACACTTGTGGGGGTTGATGTGCCAGGAGAGACTCCCAGCCTCACAGGAGAGCTTGTTAGAGAGGGTCCTAGAATGCACAGAAGCCCACCCACCCAGAAACCGGCACCAGAAGGGCCCAATTTGCTTGTGGAAAGCGGCAGAGGGGACTGAAATCCAAGAGAGCGAAGTAAGCGCCATTGTTCCCTTTCTAATCCTGCCCCCACATACAGTGTCACAACCCAGCAACTGGTTGACCAGCCCTGGTGAACACCTAAGGCTCTCCTCATACGTAACAGGCACGACCAGACCCCTCAAAAATGACTCAAATGGAAGAACAGATCAAAGCCCCAGAGCCAATACATCTAAGCTACCAAGAGATAGCCAACCTATCAGATGCACAATTCAACGCACTGGTGATCAGGATGCCTACAGCATTGGTTGAATTTGGTCGCAAATTAGATGAAAAAATAAAGGCTACAGTAATTGAAATGAAGAGAAATGCATAGGGAATCAATAGTGATGAGAAAAAAAACTGGACTCAAATCAATGGAGTGGACCAGAAGAAAGAAAGAAACAACCAAACAGAAAAGAATGAAGAAACACGAATGCAAAAAAAGGAGGAGAAGCTTAGGAACCTCCAGAACATCTTTAAACATTCCAACATCCAAATTATAGGGGTACCAGAAGGGGAAGAGGAAGAGCAACAAGTGGAAAACTTATTTGAACAAATAATAAAGGAGAACTTCTCCAATCTGGCAAAGGAAACAGACTTCCAGGAAACCCAGGAAGCTCAGAGAGTGCCAAAGAAGTTGGACCCAAGGAGGAACACACCAAGGCACATCATAATTACATTAGCCAAGATTAAAATGAAGGAGAGAATCCTAGAAGCAGCAAGAGGTAAGGGGACAGTCACCTACAAAGGAGTACCCATCAGACTGTCAGCTGATTTCTCAAAAGAGACCTTACAGGCAAGAAGGGGCTGGAAAGAAGTATTCCAAGTCATGAAAGGCAAGGACCTACATCCAAGATTAGTCTACCCAGCAAAGCTTTTATTCAGAATGGAAGGGCAGATAAAGCACTTCTCAAATAAGGTCAAGTTGAAGGAGTTCATCATCACCAAGCACTTATTATATGAAATTTTAAAGGGACTTATCTAAGAAAAAGAAGAAAAAAATATGAACAGTAAAAAGAACAGTAAACTCACAGTTATTACAATCATACTTAAAGGCAAACTAAGGAAACAACTAGAATAATAACAGAACCACAGAAATGGAGATCACATGAAGGGATAGCAACAGGAGAGTGAGAGGAGGAGAGGGGAAAAGGTATAGAGAATAAATAGCATAGACAGTAGGTAGAAAATAGACAGAAGGAGGGCAATAATAGTATGGGAAGTGTAGAAGCTAAAGAACTTATGACACATGGACATGAACTACGGGGGGGGGCAGTATGGGTGGGAGTGGGTCTGCGGGGAAAGTGGAGGGAAATGAAGGGGGGGAACTGGGACAACTGTAATAACATAATCAATAAAATACATTTTAAAAACTCACATGTTAAAAAAAGAAGTAACAACTAACCATTAAATACATTTTATTTGGAGGTTAGAATTTATCTTTTTGTTTCTTGTCTCAGAAATAATGCGCTTAACTATAACTTTCTTGGCTAACCATGGACAAAAAAATTGGCAGATTTATTGTTTTATCTGTGTGCTTTGGTTGTATAAAATTAAGTTACTAGCTTTAATATTGGAACTCTAAGATAAAAATTTTAATTTTTTACTGATACTTATAAAATAAATAGCTATATCTTTCAACTAACAATAGATTGTTGTAATACTTATAATGTTCTTAGAAGACTAGTAGTATCTATGAATATTTAAAATTGTATCATCTTTAAAATAAATGTTTTTATTTCTAAGGCATTATCTCACATGTTTTTTAAAGATTTTACTTATTTATTTTTAAACAAAGAGGAAGGGAGGAAGAAAGAGAGGGAAACATTAATATGTAGTTGCTTCTCACGTGGCCCCCACTGGGGACCAGGCCTGCAAACCAGGTATGTGCCCTGACTGGGAAATCGAACCGGTGATCCTTCGGTCCATGGCCCATGCTCAATCCACTGAACTATACCAGCCAGGGTGACATTATCTCATATATAAACACACTAATGTTTAAGACTATGAACAAATTTTTTATTATTACTATATTTGCAATGGCAAAAACAGCAAATAAAAAAGCAAATTAAATACCCATCACTAAGAAAATGAGTGAATAAATCAATAATTTATGTACTCACATTAAGAAACGTTTGCTGAACCCACACTATTTGGAAGAGAGTATAAACCTCCAATCCCAGTAATTTGATGAACTAAGCTGATACTGAAAACGTCTCTCTAAAAATTCCTGGAGCTGTAGATAATGAATACAAAAAAAATAATGTTTTTTCTGTTACTTAAATGTTATAGCTGAAAGTATAAGAAACAAACAAAAATCTTTAAGTACCAGTAAAATATAATGAAAGCTAGAATGAGCTGACATTTCTGCAAGCCATGAAAGGGCTCTGAATTCCATGATGGGTAGAGGACTAGATTTTAATACTTACCTCCTCAAGAAGTAGGATAGCAGGCTTCAGATTCACAGGATACTTGGAGTTACAACTTAAATTTCTGTGAAAAAAAATTAAGGCCACCCGAAGGGATAAAATTCTAATTAAAGAAGGAAATAATAACTGAACAAACTGACCCAGAGACTGTACCCTATATCTAATGTTTGACTTTGATCTGAGTAGGAAAAAATTGTCCATGGAGAATTGAAACCATACCTCACAGTGTTTGAAGTCCAAATTTGCTCTACTCCTTTTAAATATAAAGAACCCCCCAACTCAAAAATGTTATTTTAAAAAGTTATCCTCTGTGATAAAGTGATACCCTCTGACAAAATCAAAATCAATTTTTTTTCTGGAGTAACACTTCAAAAACAGAAAGCATATAAGATTCTATGGGCAAAAAAAATGAACATGAGCACCGCATTTCTGCGAATCTAGGGTTCCCTGAATGATTGCCAGTCAGGGCACATGCCTGAGTTGCAGGCCAGGTTCCCAGTAGGGGGCACTCAAGAGACAACTGCACACTGATATTTCTCTCCCTCTCTTCCCCCCTGGGCTTCCTTTCTCTCTAAAAAATAATAAATAAAATCTTAAAAAATTTAATGTAAACTTAAAAATGGACTCACATAATAAAATCTTGAACATACAAGAAAACAATACACCATGAGAAGAAGTCAGATGTCACAAATTTAAAAATTGAGATAACCAAAGAAAAAGACAGAAACAGAAATATCTGCATTGGACTATTAAACCAGTATATGCAAAATAATAAACTATATACTTTTTTAAAAGAATAGAACTCACAAAAATGAAAAAAACATTAAGAAAAAGAGTGCATTTTAAAAAAGAATGAAACAACACATGCAGAAATGAAAGGTAAAAAATTTTAAATTAAAAATGCAATGCTTATAACTAACTGGAAACAAAAACTAATGAACCTAATGATCCATATACTTTAAAAGACTGAGTAGAGATGCAGTAGGTAACTTGAAGGTTTTAAAAACAATAAAAATCATTACATGACCAAAGCAAAAAGTAAAAAATGTCTCGATCTTATTTTTCTAAACCAACTTCAATTATAACAAAACTCACAATATGTGTGTAAGCAAAAGTATTAAAGAATACATTTTAAGTTGTTAACCAAAAGAAGGGATGTAGGAAATATGTCAAAATAGATACAAAGCAATTGAGATTAAATGTTATTTTTTATAACTTATTTATTTATTTTATTTTTTAAAAGATTTTATTTATTTATCTTAAGAAGGGAAGGGGAGGCGAGAGGGAGAGAAATATCGATGTATGGTTGCCTCTCATGGGTCCCCTGCTGGGAACTGGCCTGCAACCCAGGCATGTGCCCTGACTGGGAATCAAACCACAGTTGTTGGTTCACAGGCCCGCGCTCAATCCACGGAGCTACACCAGCCAGGGCTGAAATCAAATGTTATTTAAATAGATACATGCAACAGGATGATAGCCTTTTTTTTAAATGGAAGTCACCTCAGGGTAATTTCTAATGATGTATACTCTCCTTAAAATTGTACAGACTGTTAGGAGGTTTTGTACTGAGTATGAATTACTTGATGTACTTTTTAAAAGGCTATTTGTGGAAAAAAAATCCCCCCACATTATCACTCCTTCTCTGCCATGCAGGCCTTAAAATTTTAATGAAAGGAGAAAAAGATCTGTGTGTGTGTGTGTGTGTGTGTGTGTGTGTGTCTGTGGCCTCATAATGGCTTCCATACTACATAAATCTAACCTCCCCTGCTCTGTTGTCTTGGTTTCTTTTCTAATCTTTTCACCTCCACCGTGAGCTGGCTCTGATGCTGGGCATCACCCTCTACAAGCACTGTGTTAAAAATCTTCAGTATTATCTGTCAGAATCATCATTTCTACATATCACTTACAGAAACAGTTTTACCAAAAAACATATTTTCTGCAATGAGTGAAATGTTTTCATCTACAGAGCACCAGAAAATTTAGTCTTCACACAGGCAATCAACATTATTTGCCAAGTGAATGTGGATTCTTGTTTATCATGCCTTTACAAAGCTTAAAATTTATTCTTGACCTTTTCTCATAATATAAAGTTCACATAAATCTTTGACTATGAGTTATACAGCATTTTAGTTTTCTCCATAGAACTCCCTTTTTAAAAATGCACCTCCTAACATCCACACTGTAGCTCCACACTTATTGTACCCAATGGATGTCAAAAGAACGACTTCTAAAAGGGGCCATATAATTGAAGTCATAGTGTTGTTGCATTTGGGTTTTGGTTTGTTTTTTATTTGATTCTTTGGCTCAGATTTCATTCTTAGTGCCTACACCTGTCAAAGATGAAAAATGAGACGTATAACTCATTTTAATATAGGTATAATAAGCTTTTTGGCTTTTTTTTGTGAGACTGATTACTTTGACTTTCAAGCATTATTTTTTCTTTAGATTTGAATGATCTCAGTGATATTATACAGGGTGGGGCAAAATAACTTCACAGTTATGAATATGAAAAATGCACAGTTTATTCTTATATTTATTTTTTTAAATTTTCTATATGAACAACTCTAAACCTACATCTGTCCCACCCGGTATTTATATACACATCAAGTCTAAATTTCTTCCTTTGCTTCAAATCTTTCTGGTAACACCTATTTTCAAAAAGTAGCACTCATCACCAATTACATTCCCAGTTAAATCCCTTCCAAAACATGCAATCCACTGTTAAACATAGTGAAATAGAATTTACCATAATACTGGGGGAAAGTATCAATTGGTACTTTTATCAGGAGTGCCAAAGTAAAGAAGGGGACATGGTTACATAATTCAGCTAGATGTCTAGGAAGTTAGAAAGTACAGATAGCAAAATTTCAAAATCCATAAACGTCACTTGAAAGATACAGCTAGTTTAGCTGTGGAAGGATATATGACCTCGAAGTTGAAAATTGTTGATTATAAGCACTTTGAACAGATGAAAAAAAGTTATTTGCTAATAGTGGCTTCATTTAAATTTGGAGGAACATTCTTTTTAAGAGATGGATTATTTAGCCAAAGCTTTGCTTTATTTCCTTTCTTTCTCCCATTGTTCTGAAGGATTTGGAATTACAACAGCTTTGAAATCTTGAATTTCCTAATCTGGAAAACTCTATAACCCTCCTTTCTTTTTGTTTTAGGATGTTTAGCCCTGTTCCTCTTCATTGATAGGTAGGCTCTATGGAACGTGTGTGAGTTAGCAGAACCTGTGCTTCTGGATGGATGACTAGAAAAAACTGTCTCCTACTGCAGCCATTGAAAAAACAAGGCTTTGCAAGCAGTTACCCCTGTGCAATGATAGATATTCCTTAATGGTACTTGGCTGCCTTGGTTTATACAATTCTTGGTTTAAGATTTATGCAATTTCAGCATTTATTAATTTTATTTATTTACTTCTGATGTGGTGAGTCAATAAAGCCAATAATTGCTGTGTTGTAAATATTACTGTGTTACAAATCACCACATGTTAGCAACTTCAGAAAACACACATATTTTTATCCTATAGCTTCTAAAGATCAGAAGTCTGAGCATGCATTATCTGGGTCCTCTATTCAGGTTCTCACACAGCTGTGTTTTAATCTGAGGCTCAGAGTCCTCTCTAAACTCAAAAAAATTCAGCTCCTTGCAGATATAGAACTGAGGACCTCAGAATTTAAAAGATAAGAAAGGGAAATTTAAAAAATTCAAGTGGAAATATTAAAAATGAAAATTGAAACTAATAAAATACTTAATGGATGAGATTATCAGCAAATAAACACAACTAAAGAGGTTCAAAATGAAATATAAAGATCGAAGATAAAAACTTTTAAAAAGATGAAAATAATGTAAAAAAGCAAAATGGACACAGTGACATGGAAAAATGGTCTAACATATTGGAGAAAAAAGATCAGAAAGAAATAGGGCATAATTTCTGACAATTTAAAAAAATTATTGAAGACACTAATTGTAAGTTAAAAGATAAGTTTTAAAAATATTAACTAAAGATTCAAGAAATATTATGTCACAAACAAAATAGAGATCAGAAAAATCATAAATATCATAGAAAAATCACTAAGTATTAAAGACAGAAATAAATGTTAAATAGATTTACAAACAAAACAAACACTTATTACTTTCCAAAAAGCATCAAATAGACTGACCACTGCCTTCTCCATAGAAATCACGGGAACTAAAAGATGATAGGATACCTTGAAACCTGTGAAAGTAAATAAATAAATACCAGTATTATGAGAATTTTACAACCAAATTGAAAGGGTCGATATCTGGAGACCCATGCTAAGAGAAATAAGAGTTACCAAATAGTCCTCTTCAAGGAAATGTGAAGGAATGGAGAATAACAAAATAGGTTTTCCATAACTTTCAGACTATAAGACTCACCTTTTCCCCCTAAATTTGGGAGGAAAACAGGGGTATATCTTATAGTCCGAGTGTAGCTTACCTGGCTTGCTGGGGGGGAGGAGGTAGCAGTGGGGTGGGGTCACAGGTTATTACATATTTTACCACATTTTCACTTCAAAATTTTTTTCTATTTTCCTCCTCTAAGACCTAGGTGTGTCTTATGGTCCAGTGCATCTTATAGTCTAAAAAATATAGGTATGTTGATTTATCTAAACAATTCAAAACAAATATTGACTGTATAATACAACAATAATCTTTTAAATATATATAATTTTAAATATATAGTTTTTTTAAATGGCTAATAAGGATTTTTGGCTGGTGTGGCTCATTTGGTTGGAGCATTTTCCCATACACCAAAACACTGGGGGTTCCATTGTCAGTCAGGGCACATACTTAGGTTGTGGGTTCGATCACCAGTTGGGGCGCATATGGGAGGCAACCAATAGATAGTTCTCTCCCACATTGATATTTCTCTCTCTTTTCTCACTTCTCCTCTCTCTAAAATCAATAAACATACTGTTAAAAATTTTAAAGTAAAATGACTTATAAGGAGAAAAGTTTTAAAAGTGTTAAAATATTGCAAAGCCTTGTAATAAAAAAAGAAATATATATTAATAGAAGTAGCCTTATGGGTTTGCACTGCTTCTTGGTCAGTTAAAAATCCAAGGTTCCAGTCATTTTTTCCTCTTATTTCATCTCAAATTCTTCCCTACACTACCAATCCTGTGGATGTGATGCTCTGGCTATGACCTTTGGAAAAATTTCCTATCTGTTCATCTAGGTTTCTTGTTACATTACTCTGCCAATTTAAACTAGCTTAGATTCTATATTAAAAAAATAATAATAGTTAATACACATTGCCTTTTTGTGTGCAGTTAGGAAACTTCCTTCCATATTTTCTTTTTTAATTTTTAATTTCTTTTTATTGTAGTTTTTTCATTACCATTTATTCCTCCTATACCCTCTTCCGCTTCCATACATCCCCCTTCCCATTAAATGCCAATACCACCAACGTCTTCGGATACTACAGAAAACACTTCCTCTTTGTTATTTTCTCTATCCTTCATATATTCCTCCACAACCTGGCCCACAGCATCATTCAATAAATATTTGTTGAATGAATAAATAATTTAATAAATGATGAACAAATCAGAATTGATGTTAGTACAATAGGAACTGCATGTTGAAAAATAAAACAAAAAAAACCTTTTGTTTTGAGAAAAATATATTTGTTGACAGCTTACTTTAAATTGAACAGAGTAATTTTTATTTTATTAGTATATATATATTTGTAAGATCAAAATGGTGAATTGTGTTGTATTTAGAAAAACTACATAAAAAATATACAATCAGCCAATTAGTATAGTGGTTATCATGGTTGCTGATTATTTAAAGTTAACCAGTTTTATATTATCTCTAATTTTATATTATAGATAACCAGATATATTATCTCTAATTTTAAAATATAGACTTCTGCCAAGATGGAGGTGTAGGTGGAAATACTGTGCCTCCTCGCACAACCAAGTTTAAAGACAACAAAGTTTTAGTAACAAAAATGCAACCAAAACACAAAAAAATTGAACTATACGGAAGTCCGACAACAACGAACCTTTCAGCCAAACCAGTAAGAGAGACAGAGCCAGTGGCTGGCTAAGCGGAGCTGTGCAGGAAACTCAGCCAGACTGACCCAGGGACCCAGGCACATGGGCGGCAGTTGGCAGATCCCAGGCATGAGGTTGCAACAGGCAGACCCAGTGAGGGTGCAGGGTGGCAGGCTGACCTCAGTCACACATTTGCACGCAGGCCCCAGCAGCAGGAAGCAGCAGAGGGGACTGCCATTGCTCCTCTTTGACCCCCGCCCCAACACACAGCGTCACAACCCAGTGACTGACTTGCCCCGCCCTGGTGAACACCTAGGACTCTGTCCCTCATATGTAACAGGCACGAACAGACCAAAACATTATGGCTCAAGAAAAACTCAAAGCCCCAGAGCCAATAACTCTAAGCAGCCAAGAAATAGCCAACATCTCAGATGCACAGTTCAAAATACTGGTGATCAGGATGCTCACAGAACTGGTTGATTTTAGTCACAAATTAGAGGAACAAATGAAGGCTAAACTAATTGAAATGAAGGGAAATGCACAGAAAACCAATAGTGATGGAAAGGAAACTGGGTCTCAAATCAAGGGAGTGGACCAGAAGAAGAAAAAAATGACCAAACAGAAAAGTAAGGAGAAACAAGAATTCAAAAAAATGAGGAGAGGCTTAGGAAACTTCAGGACATGTTCCAATATCCAAATGTTCCAATGTTTCAAATGTTCCAAATGTTTCTTTAAATGTTCCAACATCCAAATTATAGGGGTACCAGAAGGAGAAGAGGAAGAGCGACAGGTGGAAAACTTGCTTGAACAAATAATAATGGAGAATTTCTCCAATCTGGCAAAGGAGATAGACTTCCAGGAAATCCAGGAAGTTCAGAGGGTCCCAAAGAAGTTGGACCCAAGAAGGAACACACCAAGGCACATCATAATTACATTAGCCAAGATTAAAATGAAGGAGAGAATCCTAGAAGCAGCAAGAGGTAAGGGGACAGTCACCTAAAAAGGAGTTCCCATCAGACTGTCAGAGGATTTCTCAAAAGGGACCTTACAGGCAAGAAGGAGATGGAAAGAAGTATTCCAAGTCATGAAATCCAAAGACCTACAGCCAAGATTGCTCTATCCAGCAAATCTTTCATTTAGAATGGAAGGGCAGATGAAGTGCTTCTCAGATAAGATCAAATTAAGGAGTTCATCATCACCAAGCCCTTTTTATATGAAATGTTAAAGGAACTTATCTAATAAAAAGAAGATAAAAATATGAACACTGAAAGTACAACAAACTCACAGTTATTAACAACCATACCTAAAACAAAAGCAAACTAAGAGGGCAGCTAGATCGGGAGTGGAAACATAGAAATGAAGAACACATGGAGGGTTAGCAACAGGGGAGTGGGAGGAGAAGGGGGGAGAAGGTACAGAGAATAAGTAGCATAGACAGTAGGTAGAAAATAGATGAGGGGAGGGCAAGAATAGTATGGGAAATGCAGAATCTAAAGAACTTGAGACATGTGGACATAAACTAAAGGGGGGAATGGTGGGGAAGGGAGTGTGCAGGGTGGAGGGGAATGAAGGGGGGAAGAGGACAACTTAATGTCATAATCAATAAAATATATTATGTGTGTGTGTGTGTGCATGCTGATCATAATCTAAACTGTTATGGAGTTGAGAATTTTATTTTGAAATTTGAAGGCTTGAAATTTAGAATTTTACCTTCTGTGGAACACAGCATTAAGAAGTTACTCTTTAAAGGCTCTCAGATTTACACTGTAGAAATCTATGCACTATGTAGTGAATAATCAAAGTGAACATATTTAATGTCCCCATTCCTATCAAATAGCAGATTAAAACCAACTCTAACACTTCAATGCTTTTAGCTCTAAGTAAAGCTAGCTATAGATTCAATGTTATTAGCAGAAATTGTAGTCATTGATTTTAAACTGACTTTTTATTAGCACCAACAACAAAACTCTTGTCTATGCTTCTAATCATTCCTTCTTACCTTCATTATCAGTAGCAGAATGACTAATACAGATTGTGGACAGTTTTCTTTATTTCAGTCGTATAAGCAACACCTGAACCATACTTTGTCCATAATAGCATACTATATGTGCAATTTTGAAACATTTAACTTCACATAACTTGAGCATTAAATGTAAAGTGGCTAAGACCAACTCTCTCATCTCTAGCTCTGTGATTTCCAGCTTCAAGTCAGAGCTCAGAAAAAAGTACTTACTCTTTCTGATATTCTGGGGAAATGATCTACCCTGTGGTGAAGACCAAGATTTTACATTTCATGAGATGTGTAAAAGGCAAGTCTTGAAAAAATGTTTACCCATATAGCAATTTCTGCATATCACAGTCAGGACCTAGCTTCCTCTTGATTTACATCCATATCCCCCCAAGCCCCTACACATGCAGAGCAGTATATTACACAAGATACTGGTTTCCAAATATTCTATATAGAACATATTTGTTCTGCCAGGATGTATTTCCTTTGTACGGTGCCAATTTTAGTCAGAAAAGTGAAATGTGCTTTTTAACTGGCTACAGAGGAAGCCATATAATCTACCACAGTAGCAGAGAAGAAAAACTTAATAGTCTTTTCTGCTCTAGGATTGTTTTTCACTAGGTTTGCATAGGGCCAATGTTCTACTCCCCTCAGAGGATGGACTGACATCTCTGACCTTTGACTGGAAAGAGAAAGAGGCTACTGGGAGCACTGGAAGTTCTAAGGTCCTATTATCTTAAAATAAAATAATGGCTACTGCCACCAGGCAGATATTATTGCAGTAAGTTTTTTTGCAGTATCTGAAATTATCATTAAAATAATGTTGTTAACATTTTCTGGTTGCATATTCAGCTTAAACAAGCTTAAGTAATTAATTTAAGGATGGTAATGTATCTTAGGAAATTCAAGAAGACAAATGGGACTGGGTCTTAACAACAAATTAAGACAAAAGGGCCTTAAAACAAAGTTCAAAACATCATCATGACTATTTTTTGTCTTCTATGTACCTAACTCTAAACCTGTTTAGCTACTGGTCCATAACTCCCAAACCCCTACACCTCCCCAGGGTCCCTCTCAGTCAGCTATTGTTCTGAAAAAAACAAACAAACAAACAAAAAAATTACTCCTTGTACAAGTAACTGACTTTGAAGCCCAAAAAGGGCCATGACATAAAACTGTATTAGTCACTCTCGGACTTCCAAATTTGAAAGGTGGGACTAAGAATGAGAGTGAAAAATATTTTAGGGTTGCCAGATATAACAATAAAAACACAGGGTTTCCAGCCATATTTGAATTTCAGATAAATAATAAACAATCATCAATACATACTTATATTAAAAATTGTTCACTGTGCATCTGAAATTTAAATGGAACTGAATGTACTGCATTTTATCTGGCAACCCTAGGATCTTATTATGAACTTGGAACATGTAAAATTTATGAGACTGTCAGCTGATAATGGCTATTCTATACAAAGGACATTCTGGTCATCATCTTACATTATATCTTTGTAGAATTTAAGGTGGTAACTAAGATCTTTCTCTTTAAACTCTCCATCTCTTTTTAAAAAGTCAATTTGGGTTGTGGCACAGTGTGTGCGATGGGCCACTGCCCAGACCACCTCACTAGCTGCAGGCAGATTAAGAGGCTTGCAGCCAAGATGGAGGTGTAGGTAAACACACTTCACCTCCATGCACAACTATATCAAAAATTACGACTAAACTACAAAACAAACATCACTCAGAGTTGTCAGAAAATTGAGCTGTGTCGAGTCCAGCAACCAAAGATTTAAAGAAGCCACATCCATCTAGACAGGTGTCTTTTCTACAATAAGCTGTGATACTAATACAGGGAGTCAAAGCAGCTCTACCTAATACACAGAAACAAACACAGGGGGATGGCCAAAATGAGGAGACAAAGAAATATGGCCTAAATCAAAGAGCAGAACAAAACTCCAGGTAAAGGACTAAATGAAATGGAGATAAGCAACCTATAACATGCAGAGTTCAAAATACCGGTTATCAGGATGTGCAAAGAAATCGTTGGGTAGTGCAGCATAAAAAAGACCCAGGCAGAAATGAAGTTTACATTAAGTGAAATAAAAATCTACAGGGAACCAACAGTGAAGAGGATGAAGCCAAGACAAATCAATGATTTGGGACAAAAAGAAGTAAAAAGCATTCAATCAAAACAGCAAGAAGAAAACATAATTTAAAAGAAAAAATGAGAATAGTATAAGGAGCCTCTGTGACATCTCCAAGCATACCAACATCTGAATCTTAGGGGTGCTGGTAGGAGAAGAGAAATAGCAATAAATTGAAAACTTATTTGAAAAAATAATGAAAGAAAACTTTTCTAACTTGGTGAAGGAAATAGATATACAAGTCCAAGAAGAATAAGAAATCTTGCCCTGGCTGGCGTAGCTCAGTGGATTGAGCGCGGGCCTGCGAACCAGACAATCGCGGTTCGATTCCCAGTCAGGGCACATGCCTGGGTTGCAGGCCGGTTCCTTGCAGGCTAACTACCAGCAGGGGACACACAAAAAAGGCAACCATACATTGATGTTTCTCTCCCTCTCTCCTTCCCCTCTAAAGATAAATAAAATCTTTAAAAAAAAGAGATCTTAAAAAAAAAGAATAAGAAATCTCAAACAAGATCAACACAAAGAGGACCACACCAAGACACATCATAATTAAAATGCCAAAGTTTAAAGATAAAGAGAGAATCTTAAAAGTAGCAAGAAAAAAGCAGATAATTACCTACATAGGAATTCCCATAAGACTGTCAGCTGATTTATCAAAAGAAACTTTGCAGGCAAGAAGGGGCTGGAAAGAAGTATTCAAAGTCATGAAAGGCAATGACCTACATCCAAGATTACTTTATCCAGCAAAGCTATCATTTAGAATGGAAGGGCAGATAAAGTGCTTCCCAGGTAAAACTAAAGGAATTCACCATGACCAAACCATTATATAAAACCATTATATAAAACCATTATATAAAATGTTAAAGGGAAATATATTTAAAAAATCACAATTATGAACATTAAAATTACAACAAATAAACAACTATCAACAACTGAATCTAAAAACCAAACTAAGCAAACAAGCAGAATGGGAACACAATCGTAAATATGTAGATCATTTGGAGGGTTATCAACTTGGGGGAGTGGGCAGGGAGAGAATGGGGGGAAAATGCAGGGATTAAGAAACATAAATTGGTAGGTATAAAATAGACAGTGGTATGTTAAGAATAGTATAGAAAATGAAGCCAAAAAACTTATATGCATGGCTTATGGATATGTACTAACAGAGGAGATTGCTGGAGGGAATGGGGGTACCAGGCAGAGGGTGACAAAGGGGGGAAAACTGGGACAACTCTAATAGCAAAATCAATAAGATATATTTTAAAACTTTAAATGTTAATTTAATAGTTAAAAAGTGCACAGTGAATAACTATTTTAACTTCAGTGACCAACATATTTAGCTTCTTTTTTTTTTTAAAGATTTTATTTATTTATTTTTAGAAAAAGGGGAAGAGAGGAAGAAAGGGATAGAAAGATCAATGTGTGGTTGCCTCTTGTTTGTCCCATACTAAGGACCTGGCCTGCAATCCAGGCATGTGTCCTGACTGGGAATCGAACAGGCTACCCTTTGGTTTGCAGGCCGGTGCTCAATCCACTGAGCCACATCAGCCAGGGCCACATTTAGATTCTTAAGAAGCAGGAAATGTAGAAAGTATTTTCACATCCCTAATCACTGTGGGTATCTCTTCTTTCCCACTCTACAGGAATACATAAAACCACAGAAATCACTAAGAAAAATTCTTTAAGAAATTTATTTAGAAAGCTTATCCCCTGATCATAGGTCAGAGAATCAGAATAATGATTCTCATGAAAGGACAACTAGCTTAGCCAATTTGGATAAATGGGGTCGGGGGGCAGTACAAACTGAAAATTTATTATAACATTTCAATACTAAAGTTTAACTGGCTTTGGAAATAAATGCTAGTTCTAATATGTAATAGGTCTCACTACCAGTTTGAGTTTTCGGCCTTTTCTATTTCATAAAAATCCATTAAATATGTATTAATTAAAACAGACATCCTAGGATTATCCAATATTAACAAAAGGAAAATTAAAGGTTAAAATACTTCTACAGGCTTTTGCTCAGCAATTTTCAAGTTTATTAATTACAAGTATCACTGAGATTCTCCATATAAAAATAGCCAGTATTTCCATTGAGAAAATTATTGCTTCTATATTAAATGTGTCATCTTTAGTATAATTTTTACTTAAAATAACTTGAAACTTTTAAAATATGCAAAGCATTTGCCTAAAGCTTTTAAATTTGTGAAGTTCATGGCATAGTATTATTGCTTTAAAAAGTTTCCTTAAGAGAGATACTGTTTAAGCAAGCACAGAATTTAAAAGAAATTTTGAGACATTTTAAAAATTTACATGGTTGAGAAAAAATATTGCATTTTGCCAACCAAACTGAAACAGTATTCAGAAAGCAGAAGAATCTCTTAAAAAGTCGTTAAGAATAATTTTCAGTAAAAATGTTGCTGCGTGAAATATCTGAGATTTTCCTGCCAATGTTCTCCTCTAGGACTTTAATGGTGTCATGGCTTATATTTAAGTCTTTTATCCACCTTGAATTTATTTTGGTGTATGATGTAAGTTGGTGCTCGAGTTTCATTTTTTTGCATGTAGCTGTCCAGTTCTCACTCTAAGAAGACAACTAACCCAATTAAAAAATGGGGAAAGGACTTGAACAGACACTTCTGCAAGGAGGACATACAGAGGATCCAGAGACACATGAAAAGATGCTCAATATCACTAGCTATCAGAGAGATGCAAATTAAAACTACAATGAGATACCACTTTACACCGGTGAGAATGGCTATCATAAACAAAGCAATAAACAACAAATGTTGGAGAGGGTGTGGGGAAAAGGGGACTCTGGTCCACTGTTGGTGGGATTGCAGACTGGTACAACCATTATGGAAAACAGTATGGAATTTTCTCAGAAAACTAAAATTGGACTTGCCTTTTGACCCAGCAATTCCACTGCTGGGATTGTATCCTAAGAACCCTAAAACACCAATCCCAAAGAACCTATGCACCCCAATGTTCATAGCAGCACAATTTACAATAGCCAAGAGTTGGAAGCAACCTAGGTGCCCGTCAGTAAATGAATGGATCAAAAAACTATGGTACATATACACAATGGAATTTTATGCTGCAGAAAGAAAGAAGGAGCTCCTACCTTTTGCAACAACATGGATGGAACTGGAAAGCATTATGCTGAGTGAAATAAGCCAGGTGTTGAAGGACAAATACCATATGATCTCACCTCTAACAGGAAGCTAAACAACAAAGCAAACAAGCAAGCAAAATATAACCAAAGACACTGAAATAGAGAACAGGCTGACAGTGACCAGAGGGGAGAGGGGAGGGAATTTCAGGGGAAATAAGGGAGGGATTTAGAGGAACCTATATAAAGGATACATGGACAACAACTGAGAAGGGTGGAAATGGGAGGGAGGGGGGAGGATGGGGGGTGGGATGGGATGGGAGTAATAGACAGAAAACTATACTTGAAAATAATTAAATAAAAAAATTGAAAAAAAAAGAATAATTTTCAAAATACTGGTTTGATAAAATCTGTCTTCTTGCCTCAAAAAATAATTATGCAGAATAAAAGTTTAACTTTGACACTATTAAAAACATACAAAAATTTTTCAGTGCTGACAAGTTAATTAACCTCATTGATTGAAGCACCTTTCTAAAGAAACAGGATTCTAGCCAACGTATTCACATTATAAAAATCAAGAACCATGAATTTATATTCATAGTGCCTAGAAAAGAATTCTGGTTATGCCCTTGTTAAAACAAGGAACTTTAAGCAATTCATCTGTATCTTCAGTTCCTTCATCCATTGTATGGAATGACAATACACAGCAAGTTAACAGGGCATGTTTTGAGGCTCAAATAAGTGATCAGTAATTTCTCTTATAAGCATTAGCACGTTGCAAGCTATATTTTGTCCCTGCTCTCTAAACTCCATTTCTCTACCCTCATGGGCTCACAGCTTGACTATGCTTCACAGGCTATACTGCATGGGACCATTGCCAGATGTGATAAATGCCACTCCCAGGCCCAGTCTTTCAAAACCTGCATGCCCATGTATGCTGTCTTTCCCATCCTCTTTAGACAATCAAATACAGCAAACCCAGGGGGAACTCCAGGCCTGAACTATGGTGCCACTAGAGAGAAGAAGTACCTGCTCCGAGTGACTGAACAAAGAAGGTAAGCCTCTTGCAAATGCATTCCAGAAATAAAAATGCACTTTATCCAGTGACTGAGATGTGGAGGTTGTAGCAACAGTGGGCCAATATGACTAGTAAGGGGAAGAGAATAATTCACAGATCCAGTTGTTTTCAACTAAATGTTAGTCCCAGGCCCCACTACTGTAAACGAAAAGATGATTACAAGCATAGACTCAACTGCTGTAGCATCATTAACATCATTGTCATTATACTGACTTATATAATAGTATAATATGACATAATAAAAAAACTAGCATTTATTTAACATTGATGATATGCCAATCACTACATTAAGGATATCATGTTATTGATCTCAGTTAATAAGTCAAACCTATGAGTCAGACATTGTCATGAAAAGTCGAGGATCAGGGAGGTTAAATAACCTACGATATCAATCCAGCTGGTAAATAGTAGAAAAAGCTTGAACCACGCCTAACAACCAAGCCCATGGAGGTAATTATTCTGCTGAAGTAGACCATGCAAAAGAGAGTTTGTGTACAGATAGCCAGGAAACGGGGAAACCAAATACAGCCCCAACATTAACAAGTACTGGGTGGTCCTGAGCAAATGATTTCATCTTTCTACATTTCAGACTTCTATGGTTCCTTCCAGTGGTAATTTTTTTGTAATTCTTGTCCAAGATTTAAAAATTTTGAATTGCTCAGAGATTGATCACTTTCTAAATCAGCTTTTAAAAAACCTATTTATTCTCTTAAATACAACTGATAGATATCTAAGTTTGCTTGAAGTACTAAAATTTTTCATTTCTAAAGACTCAAAAACTCTTGTTGACTTTTTAAAATTTTACCAAATGAGGCCTACTTATTTCTCATTCAGGGTTTCTAAAATCTCTTTAGTAGTAGAATTATGCAATTTGAGAGAACTGACCTGAGTGTTATTGAAATATTTCATTGCTAGAAGAAATGTGCTGAGTACGTTAAAGGAAGAGCTGATAAACTTTGCATACTTTCAAGGGTCAAGGCCAATAGGGCAAAAGCCCCTTTCTCCCAGAACTAGCTGGACCCCATAAAGCATGACTGACCCTAATTGTTTTATGAGCCAGAACTAGAAAATTACTAGAAGTGCCCTGAAGGCACAGAGGCTGGGGGTACCCGGTGATCCTGCACCCAAAGATAACATCAAAACCAGCTGCAGCCCGACTGAAACATGCTGCTCTACAACTGCACGGTTACTTGATAAAAGCCCCAAAGCCCTACAGCTCTGCACTGGTATACACATTGGCACGTACCCTTTCCCTTTCTTGGGGAAATAAAATAAAACTTTCACTCTCCGCGCTTTCTTCACTCTGTGCATTTTTTCACAGCCTGCATCACCAACTCCCCTAACAAAGGCTGTATTTAAAAGGACAATGTTGCTTATTAACAGGAAAAGAAATTCCAATTTTTAGTGGATAATTATTATGTCATAAAAGATAGTATTTTGGGCT
Source organism: Sturnira hondurensis (assembly GCF_014824575.4). NCBI lineage: Eukaryota > Metazoa > Chordata > Mammalia > Chiroptera > Phyllostomidae > Sturnira > Sturnira hondurensis. The sequence goes on from NW_028089315.1 coordinate 2,161,978, forward strand.
CCAACAAATCAAATTTATAGAGCAATTCTCAGAGTTGTTAACTTTATGGCAGTACATGTTAAGTATACTGGCTCATAACGGTAGTGATGAGTACATTTTCTCATTAAAAAATATTCAGTGGACAAAAGAAAGAAATATGTTCATCATGACTACTGTGGAAGCTATGTTATGATGTAAACAGCATATATAATGTAACTGCATGGAATTTTATCAGCACATTTTGCAAAACAAAAAATTGTCAAGGAAAAACAAATCATTCAAGATATATAATAAAAAGGTATGTAATTTACAGACATAATGTAGCTCATTTAACATTTTTAGTATAAGTATGGGTCCTGCAATATTTTTATTTTATCTCAGTAGACACATGCATAGGCAATTAGGAATAATTCAAATTTAACTGAGCATCCTGCACTTTTTCCCCCTAAATCTGGCAACCTTCTCTGGCAGATGGTTTTTAATGTCAAATAACACAACTGAGCTACTCTGACTGGGTACTAACAGAAATTACCCTTTGAATAAAAAGTCTGTGTTTAATGTAAGCATGTCAGGAAGAAGAGATCAAGAAAAGCTTATCTCTGCTGGATGAACAGAGTGTAACTCCTTGAGGCTTCCTGCAGGAAATGTCTTGATTTCAAGAGGATGCTTTGAGACAGAGTTCAAACTTGACAATTTCTTTAAGAGAACAATTCAAACAATGAGGCTCTCGAGATTTATGCCTTCTAAGCCATAGGTAACCAAAACCAACCAACCAAACAAACAAAAACAAAAAACACTTTCCTCATTAAGAAATTGCCTACCTGGGCAAGAGGTAAAAAAACAGAGAGATAAGTTACCATTTTCTCTTTATCCTCATAGTAAGCAATGAATTGGCTTTATTTCCATTGCAAGTAATTTGTATTCTGATTTTGCCTTGTATGTAGGGAAATAAAAATGAAGTATTCTGTTTGTAATATGCTTAAGGTAATTCAAAATTGATTCCACAATTGTACTTAAGATAATTCAAAACCTGAAAAAAGAATCTTTGAGCATACACAGAACTTTTGTAGCTAATATACCTTTATAGTTTAAAGATTATCTGTAATATAATTCATCTTGTTTTCTTATTTGTTTTATTTTTTAATATTGCAGGTGAATCTTTTTTCTCTATAAACCCTTTATCACATACTTTGGCTTTCATTTAGACATATACATATTCAATCTAAACTGAAATTTATGCTTCCTTTTCAATTTTTTATATTTTATAGTTTAATCTGACCTCAAATAATCTATGGGTTAGCAGCTATGTGAAGTATTAAATGGCTTACTGCAGTGCTTTAGAGGGTCCTAGATGAAAAGTGTGAAGTGCTTTCAAATTACAGCTTTCACAAATCACCTGGAAATTTTTTATCATTTGTCTTTAGTGAGCATTTATCAAAATAAACTGCTCCTATGTCTTTGTCATCCATCACTAACTTTTCTGGAAATAATAAAATACAGCATATAGTCAAGTATTAAATGTCCTGAGAAACATTTAAAATATGGTATAACTTAAAGATGAGAGGTTAATGCTGACAAAACAGCTTGGGGAGGAATCCTTAAACAATATACTTGGTTCAGGATAGGTGTTAAATGTATTGTAAGGTATCTTACAAATACGATTATAAATGTGTCCAATTTGCCTAGGTTATAAAATAGTTCCTGTGTAAAGCTTTTGCCTTGAAACAAAGAAGAAAACAGTATTGTTAATTGCATTTTTGTGGGGCATTTATGATGACAGATGACATTGGTAAAATGAAAGACACAGAAGCTAGAAAAGGTGTGCCTTTATTTAAAAGAATTTATATATTTTCATATTTATATTTTCTAATGAAATTAATATCTTGATTTTTAAAACTTGATTATTGAAAATAAGATTATTTCAATGTTAAAAGAAGATATTGGCAAAGATGTGAGTATATTTTCTATGTATATATTGTCTAAATTATATAACATTATGACATTTTTAATAAAATTCTGATTTTCTTCTAGTAATTTCAAAATATTGCCATAACCAAGTTAACAAGTTTTACCAAAAAATATTATAATTGTGGGAAAAGCAGCTAAAATCACTTTCCAATTACAATGTGCTAATGTAATGGTGTACAGAGCGGGGGTCCCCTGAAAATAGCAGAGCATGTTTTCCACAAACTTTGACTGGGGAAGAGGGAATGGACAATATAGCAGTTAAAATACTTTGCATAACAATGACAAGTTGATAGCAGTAACTTTCTTCCAGGAAGAGGTCTGCTGCCCAGGACAAAAGGTGTGTGACTCAGCACATGCAGGGACTTGTGACACAGCTGGAAGAGCTTATACAGTGCCTGTGGAAGAGGCAGGGGGCAGATGTCCACCCTGGAAGTCACTGGGAACTCTTGCCCTGACTGAAGATGGCAGCTGAAAGAAGGTAAAAGATGCAGATGAACTAGCAAAAATGGTCCATCATAGGAGGGGCCAGATATGAGGTCACATAGAAAGTTCTGGGCTGAGCATTTAAAATAAGGGCGGGCTGAGAGAGAAGGAAGAAGAAGCCACACAGTCTGAAAGGGTGTAGATAGGAGTTGGCTGCAAGGTTGGGTGTATTAAGGGGAAGCCACACAGTTTCAAATAAGAACACACCACAAGGTCTTGAGTAAGAAGACGAAGATGGCAAGGGAACTCTGCAGAGACCCACCAAGCCAAGTACTCATCCGTGAGTGATGCTGGGAGCTGAACTGTGACCAGGAATGCTGAGCCACAGACTTTGGCTTTTCTGAAAGATGGTACCTCTTGACTGGAATATTCTGAAACTGGATGAATTTGGCAAAGGAACAGAGAATTATGTGTTTTGAGGTGTTTTAAAGGGAAAAGAACTTACTGGCAGAAATCTGCCATTATTTTAAATTTGTATAACCTTTAAATAAACAACCCCTTTCCTTTCTCACCAAACTGTTGCATTAGGAGTCATGCTTCCTGGTGGCAGGCAGTTGAGACCCACAGCTGTTCCAGAACAGCACCGGTCAGGCTCTGTAACACTAATATACTACTATATCCATCAGGCTTTATGTTGAATTCAACAAAGTGATGTAACACAGATTCTTCATTTTCTATCAGTGAATAAAAGAAAAAAGATTTCAGAAAAAAGATCATTTTGAAAATTACTGTTAATTATAATTTGGTTTATTAAGTTTATAGTACTTAATTTGAAAAATATACATTAGCATCTATTCCCTAAAGGACTATCAATCCTTCAAGATACTAGAGTTATGAACCTTTTAAATAAGTGATACAACAGTAATTTTATTTGAGTCAACTCCACAGCAAATGGTGCATAAATCAATAAAAAATGACTTTGTACACATTTATCTCTGCAGATATGAAAGAAATTCAATCACATAATTACATTATTTATGAACTGCTAAGAGAATAAAACATTAGAAACTTGCTATTTGAGACTGAGAGGGAGACAAAGAATTAGGATGGCAAGGTGTTGATCCTACACTGGACCTTGGTGTAAAAGGCTAAAGGAAAAGTATTTCTCTAGAAAAGATTGACAGCTATGAACATAACCTAATATTGTAAAGAAACTAGGTCTAATGTGAATGCAAATCATATTTTCTGATATGTTAACTTCCTTCAGAAATATATGAACAGGAATTGCGATTACAAACAGAAGAATTCAGTGCTTCATATTAAAAATGTAAATAAAGTATGCCACCCCTCTTTGTTTAAGAAGTAAAAAATGCACCAAGGAACAGCATCTTATTCAATCTAGTTAGGTCCTGGAAGATTTCCTAGGAAAAAATACATCCTGAAAGATGAGTAGGGAATAGTCTGAGAATGATAGCTATTAATTCTCCTTTAAATATTTTATAGAATTCGGCTACACAGCTGTCTGGCAGTGGGTTTTTGTTTGTTGGGAGTTTTGTTTTCTTGTTGCTTGTTTGTTATTTCTGTTACTACCACTTTGATTTCATTGTTAGTGTAGAGATTGGTTTGTTCAGATTCTATTTCTTCCTGGCTTAGCCTTGCAAGGTTCTATGTTTCTAAAATTTACCCAGTTCTAGATTGTCAAATTTCTTGGCATATAACAGTTCGTAGTATTGTTTAATGATCTTTGTGTTTCTATTGTATCTGTTGTAATCTCTCTTCTTTCATTCCTGACTTTATTTATTTGTGTCCTCTATTTGAGTCTTACTAGAGGCTTGTCAATTTTACTTACCCTCTTAAGCAACCAACTCTTAGTTTCATTAACCTTCTCTATTGTTTTTCTATTTTGTTTACCTGTGATCTTTATTATATTCATCTTTCTGCTTACTTTGGGTTTTCTTTGTTCCTCTTTTTCTAGGTGCACATTTAGATTGTTTATTTGAAATTGCTCCGGCTTCTTATGGGATGCCTGTGTAGCTATAAACTTTCCTCTTATCACTGCTGTTGCTGCATTCCATTGATTTTGGAAAGCTGTGTTTTTATTTCCACTTACCTAAAATTTTTTTATTTCTTGTTTGACTTCCTCTCTGATCCATTGGCTGTTTAGAAGTATGACTGGCTGTGTTTAATCTCCACGTGTGGCTTTTTTTCCATTTTTCTGTCTCACAGTAGATTTGTAGTTTTGCGCCATTGTGATCAGAAAAAATGCTTGATATAATTTCAATCTTCTTATATTTACTAAGGCCTATATGTGATTTTTTTTGAAAAATTATCCATCCTAAGTTTCCATTCATAGATGTATGGATAAAAAAGATGTGGTTTCCACACACTGAAATATTACATAGCAATAAAAAAGAATGAAATCTTGCCATGTGCAACAACACAGCTGGACCTACAGGGTAGTACGTTCAGTGACATAAGTCAGGCAGACAAACACAAATACCTTATGGTTTCACTTGTATGTGGAATCTAAAAGCAAAGCAAAACAAAACAAAGCAGAAACAGACTCATAGAAACAGAGACCAAAGAGATGATTTCAGGAGGGTGGCAGTGGGGAGATGGGTAAGAAGAGGAAGGGTGATATAGTCAGTAATATTGTGATAAGTTTGCGTGGTTTCAGATGATTACTAGAATTAATGGGGTGATCACATTGTAAAGCATAAAAAAGGCAAATGTCAGATGTACTATATGTACATCTGACATTAATATAACCAGCATGATTGTACACCAAATACCCTTAAACATAATTATTTTTAAATAGGTAAGTAAGCGTTATCTTTTTAAGATGGTGCTAAAGATGGAGGAAAAAGGGGAGTAGTGCAGAAATAGAGTAAGAAATCGGGTAAATAAATAATACTGTCATCCACTTATTCACCAAATCTGAAAATGGAGTCTTTACTACCAGTTTTTACCACTATATGTCCTCAAGATCTCAAATGGATTCTATTTTTTATTTATATATCAAGAAGAGAGTATCTGGACCCTTCTCACTTTGTATGTCAAGTGCATAGCACAAAGCTCAAAAGAGTTCTTAGAACAGAGGAGTTGTCTAATCAATTCTTAATATAAAACAAATAAATAATTGCTTATGCTGAAAAATGTTTCCAGGTATTCACATTATTTCTTGCTTTACATATTGCAATCAGTTCCTAAATGGTCTGCATGTTTAATATTTCATTCTTCTCCTCTAAACTGTGGATAAGATTATATCATGTTTATGATATAAAATATCTCTTTTTATGTTTTCTTTTTATAATCTTTCAATGATTAAGCTTCTGTAACTGTGACACATTGCTATAATAATATAAAAAGTGTATAAACCAATAGGGAAGCAATTTTATACTGCACAATAAAAGCTTTCTTTTATTAATTTTATTCCTAAAAATCTGTTGACTAAGAAACATAATTCCAAATATGAAACAGTAAAGTTATGCCCCAAAGTTGTTCATTACAATATAACTTACAGGAGTAAAAATTCAAATAACCTACCTAAATAGCAGTAAAATAGACTATTTAAATTCTGGAATTTTCTCTCAAGATATGACAGCTCAAAAAGTAAAAAATAATAACTATCAATGCTTTACACTAATGTGAAAATGCTCATAGTAGCATAAATTTTAAAAGAATTAAAATTTTTATAAACAATTAACATATCTGAAATTTTACATATTTGACAAATGTAATTATATACACTTACATATAGTATTATATATGTGTGTATATACATGTATCAAGGTTGTATATGTGCATAGAAAAATATGGGAAACTACAACTGGACCACTTAAATTTTTCTTCTTACATGAGAAATTTGGAGAAAAGCCTTTTAATCTTTCTCATACAGTTTAGGTCTATTTGGATTATTTTAATAAATACATGTTTTAATAATAATGTAAAAACTGTATTTTTCTTAAAGCATCCTTATCTGTTAGAGATTTTTCCTGAAATATTTATGGATGGGATACAGTATCTGAGATGGGCTCAAAAATAATCCACAAAGAAGGAATGTGTGTGTGACAGGTAAGGTTGATTGTAGTGTTCTATTTTTATGTTTTTACATTTCCACAATAAAATGAAGACATTACAGATAAAGCTGAAATCCTCCTTAATGTGTTCTAATCCTAGGACCCTCTCCTTCCCCAGGTAACCACCATTTTCAATTTGCTCTAAGTCTTCTAATTTGGGGGGCATTTAACCACAATATATGTACTTACAAGGGATGTGAGAAAGTATTTTTTGAGAACTGCTTTTTCCACTCATGACAGTGATGCCGTCCTGATGTGTTGTCTTGCCTCGTGCCTTCTCCCAGCAATATGTCTCAGAGACAACCCATGTGGCACAACGGAGATCTGCCCCATTCTTCTGCTGTTGCTCAGCGTAGCATGGTGAGGGGGTCCTCTGGATTATTTACTCATCCTCATAATGAGGGACTTTTATACTGTTTCCAGTTTTTTTGTGACTATAATATTGCTTCAGTGAACATCCTTGGCTGTGGCTCCTCATAAAAAATAAGATAAATAAAAGCAAAAAGTAAAGACTCAAGGAATATATACAACAGAAATGTTAAAAAGATACTTCAAAATGAGAAAAAGTCTTTCCCTGGTGGTGATAGATAGGAAACTTAAAAAATTTCTCCATCTCTATTTTGTATTTATTTCTAATAAGGATTATTAATAATAAAATATAATGGGCACCCTTTCTTTTTACACTAAAAATTTGAGAAATTTGCTAAAAATATTTCTACTTTGTGCTTTTCTCCATGTTCAGTGATTTGTTTTATCAGGGTGAGGATTTGCTTGCTGCATAAAATATATTAAATATGACTTCACAAATAGATGGGAAAATTAAGGTAAGTCTGTGGATTTCCATTTCTAATGATGTCCTTTCTTAAAGTTTAAACCAGATAAAGATAGAGAGGATAAATACATTTGAGATTAGAGAGCTAAACTATGTTAGTTGGTATTTGTACTTATTTCAGATCTTATTTCCATCAGCCATTGGTGTATTTTGGTGCACTACCTCAGCCAGACTCCAACCAGCCTGTGCCTGAGGGACCGAGGGACGGCAGGTGACCCTTGTGACGGAAGAGCCCTTGGGAGTCAGCTGTAATTGGCTTCCTGCTCTCCAGGCTGCACTGCGCCAGAGTCACCAAACTAGCAAGATGCCCCTGACGGCCCTAGCCCTGACAGGGAAACTGGTTTATACTCCTGCATGCAGTGAGTTACTGGATTCCAGCTCATTCTTTTTCTCCTAATAGTTCTTCAGTCTTGGGTAGTGTTTTTATCTTGGTGTTCAGCAGTGGCTGGTCATATTTCAGACCTTTTAAAATTATTTAATAGCATCCAAGTTCTATCTATAGATAGCTATTGCCAAATAGTTTCATTTGCAAACCAGTAATATTTAAAAGAGGACAAAGTAGAAAGAGATTGCAGATCCACTGATGCTTCCTTATTATTAGAAGAAGGTTTTTAAAAAACACTTGGGAAGGATTAACGATGTATGGTAAAACTCAGATATTTTATCGGAAAAGGGAAACATTACTTTTGGGATCTTTGTCCTTTATCTTGGCTCTTGCTTATAGTAGGCACACAATTATATAATGAACAAAGAATCAGCACTTTTCCATTTAGTTTTGCATCCCAGCAAAAGTTTTTCTTGTTTCAGCGTTTTATTGAGATAAAAATGACATATATTAGAAAATATTTTTTCATGAGTAGTCTCTATTTACTGTTTTATGTGTACCTTATTAACATTAATTCATTCCTTCATACTTGACATTACTTAGGCAGTAGAGATTGCTCCTAAACCAACAGCATTGCTGTTGCGGGATCTGTTGATCTTCCTGCTTTCCCGACACTGTGGATCCACAGTTCTGCCTTTGGTAAACTCGGTAAATAATCAGCTCACACAATCAGCATGCAATAACAGTATACTTCCTTACTTTATACTAATTATATTTCTTTAAAATCTATTTCTTCAAACTCTGCAAACAAAATAAACACTTTAAAATCTTATCTTTGGCATGATGATCTTGCTCTGTGCACTTCTACAATATTCCCAGAGTGGTAGAAGGTGTCATCTAGTGGTATATGCTCTGATTGCCATGAGCATGCAGCTCTCAAGGCTCACCATTTATAAAACAGGAGGAGTTTATTGCTTTATACATCATCTCCCATCATGGGAGTACGGCTTACAGTGTTGACCTGTTTCAAAATGAGAGCTGTGGTTCCACATAACCACAGGTGGGTACTTCTCTCAACAAGAGGAATTCATAACATAGAAAGAGGATAAAAGCCTTATGCCAAAACATTAACTTGTTTTTTATTACTAGCCTCGAGAAAATGTTTTCTTATTGACATAGTAAATATGAGATGTAATAAGAAAACACATTTAGATGCATGAGTGAGAAGTTATACATTTTTATAGAAGCCCATATGCAAATATATCTTTTAAAACCTTTTCAACATATTCCTACTTAAATATATTCTATTTTATTTTGAGGCTTCTTGGTTGTTTGGAAGCTAGTATATATCGATGCGATCCACAGATTTCAATGCATATAAAAGGAAAGTTTTTATCAGGCTAGATTTACAGAGTCAATTCTATAGGTGAGATTGAGTAACATTGATAGCATTTGTTATTACTGAATTAATACAGTTATTCTTTGTTTGCTTATAGTTTTTTACTTAAAGAGTCTAAAATCAGATAGTTTATCTTAATTTTTTACACATTGGCTAAAAACTATTTAGTAGGGGAGTTTGTTTTCATTTTGTTTATAATTTCTAATTATTTGTAGGTTTTAAATCTATACTTATTCTTTCCAGGTTTTTTATACTTGTTATTTAGTATTATTTCTACTTCTGAAAACGTGAATCATTGACTGAACATGAATCAAATCATTGATATAATTCAGAATACCTTTATTACTATTTTTTAGTCTAATCTATCAAAAGCTGAGAAAACAAATTTAAAGTTTTATATGTAATTTTCTTCTATTTTCTCATATATTTGCTGTATTTATTTGTTCATTCATTTACTTATTCCTATAGTTAAGTACTTTTTTATTAAATATTGAAGCATAACTAGTTCTCTCTGAAGAAGAAAAAACTGGGAAAAGAACCAGTATAAATTTCTGCTTCATAGGATATTTATTTTAGCAGAAGAAGCAAGGAAAAATAAATAAAATATAAAGCTCTGTCAAATATCGAGATATGCTATGGAGAAAAATAGAACAGAGAGGGAAACGGGGCAAAAAGGAATAGACTGATGCTGTTTAAAATCAGATGGTGAAGAAAATACAACCAAAAATTCTGAGGTGAGGAAGCAGAATTCTGCAATCTCTATGAGATTGAAAGCAAAGGGGAAACAATGGCAAATACCCAAAGAAGAGCATATACTTGGAGTTTTGATGTAACAGCAAACATACTAGTGTGGTTAGAGCTCCATGACAAAAGTGGGCAATGGTAGGAGAGAATATAAAAAATAGAGAATATGGAAGACTTAGGGGAGGACAAGAAGGGCAAGAGTTCTGTAATCTAGCTTCTGTCACATTGGGAGTTTTATAAAAAACAATCATCAGTAATCAGTAGTTATAAAATTGTCACAGGGAAGCAAAGTACAATATAGGGAATATAGTAGATGATATTGTAGTAACTATTTATGGTGCCAGATGGGTACTGGAAATATCAAGGGGAACACTTTGTAAAGTATATGATTGTCTAACCACTATGCTGTACATTTAAAACTAATACAAAATAATATTGAATGCAAACTGTAATTGGAAAATAAAGTTAAAAAACAACAACAAAACCAACAATCAGAACTCCCCTCCATCAGCCAATGAAATAAGAATACCTGGGCCAGCCCTGGCTGGTGTAGCTCAGTGGGTTGAGCACGGGCCTGCAAACCACACGATTGCAGTTCGATTCCCAGTCAGGGCACATGCCTGGGTTGCAGGCCAGTTTCCAGGAGGGGACTTACGGGAGGCAACCATATATTGATGTTTCTCTCCTTCTCTCCTTACCTTCCCCTCTAAAGATAAATAAATAAAATCTTTAAAAAAAAAGAATACCTGGGCTAGTACATGAAAATCTTGACCTTCCTTCCTTTTTCCTTCCCTCTCTCCCTCCCTCCCTCTCTTTCTTCTTTGATTTTGTTTTCCTTTGAAATTTCAAGGCATTTCTATTATCAGTCAATAGTAGAAACCAACAATATGTGCAAAATTGGGGTGGAAGCTGGAGGTTTGAAATTAATTCCATATTAAAAATAATAGTTATAACACCAGACATATTCACTATCTGGTGTGCTATGGGTCTGGTCTCCCACATACCAAGGCAAAAGAAAGAAGCTCTGTTTTCTGGACAGAGACCTTAAACTCAGGAAAGTCAGACATAGTTGAGAGCAAGGACAATGCAATAAAAATAGGAAACTGAGTGAAAATCTGAATTATAAATAGTGAGATGCCTCATCTCCCAAAACATATGTAGCCAGGTTTATAACTCTGCTGCCGCCTCCCAGCCTCTTATCCAGAAGCAGATTAGCATATGCCTCTCTAGAAAAATTTCCCTAATAAAAAAGACAGATACATTCTAGTATGAAAGAGGTGTCCCCCACTAACACAGATGAACACTATCACCCAAAGTAAAGTCTACCAGTTGGGCAAATATGCATATAAATTCAAATTAAGAACTTAGAAACTTACTCTTACATAAAACAGAAGACTATAGGTCATGTAATTATTGATGGTGAAAATGAGAAACCAAGACAAAATTTTTCAAGTAATCTTAGTTAATCTAGGCAATATAAAGAGCAGATATGATATTAATAACTTACAATGCATTGCTCTGTAGATATAGAAATTTTTGACTATAAGAGACAGGATAAGAGAAAACAGTAAAATCCCCTGAAATTTTAAATATATATATAACTGAAATGAACATTGCAGTAATAGAGCTAAAATATAATTATTGAGGATATCTCAAAAATATAATAAAAAAACTCCATTAAAAATGGACAAATGAGCCCTGGCTGGCGTAGCTCAGTGGATTGAGCGCGGGCCTGCGAACCAGACGATCACGGTTTGATTCCCAGTCAGGGCACATGCCTGGGTTGCAAACCGGTTCCTTGCAGGCTAACTACCAGCAGGGGATGCACAAAAAGGCAACCATACATTGATGTTTCTCTCCCTCTCTCCTTCCCCTCTAAAAATAAATAAATAAATAAATAAAATCTTAAAAAAAAAAAAATGGACAAATGAGTTGAGTGAACACATCCCCAAAGAAGACATACAAAAGACCAAAGAGCACATGAAGATCTCACAATCACTAACGAACAGGGAAAGGAAAATCAAAACCACAATGAGGTACCTACCAATCCACAACTTCACACACATTAAGATGGTTAGGTTATTATCAAATAATTAAATAACTCAACAAGTGTTGGCTTGCATGTGGAGCAATTGGAACCCTTGTGTATTGCTGGTGGGTATGCAACGTGATATAACCATTGTGGAAAATGACGTAACAGCACCTCAAGATGTTACATATAAAATTAACGATCGATTTGCTTTTCAGTATGAACCCAAATAAAATGCAAACAGAAACCTGAAGAGATATTTTTATGCCCATGTTCAAAAGTAGCACTGTTCACATTAACCAAGAGTTGAAAGCAATCCAAGTGTCCATCAACACGTGAATGGATAAACAAAATGTGGTATATACCTACAATAGAAAAATATTCAGCCCTATAAAGAAAGAACATTCTGACAACATGCTACAACATGGGTAAACCTTGAAGATATTATGCTAAGTGAAATAATCCAGTCACAAAAGGATAAAAACTGTCTGATTCCATTTATGTGATATACCTGGAGTCGTCAAATTCATAGACGTAAATGGAATGGCGGTTCCAGGGGCTGGGGAGAAGGGACAATGGGGACCCATTATCAGGTGGGGAAAGGGAAGTTCTGGAGATAGACGGTGGTAATGCTTGCGCGATAATGTGACTACCCTTAATGCTACTGAACTGTGCACCTAAAATGGCAAGTTTAACATTATATATATTTTACCACAATGAAAATATAGTAAAGCATACAAGCAATAAAATAACAAATTTAGAATATCAGTCCAAGAAGTCTACTACCCAATACATAAAAATTCTAGGGGGAAAATAAAAAGGCAGCATTTCTCAACTTGTCCATGAGGTCAGTATTATCCTAGCACTAAAGGGGGAAAAAATAAAAGAACTAAAAACTACAGAAAAATATCCTTCATAAACATATACACATAGAGTCTGAACAAACTAGTTTTTAAATCCATACACAAAAAAATAGACATCACGACCAAGAGTTATACATCCCAGAAATATAAGGTTGATGTAACATCAAAATTAATTAATTTAATGTAGCATATTTATAAAATAAAAGACAAAAATCACCAGATCATCTCAATAAATGCAAAGGAAGCATTTGAAAAAATGCAACGTTTATTCATAGTAAGCATTCTCAACATACTAAGAATAGAAGACACTTCAACATATTAAAGAACATCAAAAATTTTTTTCAACTAAAATCATACTTAGAATGAAAAACTGAAATTTTGCCCTGAAAATATAGAAAATGGTAAGTTCTACTTCTGTTGAACGTTTTACTGGAGGTACTAGTTACTACACTACAGCAAGAAATAAGAATTAACATAATTTAGATAAAAAAATTATTTATTTGCATAGCACATGATCCCATATGTAGAAAATACTCAGGGTTCTGTATAATTAATCATTTTAACAAGTTTGCAAGATATGAGAACAATACACAAAAACCAATTGTATTTGCATTTACTGGAAATAAACAGTCCAATACTGAAATTTTAAAAATAATAGCACAGTCAACTAATATTTAACAAGGAAGTCAAGAACACTCAATTGGGAAAAAGTGGTGTTTTCTGTAAATGCGTTTTCCGTATACCTGGTTTTGATGTGCATTCCTTGATGATTAGTGATGTTGAACATGTTTTCAGGTGCCTACTGTCATTTGCATGTCTTCTTGGAATAAATATTAATTCAGATTCTCTGCCCATTTTTTCAATGGATCATTTGCTTTTTGCTATGGAGTTACATAATTTCCTCATTTGTTAACCTCCTCCCCAATCTGATATATGCTTTGCAAATATTTTCTCCCATAGCATAGGTTATCTCTTCATTTTGTTCCTGGTTTCTTCACTGTGTAGAAACTTTTCAGACTGATGTAGCCCCACTTGTTTATTTTTGCTTTTTTTGCTTGCTTTTGGGGTCAAATCAAAAAAATCTTTGCCAAGAAGAATATCAAAAAAAAATTGTTTCACTGTTTTCTTCTAGGAGTTTTGCAGGTCTTACATTCAAGTCTTTAATCCATTTCAAGTTCATTTTTGTAAAGCAGTGAAAGATAGGGATCCAATATTATGTTTTTTTTGATGAATACTGTTTTCCCAACACCATTTACTGAATCATAATTTGTACCTAGATTACCCTGTACTCTGTATCAAATGAAAGAATAGCACTTTTCCCCACAACTAACAAAGATAAAGAGTTTATGACCATATACATGTTTTTCTATATATACATATATATTATTGATGATAGCAAACCAGAAAATTCTCATCTTAGACCTTTGACTTCTGTGTAATATGTATATCACATATGTAGTTAGAGATGAGACACAAGATTTCAGGTTGGCTTTTTATATCTAGATATTTTGCATCACAAATAAACATTAGATAGGCATTCTCTGATGTTTTAGTGATTTCTAAAATCACCAAATTTATGAGACAGAAACATTACAATATGATTGATTCATAACAGGAAACACACGGACTCATATATACCTACCTGTACCCACAGTACAAATATTTGAGTCTGAGTAGAATATCAGTTTTAGACATGAGGTTTTGGCTGACTTTTCATTCACTTCTGAAAATGAATACCCTAAACAAGGGCATGTACAGAAGTATATGACATGTACCTAATATTTGAAGAAGTGTTTACCATCTTCATCAGGGATTTTCTTTCTCAACAGAAGGGTATATTAGTGGCTTTTATTTCTTTGTTTATTTTAAGAACTTTTATTAGGCAAAACAAAAGCAGAAAAATAAACTAGCAGTCATACCTTTTCAAAACTGAAATTATATATACTATAGTGTATTTGTAACTGTTATTCTGTTTTTTAAAGGTTTTATTTATTTATTTATTTTTAGAGAGAGGGGAAGGGAAGGAGAAAGAGAGGGAGAAAAATATCAATGTATGGTTGCCTCTTGCAGTGACCCCCTACTGGGGTCCTGGTCTGCAGCCCAGACATGGGCCCTGACTGGGAATTGAATCAGTGAGCCTTTGGTTCACAGGCTGGAGCTCAATCCACTTACTGGGCTACACCAGCCAGGCTCATAACTTTTATTCTTAATCTGAGAATTTTCTAATTTCCCAATTAGAAAATGAAATCTGAGTATCTAAAAGAAAAAAAGTTAGGCATATATATATATATATATATATATATATTTATACATAATTATATAACTTTATATATAATATATAACTTTTATATGTCTATATTATATATAACATATATATGTTCTTAATAAATTCTTGATTGACTAAAATCCTAAATAGACTCCTGAAAATACTCTAATGTCCAATGAGGAGGAACTGTTAGGATATAAATTCCTGATGAAGTAAATAAAAACATATTATTGATTTAGGGGATAATAGATATATATATGTAAATTTAGCTTTTTTATTCTGCTGTTTACCTATTACATACATATTTATGAAGGGTTAGCAATTAATAGCTATTAATAGTAATCTGAGAAATACACATATCATTTCTCATTAGTCCATATATAAATAACTTCAAGCTTAACTAGTTAAGTAAAATATAGAATTGTATTTTATGTGAAAAAGTTAAATAACTGACTTAAAGTAGCCTTACTACAGAGGGGAAATTCTGAAATTCAAACTTCAGTAGCTAACTCCAAACTCAGAGCCTTCCCTCAAAAGTCTGGCCAGAAAAGAAAATACTTGGATGAATAAGTAGTGTTTCCTCATCAAACATTAATATTCCAGGGTAACACACTCTCCAGACTGCCTTAAACTCACTCTCAAAATCAAATTCTACAAAGATCTCTGAGATTGTCATTAAAATGTGTGTTTAGACATTTTGTTACTTTGTTTTTTTAGAAATACCTTTTCTTCTGCCTGTTAGGACTATAACTAACACCCATCCTTGTTTTTTCTTTTTTGTTTGCTCTTTTTCCTAAAAAAAAACATGGTCTTTCTGTCCAATGAGTTCTCTCATGTTTGTCAATTTAAAATGTGCGGAGACAAAGGATAATCCCACCAGCTACTACTGGCAGCTTGCCTACATTACAGCAACTCTCCTCTTACTCCCTCTTACTCTTCCTTGAGTCAGTATTCACCCAACAAAGACAGGCAGCTTAGCCCAGCTCCAGATGGTGAGGAAAAATCATGACAGACACAATTCTTTGTAGCCTTTTCCTAAAAACCCAAGATGCATTATTGTAAGCACATCACAAATAGTAGATCTCTCCTTCACTGAGATGTTGCTTCAAACGTAGATCTGTTCACATAAATTTATTATCCTTTTGCAGCATTTTGTAAAGATTGATCCTTGAAAAGTAGTAGAATCACATTTTTACTTTGGAAGTAATATGATTTTTTGTACCTTACCTGATACAAAAAGAAACATAATATCTATTTTACTATTAATAATACCATTAAAAGTATATGTTGGCTAATAAAGATATTTAAACTGTTTACTTGTAAGGTACTAGTCTAAAATTGTTCAGTAACAAAAATTAAAATTAAATTTTACTTTTAAACATATTTTACTTTCATATCAATGTAATTTATAAATACAATTTTCTAGACCAGCAATTTTCAACCATTTTCATCTCATGGCACACATAAACTACTAAAATTCTGTGGAACATAAAAAAGTGTTATATTTTTTGCCAATCCAACAAAAAAAGAGGTATTTTAAATTCATTCATACCAGATGATTATAGTACTGCTGGCTGTTGTCATTTTTAAAATCTGACATTCTAAGGAAAAAGAGGTCAGTGACCCAAACTAAATAGTCAGGTATTGCATGTTTTAAAAATTCTTGTGCCATACCAGTTGAAAATTGCTATGCTAGACAGAGATTAAAATACAAATGTGTTTTACAAGGAGATTTCTTTTTTATGCTTCTTTGAAATTATTTATTCACTAGATGTATTTCTATATGTAATAACTATATTAAAATTAAATGTATAATAATATGTAAAATATATTTGAATATGTATAAAATGAAGTTGCAGAAATTTTTTTCTGTAAAATACTGAATAAATTTTAATTATGTGTTCATCCTTATATCAGGTTCTATCCTGGTATAATTAAAGGGAGGAAGCAAAAAAAATAAAATAAATCATGTAATAATATCACTTCAAGATCTTAATTATCCTATTAAAGATTAAAGGCACATGAAAGAATTGAAGATTAAACAAAACAGTAATGTAGACAATATATTTTGGTTTGTAACTGACAGATACCTAAATCAAATAAGCCTAAACAGAAAGTTATACCAACTCATGTAACTAGAATGACCATGGCCATAAGGTGAGTGAGTTTCACTCTTATTTACTCAGTTCTTTCTTCTTCCTCCAACTCCCTCCTAGACTCTCTTTGTCCAGGTTTCTTCCTCTTTCTCTCATTCTCTCACTGTTTGTCTGAACCTCAGCAACACCCTCCAACTACCTCTCTCATTCTCCAGGTTTCTACGTCTTTCTTAAACTTTTCTTTTCCCCCTACCTTTTTTTGCCCCCCTAAGAAATGCATGAGACAGAGAGTAACAGAAATAAATTAACAGAAAATTTAACGAACTCAACATTTAATGTTTTCCAGATACTGGCACTCGAATGCAGGTTCGACAACTTGAAAACGCCGGATACTGTGGCTCATTCTCCCTTTCTGCTATGCCTCCTGAGCACATGGGACCTCAAATGTGACTCACAGTCCAAGATGTGGGCTAGAGCCCCAGCCATTACCAATGTACTCCAAGAAAAATTAAATGTGTTCCAGAAAGAAGGAAGGTAGAACAATGGTATCAAATTTAGAAAGGGGGTAGGGTCTATACCAAATAAAGAGAAAAAAGAATCCTCCTTTAAAGGGGGATTTAAAAAACCTTTCTGGGGAGGCTTTCCCAGTAATTTTTCTCATGGCTAGAGAGAGATGTATCAAATGACCTTCACTAACTATGAGGAAGTTCAGCCAGTGTCCTCTCATTTCTATTAGTGAGAAAGAAAAAGAGAGTGGATTTAATGGAGGCAGCTAGAGTTTCTGCCTTTCACTGGCCTCCCACATTCCATCTTTTGGAGAGAAAGCATTGGCAACTCCTGGTCTACGAGATAAAGTGATTTCTAGAAATTATTACTGAAATTCTAAATATCAGTTATTTTCCCGTTATTACCTTTCCATGTTAGATAGCCTAAGGGAATTCTGTACAGCTGCAAGCATTCTCCAAATTCAATTCTAAACTTATGTGTGAGAAAAATTCTTCTTTATGATTTGAGACGTTTGTCACCTAACGTATCTCTGGGAAGTAGAATCTATGAGTCTGGACTTAAGTAACAATGAAGGAATTATGCAGGGGGACTGTCTGTCCCAGGGAATGCCTGAGAGCCATCTATGTACCACCTGCTCAACTGCAAATTGCAAAGCCTGGAAGGATAAAGGCTTTTGTTGTGTGTGCTGCTACAATAAGAAATGATTCTGACTGATAGAAAGTGCACAAAAATAATAATAACAACGATGGCTACATTTTCAGTGCTTATTATATAACAAACATTGTGTTATACATATTATACATGTATAAGATATGTATGTAAGATTACAAATGATAAAATCACGAAAGAAATAAAATCTCTTTCACAAATAAATCTCTCACATTTCAAAGCATGTCTCAAATTCAATACTCCTTTCAGTATTCCATGCTGTTTTCCACGTGTGAAAGAAAATGATTTTGAATGTGAGCAATGTAACAAACAGTAGGATACGATGAATACTGTAGACACAGTGACAGGAAACCTGGGTTGCATTATCAGTCCTACAATTACAGGTTCTGTGACCTTGGGAAAGTCACAAATTTATTATTTTTGCACTGGTTTTAGCGGTAAAGCTGTTTTGTTTTTTTTTGCCACTAAAATTACTTTAGGTCTGTTCCAACAGGAGAAGAGCATGCAGTCATTTCAGTTACAATGTAAGAGCTCAATTGTTTGTATTCTAAGAGACAGACCAGAGCCACTCAGCCTCTCCAAAGATCACGGAGTTACGGACTCCCAGTCCAGGCAAAGCCAGGTACACAGAACACTAGCAACTTTTCCGATTTTCTTTTACAGCACCTCCTCCAATACCCAGAATGTTATTACCTGGTAGTCAGTTTGGGCAGGGGTTGATCTGGCCGAACATTCTTCCTTTCTCCCTTTGACCTTTCCTGGGTCTCTTTGGCAGTCCTTCTGATGTGGACACACATCCTTTTGAATGCTTGTTTCTATTCCCTAACTCTTGGTCATTCTTCAGGAAACCAGCCTCCCATTATAGATTCTGTGTTCAATTGTTCTTGATGATTCTATGTTCATACTCTGTAATCATTAAACTTCCAAGTTAAAAAAATTCCTTCAAGAATTAGTATTGTTGTCACCGCCAGATTAACCAGAAGGGTAACTGTGACGAGACAACGACATCCAGATTGAACATATCCAGTTGTCAGGACACTTAACCAATGCTGCTTTATTTTTAAAAAGGAAAAGAAAAAGAAAGAAAGAAGAAAAAAGAAAAAGAAAGGAAGGAAGGAAGGAAGGAAGGAAGGAAGGAAGGAAGGAAGGAAGGAAGGAAAAGAAAGGGTTTGTTACAGTCTGTGTATTATAGTATTCTTTGAATAAATTCCAAATAATTATTTCACAAAATCAGAGGATGTAAATGAACTAAAAAAGAATTTCCCAAGTCAAAAATTTCTTTAAAAAGGCATTTTCTTAACATATGTATAGCAAAATGTGTATGTGATTTCTGCAGTGGTTATTATTATTATCTTCACATATTTTGATCCTTCTTCTAAGCACAGGGCAAGACTGAACTTTTGTTCATTTGAACTTTGACATGGTTATGAAGTCTCTTTGACCAAAGAAACTGTGAGCAGGAACATGCATCACCACCAAAAGAAGGTTTTAGAACCAGTTCATCTAGACTATTTTATTTTGCTCTGATACAATTTGAAATGCGTCAGATGATTATTACATCATCCTGGCTCTTGGACTGGGGAAGGAATAAAACAGAGCTCTCAGGTAACCCACAATGGACATGCTTTGTGGTGAAGAAATAAACCTTCGTTACTTTAAGCCCCTATGGGGGTTGTTCATACCACAGTAAATACACTGAAGGTCTCATGCCTTGTCTGAGAAATATATATCAACACCGAAATGGCCCTTTTCAAGTCCTACTTAATAATTTAAAACTGACCTGACTGGTGTGGTTCAGTGGATTAAGTGCCAGCCTGTAAACCAGGGGATTGGCGGTTCAAGTCCCAGTCAGGGCATAATGCCTGGGTTGCTGGTCAGGTGCCCAGTAGGGGGACATGAGAGACAAGCACACATTGATGTTTCTCTCCCTCTCTTTCTCCCTCCCTTCCCCTCTGCCTCAAAATAAATAAATAAAATCTTTAAAAAATAATATAAAGCTAATTTAAAAAAATAACTATTGTGACTAGACAAAAAAAAATGACCAAAACAGAAGAACAGATCAAAGCTCCAGAAATAATACAACTAAGTAAATAAGAGACAGCCAACCTATCGGATGGACAGTTCAAAATACTGGTGATCAGGATACTCACAGAACTGGTTGAATTTGGTCACAAATCAGATGAAGAAAATAAAGGCTACATTAAGTGAAATGAAGGAAAACACACAAGAAACCAATACTGATGGGAAGGAAGCTGGGACTCAAATCAAGGAAGTGGACCAGAAGGAAGAACGAAACATCCAACCAGAAAAGAATGAAGAAACAAGAATTTTAAAAAAATGAGGAGAGGCTTAGGAACCTCCAGGACATCTTTAAATGTTCCAACATCCGAATTATAGGGGTACCAGAAAGAGAAGAGGAAGAGCGACAAGTGGAAAACTTGCTTGAACAAATAATAAAGGAGAACTTCCCCAGTCTGGCAAAGGAAATAGACTTCCAGGAAATCCAGGAAGCTCAGAGGGTCCCAAAGAAGTTGGACCCAAGAAGGAACACACCAAGGCACATCATAATTACATTAGCCAAGATTAAAATGAAGAAGAGAATCCTAGAAGCAGCAAGAGATAAGGGGACAGTCACTTACAAAGGAGTTCCTATCAGACTGTCATCTGATTTCTCAAAAGAGACCTCACAGGCAAGAAGGGGCTGGAAAAAAGTATTCCAGGTCATGAAAGGCAAGGACCTACATCCAAGATTGCTCTATCCAGCAAATCTTTCATTTAGAATGGAAGGACAGATAAAGTACTTTTCAGTTATAAGGTCAAGTTAAAGAAATTCATCATCACCAAGCCCTTATTTTATGAAATGTTAAATCTAAGAAAAAGAAAATAAGAAGCATATACAGTAAAAAGACAGCAAACTCACAATTACTAACAACCACACCTAAAACAAAAACAAACTAAGCAAACAACTAGAATAGTAACAGAACCACAGAAATGAAGATCCCATGGAGGGTTAGCAACAGGGGAGTGGGAGGAGGAGAAGGGGGGAGAAGGTACAGAGAATAAGTAGCATAGACAGTCGGTAGAAAATAGGGGGAGGGCAAGAGTAGTATGGGAAATGTAAACGCTAAAGAACTTATTACAAATGGGGGGGAATGTGGGTGAGAGAGGGTGTGCAGGGTGGAGGGGAATGAAGGGGGGAAATGGGACAACTGTAACAGCATCATTAATAAAATATATTAAAAATATAAGGAACATGTGTAAAGACAATTACAAAATTTTGCTGAGATATATAATGAAAGGCTGAAAAAAATAACTATTGTAGTAACAATCCACTAAGAAATCTCAAGTTTCTCTGAATCTGTAAATTCTCTAACAACTATCCAGTACAATGTCAAGAAGAAAAATAGTCAGCTTTCAGTAGTGAATGTTAGTGAGTTACACAAAAGGGATAGAGTAGAATTTATCCTTGTTAACAACACAAAGCAATGGTCTTAACACTTTTGAAAGGAAAGGGCCAACCCTTCAGGTTACAATCAATAGCTAGTGGTGGCAAAGGGACTATTATGTGTCTTCAGTTCAAAAGACAAATTACTCTTCTATTGACAGCCATTTTCTGTGAGCTGGATAAATGACTAGAAGGAAACTACAGGACTTCAAAATTAGCAGAAAAGCACAGTCATCTCAGGAAAAAAAGTGTAAAGTTACAAATATTTTTCTTTTAAAAAGTGGCCATAAAAACACCTGATAATTAAGACTCTCCTCACAACAGGTTCATTCCGAAGTTACGGACTCATCTCTCGCTGGCCTGGGAGAGTCATAACAGCAGTGTTCTTCCCCTTTTTTCCCCCGAGGACTCTTTTGACTTGAGATTCATTTTGACATAGGATTAACTTTGCCTCACCTTTCTTTAAACTTAATTTTCTCATTTTCAGAAGGAATTTCCTGTTCATTTTGATGCTTAGGAGGTGCTGACATGTGGAGTTTGCACAAAAATTGGGAGTAAAGAGAACTATTTTTAAATTCAGGTCATATGAACACGCCAATTTCCTCTAAAAAATATGTGAAAAGTCACACTGTGGTACATGCACACTGCCTGGCACACAATAGTCACTCCAATCTCCTCCCAAAATACAAACAAAATGCATCCCATCTTAATTCATAATTTCATATTCCAGGCCTTGCTAGAAAGCACAATTGGTCTTCAACAAACTTTATAAATATTTAGAGAGCAGTGTCTAGTTACCAGTGAAAAATGAGTTCTTGCATTAATGCAAGGAAAAGAATTTCCTGTGACCCCTCAGGTAAGATGGGGTTCTTTGGTAAAAATTAGCGATGATGTAAAATTAAGAGAGTTCCCTGACCACATTCTAATGTTCTATCTCTGTCCATCTCACATAGAAAATCTCCAATCTTGTCTTCAGCAGGGCTAAGACAAAAGCCAGTGTCCAGAGCTTCTGCTCCATATTAAAGTACAGCCCGGCCCAGCATCAGACTAGCATAGTGTGTGTTTCCAGCCGCAGCCCACTGCTGGGCTGCAGTGTTCAGGCTCCCTCCTGGGGTCTGCCTGTGGAGTCTGCACAGCCAAGGTCCATATGGCTAAAAGGGCCATGTGGCCATGGAGGGAACAGGCGTGCACACCATGCAAGTGTGGGTCATCTGCTGAGAAAGAGAGAGTGTGCATACAGGCACACATGAGCAGGTGAGTGAGCTTCTTTGTTCTCCTAGGATTATATTTGCTTGGGCTTGGAAAAGACCAGAAACTTTTTAAAAATGACAAATCGATTCCTCAGGCTTTCAAAGGCTTTGGATGGGCTCACACAGCCTAGTTAGACTGATTGGTCGGTCTCTTTGGTCAAGCACCTCCCCCTGTGCCCCCAGTAATCCATTACTGGAGGGAAGAAAGGGGAGGAGCCCCCCTTTCGGGACACTGTCCCCCTTTCGGGACACTTCCTTGGCATTCCCCTTGGCGGAGAAACACTGTAATCCCCTGAGTATGAAGTTGTAGCTTCCTCCTGAGCAAGCAAGTTTATGTTCCTCAGTTTCTTAAACTTGATGTCTAACTCCCTTTGCTCCTCTTTTCTAGCTAAATACTGACGGTGATGGCACCTCCTTGTTCATGTGTCAGATCACGTTTCTCCCGTATGCAAGCTTCATGTTCCGGTTCCCTGAAAATGAGGGAGATTTCTTGAGATGTTTTTTTATAAAGCTTGCATCATGCAAAATATTCAGACAAAATGAGTCCTCTCTGTCCAAACTATTTTCAAACCGAAATAAATCTGTGACTGTGCTACTAGAACGTGTATCGCGACAGTCATAGTTTACTGCAGTGCTGTGCTAACAAGAGAGGAACCCCATACAAAGCAGATCAGCAAAGCCCACAGGACACTTGCTTTATTATTATCACGCAGAATTAGCAGTACTTCACTGCACCTATTTTTCCAATCCTCCAAGTCAAACTGATGTATACATTTTATATAGAAAACGAATTCATCAAAAAAAAAAAAGAAAACAAAACAGAACAAATGTCTCCTTCTAGGTATGAGAAGACACATTGACAACGATGATGATAATGGCAGACGGACGAGTGTGAATGACCCATTACAGAATGCGCCTCTCCTGAGGTGCCAGTTCTTTAGAGTGGGGAGGTGACAGGTAACGTATTTCTTTAGTGATGTAGCTCCCCATCACTAAAATGAATTCTGAAATAACAGCATTTTCCCAAAAGGAAACTGAGTGAGACTGCGCCATATACCGTAACACAATGTTTACTCAGTCAATAAATGCTTCACAAATGTTTTGTGCCTAAGAGGGAAATAGCTAGAGCAAGTCAGACTCTGGATTCAAACTTGGCTGCTATGTAACTAGCTATGTGACCTGCACAAGCCTCATTGAAGTTATTAATAACTTTGCCACACAATCGTTATAAGAATTGAAAAAAATAATGTATGTAGGTTGCCTAGCACTGAGTCTGGCCCAAGTAAGAAAACTCAGGAAAGATGGTTTCTTGGGTGGTCTTTTCAGACTTTTTTTCCTTCCAGGAATATAATTTATATTTTCCAGTACTTTACAGCTAGGCATCACCATGTAACTAGTTATAACCAATGTAGTAAAAGCAAAAGTGCTAGCCAAGATGAAAACAAAAACAAAAACAAAAACAAAACCTCGTATTTTGCACAGTGAACTTTAAGATCAAGTAGCTGTTATAGGGGTTCAGAATAGGTCTCCCCAAAATGTGCCACTTTGGCCTGTGGATTTTTTTGAGTTGAAGACAACTGAGACCTTGGGGGCTCAGGAAAAACTTTTACCTCTCCCTTAAAGAATTTAAATTGAGTGTCTTGCCCACATTAAGAGTTATTACCTGAAATAACTCTCTGTGACCTAACTATATAGCAAGACAAACATCTCATCTCATGTCTCATATGCTTTTCTGATCAGCCCGTGAATTATCCTTATCTTCTGTGATGTCCCAGGGTTTTTACCTCATTCCTCCTTCAGAATGTCCTACAGACCCCATTTTACCCTTCTGTCTCTGATTCTCTCATGCATATGGAGTTTCTTTACCTATGCATGTAATTAAATTTTATTATTTTCTCTTGTTAATCTGTTTCATGTTAGTTTAATTTTTAGACCAACCAAAAGAACCTAGAAGTGTAGAATAAAATTTCTTCCTCCCCAACATTTTCAGCACCCTAATTTTCTGAGTAACCACATGTAACAGAACTGCACTCCAAATAAAATGAACATGAGAAATAAAGGTTTATTGTATTAAGCCGGAAATTAGTACTGAAAGTAAGTTGCTACCATGAATAAAACTTAACCACATAGCACTTAATAGGGTATTAGATGGAAGGAAGAAAAAAACTGCAATTAGAGAATACAGTTAGGAAACTTGTCACCAAAAGTACATTGGGTGGCAGATCATGAAGCTAATGAACTTGCCTTTTCAGAAAAAAAAGAGTAGAAAAGTGGATGATAGTTAAAATATATCTGGCCAATAGTGGCAGCATTTTAAAAGACATTACAAGAAATGAATGAGCTCAGGAATGAATTAGTAAAAGTATAGGCAGAAATACATGGGAATATAGAGAGTGTGCTTCTGCCTAAAGAACAAGCGTCTATTGAATAAAACCTTCACCACAAATAACAAAAGGTCATCAGAGAGCAACAGGATATTGTTTGAGAGAGAAGAGAAACACCTGGTGATGAAAGTCCAGTATTCTGCACTACTTTCGTCTACGATACATTTGTCGATTTATAATCAGTATAGTGACAAAAGGTGAGGCGCTAAGGAAATGACTGAACAGTGACACCTAAAAAACACATAAGATAAGATTAATTTCAATATTTTCACAAAATTTGAGAAGAGAAATTTCAAGGTACAAAAAAAACCTGGAATTAAGGAGCCAATTTTCATGAAAAGAAAATGATGAAGTAAGACAGACAGTATCAATTTAACCCTAAGAAACTAGCTGATGTGTAAGTACGATCTTGCCAGGAGAGTAAAAATTCAAGTGGAAAACTGATGTTAAAAGGAAGAGAATCCAACATAACTTTTTGCAGCCTCACAGTATGGATGTGCCCTGAGGACCTCAAAACCAGACCCAGGCTCAGCGAACCTAGAATTACTTAGAAGACTCAGAAATTATTATACCCACAGTTTTATGGTTTATTGCAGCTCTGAGGGGCTGGGACCTAACTGAGCTGGGTGTTATCTCACCTTGTTGCTGGGGAGAATTAACCACATCCTGATCTAATTCCACTGGAGAGAAAAATGGAAAACTTGCTCCTGGTTGCTCCTGGATTTCTCATTCTCCTTTTTCCCTTTGCCTATTCTAACTTGTCTCCTGTGCTGTCATGGCCTGTGGAATTCCTTTGCACTGTTCAAGGATGATTCAGCTCTTCAGGATGGCACCCAGCTTTTAGGACTAAATAAGAGTGGGAGACCCTTCCGGGTAGTTAGGGCTCAAGGCAGGTATGGCACCAAACTGGTGCGGTTCATGGAGAATTTACTCCAGGAGAGAATGGACTATGAACTGGGCTGGTGCCACCAGGACAGTGTGATACCAGTATCCCACCCACCCTTGATCAGCTCCAGGTGCCATGTTAGGTATTTTTAACAATAAATTTGAAATTGTTCGGGTGCAACTCAGTGTGCTGCTGTTGAGGGAACAGAAATGACCTCTGGTCCCTTTTCTGTGGCCCACACCCCTCTGTGTGCCTGGTGCTCATCTGTTCTGAAACTCCACTGGACAGTTCCATACCAGTGCTCAGCGAACTGCTCATCTTCCAGAGCTCAGTCAAAACGTCACTGGTCCTGCCCATGCCCCTGCTGTACATAACTCCTACAGCACCCTGTCCTTCCCCATAACTGCCCTTTCCTAAGTGTAGGTCTTCAGTGCACTTCTCATCGCTTATTTGACAGTGGGCCCCAGATGTTTCAGGCACAGCAGACTGGGCAGCTGCCTCAGAGACAGGCCACCAGCTTTTCTTTAACTCCAGTCCCCTCTGCCTTCTCCACATGGTTTTGGACTTAGCCTGCCCTCCCCAGCATCTTAGAGTTGTGAGGATCCGTATCAAGAAAAGAGAAGTCACTTGGCCAAGTTTATGTGGTTATGGGAGCATGGGTGGTTTGCATTGTTCCTGAAGGAGAAGGAGAATACTCTATGAGCCTGGGGGTCCCTGACCTCTCGGTGGTCCCAGTCTTACCTGCTTCCTCCATGTCTGTCCTCGGACCTGCAGTGTGGGGTTTACATGCACATGCCTGTCAACTTCCTAGGTGCTACTTAAGTTGTTAAATTCAGGTAAGCATTTCTTGTCTCTGGGTTCTGTTTCAAAGTTATAAAAAGTATGACTTTGATAAATATCCCCTCATAATTTTGTTCCACACACTGTTACAAAAGATTCCTCCTTCTAAAATGTTTCTCAACTACCTGGCCATGGATTAGTAAAGTGAATTAGTCTGAACAGGATGTCTGTCTGTCTGCCTGTGTCTTAATTTCTCATGAACCAAACATTTGGATAAATTTGCAAAATTGTGCCATAGCCACAAAAGGTTTGGAATTTGAAAAGCATCAGCTGCTATTAAGGGCAAGGCTTGTGAGTTTGGATCCTGGTTTCCCCCTTACAAGCTGTGTAGCCTTGAGCAGCTCACTAAACCTTTCTGTGCCTAAGTGCCCTCAAGTGTAAATTGTAATTAATTAAAGTACTTACCTGTTCAGGCTGTTGTACACATCACGTGAGCTCATGTGTCTACAGCACCTAGAATAGCTCCTAGCACAGAGTAAGAAAATTCCTAGTCCTTATTAGAAAATGTTTCTTGTTACTCTTCATCTTCATTATGTTACAGTAGAAAATCTAGAACTAAAAGGAATTCTAACCCTGTCTGAGTGGGTATCTCTGGTTGACATAGAATATTTAAGGCACAAATGTGTTTAGGAGCTAACCTCAGTTCCCCAATCCAGAATTTGAAGGTTACCATGGCGACTTTTCTGCATATTTGAGAAATATTTTGTTTCTAGCGATCTCACAGGACTTAAGTTTTATGACAAAGATAACATTTCTGATTTCATAAAATGAAATAATAAACGTGTCCTTCACTCCCAAACCCATCCAACACACATGTGCCAGCCATTCCTCTGTGGCGCTCCCTGGACTTGGGTCTCAGGGGGCGAGGCCTTCACAGGTTACTTTTCAGCAACCTGGAGTCCCAGAAGGGCCTGGGATTCAGGTAAACAAGAACAACACTTTATTTCAGAAGATACTAAGAGCCATAAGGAAAAGAGACTTAGGAAATGTGATCAGGGAGTGATAGAGACTACATTGGTTTTCTAGTTCTGCCCTAACAAAGGACCTCACACAGAGTGGCCTAATCTATGGAGTGTGTGTGACCGCATGTGCTGGGCTGGGAAACCTGAGGCGGGTTCACTGGGCTTCAGTCTTCCCTAGAAGCTCTGGGAGGCCCCATCCCCCACTCCTTAGGGACAGTTCCCTTCCTTCCCTGTTTCTGCCAAAGCCACTCCCAGCTTCTAGGACCCTCCAAGCAAGGAACATGTGTTGAGTCCTTCCCATACTATCTCTGACCCATCCTCCTAAACTTTCCCACCTTCAAGAACACCTAGTCACCCTGGCCCAGATAGCTGACCTGGGATGCAGGCTGCTGTCTTCCCTCTGTGACCCACCTGAACTTTGTAATCTGTCTTACTTCTGTGACCTGTCTTACCTTTCTGACCTATCTTATTTTCATGACTTGTTTGACCTCTGTGATCTGTCTTATGTCTGTGATGTCTGTGATGTGACTTCTTGCCACATGATACTCCACAGAGCTGGGTTGAGGCCTCTGCAGGGTGACTCCCTGGTAGATTCAAGGAAGGGCTGCCCAAGATCTTGCCATATTTAAACTCAGCTGTTGAGACAGAGTTGGCCGTGTCGAGAACTGGACAGCAAGTACTCCCAGAGCAGGGAGAGCCAGCCTGGCTAGGGTGCGGGGGGGGGGGGGGGGGGGCGGGGGNGGGGGGGGGGGGGGGGGGGGGGGGGGGGGCGCAGGCGGATAAAGGGCCCTCGAGTGGGTTGAAAATGCTATCAGAACAATTAAGGCTTTTAGGTGCAAGAATGACATAATTGGATTTATATTTTTAAAGAGTACTATGTGATTTGACACTTGAAATGGTATTTGAGATATATCCTGAGAACATGGGTAGGATTTATACAGAAGAAGAGGGAGAGCAATGGCCTTCAGGTATAGGGAGTGAGCACATGGCCTGAGGGCAGGAGAGATGAGGACCAGAGACTGGAGCACATGCCCCTCCGAGACTGTGAGTGAGTGGGCAGGGCAAGAAAAAAGAAGACCCTCCAAGGAAGGGACAGGACAGAAGGAAGAAGAGATTATGCATGGAGGGAACAGGGCAGGGAACAGGTGACCATCCATGGTGGGGGGGAGACAGGGGGAACTGTACCCTCCATGGAAGGGGCAGGGCAGATGGACAGGGGCACCTCCATAGAGGGGGCAGTGAGGGGGGACAAGGGACATTCCATGGAGAGGGAAGGGAAAGGGGACATGGGATTCTGAAAAAGGTCATGGCAGCGGGGACAGGGGACCCTCAGATTAGCAGGGCAGAGGGACAAAAGACACTCTATAGAAGGGAAATGGCTGGCAGGGGCCTTACATAAAGAGAACAGGGCATAGGAGACAGGGTACCCTCCATGGAAGGGACCCTTATATACTGCCCTGCCTTCTCCACTGAAGGTCCCCTGTCTCTTCTGCCATGACCCCTCCCAAGATCTCTTGTGCCCTCTGCATTTCCCCTTCCATGGATGGTCCCTTCTTCCTCTGCCCTGTCCCTTCCTTGGAGGGTCTTCGCTTTTCTTGCCCTATCCACTCACTCACAGGTCTCTGAGGGGCATGTGTTCCAGTCTCCAGTCTTCATCTCTTTTGCCCTCAGGCCACATGACCATTCTCTGTACCTGAAGTACATTTCTCACCCTCTTCATCTGTCTAAATCCTACCTATACTTTTAAGACACACCTCAAGCCATAAGAAAAGATGAAATATTGTCATTTATGACAACATGAATAGACCTTGAGAATATTATGCTAAGCAAAATAAGTAAGCCAGTAATAGCTAAGAATCATATAATCTCACTCATATGTGGGATATAGAACTGAAAGTTATAGACCCAGACGACATTATGGTGGTTACCAGAGGAAAAGGGGGTTGGGAGTAGTGAAGGGTAAAGAGGGCCAAATATACGGTGATGGAAGATATGACTTTAGCTGTTGGGCACACAATGCAACATACTGATCACGTATGATAGAAATATACACTCAAATCCTATATAATCTTATTAATCGATGTCACACAAATAAATTTAATTTAAAAATACATTTCTCAAATATCATTTCAAATATCAGGTCACAAAGTGAACTTTAAAAAATCGGTGCCCAGCTGAGAGCCACAAGAAAGAAAAAAAGTCCTATTTGCTATATGGAGAACAAATTGGAAAAAAGAAACTAGGAGACCATGTAGAAAACTGTTGCATAAGCCCAGAGTAGTATCAAACCAGTGTCTGGAGCCAACCAGAAGACTGCTTTTAAAACCAAGGCTATAGTAAGAGACAAAGAAAGACACTACATAATAAAGGGAGCAATCCAGCAAGAGGATATAACCCTTGTAATTATTTATACACCCAACAAGGAGCACTTAAACATATAAAGAAAGTCTTGATACAGTGACCAGAGGGGAGAGGGGAGGGAATTTCAGGGGAAAGGGGAAAGGGTTTCCTGGAACAAATATAAAGGACACATGAACAAAAACTGGGGGGGGGGGGGGGGGGGAAAAGANGGGGGGGGGGGGTGGAAATGGGAGTGAGGGGGAGGTTTGGGGGGGTTGGCTGGGAGGAGAGTAAAACACAGAAAACTGTATTTGAACAACAATTAAAATAAAATTAAAGAGGAAAGAAAGAAAGAAAGAAAGAAAGAAGAAAGAAAGTCTTGACATATATAAAAGGAGACATTGGCAATAATACAGTCACAGTAGGGGATCTTAACACCCCATTGAAAATAATAAGTATGTCTTCCAGATAGAAAACCAACAAGAAAATAGGAACCTTAAATGCCACACTAGATCAGATATATTTAGTTTATAATCTTCAGAAAAATTACCCCAAATATGTGTTATTTTCAAGTGGACATGGAACATTTCTAGGATAGACCATAAGTTAGGGCACAAAACAAGTCTCAATAAATTTAAGAAGATTGAAATCATAACAAGCATCTTCTCTGACCACAATGCTATGAAACCAGAAATCAATCTCAAGAACACTGAAGAATACACACAAAGACATGGAAGCTAAATAACATGTTTTTAAACAATGAGTCAACAATGAGGTCAAGGAAGAAATCAGAAGATACCTTAAGACAAATGAAAATGAGAATACAACAATCCAACATCTGTGGGAAACAGAGAACGAAATCCTAAGAGGGAAATTCATGATATTACAAGTCTATCTCAAAAAAAAAAACAACAACAAGAAAAAGCTGAAATAATTTAACTTTATACTTCAAGGAACTTGAAAAAGAATGACAAACAATGCCCAAAGTGAATAGAAGAAAGGAAATAATAAAGATCAGAGCAGATATAAACAAAATAAAGTCTAAAATAAATAATACAAAAGATCAGTGAAACCAAGAGACGGTTCTTTGAAAAGATAGAAAAGACTGACACGTTTTTAATCCACACTTCTCAAAAAAAAAGAGACAGGACCCAAATAAATAAAATCAGAAATAAATGAGAAGAAACAACTGATTCCTCAGAAATACAAAGGATTGTAAGAAGACACTGTGAACAACTATAGGCACATAAATTGTACCATCTGGCAAAATAAATTCCTAGAAACATAGCATCTTCCCCTCTCAGTCAAGAAGAAGTAGAAAATTTGAATGGACCGACTGCAACTATGAAATGAAATTACAACCAATGAAAATGAAGCAGTGATGAAAAACTCTCAACAAACAAAAGCCTTGGACTGGATGGCTTCGCAAGTGAATTTTACCAAGCATCTAAAGAGAAACTTATACCTATCCTTCTCACACAATTCCAAAAAATCCAGGAAAAGGAAAACTCCCAAGCTCATTTTATGAGGCCAGCAATATCCTAATTCCAAAACCAGATAAATACACTATAAATAAAGAAAATTATAGGTCAATATCACTGATGAAGATAGATGATAAAATCCTGAACAAAATGTTAGCAAACTGGATCCAGCAATACATTAAAAGAGTGTACACCATGATCAAGAGGGTGTTATTCTGGGAGGGGAAAATTGGTACAATATTGTAAAACAGTAAACATGATAGTCCATGTAAACAAAATGAAGGATAAAAATCATATGATCATATCATCCAATTTCAGAAAAATAATTTTATAAAACTCTAGCAGCCATTTATGATAAAAACTCTCAGCAAAGTGGGAATATAATACTTAACATAATAAAGGCCATATATGACAAATCTACTGCCAGCATCATACTCAATGGGAAAAAGACTCAAATCATTTCCCTTAAGATTGAGAACAAGACAGGGATTTCCACTTTTACCACTATTACTCAACATAGCACTGGAAATCTTAGTGACAGCAATCAGAGAAGATGAAGAAATAAAAGACATCCCAACTGGAAAGGAAGAACTAAAATTGTCATCATCCTCAGATAATAGGATAACATATATAGAGAACCCTAAAGATTCCACCAAAAATCTACTAAAACTGGCAAATGAATTCAGTCCAGTGCAAAATAATCATGCAGAAATCAGTTGCATTTTTATACACCAATAACGAACTATCAGAGAGAAAAACTAAGAACAATCTCATTCAAAAATGCATTTAAAAAATATCAAGGAATAAATTTAACCAAGGATGTGAAACCTTCTCGGCGCTGTGGGTAGGTCCTGGCCACTGCCTCAGGCACCTGGCCGTGAGTGACGCTACTCACGGGTGAGCACTAATCAGAAGGAAGGTGGTGCCATCCATGGAAGTGTGTACTTTTTAACTATCTGCAGATCAAAACTGCAGAAACAATACATATGCTCTGTCAAAGGTAAGGGATGACTAATTTTTCTCTGTGTACTTGGCAGAATGGTGCTCAAAATTATGGTAATAATAATGCTCTCTCTTTCCAGAGGTAACTCCAGTTTATCTTTCAATTTGGCTTCGGAAAGAAAAACTAATGCTGGAAATCACACATTCTATCCAGCAGGGGGTTAAACTAAGATGAGAGCCAGAAAGTGACTCATTAAGAATTTGATACTCACACAGTGGTTAAGCCAGAGAGATGCTAATTGCCCGTCAAAGGCTATGTCTGTAGGGCAATAAGGTAGAGCTGTAATAGTCGACTTCTCAGTGTCTGAACCCAGTGACATCTACTTGCTCCTTGTGTCCCATGATGTGGGCCTGGGAACCACTACAGC
Organism: Sturnira hondurensis; assembly: GCF_014824575.4. Classification (NCBI taxonomy): domain Eukaryota; kingdom Metazoa; phylum Chordata; class Mammalia; order Chiroptera; family Phyllostomidae; genus Sturnira; species Sturnira hondurensis. The sequence goes on from NW_028089315.1 coordinate 2,195,115, forward strand.
TCATCCTCTCCGCACAGAGACTCTGATCCAGGGCTTCTCTGACATGTATCACCAAGTGCTCTGGAGGCCAGCTGACCCTCTGCATTCAGCTAAGCAATGAGCACAAAGCAGTGGAGTGTGGGATGGACAGATGGGTGTCCCCAGGAAAGCCTGGAAGGAGCCAGTTATGGCTGGTCCCCTTAAAAGCTGGTCCCTCTGCTTTTAAGCCAGACCTGAACCACACAGCAAGAGAGGCTTGGAAATACAGAAGAGCATGAACACCATGCATCTCGGAATCCGAGATAGCACGCCCACCTTCTTGTCCCCGCATCTGTGCAAGCAATTCAATCCACCTGTTTCAGGAAGAAAACACTGTCCACTTATTTCTAAAGAAAGTCTTTTCATCCTCTTAAAAAACAAAAGAAAACTCATCACTCTGGAACCACCAAGATGGAGCAGTTCTGAGGCCAGCCATTCCCCCACTGATGACAGTCCTCTAAGCTCAGGACAGAATGAAAAGCACTCGTAACTGCAGACTCTAAAGAAAGCAGCAGTGGCCAGACTGGGGACGGAAGTAATTACCAGCACAGCGCTGAGATGATCGGTTTTTCTTCCTTCATCTCAGCTTTGTCTTAAAGGCAGTGTGTCTCGGCACTGCTCCCCAGGCAGGATGGGAAGGACACAAAGGGGACTGGACATGGGGCCTGCCTGAGGCAGCATGGGACACTGCCAGGGACTCTCCTTCCCTTCCTCCTCTCCTGGCCCTGCTCCTCCGCTGAAGCTCCAGCCACAGCTGGGGTGTAAGCTCCTGAAATGCCGAGGAAAAACCCACATCTGATGAGGACTTGGGAAAATGGCCTCTGTGCACCACAGTTTGGGGGAAATCCTGCTTTTTTTTTTTGTTCTCTTGACAGTTTGCTCTGAAACCCCCTCATTATATGCATGGGGGGAGAGGATGCTAAGATTCTGAGAAAAGGCGGAGCTTCCAACCCAAGGACCAGGGAAGGTGGCAGAGGAGAAGGTGTCTTCTCCTGGCGTCTTCTAGGAGGAGACACAGTGACGATGAGCTGGGCCCACACGGAGCACACGCCAGAGCCCAGCACAGGCTCTGTGCCACACTGGTGCGGATGTCACGTGCACGGACACTGAGACAGAACTGCAGTCTCTACTTAATGTTCTCACAGATTTGAACAGTACTCTCTCCCCTTCTGCCTCTCAGTGGTGGGAAGACAGGCTAAGAAACCCCATTCAGTAAGGGCAGCGCATCCATCACTAGCTTCACCTGAAGTCTGCGGGGAGAAAAGAATTGAATTTGCATAGGCCCGGAGGTCAAGTGGAAGAAGGCCAGAGCTCTGGAGCCCCAGGCCTGCACACCAGCCACACCCTGTCTTTGAGTTCCAAGAACAATTTTATTATTGCAAATAAATCTATTTTTCTTTTGCATTTTCAGTTTTATCCGATTTCCTATGTAAAACACTAAATTTCTTGTCCAAAGGTAAATATAAGCAAGTGAAGAGCAGCCATAGACTGTGTGCGTGGCTGGGGAAGGGAGGTGCTAATTCTGCATGAGTCCCAGCTGGTGCACAGGTGCTGCCAGACCTCAGCGCCCTGGGAGACCAGCTTGGTTTTGTGCCCTTAACTGGGTGCACCTGGTGGGTGAGCCTGTGTGTGCCATGCTGATGGCCCACAAATCCTCCCAGTTCTGATGCTAAGTGTGGAAATGCTGTGACCAAATCCATGTCCCTGTGATAGAACCAAGGTGTGGCCCCCTGCTTTTAAGTCATGGTCTTCACTGAATTTGCCCAGCATGCTAATGACTAAAGGGAGAGATTCTGTTCCAGTCATCACTGGGGCAAAGGGATGGGTATGGGTAACAGGCTCCACAGAGAACTGTCCCAAGGATTCCCCAAAACTCTTCACCTTCCAGGACCTGTGGGACATTGTTTAGTGCTGAGTCACACCCATGGCCTGGATGTGGGAACTAATGCCTGTGCATCCCTAAAATCCCTTTTCTGCCCTCACTCCCAGTCAGTCTACTGTGTGCTGTGACTTGTTCTACAGGCCACCTCCCATGATTGGAGATGGGCAGGAATAAAAAAACAGAAATAAGGAGGTCTCCAAGAGCTCCACCTTCTCCAAGAGCTCAGAATAACAGAATTTGCTGGGGAATAGACTGGAATTTCCTGCCAGATTCCACTGTATTTGAGGCCTTTATAGAGTATGGCATATCTAACCAGATTATGAAAGCCTTCCATGCCCTTGAGGTTTGCTCACCTCTGCTCCCTGCTCCTCGAGACCCCTCCTCGATGTCTTGGGTCACTTAGTGAGTAAAACTATTACTGGCCTTACAGGGATAGAAAATGCAGGACCAAATGACCTCGAATTAAAAGAAAAATAATATCCACCCTCACAGATGTGTCTTGGAAGTCAACCCACCTCTGACTACGCACAGGTCTCGAGAATATTTTATTGTCACTTCTTAGTAGTAATCCCTTTGACTTTATCACCCCCACCTGCTGTCCAATGAGCAGAGGAATACAAATTGTCACCACCATAGGGCATCTCTCTGATGATACTAGAGTAGGAGCCTGAATATGACAAATTGCAGGCACAGGCAAGAGGCAGCCCCTTGCACAGGACAGCAGCAGGAGCAAGAGGCTCAGTGCTTTTCGTTAATAGATCCTCCCTCCTTCCCAGCACCATTCTGGTGTCCTCTAAGCACAGTTGCTACATTTATTGTTGCTGGCAGTTTAAGTGGACTGCAGCTTAGTTTGTGGTGTGAGGTCAGCCCAACTTCATTCCATAATCTCCACTCTGCAGATTCATGTCTGTTTCTTGGCTGGGTCCAAGACAGCAAATTAGAATTCGTTCTTTTACAACAAAATAAAATGATTTGATCCACAAAAAGAAAGATAAGTAAATTTGAATTCTGCTCACTTATAGAAGGAGGACAAGAGGGAAGATACCGATTTATATTAGTACATGAGAAGAATTTATGTTATGCAAGGTGCTGGTTTTGTGGTTATAATTTTTAAAGTGAGTTAGGAAATCCTTTGGCCTCTGAAATGGCTATGGGACATGTGCTTGGCTGGTGGAAGTCTCTGGAGTGTTCGCTTGGCTGTCCTGCACAAGTTCCTGGCTTCAATAAATTAGGAAGCAGATGAATGTACGTAAAACCGATGTTATATTGAACCTGATATATTTGCTTTTTCTGAGTCTTGGACACAATCACCAATGTCAATTATCTATGTTTAGCACATGGGGACAGGAGGTGCTAGGGTGAAATTCTGACTAAGGGAGATGAAATTCTGATGAGATTACCCCGTAACAAACCCCCATCACGTGGACTCTGTGAGTTCTGTTGGGCATTTCCCATTGCCCTTAGCTAATGGTTATGAAGGCAATAGTAAGAGTAATGATAATACAACTGACCCTTGAAGAACATGGGTTTGAATTTAAATGCTAATTTTTTTCAACAAATACCTGCACTGTTTTTGACTGCAGTTGGGAGTCAGCGGATACAGAAGGCTGACTGTCTGCATCGATTTATGCATTGTACATGGGGGACTTAAGCATGCATGGGTTTTGGTATCAACACAAGGTCCTGACACCACTGCCCCGCAAACACTGAGGGACAACTTAAGTTTTGGGGCAGTTGAAAACTATACATGGAACTTCAATTTCCAGGTAGGTTTGCATCCAGAGACCCAGTGTTGTTCAAGGGTCAAGTGTACTTTCATGGTAATAACTTATAAAATGCCTACCTTTTCTTGAGGTTCTACATTGGACTTGGAACTAGTTTCTTTTCATAGATTAAAACATTAAGCCTAAGAAACCATTATATAAGTAGATACTATTATCCACTATTATCCCTACTTTACAAGTAAAGTAACTGAGGCACACAGAAGGTGAGTCACTTGTCACAGGGTCACTGATAGTAGGGGTAGATATAAAACACAAGCCCAGATGCAATTTGGATCCCATCTCTGTAAGGTCCCTCTAAACAGCAGTATCGAACTGGACGTACTCTGTAACCCCACTAGGTAGGCAGAGCAAATTTCATCCTCCGATGCCAAGGAAGAAACTTGCTGAAAGAAGTTACACAAAAAGCACTAACCCACTTCTCCTAATTCATTTCTCTTTCTCCTTCATGCTCGCCCCTCTGGTGGCATGCGCTCCGTGGCACTTCTGTCCTGCAGAAGAGAATCACCCTGAGGACTGTGCCTTTCTGAACTGGGATGTGTATTATGCATAAGAAGGGAGATTTAAAGATAAGGATTTTGCAAGCTGTTTCCAATGGAATGCCCCTTCTTTGAAGACTGGTCTGTTAGCAGCTTCAGCCACTCCCTGCAGACGATCTGAAGTACAGTGTTGCAGAGCTTGAGAGAAGGGTGGTGGGCACAGCAGCACCTACCACAGCTCGCTACATGTTCCTCCAAGGAATTCAGCCTGGGTTACTTTCTTTCGGAAGTGATTTAAGTGGCCAGGCTCCTTCCCAGATCCCAGCAGGCGACTGCCTTACAGGACCTATAACAGACCCCATGTGTGTTGCAACATCATTTCGGGAACTATAACATGCTCTTGGCCCCCGCTGAACTTTTAAGCACTGTTAGTCCTTTCCCTTAATGAGAATACAACAAGCCGAAGTTTAAATAAAGCAGCAATTGACCTTAATCGTCTTTAGTTTAATCACACCTACCATGTTGAATATTTCAAATGGAGCATACATTATTAACAGTTTTAAACAAGGAGGCATGAAGGTCACATGGCTTTGTCCCCACAGCGGGATAACGATGCAGCCTGACTGTCATGAAGATAGAGCGCTCCATGCCGCAGAGCCCAGAAGTCCCATCCCTTCTAAGTCTCCCCTTGATTTAAGGTCTGCGCTGACTTCAGGGGGCACTGATATCCATCAGGTTCCTGCAGAGTAGTTAAGCTTACCTTAATCACCCAGTGCCTGGGCTCCAAGTTCAGTCCTGGAACCTTCCAGATGCTGCAGGAGTCACCTTTGCTCGCAGGGGCTAGAGGAGCTGAGGAGAAGCAGAAACCTCAGGCTCCCTTCTCCCACTTCCAGTCCCAAGGTTTCCAGCAGGCTATGAGGTCCCCAGACTCAGATTCTGAGCCTTGGCTGTGAATGTCCTTACTGATAACTGCCTCCACTGTTTTAAACAAACACACTACATTATGAACCCTTCCAAGGCAAAACAAAGTTTTATTGGCTTTATATTTCTAGTACTTACTTAGCATAGCACCTGAAGCCCAATATACCTTCGCTAAAGGAATGGTTTCAAATACTACTTAACAATGACCCTGTGTGACAGATTTTTACCGTAAAACACTGGAAGTGTCAGGGAGTCTCCCCAACTGGCCAAGATGGTGGCAGGGGCATGTTCTTATACTGGGTATGCAAAAGGCTAGCAAGATAATTGGATAGAAAAAAAGTCCACCCCCCAGTACTATACAGGGGGTGGGACTGGGAAAAGGCAGACACATGCACCGTGAAGTAAAAGTGGTGCAGGAGGCCTGCAAGTCTAGCTGGGAAAAAGAAGGGATTAGTTAAGAGGTAGACCCACCTAAAGCATGCAAAAGTCTGAAACGTTAATTGGTCATGTTAAGTAAGCACTGGTCTATCCCTCACCCAAGCTGATATAATCCCAGGGGAACAAAGAAGCTCTCTCTGCTCTGGACCTGCATTTGTACAGTATATTCACTTGTTCTCTCCCACGTGGCTCATGGCCTCTGGGAGGAAGCCTCTTGTTCTCTTTCTTGCCCACCTAGTGATACACTCGCTGGTGTGTTTGCAAACATGTAGCCTTAGCAGCTGCATGGCCCATGGCTGTATAGGCTCCCCATGCAGGCTCCAGGAGGGAGCCTGAAATGGACAGCAGATGGGAACAAGCTACAATACCTGGATGAGGACTAGGACCGCTTAATAAATGCCTGCAAGCTCCAATGCACTGTACTTTGAAATAGAGCAGGAACTCGGGACCCTGGCTTTTTTTCTTGGCCTTGCTGAGGATGGTTGGACTTTTTCCACTTTGGAAAGAGGAGATAGGCTTTGAGACAGGGGTCTGCCATTTTCCCAGGGTATGAAGCACCTGAATAAAACCTCTTTCATTTTGCACCAGCATCTGCCTCACGAATTTGGCATTTGTGGCGACAGGCAACCAAACCTATTTTTGTTTGGTTACAAAATCACACATACTCTGCCCTGAACGTCTGCCACAGATCCAGCTATGAGTAAGTCCAATGCTGTCATTCCATGGTTTAGTAGTATTCTCTTTAACTTTCTTACAGTTTTGTATCAGATACAGAACATTTTTGGAATTGTCCATTTACTTATTCATTTACTAACAACACTGACTAGATATTACAAGCACTGAGCTGGGTACAAGGAATGTAAAGGGGAACACAAAGTGCCTCCGTTCCATTAAGTAAAAAGAAAGATCTCACTAAAGCGACCTCACTTTACACCTCAAGGTGCTAGAAAAAAGGAACACACTGAGTCTGTTCGCAGAATGAAGAAAATAATAAAGACCAGAAATAAATGTAATAGAAACCAGAGAAATAATGGAAAAAAATGAATAAAACTAAGAGTTATTTTTGACAAAAGTAAGTAAAATTGACAAACCTTTAAATAGACTAACCAAGAAAAAGAGAAGACTCAAATAAATACAATTAAAAATGAAAAAAGATATATAAAAACTGCTACCACAAAAACGCAAAGGATCATAAGAAAGTCCTATCAACAGTTATGTGTAAACAAATTCAATAACCTAAAAGAAATGGATAAATTACCAGAAACATACAACCTACAAAGACTAAATCATGAACAAATAGAATGAGCAAGGACATTGCATTGTAATCAGAAAATAAATATTCCACCAAAGAAAAGCCCAGGAGCTAGTTTTACTGGTGACTTCTAACAAACATTTAAATAAGAATTAACACAAATCCTTTTCAAACTTTCCCCCCAAAATTGAAGAGATGGGAACCTTCCCCAATGAATAGGAGGCCAGCATCACCCTGATACCACAGCCAGACAAGGACACATAAGAAAAGAAAATTACAGACCAACAACCCTGATGATTATAGATGTAAAAATCCTCAACAAAATACCAGCAAATAAAATAGCACATTAAAAGCATCACACACCATGGACAACTGTGATTTTTCCCTGGATGTAAGGTTGGTTCAATATGTGCAAATCAGTAACTGTGATAGACTGCATTAACAGAATAAAAAATACAAGTTGTATGCTTATCTTGTCCTGGTCAGTGTGAGCTCAGTTGCTTGAAGTATAGTCCCATAAACCAAAAGGTTGTGAGATTGATTCCCCATCAAAACATGCCTGGGTTGTGGGTTTGGTCTCTAGTCAGAGTGCATAGGAGAGGCAACCAATTGATGTTATTCCCTCATTATTGATATTTATCTCCCTTTAACTCTCCCCCTTCCCCATCTCTAATATCAATAGACATGTCCCTCTATGAGAATTAATTTTTTTAATCACATGATTATCTCAATTGACAGAGAAAAAGCATTTGACAAAATTCCATATCCCTTCATAATGAAACTCTCAACAAATGAAGCAGAGAAGTAACAAACCTGAACAAGACAAAAAAGCTCTAGAATCCTGTTATACAGCTTAGTGACTGCTGCTAACAATACTGCGTTATTTACTTAGAGTCTGCTCCTATGTTGTGTCCTTATCCCACACACATATAATAATTGTGAGGGCAGGAGGAAACTCTGGGAGGACATAACACATTTATGGCCTTGGGGCTCATGTACAGCATTCCTGTTTCCCGTGTCTGAGCCTGGGGCTGAAATGCCCTGTGGACTCAGAGAGGAAACAATTGGGTGACCCCAGGCAGGGCAGTAGAACATGCCAATGCCAACCCCCTGCAAACCCTTACCTCGGAAAGATACTAGTTTCCAGAACACAGGGGAGAGTGGCAGGTGAGCATTCTGGCATTGGAGGGCAAGTACAGAACACAACCAAAAAATAACCTCTGTGGAGTTAAATGAAGGTCACTCACACCAGGACAGGAACTACTTATTGATTTCAAGAGTGGGGAGTATGCCATGGCCCACCACTTGCATTTGGCAGAGACTCAAACCAAAGGCAGTGGCAGGACTGGGAGAGCTTTACCATGGCCAGTGGGGAAGGTCCATCCAGGTTAGTGGGGGTCGCCATGGCCCAGGGAAGCTGGAGGCAGGAGGGTTGACTGCAAGAGGAGTGACCTACCTGTTTATGTACCTTAACAATATACCTTAACAATGTACCTTAACAATGTACAATGTACCTTAACAATGTACAATGTACCTTAACAATGTACCTTAACAATGTGAATTTCATTCACATTTCTTTCATGTGAATGAAAAATGCACGTCACATCACTTTTAGAATACTGATACCTACATTGTCCTGTAGAGAAATAAATGTGTGAGTATCCATTCCTATTTTTGTCATTATTGCCTGTCATTTTTGTTGTTGCTGCTATTGACTTTCCCTAGCTACAGCACGTATCTGGTGAATAAAAGAGGAGGAAAGAATGTTTGGGGTGATATATTTGCAGACTTTAAAAATGAAAATTTGGAGGGTGGATCATAAGCCAAGGAATAAAGGCAGCCTCTAGAAGCTGGAAAAGCCAAGGAAATATCTTTTCCCTTAATACCTCCAGAAGCAACACATCTCTGCCAAAACTGTGGTTTTAGCCAAGTAAAATTCATTACAGAGGATTCATCTCCAGAGCTATAAGATAATTAGTTTGAATTGATTTAAAGCATTAACTCTGTGCTCATTTGTTTCAGTAGTCACAAAAAACTAAAAAATGGCCTATGAATGGGGACCCCCAAAATTCAGAATTTACTCCTATCAAGATGTTTTTTCCACCGTTGAGAACAGTTTTTGAGCTATTTTGAACAGGTTTTGATGCCTTTTAACACTTCTGCTGCTTTTTGTTTTGCCTCAACCACATAGGCAAAACATTTCCCTGTGAGGACTTTTTTTAATCAGGGAAACAAAAAGAAGTCACTGGAGGCAAGACTGGGTGAAGAGGGGTTGGGACACCGGGGTCATGTAGTTTTTGGTCAAAAACTGCTGAGCACTCAGTGTGGTGTGGGCAGGTGTGCTCATAAATCACCTATCACGAGATGGGCGGCCACACTGAAAGAGTCTTCCAAAGAGTTCACTGAAGACAAATGCAGCCTCTCCCAACAACACCAGCTGGTACGCTGATACAGATGGGCCCTAGAACACTCACCTAGCGGGGGAAGCCTGTACTACAAGGGGCCCACCCTCCAGAAGATAATTCAGGTTTTTGGGAGGGTCCCCCTTATATGCTTCATCATAGGATGTTAAGGACAACGCTGAAATAGATCCCTTTTTCTTTTTTGACAGTCTAAAACACATTGAGTAGGTTCAATGCTTTATTAGATTAAAGTGGCCATGTGTGACAAAGCCTCCATCCACACCACTGTAGATGTAGCTGGTGTTCCTGTATTAACACAACAAAGAGTCGTCTCTAAAGCAGTGTAAACATCACAGTAAACATCACAGTAGTCTCTAAAGCAGTGTGCGTCACAGTAAACAAAGTACTGGGGTCAAGCCACAAGGTAGATTTAACAACCCTAAATCTGTATGCACATAATAACATAGCCCCAAACATAAAAACTAAAATTAATAGAATTTAAAAGAAAAAGACAATTTACAATTAATGCGTAATATAATAATACTGTTTCATTTGGTAATCAACAGAGCTAATCAGTAAGTAAATATACATGGGACAATTCTAACAATTAGCATATTCCAAACAAGTCTCAAAAAGATTTAATGGACCAAATAAAAAATGCTTTCAGCTCTCTGAAATATGCTAGATATCCACATATGTTCAGAAATTAAATGACTAATAAAAACTCAGGGAAAAATATTAAAAGAAATAAAAATCCTTAACAAAGTATTACATGTGAAAGTGCATAGGAAGCAGCTAAAGCCCTGCTGAAAGAAATAGAATAATATTGAAAGTATAGTCATGCTCTGCATAATGACATTTTAGTGAATGACAGATGCACAGATAATGGTGGTTCTGTAAGATTATAAAGGAGCTGAAAAATTTCTATTGCCTAGGGATGTTGTAGCCATGGTAACATCACAGTGCAATGCATTACTCGTGTGGTTGTGGTGATGCTGGCATAGAGTAGGATACTTTCATACGTCACTGCCAGCTGTATGAAAGTATGACCTATTTGGTACAAATACATTCAGTGCATGATACTTGATAGCAACAATTAACAACTATGTTACCAGTTTATGTATTTACTGTATTTTAATCATAATTTTAGAGCATATACTTTCTATTTAATAAAAAAGTTTTCTGTAATATAGTATGCATGTTATATCAGCAGCAGCCTCATTATATCTCATGTTTTCTGCATCTCTCAATTACATAATGTTCTCTTGTGCTTGATTTAATCCGGTGTTGTTTTGTAGAGGAATATGCTGTACACATTCATAGCCTGGGAGCACGGGCTATCCCGTATAGACTAGGTGTACAGTAGGCTACACCATCTAAGTTACTGTAAGTACACTTTGATGTTTGCACAACTACGAAATCACCGAAGGACACATTTCTCAGAACATAGCCCTGTGTATGTTATAAAATACAGCAGGCTGAAAACTATTTAAATATTCATCTCCAAAGATGTAATAGTAACAGTGTATTAAATCAGAAATGATTATAAAGCCTAATAAAAAGAGAACATAAATAAATGAAATATAAAAGAAACATGGAGTTTGAGTAGTCTGCTTGATCAGAAACCACGTGCAATCAGAATGGGCTGAAAAGTAATTAAAATATTTCCTGTTTGCATCTCTTTACTTCTCTCTCTCTCAGTGATGATAGGAAACAGTAACTATTTTATTGCTTAGAAGTTAGATTTTCTCAGCTAATATCTTTCTGCTCTAACAAGTTAATTCTCAAAAAAACTTTTTTTTTTAGTGTAAGGCTGTATAGGATAAGGGCATAAGACTTCATGTTGGAAGGCTCCCAGTTTCAAATAATTTTTATGCCACTTAATTGTTTGTGTGACCTTGAACATACAATTTATTATCTATACCATCTAATTTTATCACCTATATAATGAGGATTATATTTGAAACAATTTTGGGGTCCATTATGAAAAATAAATGTAGATAGAGTCTCATAGTGCCTAGCATATAATAAATATTCTATATATAATAAATGTCACTATTTTTATACCAGGGGTGACTTTTTATATTAAATTTAAAATCTTGCAGCCTACAAAAATGCAGCTAGAGAATGTCATGTGATCTTATTTTTCTGAATCATAAGTCACATAGTATTTCAAAATTATCATTTAAATGTTTTAATAAAAGATAAAGGTAATTTTATTTTAACTACCTAAGATTGATTCTTGTTTTTATGTATGGAGGAATCAATATGATCTAATACTAGAATACAAAAAATGACTAATTGTCTATCTTCATATTATCATTAAACATCTTTATGTAATAGAGATGTACTTAAATCTTATCAGCTTGTTTCCTTTCCTCCTTGACATAGTTTGATAGTTCTAGGAAAGTCACAGGTAAAATTAGAGTTTCCAAATTAACACTTAACCTTTTCATCATGGAAAGGAACCAGAATACACCTCAAATGCTTCAGTGTCATGAAGAACCTACTGAGGAGGAAACAGATTCAATACTAGGAAGAAAATACTTATATAATTCAGCAGATGTTGTGGTCAGTGGAGAGATGAAATGTATTTTCTGCCTCTGTGAGCCAGTGTAAATTCACCAGTTTTAATGGAAGTGAATAGCTCTAAAAATGTTTTCTTAAAGTGTTCCCCCTTATATAATTTGTTGCTTCTTTTTTTCTTACCATATACTGACCAGGTACCATATTCAGGAGTCAAAATAGGTACTGACCAGGTACCATATTCAGTAGCCAAGCATTTCATAAACATGTAACACAACTGTTTGTTAGACTTTAAAAGAGATTATATAGGTGTCTAGGTAAATGGAAAAGTATGGTTTACCTCAAATCAACCAGCCAATGCATCAAGAGTAAATGAACCCAGATATATTTACTCTATAAACTAGACTATTGGTAAAAATAATATTTAGGGAAAGTAACATATATTTTAAATGAGAAACGGAAATTTCCCATGTTATGCAACATTGTATCATGCCTACTATCTAATAGTTATATAAGATTAAGGAATTAGTATTCCTAATGTTTTAGGATGACTCACAGAACTACAATATAGCATGAGTAAGTTAGGATATTCTAGTATCTAAAATATATTTTTCTACTCTTCTGACATTCACTAGTGCACCACACAATCTCCAAAGTACAGCATAGGATTCCCATTTTCAAGGCACATCCTAGTAAGTGTTAAGGGAAAATAAGACAGAAGTCAAATATGTCAATTAGATGGATCTTGTTATGTGTTAAAACACCATTGACAAATAATATACAGGGACTCAACAGTAGAGTAGATGATGCTGAGAATTAAATCATCAATTTGGAATATAAAAAAGCAAAAACACCAAATCAGAACAGCAAAAAGAAAAAAATAATAAAAAATGAGGAGAGTGTAAGGAGCCAATGGAACAACTTCGAATATACCAACAGTTGCATCATTTGGGTGCCAGAAGGAAAAGAGACAGAGCAAGAGATTGAAAACCTATTTACTAAAATAATGACAAAATTTCCCTAACTTGGTACATGAAATAGGCATAGGAAGCATAGAGAATCCCGAACAAGATGAACCCAAAGAGGAACACACCAAGGCACAGCATAACTGAAATTCAAAAAGTTGAAGGCAAAAATAGAATCCCAGAGGCAGCAAGAGGAATGCAATTAATGATTGATATGAGAGCTCCCATAAGACTGTCAACTGATTTCTCAACAGAAACTTTGCAGGCCAGAAGGATCTGGCAAGAAATACTCAAAGTGATAAAAAGCAAGAACCTACAATTGAGATTACTCAGCAAAGCTATCATTTAGATTTGAAGGACAGAGAAAGAGCTTCCCACACAAGAAAAAGCTAAAGGAATTCATCACTACCAAACCAATCTTCTACAAATGTTAAAGGGTCTTCTTTAAGAAAAAGAAAAAAATGGTTAAAAATGTGAACAAGAATGGCAATAAATACATATCTATCAAAAATTGAATCTAAAAACAAAATACATGGGCAAGCAGAACGGAAACAGACTCACAGACACAGAAAACACTTTGACAGCTTTCTTTTATTTGCCAGATGGAAGTGGGGTGGGGGATGGATGAAAAAAGTGAAGGGATTAAGAAGTACAAATTGGTTGTTCCATAACAGGGGATGTAAACTACAACATAGGGAATATAGTCAATACTATTCTAATAACTATATATGGTTATTAGAATATACACAGAGTGAGATATATCAGGATGATCACTGGTAAGTTATGTAATGTCTAATCACTGGGGTGTACACAGGAAACTGATATAGTGTATATCAACTGTAATTGAAAAAAAACATTAAAAATGACACCAAAATACATCACTGTCAAATTCTTCAAAACCAGTAACAAAGAGAAAGATCTTAAAAGTAGCCAGAAAAATAAAACACATGTTATTTATGGAATAATAAAGACACAGATAACAGATTCCTTATCTAAAAAAATTCTAGGGGTGTGGGGGATATAAGGAGACTAAATGGTAATGGAAAAATATAATAAAAATTATATATTGAAAATAAAAATAAATTTTAAAAAATCCAGTTAAAGACAGAATAGCCTATTAAAGAAATGAAGCTATCAACCTAGATATATCTACTAGAAAAAATATATTTTAAAAGAATATGACTAAAAATATTTTCCTATGTATAACACCTGAAGGAATTAATCGCCGGAGAACATAGTACATGCATTCATGTATTTATCAAAATTCATAGTACAATACTTAAATTCTATGCCATTTAATATAGGACAATTATTTCTCAATATTAAAATATATACAATAGTTACATCTGCACAGGATCTAGCTGTATTAGGTATAATCATAAAGTTTGGTGAATGGCCAAATAAGTTTTATTTATATAAAGTTGCATGGAACATGTTGAAAATTCCTATATCAAAATGTTTTATTTCCGCCCTGGCTAGTATAGCTCAACCTGGCTGGACTGAGCAACGGGCCTGCGAACCAGACGATCGCGGTTCGATTCCCAGTCAGGGCACATGCCTGGGTTGCAGGCCAGTTCCGAGCAGGGGACTCATGAGAAGCAACCATACATTGATATTTCTCTCCTTCTCTCCTTCCTTTCCCCTCTAAAGATAAATAAATAAAATCTTAAAGAAAAAAAAGTTTTCTTTCCCACAAAGGCTTGTTGTTTGGGGGGTATGATTGCTTTATAATTAAGAATAATTGCAATTTAGGAACAACCAGCATTCACATTATATAAATGTGAGTAAAATAATTGCTCTATAATTGGAGTAATTTTTCTTCACTCAAAACTGACAGAAGCCAATGATGTGCTAAAACTTCATGCTGTTCCAAACAGGACGTTAATAAAGAACAAAAGCAATAATAATAAATAGTATGCTGATTTAACAGTTATCTTCTTCCAGATCTTAACAGAACTCCTTCCTTTCCCTCACTTCAGATGTTGCTCGAAGGCGGCCTCATCAGCAACCAGCCTCTGTGACCTTTGCACTCACTGACCAGGCTACCCCTTTTCTTCAGTGCTTTTTCTTCATAGCACCTATTATCCTCTAAACTACACTTATTTTTTACTGTCTGTCTTTCCCTTAAAGAACATCATCTCTGTGATAATAGGGATCTTTGCCTGTTTTATTGCTATAGATAGTTCCAAAGCCTAGAACTCAAAAAGTGGTGGAAAGAATGAATGAATCAATGAGTGAACGAACATAGTACCTAGAAATGAGGACATCTGTTCTTGCACGCCATGACCGTTCTGGATCAGCAGATCACTAATGTCTCTTCTTAGAAGGCTAAGAAAACCCGAATTCCTAAATTTCCATGGAACAACTTCCTGCTGGGCCCAGCTATCTGTTCCCTTCACTGGACCTGGTCCTTTCTGCAGCCCATCACCACACCAGGCCCAATTTTAACTTGTTAGTTATTGCATATTTCTGGTTGGTTAATTTAATAGTCGCTGGGTGGTCTTGGTCCCCGGATTCTCCTTGTTTCTAATTCTCTAGTCTCACCTCTCTCAGAGGACCTTCTCAAGACAGTGTTTTTATCTTCTGGAAGATGGGGTAGAATAAAATTATCCATACTGCAAAGTGGAATTATGAATTATTATTATTTTAATTCCAGTTTTGTTCCTAAGTATGCCTATTTTCTCTTTGGTGCAGTAATGTGCTTATTCAGGTCTTTATTTACCCGTGGGTCAGTTGTAGGACGTATTGGTAATCATCAGCTTTCTTTTATTTCCTTTAAATCAAGGTAGGCATTAACTCCAAAGAGTGGAATGGGATAGAGAGTATGTCCCTAGATCTTAATAAAAGTGGACATTAAAGGCTAATTTGCATTTTTATGATTCCTGTGGGTCATGGAGAGAGTAGGAAAGGAATTAAAAATGTCTCAGAGCAACACTGAGGAAACATATACTGCAAGGGCAGGGCAGAGACATTGTTAATGCAGGAAATACTATTTTTAAATATAATCTAAAAGTATATAGTCTCTTAAAACACTAATGTTTGTCCTTGGAAAAGCAGTCTTTCTTTGATAGGTCAGTGTTTATTATGTGAGAGTAAAGGACCAGCAGGCGGTACTGGAGCGGTATTGAAAAAGAAACTTAAACTGAAAAGAAAGTGTTCCCTTGTTCCATGGGAGAGGCATAGGTGCCCACCTACATACAGCACATCTCCTGTGTTCATCAAACAAACCTCCCAGAAGCTTGTGAAGCTAAGACCTAATGACCACTAGTGTCGGGCATATCTTGAAATGTTGCCACCCAGAGTGGAGGCTGGCACAGGGGGAAGATGGAAGAAGCTAGGAAGCAAGCTGTCTGGCTGTGGGAAAATATCTGAGTTTCAGAGTGAGGGGCTTGATAAAAAGGCTGCTTAGAAAACCCAGGCCAACCTGCAGTCAGCAAATCCAGGTCATGAGTGAGGGGGATGTTTACTGGGGTGTCCCTTCCAGAGGCCCAGGGAAAGACCAAGTGAGCTGGTACTTTAACCTTTAACTTCATATAGTATAATTTCCTTCATGTATTACTCTGAGACTTTGGCAAAGAAATGTGTATTTTAAAAATTGAATGAATACACCTTTCGGCTACCTGATAAAAGGCTGAGTGTTAAAATCACAATCTACCCCAAGCCAAGACTAAAGCTGAATATCACCACCACAGAATGAAATTTTTCAGATATACAAATAAATCTAAACCATCTGAAAACTGCAGAATTGTACTGTAACTATAACTTTTAAAAGGGTAGTGGCAAGGTTGTGTGGATATATTTTGGCTTGACAGAAAAAATAACTCTCAGAATTCTCACTTGCTAATTCCTCCTGCAGACACTGCATTGAGTACCTAACAGATGCTCACTTTAACTGAGATCAGGGGAAGAACAAGATGTGTTTAGGTTCAGCTAAACTCAATAGTTTATAGTCAAGGGTGATGTTGCAAAAAATCTTGTTTTATTTTGCAGGTAATAATACCCAATTAAAGACAACTCTTCTTTAGACTTGAAGATTGGATTGATGCTGCCATTGCAAGTTCATTGAAGCAATCCCACACCCTGACACTCTGCATGCAACTGGAGAAAGATGCTTTCTGAATATTGACAGAAGTGGATTTATTGCCCTTCATTCTGGTTTTTAGTTCTGATTTTTTGTTTGCATTTGTGATACATAAAACAATATTACCTGAAGAAAATAGCCTTAACTCTCTGATCTCTAAATGTCACAGTGGACTTTCATGATAATAAAATTGCCTCTGAATTCCTTACTACATCTCAGATTTAATTTCATGTCTACCAATTTTAGGAATTATTTTCCAGGGATAAGATACAATCGATCCTCATGGGAGAAATACCTGAATACAAGGAGATACCAGTAAGTGTGGTTCAGTCAACTATTTTTTCCTCCAGAGAAATCATTGGTTGTTAGTAAGTCTACTTTAGTACTAATGTGCCATTGGTTATATAGCTACTCCAGTAAATGTAATATTAAAGTGTTCTTTTTTCAGGAAATCTTTTAAACATGTAATCACTGCTCTTCAAATTATTTGAACTATTATAAAAGCGCACAAGAATTTTCAATATTTTTTCCACATCTTGCAGATTTTCCATTGCTAAAGAAGGATGAAAGGGGCCCATTTTTAATTTGCTACAGTAACTCCACAACATGTCCTGTGCTACAACACAAAGCTGGCATTTGTGAGTAAAGCATGCATGCTTCCAAAATCCTTGATAGCATTTCTGTGTTTGTTCTCTCCTTGATGATATCTCCATGATGTTGAAGTAGATACTCAGCTATTCAGTTACCAAAGACCAAAAACTAAGAGCAACTAGCTGAGTTTGGCTGTGTCATGACATGAGCTGAAATTTGGTGCAGTCCTGCTATAAACCTGTGTGGACTTAGACTGAGGGATAAGGAAGCAAGGGAAAGGGAAGCGGACTCCACCCCATCTCGGCTACCGTGGATAGAAAGCACTTGCATAATGCAAATAAATGTTCATAATTCCAAATGGTGATCATTATCACCAGAGAGTAATTTACAGCAAAGCCAAAAGAAGCACTGGCGTGCATTCCAGGGAGTATTGGTATAAGACTGAATGCATAAAATAAAATATCTCATTCCACCACATAGCAGAGAAAGTGCTTCCTTTAAAGCAGAAAGAAATGGAAAAATAATTAAATTAAAGACTAAATTACTTTAGTTAAATGTTGACTGAAATTCTGTTGATTGAATCACGTATGGATGTAGCTTATGAATTGGCATAAAAAACACTGATACTAATATCTAGTTTCTATTTTTACCTCCTTTTACTTTGGTTTGGAAAAAAAACTTCTCTCTGTTTAACTAAACATCTACGATATTCACTTATAACAGGAATCAAGTTTCCTAATGGTAAATGCTTCTTACCTGGTATAACATAGCTGGGGAAACAAATGAGCAAATATTCAATATTGAGGCATAAATAAATGGAGGATGAAAGTGTTTAACCAACTGCACCATGTAGATAAGAGTTATTTGTAAATGGTACATTTTTCATTTCAAACATTTCAGACATTTACTTTACATTTTTCTGCTTTTATGGTCTTTTTAGGTGAATTTGTTACAACATGTAGCTGTTTTAATAATAGCACAGCAGATATCACTGAGAGAGTATCGCAACTCACAACTATTTTATTTTTCTGAGTTAAGATAAATAATAAAATTTCCAATCAGATACATGTAGATTAGTGATCTGAACCAGTCTTAGGGACTGAATTGCGTCTCCCCCACAAAAATTCATGTCATTCACTTTGGAACGTGACTGTATTTGGAGGTAGGATCTGCAAAGAAAAAATTAAGATTAAATGAGGTTATAGGAATGGGCCCTACTCCATTATGGCTGATGTCCTACTAGAAGAGGAAGAGACCTCAGGGGTGAAAATTTCAAGTGAAGATATACTGAAAGTGGCCATCTGCATGCCAATGAGAAAGGTCTGAGGAAAATCCAAGCTGCCGACACATTGATGGTGGACTTCTGCCCTACAGAAACAGTGGGAAAATGAATCTCTGATGTTTAAGTCACCCAGTGTGCAGTATTTTTCTGTCAGTGCTGTCCAACTAACCCACTCACTGAAAGTGTGCCCTAGACTGTGTGTATGATCAAAGGTGTGAATCTGCTATTCTCTATCCAGTTTCAGCGCCAGCATACTTCTAGGAGTAGAAGTATCTCTCCATGCTGGATGTGAATCAAGGGTTTGAAGAACGATCTATTATCTATCTATCTATCTATCTATCTATCCAGCATCTATCCACCCATTTAGCTTATCTTGCCCCATTGCCTCTAACCAAAAGGAGTCTTGGAATCTTACTTCATCTTGGAGTCCAGAATTGTGAAAAAATAAATTTCTGTTGCTTAAGCCACTCCACCTGTGATATTGTATTATGGCAGCCCTAGCAGACTAACGTACCCAGTATCAAACTTTATTGACACTTTAAAAAATATAAGCCAACAAGAGAGGTCTACCACAGCCTGCATGGCTCCACAGAGCCTCCTTCTTTCGTTAAACCTAGACTTTCCAGGCAGAATAACAGCAAGTCCTCTAAATGAGGGTTGTGGATTGCCTCAGAAAACCGGGAGTGTTAAAATTATGAAACATCTACATTTTTTATCTATAAGCATGGTGTACCTTATGTGACATTCTTCAGGAAACTATTTTTCATAAATGTGTACTTTGGAGGTTGATAAGAAAATATAAAAGTGAGCTACCCCACTAAATATACTTTTTAGATAAGAATTTATCTCCTAGCAAATACTGGTATGTTTTCCCACAGGTCCCTATACCCTGTTTACAAGAAGAAGACACCAGCTATCTGCCTCAGTTTCTTTCCCTCTGAACACCCTCTAATAATCATGAGAGAAAAAGATCACAGGCCAGCTGCTTTAATTCCTTCCTTCTAACATTTTCTCCCCTAAATTTTGGCAAATTTTCTTTGGGTTATCCTAAGCTACTCAGATGCTTTTGGCCAGAGAAATGACTGATTCTAGCCAAACCATTGCTGAAGTATAATAAACTTGAGTTTAAATTTTCCTGAAATCTATTTCAGAATCTCTCTATTTAATTTTTGTATATAAAATTTATTTCTTTATATAATAAATACATGTTCATTGAGAAAATTACAAAACATAGCTAGCTAAAACAAAAACATTAGCAATAAGTATTATTAACATTGTTTTGTATATTTCAATACTATTCATATAGAGACAAAATTTATTTATGAAAATTGAATATTTTTAGTTTTATAAACTGCTTTTTAAAACTAATAACATATTGTGAACTTATTTCCAAGCTATTAAGTACATTTTTACTAAATATAATTTTAATGGCTATGTAACATATGTTTATACTATATCATGTTATATGAAGTCTGTCCAGAAGGTACCCAGTATGTAATATGAAAAATAGAGCTGGTGTAGCTCAGTGGATTGAGCTCGGGCCTTCAAACCAAACAACCATGGTTCAATTCCCAGTAAGGTCTCATGCCTGGGTTGCAGGCCAGTTCCCAACAGGGGACGCACCAGAGGCAACCATGCATTGATGTTTCTCTCCCTCTCTCCTTCTCTTCTCCTCCAAAAATAAATAAATAAAATCTTTTAAAAAATTAATTTCCATGGACAAGAGAAAAAAAGAAAAATAGAGACATTTATTGAAGAAGATATAAGATACAAGAAACATTGTACATAGAACAATGATACCTCAGTCTTCTTCAAAGTAGGCATTTTGGGACCTCACACAGTTCTCCCAATTGCCATCAACTGCTCCATAGTATTTTCTCAAATCTCATCAGTGGTCTGAAAATCCTTTTCCTTTCAAAGGTAATTTTAGTTTTTGGAAAAGCAAGAAGTTGTAAGCAAGGTGCCAAATCTGGGCTGTGGGGAAGGTGAATCACCTGGGTGATTTTATGTTTCACCAAAAAACTGCAGAAGACTTGATGCATGAGTGGGTGTGGTGTTGTGATGAAGCCGCCAATCAGTTGCCCATAGCTTTGGCCTTTTGAATCATCTGAATAGTTTCCATGGATAAATATTCAAGCTTAACACAAAATCTGATGCAGATTTGTTGCTCTACTTGTTCAGTCATTTTGAATGTGGTGGCCACACAATACACATGCTCACTCAACAGCGTCTACTGCCCCTACTGACAAGTACAGTGAAGTCATCACTATTTATGTATGTGCATTTCAATCTACTCTTCTTAGCTACCAGGTTACATCAGTGTCACCATGCAAACCATTCTTGTTTTATTGACAATGGCTCAGCTTTTACCAGACAGACCTCATTGTATACCATAGAAGTTTATAGTTGTGATAGTGCATAATGTTTCATCAGTTAATAAAAGGTATATTGAATGAATTTGCCCATACATCTCTTTTGATTAAAATAAAGTCATATAATATGGTTACCCACTGGCAGAGACTTCTATTTGTCCAACAAAATGTATCCTCTCTTGCCTCTTGGACATACAAGGGAGTATCCCTTGATTCAAACCATGGCCATTTAACTGAGTTCACATGAAAAAGAAAAACAAAGGGTGAGAAGAAATGGTGTGTGCCAGATTGACTGCACATGTACACCCTCTTATCTACTTATCCCTCTCCCCCACCATCTGGAAACCAGGTATGGCAGTAACCTAGCTTTGACCCTCCAGATGCCCATAATGTCCTAGGTTGAAACAATGACTTAAAACAAAGTGGGGTCCTCAAATGAATGGGAGAAGCTGCTCCATCACCCTATGCTATTCACTTTAAGTGATTTTATTATTCAGTCATTCTTGCCTTACCCTAATTAATACGTCTCCTTAGTGACATGAGAACTATCTACAGCAAATTTGTAATTTCTGCACTTTTTGCACCTCTGTAGTATGCATTTGAACTTTTCCTGACATCACTAAGTCTATGTTTCAGGAATATTTTAATTTCATTTCTGGATGTCTGGAAATCATGAAGACATATGGACATTCCTCAGTCATTTTGTTCCTGGGGTCAGGAGAGCTCTTAATTTTTTTTTCTGATTCTGAGGTTATAGAAACATGACTGAACAAGGCAATATTCATCTCCTACCCAGTAAGAGTTCCTCTTCCCCAATAAATAGTTCAGCCCCATGATAGATGTCAAGGAAATTTTTACATCAACATATAATTTTATTAATAAAAACACCTTGAAAACCATGGGGTTGTTTCTCCTTTTCACAAATGCAGAGACAAATACTTCAAGCAGTTAGGAAGCTTGTCCAACATCACAAAGGTAGCTATTTGTAACACTGGGATCAGAACTCAGAAATCCTTTTTTCTAGCTAAATATCCTTTTAAGCCAGAATGCAAGCACAGAAAACAGGAAGAAAGTCTATTGTAACAATTCTGACCCTGAATTCATTATTTTCCCCCTATCTTTTATGTCTAATATGTTCAAATGCACACAACTCATTCCCTTCATTCAGGCCAAATTTAATTGTTCATTCAGTCAACAAACATTTATTACACACTAAGAATGCATCGATAGTGTGCCTAGTTATGTGGATGAATGGTTAGCAGGATACAGTTCCTACTCTAAAAGAGATCACTAGTAATAAATAGCCACTTACTATATAGTATTCAAGGTGGAATGTACTTTGTATGGCAGGGGAAATACAGGGTGTTTTGGACTTATAAGCTTCGTATACAGTATTAAAGGTAAAAAGAGCTTCCTGAAAAAAATGATATCAAAGCTAAAACAGCCAGATAAAGGAATATGGAGACAACAGGGAAAACCATAACTATCAGATAGATTGAAACATTGGCAAAATCCTAGTCCCTAACTCTTCAAACCCGTTGCCTACTCTTTCCTTCCCCATATATTCTTTCTCCTAATCCAGTCCCTATTTTAAGCCACAAATAATGCTGTTTACAGCAATTCTAAACATTAAAATCCTATTCAAAGAAAATAATTTGGAAAAGGCCTTGTTTCACTCTCTCTTTATATCCCTTCTTAGTCTCTACAAATGTAATTATAGGATGCTTAAAATATTTAGATTTCCTGTGAATGAAGAATCATGATTTTAAGATACTGCTGGGAAGATTCTTAAAGATTTAGGAGACATTCAAAACTTTGTGTAAATGTGAGTGTGAAGAAGTTGAGGAAGTAAATAGACCTGCAGTGCAGCCTCTGGGGCACGAATGACATTCTCAACAGCATCTCCAGTTACACAGGAGCATCTGTGACTGATAGCAAAGGGCAAATCATTTCACTTACTGTTGGTATTTGGGGAAAAATAACTCCTAAATATGGATATTCAGATATACTGCATTTATTAAATCATTAACACTCAGTTAAAAGATTCATGTTTCATGTTTTACCCTAATTAAGTGTGTTAAAAAAGGGGAAGGACTCACATGAACAAGTATAAAGGACACATGGACAATAACTAAGGTGGGGGGCGGAGATGGGAGGGAGGTGGGGAGCACTGGGGGGCGGGGCTGGGAATACAAGAAAGAAAACTCTACTTGAACAAGAGTTAAATAAAAAAAAGTAGCATACTTATAGTTTATGTGCCATGAAATAATTCAAAAATTGTTAAAGTTTTATATAATATAGAGTAGAACACATATTTAAAATCCATGTATTATGAAAAATGATTCAAAAAGTACTTAATGGGTTAAAAATGCAATCTTTCTTTAAAGAATATGAAGATAATAACACTGAAATTTCATTAACCAAATGCACTATTTTCAAAACATTTCAATTTGTCATAACAAAGTTTCAACTAAAGCTTATTAAGAAAAAATATACAAATGCATAATTATTTTCTACTTATAATACTAAGAAAAAAATTTATTATTAATGATGTTAAAGCACAACTTCTGATGTGAGGAGATATAGACCA
Organism: Sturnira hondurensis; assembly: GCF_014824575.4. NCBI lineage: Eukaryota > Metazoa > Chordata > Mammalia > Chiroptera > Phyllostomidae > Sturnira > Sturnira hondurensis. The sequence continues at coordinate 2,218,695 of NW_028089315.1, forward strand.
AGTTACTAAAAAACAAAACAAAAAGTTATTATTAGTAGAAAATTACTGTTCTGGATAATTTAAAATTTAAGATTAGATTAAGTACTCAAATTTAGGCATTTTAGTTTTAAAATAAAAATTACAAAATGCTTCCCTGGCTGATGTGGGTCAGTGGATTGAGTGCTGACCTGCAAACCAAAAGATTGTCAGTTCGATTCCCAGTCAGGGCACATATCTGGGTTTCGGGCCAGGTCCCTAGTAGGGGGTCGGGCAAGAGGCAAGCACACATTGATGTTTCTCTCCCTCTCTTTCTCCCTCCCTTACTCTCTTTCTAAAAAATAAATTAATAAATAACATTTTTGAAAATTACAAAATGCCAAGATGCCATTCAAATGCTTTGTGGCTTAAAAGCCCATATGTAGAGGACACATGGACATAAGCTGGTCTTTTAAATAGAACCATCTCCATTTTCATAATTATAAAATTATTAGGGGAGTAATTATTAGGGGAGTAATTATAGGTTTGAAGATTAAACTATTAAAAAGATATTTTAACTATAAAAGACTTACAGGTAACAAAATCTCTAAACATTTGCTCTTTCCATTGTTATAAAACATTAGAGATTGCTACTATACAGGAGGGGTAGATTCAGTTCTCCATTGGGCTCTGCTTTGCTTTCGTCTTAGTGTCAACAGCAGATCAATAGACATTTAGATTGGTAAACTTAGTAAATACACAAGTTAAAGTATAAAAAGTCAATCAACAACAACGATATTCCCATTTCAGTGTTTTTATATAATGCCATATAATCTATGTAAAATAAAGTTCTTGATTCACTTTTAAATATCATAAAATAAAAAGTAAATAAAAAGAAAAAAATTCTAATTACAAATATAAATTGTAAAATATCTTACCTGGGCTGAAAAGCTGCTATTATAAAACATTCTCAACTGTTACAGAATTCAAATTCAAGGATTCCAATTTAATATTAAAATTATGGTACTTCTATGAGATAAATGTATTCACTCAAATCCCAGCTCTACCCAACTAAATCTCTCAACTTCATGTCGTGATGTGTTTAACTATCTCCCAGGAAACATCCTCAGGTATTTGAAGACTTCAGACAATTCCTAATTAGCCCACAAAAAACAAGTTCCCGTACACCAAAGGAGTGTTTCTACCGCCTGAAATAAATTCACAGTGTTCCCGGGCAGCGGAGTGAGTCGGGGTGGGTGGTGGGGGGTGGTGGTAAATCATATCTTTTCTTAGCCAGTATCAACTAATCCTTAATAGGTTAGACTCAAAAGGCTGGAATATCTTGCCACAAAGTGATATTTCTTTGTTACACTTGGCATAATCTTTTTAAAAGTCATATTTGAGAAGAAAAAAAACTATCCTGTCTTTGGATCCATTGGACGCTATGTGGTTTCCTCTCACCAGCTGTAACTGGTTCACTTCCTTCCCTGCTGGCACAGTCCAGGAACCACGCTTTGGCTGACGCCAGAGTCAGTTCTTCCTTAACCTGCTTCCATCCTGTCCACCATGGGCAAGGTCCCTGCCTGGGTCCTTTCACCTGCCAGCCAGGGGGCACCTCTGCTCAATCTGCTTATTCTGATGACCCCAGTGCCAATCTCTCCTCTTTTGACTTGACTCAAATTTAACTGGTCTCTTAGCTATTTCAGGCACCTACCAGATTCTCTTATTTGTCAGAGCATCCAAAAATGTGCTTCTTTACTGAAAAAGTCCCATGCATCTGATTTTCTTCTTATGACCCCATTACATTTCTGGCATTTTACTTAGAACTAAATAATGTCACTGGATCCAGGTGACCTCTATAACATGACAGAGGTTAACTAAGGTGCATAAGAAAAATGGCCAGGGCTGGCTTAAAACCTTTCACTAAAGAAATTATGTGAAAGGTAGTCATGCCTGAGGTGTGACTACCCACCATGATCTGTCCAGTCAGGAATTTATGATAAGATTGTCCTGTGAGGTTACTTTACATAAAACCCCTTTTTGATTCATACAGTATAAGAAGTAGATTCAAATTAATGCTGTGTTCATAGTTGTAATACATTTTTCTGTTATATTTTATAATTTGTTTTAAAATTGTTCATTCATATTTGAAGATATATAAATTCATTAAGGGAATTTCTTTTACAAGATCAGTCCCATTACATCACGACTCATCAGTGATGTCCTATCCTAACTACAGAAAGAAAACTTAAGGGGTATAAAACTTGAAAATTCCCAATTATAGCAAGCTCAAAGAAATTCTTTGCAATGCCTATACAAGCCTTTTTATTTTCAAGTCTTCTTAATAACATTCTTTCATTTTATTTTATTTTTAAAGATTTTATTTATTTATTTTTAGAGAGAGGGGAAGAGGGGGAGAAAGAGAGGGAGAGAAACATAAATGTGTGGTTGCCTCTCAAATGCTCCACTACTGGGGACCTGGTGTGCAACCCAGGCAATGATTTGTACCCTGATTGGGAATCAAACCGGCAATCCTTTGGTTCACAGGCCGGCACTCAATCCACTGAGCCACACCAGCCAAGGTTTAATAACCTGCTTTAAAAAAAAATCAGATTGTTTCCTGAATTGTGGTGCACTAATTTAATCAACAGGACTCACAATGAAAGCTTTCTTGAAAATTTCTTGCTGAAATATACTTTACCATGTAAGTTCTGTAGATAAGAAAAAATACATGCATAAAAAAGTTCCTAGTATTCTACCTCGTTAGGTGTATTTCAAATATTGAATTTTTTCAAAAAGTTTAGTGAGTTATAAAGAATCACATTTTAAATGATGAGGTTTTTGCATTCTTTTCATTATTAGCAAATCAACGATGTGATATCAAATTTTCTTTCTTTGTGTGGGGGGTATAGATTTTATTATGATAATTAAAACTCAAATTTATTTAAACAATTTCATTGTTTAAAAATTTCCACAATCCCAGAGGTTAAAATGGAAATAAAAAGAGCAAATTCTTAGTAATTGTTATAAAATTTTAAGTAATTTTTCTTACCACATTCTAATTCCCTTTTGAGTTTCCACCTACTTGCTACTGAAAGGCTATATTATTCAGACTTTCCCCATGTATTTTTCTGATTTTTTGCTGATTTACATCATCTTTTCTTATTGATTTTCAGTGTAAAGATATTTATTTATATTATTTGATATTAGAAATGAAAAAAGTATGCTTGACCTTGTGATTTAGGTATGGAGATTGTAAACTTGTATTTATTATTTTGTTTGTTTTTACAGGTGTTACTGTTTATCTTATTGATTTTAGTAACTTCTACTGTTATTTGGTAAAGAGATGAGTGAAATAATCTAAGAAATTCTGTGTGAGTAAACACTTTATTGTTTATCTTTCTCTGTGTTGCTTGATATATTCCAACATTTACATTTTCTAATGTCTTCAAAGCTGAGTCCCAATAAAACAATTCTACATCTAACCAATGATGAACAAAAAATGTGAGATACGTAGGTGACTAAACAGTCCCTTAAAGCACAGCTGTTGTCTATTAGACTAAAATGAAAAAAATGGGAGTCCTAATACAAAGCTAGTTGAACTCTGTCTACAGCAGGCTCTAATTAACCTCATACATCTTTTGCCTTTTCCTGCAGCATTTAAACCATCATGCTAAGTGCTAGTCCACTTCTCTCTATTCTATCTGCTTCTATCCCCTTCAGACTAGCATCATCTCTCATCTTGATTAACACAGTAGTCTCCAAACTGGTTTCTGTGCAACGTAAACATTTCAACGTTCATCTTGCCTGACGATTTATCATTGCAGACATCCCCTCTAGCATCCCCTTACAAGATTTGTTCACACATCTCCAGTAAAAGGCAGTTCAGTGCCCCACATTTGGCTGCCATTTATTTTTCACTCAGCTAAACTTGTTTCAAAGAATCCGTGAAATCTGCTTCCCTGTAATTTCATGTATCAATTTTATTTCTACTCAGTGGAGCTACTCAGATTAAAGTCATCTTTAGTATTTCATATCTGTGAAGCACTGCTTCCTGATATCTTTTCAGTGTTTTAGTTCTCCTAAATATTATTCACATGGCCTAGTTTCAGACACATTCATAGATTTTTTCCTCTTCTAAGCATACTTGGTAATGTCTCAATTAATAAATGACGACCAAAAAGACAAGTCTTGGATTGGTGGTGTGAGAAGCTCTGGAATACTGGAGCCTCAGCTGCACTTGCTCAGCCTGCTGCTTGGGAAGCTAACGGGTTACACTGAGGTAAGGAGGTTACACTGAGATAAGGAGGAAGCTGTCCCTTGGGTATTTCCTTGAAGGTTCATGGCTAGTACTATTATCCCGGAATAAGATTCATCTGAACCTATTGATACAAACTCATTTAAAGTTAAAATAACAAAACACTCCTTGGGGCTTTTAATGCCTCTTAAGTATTTCTACTTTTCTAGGTTACACATCATTTTTTCTAACCAAACCAAATAAATGTTTTCTCTTCCTCTCTCATATTTTCATTCATATTTAGTTAACCCAAGTGATGTTTCTCATCTCTATCCTCTCTTCATTTCCTATGGTGTTTCAGTGTTCAAATGTTCATTGTTTCTTACTACAAACTTGTAATTTTGTGATCTGCTCTAATAAATAATAATAATATAAATATGAATGTGAGAGCTACCACGTATTGAGATCTGAAAATATGCCAAAGCTTATGCTAAATGCTGTATATGCAATACCTCATTTAAGCCTTTCACAAACTTATGAGGTTCATACTTTTATTTCCACCCTTCATATGAAGGTTTAAAAAGCACAGAAAATTTAAATAACTTTCCCAGCAGTTACTTGATGAAGAACTCAAGGTCTGAGCAATAGGCTATGTTTCTTCATAAAAGTGTCCTGCTTGGAAAATCTTTGTAAATTATACGTATGCAATTACTCCTACAGACAAGACAGCATGAGGTATCTATGAGGCCCATGTAAGTGGAAGTTCACGTTTTCTGCTTAATAAGGAAACTGTGTGGGTCAGATGGAAAGTGCTTGGGCAGAAAATTACTTGTTCTATTTCCCAGTTCTGCTACTTATCAACTACATGATCTTTGATCTGTTACCTAACCTCTGTGTGACTCATGTTTCCTCAACTGAAAAATGAGAATAAGAATATTTACTGTATTAGTTTGCTATGGCTGCCATAACCAAATAACAGACTGAATGGTGGCTTTAACAACAAAAATCTATTTTTCACAATGCAGGAGAGTAGAACACCCAAGTGTGAGCAGGTTTGGCTTTGTCTGAGACCTCTCTCCTTGGCTTGCAGAGAACCACCCTCTCACCGTGTCCTCACCAGGTCTGTGTTGTCTCTGTCCTAATCTCTTCTGATAAGGACACTGGGATAGTAGGTTACAGCTCATTGTAGGACTTCATTTTTCCTTAATTACCTCTTTAAAGGCCTTATCTCCCAAAACAAGGTATTGAGGGTGAGGGTTTCAACTTCTGAGTTTTGGAAGGGATGCAATTCAGTCCATTAGGTTTGTCTATTAGAGTTACAGTAAAATTAGAAAATGTAAATCACTTGCCTAAAATTATGAAGTCTTTATATTCTAGTATCTCTATTACATGCCAGTAAAGCCATTGTAATTTGGGTAAATATTACCTTTCATATATATATATATATATATATATATGATTCTTATGCATACACTCCAACACTCCAAATTACAGCATATGCAACAACAGGACTTTAGAAACTGTCTCAAGCAAACACACTTACTTTGAAGATGAGGAAGGTGAGCCTGATGCTGGGAAAGTGACCTGTTTAAGGTCACACAAATAGTTCCTGGCACAGCAAGTGCTGATTCCTCTTTCATTGTACTTTCCCCAATTCCACACTGTCTCCTGTGGTTTCCCCAGGATCACAGGCCTAACCATTTCGTGGGGTGATTATTGGTGTTAGGAATAATACCAACTTCATGACTGGGGAGTTTCACAGTAATTTCCTTCTTAATTGGTTTCTTATTTCAACATAAACCCCCCCAAATAGCTAAAATCTGTGACTTCATCNAAAGTGACCTGTTTAAGGTCACACAAATAGTTCCTGGCACAGCAAGTGCTGATTCCTCTTTCATTGTACTTTCCCCAATTCCACACTGTCTCCTGTGGTTTCCCCAGGATCACAGGCCTAACCATTTCGTGGGGTGATTATTGGTGTTAGGAATAATACTTACTTCATGACTGGGGAGTTTCACAGTAATTTCCTTCTTAATTGGTTTCTTATTTCAACATAAATCCCCCCAAATAGCTAAAATCTGTGACTTCATCTTATGAAATATGTTTAAGTGTTCACAAATGCCAGTAGACAAAAATCTTAGCTCTCAAATAATACACATTATTGTTGTGTATTATTTTCTTGTTGAACCACAAAATAAAATGTGTATTAACCCAACAATCAGATTTAGTTATATCTCAAATTATACAGTGCAAGCATACATTTTCCTGTTACTACTCTACGTTTCTCAAATGTTGCTTTCTCAAACAGAAATTTTCAACCTTCCAAAATACTTCAATATTATGTGCACACCTGTTTTAACAGTATTAAGTAAAATGAAGAGCAATTTCATGTCAATTTTGGGGGAAGTCCTTAGGGTGTCTTGATCTAAGGAAAACACCTTCAAAGAGCCACATGCTATAATAACTGACTTCCAAAGTTATTCAGTTGGAAACGAGTTGCCATCTCTCAGGAAAGCTATTGATACGATCCAGCCACACTTCTTCCCTTATGGGCTCTCCTACAACCCAGACAGTTGAAACGGGGATGGAAGCATGAAACTTTGATGGAGGAAGCAGGAGCAACAACAAAGCACAGGTCAGATTTAAGGAGAGAAACTTTCAACTGAAGACTCCACCCCTTCCTCGGTGTGTGACCTCATTAGCAGAAATGGAGATAATGAGGCCTACTTATTATTCATTGTGAAGATAAAATGAGTTAATATATAAAAATACATAAGCTTAGTGCTTGACACGGAGCAGGCATTTTTGATGGAAGTAATTATTGACGAAATAATGGGAAGAGGAAGAGCGAGGATGGTGACGATTCATTGCTTTCGCCATCTATTTGGAAAACAATAACTCAAGCACCCACCTGCAGTCTTAGTTTTTTTTAAGAAGCTATCTTAAAGAAATGACAAAATGCCATGTCCAGCGCACAATTTATCTACTCACTCTTGGATCTGGAGCCAGCCAAAGAGGTTTCAGGTGAGTTCAAGGTGGTCCTTTGGCAGAAGGACTTTTGCTCAAAGTGCTTGGTAAGAGATAGAGACCCACTAGTGCGTGAAGTAAGGAAGATAAAAATACGATCTGCTGCCAGGGGACATTGCCCATGACAGGTGGGGAAAAAAAGAGTTTTGTTTTTACCTGCAACTTATTATTCCATAGTTTGCGTCTTGTCAGCGAGAAGTACAGAGAGTGGAGCATCGTACTGCTGGTTATATGGTATTTTTTTCTCTACCCCTCTTTGCCCATACAGTGCACTGGCATTTGGGGAGCTTTAGGGGTCAAAAGCACAAGGAGGGAAACTGACCCTTACAACATAAGAACTTTCAGTGAGCTACTTAACATTTTAGAACCTCAGTTCTGACTATCCAGACAAGGAGGATATTATGTAAAATGCCCAGTTGGACAAGGTGAGTACTGAGTAAATGCTTGTTCCTAGTATAGATTATATTAAAAATTAAGAAATTACTTTAAAAACCTGACACCTAGATAATAACTATTTCAATTTTTGTAACAACTCAGCTATTAGTCTTAAAAGCCACTGAAAGTAGGGCTGCTTGCTGAGTTAAAAATGGCTGTACAAAATAAATCTCGAAGTTGCAGGACAAACTTCTGGGACTGCTGCCATAATGAATATGAATGAATAAAACGACGCTGGGACTACCAAGAACACTCTCCCAGTGGTACAAGAATCAACAATGTTGATTCAAGTCTTAAAACAGCTCTTGTAATTATGTATTTGACTAACTTATTGTAGTGTTATCAAAGAGATTAAATGTAAACAGACTCAATATATACAAAGGAAATGAAACTTAAAGGTACTTTTGGCATTCTTTGGCAAGAATTTGTTTACACTTAACAGTAAGTGTTTCTTATTTTTTTGCTGAAGATAGAATTTGAAAATGATGAGTTTATTATTATGTGGGAAATAATCCAATGCCACAAAATTCTAATAAAGTCATCTAGTTTGATATAAATTTTATCTCAGAATTACAAAGGAAGAGGCATTCTTCGCACTTGTGAGAAAATGTGTGCTTTTATTTCCTTTTAAGTGAAGATTAAAAAAGTGGCGCAAGCTAACAATCTAAATATTTCTGTGTTCTTTTGCCCTCCCCAACCATACCTTCCTGTGTTTGTTTGTAAGGCGTGTTTGAGGAGGTGCAGGGGGCATCTACCTGCTGGAAAGAAAAGGATTTCCAGCAGGTAGAAATCCTGTGTTCCTCGGTGGATCCAAGTCAGGACCTCTCACTGTTGGTTAGCAACAAGTAGTCCAGGTCCAAATGGGAAAAGAACGAATACCAGGTTACCTCACACAAGAACAATGCAATGTTAACACATACAACTACAAAGAAAAAAATTCAGAGGATTTATCACATGCTGCTTTTTAAAATAGAGTCATATAAATTTCAAATTCTATATCATTTATTCATTTATATGTGTATTACATGAATTTATTCTGAAAATTTTACTTCTATTGAATAAAAATTGTATGTACTTAGAGTTACTCTATAAATGTTTATGCATTTTATAAAATTTTATGTATTTATGTGTTCCATTAATTTTTATATCTTTATATATATTTTAAATGTATGTATGTGTATGTTTATAAATGAACCTGATGTCCCATAATCTCCTGAAGATGTTCTCTGTCTTTTTTTGCACACTTTTTAGTATATATGCCATTGCTATATGTAATTTAAAAGAATAAAGCTTCACACGCATTTTTACTGTTTAACTTTTTCTCTGAAGCTTTCACACTGTAAGTTTCCTGTCAAAAGGCCATCAGCAACCTCTAATCTAAACTCCAACCCATCGTTCTTCTCAAGGCATGGTCTGGGGCCTCCTTGTCCCCTCTCTCCCTATCTTGAAAGGCCAACTGACAGGGATTATGATCTTCTGATTAAACACAGATATGTCTAGTCACAAAGTGCATTCTCAGATCCTATGGTCCAAGGTACTTAAAGGCAAATCTCTACCTGAGAGGAGTGGGGGATTCACTTTCTATAATCTCCTTTGCCATTTTATTTTTATTTTATTTTATTTTAATATTTTATTTATTTATTTTTAGAGAAAGGGGACAGGAAGGAGAAAGAGTGGGAGAGAAACATCAATGTGTGGTTGCCTCTCATGGGTCCCCCACTGGGAACCTGGCCTACAACCCAGGCATGTGCCCCGACTGGGAATCGAACTGGTGACCCTTTGCTTCACAGGCCCATGCTCAATCCACTGAGCTACACCAGCCAGGGCTCCTTTGCCATTTTATTTGGTGTTAGTGAGACTACTCCTCGCTCTCTGCTCCTTGCCACCTCCCACTCTGGGAATGAAGATCCTCGTCACCCACTGGAGAATCTGCAGGAAAGAGAGCCACTGCAGGTTCCCCTTCTGTTTACCCACTGCATCACTTTCTCCCTCAGGACAGTGGCCCTGGTGAACGTTAAGGAATAGATTTTGTGAAAAATGCTTTGTATTAAGGGCAAATTCATCCATAACCCTTAGTCCAAACTAAATTTTACAACCATTTCTGATAATAAACACTCTGCAGTGGTTAATACTGGCAGTTTACTGGCAGGTTTACCTTGAATGAGAAATGCATCAGACAGTTCAATTGCTCAGGTCCCACAATCCTTTAGTATTCAGTTCTATTCAGGATAATTGCCCTTGTCCATTACATGGACAAAACTCTACTATGGCCTCTACCCAATACATTCTATCTAATCTTAGTTCCAAAAGGCTCACAATTTTTTCAAGTAGTTTAAACAAACTCACCATTTCTTTTTCTGATTTGGAACAATGGATGAATTAATATTATGTTTTTGGCATATTGATTTACTTTACTTAATTGTGCTTTATTTTCATCCAAACTGACCACAGAGAGGTGTAAATGATGATAGAATATTGACGTTCAAAATTGCACAGTATGGGGCCTTCATCAGATCACAAATGATCTGACAGTGTAATAACCAACAGTGTATTTTCAGTAGAAGGATAAGATTATAGGGAAATAGTTGGAGGAGCACTTTACTCACCCTAATTCTGACCTCCAGGAGGTCGGGGTTTGGGCCGTATTCCATTCCGCCTCTACCCTCTACAAGGCCCTCCACACAGCTGCCTCTCAGCCAGACGCTGTGTAACTGAATCTCTGATTCGCTTGATTGCCATTATTTGTAGTTTCCTGTGTTGAAGATTCATAAAATATGTGCATTAAGGTATTTTGACGATCATAATGCTGTCTCACATAAAATGCAAGAAATTTATAACTGACAAAAGTCTGGGATTCCTTAGTCTAGACAAACATAACAAAATACAAAATGTATTGCTTTCGGAAAAAACGCTAAGTGATTGCTGACATCCACTTCCTGTGTTAGAAAAAACACAAGGACTGGAAACCAGGACTGCTGGGTTACAATCTCCAATAATTTCCACCACTATAGTTCTTGCCCCCTGCTGGACTGACTTCCTTTCCTACACAAGGAGCATTCACTCACAATAAGAGTTAACAGTAACAATAGACTAATATTTATCAAGCATTTGCCATATACTTGTCAATCTGTTACATGTTTTGCATTTATTTCCTCACTTAATCCTACAACAGTATGATTGAGGTACCGTTATCTCTAGTTTACTAATGAGAAAATTTGAGCTGAGGAACTTAAGAATTTTGCTCAGGCTCACACCTCAAGAAAAGGCCAGTTAACTGTGTTTAGGAAACAGTCTGTGCCTGTGGCCATTTATTTGTCATACCAGGAAAAACAAATAAACTGTTTCATGAGGAAATGATGCATGGTTTATTATATTTGGTCCTGAAACTGAAATTAGCTCCTCTGAACGTCATAACAGTGATGATAACACTATTTCAGTAATGCTAAGTTCATTTCCTTGGGAACTTCAGGCACTGATCAAGATTTATTTTTTTTGAGATGTGAATTCACGTTTATTTTAATACAATAAAACAAGCCTCCTCTAGATTAGTAGGGGGGCAAGTTGCAAAATTACTGCTTGGTGCTGAAGATCAATAATGCATGATTACTTTTATAAATATTACGAGATGTGAACTAATGCCCTCGAAATAAACATTTTTATAAAAAGTCGATCCTTGAACTGGTGTAGACTCTCATTACTTAATGTGAGCAGCTCATTATGTGCTGCCTGACACTCTGTTGAATCATTCAGTTCCACCCTACCTTTGCACAGACCATTTATAAGTGAATTTGATCCTTACCTTAAAACTTACACTTTATATCTACAGCCTATATTACAGAGTAATGTCTTATAAAGCTTTCCAGCATTTCTCATAAATATTTATTTACATGCATTAGATAAATTCATGTGTCTCCCATAGCTTATGATAAAGAGTGTCTCAGAAAATAAAGGGAACAGAGGCATTTAGGCAAATCAACCACAGACTCTCAGCTTTTTTATTTTGTATTATTACTTTTTTTCATGTTGCTTAGTTATGGTTGTCCCAGTCCTCCCCTCTCCCTGCACTGTTGTTCTCTCCTGCCCTTTTTATTTTAATTTAGAGGTCACTGAGTCTAATCCCGATGTTAGAGCCTTTTATATAATCGCTCTATGAAGATTTCTAGCCATGAGGAGACACCTGGTTCATTTACTTTTTCATTAACCCTAATTATTAGAAATTTCTTTCTTATTATTGTAGAGAAGCCTTGGGAAAATATTCATCATAAAGTATGAGATCCTCTGATAGCAAGTAACGTTTTTTTGTTTTCATGGCAAACAGAATAAGATGATTACCTATGGGTTTTAAAAAGTCACAAAGAGGTATGTGCCCCTTCCTGGATCATAGACTGTGCACATGCAAATAGCAAAGGGAAGACAGAATCTGAAAACCTCATGCTTCTGGACCCTTTCTTTAGATATTTGTGGTTTATTTTAGATTTCAGTGTCCCAAATGATGACTTTGAGCTTGGCTTATACATAGCCACACAGGCACGATTTCTGCATAGAGATTCAATTCGAGGCTTCGGTGGTCTTCCACCCCTTCTCCTGGAGTAACTGATTGACCAATGCTGGCAAAATCCCATCTGTAGTAATGGACCCACAGTAAGTTATCTGGCTGTCCCTGGAGCTATGAGAACTCTGGGGCCCAGGAAGTTAACCAGTTTAAGAGTGCCACCTATATGCAGTGGGTATGATGAGTGTAGGTGATAATTGCCGGTAGTTGTTGCTGGGCACAACGTTTGATATAAATGTAAAAAATTAAATATTTTGACTAATCTCTGATTTTCAGTGCCTTAAGATTTCTATTACGGTCAAAATAATAAAATTATTGGCTTTGTCCAGACTCATCAAATGGTACACATTAAATACATAAAGCTTTGTATATAGCAATTACTCCTCAATAAAGTTGTTTAAAAGAGAAATGAAAGGGGGGGAAGCAGTTACCTCTATAAGTTATGATGCATTAGAACATTAACCGCCAAATCCAAGTTGCTTAACTAAGCAAAGACCTATTTCACACTGTGCATACATTATGGGTTAGCATGGTTACTCAGAGACCCATGCTGCTGGACACTTCCCCAACATTAACTTCATTATCTAGAGGATGCTGCCTCTTTCATGCAAAGGCCAGGGGGACAGATCACTGATGTATTTCACAGCAGCAGTTATGTCACAGCTCAGAAATCATAGTCACTCCTTCTGTTCATTCCCCAATGGCCAGAACTAATCTCATGGAAATACAATCTTCTGTGTGCCAGGAGAAGAAGCAAACTCGATACTGGTAAGCACTGATAAGATCTATCACATTATAATTTAGGTCTCCTGGGACCTCCTATTCTGCAATCAAGTATTCCTAGTTTTTTCACATTGACATAGTTTTCTCTACCCTTCCCTGGCTTTCTTCCAATTGCTACTCTACTTTAAAGATTTTTAAATGCTGGTACATGAACCCCTTGATTTCATAGGCAGGGTTTTGTGACCATGTTTATTTTGTAAAGGAAAGAAAATAAAGCGTTCAATAGATTCTCAAAGGAGTCTCGTTGAGAAAGTTTAGGGATCACTACTCAGGCATCTCATTTCCTTTCTATTATAATGCCAAGATGATGCAATGTTCTAGCAAAGATCTAGCAAGGATCATCACTCTATTATATATTCTGCAGATAGCATATAAAAGACCATCATAAAATAAAATTTACATTCATTTTTAAAGACTGTTGCCCCTATGCTCACTTTATAAATGAAAAAATGTGTATACCACTTACACTGTTGATAGATTTGGTCTTTTCTTATTCAAATGATTTGTAGTGGTTTTAATTTTTATTGATCTTTTATACTACATGCAGAACTATCCATTTTTGTTTTCATGGGCCCAAGGTTCATATCATTTTCAGTATTGATTTTACCATGAAGCACACGAGTTCTCTTTCCCATCTAACTTCGATGCTCCCAAATGCCATCAACATATTCTTATAAATCATCTACACAAGCACTGGACCAGTTCCGTGCACAAGGCCAAGCCAAAGAACACACGCATAAAAGTTTCCTCCAAGAATATGTAATTGCATTTATCAGCACATTTTGGGAATTTTTTATTTGTATCATTTGCTCCTATATTTGTATTTGCCCCTGTTTACCTTCTAAACATGGCATCATTTTCTCTCTTCATCCTTAGGGGCTCTTTCCTTTCAAATAAGTTCTTTAAAAGTCCCGTTCCCTAAAGGCAGTCTGATAACTCTAAGATCATTGACGTCTATCCCGATGATGCTTCCTTAGGTTCTCCTGGTTTTTCCCTCTATTTTTTTACTTCCTACACTTAAAATACACTTTTAATAGTCATGCTTTTTATAATAGATCTATCACTATAAAGAATATCAAGTAAGATATCCACCACTTCTAGGACTTACTTTTTTCAATATAAGGGGGGTGTTTAGATATGATTATCTAAATGATCACAAAATTTCTTACAACTTGAAAACTGCACGCTTCTTTGACTTTTGCTAAATCTTTTCTTCCAAGCAGTTCAAAGACATTCATTAATGAAACTGTACTGATATGCTGAAGAAACTAATGCCCCCAAACATCATGGAGTTTTACATATTACTATATATAGTCCAAGGCAAAACTCCAAAATATTTACATTCCTTCTGAAAAATAGCAACCCTTCTTCTTGCCGGGCATTAAAAGAGCCCATGTGTCACATAATAGCAATAGCCCTTTAATTTTGGCCAATGCTTCCTATCAATATATTACATCGGCTGTGTACTGCAGAAGAGTAAGTACATCCAAAAACATTACAAGGTTAAGTGTATCATGATTCAACAAAATTTATTCTGATACATGTGGCAAGAGTGCAGAAGAGGAAGAAACAGAGATGTCCTACACTTGAGGATACCATAAATGTTTAGGCAGATAAGTACAGCTGTTGCCTACTGGCTCCCACGGGTGAAATATTTGCCCCAGACAACCACTGCCCTTGTATCAAGGCCCCAAACTGGTCACTAGGCATCAAAGCACAAAGCTTTCCAGGTCACCCTTCTTCTCTTATTAAGGTCGTGACAAATCACACAATATACCAGAACAGTCCTCCTATTTAAACTATCCAAATGCCATTTTGATGTTATGGAGGAATACCTTTATTTTAGGATACAAAAAAATCAATTTTATGTTGCCTCATTAAAAAAGCATAGGTACACCTTATAAATGTAATAATAATGGGGCTTTAAATGTATTTCAAAATATAGTCCCTGTTAGGGAAGCTTTAAAAGCTATAAATAAACCTCAGTCCAATCCAATAAGTAGTGTCTCTAGATAAAAACTTGAATTGATCAGTATTTTATTCCTCTTCCCTGATATTATACCAATACTGTTTGTAAAGATAATCTCCAAGGATCTATAGACTTCAAGTAAATTAATTTTGTTTAAAAATAAGTAAATGCAATAGTAAAATTGATCTATTCTTAAAGGAGAGTCTCCCCAAAAAGCAAGATTGAGTTGAGTTTTGATTTTTGTTGTTGTTTTTATTTGGTTGAAATAGGTTTTCTTTTGGTCCCTCTAGTTCAGAAACCCACATAGAGCAAAGCGGTCATTGAACTTAGCTGTCAAGTAGACTTTCCTGGAGACCAAAGAAATGGGTACTTCCTTCCAAAAGGAATGGGTACTCCTTACTCACTGAGCAGAAATAAAAATTTTGATTATTATTTTCACCAGTTAATAAGACACCAGTGGTTTTCAAATGACAGGTACCTCAATAGATAGTTGTAAATGCAGTGGCTAAAAAGTAATTTAATCAGAAACTAATACCAGGTTTCCAGCACTGGAGCAAATGAAAGTATATGACATGCAACATCAGGAAAATGGTGGAATAAGACACTTCAGGTGCCTGTCCCTCCAAAGAAACACACTACACATGCACGCACACACACACACACATATGTGAAAACCCTCAAAATGAACTATATTGATATTCTGGAAATTAGTCAAAGGTTTATAACAACCAAGCTAATACTGAATCAAGAGGAAAGTGACTTAAACACAGTCAAAGTTTTGGTGGAGTTTTTTTTTTGGCATTTTTACTTGCCTGCACCCCGCCCCTCTCCAAGAATCTGTGATGGTTTTAAAGCGAGAGCCCATGTTCACAGTGTGAGCTCCTGAATCAAGAGGAAGAGAGCAGTCTTCACACTGAAGGAATTATACTTCTTTGTTTTGACCTACTTGGAAGCTTCCTGAGAGACCCACCCAAGGTACGTTGCTTTGTTTTGCCTAACCCAGAACTCTCTCAGGGGGAAACTGGCACTTTCTGTTAACACTGGATGTTATCAAGGCACCAGGAACTGGGGAAAAGATTGCAGGTGGAACAAATGATATAGGCACCAAAAGCCTGAGAAGAAAGCCAGTGAGAGAGATAGTGTACTTCAGCTAACAAGTGCTTTGATAAATCCCTGTTTACTAATGGGGAATCCAGAAAGCCACATACATACCCAGGGCACAATGCACCAGACAAAACTTGAGAAGACCCAAAACTTTCTTCTCAGGCTGTCTTTGGGGTTCAGAGAAATCAGCAAGTGAAAGCCAAGGCAAAGTTGTGAATAGCAGAACTAAACATAGGAATACGCTAACACAGAACCAATTCCAAGACTGGAAGAATTTTTTTCATGCGATTCCAGGCATCTAAGGAGATCTCTTATCAAACCAATAGCTCACCACAAGCTAAAGAAACAGAAGCTTCAGATATAATACTTGACAAAGAATACAGAATTTACAAAAATAATTTAGAAAAAATCCCTAAACTAACAACTCTAACCCACAGCAAACAATAGCAACAGACCCTGAAAAGGTGGAAGTCTGAGGCTCAGAGTAACCATATTATAATTTTCAAAATGTACCCTTTACAACAAAAGGTATCAGTCACAAAAAGAAAATGTGACCCATTCACAGGAAGAAAGAAGATATTAATATATACCATCTGGAAGAAGCATAGACTTTGGACTAGAAAAAGATTTTAAATCAACAGTCTTAAGTATGCTCAAAAAGCTAGAAGAAACCATGAACAAACAAACAAAAAAAAAGAAACCCAAAGAATGATATTTCAACAATGAGAAAATATCAATAAAGGAAAAAAATTATTAAGAGGAACCAAGTAGAAATTTTGGAGCTGAAATATGGTAGAAGCATTCAACAGCAGATTGAGCAGAAGGAAGATCCAGTAAGCCTAAAAAAAAATCAATTCTAATTATTCAATCTGAATAGCAGGAAAAAAATAGAGAATGAAGTTAACTAAGCAGAGCCCAAGCCCCCTGAGGGATATCATCAAGCATACCAACATATGCATAAAAGAAGTCCCAGAATAAAACAGGCAAAGATAAAGGGAAATAAAGAAAATCTAAAGAATAATGGTCAAAACCTTTCCAAACTGGATAAAAAATAGAATCTGAACATCCAAGACTCTTAACAAACTCCAAGCAGGATATATTCAAGTAGATACACTCTGAGACACATTGTAATAAAAAATGTTGAAAAACAAAGGCAGAGATAATCTTGGAAGCAGCAAGAAAGAAATGACTCATAATTTTAAAAGACTCTGCAGTAAATTTATGGCAACTTTCTCATGAGGAACCATGCAGGCTAGAAGGCAGTGAAGTGACATATTTAAAGTACTTACAGAAAAAAACAACCATCAAAAAAATCAGAATTCTATATCCAACAAAACTATCCTTCAAAGGTGAAGATGAACTTAAGTCTTTCCCAGAAAAACAAAAGCTAAGGGAGTTTATTATTAGTGTGCTCATAGAAGAAATGCTACAGGGTTAGAATTAAAGTCACTAAAGTGTACCTTCAAACCATACAGAGAAATAAAAATATTGGTAGAGATAACCACATAAGTAACCATATAGTATTACTGCACATTTGCCAAACTCCCTTTTATTTCCTATATCATTGAAAAGACAAGTGAGTGAAGCAATTATAAATATATATCAGTGGGCACACAATGTGTAAAGCTATTATAAATGACAAAAAAAATAATTGTGAAAGGATAAAACTGTGTGAGATTAGACTTTTGTGTGTTGTTGAAACCAAATTCAGAACAGATTGCCATAAACTTAGGATGTTAAATGTAATACTGAGGGTAACCACTAAGAAAGTAACAAAAATGTATATAGAAAAGAAAATGAGAAGGGAATCAAAAACAGTAACTAAAAAGTAAAATCGATTAAGCCCAAAGTAAGGCAATAACTAATACATAGCAAGACCGGCAGAGAATATATGAAAAGACCTACTTTAAAACTTACTAAAACATCCAAATCTTTGTACAGTTTGAAAAAGACAAAGGCCAACCAGAGCTGGGGTTTATACTGAGTTGTTTTGTTTTTAGTGGATATTGATCTTCTGTTAGCTCAGGATGGGTTATGTTGTGGTTTAAAAAAATCTCAGTGGCTCACTGTGACAACATTTCTTCCTCACCCATTTGTCAGCTGATAGTGGAGTTCAGGCTGAGCTTACGACATTTTCATTCCATGACTGAGGCTGACTAGAAAACTCCTGTTGCCATGTCCTAGCAGAACAAAAACAGAAGTGGTAAAACCGATCCAAGGCTTTTAAACTCTGCCCAGTCACACATGTAACACTCCTGCTCACATTCCTCTGGCCAAAGCAAGTCCTGCAAGCTAAGAATGATGTCAGTGGAGTGAGAAGTTTATTCTCCCTCTGGGAGAGGTACTACCAAGCACATCAATGAGTGAGAATGTATAATCCTATTATTATTACAAAGCCAGATAATAACTGGAAATTACATATAATCCATCATTTTAAAGGATGAACTTTAGAAGAAAGAGCTTCCTGGTATTCGATATAACAAGCCTCTCTAGGCTCAGGAATATGGACATTTGCTTTCAGTCTGATAGATATTTCCAATTGTCCTCGAAAAGTGTTGTAATAATTTACATGCCTAGGACAAATGCACATGAGGACCTTTCCAACACTGGCATTATCAAACTGGTTAAATGTTGCCAGTCTGATTGGTAGAAAAATATTGTATTGCATCATTTTAAAAAAATTTTTAAGAACAGTTTAGCATTTTGTTTATTGATCACCTCTTTTTCCTAATCTATACACGGCCTTTTTTACATAATTTAAGAAGTATGAAGTTTTAGTGTGAATAGAGAACTGAGCCAAGCTTTTAAAATTCTTTGTTATCTGAGTAAAGCCAGATTTGAAGTTTAGCTAGTGTGACTAAAGCCATAAGCTATGTAAAAGGATTCTGAGCACAGGGCTTATGTCTGACACAGCATGCACTAGGGTTTATTGTCTCTTTAATAACAATACTTAAGTACCATCCCAGAAAAACTTTATCTAGCAGAAATGGAAAGGATGCTCCGTGGAGGTTATCCTAGATTCTACAATTCTTAACTAGTGAGTCATGGACCTGCAGGACGACCACTAACACCTGGGAGAATGTAAAGATATCCCAGTCTTGGGCTACACATACCTCTTACAGCTGAGAAAATACAAACCATTCTGCGGGATTCTTCCCAACATCTCTCTGTACTGGCCTCGCTGCTACATTTTCCAAATTGGATCACAGGATGTTAATTTCAAAAGCTGTGGCAAAAGAAAAAGGGATGGACAAAAGAAGTGATCAAAGAACTGTGGGATTCCACATCCTGGATCCTGCCCTTAAAGCACGACTTGCCTTAAAGCACGGAAGCTCTGCAGGCAGCAGGACCCCGCTCTGACTCGGTTTCCTCGTGTGGGCAATGAGGGTGGCAGCACCACCTCGCAGTGCTGTTGCAAGTATTAACCAAGTTAATGCAGGCAAAGCCCTTAGATTAGAGCCTGAGACACAGTACATGTTCAATAAATTGTGGTTATGTTCAGTAAGTCAGTCTGCAGTAAGTCAGTCTATTTGACATTGTCCAGCTAGCTTTCTTCCAATAATTTAACACCAGAACAACTGTTTCTTCACCTAAAATCTTGCACTTCCAGCAATACAATCACCTCCAGAATCAGCAAAGGCTCGAATCAGCAACAAGGACAGAAGTAGGAATGGGGTGAGAGAAGGAACATGCACCAGGTTGCTGAGGGAATCATGTTGCTCTATTATTTGGTTCTCCCTTAAGGTGTCAGCCAGGAAAACTGGTGCGACTCTTGTACTGGATCTCACCACAGACACTTGATTCAACTTGTCCCAACAAGGCGTCCAACATCGTAATGGCCTCTGTCTGCTCTGAGGGAGTAGAAGGACACAAGGAAACACTCTATTTCTTATCTTCTGTTTTCCTCTTATTATACCCAGAGACAATGTCTTCTGTGCGCACGTCAACACGAGGAAATCAATGCTTTCTCTTGTTGTCCTCTCCATGATGAGTAAAGAAGGCAACTATTTCTGTTCTCCAAGAGTAGAACCCAATTTCCCTGACTTTAGAATCAAGTGTAGCCTTAAATCTAACACGCACTTACTTGATATTAATTAACTACTAGTGGAAATTCATGAGTAAGATACAAAATTGCCCCCCCTTGCTGTCACTAATATGAATTACTAGTGTTAGTTCAATAAAGCCGTAACAAGGTCTGTCCTTAGAAAGAAGAGGAGCATCTCAGAAACCTCTCAGGAAGAGCAGCCTGTGAAAGTCTGATGCTTTCTGTATAATAAAGGCAATTTCTACGTAAGGGATCCTCCACATCACACCAAAATGAATTTATTAAATACTTGGCACTTTGCAATAACCCAGAGCAGAAAATAGAAAGACTGCATTTTGTGTTTTATCAGAAACCAATAAAATGAAAAATAATTATTGAGGGATTTCAATCTATTCACACTATAAAAACATCTGGGGAGTGAATTTTTAGTCTAAGTATTTAATTGTAAGTGAAGACTCCAGCCATGCTGAGCACTGAATATAACAGCTCTCAGTATTCCTTGAAGGAAAGCTGCTCTGCTGATTGATGGTTATCTGCCTCAGAGGCGTCAGTTGCAAGAGTAGCAATTTTAAAGCAGCGAATGTGCACAGCTTTGATAGTTAAGGAAACACACTTGCTTCACTTTTTAATCACATTAACCAAAAAAGGCTATGTTCTCCATATAGGACACACAGCCTGCCATTTCTGCTTCCTTAAGACCCGGCGCCCTTTTCTGCTTCTCCATGCTGGTCCTACTGCCTGAGTCCAGGCGGGACTCAGGCCTCACATTACTCAGGGCAGCAGCCTCCTAACTGGTCTCTGTGCTGCTGCCCCTAGCAGCCCTTCAGTCCAACTTACCCAGAACTCCCAAAAGGAGCTTTCCAAAGTACACCAAAGTAGGTAAAAGCCATCACTGTTTCCACATTACTTTCTGGGTAAAATTTAAACGATTGAAATGGAAAAATTCAAATGATTGCCCATGCAAGGTCTTCTGCGACCACTCAGCCCCCTTCTACCTTCCAGCCTCATCTCTCAGCACTTTCCTGTAGTAATTTCCTTTCCCTGCCTCTTTGCTTCTCTGGAATATTCTCTCTCCTACACCTTCCTGGCTAATTTATACTTACCCAAGATTTATTCCAGATCACCGTCTCCAAAATGATCTCATTATCATTCTAGGTTGAGTGTTCTTCCTCTGAAGGCCTTCAGTGCCAAGTGCCAATACGTATCTTACAAATTATTGCGGACTGCAATATCCTTACCCATCCTTCCACCTTTTCTGCCTCCCTCCTTCCCTCCTTCCCTCCCTCCTTCCCTCCCTCCCTCCCTCCCTCCCTCCCTCTATATTAGATTACCAGCTTCTAAACAGACAGGAGACCAAATCTTTTAAGCCCTATCTTCAGGAGCAGATGTGGGCAGTAATGGTTTCCTACGCAAAGTCATGAATTTCATTCTGAATACTGACTGATTTGGGCAGTATTTGTTTTTCACTTTTGTGACTAATGTAAGATGTTACACGTCATGTAGTATTTAACAAAATAAAAATAAACAAATATAAATGATAGGCAAAAATAAACTAGTCTTTGAATGAATAAGCCTTTCTTCTCTTAAAACCACTCAGCTAAGCAGCCCCCCAAATCACTGAAATAGGAAACATATGTACTAGAAAATAAAATTCCACAAGCTATAACCTATGCATTGCCTTCCGTAACTACTCTAATCTTCTAACGAACCCAGGGAAATCTGGGCTGCCTCGGCACTGCATTACTGGTCACTGCTATAGCCACATTAAAAAGAGCGTGAGCTTCTTTCGTGAATTCCCAGAACATAATGTTGAGAAACCAAGGCTAGATGGCCTTCTAATGTTTCCAGTGTTTACTAAGTGACTTGGTGGGCACCTGTTTAGAGATGACCCTCCTACAGATTCATACCACCAACTGCAACTCACATCTTGTCCCCTAGAAACTTGTTTTTCAGCTTCGTTTTATTTTTTTACTTTATGGCAGTAGCCACAATACGGATGTTTTATTATATTGAACATATATACATATATATATAGTTATAGTTATAGAGGTAGTATTAATGTCTATTAGAGAAGATGAGTAGCATATGACTCAAGTCAAAGAATGAGAAATTGACTTTAATTAATAAAATGTTAAGTTTATTGAAACCTGGAAGAACTGATGAACAAAAAGAAAAAAGTAATGGTCACCAGAACTAACCAAAGACCCAGGAAAAGGAGATGGGATGTATTCCTGTAATGGAGGGGTCTGGCCAGACCTCAGTGAGGCAAGGGAACCCTGATCTGGCCCGAGAGGATGCACCGCCCCCCAGATAAGGGAGGGGTTGGAGGAAACCTCAAGGTGGTGGAAAGAGCTCACCTTCCCGAGAAAGGGCGGGACTCCTGAGAGGCGCTGGGAAGTGCTGAAGGCATCCTGGGATAGAAACTGGGGCTGGATAGTGACTTCATACCCCTGAGGTAACCGTAAACAACGATTTCAGCTTGTGACACCACTGGTACAGAGCCCACACAGGCTGTGGGAGCTGAAAATGTCCCTGTAACAAGGTGACACGGTGCCCTGGTCAGAGACACAGTGCTCCTGTGCCGCTGGAAAACCCTCCCACCTGCCTCTGGATCATAGCCAATGGAGGAAGGGCGGAGACACAGAGTGGACTAGTGTTCATGGAGGACGTTGACCCGGAATTGGCTGGGTATTTGGATACCACCACAGCATTTAGGGTTTTAGAGGACAGATTTAAAATCTGGGGAGACACACAGAAGCACTCCCCTTTTCCTTCCCCTTGCTTGAACAGTCAGGAGCCAGTTCAGAGGCTGAGTCCCACATGTAGGACACAACAACCCTGACAGCCACATGTCCATGAGACACTGGACCCCACTTGCGGCTCCTGTCTTGTCCAGCTTGCAAGATCTGGAGCAGGCTCACATAGAACATGTACCTCACAAGCAGCAGGCCCACGGGACACTGAGGCCTCAGGTGCATGGCCTAGGGCCTAGACTGCTCTCAATTACTTGCCCTAAAAACAACACACAGACGCATGTGCCAGGAACATTTGCTGGCCCCTGAGAGTGTAAGCAGCCCTGGATGTTGGGGCCCAGCTGACCGAGCCCCTCCCACGACCCACTACAGGGATCTGGCAGCGTGCCTAGCCCTGGAAGAGGGAAAAGCTGCAGCAAGGCCGTGGGGATGCTGGCCTCACCAGTACGTGTTCCAGAGAAACAGAGCCTGCAGCTGGAGAAACAGAGACTGATCCATACAGAATCCTTGGGCTACAGATAAGAATGGAGTGGGGGCTGTGGGCACGGATGTGGATTTCAGTCCTTTGGGGAGCCAGGAGATTCCCTGTTTTGTGGTAGAGAAAGGCTTGTAGCATGGGGGCTCCCAACCCCCCCAAATTGGAACTCAGTTAATAAAAACCCTTTTCCTTCTTCACCACTCTGTTTTCTGGCTGTGTACGGTGGCAGGTGGCGCAATCCCACCTTGTCCTGCAACGTTCCTGTGTGCTGATGGAGAAGAGTGTTAATGTTTACCAAAGAGAGAAGCTGCTTTGAGTGCGAGGACGTTTTCTTCATGACGCTTTTAACTCAAAGGCCCAGAGAATACTTGGCACATTGTCAGCACCCAAAATATATGTAATGTTAAATCAATGCATGAACAAATGAGAATATTATTATAGTGGGTAACTAAAATGTAGACTGGAAAATACAAGAAGAAACAGAGAGCCTACAATTTTCTAGAAGATACTGATTTTGCTAAGGAGAGACCACAGGTCTGACAGAGCTCTCAAATGTACCCGTGTTGTAAAATGGTCCCCTAAGACTACTTGTTATCACAATTATTTCAAAGAGTTTTTTTCATGATGAGCTAAATTTTCTCCACTTCTCTGAAAATGCTTTTTAAAACCTAAAAGCAAAAAGGACAACCCTCAGAAGCCTTCCCCATATGCTTCCCCAGAGCTGGGTTGAGCTCGTGGTGGAATCATAGCCCTCTCTGTGTGAAGAGCTGACTGGGAGCCCCCAAACCACACTCCCCCACATCCAACCACCCAGATCAGCTGGGAAGGGAATGCCCATGAGAAGTCAGCTGAATTCTGCTTCCCCACACCCCACACACCCACAGAACATCGCATAGCCTTCTAATGCCAGCTGGGACATAAGGGAAGCAGAACTTTTAAAACCCGAAAGTCAAACTATCTTAAATGTGTACCTAAATATACACCAGGCCAACCATTGAGTCCTACAGAAGCTACTTAAACAGTCTCAACCCCAGTATTTAGATAGATAAAATGGAGGAGACCATCAACACCTACCTCATTATGTTATCATAGGGTTTGCATAAAAAGTAGCCGGGATTCTTTAACACGGCACTCCTAGTGCAAAGTAAGTGGCCATTAACTAATAGCTAATGTTGCTATTTAAGTGATCTCAAATTTCTTGTAGAAGTGATACAAAAAGATACATCCAACTTTATTAGTTTTCTACTGATGCATACCAAATGACTCCGTGTGTCAGTGTGTGTCTGTGTCCAAATCTTTCCTTTTTAGTGAAACATCAGGCGTATTGGACTAGCAGCTCACTTTAGTATAACCTCATCTTAACAAACCTACTCACATCTGCAACAGCCCTACTTTTAAATAAGGTCACATTTCCCACTAACCTGAATTAGGGATATTTGGCCATGCAAATTTCTACTTTCTGTTCAGAGAGGCTGCCCCAGGCAGTGTTATCTATCCATAAAAAGGAAATGTAATACTTATTATAATAATTGCTACCATTTATAAAGTACAGCTATGTATCAGGAACAGAGCAGAGCGCTTTAGATGCATTGTTTCCGAGTTCTTACAGTGACCCTGTGATTTAGGCTTTGCTACATCTTCATTTAACAGAGGTTTAAAGGGATTAAGTGGTGTGCCCAGATCCACAGTGCCAGCAAGTGGAAGAGCCGGTACTCAGAGTTTCCGAATTTTGAGCCCAAGAGATTAACCACCACCCTGCTGCTACTCAGTGTGCTGCCAGAAATCACAAAAGATCCATGGGTGGATGTTAGCCTTTCTAACTGTAAACTGTGTCTACACAACACCCTGCTACGTAGTTCATATTCAGTATGTATGGGATAGGTAGGTTATTTTATTTTAAAATATATTCTTTCAAATTGGTATAATCTTGTTTGCATTATTAATTTCCTTGCCCCCCCCCACAAGTATGTTAAGGGGAAAAAATTAGAACATAACTAAATAAATCAGTTGCTTGAATTTTGGTGCCCTGTTTTGAACAGGAAGTCAGAGGGAAGCTCTAGGTCTGGGAATAATCAGTTGTACCAATTCTGCTGCAAGTTTAGATTGTAGCCTTTGGATGGAAATATAAAAGCCATCTAATGCAACTACCCAGGAGGCGGGCCAACCATTGTTATTTTGAAGATGGAAGCTTCTGGGGTGGAAACTTTGGCTGCCAGGGTGTCTGCCTGGCTGTTCAAGCTGAACTGAGATTTGCTTGTACAAGAGGCATCACTTCAGGCCAGAATGGTCCCCAGGGTCCTACCTATGAAAACAATGATGTGCCTCAAATTACGGCATCATCCTTCTTCCTATCTTGCCAGCAGGAGTGAATTTCCTGGCACATCCCATTTTAAAACTTGTGACAAATTTGGTTTGAAGTTTCTATTCACAACATTTCAAACGCTTTTCAGTTACCACTCTCTAATAAAGTCCCCCCTTTCCCCTTTTTGATGATAAACTGCTTTCAACACTAGAAATAGTAAACAGTAAGGAAGTTCTCAAATCAGAGGAGGCACCTAACTTTAAGCAAGACAGCGCCCAATGTGGAGAATCCAAAGGCAGAAACAAGGTCTTTGGCTTCCTCCATGGTCACTCAGCAAACTAACATAGTATGGATGTACCCTATCCCAGTGTAAAAGAATGTCATTTCCAAAAAGGATCCACTTCTAGTTAATGGTCTATATAAAATGGACCTGAGGAAATAAAGTAAGGAAAATCAAAAGTGCTTGGAAATCTTATTTCTTTAAGAAGCATTTTACCCCTACATTTATAGTGAGCAAAATGAAAAGCCATTAATACCCATTAATGAAATGGATAGAAGTAGGCCCACCAACAATAGTAATTCATTTATTAAATTAGGTGCAACTGCATAAATTAATTGCCAAGTGACTCCAGAGTGACAGTGAAATACCAAGGGGTAAGAATGTAAAAATTGTCCAAGGAATCTCCCCAAATCTCCCTTTCTCCACAATCGTCCTCACTTCAATCAGTTCTCACAGAAAGGAAGCATTGTCTTCCCTCACCTGTCGGGTTTGCCATTCTCCTTCTCAGAGCACACCTGTATGTCACTAACAGATCTATAGGGTGAGATCACCTCCTTCAACCTAGCTAAGGGTCTGTCTCCCAGGTGTGTCTGTGGCATTTACAATGCAAGCACTGGGAACCCAGGGAAAAAAATAATGTGTCCAATTTAAAAAGTGAGCGAAAAGTCCTAGAGAAATATTTGTTCATCAGTGTGAATAAATTGAAGGTATCACTGTAGGGCTTCTTAGATATGGTTTCTGAGCTTGGTGATGACTAGAGATTGGCAGAGTTCAGGCTGATATAGACATCCTTACTTATGTGTGACACAAAACCTTTCATCCTGTAAATATGAACAGGTTCTTGAGAATGCAGAGCTGGGACAAACTATACTAACCTGTTTACCTCCTGCTCACAGGAGCGGCTCTAATATGGCCCAGAAATACCCTGTTTGGGGAGGAGGAGGAGGAGGTTGTTCTGGTCTGTATCCTTACTTCTCCTGTCCGTTCTCCAGCCTGAATACTAGTTTCCTCAAAGGTGACCGCAGCCCCTCATTTCCTTTCCTCTTCCATCCTGCAAGAACAAGCCTTGGTGGTCACCTTAGGACAGGCCTCCACTTTCTCAGTGAGCTAGAACATTGACAAGTCCTGTAAGGACATTTATGTATTGTTCTCTACACAGAACAGGTTCTTCATTAAAGCATGTTATTTTTTTCTGTTTTTTCTCCCTATTGCTCTTTTATAACTGAACTTGTTGGGGTGACATTGGCTTATATAATTAGATATGTTTCAAGCGTACAGTTCTTTTTTTTTTTAGCTTTTCTTTTTTTTAAGTATATTTTATTGATTATACCATTACAGTTGTTCTATTCCCCCCCTTCAATCCCTTCCACCCGCACCCTCCCTCCCCCACCATTCTGCCCCCCTTAGTTTATAACCACATGTCTCAAGTTCTTTGGATTCTATATTTCCCCCACTATTCTCGCCCTCCCCCTATCTATTTTCTACCTACCATCTATGCTATTTTCTGTGCCTTCTCCCCCCTTCTCCCCCTCCCACCCCCCTGTTTCTAACCCTCCATGTGTTCTTCATTTCTATGGTTCCACTCCTGATCTAGCTGTCCTCTTGGTTTGCTTTTGTTTTAGGTGTGGTTGTTAATAGCTGTGTGTTTGCTGTCCTTTCACTGTTAATATTTTTCATCTTCTTTTTCTTATATAAGTCCCTTTAGCATTTCATATAATAAGGGCTTGGTGATGATGAACTCCTTGAACTTGACCTTATCTGAGAAGCACTTTATCTGTCCTTCCATTCTAAATGAAAGCTTTGCTGGATAAAGCAATCTTGGCTGTAGGTCTTTGGATTTCATGACTTGGAATACTTCTTTCCAGCCCCTTCTTGCCTGTAAGGTCTCTTTTGAGAAATCCGCTGACAGTCTGATGGGTACTCCTTTGTAGGTGACTGTCCCCTTATCCCTTGCTGCTTCTAGGATTCTCTCCTTCATTTTAGTCTTGGCTAATGTAATTATGATGTGCCTTGGTGTGTTCCTTCTTGGGTCCAACTTCTTTGGCACTCTCTGAGCTTCCTGGATTTCCTGGAAGTCTATTTCCTTTGCCAGACTGGGGAAGTTCTCCTTTATTATTTGTTCAAATAAGTTTTCCACTCGTGGCTGTTTCTTTCCCCCTTCTGGTACCCCTATAATCCGGATGTTGGAACGTTTAAAGATGTCCTGGAGGTTCCTAAGCCTCTCCTCATTTTTTTGAATTCTCATTTCTTCATTCCTTTCTGGTGGGATGTTTTGTTCTTCCTTCTGGTCCATTCCATTGATTTGAGTCCCAGTTTCCTTTCCATCACTATTGGTTTCCTGTGCATCTCCCTTCATTTCAATTAGTTTAGCCTTCATATGTTCCTCTAATTTGTGACTATGTTCCTCTAATTTGTGACTATAATCTACCAGTTCTGTGAGCATCCTGATAAATAGTGTCCTGAATTGTGCTTCTGAGAGGCTGGCAATTTCTCGGTCGCTTAGAGTTATTGGCTCTGGGACTTTGAGTTCTTCTTGTGCCATCTTTCGGGTTGTTCGTGCCTGTTCCATAGCAGGATCAGAGCCCTAAAATGTTCACTAGAACAGGGCAACTAAGTCGCTGGGTTGTGACGCTGTATGTGGGGGCGGGGTCAAAGAGGGACTATGGCATCCTGTCCGCCGCCTGCCGCCACGGCCCTCACCAGTGCTGCAGTTGCTGCTGTCACCTGGCCCACGCGTTTCGTCCCACTGCTCGCGAGTGTGCCACCGCCATCAGCCCTCACCCCCTGGGGCCTGCGCGGTCCGTCTCACTGTGCGCGAATATGCGCCCGCGGTCTGCCCCGCACGCCAACTGGTTCTCGTCTGCCTGCGAGCCTGGGTCGGGGGCCCTGTCCTGCCCGACCCTGCTCGCTGCTGGCTCCGCCCCTCTTACCGTCCCCATTGAACGGTTAGATGTAGTCGGACTTCCATATAATTCAATTTTCTGTCCTTTGGTTGTGTCTTTGTTTCTCCAAACCTTTGTTTTATTCAAACTTGGTTGTGGGAGAAGGCACAGTGTTTCCACCTATGCCTCCATCTTGGCGTAAGTCCTCAAGCGTACAGTTCTAAAATATACCATCTGCACATTATAGTGTATGTTTACCATCCAAAGTCAAGTCTCCTTTGTCATCATTTACTCTCCCTGTCCATTTCTATTTATCTCCCCTTTCTATCTATCTATGGTATAAGAAGGTAGCCTAGCTTCAATTTTTTTTTACATATCTGTCCAATATTTCCAGCATCATTCATTGAATAGGCTCTCTTTACCCCACTGAATGTTGTTTCCTCCTTTGTCAAATATTAATAGATTATAAAGGTATATTTTTTCTGGGCTCTCTATTCTGTTCCATTGATCTAAGGCTCTGTTTGCATGCCAGTACCATGTTGTTTTGATTACTTGGGCCTTGTAGTATAGTTTGATATCAGCTAGTGTGATTCCCCCAACTTTGTTTTTCTTTCTCAAGACTGCTGTGGCTACTTGGGGTCTTTTGTGGTTCCAAAGAAATTTTTGGAATATTTGTTCTACTTCACTGAAAAATCTCATTGGTATCTTGGTAAGAATTTCTCTGAGTCTATAGATTGCTTTGGGTAGTATGGACATTTTAATGATATTAATTTTTTCTATCTATGAACGTGGTAAATACTTTTTCATTTTTTTCTTCAGTGTCTTATAATTCTCCAAGTATATGTGGTTTACATTCTTGGTTAAATTTATTTCTAGGTATTTTATTTTATTTTGTTTTATTTTATTTTTATTTTTATTTTGATGCAATGGTTTTCTTAGTTTTCCTTTCTGATAGTTCATTATTTGTATATATAATACAAGTGATTTCTGGATATTTATTTTGTATCCTACTACTATAAAGAATTCATTTATCAGTTCTAGGGTTTTTTTGGTGGATTTTTTAGTGTTTTTAACATACAATATCATGTCATCTGGAAATAATGAGTTTTACTTTTCCTTTCTAATTTGAATGCCTTTTATTTTTTCCTCCTGTCTGATTCCTGTGGCTAGAACTTCCAGGACCATGTTGAATAAAAGTGGTGAAAGTGGACATCCCTATCTTTTTCATGATCTAAAAAAATGCTTTTATTTTTTGAATATGATGTTGATTGTGGGTTTGTCATATATGGCATTTATTACACTGAAAAAATGCTGCCTCTGTTCTCACTTTGCTGAGTTTCTGTCGTACATACATGCCAGATGATCGAGTGGGGTTTATTCCAGGAATGCAATATTGACACAATATCTGCAAATCAATCAATGTGATGCATCACATCAACAAAACGAGGATAAAACCCCACCATCATATCAATAGATGCAGAAAAAGTGTGTGATGAAGTTTGCTATTTTGAATTGAACACCAAATGATTGTTCCCAGGTGGGGCCTAAAAAGTTCAATATATCAAGAAGAAGTAGAAATTTTTAAAAATCAGAAACACCAAAATCACTTGGTATTTGAAATGAAATTACCAAGTGCACATTTAATCAAAATACTTTATTTTTTATTTTTTTACTTAAAAAAGATGTCAGTGAGGTCACACAACTTGCCTACTGTTGAACAGATAGCAAGCTCACCAGGGACTTTCTATCTATAAGCATCTGTGAATAATGAATGATTACTTATTAGACAATGTGATACATTCTGTACTACATAGTAAAGTAATAGACCACTGTCCACTTCTAGTCCTAGCATTACAATTCTTCATTAAACTGGGTTTTCCAATAGCAAAGACTTTAGTAAAGACAGAATTGGATTACAGGCCTCAGGGGTGGGCCTGTGAAGTGCCAAAGTCAGACATGTCTCAGAAACCTCCAAATAACACTGAAAGCAAAAACTTGACCTTGACCAACTGAGAAGGACCCCAAATAAGAGACAGTTATGTTACATTGTGACAGTTTCAATAAGACACAAAATTGCCCTATAATGTGAAGGCATTAGTTATAATTCCCAATTATTTGTTGTGGTTCAAGAAACAAAACCTAATAAAATGCTTGTAAATTCTATTGTATCCAAAATCCCAATAAAATCGGAAGTTTCCTTCACCTTCCCAAAAATGTTTATTCAGCAGAGAACATTGTAAGAATGGAAAATACACATATATCATGAGAAACAAATGTGAGTTAAGTTTCAGGTGCAACTTCTTTGATGCTCTCTGTCACCCCCATGAGTGAACGGGCCAAAAAAGAAATCACACTAAGAGATTTTTCAGCCCTAAGATGTCTCACATGCTAATTAAGGTCTCTGTTAGGAGCCTTGACCTTCAATGACTAGGTGCTTATTAAACCCCTTTGGTTTCTACCTCTGACTGAGACAGGATTATATAAAAATCTTACTTCAATGCTAGTAAAAAAAATTATTTTATCTCAGGACTTTGATGTTATGTGTGCACTGTGGATATAAAAATCTAACTTAATAGATAATTGACAGGTTGCCCTCTCCCTGCCCCAAGAAGTAGATTAAAACTAAGATTTTTTTCTTAATGAAAATTTTCTATCTTGGCTTTAAGCAGATTTAGCTCATTTTATTGTAGCAAAGTAGATATTCTTTTTTCACGTAATTTAGTAAACATAAAAACTATTTCAATCTAAGCTGGATGACTAAGAGGTTTTTTTAAGTATGATTCTAAAGAAAACAAACATTGGATGATCAGATTTAATAAAAACACAAAGAGTTGTGAAATCTAGAAAATACTAGAAACATTAGCAAATATGCAATAACTTCACTTTTAAGTTATAAAGGTGTAGGCATGCATCCCTTTAGTAAACTTCTGAAAGCCATCTACATGAGAACCACCTGTGCTTCTGTTTTCAAATATAAATACCTGGACTTTCCCCTCCATGTCTTCTGTCTCCAAGCTGGTAGTCTGCATTTTAATAAATTCTCCCCCAGTTAAAAAACACTGTTTGATGACCGCTATTCCTAAAGGACACAGAGCTTTATTTCCACGTATACCCAAGTACTTTCAATAACCAGTACACGATTCCACCCTTGGAGGAAAAAATATTTTACCCAATCACTTTATAAGTTCAATCTGAATAAATATTTAGGAAGACATGTTAATATTGGCCCATAATATATATGCATCATCTTATTCGTTTATTTAGAAATATAAAATAGTGAAAGCTGAGGGGCAAATGTAAACTAGCTTTGTTCACATTTTTTTCATACACCAAACTGTGCACCTACAGGAAGAGGTGACCACTGGACAAGACTATGTTCTATAACCCACGCCAAAGCAAAGGTGGATAAAGTAAGCATTCTAAGTAGTCTGGAGTAATGTGAAGCCAGTTACTCTCACACCTAAAATGATAAAGGTGTATTATGGGGAATGGAGATGTCAGTGTGGGAATAGGGAGCGGAGTGCAGTGGGTAGGACACCGTCTCCCCTCCAGAAACCTACAGGACTCAGATTCCACTGCAGCCGTCAATGGCATGTTCTATTAATGTGCTCCCACTAAATGCTTGTTTGCAAGGCATCGAGTTTGAAATACACTCCCAGAAAGGGAGAACTTTCAATGAAGCGCTGCGCTTCTAAAGGTTGATTTTTGTTCTCAGTGTATCATTACACTCATGTTCCTGTTCTGAATAAATATTTCTGCTCTTACTTGTAGAAGGGGGGAAACTATGCAAATGAAGATCTATAAAACAATTATAATAAAGCTAAGGAGTCCTATAATAGTATCATCAAAAGCTTTCTTTTTCCATTATTGAGAAGACTGTTAAAATTATTTTGCATTCACACTAAGAGGTAATAAAATAACATTACATTAATATTGTGATGTGACTTGTATAATCAGATAGTCAGTAGTAATGTATTATTAAATATGTGTCTCATCGACTTCAGCCCTTAAATAAAAAGTTATTATTTCTGTTCACTAAAGGCACATAAGTATATCAGGCAAAGTTAGATTATCTATGTCATTAATATTAACAAATAAAGTAAATACCAAAGAAAAATTCCCCTTCAAATACAATTTTAAATGGATAATCTACTCATTTAGAAAGAAACACACAACAAGGAGTTGCTGATTTAAATAGATGATTCTTTAACACAAGCACAAATTATTGTAATGTACCACCTTAGAAAACTTTTGTGATGGAAAAATCTTTGTGTGGAAAACGTGGCTTCTCACAGGGACTCTTTTTTCTTTTTCTGTTTCTTTTTGTAGGGATGGAGACATGAGTTAAAAATGGAAAGGCACAGAAAAGAGGACATTGTATCATTATGACATCACCTGCCAAATTTTCCTAAGAGTAAAAAAATAGTCCTTTGAGAGGTCTGGCAGGTCAAACAGCAAAAATCCAGAACTCAAAATCAGCCTTGGTGTGAATAAAGCTGTCTACTAGACAGCCCTTCTTGTGATTGAAAAATAAAAAATCATGCCCACTGAATTATCCACTGGTGTCTGAGTACAGTTTTGCTAAAACTGTAAGAACTGATTTTCTACTTTAAAATGTCCCACCATGGCATAGTCAAATGGACATTTAGAACCATTTTAATTCATGTCAGTAATTCCAGAGTCAATCTCTCAATTGTGGAAGAATCAAATATTAATGCATCCACAACATTTTGCACCCCACTCATAGGCCAGTCAACACATGACAAATGAGCAGAGAAGGCATGTCCCTTTAGGCAAGTCATTCTGCTGCCATGAGACTAGATTCCCTTGGTTTATTCCATGTGTGTTTATTTATTGTATTGAAATATATTTGACATATAATGCTGTGTAAATTTAAGGTAGAAAAAATGTTGATCGGATACATGTCATCTTGTATTTTTATGTTTCCCACCCTAGCGTTAGCCAACACCTTTACCACTCTGCATAATTATAATTTCTTTTTGTGGTGGGAATAATTGAAATACAGTCTCTTAGCAGGTTTGATTATTATAATTAATATTTTGTCTATGTTTGCTATACTGAGCATTAGATCTCTAGGGTTATTTATCTACTAGTTGCAAATCTGCACCCTTAAATAGTATCTCTCCTACTCTCCCAACGCCCCGCCCCTGGTATACACCATTTTACCATCTGTTTTTATGAGTTTGGCTTTTTTAGATTCCACATATAAACAATATCATGCATTATGTATGTTTCCCTGTCTGACTTATCTCTCTCGTCCTAATGCCTTGAAGGTCCATCCATATTGTTGCAAATGGCAGAATTCCCTTGTTTCTCGTGGCTGCATAATAGTCCATTGTGTGTTAGTGTCACATTTTCTTCATCCAACCGTCCACTGATGGACACCTAGATTGTTTCCACACCTTAGCTATTGTAAATGATATTGCAATCAATATGAAAGTGCATATATCTCTTTGATATCCTGTTTTCATTTCTCTTGGTAAATACTCAGAAGTGGAATCACTGGATCATATTCTACATTTTTTCATGTTTTGAGGAACCTCCATATATGCTGAACCAATTTACATTCCCACCAACAGTGTACCAGGGTTCCCTTTTCTTGGTATACTCCTCAATACTTATTATCTCCTGTCTTCTTGGTGATAGTTATTTTAATAGGTGTGAGGCGTTATTTCATTGCAATTTTGATCAGCATTTCCCTAATGATTAGTGGTGTTGAGCACCTGTTCTTGTACCTGCTGGACATTTGGCTGTCTTTGGAAAATTGTCGATTCAAACTCTCTGTGCATTTTTAATTGGGTTATTATGTATTGTTGTTGTTGTTGAGTTGCATAAGTTCTTTATATATTTTGGATATTAATTCCTTATCTGATACATGGTTCACAATTTTTTTCTCCCATTCTGTTGTTTGCCTTTCATTGTGGATTTTTTTTCTTCTGCTGTGCAGAAGCTTTCAAGTTTGATGTAGTCCCACCTGTTGATTTTTGTTTCTGTTGTTTGTGGTTTTAGTGTCATATCCAAAAAATCATTGCCAAGTAAAATTGTAATTATTTGAAAGTGATATGACTATATATATATATATATATATATATACATATATATGTGTGTGTGTGTGTGTGTGTGTGTATAAAACCCCAAAGACCCAACCAAAACACTACTGAAACTAAGAAGTGAATTCAGTACAGTCACAGGATATAAAATAAAAATATAAAAATAAGCGGTATGTATATAAACTAATAATACATCATCTGATATACAGATGATGTATGATAGAATTGTACACCTGAAACATAAAAATTCAATTAAAAACTTAAAAATAACAAAGCATTTGAAAAATAAAGATAACTACCCCATTCACAACAGCATTAAAATAATAAAATGATGAATAAATTTAACTAAGAAAGTGGAATATCTGTACAACAAAAACCACAAGACTCTGTTGAAAGAAAGCAAAGGCACAAACAAATGCAAAGATATTTTGTGTTCATGATCTGAAGAATTAACATTGCTAAAACGTCCAAATTACCCAAATTCATCTATTCGATGCAATTCCTATTGTTTTTATTGAGTCCAGTGCCATTCTTCAGAGAAATAGAAAAAACAATCTAAAAATTGTATGAAATCACAACAAACCTTGAATAGCCAAAGGAATCCTAAGAAAGAAGAACAAAGCCCAAGGCATCATACTTTCTGATTTCAAACTATACCATACAAAGTTATGCTAATTATAAAAGTATGGTAGCGACAAACCGAAAAGAATAGAGAGACTAGAACTTAACCCCTGCATATACAGTCAACAGATACTCAACAAATGAACCAAAAACACCCAATAGGGAAAGAAAAATTTCTTCAACAAATAATGATGAGAAAACTGAACAACATATGCAGAAAAATCAAATTGGACCATATCATACACCACTCACAAAAAATTCACTAAAAACGGATCAAAGATTTAAACATAAGACCTGATACCATAAAATCCTAGACTAAAATGTAAAGAAAAAGTTCCATGGAACTAGATTTTATTATCTAGAAATAAATACTTTTAATTTAAAATAAACAAACCGCGAGTCATTTAACATAGAGCAGTGCTACCGAAAATGAATGGCTTCATTTTTAAGATGCAGAGACACTTAGGGTATTCAGACCTCAGTAATTTTATTCCTGATTAATCATCTCAGGGTCTACACTGTGCTACAAAGAAAAAGTGGTTTGACAGGGGAGTATTTACCATGTGAACAGTATAAAAGATTATTCTATTAAGCAAATCTAGACATTTGGTGGACAATAAGAGATATTCCTGTGACTTCACTATTGCAATTGCTTTATCGAATTTAACACAGAGTAAATGTTTACCTTCTGAAATTTAGCTAGTTTTCAACACAATTTAAACCTATTTTAAAATGTAGTGGAGAAAAATAATATGTGGATCAGAGGCATGGAAAGACCCCATGAGACTGGAAGGAGCCTCTTACACTCACCATTATGAAACTCCATATAGTCCCACAATCCCTTATCTACAACCCCCAACTCTGAAACACTCTGAAAGACAATAGCTTCTTTTTTCAAATTGCACTTGATGGCAACATGTGACCTGACTGCCAGAAGGTCTTTATTTATCCCACTTAGTGTGCGCATTCTTAAACTCTCCTGAAGAAATATTAATATGTTTAATTATGGGAACATGTTCTAGACCTAGAGAGCAAAGCTAAATAATGTATTAGGGAGGTATAATGACACCTGTCTAAAACTGGAATACTTTTTAAATTATTTAAACATAATTATATCAATTCAATTTAATTTAATCTATATTACATTCTGAAATACTTCTGACCCCAAGGGTTCCGAGTAAGGAATGGTGAACCTGTATCTCTGCCTGGATAGGTTGCCGACCTTCTGTCAGCCACATCACCATCCTGCTATGAGGATCATTAAAAAAATAACATAACATTTACAATTCTTTCAGACTTTGGGAAGTGCTGAAGTTTCCTGTAGATCATCATGGAAGACCTCTCTGAAATTACATGCAGAGTGAGATCTGAAATGAGAAGTCAACACAATAGAGACATGAACCTCCCAAGCAGAGAGGACCTGGCAAGTCTGGGTCCAATGGTAGGGACACTTGGACATGAGCAGTCAGGAAGAATGCCATAGGGCACAGCGAGCAGGGCGGAGGTGGGGAAACGATGAGTCCAAGGGAGTAGGCAAAGATGCAGTCCAGGGCAAAGAAGTTGGATTTTTATGCTAAGTGTATAGGAAAAAATAATGAAGTGAGGGGAAGGACATAACCAGATTCACAATTTTAATATATTATTTGGGGGGCATGAAAAAACATGGTATAAACTTAAATGCATATTACTAAGTGAGAGGAGCCAATCTGAGCCAATCTAGTACAAAGGCTAGGTACTACATGATTCCAACTATATGATATTTTGGAAAAGGAAAAGCTACAGATACAAATAAAAGATCAGTGGTTACCAGGGGTTAGCAGAGGAGGCAAGAATAAATAAGGAGAGGACAGAGAATTTTTAGAGCAGTGAAAATGTATTGTACGATATAATTATGGTGGCCCTACGTCATCAGACATTTGTCTAAACCCATAGAATATAACCCACTAAGAATGATGGCTCCCCGAGTTATGGACCTTGGGTGGCAATCATGCGTTAGTATAGGTTCATCAATTGTAACAAATGTACTACCCTGGTGAGGGATGCTGACACTCTGGGGGAGACTATGCATGTGCACAGGCAGGATATTTGTGGGACATCTCAGTGTTGCTGTGAACCTAGAACTCATTTAAAAAATAAAGTCTTTTCAAAAAGTAACTTTGGCTGATTTTAATGAATGGGCTATAATGAAGTCAAAGTCAGAAAGAAGCAGTATGGAGGCATTTTTAAAAGTCAGGAGAAAAGGGTGATAAAGTGCACTGGGGCATTAAGTAAGAATGCAGGAACGTTTGAAAGGGTTAATCTTCAAAACTTGACGGGTTATATGGCAAGGTGCAGCCAGTGAGGACAGATGAGTGCGAGAATGCTTAGAATGGAATCGAGAATTCTACTTTGGCTAGTGCAAGTTTTCTTTTATCAAAATAGAGATGTTAGCTGGCTTTTTCATACACAGATCTGGAGTCCAAGCAGACGCCAGAAAGGAAAAATAAATTTGGAATTCATAAGTTCATGGGCGGTAGTTCAAGCCATGATAATGCAGAGAATTCATGAGACAACTGAGGGAAGAAAAGTGCAGAGAAATGAGGTTGCCCAGGACCAAGGCCCAGTAGACTACAAAATTTGGAAGTCAAACCAAGATTAATACAAAAGGGAAGCCAATAAGGAGGCAAATAGTGCTGTTGTGGAAACAAAGAGAGATAAGTACTGCAAAAAAGGCAAATGCTATCTAGTGCCACTGAATTATCCAATATAAGATGAGGACAGTCAAGAATCTAAACATTTTAACAACCCTTATTATCATTTCAGGTTTGTTGGCAGATCCATGAAAAAGAAGAAATACAATTAATTCCACCTCAATTCTAAGCTAGCGTGAGTTCCATGGGTAAGCAGGACAGAGTTCAGTGCAAAATCCTAGGATACTTGTTCCTTCTCCTCCCACTATTCTTCGCATAATGAACCCCATACTCCTCCTCGGAACTCCAGCTTGAGCAGCCTCTGAGAAGCCCATCTTAATCAGCCAGAGGCCGGTAAGTCCTGCCTTGTCATAACAAGGGAGGCCGTACTTCACCTTCCTGTCATCACATTTCATTTATGCGTTCAATTACCTGGCTTTTTCTTCTAGGGTTTAGTTCAGTGCCAGGAGAGGGGGAGGGCTGCATGCCTATATCTACTTTCTCCAACACCAGAACCATGATAGGTGCTCAACAAATGTCTATAGAAACAATTTCAATCTGCTAATATGTGAAAACTTTGCTGTGACTGACAATAAGTGAGATGTGTTATAAAATCAGACAAAAATAGTTTCAGCATTTGTGAATGGCTTTATGCTGAGACAACATTATATTTGGATTCAATATTTGGATAAATATACATGATATAATTTGAAAATTGCAAACTAAAGCCTCTATTTACCTAACTTATCTTGTTATAGGGCTAACATTTTCCCTAATATTAATTCACTTTTTTAATTCTGCAACTTGTACAAATGTTCCTTAAGAGGAGTCACATATTGAGTAACTATCAACCATGCTCACTTTGGCCGAAATTAGTCAGAATAATCCGCCTTCCATAGTCATGAGATAACAAGGAAACCTCTCCGTCCTGAAGTCAAGGATCTAGAGGCCTGGGATTAAAATAAAAGATGGAAGAAGCAAAGGATATTTTTCTTCCCTACACCATGGGAATCAAGCAATGTTTCAGAAGAAGAAAAACTTGCTGATGAGTTGTGATCTCTAAAATTGACAACTTCTCTCTGCCACATGACAGACAGAGAGACAAACAGAGCGCTCAGAAGTAGCACAGCAGGATTCAAAGCAAGGACTATGGCCTAAAAGTGCAAGTTCTTTCCGCAGTTCCGTGTTTCCAACTCCTAAAAAATACTCAGATAATTACCCACTGAGAAGTATTTCACTTTGGTTTACACCCAAGCTCAGTGACCTGATATCTGTAAATCAAAAGCCCATATGAAACACAACCAAATGACAACTTATTGGTATTTTACCTATTCAAATCAAGGATCTCAGTCTGCAATGCCAAAGACCCTACATCCTTTCAGGTCTAGTCAGAAATTCACACAAATTCAAAGTCTATCATGTGCCTGACCCTGGGTTCTTACTGAATTTAAGAACCAAGTATCCACCACAGTGGCCCAGAGAAAGTATGTTATTTCCCCACAATTTTTAGGTTAGAAAACTGAAGTTCAAAGAGAAGAGATAATTTAGATAAGGCTGGAAAGTTGAGAGGTAACTAACAGATTTGCTTCCTTGTAAGCAAAACAATTAGTGCAGTTATTCCTAGTCACAGGCTTTCTGATGCCAGATTCTAATTCAAACATTTCAAAAATGTGTTGGACTCCAGTTTATATTTTCCCATGACAATCTAGGTAAATTGTTGCAGCAGTTAGAACCTAATCCCCAAGTCCACCCTCAGCCAGCACTCAGAAGTTCCAGGATCAGTATTTAAACATCGGAATGGCCCAGAGCCAGTGGTGAGACACAGTCTTCCTTCTCCCAATCAAACAAGCATTAAGCTGTGACAACAGGGCAAAAATGTACCCTGGATATAAAGCAAAACATTCAGTCTAGACCCTGAGGCTTTTGGCTGACATGATGCCAAATAGCTACTGTGATTTTCTCTTTACATACAGGCCACGGAATTGTGTATCTCTTGTGACCTCAAATAAACGAGCGCTGTGTGTTTAGACATTCACTTTAGGTTCAATCAAACCCTGTAGAATATAAAACATGCTCCTAGCCCTCTGTGAAATGGATGACATACTAACAAAAAAAGTATGGCATTACCTTTCCCTCATAAGTCACTCATCCAGTAAGCTGTATTACTACGTCTAAGCTCCATTTTAGTCTGTATATCTTTCTAGGTGAATGTCAGCTGTCTTCAAAGACAAAAGTTTCCCAGAGTCAGCAGGGAAGGGGGCTCTAGACAAGTGTCCCCTTCACTGGCTTCAAGCCAGTGACAGAAGAATTGGTGTATTACTGATCAATTTAACTTAAACTTATGCAACCTTTAAAACTCAAAAAGGCAAATAAGTTCCTGGCTGTCCTGACTTTTAATTCCTTTCAACTTTTCTATTTCTATGAGGCCTTTATTAAACTTATAGCTCTTCATTTCATCCTCTAACATAGATATTTCTTTCATGAATACATCTCATCATTCTCGTAAGACTCATACCTCATACCTAATAAGAACCCTATGACATAGGCATGCATAACAATAGAAAGAAACTTAGTACCAACTGGCTTTCCCCAGATTTTCTCAGCTTGGAGGTAATGGAGCCAGGACCTGAACGGAAACCTCCACCAGCAAATCTTCTGCTCTTCCTAACAAGGCACTGCAGCCCAAAGACTCCCAGACTCAGCAGGTTCTCAAATCAGGAAATAAGAAAAAAGTGAACTAAATTCATTCAGGAGGCTTCACTCGTCTCTTCCCTGACTGTACAAGTTTGGGCACATCACTGAGGGTCCCCATACCCCAGACCCTGTAACAGAAAGGGAGAGTGGCCAGGACCTACCCCAGGCCCACTGCAGAGTCCTCCAAATGGCCTTCCTGCTTCCATTCTTGTCACCCACAATTCATTCCCAGGTATGACCAATGTTTTAAAAATATAAATGCCCTTTGCTTTCCTATTCACACTGCCCACACCTTGACTTTCTACAGTGAATTGAACAATGAAAAATATTTTACTAAAATTTATGAGACCCTACGTGACCTAGTCCATGTTTCCTCTTTGATTTTGCATCACGCCACCCCTATCTGGGCACTGTACTACGGCCACACTAGGCTTTCTCACACTCCTCAAGTGATCCAAGCTGGGTTTTGCTTCATCACTTCTACTCTTGCAGCCCTTTCTGCCTGGAATATTCTCCCAGATCTCTTATACCTAAAAGAGCTCCATGTGTGTCCTTCATCCATCACTCAACTTCTTTTTGTTTTAGTTTATTTTTATTTTCCTTCTGCCTACTTTTCACTGCTTAACTATAACACATGCTCCATGCAACAGACACTGTGTCTGTTTAATTCACCACCCCATCTGTATTCTCCATTGTGTCCCTAAGTGCCTAAATCAGTGTTTGGGGCAGGGTAGCAGCTGAATAAAAAAAACTTTATTAAATGACAAACAAATATGTACCCTGTAAAAAATTCATACAAATAAAAATATCATCATTATAAATTCAGATCTCAAATTTGTCAGCATTTGTTTTGAATGGTGGAGCATTTGTTTTTAGACTGTTCAACTGTCTAAAAAAATAGTATTATCAAGAAGCTTTTAAAGATGAAGAAACCATTTTGAAGAAAACTCTTTTTAAGCAGTGACAGAGGTCAAATATACCATCTATAAAAAACACAGTGAGTCCTGACTCTAAACACAGACCTGTAAAACCTCTGCCTGGTCACAGGGCTCAGTTAATAGATGAAAAATATATATGTACTTTAATGTAATAAAACGGCATTCAATTTTTCTTCCCACTTCTCCAAATCAGACTTGACTGATCCAGAGCACCTGCAGGTATACAGAGATTCCTACCACAGCTCCTCCTTTGCTTTCTCTTCCCAAACTCTTCAGGATTCTGAATAATTTAAGTCTCTCGTGTTAGGCAAGAGTTAGGCAAGAGAAGAGTTAGCCCTAAAAATGAAAGGCCTCTTTTCCTGCTGGAGGTGAAGCAGGAACCGTTCGTATTAATGAACTGAGCTATGTAAGTTGATTCCACCTCAAGGAGGATTGTGCCTTCTTTAAACCCCACGTGGACTCCCAGTCAGGGCTGGCCAACCAGTTTTCAATGATTCT
The DNA here is from genome assembly GCF_014824575.4 of Sturnira hondurensis. Taxonomy (NCBI): domain Eukaryota; kingdom Metazoa; phylum Chordata; class Mammalia; order Chiroptera; family Phyllostomidae; genus Sturnira; species Sturnira hondurensis. The sequence goes on from NW_028089315.1 coordinate 2,260,988, forward strand.
GAGTTCACTGACACTTAGTTTTATAATCACAATAAGTTGTAAGTACCTTTGAAAAAGGGCTCAATGTTATATTTCACTCTTATCCTCCAATGCATAGGACTTAGATGTTCAATAAATACCAATAATTAATGCCTACCAATTAATATACATTAAGCATATCTGATTATATTTACCTTCTCTGAGATTTCCCACATTTCTCATAACTGCCTTATTAGGCCCACAAAGAAAAGATCAACTACATTACTAAAATGTAGAAAAGTTTATTTAAAAAATAAATACAAACTGCTTTAAGCACAGCTTGTAAATCTGTGCTTAATTGCAAGATATACACTTTAATGTTTTATTTTCAAGTTCATTAACAAGTGTTCATCTCACTTTATTTTTAAGAAGAGACATTTTCTTTATACCTGTGTTAATTCATTATTTTAACATTTATATTCACTTCACCCTTTTCCATAAGAAGTTTCTGGACTTTATACCCACTACACAACTCAGAGAGTAAGTGTGTCAGAAAGGAAGAGATCAGAATAAACCAAAGGGAGGTAAAGAATCATTCATTAACAATACCTAAGAACTATATTTTATATTACTCTTTCAAAATTAATTTTATAGGATCCTCATAATGAAATCGTAGAAGTTGAAGGGATGGTGATGAAAGACTACGGTACCTCAAACTCTCTTCTACTTGCTAGGGTTAGTCACTAAGAAATGGGATTTGTACCTTTTCATTTCTACCTACCCATTTCTCTGAGGAATTGCTCCACATGAGAAATTCTCATTTTAAAAACATTTCCTCCTTAACCTAACTTTATCATATTTAGGGAAACTCTTGAGAAAAACCTTTCAATTAGCCTGACAAAATGGTTTTTAACCTCACTTCCCTAGGTGGGCTGCGAGCCAAGAAATAATAAGAAGCGGTATAAATGGCAATGACCGTAGACAGAAAGCTTAAAGGAGCAAACTAACCAACTATTATTTAAATATAGTTTTGGTCTTCTCTTTAACAATAAAATACTTAAACTGATTTCAAAACATGGTTTTCCATGCTTTGAACAGTGACATTTTGTTCTTAAATATTCATAGAAAAAATATTTTTTCCTCAACTAGCCAGCCTATTCAACTATACTCAAAGAATTATTACATACCGTTAAGTAAATAAAGTAACCCACTGATACTTACCCATGTGAGAAGCATCTCAATTACAAATCAGATCTTCATTATTCATATCTGACCTTGGAACTCTTGACTGGGGTTCTTAAACTTGTATGTTGTTTTATTAAAATTCCATCCCACATCAGTCTGATAAACTGCTACAATTTGTTCACTACTTTTGTTTCAGTAGCATTGTTTAGATGTTTCCCAGATGTCATAAGCTACCATTTCAGGTCTCATCTTTAAAGCCATGCAAATTCCGAGTTGGCAAATACAAAAAGAATGGGCACCCATAGCTTCTGGACGGAAACCATAACTAAACCTGCTGAACTGCTCATGCATCTCCAATCCCATTGTAGAGAGACACAAACTAATTTGTGTTAGAACAGGTACATGCCTCCATGACTATTTATTTCTAGGAACTGAAACTATGATATTCTCTTCCATTCAGTAAGTACTTTGCATCATTTTAAGCAGATGTCTGTGACCACTGCTTCTTTCAAACAATACGTCCTGCTTTGTTTACAGGATATTGAGAGTGAACCTGCCTTATTACCAGTGAGCCTCCATTCCATTTTCTTGGTTCATGTTTTGTGATTGGTAAATCATTCATTGCCAGGTTTTTCATTACAATCATACAAAGAAGTAGTTTAGAAGCTTCCAGCGAAGGAGAGGTTGAGCAGAACCCCAACTCTCAGTTCCAAACATTAGGAAATATTGTTTGCAATTGAAAAAAATAAAATTTCAAAGCTTATGTCAAACTCAAAAGCAAGCAAGGAAACTCTTTTGCAGAAAATGGGAACTGGAGCCCACAGCACTGAGTATGAGTAAAGTTGCAGATGTCTTTGGTGGTACCTAAACCTAATATATTCGTATACGTGAGGGACTATGGTTTCAGCACTCAATCCTCCCCTGGTTTTGAAACCATATTGGGTGGAATGCTAGAACTGTGTTTCTGGCAAAAACCTCAAAGACAGAAGACTCTCCTATACAGAACATAAAGTTAAGCAAAAAAACCTCTGACCACTTTCTACAAGGCTTAGCTTCTAAGCAGATTCTCCTTCCAAACAGTGGGTAAGGAGAGCAATTAGGTAAGTATGGGAGAGTCTAAGTGTGTCCTGTGTGGAAGTGTGAGGCCCACATTCTCAGTCTTCACTTGATAGGAAAGCCCAACAGGAAAGCCAGTGAAAAAACTGGCACTGAAATCTCCATCAAAAGGGACTGTGAAAGAAGACAGCTCCTAGGGAAGAGGAGCTCACACACAAAAACACAAAGCACAAGAGGAAACCGGATGAAATAACAGCTGACTAGCCAATGCAATGCAGAAAGGTTTCCCACCCAAAGGAAGAGCAATAATACTTAACATGCTGAACGTGTCTAAGGAGAGAGGAAGGGACCCATCTAAAAGATAGGCAGAATGTTATTAAAAAAAAGAAAATAGAAAACATCTAGAAATGGAAAACTGTTATTAAGTTAAGAAAGTAATAAAATGAACAGATGGTAAGCTAGACAATTCAAAGGACAGAACTGTGATTTGACAGACAGACCTGAATAAATTACCGAGTGCAGCACAGAGAAATGAAGAAGCAATATAGAGTCTGGGGAGCTTATAATATCAAATATACTACAAAAACAAATAACTATATAAAGGTCAATAACTCAGGGAAAGGATATTGTGATGTTGAGAGACAACAAAGCTGACTTGTTAATACAAACAATCTAAGGCTAAATGCCTGCCCTGTGCAGACTGATCCCTGAGGGTTCTGTTTCCAAGTTGAAACTGATGGTCTCTGCAACTAGCTGCCTCATGCAGACTCTTGCAGGCCTATACCACACAGTCATCTGCCTCCTCTTGTCCTTGATGTTAGCTCCAACCTTGCTCTCACTGTTTTATATTTTAGATTCCAAATCTGTAAGTTTGGGGTAAAGAACTCACAGACACAAAACAGCATTCCCTTAAATTGCCTTAGAAGGACAGATTCCTCCTGGCTGTCTCAAGCAGGTCCTGAAAAACTGAACATCAGGACTAAATTAAAGGGACCATTGCTTGCCTGGTTGTTAAAATTCTCATAATCCTAGAATCTTCTAATTTAAAGTTGGCAAATAGTTACCTGGCATAAAGAGACTTTCAAGTTTTAGTTATAATCTGAACCAGCTCCCAAATTCCTAACTCTTTGATACATATATTTTATCTTAGTCAGTGAGACTCAAAATTTCTACACATACTTACTTCTCTCTGAAAATCTGCTGTGCCTGAGACCCTTATGTTTGATGAGCACACAGGACCTGGGATCAGATAGCACACGACGAAGGACGTGGGCCGCATTTCGAAGAGCAAATAGAAGGAAGCCAAGAGGCAGCATCTGTCACGCGTCAGTTAGCCAAGAAGAAGCAAAAGGCCTACCAAGGAGTGGCTGAAATGCCAGGAAAATCTGCATTCGAGCAGAAAACTGATTCTGGATGCATTTAAGCACCTAGACTAGTAACAGGAAAACAGAAAGAACAATTTCCAACCCCTCCAGACAGGTTGCTATGACCTAAACAAGATGCAGCACATATCTGACAGACAACTAGGAGATTTCCCTTTCTTGTCAATGACAGACATAGTATGCACACCAAAACATTATTCCCTCCATCCCAGGACAAATGATACATGGAAGATGAAGAATGGTGGACAAGTTAAGTGTATTTAAGTGTCGTTTGCAATGATGGGCTACAGAGCAGGAGAACGTTAGTTTACAACAGCGCTCCAGGAAGTCATTACCAATTGAGATAAGTACATGAAATGAAACCTATTAACTGGAATGCAGACTCTAAATTGATAAAGTAGAAATATAGCAAGTATACCCTGCCCTAAATGGGCTATCACTACAAAAATCGCAAGTTAGGGTCAAAGGGAGTCCTTACTTCAAAACCATTTCCTCTGTATCTTCTCATTTGATTGCCACAATCACTCTGAGGCTCGGGAGGGACTATTATGCCATTTGCAAATATATAAAACAAAGATTAGAGAGGTTCCATGACAGAAAAATCACTGATTGGACTTAATAAATGGCTGGGAAGAAAGGTCACTGTCAACGGTGACAAGGTTTTATAGCAACTGCTCCTGAAGAGCAAAAGGAGATTGGAACTAACGTTTACTTACTAGTTTCCCAAAGGACATCTAACTCCCATTTCCCTCCCCTGTTGCGTTTGCCCTTGTTGTAACTTTCTGTGCAGATTTATTACCTGTTTACCTTCTCTGCTTCTCATTAGAAAATGTAGATAAAGTGCATGAGAGCAGTGATGTCTCTGTTGTTTAGGATTGGATCCCCAATACCTAGGGGACACAATATGAAGTAAATAAATGCAGGGCATTTGTAAATATATGAAATAATGATGAATGAATCAAAGGTCTTTTATAGGTTAGACACTTTACAGATCTTTTTACTGATTGGAAGTAGGTCTTTGAAATACCAAGATATGATGCCAGATGTAAGGGGTCAATGATGAATTGCTGAGGCAATTGTGTTTATATAGACATAGAAAGGATTGGTATATATTTAATAAATGTTGGCTCAGGGAGAAAGGTACAGTTGGGCATATACCTGGTGTTACTTAAATATAGGCTCCTTCATCGGAAACTGTTCTGAAAATGAGGCCAAAACTATCCCATTCTTTGACCACTAGTTGAATGTTCCCAATAGGAACATAATGCTGACTGAAATTTTAATCTATCATGAAACTATCTCTGGCTACAAAACGTTGAGATTCTAATTTAGGATTAACCCCTGAACTTTTATGTCCAGAGACCAAGAGACTCTCTGTTGAAAAGGCACCATGGTTTTGTAGGAGGGTGCGGCCAGGGGGCCCCCCAAAGAAGAATTTGCAATGTGGTCCAGAACTCAGGGTGTCCAGGAAGTATTAAAAAATATGGGATGTCCTCACCTCCACAAGTCTGAGCTGGGGGGATGGGATACATGGAGCAGGGCCATTGAGTTGTTTTGCATAGCAACAATTTCACAGATAACCTCTAGAATGGTCATTTAACATATCTATAACCTTTAACTGGTTTCGTAGCTATATTACATAGCTGTGGCCATGCTTTGAGCCAGGGAGAAGGGAGTGACTTCCACTCAAGATGTAACTGGGAGGCAACTCCCCAGCCCCCATGAGAGCTTGGAGAGGACCGACTTCACGCTATAGGGCCACGCCTGCTCAGACTCACTATGGCAGCCAGTAAAGCTGGGAGGATATGGGAGTCCTGGCCTGTGTAGCCAATTGTGGGAGGAGTTGGAAGTGGGACTGCAGAGGAAGACTGGCCCGGGGATTTAAATGCAGAAGAGGTAGCCATTGAAAAGAGAATCACGCATTTTTGGCCAGAATGGGGGGACCCCCTCCCCGCAGCCATGAGAAGACTCAACAGGCAGCTTTAGCAGAGAACCACCACACAGCTTTGGCATACAATCACCACACGGCTTTCTATTTCTTTTCCTGACATACGGTACCTTGGACTGGGCAAAGGGGAAAAGAAGGACTGTGTGTGTTTGTGGGTGTTTTAAGGGACTTTGGGATTTTGATGAAGACATTAATTAAGTCTGTATAACTTGAATAAATAATTTCTTTCCTTTTCACCAACCTCTAACATGGAGAGCTATAATTCTCTGGTAAAGGGAAAAGCGAACCTAGTACTGGGGGGCCCCAGGAGAAGGGGGGTCAACTAGGTAACATTGTGGGACCCCCTTCCCTGGTGGCCAATCCAGGAAAACCACATGGGAAACCACATGTGCAGTAGCTTTGCAACTACTGGTCACAGTAAAAGCCACCAAAACTAGCCAGGAAGGATCTGCCCTATAAGAATAGAGTCCCTCTAGCCCATGAGGTCAGTCTCTGCTTGGAGTTGGCCTGCTCCCATGTTCTCTGCTATAAACTCTGGGTGTTCGGTTCAAATCTTTGTCCCGATCACCAAAAACCTTGTTACCTGTGCCCACCTGTGACAGTTTGGTGGAGAAGGCACAGATCTAGAGACACAGGGTCTGCATGGACCTGAGACTCCAACCTCACGTCTCTGCTATTTCCAGCTGTGTAGCCCTTGGGTCACTCACTTTGTTTCCGAGCCTCTGTTCTTCCTCTGGAGAATGGTGCTATGAAGGTCTAATCACGGAGAGCAAATGAAATCTTGTGTGTGAGGGTGGCGTGATTACTAAAAATTCATTTTACCAATAGAACGTATGCTTATTCATTTGGAATCAAAGAATAGTAAATCAATTGATTTGATTTATGGCAGAAAGTTGAGTGAATTTCATTGAAAAGGGAGAAGAAAAAGAATTTGGAATACCTTAGATCACAAAACAAAAAAAAAAAAACATTTTTGCAACTTAATATCTTTTCCTTACATTAAAAAGAGCCGAATACCCGCCCATTGTCATTAAAAGTAGGATCCTTTCAGGCAGACTCAAAGCTTCTCTGGATGTCTGAGTTCAACTGCAGCTTCTCCTGAGCCCTTCCAAATCCAGGCTTTTTACAAGCCTGCTTCAGAACAACGCAAAAAGCGTCTGTTCCCGGGCTTCAGAAACACTGGATGTTGAGTAAGCTCCTTTGAAAAACATTAAGGCAGACATTAAATTAACATTAATAAAAAGAGCGGTTAGGAGCATGGTTTCTACAAAATTAGCAGCTCTTTTCACATGAGTTAACAGTGTAGGCCCAAGATGGAATAATGAGTCCCCACCGCCCCTTACCCAAAGCTTAAGAAAGCAGGCTACAAACGAGCTGAAAGCACACCCCACTGAGTATGGGAAAGGGGGGCTGCCTAGATGCAGGGCTGGCATCACTGGCTTTGTGGGTGCACCCTGAGCAGTCACTCAGGGCCCTGCGCTTAGTAGAACCAGACCGGCTTAATGCCCCGCTGTTGCAGTCTTGAAATTCTTAAATTTCTAATAAGGTGCTCACGATTTGATTTTTCTCTGGGTCCTGCAAATCATACAGCCACTGGTACCACTCACAGGAAATGTCATGAACCCTCTAGCCTCCGCGGAAACACTGACTAAAAGTGGAAAAACTGCAAGTAGGGACTCTGGTGACTCTGTCTCCATTCTGATTGCTAGGGCACGACCAACCAGCTCTGGGGACTCCTGCCCCCAACGCTCTGTAGTCACTGCGACTCCCACCTGCCCCGCCCTGTGAAGGTCCTGCAGAGCCTCCAGTCAGCCAGCGAGGCAGGTGCAGACCCCGGGGGACTCCGCGCTTCTCCCGCAAGGATGAGCGCAAGAAGGAGGGCCGGCCGGGGTGGCTTGGGGTGGGGGGTGGGGGGGGGGCAGGGCGTCCTTCCACCACATCCTCCTTCCATTTGGGGATATCACCAGCTGCAGAGGGCGCCATGTCCCACAGCGCTGCATACGTACCGGCTCTGACCCCGCTCCCGACAATGCCCATTGGGTGCGCAGCCCAGGAACCCTTGCCTCGGCTCCTGGCTCCTTCTCGGCTGTGAAACATGAATGGACCTCCCTTCCCCATCCCAACCAAGGTGCACCAGCTCATTTACCCCTCAGCCCCAGGGACAATTGCCCACACCTGCTCTCCTCGGACCACCATCTGACAGCCCCCTTCTGCTTTTGCAGATGCTTGGCCTCAGGGGAGAGGAGACACTTTGTAAAAGCGAAGGGTTTGGATGAGAGTTTTTGGTGCCAAACCCTCAGTTAAGCATCCCTTGGCTGCGCACACAACCCCTGAAGGGAGGGCCCTGCGAGCTCAAGTGCCCGCTCCCCCCCCCCCCCCCCCCCCCCCCCCCCCCCCCGCAGTGGCACCTCGCCCGACCCCCAACTTCCTAGTGATTCTAAATTATCAAACAGCAGGCATTTCAAACTAAGAGACGCAGCACCTTCAGCATCTTCCCATTTTACTCCTAGTAAGCTACATTTTTCCTTAAAAAACAAGGCAGGAATTGCAAAGAGGAAAGAACGACAAAGAACAGGCAATTCTGTCAATTTTCATCCAGGCTGCCAGGAAGAAGGTCTTTAGTGTGAAAAAAAGGCTCTATCCCCCAAGAAAAATCACAACTTAGGTAGAAATGTACGCGGTTCCACAGTACCATCTAGAGGCTCGCTGGTGAAATGACAGCCTTCTAATCCCTTTTATACTGGTTTGATAGCTGCAAAAAATGCGTGCAAGGTCATGGGATTCTTTTTTGCACTCTCTTCTCAAATTGTCTGTTTTCAACATCCATGACAAAAAAAGAATGGAAAATCTTAGAGGTTTACTTAGTATGGGTGAATGAAATAATACAATTTGTCATTTATTTATTTCTGAAACACTTCAACTTCTTCCAACTCCAACCATCTGTGCATCTTTCCTCCAGTTCTCGAATATTCAAGCTTCTTCCCCTGAGACAAATAAGAAATTACGCTAACCAGATATAAGAAGCTGCTCTGACCTAGTTTTCCCAATGAGTTCTGTCTCTCAGCTGTGAAAGACAAAATGATTCTGAGACTCTACAAATCAAATTAAGCACTACAATTTTTAGTGCCTTCTGCTCAGAAGTACACTTCAGAGGACAGTGTTGTGACATGTCCGATGTTTTTAGGTTTAAAGAAGATGCTCTCATATCTACATGCATTACACCACTGGTATGCCTCATAAGTAATTATATTTAGGCTGCTATGTCTCTGAGATTTGCTAAAGAGTTTTATGGGCCAGAATGGCCCATTTTCACTTTGCTACTCTCTAGCACCAGAGAATCTGCAATTGCTCTCCTGGACCCACATTCAAGGAAATGATATCCAAAGTCCCATTTTGGGTCAATACGGCCTGCATTGATTTGTTCATCCAGCCAACATTTCCTCATTCCAAAGTACATGCCAGCAAATGTCCTCAGTCCTGGGGACAGAAAATAGAGAAACCAAAGGCCCTGCCTTCTAGTAACTCAAAATATTCTTATACCCAAATATAAATAGGACCGCATGTTCTCAGGGAACTAACTACCAACTTCTTCTACAGCCTTGGTAAAGGTAGAATTTTCCAAAGGCTGAACAATAAACAGAGTACAGGAGGAACTCATGAAAGGGGGGTGTGGTGAATCCAGATCAGGGTACTTTCTCCCAGGCCAAGGTCTTTACAAGGGACGAGAAATCAAAAGGGATATACAAGAAGCATTTGCAAAAAAAGAAATCTGAGATAGGTAGAATTCTTTATTCTATTAAAACTTTCTTGACTTTTCTATGCTCAGGTTTGAAAACTCAGCTCTGCCACCTATTCGCTGAGTGATGTTCAGAATAGTCTCTCTTGATCACAGTTCTTCATGAGACAAGCGGGATGACAAGGATGCCCATCTCTGAGGTTGTTACAGGTACTAAATCAGGTACTTTCAGTTTAGCACTTAGAGCCCCTGCTAGGTAGCAAAGACAGCTATTATTATTCAAGTTATGATTACTATTATTTTCATTCATTATAATCCAAATGAACTGAGTTGAATTTTCCCTTATAGGCAATCGTCTTTAATTTCTATTCAAAATATATTTTTAAATTCCAAGTAGGGGATTTAAGTAAATTCATTTCTATAGATAGAGATCTCTGGAAGATTCCTAGGAAATGGAACAATGGTCAGCTTGGAGAAGGCAGATGAGAACACAGGGGCAGAGATGGAAAAAAGACTTATCTCCTCGTGATACATATATTTTAGTTTTCTGTAACTTCTAATCAAATGAACATCAAAGCCATTCAAGAAAAAGATTAGAAAGAGCAATTTTTCTACATAGAAAAAAATGTTAATGACAGTCATATCTTTCCATGAAAGTGAGGATAACAATTGCAATAACAAGTTAACATTCCTTGAGAGCTTCTTATATGCTTGACACTTTAAAAAACTATTTCACCTGTATTTACTCGTTTAATCCTCAGAAACAATAAGAGAGGAATGATCAGTTTCTGCAAATTAAAGATGAGACACTTAATAACGTGCCCGAGATTATCCAGCTAGCAAGGGAGCAGAACTGAGACAGCCTCGCTGTGTGTGTGTGCATACACAGGTAAAAATATAAACCAAGCCTTTGTATAATTAGTTGGATGTGCCCACAGCAATGGCCAGGGCCTGCGCATGGTTAATGCCCTGGTCTTATGCTTCACTAGCCCAATACTATGTCCCTAGCTGGCCAAGTCTAACAACCTGCTCGTATCTATGACTTTTAAATGGATTGCACAGATTGAAGTCATTTTATAGAAGAAGAGAGTATAAAAATTAACTGAAAAAAATTTCTGGTGCCTGAATTTCCTGGAACGACTGAGTCATCCCCATATCCAAATTGAATGTCACAATTCAAAAGCAAATAAAAAAATCAGTGAGTCTTTTTCTTGGCTCTTCTAAGAACCTACACATGTTTTCTGGAGATCTGTCTGCTCTGCACCTGCCAAGTGAATTATTAAATTTATGTGGAGGAAGCTAAGCCCAAGCCACTGATCAGTGAAATTGGTTGCAACTGGGTAGGAGAGCCGCACTGCTGAGACTCCAGCAAACAGCAACATCACTCGGGGCGTGCAGGATGCCGCTGAGAAAACATTACTAAAGCTGCATGAACTTGGATGCCTGGATGCCAGCAGCTCAGGGGAGGTTATTCTATGAGCCTTGTAAAACCTCTGTACGAAGCCGGGCCAGTAAGATTAGGGTTTAGGAGAAGGCTGGCTCAGCTCAGGAACTGGCCTTTGTTTATTAAGATGTTGTTATAACTTACCCTGCAGAAAACACCTTATTAAAATAAATACCTTTTATTTACCATTTGAGAACAAATCTCCAAGTTGAGATTTGAGAACAAATCTCCAACTTTCGTTTAAATGCATTGCTCTTTAACTACTTGTTCACAGCTCATATGAGGCATTTTCATGTTTTTTTGATTTGTAGTTGAAGAGTTCAGAGTCTGATACAATAGCGGAAACAAAATGTCATTAGAATGGACATTATATGTGCTGGTAGGAAAAGGGTCTTTCCAGAAGTCTGGAGCACCGCAGGCAAACACATTATTCAGAAATCCCTGGACATAGATTCTGCTTTCTCCTCCTGAGGAGTGAGAGCATGATCACATTCTTTTTAAGCACCGGGTCTGTGATAAGCACCCCACTAAACTGACCGCATGGATCGCTAGAGTAGGTTCTTCTGAAATAAAGGTGAAGACTCCCGGTTAAATGAGCAGTGGCGTACAGTTGAAGACTCCAGTCTGGCAAGACTCTACCTTCCATGGTTCATTGCCAGGGCTCAAACTTGCTTGTGGTTTGCCAGCTCGGTGGCCTGGTACAAGCATGACCCAAATGAGATCCCATGGCCTCCCTGACATCAACCTCTTCTTCTCCCTCACTGGCTACTCTGGAACATATGTTCAACTCTCCTGAGATACATGCATGCACACACACAAACAGTTCACTAATTAAAAGAGATCTCTTCTGAGCTAATTAGTCAGCACTACACTATAATTAGGGGCATAATACGCAAGCTTATAAAGGAAGGTGACTGTTTTAAGCCCTTAGCTAAGCCCAGGCTATTTCATCTCCATTATGAATTCATTTTTAAGCTTTAGACAAAAGGAAAGGTGGCCTATAAGTGTTTTTTTTTCAAGAATGTCTATAAGAACCAACATTTTTTCCAACATGTTAGGAAATTTTCAACTCACTCCTCCCTCGATAGCTATTTGATGCGAAAGCTCAGTAGTGCACAACAAAGCTCTGGATACTTTTGTTTTAGAAAGAGCAAACTCCTGTTACCGAGGTTCTAGTTACGACAGCAAGTTCCACAGTCACTAGTGTACGCACCTGGCTGGGATCTTCCCTCCTCAGTAAAACACCAGTAACAACGGATAAGTCACACAACCCTATGTACTTACACAGATCAGTACAAGTAGAGCTAGTACTTCAGACCATAATACCTGAACTTGGATTTTAATGGGTAAAGTGCTGGTTTAACTTAAATTTAATTTTTTCCATGAAAAATTTCAACACCTCTGTGGCTAAGAAAGCTTTGTGACATTTACAGAGCTACAAACATGAGAGTAGCCAGCCATGGAGAAGCAAATTTGGTAAAGTGCTAAAATCTTAGCTGACAAGTAGAATTCTGGAAGAAATACCAGTGCCTTTAATTAATTGAAATTAATGTGGACCTTCTAGTAATACGAGCTCACAGTACTTGACTAAACCAAGAGAAACAGCAGTGATTGGCTGCCTTAAAGACTCCTTAACCACTCCTCTCTAGCTTGACCTTAACTGAATTTTGCCACCGATGCAAAATTAGGCTCCTAAAAAGTGAAAAAAAATTGTACTTCAAGGAGGAATGCTAAATTTTTCTGATAGTGTTTTGGAAACACCATTTATTAAATTGTCAGAAATTTTAAATAAATCAACATAACCAGCCTAAATCTACTATTCTCACTCCTGAGTTGGTCACCAACTATTTCTTTCCTCCAAGCCTTGCAGAATACTTGGGCCAAATCCAGACACAGAATGAGAATTGTAGACAAAGGGTAAAAATAAATTAGCACCACAGTAGAATTGCTCTGTGGTCATAGACCCATTAATATATCTGCTTATAATTAAAAAATAATAAAATGTTATATGGGGCTGAAGTTAAGTCCTGGATAATTAAATGAGACTCCATTACCAGTAGTAAACAGAGCACAGATAGTCCTGGCACAAGGTAGCAAGCAGTTCAACTCTTAAAGTATTTTATAGGCAGTGAGTGGAGATGTCACACCAGTGGAAGGAAATGCATTAGCAGGTAATATGCACTAGGCATTTAAGAAATACGGAGGCAAGAGTAACTATAGGAGCAGTGGAATCCTGTGACTCTTGCTAAACTCAGTTGAAGCTCTGTAAAAAGATAAAGAGACCTGAATGTCATTAACTGGTAATTAAAAGCTAAATGTGAATGCTAGCAAGCCCTCTTGGCAGCATCTAGAAAGCTCTCTTTAACTGTGGTGGGAAGGGAGAAAAAGCCGAAGAGAGGACTCAGGGGATGATTTTAAGAATAGCCACACTCCAAAGAAAGTTACCTCTTAGGGAAGCAGGTCTGTTATGCCAAGGAGAGGGCGCTGGCTGGAAACGAATGCAGTCTGTCAAAGTATTCACTGAGACTGCATAGCAGCTTAATTTTCCCCTGCTCTTTCCTGTTTCTTTTCTCACCCTTCCACAGCTATGACTCCCAAATTTTTCTCTTTTTTTCCTTATCAATATTCTGTGCATTAATTTACTTCAGAAAAACGCAAGCAACAAAAGACACTATGTATTAACATTATACAATCTACAAAATGTGCTCTGTACTGTTCTCGGATATATGCTCATAACAAGGTTATAAAATAAGGCTAAGAATGGGAATTACTGACTTGAATATAGAGATTAATTCTTGGGAGGAAAAGAGGGGAAGGGGATCAGGGAAAAGTACACAGAGGAGTCCACGCAAATCTGCAATGTGTTCCTTATTTTAAAAAGAAAGGAACAAAAAGAAGGGAAGGAGGGAGAGAGGGAAAAAGAAAGGGGGGAAGAAAAAAAGAAAAAGAAGAAAGTAAAAGACATGGGAGAGAATGAGGGAAGGAAGAAAGAAGGGAGGGGTGAAGGGGAAGTGGAGGGAGGGATAAAGAGAAGTACAGTATGGCAAAATGTTAAGATAAGACCAAGCTGGGTGGTGGCTACGCTGACATTTTTTTTATGCAGCAGTACCTCGGTATGCATCGTTAATTCCTTCCGCAACTCTTGCTGAGCGCGGAATAGCGGAACATTTCTTCTTGGGGGGCATCGGAGTGACGCACACAGGTCTTAGCAAGTGCGCTGAGTCCTGAGCAAGAGCAGAGTACTGAAATATATTTCTCTCATCAAAATGCAACGAGTGTAGGGGTTGATGCATTCTGAAGCTGGTGAGTGCTGGGGTATGACTGTATTTGTTTTTATATTGAAAAGATTTAATTTAAAAAAAATTAGTAGAAGTCCAATATTTGAACCATAGAAAAAAGTAGAATGGCTCAGATGGCGGTGACTTGAAACAAGCAGATTCCTCCTCACTTATCACCTGGCCGGTGGCCTTCAAGAGGGCTCCAGAGAACACACTTTATAAAGGACTTATTGCAAGGACCAGCAGTTAGAACACTAGCTTCTCCATGTCATGTCATAGAAAGAACACAGCAAAGACATCTTGGGACTTAAGTTTTAATTTTGGCTCTGACATGGACCACCTACGTGACCGCAATCAAAAAAATAACTTCCTTAAGCTTAAATGATTTCTAAAGTCCCTTAATTGAGTAGCCCCTTCTGCTACGAGGCTTCCTCCTGTTCATTGCACTACGTCATAAAATTGTGACCTAGATTCTGGCAATTATTCAGCTGCACCAATACCACCTGTGGAAGCTATGTAAACTCTCACACGGACACTGTGGCAAATGCTGAATAAAGAGCATACTAAATAAAGGAGAGTGCTTGTGCCCCTAAAACCAGTTGAAAATGTGGCTTGTGGCCCAGCCAAGCATTATTTGTTCTGCCCCCCAGAATGCCCACAAGGCTCTGTGGATACGTCTGCATCTGATTGAATCTATCTTATTCCTGTTTTTCTTAGGATGAGCCCTCCTTCATGAGATCATACACTCACTAGGGCAGGGATGAAAAACTACATACCACAAGCCTATTTTGGCCTTTAGACTTTTTAAAAAAGATTTTATTGGAAAGGGAGTAATAGACAGAAAACTGCTTGAAAAATAATTAAATAAATTTTTAAAAATCTTTTATTTATTCATCTCTAGAGAGAGGGTAATGGAGGGAGAGAAACATCAATGTGTGCTTGCCTTTCATGCACCCCCCCCCCCACAGGGGACCTGGCCCATAACCTAGGCATGTACCCTAGACTGGGAATTGAATCAGTGACCCTTTGGTTTGTAGGCCAGCGCTCAATCCACTGAGCCACACCAGCCAGGGCTAGACTTTTTTTTTTAAGCTGGCTTTTTGTTTTGATAAAGTTAGAGTTTAAGTATCTTTAGATAAAACCAAGATTTCTGCAATCACTTATGTGATTTCTACCCCTATTTCTTCATTCCCTGGTGTTTAATGCTCAGTCTAACTGTCTATATTGATGTTATTGCCCTGGCCCCAGAACTTTATGATTTATGTCTAAAGTCAGGGATTTTACCTTCATTCATTTAATCCTTAATCAATAAAATCACTAACTGCCAAGAAATGGCTGTTTTCCTGGGGCTAAAACACTTAAAAATATGTCTATGCCCACAGTGGAGCTCAAAGTTTATTAGAGAAACAAACATTATAGTTAGATTGTACTTATTAAAGGTACAGCTACAATTAGAAGCATCTATAAGGTGTCTAAAAAGGAGAGGGTAGACTAAAGCTGTTGGTAGTTGAGGAAAAGGCTGTCAGAAGAGGTTTCCAAGATGACGATTTCCTAAGCTACATTTAGAAAATACTTACACAGGCAATCAAGGGAGAAGTAGGCGTTCCTGGCACACAGAGCATCAGTTCTAAAACCACGGAGGCAGGAAATGCAGTGAGTCAGCATGGAAAGCAGGTCAAGTATGAGAGGATGATGAGCAAAGTCCTGCAAGTTCTAACATTTAGTACATAAGTAACCTTGAACACTTTGCTCAACCTCAGGTGTACAATGCAGATTAATATGTCCTTCATAGAGTTCTCATGTTAGTGAGGACTTAACATGATAACTTTTATTAAGGACCTTAGCACAGCACCTGGTGCACAAGATGCACATGTATGCATCTTGAACTGGTTCACATGACAGTGCCCTGGACATGCTGGTCACCTTTGGTGGACTTTCTTTTTTTTTTAATTATTTTATTGTTGTTCAAGTGCAGTTGTTGGCATTTACCCCCTACCACACCCCCAACCCCAGCCATCCACACCTCCCTCCACTGCTTCCACACACCCCTTGGTTTTGTCCATGTGTCCTTTATAGTTGTTCCTGCAAGGCCTTCCTCCCTTCCCCCCATTCTCCCCTCCCACCTCCCCTCTGGTTACTGTCAGGTTGTTCCTAATTTCAATGTCTCTGGCTATATTTTGCTTGCTTGCTTCTTTTGTTGATTAGATTCCACTTAAAGGTTGATAGACTTTCTATGGATCTCTGTTATAGCTTTCCTACAGACCATGCAATGATCTCATTGTAGAAACTATGGTTTGGCACATGGGCAAAAAAGAAAAATATCTTCAATCTGCTTTCTAGTATTTTCTTTGATAATTCAGGAAGATACCACATTTACCAGACTTTGTGATCATTAGACCACATAGTAGATAATCTGCAAAAATAGCCCCTAAGGAACCATGTCTGCCGATGTTCATGCATTTGTGTGGACTCCTCTCATAATGAATCTGGCCCTGTGACTCACTTTAACACGTGATGTACAGCAGAAGGGACATGCTGTCGGTCTGGAGCTGAGTCTTAAGAAGTCCCAGTGGCTCCTGCTTTTATATTCTTCTGAGCCTTGAGTGATATGCATTAAATCTGCCTGGCCTGCTGGGGGGACTACATGGAGAAACAACCTAGGGAGACAATGTGGACACAGAGGGGCCTTGAAACTGCTTTGGGAGAGACAGGAGCTGGCCACCCCAACACCCCAGCTGAACATAGGCTTTCAATCATCTTCATCAAGATATTACAAGTGTGAATGAAGTTATCCTGGACTTTCTGGCCACAGCTTCCAACTGACTGCAGCTTCATTAGGCTCCAAAGGAAATAAGTGTGTGTGTGTTGGGGAGTGAGGAGGGGGCGGGCAGAGGCATTCAGCCAAATCCTTGTCAACCCATTAGTGCATAAATAATAGCAAAATAGTTGTTATTGAAAAAGTCATTTAGCTTTGGAATGATTTGTTCCACATAAGTGATTACCTGAGACAGGGCAGAACACAGCTTTGACCTTGCCAGAGGACTGAAAAAATAGAAGTATCTGTGTATGTGGAAAATACAGCTCTGGTTGGTGTGGCTCAGTGGATCAAGTTCTGGCCTGCGAACCAAACTGTCACCCATTTGATTCTTAGGGCACAGGCCTGGGTTGTAGGCCAGATCCCTAGATGGGGGCTCATGAGAGGCAACCACACAATGATGCTTCTATCTTTCTCTTTCTCCCTCCCTTTCTCTAAAAGTAAATAAATAAAATATTTTTTAAAATATTGGCCAATTTTTCTATATTTATGTTCAATATTGAAATAATCTCAATCAGTCCCTTGATTTACATATCATCTGCACAGTATTTTAGGTGTTTTTAGACACTAAGAGAAAACCCAAATTTTATCTCAGCTCCCTTGGATTCAGGTGAGTCAAAATTCATTCTTTCCCCCTCCTTTTGGCACAAATGGAGATATGAAGGCTAGAGCTCAGGCAGCCATATTGAACCGTGAGATCAAAGTCATATATCGAAGGTAGCAGAGCAACAAGGAATTAGAAGTTTGGCTCCATGATGATTTCAGAGCCATGCTCTTGGACTGCTCACCTGCAGACTTTCTGTGTAGTGAAGATATAAACTCCTATTTCATTTAAGCCAGTATGATTTTGCTATTCTGGCATTTGCAGCCAAATGTAATTCTAACAGATAAACTATTTTTAAGCTGACAGTCTCCAGACAGGATAAAGAAGATGCAGTACACATATACAATGACATGCTGCTCAGCCATAAGAAAGACAAGGTGCAGCCATTTGTGACACCGTAAGTGGATCTTGAAGGATGTCGTGCTAAACAAAATGAGCCAAACAGAAAAAGTCAAGAACCATATTTTCCTCATATGTGAGATATAAAACTGAAAGTAACAAATAAACAAACAAGACAGATAAAAACTCATAGACACAGACAACATTATGGACTCCTCCCATAATGAATCTGGCCCTGTGACTCACTTTAACACGTAATGTACAGCAGAAGGGACATGCTGTCCGTCTGGAGCTGAGTCTTAAGAAGTCTTATTATGGTAGTTACCCGAGGGAAGAAGTGGGTAAGGGGGTTGTAAAAGGTAAAGGGGGTCAAATATGTGATGACAGAAGATTTGACTTGGGGGGGGCAGACAATGGAATACACCGATAATGTATTGCATAAGTGTATACTTGAAACAAATATAATTATATTAATCAATGTTACTCCAAATAAGTTTAATTTTTTTAAATGTGGCTAAAAAGAAACATATGTATAACCTTTCCTGAACTAAAATTCATAATTCTATGTAACTATTTACATGCCACTTAGACCTATAACAGGTATAGTTTAGTATGTCTGAAATCAAACTCCTAATTTCACCATTTCCAACTTGCTTCTTCCATTTCCCATCTTAATAAGTAAATAACTCCATTTTATCAGGTACTCAAGCCAACACCCTGGAATCATCATCAATTTTTCATTTTTATTTGTCGTGCATCATTTAGTCCATCAGCAAAGCATAGTGCCATCAAAGGCTGACAGTTTGTACCTCATCCACCACCACTAACCTCATCGAATCTACCTTGACCCTCACCTACATGTTTGCTATAGCCTCCACCTTATTTCTTCCCAGTGGTAGGCGTGCTTCCTTTTTAATTATGTCAAATAATGTGAGTAGTCTTTCTAAAACCTTTCTTTGGCTGCTTATGTCAAGTCAGAATTAATCCAAAAGCCTTTCTTTTTCCTGCAAATCCCTGCATGATCTATCTCATCCATTCTCTTGCAAAGTCTCCCTGACCTCATCTCCTACCACTTCAACTTGCATTACTGTTCCCCAAACACATTGCCACCTTCTTTTCCTTATCTGTGTGTGCTCTGACCGAGGGGTTTTTAATCTGCTGTTTGCTCAACTTGGAATGCTTTGTCCCAGCTGTGCACATGGCTTGCTCTCTCCAGCATGTAAACAGTCAGATAGGATTATGAACGTGATTTCAGGAAAGAAGTTCGGACAGGAGTTATACATTTATCTCTTTAAACTACATTTTTCAGAATTAAATGTATTAGGGTAATTAATACAATTATATTGGTCTCAAGTGTACAATTCTATGCTATATCATCTGTATATTCCATTCTCTGGTCAAACAGAAATCTCTTCTGACCATCCTGCATAAAATAGCCACTCACTACTCCTCAAGAGACCCTGCCCTGACCACCCTATATAAAGTAGTCACTTACACAATTACACCTTTCTTTAAGCTATTTAATTCTTCCTGATGGCACTAATCACCATCTGACATATTATGTATTTTTTGTTTTATTTTCAATCATCATCCAGTAGATTGTAAGATCCATGAGAGCAGAATTTTGTATGTTTTATTTACCTCTTGAATCCTAAAAATTACCCAAGACACAATGTGTGCTCATCAGTATTTGTGGGATGGATGAATAAACGTGTACACTATTGACTTGGAGAACAGAATTGTGAAAAATAAAAGGAGGGGGTCTCTGAAGTGCAGGGAAAAATCTTAGGGCACTTGAATTAAATTACTCTTCTTTGTGATCCCGTCTCCAAGTTCTAAGTTCCCCTGTGGGCCAAGACAAGAGTGTCATCCTCACTGGTAGTTCCCCTGGCCAAAGAAGGAAAGAACAATGTCAAAGACAAAGGCACTGAGAAAGAACCCAGTATGGGGTTGCAAAGTAAAATGTGTTTCTTACTCTGGGCCTGGAGGAAGAGTTTGAAACCGTCCTTCTAGATTGTGTATATTCAAAGTCAGTGATTATGTCTTACTTGTTTCAGTGTTTGGCACACAAGACCTTGATAAATGTTTGAGATTAAAATGGGGGAAGTAAGAGGTGGGGAATAAAAGGAAAAAGGATGGGTTGGGGGAAAAAAAAGAGAGGAGAAAATAGAGAAGCAAAGGAAGGATGACGAGGAGAAAGAGAGTATAGTAGTCCCTCTTTATCCCTGGGGAATATATTCCGAGACCCACAGGGGATGCCTGAAACCATGGGTAGTACCAAACCCTGCACATACTATGTTTTTTCCTATACATACCTATGATAAAGCTAAAGTTATAAATTAGGCATGGTGAAATATTAACAACAACTATAATAAAATAAAACAATTGTAATACTATATTGTATTAAAAGTTATATAAAAGGTCCAGGGGCCATTATTAAGTAAAACATAGGTTACTTGACAAGTACTGCACTGCCAGACAGTTGATCTAACAACCGAGACAGCTACTAGATGACTCACAGGTGGGTGGCGTATATAGCATGGTTACGCCGAATAAAGGGATGGTTTATATTCTGGACAGGAAGGTACAGGATGGTATGCAACTCCATCCTGCTGCTCAGAATGATATGCAATCTAAAACTTGTGACTTGTTTGTTTCTGGACTTTTCTACTTAACATATTCAGGTGGTAACTGAAACCATGGAAAATGAAGCTGTGGATAAGAGGGGATTACTGTAGAAAAAAAGGAAAAAAGTTGGATTCTGTACTGATTTAAATTTCAGAGCACTGTGGGATTGAAATCCAGAATCAAAGCCTGGTTTACTCTAGATTCCAATGATAAAAGAACTTTGGTGATTCCCTACTTCTTTTAGTAGAAATAGAGATACTACGATGTTTAGAGAACAAATACAGGTTTTTAGGGAAATAATGAAAAAGTTCAAAATTCTGCTCCAGGTAAAAATGGTATGCTTTTACCTTCCAGTCAGTTCCAGAAAGTGTTTATAAAATGAAAGAGTAATATTTAAAAGTTCTTTGATGTAACTACCTCATATGGGGCCAGACCAGAGCTGTCCCAGCTGCCTAAAGGTGAATTTCGTGTATTTTATGAAATACGTTATTTCTCTTTGTCATAGTTGCCTTATTTATAATATGATTTTAAAAAAGTGCTCATTGATTCAGAAGCCACATAGGCAGAAGAAGTAAATGCTTTAAGGTATTAATAAGCTTCCTGCAGACTTCGAAAGTTAGAATGGACATGGGTACAATCTACATGCAAATACCTTCACATAGACATTTTCATCCTAACGTTCTGACAGCTGCAGAATCACATCTTCTAAGCCATTTAATTCACTTCTAGGTAGCACTAGAGTGCCAGGGCATAAAAATAGAAGAAAATAAATAAAAATAAAATATTCTATTAGTTTGCAGCAAGAAAAGTAAGGCCTAATCCAAGCTTAATATGATCTTAATCATCTTGTTCCAAGGCTGCTAGATGGGAGCTATGCAAAGGCTTAAAAACTGTCTACATTACTCTCTAGCCCACGTTCATAAATGCACACTGGGTGTGACAACAGTATTTTTAAATAAAAGGGTATGTGGAGAGGGAGGAAATTTTTTTTCTGAATTCTGAGTTTACTCATAGGAAACGTGTTATATGGGTTAAAATAATAAAGTAAATGACATTTCACTGTGCACATTTTACAACTTTCTTACTGAAACAGTAAGTATCTGAAAATCCAGGATAGAGGGTGACTGAAACCATACGTGACCTGTGCTCAGTTCCACTCTGGCATCTGTGGTCCACACAGTTAATTAAGATCAATTATCATCCAACAGAAGTTTAGGGAACTTCATTACTTATAGGCAGGTACTATACTTCTCTATGTCTTCAGTCTCTGGCCAAACCCAACTCGAAGAAATAAGCTTTTAAAGACTTCATAAACTCTACAATCATAATTATGGAAATTCTAACATACTCTAACCATTTATAGTGAGGTAGATAGTAAATATATTAGGGGAAAGATAAAATACTGCTGGTTTACCTCTTTGTGTTACAAAGTCTTTCTTGTATCTTTCATATAAATGAAATGTTAAATGGACTTAGATAAGAAGAAGAAAATCAAAACTATGAACAGTAAAATGATGACAAACTCGTAACTGTCAACAAATGAACCTAAAAAACAAAAACAAACTAAGCGAACAACTAGAACAGAAACAGAATCACAGAAATGGCCATCCCATGGAGGGATATCAGCAGAGAGGGAGAACAAAACATGGGGGAAAAGGTACAAAAAACAAGAAGTATAATTGGTAGTTACGAATAGACAGGGGGAGGGTAAGAATAGTATAGGAAATGGAGAAGCCAAAGAACTTACATGTATGACCCACGGAGATGAACTAAGATGGGGGAGTGCTGGAGGAACGGGGGTACAGGGGCGAGGTGGATGAAGGGAAGAAAAAATGGGACAACTGTAATAGCATAATCAATTAAATATACTTTTAAAAAATCAGATGTGTATTTAAAGACTGTCCAAAAGGTAATCTTTTCAAAGACAAGTATTATACCTCTTTGAACATTCATAATTCTTAATGATTGTATAATGTAAAATTGGCTGGCCTGCCCACAGGTCCCAAATGGGCTATTCAAAGTACCTTGTGACCTTAAAATTCTGACCATGACTAAATGGACCAGTAGGAAATGGCTCATCTAATATTAGGAGCCAATATTATCATTCTTAAAAATTTTTATTAAAACTAACTGTACTCAGTGTATAGAGAGTTCGTGAAATAAAAGAACTTGTGGATTCCTGAGGTCCACATTTTAGAATATAGAGATGAGTTTAAGTAGGAAAATGCTATCTTCAGAAAAGGAAAATGAAGCAAAAGTAAAGAAAGAGGCAGACACTTGAGAACTTGGGCTCAGAAAGAGTTACAGAAAGATAAAATGAGTTTACTTAATTTTATCCATTGAAAAATCACAGCTTAGAAGTAATTTTAATTCCACTGATATTCATATCCTTTTTTTACTATCTTCTTTGTTCTTCAAAATAATTAAGTATATACTGTATAACATTCAGGGGGAAAGCAAGGATATCTATTTCTTCATGTCACAAGGCAAATACTAGCTGAGTTATGAAAAAAAGATAAGCCAAAAAAATATTACATTGCTTCCACAATGGAAGGAAAAATTTGGATCATTTTGCTCCTGAATTTCCAGGGGATTACAAGATCCAAAAGAAAAAAATATCTTCTGCCTAAAAGAAAAATCTTTTTCATGATCTTAGGACACTATGTATAAAAATCACAAAGGAAGAGAGAAGACCTAGTTTATCAAACAGCCATTTCCATGTTCCACCCAAAGGCCTAGAGATAAGCAATCAAATAAAACCATGTTTCAATGATATACTTCACAATCCTTTAGGACTTTCTTCCCATCAAAGTAGTAAGAATACATTCTTCTTACTCTTTAGAAGAAAATAATGACTAAAACTTAGAGGCAGCATTCTATATAGAAGAGCAGCTGGTTAAGCTGCCTATCACATTATAACCATGCCACCATAATGATTTTAATAAAGCTAATTCTTTTCAGAGAACACAGAGCACAAAGAACAATTTTTATGAGCTTGAAAGAACCAGTGGGGAGAAAGAACTAAAAATATTCAATGTATTCTTAGCTCAAAAGCCTCTTGCACTTCTCCAACAAGTAGTTTTCATGGCTGAGTTTAGATACTTGCATTCATTGGATTTCTTCTTGTGAGTGAAGAGGAGTTTTAAATTATAGTAAGTACAATGCAGGGCAAGCAGCATGACCAGAAAGAATTAACTCATCTTAACAGAGATTTTTCATAAAAGGGGCAGTGTATGCTAACTCTAGATAAAACATTTTGACCAGAATAGACAGAGTCTATTCATTATGGATGTCTATTCATAACTATACCTACATGGGAAGTTTTTAATGAATCTTATTTTAACTTTCAAAAGAGTTGTGTAAGTTCTGAACCTAATGCTGACATGATAATGTATACATTTTAAAGCACATTAACTTAAGCATATATGTATATACTTGCAAGGAAATGTTACTGGGGATTGGTATGGAGTAGGTAAGATAGTTCTGTACAAGTGAAGAGAGTCAAATTTAGACACAGATTTGTGGAGTAACACATTCTAGCAGCAGGATTTGCCCAAGGCAGTTTGCCTTTACAACGTCCTTGTCTATAGAACGGAAATAATAAAGAGTATCTACTTCATACTCCTGTTGGAAAAATTATGTAAAATAAGCAAATTGGTATGAACCCAATTCACACTAGGTACTCAGTCAGCACTGTAGAGAGATCACGATGATCGTGGCCATGACTACCAACAAGGACCTGAATCTCTGGTTCTTCCTCATTGTGGACCTGCTGTGATTTTATTTTAACAATACCAACTAATTTTCAATAGCCCCTGTCACTCAAGTAGTTTTCCTCTTTTCAGTTTATATAGAACCAAATAACTGTCATAAAGATGAAATTGTTTGGGACAGATTAAGCATGCTTCCTCTCAAAATACATTTAGAAAGCTTTCCCAAGGAATTTTGCCAGAACGACAGCCACATTTAAGCATGGTCCTGAATATTAACATTCTGCATATAAATGAGCTCTTTGGCTCTTTTTTTGTTTCCTATGGGAAAAGGTTATCAAACTGCACACAACACAGACATACACAGAGAAATAAGCATTTTTATTAGGAGTCTCCAAATAGTGGTTTTTAAATCTCTCAAGGCTCTCGCTTCTCTCCCGGAAGAGAGGATGAATAAAGATATTTATAAACTCATCTATATTTCTCCATTAAATAACCATATATGACCATTTTTAAAGACCCTGATCTTTTTGCACAATAAAGGTAGCCTTAACTGGCATTGAAGGGATGGCATTTACAAGGATTTATACTTGCATTAACCCTTTTTGAAACAAATGGATAGATCTCTATCATAGAGAAAAATCCTATTAAGAATTAATCTTTTATATTTAGCAGTAATGAGTCCTACAGTAAGCAAAATAGCTAAGTTTACCTTGAGGCTCATAAAATTTTAAAGCTGAAAATAAAGAGGAACTTCCTAATTATGACATCGTGCTCACTATACATTTAATACCTGACATGTTTGCTTTACCTTCTAGCCTCTAAACCCTACCAATAGCTGCCTCTCCATTTGGGCATATTCTTTGCTACTATTATATATTAAATGTGCTACAAATTATATTTAGATGGCTGTCCAGAAAGGCACTAGTCCTAGTCACTTGAAATACATTGTGTTCTAAAAGCCCCCAGGACAAAAGCAAAAGGAGAGTTAGTACTTTTTTCTAAATACTGGGCAATGGAATGACATGCAGCAAAAGGAAAGAGATTGCTCCTCTAGCTCCACTGGGGAGACAGTGGGATAGTTACAGCAGAATTTCTTTTAATGGTAATGTCATGGCTCCCGCATAGATTCAAGATGAACACATGGCAATGATTTTATTTAACCCATTCATAAATGAGAAAATCTGGAGTATTCTACAACCCGTTCAAAGGAAAATCCAAAGAGAGGCACATTTATAAGCCAGGAATATTGACATGAACTTACAAATGGATGCGATACTGGCTTTTCCACAGAGGGGCCAGATTTGTCTCTCCTCTGGATGAAATTAGCTACCTTTTATAGACGGAAGTCATTGCCGTGGCTCTCTAAAACTGGAAGTGTTGTGAAATGGCTCAAACCCAATGAAAGGAGCAGAGCCTTCGCATAATCAGGATCAGATAACTGGGGAGGTTGTGGTAGAAAAATGCACAGTGTTCATGGAAGCACAAATTTCCCCCTAGCAAATAGAATACTTAAAACGAAATCTAACCACAAAATCAGCTTAACCAAGACAACAGCACAGAAAACACAGACTGCTAAGTTGAAAATTCTGTTGAGATATCGTGCCTACCATTGTTCCTAACTATGTTAGAAAATACCAGAGTCACATCCAGTGATGGGGAGGCCCTTAAATACCTTGCTGCATGATCTCCATTGAAACAAGGTATGCTTGAGATCAAAGAAATTTGTAGGATTGGGTTATAGGAGGTAAAAATGCTCCCCATCCTAATAAAAGGATAACATCAGGAACTTGCCTGGAGAAGAAATGGTATTATTTTCATGGTGTGTGAACATTATGGCCATTGCAATTCTGTTATCATTCTCTTGAAGAGATTTTCATTCCCACTAGTTTAGATTCTAATTCTTCACCGATAACAGCTTGCAAAACACCAAGCATAGATTTTACTCAGGAGGATCACAGAACCCTGAATGCTTTAAGGGAAAACAGAACAGGTATGGCTTCTTAGCTCTGTATTTAAAGTACGTGTTATAAAACCCTTCTCAAAGAAAAGACAAGTCACTCTGTTGTGGAATAAACAGAAAAGGTCTTAAATATAATTACCTTAAATAAATAAGGGTGAAAGGTAATGAGTTATTTAGTAATATAAATTCTGCAACTGCTTTTCTTTTTTTAAATGAATTTATTTACTCATTTATTTTTAGAAAGGGGAAGGAAGGGAGAGAAACATCAATGTGTGGTTGTATCACATGTGCCCCCTACTGGGGACCTGGCCCACAACCCAGGTGTGTGCCCTAAACTGGGAATCAGACAGGCAACACTTTCCTTTGCAGGCCAGTGCTTGATCCACTGAGCCACCCCAGCTAGGGCTACAACGGCCTTTCTTGATGTTTGCATTAATCAGTAAACACATACACAATATAATAAATGAATGAATGAATGAGATATCCCTATGCTCTATCACCTCAAAATCGATTTGAGGGGAGATGCATGAAAAAATTAGCAATAAGAGAAATAAGAGAAGCAAAACCAATGCTTTATGGAAGACATGCTGATCACTATTTAGGGTCGTTAATTATCATGTCCTCACCTAATGTTTGTTTATCTACAAGGGTCAGTCTAGGGCCCAAGAGGATTATATTTCATTATTGACATTTTTTACACATTCAAGAGCAGAAAGAGAAAATTAGTAGGGAGTAGTTTTAAGTAATCAGAAATTTGGTGTATTCTGGAAATCTTTCTATGGCAAAGATGTTATAAACAAACAGTCTATTTTTATGGAAACACACACATTTAAACTTATACAGAAAGTCAAAGGAAATGGCTATATTTGCAGTAAGGCACAGTCCTCTGGACTACCTAGAATAGCTGTAAAGGTTGCCTGCACAAAGTACTTTTGATTCTTTATCTGACCAATTGCTTCTTTCTCCTCTTGACTCATGAATTAATTCCCTTAAGAAGGATGGAAGAGCCAGCATCTAAAACGTCTCCCAAACAGCATTTTCTCTGAGTAGTGACTGCTGGGTATAATCGAAACCTCTGATGCCACCCCTCCATGTGGCATTTCTCCTTCACCCTCTTATACTTCTACCCCAAGGCCTGTAAATACTTCCCATGAAGTTTGGCAGTCCTATCCATAATCTTTCTTTAGGGTGTGAGATAGTGTGTCTCTGCTCATGTTCACCTGTACCATACGATACATACAAGTACCAGCATGGCTTGCTTTCTCGTTCTTTCCTTTATTCCTCTTTTCTGCTGTCCTTTGCCTCTCCTCCCCACCCCTTCTCTAATTGTCCTATTCTTTTCACAGAGTCATAGTGTAAATGTAGAAAGAAGATAAATATAGGAACAGTAAGTCTAGGTTTTATCTATCATTTAATATTTCCTAGGTGTTCACCCTTAACTCCTTTGAGATTGTTTCCCCCTTTTCAAATTAAAGGTAATGGTATGTATCCCAAAGCGTTGTTGTGAGGATTAAATATTTATTGTACATATAATCTACTCTCTAGTATTTGTCATTTAGTAAATGTCCCCCAAATGATAACTATTTTGCTTTTACCAACATCACTAACATTTCCTACGGTCCCAGGACCTTCTTTCTTTCTCCCTACAATACACTCCTTTGAACCTTCTTGTTCCTTAAAACTTTGTCTCATCCAGAGCCGATGAAGATACTAAAGATGAAGGTGATGCAATAAATAGTATAACTATGATCATGAAGATGAAGATCATGAAGTAGGAAAAAGGGGAAGGAGGACAGGGAGGAGATACATTTAGCTCATTCAGTTCTCCCTTTGGGCCAGACACTATCCTAGGAGCTTCACGTACATTACCACATTTCATTTTTATGGAAATTCTATGTGGTAGGTGCTGTAATGCACATAATGAAGAAATAAAGTCCTGCCCAAGTTCACGTGGCTATTGAGAGTCAGGACCTGCTTTGAACAAAGAGTTTATGCCCTTTGTCACTTTAGTACTTTGTTTCCCAAGACGGCATGGTAATCGGAAGGAAAGCTGTGGTCGGGGCTACTTCTCCTGACCTTAGAGCAGTTATTTTCCTCTGGGGGTGGAGATGGAAGAGGAGATGATCAGGAAGTGGGAGGCTGGGGAGTTGTTTATTGCGGAGCAGTTCAGCTGCCTGATTGATGCACGGGTTCAGCATCTGTGCCTCTAGTACAGAAATCAAGCAAAGCCTATTCCTCTTCCCTGGCTTTTATCTCAGATAATGTTGCATACTGCTGTGGATTGGCCCAGGCACTAATTGACAGTTCTGGAAGGTGGAGCTTTGACAGAGATTGAAGTCCAAATGCAAAAGACTGAATGTGTCCCCTCAAAATTCAGTCTCCAATATGATGGTATTTGGAGGTGTGGCCTTTGAGAAATAATTAGGTCATGCGGAAGGAGCCCTCTTAAATGGGATTTAGTGCCAGCATAAGAGAACACAGATGGTTCTTCTCCCCTGTGGACCATGGGAAAATAGAGCAAGAAGGCAAACCAGGAAGAAAGATCTTATGAGAAACCAAATCAGTTGGAACCTTGATCTGGGCCTCACCAGCCTTCAGAACTGTGAGGAACAAATTTCTGTTATAAAACCACCCAGCCTATGGTATTTTTGTTATAGCAACCTGAGCTAAGACAAGTGTCTTCTCTTTTCACATGCCCCATCTATAGGTTGAAAAATTCCAAGTGACCCTGAAAGCTTACTCTCTCCTGAGGACTCACACATTTTTGATGTATTGCAGGGGGAGAGTGTCCTAATGCTCCAGATTTTGAATGATGAGCACGTTTGCAGATCAGATGAAACCCAGGAAGGAACCAAGGACAAGGATCAAAGTGGAGAAAATATGAACCCAAGATGGGTTTAGTTAATAGATATGTAGTAGGGAGGGCTTCTTACTGTCTAAGGGACAGAATTTAAAGTGTAAGTAACTCCACAGCAAGAGGCAACACCAAGAAAGCCTTTGAACTCTTTCTGGAAAGGTAACTGCTAGAAATGTAGAACAAAATCTCCATCAGTAGATGGAAATTCTCTTAGTATAGCACTGGAACACCAGAAATGCAGGGGGCAAAGAGAAAGTGGGAAGAATAGAAGGTGTACATTTACAAAATGAACACCACAAGGAAAAAAGTACATTAGGAAAGTTCTGAAGATTGGTGATTCCACATTAGCAGATTATAAATTTTTAAAAAAGGATGTGTCTTGTTGGTAATAGCCATTATAAGAGGCGTTAGGTGGTATCTCACTGTAGTTTTGATTTGCATTCAGTCCTGTTGAATATCTTTTCATGTATCTGTTGGCCTTTATATGTCTTCCTGAGAGAAGTGTCTATTCAGGTCCTCTGCCAGTTTTTTGGATATTCACCTGAGTTAATATTTTTATTGATTTTATAGAAAGGAAGGAAGAGACAGAGAGAGAAAGAGAGAGAGAGAGATAGAGAGAGAGAGAGAAACATCGATCAGTTGCCTCCTGTATGCATCCCAAACAGGGATTGAACCTACAACCTAGGTATATGCCCTGATCAGGATTGAACCTGCAACGTTTTGGTGTATGAGACAAAGCTTCAACCAACTGAGCCACCCAGCCAGGGCCCCTCTGCCCAATTTTTAATTGGACTGTTTATTTAGTTGGTTATTTAGATTTAATTGGATTGTTTATTTACATTGTTTATTTAATTGGATTGTTTATTCAACAATTATTTATTGTTGAATTGTATGAGTTTTTTATAAATTTTGGATACCAACCTCCTGTCAGGGCTGCTGTTTGCAAATACCATCTCTGATTCAGTTGGTTGCTTTTTCATTTTGTCTGCAGTTTGTTTCCTGTACAGAAGCTTTTTAGTTTGATATAGTCCCTTTCATTTATTTTTGCCTTTACTCCCCTTGCCCTTGGGGTCAAATTCATAAAATCTTGTCTAAGACTAAGGTCCATAATTTTAGTACCTATCTTTTTGTCCATGCAATTTACTGCTTCAGGTCTTATATTTAGGTACCCCTATATTCAATGCGGCATTATTCACGGTGGCCAGGACATGGAAACAACTGAAATGTCCTTGATAGCTGATGGAATAAAGATGTAATATATACAATGGGATCCTACTCAGCCATAAGGAAAGATGAAATACTGCCATTTGAGACATCGTAGATGGATCTTGAGAATATCATACTAAGTTAAGTGAAATAAGTCAGACAGAAAAATTAAGAACCATACAATTTCACTCATATGTGGGATGTAAAACTGAAAGCAACAGATGAATAAATAAGGAAAACAAACAAAAACTCATAGGCACAGAGAAGAGTGTGGTGGTTACCACAGGAGAAGGAAGGTGGGAGTAGTACAGGGTAATGGGGGTCATATATACGGTGACAGAAGATGATCTGACTTTGGGTGGTGGACACATGATGCAACATAGAGATGCTGCATCATAGAAGTGTGTACTTGAAACTCCCATAATCTTTTAACCAATGTCACCACAATACATCTAATTTGAAAAGAACTAGTTTCCATTATTAACTTCTTGAGACAGGATTTCTTCCGATTGAGTTTCCATCCATACCTCCTAGCAAAGATACAAAATACACAGTCTCTCTCTCTCTCTCCTGATTCCTCTATATATTATTTTTTCCAACATAAAACTCTGGCATGATGTATAGCAACAATACAGATCTAGAATAAAATATTTGTCATGTTCTGAGATTATTACTTTTGTTTGGGATATACTACTACATTTAGGAAACTGTTTCTTAGGTGGAGAGTTACTATGACAAAATTATCTGGTGCTAAAATTCTTACGTGTTGTATAGCCTCTAAGATTTTTGGAAAAGTAAAATGTGTAAGAGAGCCTGAGTTGCATTTTTTCAGTTTCATAGATACTGTACTTAGTGGTACTGAGGAGCAACCTCAACACCAGGGGAAGACAGGCTCAGCTGAGGCTGCCGACAGAGAACCCCAGACTCCTGACAAGTACCTCATGCCTGGCACTGAGCCCACCAGGTAGAAATGGGACAAAAAGTGTCTTTTGTACATTCTAGGACTTCAATTTTTCCATCAACAAAGGGATAGAGGGTTTATTTCATTGTAACTTTCACTTTAGTTTTGAAAAACAAGTTGACATAAAAACAAACGTCATCTTTCATATTTCATAAATAGTGTAATTTAGGATATTTATGTCATGTCTTTATATCCTTACATTTTTTATTTTTAAAGATTTTATTTATTTTTAGATAGAGGGAAAGGGACGGGGGAAGAGAAGGAGAGAAACAACAATATGTGGTTGATGTTTCGCCCCCTGCTGGGAATCTTGGCCCACAAGCCAGGCAATGTGCCCTGACTGGGAATTGAACTGGTGACCCTTTGGTCACCACCAGCACTTAGTCAAACCAGCCAGGGCTGTTCTTATATTTCTTCAGCCATGTGAATTTCAGCAAGTTATTGAATACCTCTCCTTCAGTTTCCCCTCCTGTAAAATT
Organism: Sturnira hondurensis; assembly: GCF_014824575.4. Classification (NCBI taxonomy): domain Eukaryota; kingdom Metazoa; phylum Chordata; class Mammalia; order Chiroptera; family Phyllostomidae; genus Sturnira; species Sturnira hondurensis. The sequence goes on from NW_028089315.1 coordinate 2,292,537, forward strand.
GATATGTTGGTAGTGCCTACCTCATAATGAAACTGTGAGTATTAAGTGAATGGATATATGAACAGTGCCCAGCCCAACACACGTGCTTAGTAAATATGAGCTAACTACTACTGTTGTTCCTAACATCTTCGTTATTTTTTATTGCATGTATTGTGATACTTTTTCATCAGTTGGGTTTGAGAAAGTAGGACGAGAAGAGAAGAAACATGTATGAGGGACTGAGTACTTAGTGCATATTAGGCTCTGTGCTTAGCAACCACCATTGCAGTGACAGACACTAATATTGTACAAACAAGGACATCAGCTTCCCAAAGGTCAACACAGTGACTGGTGACTTGAAATTCAGGTCCTAAGTTCTTCACAAAAACACTATTTTACCTAACATAAAACCTAGCTGAAAATTCTTCAAGAAAAAAAAATTAGAAAATATGTGACTTTTTAGTGTACCTATGGTGGCTTTGGAGTTAATCTTTTAAAAGCTTACGCAGCAAAATCAGGGGTATTCATGAAAACTTTCAGACACTGACTAGCCAATCTCACCTGTAACAAGTATGCAGAGGAGCAACACGTGGGGGAGACCTCCCTTGCAAGTCCCTTGGGTGCCATGGATGAGACTGAATACGACCGAGACATGATGTGATCTGCTTAGGGAGAAGAAGTGGACACTTTCCCAGAGGGAAAAGGCCATGGGCTAGTGGCCAGTTTCTCAGAGGAGACAAAGGCCAGCAGTGGCCAGTTTCTCCGAGGAGAAAAAGGCCTTGAGCTCCCTCCTCCAGGGCCTTTTATTGGGTTGTAATACACAGGAATACAGGGAAGCAAGTATGAAACAGATAACATTTCAAAGAATTCTGAGGGCTTAGTCTGAGTCAGAGTCTGTCAGGAACAGAGTTTTAGGGTTTCCTGCTCGAACCCTTAACATATGAATGAAAGCACTCTTAGCAGAACAGATTTCTCAGGCTTATAGCAAGTCTTTGTAAGGCCAGATTTTTCCCCAGGACACGCTCTAGCAAGGCAAGGAGCTGTACCCCTCCCCATCAGGTATTCAGGCTTAAGGGGATTGGAGTGAGGAAGTGCTTCTCCCAGAGAACATGGGGACTTGGGCTTTGTCAAAGCCTGAGGGTGAGAGTCCATTGCTCTTTGTTGCAGCCCCCCACCCCAGTCCTTCCATGAAGGCCTCCCAAGTGATCAAGTCTGGCTTAGGTTGCCCCCCACTGTGAGGGGGTCTTACACGAAATTGACATCCGACCAAGCTTTGGGGGCAGGGAGAGGAAACTGAAGCAGCTTTGCTCCCAGAGACAAGCTTTGTCTCCTGCGGCTGACATTCCAAAGGTTGTTCCTCACCCTTAGTCACAGGGGGTCGAGATACAATTCCTAAAACCAGGCAGAGTGGTCTACAACAGCAACAGTCCTTGAAAGTGGGGTCAAGGTTTCAGTAATATTGTTGTGGATTTGTTTTCATCTGCGGTTGGGCAGAAAGCAGCTCATCCTGATTAAGAGCCGGTCCCTTAATTTTCAGGAATTTTATGAGCCAGTTGTTAAACGAAATCATTATTAAAAGGTTACTAACATAAACTTGCAACCAAATTCATTTTATTAAAAACTAAGGTAATACATACTAAAACTCGTCACTTCATAGTTAGATTCCTGTATCTCAGTATATTGTCTATGCTCTCCTGACTTACTCCTTGTACTGTGCCTCTGTGGTGGAAATGCTCCAAGATCGTGTGGTTCTGTGCGTCTCTCCTAAACCGCATGCGTAATAACGTTGTGTTGATGGCCGTGGTGGTACTATTTACAGCATAGGAATAATCAAATGAAATTACTCAAAGCCTGATTTATCGTTTTGTTGTTTGTCTACAACTAAGAAAGTGATGGAAGAGATGTTAATACACAGGCTAGTTAAAAATGTGTTAGATATATAGCTGGTATATTGTGAATAGTACAAAAAAAATGAGGATGTAGTCTGATTCAAAAATTATGTTTAGAAAAGTTGTTCCATTCATTGATAAACAGTGACGTTCTGGCATACATTCTTGTTATTCCATTTTCATCACACACCTTAGTGTAAGTGAAAATACAAACCCGTATTCATGTCCGAAGTACATTCACTATCAGCTGCAACCATGGTTTGGGCTGCAGATAAATAAGATTGCCAAAAACTGATGAAAGCCTCCTGCAAGAATCAATTGACAATTTGGAATTTATGGTAGACAGTAGTGGACATTTTATTACATTTATAAATTGAGTGCTATACAGACTTTATATTAGTAAAATTAATAAAATTGGTAGTGAGCTTATGTACATACATGTTGTTGTTTTGCAAAGCCTGCACTCAGTTCACCCCCATCCAGAGGAGGACTGAGTCTGTGAATCGGAAAATTGTCCTCGAATGTATGTATTTCAGGAGTTAAATACTGAGCCCTGGCTGGTGTAGCTCAGTGGATTGAGCGCAGGCCTGTGAACCACACAATCGAGGTTCGATTCCCAGTCGGGGCACATGCCTGGGTCGCAGGCCAGTTCCCAGCAGGGGACACACGAGAGGCAACCATACATTGATATTTCTCTCCTTCTCTCCTTCCCTTCCCCTCTAAAGATAAATAAATAAAATATTTTTAAAAAGAGTTAAATATTGAATACATAAATACCTGTTAAAAACTTTTGATACTCTTGTTGCATGAAACCTGAGAAGTCAAGCAGAGATGGGCTAAAAACCTGGCCGTCGCTGTTGTCCTAGGCTGCCTTCTCCCCCTTTAGACCTACTTCAGTCCACTTAGCTGGGGGGAAGAAGTGTGCCTGAGAGCTCTGCAGCTGCTGCTCCTGGTGGTTTCTGGCCTGTGGCATTAAAAGAGAAAGGTATGAGACTCAGGGGTGGTGGGCTCAAGGGGAAGAAAGTGGATGAGAATCCAGACACCGCATTGGTGAGAGACCTTGAAGCCCGACACCTGGGAGTAGGCAACTGCTCTCTCTGTGTGCAGTGAAGTTCTGCTGGGTGTCTGGGGGCAAAGAATACAATCCAATGGAAAATCCTCTTTTATTCATCCTTTTACTCTGACGAGGTAAGTTCCCTTTGGGAATTTACAGCACCTTCCCTGGGTTTTTTTTTTTTTTTCAAATAGTATCTTGATCTCACCCTCTTGCAGCAATTATTGTTCTCACAAATTATAGAAGCAGCATTTCTCTCTGATTACAATTATCCCCATGCCCCTTCCTTGAAACACAGCCCTCAGCAAAGTTTGAACTAGAAGACAAAATCTGATTTCTTCCAGGATCTCTATTATTATAACATGGTTTCTTGATTTACAGAAATGATAGGTTAAAAAAAATCATGAAACATTGCAGAGATGAAAAAATTGCTAAATGGTATATTAGCTCGGTAATTTGTGAAACACAGTGCTAATTGTTCTGCAAGAAAGGAAAAAATCACACAGTGTCTTTGTCCCAATGAAGAATCAAACACAAGAAAAACTAAGCATTGTGGAAACAGTCTGACAGTTTCCGCTGGGGCTTTCCTACAGCTGGGAAGAGCAACCCCGTCCCTGACTGTTCACGGGGCTGCTGCCATGAGCAGTGGCACAGGAGCTGTACGTGGGAGGAGGCAGCATGGAGACACTGAGTGCAGCAGCCAGGAGCTGGTTTTGAACGGGGGCCTGCCTGCCGCAGGGATGCGTAGGTGGAAGGAATCCAGAAACACAGATTTCAAAAGAACATCTCATCACTCTGCCGCAGGGATGCGTAGGTGGAAGGAATCCAGAAACACAGATTTCAAAAGAACATCTCATCACTTTTTCTGAAAACACATAACCCTCTCACGCTGGCTTTTATTTTCTCACTTGCGATGAGCAATTTGTGTGAGCAAAGTTTTATTTTCCTTTAAGCCCTACCATAACAAAAGCAACTGCAACCACAAGATGATTAGTGATAACTAACACTTAATCCCATTAGGGAAAATTTGCCAGGGGAGGAGAGTGCCACAGACTAGGGAACTGTTTCTCGGTCTAAATTTGGCAGGTGCTGTTTCATTCCAAATAGCTGTTTTCTATAAAAACACAGGGCCAGTGTTGCCAAGCCTTTCACCATCTGACAGATAAATAAATTTTACTAAAAATCTCTAAATTTTAAGTGTTGAGAATTACCAATAATTAAAAAAAAAAAAACTTGGTAAACCAGAAACATGCAGGTTAAATAAAAACCACATGAAGGTCAATTTGAGACATAAATTTGTAACTACTACTTGAAGCCTAGAAGGCAAGTAAAAGGACAAGAAGTTTTTTATCTTGTTTTACGTTGTCTCACTGCAAAAACCAAACACAAATTAGTTCTAAGTACACGCAGTGTTATGATTTAAGGACGGTCAAGAGGGTTGGAGAACGCTTCACTACCCGGAACCACCCTTCCTCCTTCCAAGCCAGGTGGTGGCTGTGGCTTTGTATTGTTCCAAAGTGTCTGAGGGCCTGATTATTACCGCTCCAATCAGGCAAAGTAGTGACTTAATTACTTGATAATGCATGATTTAGACATGATTTGGACATTTGCATGGCGTTCCTGCACACCGTTGACATTTTAAGTACAAAGTTGACGATCGATTTATGCACACACCAGATAAAAGCACTTATGCTCAACAGGCAAAACCAAAGAGTTATGTACATTCACCATGTGCCATTTCAAGTAGCCAGTCTATAGTAGGGGGTTTTATTTACAAATGAATTTTATTGTGATGGCCTAAAGCAAAAATCTTTCTTATACCCTTGATCTTTAGCATATAAGAAATGGTCCCATTATTTTATATATTTATTGACAACTGATTGCTTAAAAAATGGAAATTTGTTTTATACTTGAATGAAGTACACTTTTGAGTATAGTACAAATCATTAATTAACTAATAAATTGATAAGTACCTAATGATTATAAACTTTTAATAACTGTACTACCAATAATAGCAGCCTTTCTAGATAAACTTGCAAGCCAGTTCTCAAGAGCAACACATTGCCACTTTCATACTCTTTAATAAGTTTTTTTGTAATGTTCTCATTCAATGAGAAGAAGCAAAAATTGCAGAACCATGTTCCCCAAGACTTCAAGGGAAAGCATTATTCAAAACTTAATGGCAAATACACTTACATGTCACCAGCCACTCCATTTCCAGGCTAAAGCTATAAATTTTTGACTAACTTCCAGTGAAATATTTATGACAGTTTCCCCCTGAGAAAGAATTGCAATTTCTATAATGCCTGCAATAGGAAAATGTTCTAAGATCTGGAAAACGTGTATCTCTTTGTGGTTCAGCAGAAGTTCAGAATCAGAGCATCGGTAAACAAGGAGATTTGGTCACTCCAGTCTTATAGCCTGCACAATGGTCAGCTGCACAACTTAAAGAGAGTTTTTTCACTGATCTTATGCTTACGGTTTCTGAGATCTAACCTCTATACCTGAACTGGGTCAAGATCCCCGTGAACACTGGAAAGCCGTGAGAGGCTGTTTTTGAGGCATGTGTTCATGACATTGACTAAACAGATTACCAAATATCACTGGCATAATGTGTGTTGTAGTTCTTGAATTGAGTGTTTCCTTTCCTCGGGGATTATAATAATGCATGTTACTAAAAACGTCAACAGGGAAAGCCTGGTAAAATTTAACAAAAAGCTAGGAGAGTAGTTGGCTGATCTAGAGTTAAGAACTAAGATGTTTTCCCCCAAATGGAAATGTTCTCTGGACATTTTTAAATAACTGAGGTGGACGAGGGCTCCCTTGCCATCACATATACTTAAAAGGTACTAGCTAAGTGAATCAGAGGAGTTTGGGGTACCTCATGTTATCAAATTATAAATTCAATTGATTTTGTTTTCACTGAAGTGACCCGTGGTTACACACAATTTACTTAAATCAAGTGGCCATTTGAACTGTGCCAACGTATCACGAAACTAAATCAACTCAATGAGGAAAGTAAAATCAGGCAGATTGGGCTCACACACACACCTTTGGCTGACTGATACGATTTCTCACTTTTTAACCTTCCATTGAGTGTCTTACAGGCACAGCCTCAGCAGCAGCTCCATAAAACCCCAAGATTCATTCCCAACGAAAAGTGAGTGTTCAGCATGAGAAGACATGACTTTTTCCTCTATGACTGCCCAGAGATTAAACGCACCATTGAGAGCATTTCATTCAGTTTCTCCATCCCTGCACTGAGGAGAAATACATCCTTACAACTGACTCCTGCATACTAAGCAGGGAGCTTAGCCAGCCCAAAGCAACGTTCAGAAACAGACCAAGATAGGTTGCTGGGAGCTCCAAACCCTGATAACTAAGCCCTCTCCCCTGTTGCCCTCAGGATGACTAGTGACGTTAGAGCCATATCATAGTCAGGCCAGAATTTCTCAAGGGGATTCAAAGCCTAAAATCTTTCTCAACCCTGATAAACCCAGTGCTTCAAGTCAGCGCTTTAATGATTGCCCTCTTTAAAAAGTTGTTAACTGATTGGAGAGAGAGACAAGAAGGAGGACAAGGAGGGAGGGGGGAAGAGAGAGATTTGTTGTTCCACTTGTTTATGCATCCGTTGGTTGCTTCTTCTACGTGCCCTGACCTGAGATCAAACCCACAACCTCGTCGCCCCTACCAGGGCGACACGCTAACCAACAGAGGTACTAGGGCAGGGTTTTACCGACTGCTTTAGAAAATCGACTAAACTATCGGAATCCAGGACGCCAAAGTCTGTCAACGACATTCCATGTGACTGTTTTCGAATGGAGTCCCCATCCCCCATCCACGAGTCTCTGACACAAGAAACGACTGTTGAGGAGCTTCTCCTGCTTACTGCCAGGCTGAGAGAAAGAAGGCACTTGTAGACCGGGTCCTTGGGGTGCTCCGGACGCCTGGCACAGTATGTAGCTAACGCACATCGTGCTGATTTTTATCCCAGAGTTGCAAATGGTACTCAAAAATGAAAGTCTGCTCTTCAGAATTACCTTACAGCATTTCAAATACACATCTTCCACGGATTCTGACGCCTGGCTGGGGTAGCATCCAGAAACATGCATTTTTTTTAAAGCAACACAGATATAGAAATGCAGTTACAGTTGAGTGATGCTTGGAAGTAGATTCTGTTTATTAGTAATGGACATTGCTAAGGTCCATTCTGTAATTAAATTTCTCTTCAATCTAAGGGAAAAATGCAATTAATTGTCCCCGTCAATCGTTTTTTGGATCTCAAGATGTGTAAGCAGAGATTCTCAGTAGCAAATACAATGTTCTGTCAGGGTTTAAATCCAGACTTTATTTTTCTCTGAACACTTACTTGCCTTTGATAAATGAGCGGCAAAAGCGGTAGACTGTATTCCATTACTGAAATGAATAAACAGGCCGCATGAAAAGCATCCCTGGCCAAGTCATCAGTACTGTAAATACAAATTCCCCCTGCACTGCCAAGCACGTGTCTCCTTCAATCACAATGTATGGGTGACGGTTTGATTAAGGGCTTCCTATGTATGGGTGACGGTTTGATTAAGAGAGTTCATCATCGGTGTCAGAATAACCGCGATCTCCTAGACCAACGATTTTCAACCGGTGTGCCACGGCGCATTGCGATGCTGCAAGGATTTTTTTTAAAACAAACTAGAAAGAAGCCAGCCAGAGAAAGACAAGTACTGCCTGATTTCACTCATATGTGGAATCTAATTAAGAAAATGAACTAACAAGCAAAAAGAGAGAGACAGACTCACAGAGAGCAGGCTGAGAGTGTCAGGGATGGGGGCTGGGTGGAGGTGGGGTGGAGAGATTGAGCAAAAATGAAAAAAGAAAAAAATCTTGGACATGAACGCAACAGTGTGGTCATTGCCAGGGGCATGGTGGGGGAAGGGTAGAGGAGGGTACAGGGGGGATAGATGCTGAGCAGAGACTTGTCTTGGGTTGCTGAACACACAATCCAGTGTACAGAAAATGTGTGGTAGAGTTGTGCACCTGACACCTGTATAATTTTGTTAATCAGTGTCATCCAATAATTTCAATAAAAGGGAAAAAAACATGAAATACCTAACTGTTTAGTCAGGGGTGCTGATCTCTTTTCCCTTAGATTGTCAAATGAAAAAAATGACAACAGCCAATACAACAATAGCTGTCTGGTGTGACTGAATCAAAATTATACCTATTTTTGTCAGATAGACATCGACAAAAAATATATTTTGGGGTGTGCCGCAGCATTTACTTTGTGTGCCCTGAGATGAAAGCCCTTGCAAATCTGTCCTAGACGGATCAGCAAGTCTTAACAAGAGCACTGCCGCCACCTTGTGTCCAAAGTCTGCAACATACTCTCCACATTTGGAGAAAAGCAGCTCTTCTCCATCAGACCTAATTAAGTTTTACTTTCCATGGCCAAGGTTAATTCAGGGCTGCTTGCGAGTAACAGGAAATGGTAACATTTCTGGAAACAACTGCACAAACTTTTCCCCTATGACTCATTCAAAAACCAAATTGGTTTCTAATAAATTAAATCATTACTATTACTGTCATGATTCACTTGTGTGAGTGATCCACCCTCTGATTAGATTTGGTTCCACAACATGACTTACCAGAAGGCCAAGTGTCTGCAGAATCCCATGCATACTGCAGGCAGTAGTATGTTATTTCCACACGAAGTCTGCAAACTGGAGAAGTTTTGCTCTGATCTAGAGAATGGTAGCGTCTGGCAAATTACACTAATATTACTGAATTTTCAAGAGTGAGGACTGAAGTGCTTTGGTGCTGAAATTTATTTTTCATAAAATACAGTTCACATTAAAATGTTCAATCTCTACCAAATTGTAGGAGACCATTCTGCGTGGCGTGGGCCCAGCCCCCAGCGGCAAACACTTACTGCAAAATAACTTCCTAAAATCCATGCTAAACCTTCCAAGAATGAGTGTAACCGGTTCAACCACCTTTGCCCTTTTCATTTGCAAATATCCCTCATCTGTGATGTGATTAGCGGCATTGGCTCCTTTGTTGTCTGTTTAGGTAACCACCTAAAGCAAACCTGTGCATAGTAAATGAGGACCATCCTGTAATGTGCCGAGAAACCCAATAAAGGCTGGTCACAACCAGGACCTCTGCTTTTGTTCCCCTTGAGAGAAAAGTCATGCTGTCTCTTTTCCTCCACCAGACTCGGTAGTCTGTGTGACTGTCTCTCTCCCATCCATAATGTCACGGACCCCACGAGCCAGGGTCTGCATCACCAAAAGCCTTGGGCTCACAGCTCAGTGGGCTGAGCATGCCTACTTCCCCATGTGATAATGGAAAGACACTTAAGCTTTCACCGTGGGCTTCTCAGCTAGAAAATGATAAGCTTGAAGTTATTCCACAAATCTAGGAAGTGGTGAGAAATAACTACAACACACCATACATCTTGCATTAAAAAAAGATGTGAATGTCTAGTGGCCTGAACCATTGCCAAAAGTAAGAGACACAGAAAATTATTTGGAATAGAGAGAGTTCACTGAGTAATGAATTCAAGGGAAAAACATTGAAAGTGACCAGGACTTTTCCTTGACCCATACAATTGTGTTCTCCTTAGTCAGAAATTTTTTTAAAAAAATTACAGCTAATGACCTAGTATCATTAAGAGAATTTTCCCAAACAATTATTATGGTCAAGGTCTACATCAGAACCTTCCTCTTGCTACTGTTATTTGCAAACAAAGAAAACAAAATAATTCCATTTAGCAACTATTACTGTATGCCGAGCATTTTGGCATATCTCTGTATCTCATTTAATTCAACCACCCTGAGAAGAAGGCTTAATCACTTCTATTTCTAAGAAAACTGACAATGGGAGAAGTTAAGTAGCTACATCAGTATCACACAGCCAAGAAATGATAGAGTCAGAATCAGAATCAAAATCAATCTCTGTTTAATGCCAGGACTCTCCTAAATCTCACATTTTTCCTGACAGCCAGTTTTCCAACCCCAGTGACCTTGGGGAAGGGAAAAAGTATCCAAAGTCCTGGCTCCACCTTCTCCTCCCAAACTCCATGTCTGTTTTGCACCATGAGCTCTTTAGCATTAGCTGCTAGAAAAAATAAACTCCAAGTTAACCAATATAGCTCAAACATTAGGCTCTTTCTACTGTGTACATATTAGCAAGAACCAATGCATTCCTAAATTAAATCTTAAGAAAACCTTCAAAATATTTTCACCTAATGCCAGGATTTTACCAAGAGCCTCCTAACACACACATATATAAGATATTCAGCCCAATCAGTTCGGTGCAAGACTAAATTTCCTGAAACACTTATTCCATCCATCACTTAAATATTCCAAGGCCTTCAGTATTGTCCTGTGATTTAGAATAAAACCTGTATAATGTTGGGAACAAGAAAAATAGTCTCAGCCCCAAGGAGCCTGCGTCCCTAGCAAACATCCTGTAAGTTGATTGCAATCTGTTTAGTTTCAAAATTTTCCTTTCAGTTGAGACCGACCCCACCCTGTTCCTCCTCGCAGGCTCTGTAAGCCAATAGCTAACCGCCACAACATCTGTGTAATGCTTGCTTGCTTGCCTCTATATAAGGACTTAGCTGTAAGCGCTGCGTGTGGCTCTCGTTTGCAGCCCTTGTGGGCACTGTGTCGCTGGACACTTTGAGAGTTCACCCCTGCGCAGGTTAAACTTGGCCAATAAAGTAACATCTTTGGAACCCTGAAAGTCTCCGACATTTGTTCTCGCGGTTGGTGGATTCCACATATAACCAAGCATTTGAGGCCATCCTCAAGCCACCAGCAGGCAGCTACTTCTACTTTCCATTTAATGAATCTTCCCCTCTAATCCGTCTCTTTTTACAACTCATCAAAACATGGTCTTGCTTACTATTCTCTAGGCCTTTGCTTAAGAAATTCCTCAGGTATAGAATACTCTTCCCCACCTCATATCTGTATTCAGACGCTCCCTGTAGGATCTCAGCCTTACTTCCCCCCTTTTTGAAAGCTTTAGCATCATGTTGTCTCTTGATAGTCACCTTGCTTATACGCCAACATCTTACAGTTCTTACTCTCTTTTTACCCATTTGTGGAGCATATGTGATGGGCACGCTTGTTTGACCCCATTATGTACTACAGGCTCCTTTGGGGCAAAAGTCTCATTCTATTCAATAAAGCATCATATTTATTAAGCATCTACTCAGAGCTAGGCACTGTTTATGTGACCTCATGTTCCAACATAAAATGTGTTACTAAACAGAAAGCCTAATGAAGGTGATCAGAAAGTATTTGTAAGAAAGACAGAAAAAAATGAAAACTAGTATTTCTAAGGGTGCGACAGTAGACATTTTCATATACTTTTATCTCAGTGAAACCTAACCACAGTCCTAGAGGTAAAGGTGTTTCCTAACTTTCATCAACAAAGACACTAATACATAAATACTGTAAACAATTTGGCAAAGGCCATACAATTAATACGTCCTGGAGCCCTGACTGGTGCCGCTGAGTTGACTGGGCATTGTCCCACAAAGCAAAAGTTCAGCAGTTCAATTCCCAGTCAGGGGTTTGGTCTCTGGTCTGGGTGCATACAAGAGTCAACTGGTGAATGTTTCTCTCTCACATCAGTGTTTCTCTCCCCCTCCTTCTCCCTCCATTCCCCTCTCTCTATAATAAATAAATAAATCTTTAATGTGTGTTGGAGTTTGAATCAAATCCATAAGATTTGGGTTTCAAAATCTATCATTTTTTTCCTTTTATGTGACAAAGTTCCCTTGTCTTAGAAGTAAAACCCTGTGACATTGTCCCATGTCTGAAAAGGCCAGACCAAATTAAATCAATTAGTAAGAGTTACTATGAATATCTCTTGTTGAGGGAGCCTCAGATCCCCCAAAGTAAGGCAGGATAGTAAGAATATAGGTAAATTCCTTGGCAAGGGGAATGGGGAAACTGAGGCAAGTGACAGATTCACACCTGTCCCATCCAGCGCCCCCACCCACCTGCTTCCTTCTCCCTTGCATGACCATTCCCTTAAGCATTAAGCCCTCAGGATGATGGCATTCTGATCAGCATCAAATAATCTTAGGACGAGAGCCTTACGTTTGTTGACCACAAACACAGCATTTTGGTCAAATCAAATATAACATCGAGGCCTTGGTTGTGTCCCAGCATCAGGCCCAGAAAAGCAGCAAAGCCAGGCAAAGAAACAGCATGCTGATATGAGGACCAGTGGCAATGAATAATGACCCTCTACTCCAGTGCTGACCAGTGAGTGGAGACCATGACCCTGAAAGGGCACACGTGGAAAGTTGTGAATATTCTATTGAGATCCTCCCCCAAGAGCACCCCTAAAATTCTTGCCTTTAGAAAAGAGATGAAAATTCTTAAGACAAAGAACCCAGTGCACATTCTCATGCTCACTTTCACTCACTCTTGCACCTCCTCACTTCTTTCCTTACATATGTATCCTCTGCTTTTTCCCTCCTAAGCTCCAAGGGACCCATTTTAACCTCCGTAACTTGTTTCCTGACCCAGTTGGTTCACTTCTTCTGCCTCATGACTTTCTTTCTAAAAGGCTCAATGAACTTCCTGTGCTAGAGTTCTTGGCTCTGAATTCTTTCATGGCTGAACTCAAGAACCAGGGTCCAACACCACCATCAACACCAGGAATATTGACTTTTAAAGACAATTTCTCTCTTTACTACTGAAGTGGACCCTAAATTATAAACAAGATGTTAACACTTAATTTTAATACAGTAGTTTGAATATAGGTACTGTAAGTATCTATATTCTTTATATATTCTTTATATAAGGCTATATTAATTGAATAACCATTTTTGTGGATTTAAAGTATTTACACCATACTTTTTACCCATTGGACTATTTCCTCCCAACAGATACATCTCCAGTGAAAGGTTAGATGAACTTCTAAAATGGGGTAAATACACAGGGCAGGGATGTTTACCCCATAGCATAGTGTTGCTTTCTTTGAGCCCAGAGTCCTTAATAGGGTGTCACCAACATCAGAGGTTTCTTTTTCTCTTGCTTGGCTCTGTGTGTGTCCTGTGTATGCACCTTAGCTCTCTGGCTTCTTCTTGGGCTCACCCAGCAGAGGGCACTAGCAAGGATCAGAAGGCAGAAAAAAAAAAATTCAGAGTGGGATCCTCAGCACTTCACTGCTCTCCCCCACCCCCACCCAATGCGCATACCTGCGCTCACTCTCTGCCCACCTGCAGTTTGGCTGTGGCTCCTGCAAGGTGATCCTGCTTCCATGGCCCTGAGCCCTATCTCCTCGCCCCAGGCCCTAATTCTGGAGTTTGAGTGCCTTGTGCATTTCTCAAAGCCTACTCACATCTCTGAAATAGACTTTCTTCAATAAACCTTCTGAGCAACCCATTTGTTTTTCACCAAGCTCCTGACTCGTAAGCTAATTAGAGCAACTTATAAAGAACAGCCATTATTACTTCACTTTGGCTCTTCCTATGACTTCAAATATATACCCAGAATCTGAAATGCAGACTTGTATAACTCATGTCTTTAGAGCCCAAATTTATTGCCTATCCCCACAGGCTAATTACTTTGCCAGGACTCAGAATTCTCTTTGGGATCACTATTGTAGTCTTCAATAAAAAAAATAACCTACTCATTTTTATCTGTAAATACAAACAAAAACAAATTTTCAGTCTTGGAATCAGAGACACACACGCCTAACTCAGTTATCAGAGATAGCTCTTGTACTTCTATTTCCTAAGAGAGAGACTGAAATAGTCCAAACTACACAGGTAAAAAATACAGTGTAAATAAAAAATTGAAACTAAAGAAGCAGCATTTGATATGCATTGCCTTTTAAATTTTTACATTAAATGGCTTCATAAGCTATACATATTTGCAAATGTCACAATCAATGAGTCCCTAAGGACCAAGTATCTTTCCTTCTCCAGTTTCATTCCTTTTTGGCCCTCTCTCTTCATGAGTTCCTTGGAACTGGTTTCAGACACAGCTTCTGTGGACAGGACCCGTTGGTTGCAGGTCAGTCAGTGTGCTCCTCTGGGCTGGGCAGTTTGGGGAGGGGAAAGAGTTGAGAAAAGATGTGGTTGAGCTTGGAGGGCTCTTTACTGATAACGAGGACAGTAGCACTCTGCTAAATAACAATGATTCTGTAAATACTAAATATTTTCCATTTTTTCAAGACACTTTACAGTTTTAAAGTTGTCATTTATTTTAATAGATAATATGTTTATTTGAGTTGAAATCTGAAAGGTTGCACACTGGATTACATTTTAATTGTTTTTTTCAAGAAGAGTGCTTATTCTAGGACAATCAAAGTCATTTAATCATCACAACAACATGAGATATTGTTATTCTTACTGGTTGGGAACCGCCCTGCCTGGTTTCAGAAGCTGGTACTGCCCCATGGCTAAGGCTGAGTGAGCAACCTTTAGACCATAGGCCACTAAGGAGACAAAGCTTATCTCCCTGGCAGGAGCGCTGCTTCTGCTCCTTTTACTTCATCCATAATTGACCCCCAATGCTTGATCTGTTAGCCAATGACGTGTAAAATTCCCTAAGGGGGGAACAACCTAAGACAGGCGTGATCATGGGGAGGCCCGAGGGAAGGACTTGGGGGGGGGTGCTACAGCGAAAGGGGGTGATGGACCCTCGCCCCTTGGCTTTGACATAGCCTGAGTCCTCATTCTGTCTGCAAGAAGTCTCCTAATCTCTTGGCTGCCTTACTTCCCCTGCCTGACTTAAGCCTGAAATGATGACAGAGGGCAGTGCAGCCCTGTGCTGAACAGGGCAGGTTCCCCAGGTGATCAGGCCTGAGAAAGAATATATAAAATCCTGTGAAAACTGCTTTGCTAAGAACACTCTCAATTAAATGATAAGGGTCCGAGCAGGAAATGAGTTTGTTTCCCAAAGTTTTGTAGCCCTTTAGCTAACGGAGCTTAACTCAGAATAGGCCCTCATAGTTCTTTGTATGCTGTCTATTATTTGATCCTTACTGTCTGATAATGATTAATGAATTTTACCTGTATTCCTTGCAAACTGAAACCCAGTAAAAGCCTGTCCAGACAAGGGTCAAGGCGCTCTCCCCTTGAGAGAGTAGCCACGTCATCCCTTTTCCTCCACAGGACTTGGTAGTCCACGTGAATTTGTCTCGTATCTCATCCATAATGCCATGGACACTGTGGGCAGGTGTCCATGTCACACACTTGCAGATGAGGTAATACAAGCACAAGAGGATGAAGGATTCTGCAGGGCCCCACAGCAGTGTCAACACTGGGACTTGAACCAGGCAGCCTGGAGTCTGGAGCAGAAACCTGTCTCGGAACCACGCTGCTGCTTCTCATACCCTAATGCACCACTTCTCCCTTGTCCGCTTGCTCAGCTCAGCACAACAAGAAGTAGCAATAAATAAATACAGTTTTTCACAATACTATTTAAATGTGAAAGAAAATGAAGTGTATCTCTGAAAAGGACAGTCATTTCAGAAATGTCGGGCTCCTTCCCAGGGTTTTGTAAATGTTTCTGACAACTGGTTGCTGAAAGCCTGTCTCACCTCCTGATGGGGATAAAAAAAAAAGGCTTCCAACCTCTCCTGGGCCATTCATGCTTGGGACCGTCACAGGGGCATAAAAATACATGTACACCACTGTCTTGCCACCACAGTCCTTTCTCCAGTTTCTAGCATGGCCCTCGTATACTAATTACAGTTCCTTCCTACTCATTTGTATAATAATGCTTGTCGTAATATGTCTGCAAGTTGATTGCAACATTTGTAAATGTTTATTAATTTACCACGCTTTTTACTGTAAAGGTGTAGAAGATAATCTGTATCAAGTGCTTAACCCAACATTTACTTTGGTTTCAATTTTATTTACACTGTACTCTTTACCCATGTGGGTTTGACTATTTTCTCTCCGGGAGAGGAGACACTTTCCTACTTTAGGGGCCCTGATGGAGCTTCAGGATAACTGAGAAGTACCCAGGGTCTAGGTCAGAGGTTCCCAAACCTGGCTAATCATCCAAACCCCACAGTTGAGTTTCCACAAATAAAAGCTCTCAGATTCTACCCTGGAGTTTCTGATTATGGCTCTAACAAGGCCGCACAATATCTCTCCCCAGATGATTGTAAGTTTGCCGGTGCAAAGATTTCAACAGGGTGAATGTAAGAGCTGTGAACCCCCAGTTGGCTGGCTAGGAAAATATCTGTTTTTATAACAATTTTCGCAGATCAGATGACTGAAAGGACAAGACCACAGAGTACACTTAACACTTATCTAAAGCTTTTAATAAAGGATACTGTGCAAGAGGAGCAAGAGAGCAGAGGCAATTATTGGGGCTCTTGGATGCTCTCCAGCACAGACAGCCCCGCTGAAGTCTTTTTCACTGGAGAGCAGGCCATTGTTATTGAGAACAAATGGGGGATATTTCAAAACAGTTACTTTCTCCTCCCACGGAGAAACACAAAGGTGATTTGTCGGCCTACTTACCAGGAGACGTGGGTGGGGCTCCTGGGTGTAAAAGCCCCCAGATGTGCAAATGTGCAGGGCTCTCCCAAAGCTGTGGCTCACACAGTTTTTCACTTCTTGAGCTAGTCCCCACTCATTCTCCAGCAGTTCATCAAAATCACCAGGTAAGCCGTCCTACCGGTGTCTAGCTTCCTGGATTCTGCTCCAGGTTGGCCGCTTCTCTGTATTCGTCTGTTTCTACATTTAAAGTGCCGGTGGGCCTTGTGGTTCAGTCCTCTTGACAGGCTCAGGGAAAGTTGTTGATTTTCAGTGGATTCAGGGGTTTTTTCTTGTTGTAAGGACAGGAATAATGACTTCCAAGTTCTTTACATGTCCATGTTGAAACCTGAATTCCAAGGATGTTTTTGGTTAACAAAAATGTTTAAACTGCAATTTAAAAAATCATATAGTCTTAGAGGTAGAGGTTCAGGCAGCAACCCGGATAAGAAACGAAGACTGAACAACCTGCAACAGCAATCTGATCAACCTTTGAAAAGAAGAAAGAAAGGCAGGGTTCATGAAGGCAAAACCACAAGAAGCTGTTCTCTTGGAGGTTCTCCATGTAAATGAAGGATTTGGCTGGGGCAGCTGGGAATGATTAGGCCCATTATGTAAATGAAGGATATAGTTTGTCAATATGGATTGGTTCCTTTCAAGGTGAGAATGCAGATGGTCTGATCATCACAATGAGAAATTCAGGTTCATATAGTGGGGGGGCCCCCAAGACTGGAATTATCTTCTGGAGGGTGGTCCTCTTGTAGAACAGGCCTCCCCTGCTAGGTGGGTGTTCTAGGAACCCGTCTGTGTCAGTGCACCAGCTGGTGGTGTTGTGAGGCTGCATTCAGCTTCAGTAAGCCGTTTTCGAAGACTCTCAGCGTGTGAGCCCATTCATGATGGGGGATTCATGAGTGCACCTGCCCACACCGCACTGAGTGTTCAGCAGCTTTGGACCCAAAATGGCACGACTTCCGTGCCCCATCCTCCCTACTCACCCCATCTTACCGAAGTGACTTTTTTTTTGTTTCCCAGATAAAAAGAAGTCCTCAAAGAGCAGTGTTTTGCCAATGTGGAAGAAGTGAAAGAAAAAACGACAGGAACACTAAAAGGTGTTAAAATGGACAAGTTCAAAAGCTAAGCCGTGGAAAACACGTCTTGACCAGTGTATTGCATCCAATGGAGAGTACTTTGAAGGTGACCCAAATTTAAACAAGTAAAAATGAATATACAGTTTTTATAAACAAATCCCTTTTTACCTGGGTCCCACCTCGCGTGTCCATGCAGCCATCATTGATCCAAGACGTTTGCTGTTCTTCCTGGGGCAGAGTTCAGCAGCTGGAGAGCGACTCTGCCCTGGTTCCCAGAACTGAGCTGTGAGACCCGCCCGGGTGCCCCTTCCTCAAGGGCCTCCTCAGACCTTTTGCACTGACTCCCTTAGCAATGTTCATTCCATTTTATTGTGTTTCATTATCACTTTATAAACTGGGTCTATTTTGGATTATAAATAAGAGGAGATAACAGCCAACGTTACTCCGCGAATGACCTATGACTCATTTCGCATTGCAGAAATGTATAGAACCCAATTTACTGTGTTTCTGTCTCCACAAAAGGTTTATTAAAAAGTCAATAGCATTGTAAGCTCATATGGATATAGTTTCTTAATGTAAAAAGTACTAATAATAAAGCTCATGGTAGAATATTTTTGTAAAAGTGAAAATTTGAGAAGCACAGACTGCTATTTTAATATTCATGTTCTGTCATTTTCCAGAAAACAAAACAAACTGAAACACCATGAAAAGAGTGTCTCCAGTATGAGTAATTCTCATGCCCTCTCATTTTCTTTACAGGAACCTCCTAATGCGCAGGAGTGCTCATCGTAAAGAATAATGGATGGTTCAGAGCAAAAAAAAAATCTTTATGGCTTAGTTATCATAGAGTACTAACATGAAGTCCTAAAACCTTTGACCTTTTACCACTTCCTCAAGTATTCAGCTATTTACAAAGAATGCAAATTAGGCTGGTATTTTCATAAACTTTCTATTCCTTAAATTTAAGCCACCTAAGCAAATTTGAAAGTAAGATAAGCACTAGAAAGTATGTTATCTGACTTTTGCGACTAATGTACACTGGTTATTCCAGTCAGTTCACCAACATCACCTGAACTAATGGCATGAAGCTGTAGTTATTGAAATCTGAAAACTACATCGAATACATATTCTTTAGAAGTTTTTAAAATTATGTTATGAATTACGAGAGTTCTTTCATATTTTTCTTTGAACAAGGGTGGTGATACATTCTCTACCCTGCTTCTAATATTTGAAAATAAGTTACTGTAATGCATTTGGGAATACATATGCATACACAGACACAGGCAAATAAAATTTAGGGTCACAAAAGATTTTATATTGCTATTTTTTCATTTGCATCACAACAAAGATATTATTTCTATGCTTTCTGGCATAATGATATGGCAAACAAGGAATGATTTAATCGGGTATTCAGAAATTCTTGAGTTTTATGTATGTGCATTCAGGGAATACAGATTAATTAAAAAGAAAATGCATTGTCAGTAAAAAAATATTGATTCTATCATATGGATGGGAGTTAACTCCTGTAGTTATCTATTGAGAATAGCATCTTTGACCCCTTAGGATTTCTTTTGTGCTATAATTTCAAATATTTGAAAGTCATATCCTGTCTGCAAGTTACAGAATTTTTTTCCCCATCAAAAATTGACTTTTTGTATGCATTTCCCACTTCAGCACAAATTATTTACTGCTAGATGGCTTTGTGTAGACTGCAGGAAATATGCTTACTTCTTTAATATCCTTTTAATCAAAAGCAGAGGGGACTCCACAGGGAATGTTTAGTTACATCAGAAAGGTGGAAATCTGGACTAACTTGATGTTTCTTAGGAAAGTATGTTTTCTTGCAAAATTCTCTCGAAAGAGAGAGTTTCTGTATTAGTTTTGATTTGACCTAAGTTGGATTTTCTAGAAGAAAGCCAGTGAACCCTTCACTGGAGGTGACAAGGCAAATGTGTGTACCGCCTGTGCGCTCCCTGCACGAAGAAACCAGGTAAAAAGGAAAGATTGGGGTTTTGTTCTCTCTTAGGGGATGATGTTGTGATCCCCATTAGTGCTGTATTGTGTGCGCAGGGATCTCTTTAGAAATGGGGTTTTATTGAAATAAATAATCATCCTTGTCTGTGACGGGATGATGTTTCACTGTGACCTTAATAAGGTCTCTTTCAAAATTATGCAAAAAGAACTGTGAAGTGCTGGAGGCTACAAATAAATAATATGTTTCCTCCCACTTTCTAAGTTCTTCTAGCTGCACTAAGAGTAAAATTAACAAAGACAGATGAACAGAGCTTATCATGGATGTATAGGTCCATGTTGGGGTGGCCAGCTTGAAATCAATATCCCAAAAGGGGCACTTTGGGGATGGCAGAACTTTGGTCCCCTTCAGAAGCATGTGCTTTCTTAAATTGCCAAGTATGTTAATATTTGTTAGACGTCTAAAGCAGGCCTCGAAAATTATCTTTCTACATTGCCTCCAGTGTCACAGGTCTGGAAACTATGTCTTTGGAAGGATCAGAGAAATGACAAAGTGATAACTGCAAGTCTCTCTGCCTGGCTTTCAACAAGGCTTTCCTAATGCTCTCTCCAAGCCAAATATCTACTGGCTCATTCAGCTAGCCTGGAGCATGGGATGTTAATTGAGTGCTTGATGGCCACAAGAAAGAGAAGAACCCTGTCACAAGGAGGGACATGCTGGCCAGACAAGCTAAGAAATATGGCACCAAGATCCAAAAAGAGCAAAGAACTTCCCCACAAGGGGCAGGCTTTGAGAACAACAGATGGGCACAATTTGAGAAATTTCAGGGGGGTGTTTGGGTGCAGTACTCACATGATAAATGAAAAAGGAATTAGGCCATGGAGGGCATTTTGATAGTCTTTGAGGAAGAATAACACAGAGAAAATGAAAAAAAAAAAGGAGACTGGGGAAGCAAATAAGAATTCTAATGATAAAGTTGGTAAAGGGTTACTTGAATTGTGACTTGTGGATCTCTGCCTGCAAATCTTCAGTCAATTATTCATTTCTCATTAATCCGGGATGACTTTGGTTCTATTTGGATACCATGTAAAACCGAATCCTGCTTCAACGTGGTTTCCAAGTCAGAAAAATGTGTGCCTGTAGGAGCCATGCCCTTCCTGACACATGGAAATGAGAGCTTCTCAACCTGTGAGCTGAGGCCTACCGGGTCGTGTACATGCTGAATATCTATCCCAGGACCCCTGGAGGAAGCTGGCTGCAGTTCCAGACAGTCACAGCCTCAGATCAGCATACCAGAAATGTGCTATCGTGAATGAAGTATACAAGAGGAGGTGAGATATTAAATGCAGGGACAATAAGACAAACACACACCAAATTCTGTAGTCATCTAGGAAGCTGCAGCTATACTGAGGTGAGAAAACACTTTGTAATCCAGGCGGCCCTTGCTTCAACTCTCCTTCCACTCTTGGGGTGACTCAGGGGAAGGGCAGCGACTCAACTCGTGGGCACTGGTGCCGATTGGCAAGTGCTCTAAATAAATGACATCTGAGTGCCAGTCACTGGCGTTTCCAAACATTTCTCACAATCAGAAATCTCCAGCTGTCACTTGGCCCACCAGGGTGAACCTTCTCCCTCCCAATCCCTATGAGAATTGGCATGGAGAGAGAGGTCTCTTGCTCACCTGAAGCACTTCCCAAGGGCAGCCAGGTGCACCCAAGCACACCTTTCCGTGATAGTGAGAGCCTGGGGAACAACAAGCACACTGTTCTTTTTTTTGCTTTCCCAATACCTGGCATTACCTAGAAGAAAGTAAGCCTTCTTATTCTATGGTTATACTCTGGCTTAAAACTAATTGCAGAGAGGCAGAATGACGGAAATGTAAATCTCAGCTTTTGGACTCACAGTGTTGAATTTGAACAGTGCCTATGGCACAAAATGATTGTGTGATCATAGAAAATGTATATAACTTAGGATGGGGCTATTGATGATACTAACGACTACCTACTAGATTCATGTGAGGACGAGTAAAGAACTGTAGGTAAAACACTTATACTGAGTCTAGACCAGAGCAGGTGTGTCAGGAGCCAACCAGCAGCCGTCCCTTGACACAGTCGGGACGGATGAGATGTATCTGCACAGCAGAGGCAACTGTGGCTGGATTTCCTGTCTATCTCTCCTTGCAGGTTTGTCTTTGAGATTAATAGGTGGTGGGATTTTTAGACACCTGTATTTCAGGTCCAATGATCCACATAATTCTAATGAAGTTGTACAAAATAATTTCTTGGCCAGAGAACAAAGTCCCCCCTAATGAAGTAGCCCCTGAATATCTAAAAGTTGATGGAGTAACAGCCCCGCCTCTACCTTGGACAAGAATATGTATTAATTAGAAGTACACAGGCAAAGAAACAGGAGAAGCTGGTTAGCTATTACAAACTAAGCATGTAGGAACAATTACCAAGGAGTTAGAGTCCGTAGTGCATAAAGAAACATTTTAGACAGAAAGATAGGTAGCTAAGTTAGGTATCACAAAGGCCTTATAATGAATTTCTTAACCTCTCCTCGGTGCAGTGTACCCTTTTGCCCCATGTCAAATCCTAAGACCTTTGGAAATGACCTTTAATAAACAATAAGACATTCAAACTCTGTACATAGAGCTATTTCAAATTATCTGATTAATGGTTCTCCTGGTCAAAATAACTTCTGTTTAACATAATTGAAACTGGGAATTCTTGTACTTTTCCTGGTTACCTCTGTATTGTTTTTTTCTGCTTAACTGATCACACCATGTACCTGTTCCTTTAATGTCATACAACAATCTCTATAAAAATAAAGCCTAAATCAAACTCTGTGAGATTGGTCAGACCCACAGAGGCTGGCTGTTCTCTGGCATCCAGTCGGGTGTCTGACTCATCCTTCATTGCCTGTGCCATCCATCCTTCAGGGACCCTGAACCCTGCCGAGGCTGGACCCCGGCACAGATGCTCAATAATTACTAGAGGTATGTATGCATAATGTATATCAGAATGCAGCACATAGTAGGTACTTTGTGAAGTTAATCCTGTCCAATTCTTTTCTCCCAACTCAGCCTATCAACCTTTTCCCTTCATTACCATATCTAGTAGCATAGAACAGAAAATGATTCTCATATTTTAAACCATTAGATTCTCATAGTTTAGGCAGATCTTCTTGGATAACGTATCGTATTGTAAGGAACTAAGAACATAAAAGGAATCACTGAGTTTTGCTAACTGCTGGTTTTTTAGTTTCTTGTTGTTGTTGTTTATTTTGTATTTGCTGTTGTCTCAGGAGAAAATACAAAATTCTCTTTTATAACACAGTAGTAGATTCTATTTCCAGGTAAGTTTTAGACTTCCCTTAAGAGGCTATTACTCTATAATAAGAATGTAGAAAATGAGAATTTCTGGAAGCAGAAAGATGATTTAATGTTCATTTAGGTATCTTGTATGTCCAGACAAATCTCTCATTAAAGTTATCCTAGTTTTTAAATCTGTATTCAGATTTTGTTATGTAGGTCCTAGGCAGATTGTGAACTTTCATTTTTAGTGGGGATATTAAAAATAGCAAAATCACAACTTTAGCCAGATAGATTTATCTGTTCTTAGTCCATCATCATAAGGTGTTAGATTTTGTCAAATGCATTTTTGGGGTGTGGTTTTGTCCTTTATTGCAGTAATCCTTTTAATTGCACTGATCAATTTCTACACACTGAACCAGCCTTGTATTGCTAAGACAAATCACAGTTCACCAAGGTATAGAACCCTTTTTATATATTTCTAGATTTGCATTTGTTGAGATTTTTGTGTCCATAGAAATAAGAAATATTGGTCTGAACTTCTCCTGTGACGCCTTTGTCTGGTTTTAGTATCAGGGTGATACTGGCCTCACAGATCCCATTGGGAAGGATCCCTTCCTCCCATTTGGGAGGTTTGGGAGGAATCTGGGGAGAATTGATACAAATTATTTTTTACGTGTTTGGTAAAATTCACAATTGAAAACTTCAGGGCCTTGACTTTGTGGAAAAGAATTTTTTTGTGGAAAAATTTTATTACTAAATCAACTGCTTTATATATTATAGGTTAATTTAAATTTTCTGTCTCTTTTTGAGTCAATTTTAATACTTGATGTCTTTCTAGATTCTTTTTATTTAATCCAAATTTCCCAATTTGTTAACACATACTACCATTTAATTCTTTTTTTATTTCAATAACTTAATTTCTAATTTCTTCTCTTTTATTCCTGACTTGGTAATTTCAGTCTTCTTTGTTTTTTTTTTCTTTTTTTCAGCCTAGGTTTGTCAATTTTGTTCACCAATATTGGTTTTGACGATTTTCTCTATTATTAAATTATTTCATTTACTTCATTCTCTATTCTTTATTATGTATCATTAGTCTGTATTTTTATTATTTACTTAATTTTGCTTGTTTTTTTTTCCCTTCCTTCTCTTGTTTCTTAAGTTGAATGATTAGGTTATTATTTTGAGATCTTTCTTCTACTTAAAAAAATTGGCCATTTATTTAAACTATAAACATCCCTTTAAGCATTTCTCCAGCTACAACCAATAAGGTTTGATATGTTGCATTTTCATCATTTCATTCACATCGAAGTATTAAAATGCTTTTTGAGATGCTACTTCACACCCATTAGGATGGCTACTTCTTAAAAAAAAAAGGTACATATTAACAACTCCACATCCTGACCATGTGGAGAACCTGGAACCCTCATGCAATGCTGGTAGGAATGCAAAATGGTGTAGTCACTTTGGAAAACAGTTTGGCAGTTCCTCCAAAAGTTAAACACAGAATCCACTCCTAGGTATATAGTCTAGAGTACTGGAAAGATAAGTTCAGTAAGTTCACACAAGTTCTTGTACATAAATGTTCATAGCAGCACTAATCACTGTAGCCCAGGAGTGGAAGTAACCTCAAAATCTGGAAAAATACAATGTGGTGTCTCTCTACAATGAAATATTATTCAGCCATTAGAAGGAATATAGTATCGATTCATTTTACAACATGGATAAACCTGAAAAACATGCCAGCCATCAAAGGCCGTATATTCTATTATTCCACTTATATGAACTCTCAAGAATGAGTAAATCCACGGGGAGAGAAAATACATCACTGGTTTTCCAGAGGTTGATTAGAAGAAAGAATGGGAGTGATTGCTAATGTGTACAGGATTTTAAATTTAAATTTTTAGAAATCTTTAATCCTACTTTTCCATTAATATTTATCACCCCCATACCTTCTTCCACATCCACCCACCCCTCCCCACCACAATCACCACACTGTTGTCTGTGTCCATGAGTTCTTTCTTTCTCTCTCTCTTCTTGAGGTGATAAAAAATATTTAGAAATTAGATAGTGATCATTATTCCACAATTTTATCGATGTACTAAAATAACTGAATTATATAATACAAACAGAATTTTGTCTTGTGAGCTTCTCTTCATTTTGACTGTGCAGGGAAAAGAACATGAAAAGGCAGAGGCAGTGTTTCAGTGGGTCAAGTCTGAGTGGCGCAGGGCTTCAGCGCACGTTCCATTGGCTAGAAGAGTGTCACGTGGCCACCTCTCACCCGAAAGAGTGCTAGATAATGTCGTTGGGTACACGAACAAAGAAAGGAAAATGAGGTTTGGGAAATGTCTAGTCTGTTTCTCTCATAAGAATCATACTGATTAAAAATATATTGTGAATTTTCTCAAATTATTATATATGAACAGTAATCATTGAATGGCTATAGATAGTGTATATTTTCTGATTTCATAGATTATACATAAAAGTGATATTTTCCACCATTGTAATCCAAGCAGATAATAGTCAAAATATCTGCATCCTTATTCCAGTTCTTTGAATAAATAGTTAAGGCACTAGGCAATTTCTTGAATATTTTGGTCAGTAATAAAAAGGAGAGTTTGTTTACAAATTACTGAGTGTGAAGCATAAAGTTTGAGATCTTGTATTGCCTTGGTATTTCAGACGTTAGTTTGTGAACTCAAATAGATCTCTGACCTAAGAGAACTAACCTTGTGCTTGCATGCCGTTGCAATAGAAATTAAAATAATAACCATTATTTTAAAATTAAACAACTTACATTTATAATTCCATTTAGCTTTCAAAATGCTTTCACATATTTCTTTTTTTTCTTTTATTTTTTTAAATACTTTTTTAAAGATTTTATTTATTTATCTTTAGAGGGGAAAGAAAGGAGAGAAGGAGAGAAACATCAATGTATAGTTGCCTCTAGTGAGTCCCTTGCCAGGAACAGGCCTGCAACCCAGGCATGTGCCCTGACTGGGAATCGAATGGTGATCGTGTGGTTCGCAGGCCCGCGCTCAGTCCACTTAGCAACACCAGCCAGGGCTGCTTTCACATATTTCATTCCTTTTATTTCTTAATGACTCTGTTACTGTATTTCCTTTATAATTTCTAATATTTGACATACATTATTAAATTCTCAACTCATCCTCACATTAAAAAAATGTAAGTCTTAAATGGTATGAACTTCCCTTCATGAAAACACTTCAGCTCTGTCTGCAGATTATTGTACTTAGTGTTTTCATTATTTGTATTTTTTTAATTTTGTGCAGTATTGTTTTCAGTGGCTCTT
This sequence comes from Sturnira hondurensis, assembly GCF_014824575.4. Lineage (NCBI taxonomy): Eukaryota > Metazoa > Chordata > Mammalia > Chiroptera > Phyllostomidae > Sturnira > Sturnira hondurensis. The sequence continues at coordinate 2,318,667 of NW_028089315.1, forward strand.
TGGGCCTGTCACAGATCTGAGCTTTCCAACCAGCTGTTATTTTACTTTAAATTTTGTTACTTAGTCCTAATTTTCCTGACATAATATTATGGAGAGTCATCTCAATTTGAAAGTATTTTATTTTTCAAAAGTATTCAAAAATGTCTTTGTAGAACAAATTGGTAACTTATGATAGATGTGCCAGGAATGCCTGATGTTAAACATTTCTTTACTCTTTCCCACTAATTTACTCTACATGCATAAAATTTAAATACTACCCCAATGCACCCTCTGCTGGGCCAGCAGAGCATTATGTGCGACTCTTCAGCAAAGGCTTTGTCCTTCATTCAGATGCTCTTTGATTGAGTCCTTCTGCAAACAAGCATGGGGCTCTGAGCACCTGATCAGAGGTGCTCCCTCCTTGCAATGAGGCCCCCTCCTTGCAATGAGGTCAGGTCCCTCCTTGCAATGAGGCCCCCTCTTTAACACAGAGTTGCAGCCCTGGCTGGTATAGCTCAGTGGATTGAGCACATGATCACGGTTCAATTCCCAGTCAGGGCACATGCCTGGGTAGCAGGCCAGTTCCGGGCAGGGGACCCATGAGAGGCAACCATACATTGATATTTCTTTCCCTCTCTTCTTCCCTTCCTCTCTAAAGATAAATAAATAAAATTAAAAAAAAAAAACAGAGTTGCAAATGGCAAGCCAACCATGGCCTCCCAACAGGACAGGAATTCCTTTCCTGTAGTTGCTATTCAGATTCTCACCTTGCAGATGAGGAAAACGAGGCTCAGACACTTCTGAGAGTCACCCCTCTGAGGAAGGAGCAAAGCTGTGCTGGGACAGGTGAGGTCACTTCTGAGGGTCAGGCAGCCCAGGAGAGAGCAGAGCTTGACCTTCAAATGCCAAAAACATGACCACATCTGGCATTTACTTCCTTGTACGTCTGTACTTAAAGACTCTTTCTCTTTTCCAGAGAAGCCTTCTTTGCATAATCTTGTGATGTTCCCTCCATTATCAGTCCATCACTTGTTTTCTTCATAGCAGACATTTTAACATATTGTGTGTCAGCTTTCCACATTACATTGTGAGCACACAAAGGCAATTATGTTCTCCTTTATCTCTCAGGTTCTGTCCCAGAGCCGGTTACGTAGACGCTTCCACGAAGTAATTTGTAAAATGAGTGAACTGGGACCACGATGTGTGATGGATGTCTCAGATAAACCCTTGACTAACTGCAATTCTGAGTTTGGTCAGTAGATGGCAGAGCTGACCGGTAAATTTTTGGTGGACCTCGGAGCTGATCTTAAGGGCACAGGGTGCTCCTATGCCTCATCATGACTCCTGGAAGATCTGCAGAGCAACCTGAAATGACAGGATCCCCCTCCCTACCATTCCACCTCTCTTTGTAAAAGGAGTCAGCCAGGTGTTCCTAGGTCAGTCAAGCCTCATTACTCTGGGTCTCCTGATTCTATATCTCCATCTGTCACAGGAAACTCTCGTTTCTTGGTTCTCTTTTTCTGCCGGGAATTATTTTTCTCTTGAGCTAGAGGTTCCGTATACATATAACATTCCAGTTAGCCCTCCAACCTATTTCTGGTTTTCAGGGCTTTCCTTAAGTCCATTTAACAGCTGGAGGACTGAGTTTCATAAAGTGAGAGCCTAGGTCACAAAGCTCAGGCCTGGATGAAATGGGATCAGATGTGTGTATGTTCCCTGTCCTTACCCTTCTTCCTACCTTGGGGGGTTGGTAGCTGGGCACTGAGGGAACATGGCAGAGGGACAGGTGACACCTAGCTTGGTCAGCTGTGGCTAGAACTAGCCTCCCCTTGGCCCTCCTGACAGACAGCACCTCCCTTAGCCCCCTCCCTATACTCTATCCCCTGCCCGCCCACTCTCCTCCAATCCATACCTCCCTGTCCAGGACAGTCTTCTCTGTATCCCCAACTCCCTGGTCGACAGAGAAGGTTTGGGATTGGTTAAGTTTCCCCTGGCCTAAGTCCATGCATTAGTCAGCTTGGGCTGCCTGCACAAGATAGCCCAGATGGGATGATTCAAGCTCCGGATATTTATTGCCTTACAGTTGGGGATGCTAGAAGTCCAAGATCAAGGTGCCAGTAGGGATAGTTTCTAATGACACCTCTCTGCCTGGCTGTAGACAACCCACTGCCTTCTCACTGTCTCCCAAGGCCTTTCCTCTGTGTGTGCACGAAGGAAGAGGTCTCTGGTGTCTCTTTCTCTTCTTACAAGGACCCCAACTCTATCACATCGGGCCCCATCTTTATGACTCATTTACTTACAGTCACCTCCTTCAAAGCTCTACCACTATATACAGTCACACTGGGAGTTAAGCCTTCAACACATGCATTTGAAGGTGCAGGGGGGCGGAGGCGCACAAAATTCAGTCCATAATACAGTGGATGTCTTGAAGCTGGAATAAACTGGGGCGGGTTTGTTGTGCCTGGGCAGAGGGAAACCCAAAGGCAGCCTGGGAGCCCAGACCCAGCCAGGCCCAGCCTCCTGACCTTCTTGGCTCTACATATGCCCACAGAGGGCGCCCTCAGGACATCTGTGGACTCGCCGTGTACATGGATATGCCAGCATACCTACTGTGACCATTATCAAAGGACTCTTGGCTACAAATTTATTCTTCAACACAGGCCGTTAAACCATGGGATTCCTGGAAGCATTTCTTCTTCAGAGCGAATACTGTAAGCTTTCACCATAGAGGGCACGAGAGGGCTGCTGCAAGAGAAAGGGGCTCCTGCAGTTTTGGGAGGCAGCTCGGTGGATCCCCTTTCCAAGGAGGACCACACGGAGAGCTCTGCCCCAGCTCCAGCCCAAAGGCTCCATCCCTTGGCGAGGGGGCAAGCACGCCACCTTGGTCTGGTCTGCCTGCAACCTCCCCGCAGCCCTCTGGACAGGAAAGCCCAGCCCGAAGGCTTTCTGCCCACACCTCTGCCCCATTCCCTCTGCTGATCTCCTCTCCCCACTGTGTCTCCTGCCATCTTCTAGAAGTAGCAGCTCTTCGACGGGGACATTACACTTCAGGCACACCAAACCCATGCCCATCCACTGCTCCACAAAGCAGCCACCAGCTCGGCTGGCCTCCCTGCCGGTGTTCCAGAAAGTTCATTTTTCTGTCCCGTGACTCTGAGCAGCTCTGACTAGGCCAGCTAACACAGTTTTCTGTCACCCACTGGCTTCAACCATGCCTTTTCCAATGAGGCCTGTGCCATAGAACATTCTCATATCCTATAGTTACCTTTTATCATAGCCTCACCATTCTTTATACTAAACTTCCCCTGTTTAGATCACTGTGGGTGTCTATCTCATGACTGGCTTTTGAGTCCTAAGCCCACTGGCAAAGTCACGGGTGTGCTCATATATTTGCAGGAAGGGAGGTGTGATTTAAGGAAAGGCATAGAAGCACATTCAGAGACCCACCTTTCTCTACCACGCACACACACAAGTATGTGCACACAAATCCAAATGCCCAGTGTTGGAATACATGAAGCAGAGTAATGATCTAGTCAACCCATTGTTGCAACAGCTCTCTGTATCTCAGGTCTTGGAGGGTAAAAGGAAAGATACCTCATGGAACTGGATGTTGTAGTGAAGCATTTAAGATTTTATCCTCCGTCATCCTGACTGGTGAAGCTCAGTGGATTGAGCGAGGGCTGCGAACCAAAGGGTCGCTGGTTTGATTCCTGGTCAGGGCACATGCCTAGGTTGCAGGGCAGGTTCCCAGTGGGGGCCACGTGAGAGGCAACCACACACTGATGTTTCTCTAACTCTCTTTCTCCTTCCTTTCCCCTCTCTCTAAAAATAAATAAATAAAATAAAATAAAAAAGATTTTCTCCTCTGAGGGGGTCATCCTTGTCCCCAGTGGGACACAAGCTTGGCTGTGACATGCAGTTGGTCCCAAGAATCAAAAGTGAAATGATGCGGAGAACAAGAGTGCTTCTGCCCAGCTCCACACATTTCCGAACCACCTCTAAATTCCTTAATTTTTAACTGGCACAAAAGAAAGGAATTTGGGGACTTACTTGGTTCGAGCCCATGCATTCACCGGGCCACCTTTTGGGTAAGCCTCCAATTCGGCACCTCTCGGTGGTGTCCTCCCCGTCGTCCCCCTGTTAGGTACACTGAGCTGTCATCTCTGTTTCTTCCCCTCCTTGCTCTTCGGTATCTGTGTGATGGAGTCGAGCTGGTTTGGGGCATACAAAGCAGGAGCACGATCTCTCTGACTCAGTTTTGCGTGTCAGAGAGCCTGCTGTTTCGTTGGCAGTATTCTAAACTTCCCTCTTCTCATTCCCCAACCTCCGTTTCTCCAGGTGTCCGGCACTGGAAGGCAATCACTTTGCCCTCCCACTCTTCGATGTGCTGCTCTTCAGCTCTGCCCACCCTGGCAGACAAGCTTACTAATTTGTTCATCCAATATGTGATCCTTTTCCATTCCACCGAGCAATTCTCTGACCCTAGCTGGGTGGGTGTTCCTGTCTCTGAGTTTCTGGAGACAGCAGCAGATCCCTGGTTAAGGTCTCTGTCCTACAAGACTGCCTGCCCCCTGTCTACTTCAGAAGCCAGTTGCAAATTCAGAACCTGCACTTCTGACTGATGAGCTATAAATTGGAGATTTCTATGTCCCTGTTTTTGGATTTAATTAATTTGCTAGGATGGTTCGTAGAACTCAAAGAAACATTTACTTATGTGTACCAGTTTATTACAAAATATTGTAATTCAGGTCAGATGGAATAAACCCATTGGGCAAGGAATGTGGGGATGAGCAGGGAGCTTCTATGCCCTGCTCCAAGAGTGCCAGTCTCCCCAAATCTCCATGTGCTCACCACCCCAGCAGCTCTGCGAACCCGGAACCCTGACTTTTGCTTCTTAATGGTGACTCCATCACACAGGCGTGACTGATTAAATCATTGGTCATTGGTGATTGAACACAATTGCTAGCTCGTCTCCCCACTCTGAGACGGGGGGATGGAACAAGACTGAGAATTCCAACTCTGTAACCACAGCTGTTGCTCCTGGCAGCCAGCCTGTCCTTAGGTCACCTAGGAGCTCTTCAGAAGTTACCTGATTTACATAAAATAAGGTACTTTCTACCTATCTTTTTTTATATTTTTATTTATTTATCTTTAGAGGGGAAGGGAAGGAGAGAGGGAGAGAAATATCAATGTATGGTTGCCTCTGCCGAGAACACACAATGTATCATGTGTCTCCTGCCGGGAACTGGCCTGCAACCCAGGTATGTGCCCTGACTGGGAACTGAACCTCGATCCTCTGGTTCGCAGGCCCGTGCTCAGTCCACTGAGCTACACCAGCCAGGGCCTTTCTACCTATCTTTGTCACTTAGAAATTCCAAGGGTTTTAGGAGCTCTGAGGCAGGAACAGGACAAAGAACAAACAATGGATTTATTATTATAAATCACAGCATCACAGTTTGTTATTCAATGATTATGTTATGCCATTCATTTCATTATGTCTACTGTATCACTTTCATACCATCTCTCGTCTATGTTGTATGGCCAATGTTTTCACTTATTTCCTTATACATATTGATTATACTTATTTTTTATATTTATTTTAGAGAAGGAGAAGAGAGGGAGAAAAAGAAGGAGAGAAGAAACATTGATGTAAGAGAGAAACATCAATCTGTTGCCTCTTGTACATGCCCTGACTGGGGAATTAGCCCACAACCAAGGCATGTGCCCTGACTGGGAATGGAACTGGTGACTTTTGCTTTGTGAGATGATGCCTAACCCACTGAGCCACACCAGCCAGGGCTGATTATGCTTACTTTAAATTACTGGTCAGTCCCTTCTAATCATTCTGTATTGGTGGGTATTTATTTCTGGCCCAGTGACTCTGCAGTGATGGAGGTGCTCACTGAGCCCTCCCCTTGTCTCACTTGTGAGCTCCTCCCCTCTGGGGGTGCTGGGCTGTAACTGGCTGACTCGGCTTGGCCCTGCTCTGCGTCTCTCCCAGTGAGACAAAATAGGGCCAGAAGATGAACCCTCACAAGAAGCATCCTGGCCCCAGAGACCCAGGAATGAGAATGACTGGCACCACGAGCTGCCACCCATCAGGAAACTGGTTGTTGGAGAATAGCAGTCCCTGAGGGAGGCACACTGTTGGTGGACATACAACCCTGGGCATGGGACTGGGAGGAGATGTTCTCGGAGGGAACGTCTGAGAAGGCTTTGAGTGGACTTGTGTTCCGATCGCCCTGGCGCGGCAGCACTATGCACCATCAACAAGGCCATTCTGTTGTGAGATGCAAATATCACTCCAAAATCTTATCTGGACTCAGGCAAATTCGTCACTCTGAGAACCACAGAAATGAAAAGGTGCCCCTTCCTGGCTGACATGAGCATCCGTCGCCCCTTTACAATGTTCAGCTGTGCCTGGTGCCATTATTCACACAACTCAGTTACAGAATTCTCTCAGCTTCTGAACAGGATCCTACGCAGCCCAGATGTCTGCTTCTTAAAACCCCCTCCCAAATCACCTGACACACAGCCAAATCTCCTACAAAGCCTCCTGGCCAACTGCTCCCGAGAGGTCATATGGTTTGCCATCATATGCGATATCCCTGTATATAATAAATGTGACATTTAAATAAACTGAAAGGAAGCAAATGAACTTTGACAATAGGCACGCTTGTGCCTATTGTGATTTTTGCCTGGTGGACCCCGGCATTTCCCATTTACTGTCATTGTCTCACTCACAGTATCTCCATGGGAAAGAGAAGGGGGTTCAAACTCTTACTTGATAGGTATAAAAACTGAGTTCCGGGGAAAATACATGGTTTTTCTAAACTCACAGTTATGAGGCCAAACCAAGCCTTCTGATTCTAAATCTGCCTCCCAAAAGGGCCACCCAGAAGCACTGCTTCCCAAGAAGATTCCCACGCGCAGTGATCTTGGGGGCAGTGCAGGCCCCAGCAGGGCGGCAGGGTGGGCTGCATGCCACACACTCTGAGTGTGAGCCAGGAAGGGCATACCACAGCACGACCAAGGCAGTGGAACCCTGCTTCGCAGATGAGCAAACTGAACGGAAGGAGATGGGACTTGGCCAAGGCCACAGAGCTGGGAAGGGGCAGAGGTGGGACTCCAACCCCACAAAGTGGAAAGGGGGTGTAGAGGGGCAGCCCGTTTTTCCCTGGGACAGATAGGAGGTGGAGTGGATGCCAGAGTGGAGGGGATTCTGGGAAGGATGGGAAGGGCCTTACAAGTTCCAGAACAAATGTACGTAGTGGCCTGATCTCTGAGGTAGAGGGCAGAGTGGGTGGGTGATCAGGAGCCGATGCAAGTGGAGAGGGGTATCTCCTGATGGGAAAGGCCTGCAGGAGACTCTGAGAGCAGAAGGGGCTTGGAGCTGGGGAGCACCCGGAGCACTGGCTCGCCCCTTCTCAGCCCAGTTCCAGGAAATGTCAGGTCTGCAGGGCAGCTTCTTGACCTCCGGACTCAGTATTCAATAGGAACAAACACTGTCATCAAAGCCAGGCCTGGCAATGTGACCTGCATCCAGCGACCTTATTTCACCTCCTGCCACTTTGGAATAGGAGGTGAAAGGTTAGGCTGCTAAAGGGTAGGGAAGAGAGATGAACACGTTGTCCACAGACATTCTAGGCACTGGATCCCCTGGTCTCTGTCATTGGCTTCAAGGATGTGGTTCTACCCTCCTGGACATTTTTCAGATACAGGGGATGGGGCAGCAGGAAGTAAGGAAGCCAGGCCCTCTACAAGCCAAGGACAGTTCATTGGAAGGGAGCTAGAAGGGACTCTCATCCATCCGCATTCCTTCTATGGTCGGGAGGGCTCTATGCCGCGCCCACCATGTGGCCCTGTGGCTTCTGTGTGACACTTCCATGATCGACTCCCTCACCAGCCCAGGCTCACACGACATTTTATGACAGCTCTACTAGAAATGTTATTTAGAATTCACTTCACTGTGCTTCATAAAGTTATTGTTCCATTCCATCTAGATCGTGTCTCTTGACTGCCGTCACGTGGTTCAAGCCCTTCACCCACAAGACACTCATTATCCTCATTATCCGTGCTGCAATTGGTGTCTGGCCTTCGTTTCCTATCTCGGTTAAATGGTACCTAAATACTCAAGTCAGAGACTTGTGAGTGCACAAAAATCCGTTCTTTGGTTTACCATTTTACACCCAACCAATTCCCAAGTTCCCTCAAATGGACCTTGTGCATGTTCTCCAACGTATCCGCCTTCTTGACCCGCTACCATCATCCTAATTCTGGCCACCATCACCTGCTGCTTAGGTGACAGTAAGTACCTCTCCGCAGGTCTGATTTTTTTTCCATACCTGTTCCCCTCCAATCCTTCTCCACACTGTGGTCAGAACAAGCTGTGAAAATTCAAATCTGACCATGTCTCCTCTGTTGAAATTCCTCCAGTGATCCTTTAGAAGAGACCCAAAGTCATAAAAGTTGTAATCCTATTGTCCATCTGCTCACGCCTCGTCTCTCTCCACCTGGATCTCACACTGTACACCCAGTCAGGCTGGATAGTATTATCATTGGGACCTAGCCTCCTCTGTCTCCCTTTTAAGCCAGTGCACAGACTATTCACAGTGTGAGATTTGAACAAAGTTCTTAAGGAAGAAAGAATAGTCTTTGGAACCTCTGCAACCTCAAGAGTTCTTTTGGAAAATTAAAAAAAAAATGCATTTCACACATAAGTGGAAAAAAATAGTAAAGAAAGTTCTCAGGTATCCTTCATCCATTATCCACCAACGATAGAATCAGAGATACCACAGAATAAGTATCAAAACCAGGAAATTGACCCTGGAACAATACAACAATAAGATACAGATCTTATTTGGGTTTAACCATTATTGACTTGCATTCTTTTTTTTTTCTTGGTGTGTAGTTCTATGAATTTTTTCACAATTGTGGATTTGTGCAATGACCACAATTAAGATACAGATCTATTCCACACCCCAGTGAAGGTTGCCCATGCTATACATTTAGGGTTACATCTTCCCCATAGCCCCGATTCTCACCATCTACCTGTTCTCTGTTATAATTTTGTCATTTCAAGAATACTATATAAAAACATACAACTTGTTAATTTTTGAGGTTGTATTTGTTTTACTCAATCTAATGCCTTTGAGATTCATTCCAGCTATTTTACAAATCAATAGTCTGGTTTTTTTCTGTGAGTTTTCTACAAACTATATACCCATTCACTTGTTGAAAGACAATTGGGTTAGTATTGGCTCTTAAAAATAAAGCTTCCATAATGTGTTATTTAAATATGATGGAATATTATTCAGTCTTAAAGGAAGAAAATTCTTATATATGCTACAACATGGATGAACTCCGAAGACATTTTACTGAGAAAAATAAGCCGGGCACAAAAAGATGAATATGAGATTCCACTACCATAAGGTACCCAGAGTAGTCAACTCCATAGAGACAAAAAGCAGAACAGTAGTAACCAGGGATGAGGGGTGAGGGTAGAGACTGGAAACCAGTGTTCAACGAGCACAGAGATTCAGCTAAGGATGATGAAAATTCTGGAGATGATGGGTAGTAGAGGCTGCACGACAATGTAAATGTACTTAATGCTGCTGAATTGTACACCTAATACTGGTCAAAATGGAAAATATTATGTATATTTTGCCACAATAAAAAATGAATGGCAATTTGAAGGAAGATTTGTGCTGTATTAAAGCACCTGGCTGCTGAGCACTGTGCCAACAAGAGTTGTTTATTAATCTGAGGTTGAAGGTCAGGCCGGCCTATTTAAGTTCACAAGGCTGATTGGGCCCTGAAGTTTCAGAGTCCAGCCTCCTTCCCCACCCTGAGGCACATGCCAGAGCCTCTGGCTGGAGGGTCAGCTTCACTATCGTCACATCCCCGTAAGTTCTTACTGGTGGATGCTTCTAGGGTCCTGGATTTGTCTAGGAACTTGACTTGCCCTTGGAGGCCTAGAGGAGGCTTTCTGAAAGGTGGTGGTGGGGAGATGGCTGACAGGAGCTCTGCAGGGGTGTCTCTTGCTCTGCTCATGCTGGGGCACCTGTGACTTTCCTGGGTTTACCTGACCGTTTGCAAAGGAGACCACCTCCATTTTCAAAGACAGCCACAAAGAATTAGAAAGATAGCCACAGAACTGGGCTACTGAGATTTCTTGAGAAATGAGAGTTTGAAAAAGAACTTTGAAGGACATATGAAATGCTAAGATTGAGAAGTGGGAAGGGATGTTAAGAAAGGTGGTAATCACGAGTATTTTTCTTTTCTATAAAGTATTTTTATTGATTATGCTATTACAGTTTTCTCAATTGTTCCCCCTTTCTCCCCACTCTGCCCTGATCCCCCAACCCTCCAGCATTCACCCTACCCCTTAGTTCATGTTCATGGGTTGTACATATAAGTTCTTTGAGTTCTCTGTTTCCTATACCATTTTTATCTTTCCCCATCTATTGTATGCCTACTAATTATGTTTCTTCTTCCCTGTACCTTTCCCCTCCTGTTCCTCCCTTCCCCCTCCCCACTGAAATCCCTCCATGCGATGTCCATTTCCCTGATTCTGTTCCTGTTCTAGTTGTTTGCTTAGTTTTTATTTTCATTGTTTGTCTTTTATTTTAGAATCATTTGTTGATAGTTGTGAGTTTGTTGTCATTTTATTGTTCACATTTTTTATCTTCTTTTTCTTAGATAAGCCCCTTTAACAGTTCACATATTAAGGGCTTGGTGATGATGAGCTCCTTGAACTTGACCTTATCTGGGAAGCACTTTATCTGCCCTTCCATTCTAAATGATAGCTTTGCTGGATAGAGCAATCTTGGATGTAGGTCCTTTTGCCTTTCATGACTTGGAATACTTCTTTCCAGCCCATTCTTGCCTGCAAGGTTTCTTTTGAGAAATCAGCTGATAGCTTTATGGGAACTCATTTGTAGGTAACTATCTCCTTTTCTCTTGCTGCTTTTAAGGTTCTCTCCTTATCTTTACTCTTGGGTAACTTAATAATGATGTGCCTTGGTGTATTCCTCTTTGGGTTCGACTTCTTTGGGACTCTCTGGGCTTTCTCAACTTCCTAGAAGTCTACTTCCTTCACCAGATTGGGGAAGTTTTTCTTCATTATTTGTTCAAATAAGTTTTCAATTTCTTGCTGTTGTTATTCTCCTTCTAGCACCCCTATAATTCAGATATTGGAGCCTTTCAGGTTGTCCCAGAGTTCGTAAGTCTCTCTTCACTTTTTTGAATTCTTGTTTCTTCCTTCTGTTCCAGTTGGATGTTTATTTTCCCTTTTTGTTCCAAATCATTGCTTTGAGTCCTGGTTTTCTTCTTGTCCCTGTTGGTTCCCTGAATATTTTGCTTTATTTCATTTTGGGTATCTTTCATTTGTTTTTTCATTTTTCAACCAAGCTCCATCAGTTCTGTGTGCATTTTGATTACTAGGGATTTAAATTCTCTATCAGATAGGTTGGCAATCTCCTTGTTGCTTAGCTCTCTTTCTGAAGTTTTGGTCTGTTCTTTCATTTGGGCCATAGTTCTTTGTCTTGCACACCAATCTAGTTTTTCTGGTTGATTTTTTCTTTAACACCTTGGTTGTTGGAGTTCCATGCAGTTTGATTCTGGCACTTCTGGTTGTTTATTGATTTTAGATTGGTTGTTATCTTCCTTTTGGTTGTATGAGGAAGCGAAGTGTTTCTACCTATGCCTCCATCTTGGCCACAACCCCACCCACTCTAATCACCAGTATTTTTGACTCACAGAACACAGGAAATTTCTGCCAGGAACTGGAGAGGGAACTGGCACCCTTCCAGGGAGAAGGTAGTGAAAATTTTCTAGAGAAAGCTCAACCCTTGGTAAGTCTCTCTTGCAGTGGTAGATAACACTTCCAGAGGAAGCAAACCCAAGTTGATTCTGGGCTGGGTTAGTGACTAGTTGTGATTCTGCCCCTTTTGGATCCCCAGTGCACAGCTTAGTGCCTGCCATTGACTCAGTGCTGGTTAACTGGCCCTGAAGGACAATCTTCTGTCCAGATGTGAGGATGGGATGCAGGTGGCAGATGGGCCCAAAGGGGAGAAGGGGGGATGAGGGAGCTCCTACAAATTCCTGGGTCTCCACTTCCACTTCCTAAGCCAACAGGCATGAGTGTGCTGGCAATGTAGGCCCATTTGCTTTCATAAATGACATGGGAAGCATGCTCACAGCATTCTAGTGGTAATGCTAGAAGCCTGAGGCACCTGTGACCTCCTCCCTAGAGACCCCACTGCATATCGTGCCTACCTGTGTTAAAGTACTAATTGCACTATATCAAAAGGAAGATTTAGTTTCTGAAACTCCCAGTCTGGAGGCAGGAATAGGTGGGTCATCCATCTCTGCATCACCTCTGCACAGTCCGGGTTAGAGGACAGGAAATGTTTTATAAACACATGTTGATTAACTGAGCAAAATGAGATCATCTTCCTTGACTTTCCACACACCAGGGTGAGGACCATGTCTCTGTTTCCATCGTTATCTCTTCTTCTCCTGAGTGTGGTGACATCATCTTGCTCAGAGACAGAACCCTTGGAGAGCTCCCAGAATACCTGCCTTGTGAATACCTGCGGTTGTCCAGGCATGAACGGCTTCCCAGGCAAAGATGGGCGTGACGGCGCCAAGGGAGAAAAGGGAGAACCAGGTACAGCTGGCGCTCTTTTTCCTCTGTGACTCTTGACCTTCCAGACAAACTGCCTGGAGATGAAAGAGCACTGTCCTATTTATATAGGTTGCATTTCTCTCAACTACACATTATAATTCCAAACAGATACAGCTCTGACTCTCTGGCATCCCAGTCTTCCACACAGGAGCAGGCGACAGGTGGCTGTCCCAGCTGCTCAGGGAGTTGGTCCTGTGACAGGCCATCCCAAGGGATGTGGGAGGGTTTTCTTCTCTGGGTCAGTGGAAGTAGTGATTCAGAAAGTTGGCCCCGGATTAATGTCTCTTTTCTCCTGGAAGGGATTGGACATCAAACTCTTGGAGAAATAAAGCAAAAACATGGATACTAATGGACAGTTCGTTCATCTTCCAATAGGCCAAGGGCTCAAAGGCGTGCAGGGTCCTCCTGGAAAGTTGGGGCCTCCAGGAAACCCAGGGCCCCCTGGGTTACCAGGAAGAGTGGGCCAAAAAGGAGACCCTGGGAAATGTCCAGGTAAGAAGCTAACCTCAACTACTACGTTGAGGGCATCCAGTGTCCTGTGATTTTAGTTCCAGGTGGGAGATGCCCTTAATCCTGCTGCTTCACAGAAAGATGCCCAACTTTGCCCCAGCACCCTCAGCCCTGTCTAGGGGATTCCTACCAGTTCCTGAGTACAGACTTGCAGATCCTCCAGGCCCTCTTCCTCACCAGGCACCCCCAGAAAGAGCTGGGCCCTTGCTTTCCTCTAGTTGACACAATACAAGGCTGTGGTCCAAAAGGGAAAAAATAGACCACCTATGTGCTGGGTTTATCATGTGTTTTCACAACAGCAGAATATGCATAGTGTGTCCATTATCCTTCACTTCATGGAGAAAAAAAAGCCATTTATTTAAATCACAATTCTGTGAATCTGCCAAGTGATTTCCTTGCTGATCTCAGCTGGACCCACTCTTGTGTCTGTGGTCAGCTGATGACCAATGGTCTCACTTACATTTGGCTGTTGTTTACTTGTTGGCTGGAGTGATGAGGGTAATTGACCCACAGGTCTTTCATCCTCCAACAGACTAGCCCAGCTTGTTTGCATAGAATTCATTACAAAATTCCCAGTGTACATTATTGCTTCTGGCACATTCTATTGGTAAAACAAGTCACAAGGCCAGCCCAGATATGGGGAGTGGGGAAACAGACTCCCTTTCTTAACTAGAGAAGCTGCCCCATGCCGAGGCCACGTTTGCCATCTATTACACATGGCCTGCCTCCCGCCCTCCCTCTTGAATAGTGTGCAGCTCACCAATATCTCGGATTACTGATTAGTAGGACAAACTGGGAAAAACAAACACATAAAAAACAATAACAAAACCAAAACCTCCCTAAAGACAAAACCTAGCAATCTTTTTAGTCAAGATTCACCAGCACATAATAATTTCCCAAGAAATTTCTTTTTTTATTCATGATAGAGCTGTTGACTTGAAAAACAATTAGTGAGTGCCTGAGGTATGGAGTGCTGTCACAGCTAGGTCATTGGGGAGCACACGTGTGTTCGTGTGTGTGTGTGTGTGTGTGTGTGTGTGTGTGAAGTGCCTTTAAGTACATTTAACAGATGGTGAATGATGTTTTGGGCTGGATGGAAATAGTGACACTTTTCCTTCTTTTCTTCTTAATACTTTTGATTTCTCTCCAAAGAACAAATATCCATGTATAAGAATATTTTTTTTTAATTTTGAAAAAAGCATCCTACCCGCTTGTACTTGTGAAATCCCTCCGCAATGCTTTTTCACCGCTTTAATTTTCCAGTTTGTGAGAATGACGTGGCTGCTTCGGAAAGAGAAGCTCTGCGGTCAGAAATGAACCAGCTCAAAAAGTGTAAGCCCTCTCTCTCTTGCATTTCAGGCAGCTTGCAGTTTAGGAAGGTGGAAGGGAAATATTTATTAAAAACATATAATTTTCTAGTACCCAGATAAGTGTTTCTCATATTCTGATCTCATACGTTTGTTCCAACCTTTCAGTAGAAATAGAAGTTAAGAGGAATCAAATAACTTGCTGAAATGCAGAGCTAGCAGAGGTAGTTGATACACCGAAGTTAGTCTGCCTCCAGAGCCCGCGACCCTGTACTGCTGACGCTCAGTGTGTGTATGTGTCCCTGTAAACGGGGCCTGGGCCTCTTCTCCTTTGTTACGCCAGTGGTGAGACCAGACAGCAGGGCCTCTCCTGTTCCTTCTGTGCCCTCGGCCTCAGGCAAATATTCTTTGATGTTTTTCTTTATTCTCAAGTTACTATTGGGGTAAACTTCAGAATTACCAATTACATATGTTTTAGAACTCTTATCCAAAAAAACAAAGGCCTTTGTTCCAGTCTGTCCTCAGGTTAGGTTTGCCAGATTTCAAACATAAAAGAACAGGACACCTCATTAAATTTGAATTTCAGGTAAAGAACAAGTAATTTTTCTTTTTTTTAGAACAAGTATGTCCCCCAAATTGCCTGGGAGATACTCATAATAAAAAAATTCAGTGTTTATCTGAAATTCAAGTTTAACTGGACATGCTGTATTTCATGTAGCAATTCTCCTCTAGAAGCCTGTAGTCAGAAAAACGCCTTGGGCTGAGCTTAAAGACAAGCCTGTGTCACCCACATTTTCCCCCTTTAGTGCTGGCCTTCCTTCTGGGCAAACAAGTTGGAAAGAAGTTTTTCTTCACCAACGGCGCAAAGATGACCTTTGAAGAAGTGAAGGCCCTGTGCACTCAGTTCCAGGGCTCGGTGGCCACCCCCAGGAATGATGAAGAGAACAAGGCCATCCTGGACATCGCCAAAGAAGAGGCCTTCCTGGGCATCACGGATGTAAAGACTGAAGGTCATTTTGTGGATTTGACAGGACAGAGCATTACCTACCAAAACTGGAATGATGGTGAGCCCAACGATACTGCCTCTGGGGAAGACTGTGTGATGAATCTGACAAAAAACGGCAAGTGGAATGACATCGGCTGCTCGGCCTCCCTTTTGGCCGTCTGTGAGGTCTCTTTCTAAGGAAGCGTGTCCCTCAGGCCCTCCTGGCCTCAACCTCATCTCAGGCCCACGTTTGCTTTCAAAATACATCTATGCCAATCTTGCCATATCCAGCCTTGATTTGCCCCTTTGTGGGGAATCAGAAAAAATGAGAAGAATGGGCTGAGGGCAGGATGTGGAGGTGAGAGGTGAGAAGAAAGTGGCAGGGCTACAGTGGGAGTTTCTTATTCAGACCCAGTTGCTAATAATAATCACTAACAACAACAATAAAATGATAGCAGTGGTGGTAAGTAGTAGGAATACAAGTGCTGACAACATATTTTTTATGTTTCTTAGGACTCAGATCCTATATTATGCCTTGTATACTAATAATCTATATTATTCATATAATCTATGTAATATTAGTATAATTTATATAATATGATTTTTAATTATGCGACACACGTTTGTCCAGTGGTGTTAGCTTGCTAAGGTATTGTATGAAAATAAAGTGTGTTTATTTTTCCACTTACCATCGACCCCAGTGTCCTATTGAGCCCTCCTTTCTCCCTGGGTAGAGAGCTCCACCAATTCCACCCCCAGCCTAATTCCGTGGCTTTGCACTGGTCTCAGGTATGAAGAGGATCTATCCTGTTGCTTTCTTTCTGAAATATATCATATTTTCTTTTAAATGAGCTACTAGTCTATGTAAAGAATGTAAATCTCAAGTGAACTAATAAACAAATTCTTTTAAGTACCTTCTGGGTCCAGATGCAGGACATTTCTAGCATCCTAGAAGCCCCTCCATAACTCTTCTGGTTGATATTCACAAGGGAAAAATCTGCTCTGACCTCTATTACAATATATTAATTTTGTCAACTTACAAACTTTACATAGATGAAATCATACATACATACATACATGCATACTGTATTGGGCTCTGGTTTTTTATTCAAAATTAAGCCTGTGAAGTTCATTCATGTCGTTACATTGTAGTGACAGGCTTTTCATTTTCATTGCCATGTAGGGTTCCACTATATGAATATACCTTGGTTCTATTTTTAATGAACTCTTGGTCTGCTTCCAAATTTGACCATTAAGTAAAAACTCGTGAAAATGTCTGTATGCGTCTTCTGGTGGACACAGGCACTAATTTCTCCAGGTTATCCACCCAGGAGTAGAACCGGTGGGTTGTGGGGTAAGCATGCGTTCAGCTTCAGTAGAAGCTGCCAGAGTTCCGAAGCGACCAGAAGGCTTTACACTCCCACCAGCCATGTGTGTCAGCCGTAGTTGCTCTGACTACTTGTGAGGAGTTGGTATTTTCAGTTCTTTTAGTGTTGGCCATCCCTGTGGGTATCAAGTGATATTTCACAGTGGCTTTACCCTCTGTTTCCATGGCATGTAATATGTTGAAGACTTTTTGATCAGCGTTTGGCTACTTGGATATCTTCTTTTGTCAAGTCTTTTTGTAATTTGATTAAAATAAGTAGCCAGTAACTTTCTTTTTCATATAGATTTAAAAAAAGATTTCATTTATTTTTAGAAAGGGAAAGGGAGTAAGAGAGAGGGAAACATCCCTGTGTGGTTGCCTTTTGAGCACTCCCTATTGGAGACCTGGCCCACAACACAGGCATGTACCCTCACTCAGAATCGAACTGGCAACCCTTTGATTCAAAGGCTGGTGCTCCATCCACTGAGCCACACCAGCCAGGGCAACCGTTATTTTCCTTATTGATTTGTAACAGTTATTTTTATATTTTGAATATAAGTTCTTTTTGCTTATACGTTCCACTAATAGTTTTCAAGTTTATGACTTGCTCCCAGTATTGACTTTTGATGAACAGAGTTCTTAATTTTATCAAACTCCAAAGTATCAGTATGTTCCTTCAAGTTTAGTACTTTTTATATTCTGTTTATAAAATCTTTGCCTAGTGCAAAATCATAAAGATAATCTTATATTTTAATAGCTTATTGCTAAACCTTCTATTTATCCCTTTTATAACTCTACGTGATAAAGTAATATTACTGTTGAAAAGACAATTTTTCTTTCACACCCATTGAATTAGAATAGTACCTTTTTATAAATTGTGTATGTTGCACACTTTATAGAAAGCCTATTTCTGGGCTTTCTATACTATTCTATTTGTTTAGTTGTTGATGTGTGTGCCAAATACTACATTATCTCAGTTACTGTGCTATTAAAATAGGAACCTATATGTGCTAGTGTATGTCTTCCAGCTTTGTTCTTCTTCAAGATTGCTTTGGCTTTCTTTAATTATTTGCATTTCCATATAAATTTTAGAACAAACTTGTCAATTCCCACAAAAACCTGATCAGTTTCTATTGGGAATGCATTGATTCTTTTTATCAACTTATACAGAATTCATAACTAATTTGAGTGTCCAATCAATGATCACAATATAATTCTTCTTTTAACTAGGATATCTTTAATTTCTTTTGTGTTTGAAGTTTTTAGTTTGGAGGTCTTACATATCTTGTTTTGGTGGTTTTAAAAATAAGATGATTTCCTGGCTGGTGTAGCTCCGTGGATTGAGCACGGGCCTGTGAACCAGACGATCGTGGTTCGATTCCCAGTCAGGGCACTGGGTTGCAGGCCAGTTCCCCGCAGGGGATGCACGAGAAGCAACCATACATTGATGTTTCTCTTCCTCTCTCCTTCCTTTCCCCTCTAAAAATAAATAAATAAAATATTTTTTTAAAAAATAAGATGATTTTAATAATTTTTGTTTTCTACTGTTTGTAATTATTTCTACAGAAGTATAATTAATTTTTGTATATGATATTATTATCAGTAACCTCAATACATTCATTTCTTAATTCTAAAAATTTATAAATTCTCCCAGATGTTCTATATACACAGTAATGTGATCTGAAATTGTGGAGCTACTTTTTCCTTTCAAATTGTTTTTTTTCTTGTTTTATTACACTAGTTATCAACCTTAATGCAGTATTGAACAGAGCCAGTAAGCATCCTTACCTGGTTCATTAAGATGACTTCATTTTATTTGAGCTATTAAGACAATCTTCATCTTATTAAAAGTTTCGAATTCTTATTTAACTCAACTCTCTTCTCTTCCCACCTACCCCTTTGTGCTGTAGGGGCTTTTACATGAGTGTAGAGTCTTCCTCTCTATCACCCTATGCATGCTTTCTTTTTTTTAAAAAAATTTTATTTAATTATTGTTCAAGTACAGTTTTCTGTCTTATAGTCCCAGCCCTGCCCCCCCAGTGCTCCCCACCTCCCTCCCATTTCCACCCCCTATTTTAGTTTTTGTCCATGTGTCCTTTATACTTGTTCCTGGGAATCCTTCCCCTTTTCCCCTGTGATTCTCTCCCCTCTCCTCTCTGGTCCCTGTCAGCCTGTTCCGTATTTGAGTGTCTTTGGTCATATTTTGCTTGCTTGTTTGTTTTGTTGTTTAGATTCCTGTTAAAGGTGAGATCATATGGTATTTGTCTTTCACTGCCTGGCTTATTTCACTCAGCATAATGCTTTCCAGTTCCATCCATGATGTTGCAAAGGGTAGGAGCTCCTTCTTTCTTTCTGCTGCATAGAATTCCATTGTGTAAATGTACCATATCTTTGGTGTTGGGCTGAAAGGAGGGATGATGATTCTTAAAATAAATAGTTGTGCTGGCTGCCTGTTATTTCTCTGTTTTTACCCCCACTGACCTTGCTCCTTGTCAGTGGATCCCCTATGGATGGATGGAGTCTCGAACTAACTTGCTGAAGATGAGATCAATTCCGATTCCCCTTCGCATAGCTGTCCCCTGTCAGAATGTCCCACACCTGAAAGCTGCTCTACATGGTCTTAAGGAACACTTAACTGTACCCCCAAATAATCCCAACACTCAAAGGAGTAATATTTGTTGACCTTGAGAAAATCCAAACACCCCAAAAGTGGTTCCCGGAGATGTACTCAATTATTTAAGTTCTGGCAGCATAGAATCTCCTCAGTGGAAGATTTTAAAGTCAACAGAAATTACCTGGAGAAATCTGAGCTGATGGGCTTTGTTGAAAGAAAATCAGATGCCCTGGCTAGTGTGGCCCACTGCATTGATTGAGCACAAGCCTGAAAACCAAAGGGTCCCCAGTTCAATTCCCAGTCAGGGCACATGCCTGGGGTGTGGGCCAGGTTCCCAGTAGGGGGCACATGAGAGGAAGCCACACATTAATGTTTCTCTTCCTTTCTTTCGCCCACCCTTCCCCTCTGTCTATAAATGAATAAATAAAACCTTTAAAAAAAGCAAATCAGATCACTTCCTAATTTAGAAGTCAAGTAATTGATAGAAACAATAAACATTGTACAATTGTAGTCACTCAGTTCCCAGGTCCAATACTGATGGATTGCTAAGGACACTTCTATTGTCCTAAACTCCCAGAGAGCACCAGTGCAGCCATAGACAATGGAAAGACAATGAAATGAAGTGTTTCAGAATATGAGTTTTCCAGTCAGGCCTATCCAAACTGGATTCACAGTTGTATCACTTACTGGCAATGTGTGGCACTGAATCAGTTACTTAACTTCTCTGTGTCAAGACATTTATTTGCAACTGGGAGAAAACAATGATCCCTATTACATAAGAACTACTGAGACAATTAAATAAATTAGTATCTTGAGAGTGTTTAGTAGAGTGCCAGATGCTACAGGTTAAGTTTTAATCTACTCAGTCATATTTCTAAGTATATTTTTAAATGAGATTATATGGTTGGCTATATGACAAATAACATTTATTGATTTTTGAAAATTAAACCTACCTTGCTGTCATGGAATAAAGTGCACTTGGTCACATTTTGTCCTTTGTACTCACCTGTAGGAATTAATCTGCAAATAGTTGAGAAAATTTGCAACTATGTTTATGACACATATTTACTCTTTATTCCCCAAAATGCCTTGCTGTAGGTTTTGGTGCCAGTGCTATGGTAGACTCATAAAATTAGTTAGTGTTCTCAGGTTTCCTATTCTCTGAAATAATGTGTGTAAGGTTATGCCTTAATGTTAGAGAACTTCACCAGTGAAGTTCTGGAATGAATGTTTTTCAACTTGGAATGAATGTTTTTTTCTTCTGGAAAGGCTTTTAATTTCTGATTTTATTTCCTTAAGATCTAGATTTATTCATCTTTCCTGTGTCTTTCATGCAGTTTTCATAAATTGTGCTTTCTCAACAAATTTATCCATTTCATTTTATTTATTAAACATAGTGGCATAAAGTTGGGATTTAATTTACTGTTATTTTTCTTTTTCAGTTTTTAAATGTATTAATTATATTTTATTGATTATGCTATTACAGTTGTTAGAATTTTTCCCAAAATTAAAGAAGAAAACTTAAAGAAGTTTTCTTCCTCTTAAAGAAGAAACTTCTTTAAGAAGTTTCTTCTACTAACTCAATCGTTGCTGTTTTTGCAGCCAGAAGTATGGGGATTTATCTTCCTGGCACTGGAAACCTGGGTTGGAGGGCCTGTTTTGGGGCTGAAACTCCTTGTTCCCAAGATATACGTCCTGAACTTTTCTATACCACACGTGGATGTGGGACCAGCCTGTTCCACAAATCTGTCCCCCCCTAGCAGTTTGAATGGATGTGGTTTCTTTAATTCTATAGTCGTCAGACTGCCATTCGACTAGATTTTTTTAATTTAAATTATTTTATTGTTCAATTACAATTGTCCATACATCAACTAGATTTCTGATGGTTCTGAATGATGGTTGTTCTATATTTTAGCTCTAATTTTGATGTGGTTGTGTGAGGAGGCAAGCCATATTTACCTACCTATTGTTCTTTATCTAACTCTCTTCTAACTGACATTTAGAGAACTGATTTTCTATCTTTATTCTTTTCTAATATATTCATTAAAAGCTATAAATTTACATTTAAAGACAGTTTTGGCTGCATTCCACAGGTTTTGATAACATTTAGCTTTTGTCACCATCATTCAATCTAAAATATTTTTTAATTTTCAGTTTATTTATAGGTTTTTTTCTGAATGTGCTGTTCCCCAATATTTGATAATTTTAAAAATTACCTTCCATGAACATTGGGGTGCATAGGTTCTTTGGGATTGGTGTTTTAGGGTTCTTAGGATACAATCCCAGCAGTGGAATTGCTGGGTCAANTGGTTGTGTGAGGAGGCAAGCCATATTTACCTACCTATTGTTCTTTATCTAACTCTCTTCTAACTGACATTTAGAGAACTGATTTTCTATCTTTATTCTTTTCTAATATATTCATTAAAAGCTATACATTTACATTTAAAGACAGTTTTGGCTGCATTCCACAGGTTTTGATAACATTTAGCTTTTGTCACCATCATTCAATCTAAAATATTTTTTAATTTTCAGTGTATTTATAGGTTTTTTTCTGAATGTGCTGTTCCCCAATATTTGATAATTTTAAAAATTACCTTCCAGCAAATAATGTACAGCTCCATTCTACTATGGCCAGAAACATACTTTGTATANGGAACCTATATAAAGGATACATGGACAACAACTGAGAAGGGTGGAAATAGGAGGGAGGGGGGAGGATGGGGGGTGGGATGGGATGGGAGTAATAGACAGAAAACTGTACTTGAAAAATAATTAAATTAAAAAATTAAAAAAAAAAAAATTACCTTCCAGCAAATAATGTACAGCTCCATTCTACTATGGCCAGAAACATACTTTGTATAAATTCATCCATTTGAAATGTGTTAAGGCTCACTCGAAAGCCTACCTTATGGTTGAGAATGGTAAGTATATTTTGTGCAAATGAAGTAATGTGTCTTCCCCACTTAATAAGGGTATCATAGGTCAGGTTATTAAACTTGTCATATCCTCTATATTCTCACTAATATTTTGCCTTTTTAAATTACTGAATGATGAATATTAAAATACTCAACTATGATTATAGATTTGTCTATTTCATATTTTATTTCTGTCAATTTTTGTTTTCTATGTTGAAGCTATATTACTATGTACCTACGAATTTAGAATTGTTATAACTTTGTTTTTAATCTTTTTTTATGAGATACCTCTCTTTATTTCTAGTATTATCTTTCATTAAAGTGTCCTTTGTCATATATTAATTCCCCAGCTTTCTTTTTTTAAATATATTTTATTGATTATGCTATTATAGTTGTCCTATCCCCCCCTTATTTCTCTCCGCTCTGCACCACCCTTCCCACCCACATCCCCCACTCCCTTAGTTCATGTCCATGGGTTATACATGTAAGTTCTTTGGTTTGTCCATTTCCCACACTATTCTTAACCTCCCCCTGTCTATTTTTTACCTAAAATTTATGCTTCTTATTCCCTATACCTTTTATCCCCAATTTTCTTTTGTTAACATTTGTATGCTCTGTATTTTCCCACATTTAGATTTACCCATTTCTTTTCTTATATTCAGAGTGTTTTTTTACTAGCATATGGTTGGCTCTTCCTGAAAATTCAGTCTGACTGTCTAAACTGGTTCTATGGCTCTATCATTTAACGGTTGTGTGATCTTGAGCTAGACCTGTATTGAATAGTTTAGTCCACACACATTTAATTTGATTACAAATATAATTGGGTTCAAATATAACATTTTTGTTATTTTCATTAGTTCCACTTGTTCTTCATTTTTTCTTTCCTGCTTTATTTTGGATTATTTTTAATTTCCATTTCATTTTATCTTTTTGATATCTAAACAGACAAATTTACATTACTGTTTTAGTGGTTATTCAGTAGAGTGGAATAGGCCTCTTTGTCTTATTATATGTAGTGTGCCCTGTATTCACATGCAAATACCTCTTAAACGATGCACAGACATCACTACAGTTTCACTGCTTCTACTCTCCTTCTGCTTTATGTTCTGTTGTTGTTACATATGCATGAGTTCCATAGAAAATTATTATTGTCTTTGCTGTATAAACAGTTAATGTTTCAGCTTGTACACTTTCTAAAGCTCTTTATTCCTTCCTGCAGTGTAGTGCTTCCACTTAGGATAATTTCCTTCAGTGTAAACAATTTTTCAAAGTTTCCACTTGCCAGACTTTCCCTATGTGACTACAACAGTATTGTCATTTTCTAGGCACCTCCCCCAGTATATTTCTTTGATGGACTGAAGCTAATCTCAGCTCTTGCCTAAAATGCCTCCAGAAAAAAAAATAGCTAGCAATAATCAGCTCACATTGGAAGCACTATTCATAATGTACAAGTGTTTACTTGGTTTTCAAGGTTTTACTGCACTCTGATGTGATTAAAATATGGTTTGGGGTAATTTTTTGGCTTCTTCTAATTATTATAGTGGGAGCATTGGCCTCCCGTAACCTACTCTGTTCAGTCCAGCAGCAGAGACCCCATTATCTACTTCATTCTTTAATTCAATCTATTAAAAATTTTTATTGATAAATTTAGAGGACTGCTAGTGACTATCCTCTTTTCTTGCTGCTCTGTCTTTACTATGTTTAAAGGAAAGGTAGCATTTTGATTATATAAAAAATAATACATTCAGATTTCTGCTTTTTACTTTGACATGTAAAAGGCTTGTAAGTCCTACGTCTATACACACAACCATACCCCAAAAAAAGCTAAATAAACAGAAAATCAATGACTTTTCTTACATCCCTTCGAAAATTGGGTTTAAAGACGAGGCAGTTTAAAGATGAAATCCCTGTCCTGCTGTAGTAATTAAGGCTGAAGAATTTAATTTAATTCTTCCTGGTGCTCTACGGTCTCCCTTTTCATTTCCTGATTCAACCTGGGCTGAGCAGGAAGACTCTCACTGCCCGGCCCAGGCCCTCTGGTCCTTGAAGTGAAGGCAACCCCTTCGAGCTCTTCCAAATCAGGACTCGTACATCCCCAACTTCCTGTGCTCCATCGTCCATGGTTTGGGAGGTTGAAGTGACACATGGAAAGGCTACAGGTGACATCTACCAGTATAAGAACATTCCATTGCAAATGGAATGGCACTACTCTCTGTTCCCTGCCGAGAACCTCGGTGGCAACATGGGAACAGCAAATGGAGGCTGACACATGGGGGGGAAACACAGGAAAGGCCTCCCAAACCTACTTCACCATGATCACACCCCATCAGGGCCAGTGCCTAGCCCACACTCTGTGAATTTAAACACATTTGGGGTAAATCCCCCACTTTGTGGTTATTTTTAGCAGAGTTCCCCAAATCATAGGGAAAAACCAGCGTCTTCAAATAACACCTCTTCTCTCAGTGAGAGGCTTTTGAGATGATCTAACATTTGTGAAAGGTAACATATTAGCTCCTGAGACCTCAGGTTTCCTCTGTTACACCACCTTCCCCATATGATCCTTCACCTATATTCAAAGTCTCCTGATCTCACTTCCTCTTTCCAGGCCAAATTATGGCAAAGGGTCTTCCCATGAGCAGTCTCTACTCCCTGTAATGTGCAGGACATCCCACATGTAGCATCCAGTGACCCTTCAAGTAGAGTTTATAGTCCCACCCTCAGGCACAATGTTTTGCCTTCTCTTCACTGAACTCCTCAGCCACTGCTGCTTCCTCCCCTCCCATAGTTCTCTAAGCCCACAGGGCCTTCACCTTGCGGAGGCTGCCTCCCCTGCACACTGGTGTCTGCTGGAGAGAGTACTGGAGCCTGTGTCTCCAGAATCCCTGGGGAGGACCAGCAAGCTTTCCTCTGTGGGAGTCTTCCCCAAATCTGCTCTCTTGCAGTTCGAATTATCGAAGCCTCAGATAACTTGCACTCTTTGGCATCAAAAACATTCTTTGCTGTCACATTGTTTTTTGTTTGCTTTTCCTCCCTTTTTGTTATCTCAATTGTCTCCTTTCAAAGTTTTTATTGTATTAGACCTAGAAAGAAGCCTGGTTTACATTAAACCGATGTTGTTTGAGACTTGGAGTTAGGCAACGTTGTCTCAGATCACAGGAATCAATAATCATTAAATAAGAAAACAATAAATTAAGTTTCATCAAAATGGCAGATTAATTTAATTTCTTAAATACTAAGAAAAAAATAAATGCATCACACTCTAGGGAACATATTTGCAAAACATATATCTGTCAGAACACACCCAGGACACAGAAATAGCTCCTAAAACTCCATAATAAAAAGACAAAAATGGGCAGGGATTCTCAGGGACCAAAGAGTGAGAAATGAAGCCCAGGACAGGACGTTCTTGTATCTTTGCTCAGAAATTCATGTACCTTGATGTTGTAGGTTGAGTTGTCTCCCCCAAAGAGACATGTTCAAGTGTTAATCCCTAGAATCTGTGAATGAGAGCTTATTTGAAATAGAGTCTTTGCAAACTGAATGAAGTTAAGATGATGATATAATGAATTAGGGTAGGAGCTCCCCCACTGACTGGTATCCTTACAAGAGGAGGGAAAATTGCACAGAGAGCAAGGGAGACCCATGGAGAACATTCCATGTGACCACGGAGGTCAAGAATGAAGTGATCTATCCACAAGCTGAGGAATGCCAAGGATTGCCAACCACAACCAACGCTAGGAAAGGTTGAAAAAGAGATTTGCCTCAGAGCCCAAAAGGAGGAACCCATCCTGCAGACACCTCAATTTTGAACTTCTAGCCTCCAGAACTGAGAAAAAATAAAGTTCTATTATTTTAAGCTACCTGGTTTGTGGTGATTTGTTACAGCAGCCCTAGGAAGCGAATGCACTTGGCACTTGAGATTCTCCTTCTAGTCCTTCTACTGCTCACAGGACAATAGACTGACTGTACTGTTACCTGGTGAATCACCTCCTGAGCTTCAAATCTTGTGATGGGTGGAGAGGGGAGAGAAGGAAGGAGGGAGGGGGAGAGAAAGAAAGGGATAGAGACAGAAAGAGAGATAGAAGAGACTGAGATATTTTGTTATCTCTGATTGTCACCCAGCAGGAAAATCTCTCAGGTACTTTCCGGGGCCTCCAGAAATATTCATTCCCGGGCCAGGGATCACACTCAGCACTGGATTTGATCACAGTTAAGGATCATGCCCACTGGAATTTAAGAGAAGGGAGTAGGCTACTATGGCCTTTGTGATTCAAGAGCTAGACCCTGCCAGCACCCATTAGGAGCATGGTTATTTTGACTTTAATTGCACGTGGGGATGTTTCCAGTGGACTGATGATCAATCTGAACAAGGAGCTGCAGGCCACCCTCAGGCAGACATTAGGCTTTTAACAAGAAGTGAGGGGGAGCTTTGCAGCCCAAGGAGGCCATGTAGCCCACAGAAGAACTCAGTCATGACAACCAAAATGAGTAGTGTGGAGTCAGCTGGAAGAGGACCAGAGAGAGATGTTCACAGGGCAGGTGCTTTGTAATTTAAAACTTTATAGAGGACAGAATCAAGAAGGGACAAAAAAGTGAGTAAAATTCAATCACAATGAAAGTAGAAATAATTTCTGGGAGATATCATGTGCCACATTTTGTTCTGAGAAGCTTAGCATCATGGAGTTTTGCATCATACAACATCATTCACAGGTGAGGAAAAGAGAATCTGAAGGTTCAGAGACTTTGCAGAGACTACATAGTCAGTATGAGGTAGCTTTAGGAAGTTGCAAATTCAGATAATACTCCAAATTTAATTAATCAACATATTCTCTTCGTTATCCCATACTCAAGGCATAAATAGGTTTAGGCAACCACTTATTTTCCTCTCAGTTCCTGGCCCGTGCTATGTAACCAGGCCTTTCCTTTCAGACCTGTCTCTGTACAGTGTTCTCCCTTATGTTCCGCTCAACTAACTCATGTCTCACTCGGGTGCCCAAGGAGGAACCACAGGAGATGCTAATGAAGACAAGTGGGCACACTCACACTGAAAGACAGTGTGACACACACAGAAGACGATTAGGCAGAACCCTACATATACACACACAAACACATACCCAAGAAACACTCAGATGCACAGACCTCCACACACAAAACAAACACATATACAACAAACCTACAGATATAAACACACATAGATTCATGAAAGCACACACAAACTCTGATCAAAATCCAAACTTTGGCCCCTCTGTTCTCTAGCTTTAACCTTGAATATTCAATGTAATGGTGGGAAATAAAACCCTTGCTGGCAGCTGGTTGGCAGCCCAGTGAGAATGATGCATCCAAGTGTCTACCACCATTGTCACCCTCATGAACTAGAGGAGATCACAGTCATCATCTACTTCCTGGAGAAGGTTAACACTCATACTTACCTGGGCCTGAGGGAGATCCCTCACCCAGGAAGTTTCTCTACATGGATGAGACCCCTATACACTGCACCATTTGGTACCCAGAGATGCCTGATAGAAAGGACAGAGAAAAGCGTGTGGAGATGAGTCACAGAAGGGCATAAACTGGGTGCAGTTCCACATCACAGTCTGTGAGTTCCACCTAAATCAGGAGGGTCAAGATGACAAATGCTTGGTTTTGAGGAGACACTCTCTCAGGCCACCCCTTGAGGCATCGATATCTGAATAGTAATTTTCAGGTTGGGCCCACTCAGTCTGAACAATTTTACATGACAAATACCAAAACGGGCTGATTGATGGCCCCCAAAGATATGTCCACATCCTAGTCCCTGGAACTTCAGAGTATTACCTTATATGTCAAAAGAGTGAATATTACCTTACATGTGATGTCATTAAGTTAAAGCTCTTGAAAGAAGAAACTTATCTTGCATGTTCTGGGTAGGCCCTAAATGTGATCACATATATCCTTATGAGATAGAAACAGGGAGTTTGGAGATAGACACACAGAAGACGAGGAAGCAATATGTTCAGGGAAGCAGAGACAGGAGTGATGTGGCCACAAGCCAATGGACGCCTGCAGCAAGGAACAAATTCTCCCCTAGAGCCTCTGAAGAGAGTGCAGCCCTGCAACACCTTGATTTCAGAAGCAAATCAATTTCTACTGTTTTAAATGACAGCCCCACCAAACTGATGCAGTACACATAGGAGTTGTTCCTCAAGACCGAGTGATGAAACTACACGATTTTGAAGAAATGCATGAGGCCTGTCCCTATAACAGTGTCTACACAGTGACTACCAATAGAGTGATTCCCCTCTAAAGGCTGCCCGGGAGCTCTAAGGCCACTTCTTCTCTCAGGATGTACGAGGTCACCTTGTCATGGAGAGATGGGGAGAAAGTCTTGAGCTTGTGAGAACCAGAATGATTTTTTTCCTGGAGGCAGGCAGCCAGCTGATCCGAGTGCTTTTCCATCCTTGTGTTACTCCTGTCTGCCCTAAGATGTGGCCTTCTTCATAATGGTCCCTTAACCTCTCTACCTGCTCATGCCTATGCTCAATTCCAGGTCTTCAATAATAGCATCCTCACCAACTGTCTTAGCATGGATGGTCTGTTTTCCCCTGGTATTTGCAGTATTTTGATTTTGATTCCCCTTCTTTTCTGGGAATGGCTTCTCTCCCCACTTTCATTAACACAGAAGCTAAGCTGGCCTGCCTCTCTCTTCTTTCCCATCGTGTGATCTTTATCATAGGTCTCACCTGAGAAGTGAGAGGGGGCTCTGCCCACAAGGGCCCCCCGGCCTCCACAGATGAGAATAAATCTACCAAGACATGATCTGCTTGGGGAGGAAAGATGGTCCATCTCTCAAAGGAGAAGGGCCAAGAGCTTTTTCCTCAATGGGATTTTATTAGGTTCATTTTGCACAGGAATACAGGTAAAAGCTCATTAATCATTGTCAGGCAGTAAAGATCAAATAGTAGATAACGTACAAAGAGCTACGAGGGCTTATTCTGAGTCACAGTCTGTCAGCTAAAGGGCTACAAAACTTTGGGAAACAAACTCACTTCCTGCTTGGACCTTTATCATTAATTGAGAGTATTCTTAACAAAACAGATTGGACAGAATTTTATATATTCTTTCTTAGGCCTGATCACCGGGGGAACCTGCCCCTTCCAGCACAGGGCTACACCACCCTCTGTCATCATTTCAGGCTTAAGTCAGGCAGGGGAAGCAAGGCAGCCAAGAGATCAGAAGGCTTCTCACAGACAGAATGAGGACTCAGGCTATGTCAAGGCTGAGGGGTAAGGGTCTATCACCTCCTTTTGCTATTGCCCCCCAAGTCCTTCCCTGGGTCCTCCCCATGACCATGCCTGTCTTAGGTCATTCCCCCCTTGAGGAATCTTAACCTGTCATTGGCTAACCGACCCAGCATTGGGGGCCCATTACGGATGAAGTAAAAGGAGCAGAAGCAGCGCTCCTGCCAGGGAGATGAGCTTTGTCTCCTTAGTGGCTTATGGTTTTGAAGATCGCTCACTCAGCCTTAGCCATGGAGGGGGTTACAGCTTCTGAAACCAGGCAGGGCGGTTCCCAACAGGAGTGGTCATGAGAAGAATGACAGAATGAACTCGTTGCACTTATTAAGGAAGAGGTAACTTGTAGGGGCTGAACATGAACACACACACACAGCTCTCCTGCCTTATTTGGCAGAAAGAGAGTCCCATGAAAACTTTCTACATAAAATTATTAAGCTTCCCTTTCTGCTTCTGAACCAGCACATTCGGAGGAATATTTTAGAATGAAATCACCAAATACTCCAGTAGCAGCAGAGCCAGTCCACCCAGTGACACTCAGTGTATACTGATGATGTGGGCGGTAGAGGGTCCTGCCTCTGAGTGGGAAGCACCCTGACAGCGTTAGCACATGTGCAGAGACTGGAGCACCTTATATGTGACTGAAGTGGAGCAGTAGATGTTTGAACTGTTAAAAAAAAAGACTGAGGCACATTAAAATTTATCGAGTTTATCTAAGCAAACACGGATTTGAATTGGGCAACACCGACCCGAAAGCAGTTAGGAGCACTCCGCTGACAGAAGCTGGGGGCAAGGCTTTCCCAGAGAAGATGTGGAAGCAAAGCAAAGTAATTATTTGATTAGCTACAATTTAGGCAGTTGCTTTATTTGGGAAAGCCCAATTGGCTACTTGTCATTGATTGTTCTTAAGTTTCGTTTTCTGGATTTTGAGGGCTTTTCTGGCTTAGGTTTCGATTTGCCAATGTAGGCTGCCAACTCATTACACAGCCACCTTAGTCTAATGGCATCCTGGTCTAATTGCTTTAGCCATACTTAGCAAAACTAAAAACAATTCTGTTCCAATCAAAGTCCTACATGAAACACCACAGACATACAAGAGGTTATAGAGCAATTTCATTGGAAAATAATTTCTTTTGTATCTTGAAAAGTTCAAATTTTATAGCTTTATACAATGAGACAGAGTGCTCTGATAAGCGTTAGTAAGTGTTGAAATTTAAAGTTATTAATTTGGGCTACAGTCCAGTGTTAGGTTTCTGCATTCAATGTACTTTTTCATATCTAGCTGTGGTTGCACAATATCAGAATAGTGAGTGACATGGGTAAGTATTTTTAAATGATAGCTGAATGTAAGATGCACTCTGAGGATCTTTGTAGTCCAACTAATGTTTGACCAACCATAGGCCACACACAGCCCTGGCTCAGAGGCACAGAAGGCAAGGAGACACACGTGCCATCTGGGCAGCAGGTGTTCTTCTGCTGTGGGACGAGCACAGGATACAGGAGCTATTCTCTACCCCCGAGCGACGGTTAAGTCGTAACAGCGCTAGATCTACAAAAACAGGTGCAGTAGTGACTTAGAAGGGCAATCCTGGCTCCACAGCACTAAAGGGAATGAATACGCCTTGTAGACTCTGGCGGAGGAGCCTCACTTGGTTAGAGCATTGTCTTCATACACAAAGACTGCAGGTTCATCCCTGCTTGGGGCACATACAAGAAGCAATTAATGGATGCATAAATAAGTGAAAAACAATCCAGGTTCCTCTTTCTCTCTCTTTCTCCTTTCTTCTCTATAAAAAAATTAAGGAAAAAGAAGTCATTGTGATTTATTTCTTGTGTCTTAAGATCCATTTTTTGATGGTAGCTTTTCTATGTTATATATTTTTTCAAATTGTGATAATATATACATTAAAATATACCCTCTTAACCATTTTTATTTATTTATTTTATTTTAAAAAAGATTTTATTTATTTATCTTTAGAGGGGAAAGGAAGGAGAGAAATATCAATGTATGGTTGCTTCTCATGAGTCCCCCGCTGGGAACTGGACTGCAACCCAGGCATGTGCCCTAACTGGGAATTGAACCGTGATCATCTGGTTTGCAGGCCCGAGCTCAATCCACAATCCTGAGCTACACCAGCCAGGGCCCTCTTAACCATTTTTAAGTGCACAGTTCAGTTGTATGAAAGATGCTCAATATTTCTAGTCATCAAGAAAATGTAAATCCATGAGATATCTGTTAGTATGGCTATTATCAAAAAATTAAAAGATAAACCCTGGCTGTTGTGGCTCAGTGGATTTAGCACATGCCTGTGAACCAAAGGGTTGCTGGTTCAATTCCCAGTCAGGGCACATGCCTGGGTTGGGGGCCAGGTCCCCAGCAGTGGGCCTGTGACAGGCAACACACATAGATATTTCTCACCCTCTCTTTCTCCCTCCCTTCCCCTCTGTCTAAAATAAATACATAAGATCTTTTTCAAAAAGTCAAAAGAAAAGTATTGGAGAGGATGTGGAGAAAAGAGAACACTCGCATGCTCCGCATGGAAATGTAAATTGATACAGATACTATAGAAAACAGTAGGAGGTTTCTGAAGGAACTTTGCATAGAGCTACCACATGACCCAGCAGTCCTACTTTTATATATATCTATTGGAAATGAAATCGCAAAGAGATATCTGTACCCCCATGCTCACTGCCGCATTATTCACAATAGTCAAGATATGGAAGCAACATGCGTTTCTGCTGACTGATACATGCATAAAAAGTAGGTAACACACACAAATGTTATTCGGCCTTTAAACAAAGAAAATTTTGCCAGTTAGGAACCAGTATATCTTATAACAATAGTTTCTCTGTGTCTACAAGGGATATGTAAGACACAAGAATCATTACACTTTGGAAATTCCAAAACTGAGCCTCCCAAACTGGTATTTGTAGTGCATTCTGCCCTCCTGAGTCAAAGGCAGTTCACAATCAGAGGTCATTTTTACCATTTGCAATATTCCTCAGCAACATAGCCGACATTGCACCTTCTTCAGGTTTCCAGG
Source organism: Sturnira hondurensis (assembly GCF_014824575.4). NCBI lineage: Eukaryota > Metazoa > Chordata > Mammalia > Chiroptera > Phyllostomidae > Sturnira > Sturnira hondurensis. The sequence goes on from NW_028089315.1 coordinate 2,351,349, forward strand.
CTCATATAAATGAAAAGTTAACCTATGGTCAAATTTCACAGAAGAAAGGGTTTTGTTAATAATTTATTCAACTAAGTGCCATTTCAAAGACTAGTATTCTCAGACTGTTCCACAAGAAAAAGAAATTCAAACAAAATAAATGGAAAATGACATATGACATGATATAACCATGTTATTGTTTCCCCTGATTACAAGGATCAGGACAAGGACAGGCAGGCACTGAGCAAATGTGCACTGGCCTTGACCAGCATGTAAGTGAGTTCAGCATAAGACTTTACAGCACTGACCCTACATGAACAACAGACTGGAGTGGATCTCACCAGGCTGAATTTCCAAGGTGCCCAAATGTAGAACTAGACCTTCTGGGTAGTAGCACATTTCTGAGAAATTCAAACGCACAGGGAAGTCTGTGGGAATAATTTTGATCTGAGTTTCACACACAGACATGTTCACCCAGCAGCTGAAGCAATTGTCTTGACTGTCTCCAAATGGGTAAAATTTAGTTAGCACCATATATGTGTGCCATGGTTATTTTTGCTTTGTGTTAGTCTTGCATATATATTTTGGGAAATAAATCCCAACCCCACATTTGCAGACCAGGAGTGGTTCCCTGCATCCTTGACATACTATACAACAACCTCAGCATCATTGCTGTGGAAGGAAGTAGAGTCCAGGAAGGGGGTTCCTAGGGTTCTGTCCACCTGGGCTTTGATCACAGGCCCGGGCGGGATGCCAGGCCTAGCAGGCTTCCTCCCTAAGAGGCAATCTGTGTTAGTCCCACCCAGTCCTTCTGGGGGGTCACTGGGGACTGCAGGTCTCAGGAAGGAGGCTGAAAGTGGGAGGTTTGGAGGTCATGCCCCAACTGGCATTCCTGTGTCTTCTTTTAAATGGTAAACCTTCACTTACAGAGCTTCCTTAAAGATTCCCTACATCATTAAAATATCCATTGTTATTCTAGGTTGTTTCAATATCCCTATAGACAAATCTGTCAAGAATGGGATTCTGAATTCCCTGACACTTTATGTTTTATGGATTTTGTTCTCCCACTTCAGCACACTCTCCGGGTCATACCTAGAATTGTTACTATCAACCTACTTCTCAATAATTTGAGTGTTAACCACCCCGCTCTCTGACTACCACTCACAATCTTTTCAGCTCATGCCTTTCTGGCACCAGGTTCCAATAGGTTTAGATGTACTGGAATTATGAAATCCTTGATTCTCCCATTTTTTCACTGTCCCCTCCTGTATTCACAGCCTCATTTCTCTCCTCTGCAGCTTAGATTGCAAGGTTAATCATTACAATCACTCTTTTGCAATTTCTAGCACCTTTTATTGATTCTTCCACCCCCTTCTAAATGTCCTAGAGAGAAATTTCAATCATGTTTAAATATCACTCTTCCTCTACTTTTTATCTGGTCTGGACACTAATGATGTATTTCACAGAACTAGGACAAATATTTCAAAAATTTATATGGAACCACAAAAGGCCCCAAATAGCAGTAGCAATAGCAATTTTGAGAAAGAAAAAAATTGGAGGACCCATGCTACCTACTATCAAACTATACTGTAAAGCCATAGTCATCAAAACAGCATGGTACTAATATAAAAACAGACACAGAGATTGATTGAACATTATAGAGAGCCCAGAAATAAAACCATACTTTTATAGTCAATTAATATTTGATAGATAAAGCAAGCATATACAATGATCTAAAATAGTTTATTCAATAAATGGTGTTGAAAAAATTTGACAGATATATGCAGAAAAACAAAATAAGACTACCTTTTTATGCCATACACAACAATAAATTCAAAATAGATTAAAGACCTACATGTTTCCTAGAAGAAAACATAGGCAGTAAAATCTCAAACATGGCTCTTAGCAACATTTTTGTTGCTATATCTCCTCAGGCGAGGAAAACAAACAAACAAACAAAACAGATGGAACGATATCAAACTAAAATATTTTTTTACAGCAAAGAACATTATGATCAAAATAAAAATCAACCCACTAAATGGGAGAATATATTCACTGATACATCTGAAAAGGGGTTAATACCCACAGTTTTTAAAGAACATATAAAACTCAACATCAAAAAGCCCCTCAAACAAAAGTAAAAAATGGGCAAAGGATCTGAGTGGACAAGGCTTCAAAGAGGACATACAGACATACGGAAAGATGCTCAGTGTCGCTAATCAGCAGAGAAATACAAATTAAAACCACAATGAGAGCAATGGAGGGAAAATAAGACAACTATAATTGAATGAAAATTAAAAAAATTTAAAAACACAATGAGATATCATCTCATAACTGTCAGAATACCTATCGTCAATAAATCAAAAACTAACAAGTGCTGATGAGGATGCAAAAAAAGGAAACCCTTTTGCACTGCTGGTGGGAATGCGAACTGCTATAGCCACTGTGGAAAGAGGTATGAAGATACCTCAAAAATTAGAAAACGAATATGCATTTTGACCCAGAAATTCCACTTCTGGGAATTTACCCAAAGAAACCCCAAACACTAATTTAAAAGAAATAAAGCACTGTTCATCGAAGTGTTATTTACAATCATTAAGATAAGGAAGCAGCTCAAGGAACTTGATGAGTGGATAAAACAACTATGGGACATTCACACAATTGAATACTACTCATTCATTAAAAAGAAAATTTTACCCTTTTTGACAGTATGGATGGACCTAGAGAACATTATGCTAAGTGACATAAGCCACTTAGACAAATACCACATGAGAAAGACAAAGCCACATGATTTCACTCACATGTGGAATCTAATGAACAAACTGAAATAGCAAGCAGAACAGAAACAGACTCATAGATGGAGAGCAGGATGGCAGCTATGAGGGGGTGGGGCTTAGGGAGTAGAGAGACCAAGCAGAAAGGTAACAGGACTCATGGACATGGGAAATAGTGTATTGATTGCAGGGAAGAGGGGATATGAGGGGACTAAATGGAAATGGGAAAAATACAATAACAAAAGAAAAAATGTTAGAAATTGAAATGGAAATTTAAATAAAAGAATAATTAGAAATACAAAAGTTTGGCACCCAATGTTTTAGACTCAAGACATTGGAATGATTGGTAGAAAAATCTAACAGCTGGCTACAGGGAGATTGGGGTTTTTTTTTCTTGGCATGTTTTGAAACAATGAATGCTGATGTACCAAATTGAAAGTTAAGAAGAGTTAAAAATCCAAAGAAAGGAGGAAAATAAACCTTCACAGCCTTCTTTCAGAACTCATGCAGGAAGGTGGACAGGAGAGGAGCTGGTGGCTAATCTTGCAAGAACTGTAATTCGCCACATTCACCGCCACCTGTAACCTACCGCCTTGCCACCCCCAAGTGAGCGAGCCCGTCACCCTGGGCTTGGACACCCACATGGCCTTTCTCAGGGAGGGAAATCAAACATCCCCATGAAGGATACCCATGTAGACTGAGTGTGAGGCTGGGGCCCAGAGGTTGTACAGAGTGAGGGAGCCCAGACTGGGACAGCACTTCGGGAGGGTTTTCTCCACAGAGGTTCCAAAGGCAGTGCCTTCCGTCCTGCTTGTGTTATTTGGTATGAAAAATAGCTGCTAAATGAAATGTTAGAAGGGTAAAGTGATAGATTCTGGATCTCAAGGCCTCTATAGGGAAATTATTATGGGGAATGAGAGAAGCACAGACCTTCCTTTTGGAATATACTGTCTCCTGTCTGTGGGATGGATTGATGCATGGATGAATGATATAATAAGACAATGAGTTGTCCAGGCATGAAGCTGTGTTGGCCAAACCAGTGGATGCACAGGAAACTCTGTAGATTCTACAGGAGGTTCCCATAAATAGAGTTTAAAACTACAGTGGAAATGTCATATTCATCTGGGAAGTTCTGGGGAAATTGTGAGGCAATCTCACCTCACATGACTTGTTTATGAAATCAAACAGCCCTGTGTACAACTATGGAAACAAGCTCAGAGAGGAGAGTAGTATTGGTCCTTAAACCCTTGAACTTGCCCTCCTCACGGCAGGCCAGGATAGGCTGACCCCACTAGCCTGGGAAGCAGGCTCTCTTTCTTTGCCACCTCCAGCCTTCAGTCCCCATACGTCAGTAAGATGTTATGATCACCTTTCCCTCTTCCAAACCGGGGATAACTGCTTACTTTCTCCCCCACAGAGTGTGACGATTCTGGCTTCCTCATGTCTGTGCTGATTCCTGTTGTTTTTAGGTATTTTAATTTTTTTTCATGGGAGGTGCAAGTAGTAGTATCTCTTGTGGTTTTCATTAGTATTTTCCTGATGAAGCATGAAGTTTTTTCTTGTGCTTATTAAGCTTTGCATTTTTTTTTTTGCTTAATGCATTTTTTCTTTAGAATCTTTAGCTCATTTACAATTTTTCTCTGGATTTTTACTGGAGAGTCATGAGAATTTGTATATATCCTAGAGACAAGTCCTTTCTCGGATGAATTTTATGAATATTTTCTAACAATGTGGGGAAGATCTCCTCATTTTCTTACTGGTAACTTTCCTTACTGGTGCCTCAAGTTCAGGATCTAAGCAGAGTTTTCACTCTTTGTGAAGAGTAGCCTATCCATTGTTTTTCTTTTTTATTTAGGGTTTTATTATCCTATACAAGAAATCTTCTCTCCCTCTCCAATTTCATGTAGGTATTCACATATTTTCTTGTAAAAGCTTTATTGATTTAGTTTCACATTTTGCTCTTATATCAATCTTGAGTTAATTTTTCCTGAAGATGTGTGACTGGGTTCAATATAGATTATCTACCTTCAGAGACACCAGTAGCTTCAGCAATGTTTGTTCAAACGTCCTTCTGTTTTCATTAAAGGTCATTTACATCTATATGGACACTCAAATAAGCATTTATGTATATATATATGTACATTATTATATATATATACATTATATATATGTATATACATATATATATACATAAATGCTTATTTGAGTGTCCATACAGATGTAAATGACCTTTAATATATATGATATATTATATATATATGATATATGATATGATATATCATATATATGTGATATATGATATATATATGACCTTATATATAATATGAGGTCATTTATATATATAAATGACCTTATATATATGTATATATATACATAAATATATTCCATATATATATTCCCATTTGTGCATTCTCTGTTATAGTCCACTGATTTATTTATGTCTCCATGGCAATTTGACACCATCTTGATGCTATATTCTTATAGCTTCTTGAAATCGTGCAGTAAAATTCCTCCCCTAATGCACTATATCAATTGCCGAGTACACTGGTTAATTTTTTAGGATTATGATTGAAATGGAGTTAAATCTAGAGACTGTTGTGTTGAGAATTGACATTGAACAATATTGATTCTGCCAAGTTTTAATATCTTGTAGCTGAAATGTAGAAATATAAATTGATTTTTGTACATTATCATCAGATTCTAAGACCTTGCTGAACACATTTATTAGATCTAGGAGTTGTTATTTTTTTAATACACTACTTATTATTTCTGTGTGTTAACTCATGCCTTTGGTGAATGAAAAAAGTTCTACTTTTTAAAAAATTTTCAACATTCTTGCAAGCTTTTTTTTCCATGTCGCATTCACTAGATGTGCTACTTAATGCTGAATTGAATGAGAGCTGGTATCTTGGCCTTGTTCTCAATCACAGAGGAAATTTTTTTCCAATTTTCTATGATCTAAGATCATGATGGCTCAAGGATTTCATAGATACACTTTATCACATGGAAGAAAAGTCCTATTTACATATGTTGGAATTTTTTTAATGAAGTTTTCTAATTCACTCTTTAGAATTTATCAAACTAACTTTTAGCTATATCTCTTTGATTCAGTAAATAAAATTACTTAATTTAGTAAATTTTGCGCATGTTTATTTATTTTTATTGAATTTACTGGGGAGACATTGGCTAATAAAAATATATAAGTTTCAGGTGTACGATTTTATAATACACATCTTTATATTGTGTGTTTACCTCCCCAAGTCAAGTCTCCTTCTTTCACCATTTACCTCCCCTTTGCATATTACACATTAACTCACATGCTTGCCAAAAAATGCCACTTAGTCATGAGGCCCTTTATTTGTCACATGCTGTTGGATAATATCTGCATGTTTTGTCACGAATTTTGTGGTTATGACCATGAAGTACATTGGTCCGTAATATTGTTTTCACAGAAGACTTTTGCCAGGTTTGCTATCAGGGTAAGGCTGCTGGCCTACATTTATTGTGAAGTGTCCTTTTCCTCCTACATTTTCTGAAAAAAAATTGCAGGTATCATTGCTTTTATTGTTTTCCATTAAGTTGATTGAACTCACCAGGAAAGTCATCCGAGCTTGAGAGTCCCTCTAAAGATTTTATTTATTTATTTTTAGAGAGAGGGGAAGGGAGGGAGAAAGAGAGGGAGAGAACCCTATTGCGTGCCCTCTATTGGGAACCTGGCCTGCAACCCAGGCATATGCCCTGACTGGGAATTGAACCAGGGACCTTTTGTTTTGCAGTCCGGAGCTCAATCCACTGAGCCAAACCAGCCAGGGCTGATATTGTGTCATTTTTAAGTTTAATATTTATTGACTATTGGGATGTATCCTTGGCCAAAGATCTGTCCCTAGCTGTTCCTTCTTCACAGTATCTCCTCTAGTATCTGCCTGATTTGAGTGATTTTCCAGTGTTTTCTGTGCAGTGCTTTTCTATGAATACCAAATTTTTTTAGACTCTAAGATGCACCAAACTATAAGACACACCTAGGTTTTAGAGGAGGAAAATAGGAAAAAAATATTTGAAGAAAAAATGTGGTAAAATATTTAATAACAGAAATAACATAGGCCACATCCCCGCCCACAGCAAGCCAGGTAAGCTACATTTGGACTATAAGACACACCCCCCTTTTCCTCCCAAATTGGAGGGGGTGCATCTTATAGTCTGAAAAATTGCTCATTGATTTCTGTGGGAAGGTTAGACTGCTCAACCTCCTCCATCATGACCAGCAGGTGGAACTCCATCAGAGCATCAGGGAACAGAAAGTCCATGAGGCTCTGCATGAGCAGCATATTCCCCTCCAGCACCACTGGCCTGCTTCAGAGTGAGGGGCCGTAGGGAAGGCAGGACAAGACACCCTCTCCTTTGATCAGGTATGTCCAATTATTTGGGTGATTGCTTCATCCTATCCTGTGAAAGTCACATGAAATGGTTTGGGACACCATCCACATCCACATCTTGAGTGTAGGCAAAATCCATGTTTGAGAAGTTGTCTGTGTTCTTAAGTTTCTGGACTGGAGTCTGTCAGAGTTACCAGGGGCGATAGTAACAGGTGGGATTTTACTTTTGCTAGCATGTACATTAAGAGTAAAAAGAAACATGTGAAATTAACTGTAATGAAATTTAGCCCAAAATATTATCATCAAAACATGCAATAATATAAACACATTATTCATTTGATATTTTGAATTATATCTTCTTACAAAGCTTAAAATCTGGTATACATTTTATACATGCAGCATATCTCCGTTCAGACTGAGCACATTCTGAGTGCCCAATAGACACACATGGCTAGCAGCTTCCTATTTGGGTAAGGCATATCTTTGTCTGCCCTGGAGTCAGGAAGTGTGATATCTGGTTTTACATGTCAACCTGGTCAGGCTATCATACCCACTCATTTAATCAAACACTAACCTAGCTGTTGCTGTGAATGTATCTTGTACATCTGGTTAAAATATTGCCTTTTTTTCACAAGCACGCACTGTAATAGTTCTGCAAAACCCTCAAAGTCCTTCAGAATCCTTTCTCTGTGTGGTGTTCTCTGCTTTCGAACATAGGTAGTCTCTCCTATGACCTCCAGATGCCTATGTCTCCCATATTGGTATTCTCCACTCAGGGCACCGAATGGGTTTCACCTCATTCTCTTTCCTTGAATTTCAAATTGGGAACTCTCTCAAGTCAGTAAACTAGAAGTTATTTTAAGGCCTAGTTAGTTTGCTTATGGTCTTTCAAGGATCTTTCTCCAGAGCCTAATGTTCAATGTCTTAAAAATGATTGTTTCATTTATTTTATTATTTTAGTCATAAATGAATGGTAGTGGCTGTGTACCAATACACTTTTATTTACCAAAACAGGGGCTGCACTTGGTCTGTGAGCCTGTGATTTTCCAACCCACAATCTAGAGCAACCGTAATATAACATATATTAGGCTCCCAAGAAAGATTGTTTGAAGAATGTTGGAAATATCTAAGTCCCATCTCTTCAAATTATGTATATATATATATGTAGGCTCAAGGAGAAAGATTATATATATATTATATACATATAATTATATAGATAATTATAAATATGTATAATATATATATGTATATATACATTTGTATATATGTATATATAATTATATATATATATATATATATACAATTTATATATATATATATATATATATATGTATATATATATATATATATGTAGGCTCCCAAGAAAGATTGTTTGAAGAATGTTGGAAATATCTAAGTCCCATCTCTTCAAATTATACATATATATATATATATATATATATATATATATAGGCTCAAGGAGACTAAGAGACATTAACAAATATTTATTGATTTAAGTTGTCTGACATTGCATGTAAATTAGCAAAAAGAATTGGGACTAAAATTCAGAAGCTTTATCACACAGCATTTTTATGTTTTTAACTGTGCTTGTTAAAAAACAATTTTTTCCTCTAGTTAAAAAAACAATTCTCCTTGTGAGTCTTGGGAAGTATTTTTAATTGGCTGTACCCATAAGCTATAAAGCCAGTAGATCCCACATACAGGCTGCTGATGAGGAAAAATCAGATCTAAATACAAAGAACGTTTATATTTTCTCAACACCCATGGTAGTGTTTTTAAAATAAAAGTTGACTATGATGTTATATTTTGATTTTGCATAATAATAATAGTTATTATTATTATTATTATATGTCACAGTTGCCATAACTGGTAACTGGAAAAATCAAGGACGCGGTAGTGTCTCCTTATTTGTGGTAATATTTCTCATTAAGACAGCAGAGGGCGCTCTTCTCTTAAAATATTACACGAGCCACCAGAAATTACGCCTGTTTCAAAATGTTTTTTGAGTAGCAAAGACATATTGTAATACAATTATTTTCTTTATGTTTTTTTCAAGTTGCTAGTTTTGAAAGAAGATTATTTCTTGAATTTAGGTATCATTAGTAGTACTCTTGTCCATTAAATCATCCTTGAGCAACGGAACAAAGCTACGGACCTACCCACAAATACTACATTAAAAACATGATGAAAAAATTTAAGGAGATACTTAAAAAACATTTGGGATCTTTCCAAAATATGCCTAGTAATTTTGCAGATCCAGCCTTCAAGAGAACAGCTTCTTATGGGAAATCTCAAACATAATAGAGAAAATAAAATGACAGACTCATTACTCTTATCCTTTACCGACTTCTCATGCCCCTAAAGCACACACTGGGTGATTTTGAGCCCAGTTTCACTTATTATGTGAATCCTGCCATAAACTATGAAATTAGCTCAAAATGATAAGAACTGTTTTATTTTTAAAACTTAAAAAAAACCCATAACCAAACAATATCATTACTGCATCTTAAAAAATGAGCATTAATTTTTTAATACTATCAAATGTCATGTAATAATTTTTTCTCAATTTTTTACATTGATTTGTTCAATGGATCTAGACAAAAAGATGCACACTGCATTTAATTATTATGCCTCTGGAGTCGCTTTTGATTTATATGCCATCTTGAAAAAATGATACTAAGTTTACCTTTTTGATCCTTGCTATTCAATGTGTGGTCCATCAACCAGCATCACTGACAATTCCTGAAAGTTTATTACAAACAAACTGTCTCGAGCTCATCCCAAACTACTACGTCAGAATTTGCACTTAATGAGATCTGTGGGCAATTTATATGAATGTTAAAGTTTGAGAAGAATCGCTGTAGAGTTTCTTATGGTCTGGATTTTATGGATTGCAACTCCGTGATGTCATTTAGCATGCTCCTCTATCTCCTGCTTCTTATTAACTGCAATTAAATCTGGAGAACTGACCTAGTTGAAGTTTAATTTATTGGTGGAACTATTTCCTAGGAGTTTTGCATACGTTTACTGGAGGGGCACAATATCTGGTTTCATCACTTTTTATGTTATCGGCCACTGATCATTGTTGCCTTTGCCTAATGCCTTATTTAAGGGTTTGCAAAATGACATGCTACTTGTATCATTCTTTCTTTCATTAATTCAGATGATTTTATAACAAGACAAATTTTTCTCCTTTACACTTATTACATTTGATGTAAAATTCCAACAGAAAATGTAAGTTAAATGTTTACCCCTGCTTTTAAACCAGATTTCAGAATAATATATTTGTCCCTATACATGGTCCACAGGTATCCAAAGGAATTTTTCTTTTTTTAATTGTTCATTATATTTATATATTTATTTTTTATTTTTATTTAATCTTTATTTTATTTTTTTCCATTACCGTTTTGTCCCCTCATATCTCCTCCCCCCAGCAATCACCACACTGTTGCCCATGTCCATGAGTCCTTTTTCCTTATTTTTTCCTTTCTGCTCAAAGGAATTGTTCTGTAGTGTAATTATGAACTCATGGGATTTTTAAAAATTGCATTTGATTGTTTACATTTACTAATGATATTCTTATTGATTATTCAGTTGATTATTTTGTTGACTATTCTGTTGTTATTCTTATTGATGATCATGTTGTCCCAACTCTTGCTATTTGGATACACTTTTTTTTTTAAGATTTTATTTATTTATTTATCTTTAGAGGGGAAGGAGAGAGGGAGAGAAACATCAATGTATGGTTGCCTTTTGCGCATCCCCTGCTGGTAGTTAGCCTGCAAGGAACTGGCCTGCAACCCAGGCATGTGCCCTGACCAGGAATTGAACCGAGATTGTCTGGTTCTCAGGCCCGCACTCAATCCATTGAGCTACACCAGCCAGGGTGCTATTTGGATACATTTTATGCTGGCTCCTAATGCCTTTGGAGGTGACCATGAACTCAATATTGCTTGGTAGTTTTCCTTTCTTTCTGCTATCATAAAGTATTTCAGGTTTATCTTGTACCTTTTCTGTCTCACTCTTGGAATTAACAATTTTTCCAAGGACCCTTGGCTTGCTTTAGTTGGAAATGGTATTTAGAAGTCAGAATCTGTGCATTAATGGTGCTTACGGCTACTGAAAAATCATTGGTTGTTGTTTCCAGGATGTTTAACAGGACAAAGTTAGGAAATGCATGTTTATAAACATATAGACCTCAAGTTTGTACTAAAAATCTGCAATTCAATAATGAAAAATTTTTGGTTAACTTTTCTAATTTTAAAACTATACCCCCTTTTTATTATAAAAATGTTGATTTCTATCAATGTTAACAATTATTCGCAGTTTTATCCTACTATACATGCAAAATAGTATTATAATAACAATGCAAGATTATTATTAATTATTAAATTACTGAAAAAGAGCTATAGTTTTGTTTCATTTTGTTTTAAAGGTATTTTACCCTTAGGACATATCTCAGTAACCATGAACAGTCAAATTACTGCACTTAAGGTAATCTGAGATAACTCTTTTTTCATGTGGTTAAGTCACCAACTCAATGGCGGTTAGTATGTTTATTTCATTTTGCTTTCCATTTTGGGAATGCCTTTCATTTCATTTTGATTTAATTTTGCTTTCTCTATTTTGATCATTTGCATTGTCCTGAAGTCAAATATGCAAAACAAAGTGTTTTCCAAGAAGTATAGCTGTGGAACCCATCTTTTTAAAACTATGCCTACATTGATTTTACAGCACAGAACAATAATAAATCGGGTCGAAGGTGTCCAGGTTCCAGGGCAAAATAAGAGACCTGACCTTTTCTCCTGCTCCTTAAAGTGAGATGCAGGACAGCTAATCTTATTTTCTTTGACATACCTGTTCATTTTAGCAAGTATTTGGATACAGAGGTGTGATTTATTCATGATTTTTACTGGGCCGTGAACATATCATGGCACATGCCATGAACCATCCTACCACATTGTTGGGGATTTAGTTCATGCAAGGAAGAGAAGCAGATGTATAATTTGATTTGGGACAATTTTCTTCATCTTTCTAGTTATTCCTTTTCTCTTCATTAAAATAAGAACATTAAATCAGATGATCTTTCAAATCCTTCTTTCTCTGCACTGAAAGTATTTTTATTGGAGACCTGTTCGGTAATTTCTAAAGATGACCACCATCAATGCCTCCCTCCTCTACAGAGCTCTTCATATTGAGGTAGAGTCTGAATCCCCTTCTCTTTGAGCCTGGGCTGGCCTTAGGGACTTCCTCGGCCCATGTAATATGGCAGAAGTAAGTCCTGGGACTCCCAAAGCTTCAGCCTGCATCTAGTTTGGGGCTTGGAACACTAGTTCTGGAGGAAGCCAGTCTTCAGGTGAGAAATTTAGTTATCCTGAGATGATCCTGCATGATGAAGCCAAAGCAAGTGTCATGGGGCAAGCAGGTGGAGAAACAGGAGTGTCCCACCAGCCTTCATCTGTCCCTGTTACATTGGCTTAGAGAGCTGACGTATAAATGAAAAAGCCCTGTTACCTGTCTGGCTCAGGCAGATGGCTCCAGCTCTGGCTTCTGTCTGACTGAAACCATATAACAGATTCCAAGCAAGAATTGTCCAGCTGATTTCAGTCAACCCACAGAAACATAAAACATCCTAATAAATTGTTGTGTTAAGTATTAACTTTTGTGGTGACACTTGTGCAACAGCAGACAGCCAAAATAACATCTGATATATGCTATAAGAAAAAGTCATCAACATGCACAAAGGAAGGAAAGACTGGTTTGGGCTCTGGGGAATGGGGACTATTTCTTAGCAGAGGAGTTCCTGTAGTGAGGTCTTAAAGGATAAGAAAGCACCTTGAGGAAAAATGGTCTAGGGGAGCAGGAGTATACACAAAATATCTGGGGATGACTTACTATCAAGAGTATCTTAATACAAAATTCAGAAGTAAAACTCATATTAATATTTCTTATAGTTTCATTTAATAAGAACCAAGAACAAATCATTAAATAAAAGAAAATCTTCTATGAGAGCACAACATAATCCAATCGCATAACCTTATGGTGGACCTGACCTTAACAAGGATAGCGTGTAGAGTCCCGAGTGGTTGGGACTGTCCATGTAACTTTCAGTCTTTCCACGCACGCTCTGTCCCACACCTCCCCTTTGTAAGAGTCAGAATCATACGTTCAGTGACACAGGTCTGGTATTCTAGTGTCACATGCTCAGAAACCAGAGAAGTAGAGACAAGTTGCTTATATTTTGGGAAAAAATTGCTGAGTCTGATTAGGCACCAAGAAAGATCACTCTGTTTCTGCCTGCACTAGAGCATGTGAGATAATGTTAGACTATCAACTTTTGTTTTGTTTCAGCTTGTCAGAGTATTATGAATATTTTTCATATCCTCAAATGTTGTTTTGAAACACAATTTTATTAGTTTAATATTATCTTGACCTTGTAACTTTATCATATTTAGCTATTTCCCCAATAGCTGAAAATGTAGGTTATGATTTTTCTTTTTTATAAATAATTTGTGATGACAATGTTTATAGTAAACTAGTTGAGCACACTCATGACGTTTTGCTTAGGAAATGAGTAGATGATCTTTATTGTACCTTATAATCCCTAGTGTCTATGAAAAGAAATAAATGACACAGATGATAAAATTGGCCATAGTTGAGGATAGACAGTAATTTAAAACACAGTACCACCCTGCTTTCCCCCTAATTATTATTTCTCTTCCACCTGGTCCCAGACACAAATCCTACAAATGTTAGAATTAAAAAACAAATTTGAGAAACTGAATGTTAAAAGTTCTGGAGTCAAACATTGTAATAATAACCCAGAAACATTTTTAGGCAGCTTAGGCAACTTATTCTAAAACTTCTTTGTACACTATAAATATCTGAGTATTTATTTAACATTAAAATTTTTGAGTTGCAAACCCCTAATATTTAGTACATTTTTTCAGAATTACTGCTTTAAGATCTAACTATATTGGAGACCTTATATTTATAAGTATAAAGCAAAATGTTTAGGTAAATTGTCCTAAATAGCTACAGGCAACATACTATCTTTTGTATTCTCAAAATCAATGCTGGTAATTATAGGTTTATCATCTTGTTTTTTATCTCCAGATCCCTAACAGAGATTTCTGATCATTTTTCTCCTTGCCTGTCTGTCTTTTTATCCTCTGTAGTGATTTTGTAGGAGAAAATTGCCTTCATCTCTTCAAGCTTTATTATGGCAGTAATAAGACTTTATGAAGGTTTTTTTTTTAATTAAATTTTGTTCAGAGATGCCTAAGATATCAGTTCCAAAAAATGAGCTTCTGGTGAGTTTAGGCTTTGGGCAGACCAGCCAGCAGAGATCACTGGGGGCATGTTGGCGCTCGGACCCTGTCGTGGGGAGATGACAAAGGTCACAGAAGCAAACAATGTTCCAATGATCCATAGAGCAAGAAATCACATTTAGGACCTCCTGTCATCAAATAAGTTACAGAAAATCATGTGATGCAAGGTAACTGTGGAAATATTTTATAGTTGTTAAGCTTTGATTTATTATAAGGAAATATTGAAGTACAATCTAACCCAAGAAAAAGAACTGGAAGTCAGAGAGTAGAATCTAAAAGAACTGTGAGAAACACACAGAGAAAAAAAGAGAAAAAAAGAAGGAAAAAGATCAAATAACTTATCAAACTAGGCCTTCACACCATGAACCACCTGCAGAGTAGGATCATCTGTGTGAGGTGCTGCTCATTCACACACAGAGCTGGTTTCAATACTGTGTCTTTGGAAAAGGCTTTTCCAGATTGCCTTAATTGTTTTTACTATTATAATATTTTTGGAGGGGATTAATTCTTTGTGGGAAACCATGGTTTTGCCTTTTTTCACTCTTCCCCAGTCATAAGCTTATTTCTCTGATTTTTGTGTATTGACCACTTTGCAATTCTAAGTTTTAAAATGGCTGACTAGAGGAACTTTTTCTTTAACATAAGCACTCAATTCAAATCATCTTGCTTTGCATGACTAAAAACAAACCATAACACTTGACTTGCTGAGGGAAAAGGGAAAATTCATCTGCTTGCACAACCTGAAGAAAGACTGGACAATCAAACTGGAGATGTGACATGCCCAGATAAGGCATCTAGGCCCTAAGATGGCTTAAAACAAGGTATGCAAACGCTCCAAAACTCACTCGCCATTTCTTCTTCAGGAGGTATTTGGAGATCATGACAGCCAGTTTTACAAATTGCATATTATTGTCCCAATTTGCTAATAAGGAAGCTAAGGTGAAAAGGTTTGAGTGACTTCCCAAGTTCACCAACCTAGTATGTAACACAATCAGACTTACAGCTAGACCAAGCTAACTCTGGAGTCTGAACTCAGAAAGCCTGGTCTCTGAATACTCTGATCCTGGCTTCTCGATTATTGGCTAAGTTGCCAGAATTTAAGGTCTTAATACCAGTCATAACTAAATACACTAATTTAAAACCCGTTATTTGTTATTGTATTAAAATAAGTGAAAATTGGTAAAATTAATAGATAGTTTAACAATCACGTCTTAGATATTCTTTCACCATTTAAAAAATGTATAAAGTAAAATGCATTGAGAAACCAACTCTTGAAATGGAGAATAAAAATCAATCATTGACAGTAACAGTCACTGAATGGCAAATGCTACCTACTTTTACGTAAATGCTTAAAAAAGTAATTGAATTACTAATATAGAATTTAAAAATATTTTTGGAGCTTTTTATTTTTATTTTTTTATCCTTGTGCAATTACAATTGTCCTCATTTTCCCCCATTACCCACATTCCCTCACTTTACCCACACCCCACCTCCTACATTCAGTCCTCCCCCCACATGTTGTATGTGTCCATGAGTCCTTTATAAATGTTCCTTGATGACCCCACCCCCTCTTTCCCCATTATTTTCCTCCCTCCTCCCCCTCTGGTTACTGTCAATTTGTTCTTTATGTCCATGTCTCTGGTTATATTTTGCTCACTTGTTTGTTTTGTTGATTAAGTTTCACTTATAGGTGAGATCACATGTTATTTGTGTTTTACTACCTGGCGTATTTCACTTAGCATAATGCTCTCCAGTTCCATCCATGCTGCTGTGAAGGGTAGGAGCTCCTTCTTTCTTTCTGCTGCATAGAATTCCATTGTGTAAATGTACCACAGTTTTTTGATCCAATCATTTACCGATGGGCACTTAGGTTGCTTTCAGCACTTGGCTATTGTAAATTGTGCTGCTATGAACACTGGGGTGCTTAGGTTCTTTTGGATTGGTGCTTCAGGGTTCTTAGGGTGTAATCCCAGCAGTGGAATTTCTGGGTCAAAAGGCAGTTCCATTTTTACTTTTTTGAGAAAATTCCATACTGTTTTCCACAGTGGCTGCACCAGTGTACAATTCCACCAACAGTGTACTAGGGTTCCCTTTTCTCCACAACCTCACCAGCACTTGTTGTTTGTTGATTTGTTTATAATGGCCACTCTGATCAGTGTGACGTGGTATCTCACCATGGTTTTAATTTGTATCTCTCTGATGACTAGTGATAGTGAGCATCCTTTCATATGTTTCTGAGCCTTGTGTACTCTCTCTTTGGAGAAGTGTCTGTTCAGGTTCTTTGCCCAGTTTAAAATGGGATTGCTTGTCTTCCTNAGCTAACTCTGGAGTCTGAACTCAGAAAGCCTGGTCTCTGAATACTCTGATCCTGGCTTCTCGATTATTGGCTAAGTTGCCAGAATTTAAGGTCTTAATACCAGTCATAACTAAATACACTAATTTAAAACCTGTTATTTGTTATTGTATTAAAATAAGTGAAAATTGGTAAAATTAATAGATACTTTAACAATCACGTCTTAGATATTCTTTCACCATTTAAAAAATGTATAAAGTAAAATGCATTGAGAAACCAACTCTTGAAATGGAGAATAAAAATCAATCATTGACAGTAACAGTCACTGAATGGCAAATGCTACCTACTTTTACGTAAATGCTTAAAAAAGTAATTGAATTACTAATATAGAATTTAAAAATATTTTTGGAGCTTTTTATTTTTATTTTTTTATCCTTGTGCAATTACAATTGTCCTCATTTTTCCCCATTACCCACATTCCCTCACTTTACCCACACCCCACCTCCTACATTCAGTCCTCCCCCCACATGTTGTATGTGTCCATGGGTCCTTTATAAATGTTCCTTGATGACCCCACCCCCTCTTTCCCCATTATTTCCCTCCCTCCTCCCCCCTCTGGTTACTGTCAATTTGTTCTTTATGTCCATGTCTCTGGTTATATTTTGCTCACTTGTTTGTTTTGTTGATTAAGTTTTATTTATAGGTGAGATCACACGTTATTTGTGTTTTACTACCTGGCATATTTCACTTAGCATAATGCTCTCCAGTTCCATCCATGCTGCTGTGAAGGGTAGGAGCTCCTTCTTTCTTTCTGCTGCATAGAATTCCATTGTGTAAATGACCACAGTTTTTTGATCCAATCATTTACCGATGGGCACTTAGGTTGCTTTCAGCACTTGGCTATCGTGAATTGTGCTGCTATGAACATTGGGGTGCATAGGTTCTTTTGGATTGGTGCTTCAGGGTTCTTAGGGTGTAATCCTAGCAGTGGAATTTCTGGGTCAAAAGGCAGTTCCATTTTTACTTTTTTGAGAAAATTCCATACTGTTTTCCACAGTGGCTGCACCAGTGTGCAATTCCACCAACAGTGTACTAGGGTTCCCTTTTCTCCACAACCTCACCAGCACTTGTTTGTTGATTTGTTTATAATGGCCACTCTGATCAGTGTGACGTGGTATCTCACCATGGTTTTAATTTGTATCTCTCTGATGACTAGTGATAGCGAGCATCCTTTCATATGTTTCTGAGCCTTGTGTACTCTCTCTTTGGAGAAGTGTCTGTTCAGGTTCTTTGCCCAGTTTAAAATGGGATTGTTTCTCCTCCTTGTGTGGAGTCATGTGAATTTTTTATACATCTTGGAGATCAAACCCTTATACAATGTATCATTTGCAAGTATATTTTCCAAGACAGTTTGCTCACTTTTCATTTTGCTGATGTTTTCTTTAGCTGTGAAGAAACTTTTTAATTGGATGAAACCCCGTTTGCTTATTCTTTCTTTTATGTTCCTTGCTCTAGAGAACATACCAATGAATTCAGCAAAACAGCAGGATACAAAGTCAATATTCAGATATCAAAGGCATTTTTGTATACAAACAACAAAACATCAGAAACAGAAATTAGGAAAAAAATCCCATTTGATATAGTAGCAAGAAAAAGTACCTAGGAATAAATCTAACCAAGGAGGTAAAGACCTGTACTCAGAAAACTAAACAACACTGAAGAAAGAAATTCAGGAAGGCACAAATAAATGGAAGCATATACTATGTTCATGGATTAGAAGAATTAACATCATCAAAATGTTCATACTACATAAAGCAATTTATAAATTCAACTAAATCCCTATTAAAATACCAATGACATATGTCACAGACATAGAACAAACATTTCAAAAATTTATAGGGAACCACAAATGACCCCAAATAGCCTCAGCAATATTGCTGAGGTTTGAGGAAGAAGAACAAAGTAGGAGGGGTCACAATACCTGATATCAAACTATATTACAAGGCCACTGTTATCAAAACAGTCTGCTACTGGCAGAAGAACGGACATATAAATCAAGAGAACAGAATAGAGGGCCCAGAAATAAATCCATGACTCTAAGGTCAATTAATATTCAACAAAGTGGGCAGGAGCAAAAAATGGAATAAAAATAGCCTCTTCAACAAATAGCATTGGGAGATCTGGACAGCTACGTGCAAAAAAATGAAACTTGACCACCAAGTTACACCATATACAAAAATAAACTCAAGATAGATAAAAGAGTTAAGTATAAGTTATGACACCATACAAGTCCTAGAGGAGAACATAGGTAGAAAATTTTCAGATATTACATGCAGCAATATATTTGGAGCTTTTTAAAACAACTATGTCATCAATAACAACAACAACTTTCTAATTTATTGATGTTCTACCACATTATTCTAGTCTATTCATTGCTATAATAAAATTGATAACATGATAGCCTCCACTATTATAACATAAACCTCCATTATTAAAGTGCCATAAAGTTGACCTGTGTTTTGAAATTAGTTTAAAAAACAATGATAGTCTTAAAAAAAACAATGATAATCTTGTCATTTAGCTCTAATTCAGCATGCTATAAAAATTGTTCATCTAAAGGGAAATTTTTGGTTGGCATTTGCTATCATCATTATGTACTTTCATCAATACTACTCATTACACGTATAAGCTGACCTTAACTATTTAAAAATGGTCACTCATTCTAGAATTTTCTTGTCTTGCTGAGAATTAAATTCACTTAATGTCCATAATTCACAGGTGTGTCCCAGAAAAGCATTTGTAATATTTGAAAAGTTAATAATGATTTTCTCCCTAGTCATTTTGTGTCTCTTTTAAAATACACAGCTGGTGTAGTAAATGGAAGATTTTTAAAATTTTTCTCAAAGATCAGTTCTATAAGCATCATATCACTTTAATCTAACATTTGGAAGTCATGGTATCTTTTTGTTAAAGTCACAGTTAAATTACTAAAAAAATAATTTTAAAAGAATTCTGCATCAAGTAAGATGATATAGAAATACTTTAATTTTTAAAATTACTTTATTGTTGTTCAATTACAGTTGTCCGAATTTTCTCCCCACCACTTCCCACCACCCAGCCTTGCTTCCAGCCTCCCCCTTGGTTTTATCCATGTGTCCTTTACATTAGTTCCTGAAAACCCTTCCCCCCACTGTCCCCTCTCCCGATACAGAAATACTTTTATCCATGCCTTCAAATAAGTAAAGCTAAAAATCCTGGACACTATGTATAAAACAATCACAAGACTCTGACAGGTAGAGAGAAAAATCCAATGAGCCAAGAACCTCAGGGCTTAAGGAACAACACAACACTGAGGTCCCTAGCATTTCATTTTTGTTTCACATGTTCTAGACAGGGTACTGGAGAAGATGACACCTTGCAAATGCAGATGGGTACAGACAAAAGAAGCCACAATAAAAGCCTGATGCTCTGAGGCTGAGGACCAGGAGGGGGACAGCCTAGCAAGGCAGAAGTTTTAAACAAATAACCACTCTACTTCTCCGAACACTATAGAAAAAGCAGGGGTTCCAGCCAACAACTGAGGCCAAGTAGGAGTCAAACCTTCTGCAGTGAGATGCTCCTACCTTCCTGCTGGGGTGGTGTCACAGAAGATACAATAAAGACCCAAGGTTTTCATCTCCATAGGGCAATAACAAGACCACACATCCAAGATTTCAATGGTGGCCACATGGTGAGCCTGAACTTCCACTTCCCCCTTGTAATAGCAGAGCAACTCCCCCCTTTCCTGACAGGATGGTGTCAAAAGGTGTCTAATGGAGGGTTGGGACTTTTACCACTACAGCAGCCACAAGGCCACCTTTGTCCACGTTTTCAGTGGAAGATACACATGGGGAGTACTAATGAGGCACCGCTCATTTCTAGCCAGGATAGTATCAGCAGAAGTCTACTGGGAAGCTCAAAGTCCCATGTCTACCCAGCAATAATAAAAAGACTTCCCCAGCAGGTATAAATAGAGGCTGAGCTCATAGTTTAGATTTCTACCCCCCAACCCCACCAGCATAAGAGGTGAGGTGTACTCTTCCCTCTCCAGAATGGTGTCAGAGTAGGTCTACTAAAACAGAACACTGAAATAAGAACTTGAGTCTCATAACACCCCAAATCTCCGGGTTTCAATTGAAAATCATTCTTCACACCAAAAATCAGGAAAATTCTAACATGAATAAGACTGTTAGAATTAAGCAACCATAATAAAAATATTTCAATAAAATATTTCAGTGTTTTAAACAAATATTTTGGAAACTTTTTGGAAAAAAAGTCTCAGCAAAAATAAGAAGATATTAAAAATCCTCAATCCTTCTCCCCTTTGGCTTTGTCCATGGGTCCTTTATACATGTTCCTTGAGGGTGGGAGCAGGGAGTCGGAGTAGAAGTGGTGGTTGGAAAATGGAGACAACTGTTCATGACAACAATAAAAAAAAATAAAAAAGAAAACAAAGAAAAAAGAAAACAATTAAAAAAGAAGATATTAAAAACCAAATTTAAATTTAAAAACTTATAAACTAGGATTTTTTTAAAGCCATCAAGAGGCAACCTTAAAATAAGAATTCTGTTCTTTTGGGGGAGCACTATTTTTGTTTTGTTGTCAGCTTTGGTAATTTTTGTTTTATTTTTAAATTCCCTAATTCCTTCCTCAATCCTCTGCATTCTGTCTGTAAGGGACTACAACAAAAGACCTAACATTTATGTAACCAGAATCCAGGAATAAGAGAACTAAGAAAAAGAAGCTAAAAACAAAACAAAACAAAACTACATTCAAAACTTAATGGTTGGCAATTTCTTAAATTCGGCAAAAGACCTAAACAAATTTAAAAATCTAAGTGAATACTAAACAAAATAAATAAAAAATATCTACACCAATGGTTATCACAGTCAAAACTCTGAACACAAAAGACAACATAAAAATTCTGAAAGCAGAGAGATATGACAGCTTACCTACAGAGGAAAAATAATTATATTTCTCATCAGAAATAATGGAAGACAGAAGGAAGTGGTGTAACACTTTTTAAGCACTAAAACCCCCCAAAAGTGTTTACCCTGAAGTCTATATTCAGTGAAAACATCTTTGAGTAATGAAGGGGAAATTGAGACATTTTCACATAAAGCAAAGATAAGAAAATGTGTCACTATCATATTTCTCCGAAAAGAATGGCTAATAAAGTTTTCTAAACAAAAGGAAAAGAATTAACAAAAAACAAGAAAAAGTAAATATTAGGACATCAAGAAGAAAAAAAGAAAAACAAAAATTAAATTTTCTTCTCCTCTTGAGTTTTTCAAATTTGCCTGATGGTTGATAAAAAATTATAACGAGGTTTCATGTGGTTCTCAATGTAAATAGAGGAAATGTTTAAAATAATTATAAGTAAGAGAGAGTAAAGGAAGGTATGGTTTCTACATTTCAGTTAAAATGGTAAAATGTTGATACCAATAGACTCTGATAGAATATGTATCTAGAATGAATTACCTAAAATGCTCCAGATAAATAAAAATGGAATTCTAAAATATGTTCAGTTTAATTTTTCCAAAAGAGGTATGAAACTTAACAAACAGAGGAATGAAAGAAACCCTGGAAAACAAAAAGGAAAATGGCAGATTCAAATCTAACATGTCAATAATTATATTACATGTAAATGGACTAAATATACCACTTAATAGACAAAAGTTGGCAGAGTAAATTACAAAATATAACCCAATTATTATATGTTATGTGCAGAAAATTTACATCAAAATACTGCTATGAGCAAGTTAAAAGAAACATTAAAAAGAATATATCATGCAGACATTGTTTAAAAAAACAGGAGTGATAGATTAATACCAATAAAGTAGACTTCACAGTAAAAAAATATGTCAGAAATAGAGAGGGCATTACATAGTGATAAAGGGTTCTATCGAGAGAGATTATATAGAAATCCTAACTGCATCTGCATTAAACACGAGAGCTGTAATATATGTGAAGCAAAAGCTGAAAGAACCAGAAGGAGAAATAGACAAGTCCACAGTTACAGTTGGAGACGTTAGAGACGTCTACATACCTCTCTAAACAACGGATAGACCAGCTAGGAAGAAATCAGCAAGGATATAGACGAACTGAACGGCACCACTGGCCAACCAGTCTCTTCAATGCTTGTAGAACACTCTGCGCTAGGAGAGCAAAGAGCACCCATGGGACGCCTACCAAAATAGACTGTCTCCTGGGTCATCAAACAAACCTTAAATTTAAAAAAAAATTAAATTATACAGAATTATCCAACTATAATGGAACAAGTCAGAAATCAGTATTGAAGAATAACAGAAAAATCTCTCACCACTTGGGGAAAACAAATATCAAGAGCTGGGTAAATATCTTCACGTGTGTTACTATTTGCTACTGTTATGTTTAGGAAGTTCAAGAATTATATTTTTATGACTAGAAGTACCATTTAATTTTTAAAAACAGTGCATTTATTTCTATATAATAACTTTATTCACATCATTATATTAATTACTAAATGTGTTACTTTGATCTATGGCCATTTAAAAATATATAATCATACATTTTATCAAAGTTATCTAAGTAATATACAAGGAGCACCATTATTCATTAGGTACTATTTTAGATGTCTAGAATATAGCAATGGAGGATAAAGAAAAGAGAAAATCCTGCTGTTAAGGGGTTTAGATTCCAGTGGTGATAACGGGATTAATTTATTAAATGATTAATTAATTGACTAATTAACAAATTAAATGATAAGATAGATAGAAAAACTTAAGAATACAGAAGAATTGGGATTGAGAGCACAGGATAGCAGGGAATAGAAGTAGACGGACAGATTATAAGATTAAAATAAAAGTAGTCATGATAGACCTTCTTGAAGTGCCAAAATCTGAGCCAAAATTTGAACGAGGTGTGAAAATTAGTAAGCAGTTTATGGAAGACTGACATTTCAATCGTAGGGAACAGCAAGAGCCCAGTGCATACACCAGCAGAAAGTAAGTGGTGCAGCCAGGGGGCAGCCCAGAGGGACTGAAATGGGCCAGAGGAAGAGGTGAAGGTGAGAGGTCAGAAAGATGTGGATCGTGAGATGTGTGGGGCCTTACAGGCCTTTGAATAGACACTGGCCTTTACTCTAACATCAAAGAGAGGCCATTGCGGGATTCTGGGGCGGAGGACCCACAAGCTCTAGGTTACATGTGAAAAGACTCACTCTGGCAGGGGGACCTGATAGGAGCTCCCTCAGCGATCCCGCCTAGAGATAACGGTGGCTTGGATCAGTATGGGGACATGGACCTCGTACCAAGGGGTTTTGTACAGATACTAAGAGAACACCATGAAAACACAATGAAATTTCAATTCTGTGAAAAGAGGATCATTGCACTTTGCCGTGGGCAAGATGCAGAGCAGTGGGGCTCCAGAAGTGATTTCTAATTCTGGGTCTAATTATTTGTGCAATTTTACTGTTTCTATACTTCGTTCGCAAAATCAGTTAACTGGGTTTTTTTCCTAAGGGGTTCCTAACTTTCTTGTCAGCTTTGAGAGTTACAAAATAGATTATGATTCTGAATGAACCAACGTCAACTTTAGTTAGAATAAATGCCATCAGACAACTTTTTAATGTTTCGTTCTTTCAGCACTCATTTGATAGTGCAGAGCTCTGCATGAACCACTTGAGACTAAAATGAGAAAAAATATACAGAAAATACTGGCCTTATTTTCATAGTACTAGACATTAGGGTTGCTCTGTTTGAATAGACAATAGTCTTTCATATTTTTTGTTGGTATGCCATAAAAATTATAATTTATTTCTGCCTTGCTATCTCTATTTACAGTATTATTAAATATTTCTTGAAATATTATGGTCAACATGGACCAGAACTTAAAAATTTAACTGCTAAATATCAAGGCTTTAGTGTAACCAGAAAAATTGTATGAAGCACTTATTTTGTCATATTAGTCTCCAGACAGTCTTATGGTTTTCTCTATTATGTGAAAGATCTATTTAGCCGAACCAGCTGATGATCAACTCAAATGTAACTAAACTGCTCATCACCCAACAAATACCTTTTGAACCCTTATTATGAACTACACACAGTCCTAATCAGTGAGAAAACTATGCTCGGTGGTGATCTCTTCTCAAGAACTTCACTATGTAATCAGAAAGATAATTTAATATAAACTTGCATGTAATGTATGGGATTAAGTGCTACTATGAGAAGCAATATAATGAACATGGACTCCACCACTTAGGTGTAACAGCATGCCGTTTATTTATACAACTCAATTAGCCTCAATATCTTGACCTGAAAGTGAAGATATAAAGGTTATTATAAAGATTGAATGAGAGTACTCTGTGTATGACCCATAATAAATGCCCTATATGAATTGGTTATTGTTATTATTGTTAGGAAAGTTATATTATTATTGCAATAAAAGTTTAAGACTGGCCCTAGTCAGGTAGCTCAGCTGATAAGAGTTTTGTCCTGATACACCAAGGTTGCAGGTTCAATCCCCTGTCAGGGCATATACAAGACTCAGCCAGTCAATGCATAAATAAGCGACATAACAAATAGTCTCTCTCTGTCTCCCTTTGTCTCGCTCTCTCTAAAAGTCAATAAATAAAAAATTAAAATAAAGCAAGTTTAAGACAAAGTGTCTATGAAAGCACAGAGGTGGAAACATTGCTTTGTAATGTAATGC
This sequence comes from Sturnira hondurensis, assembly GCF_014824575.4. Classification (NCBI taxonomy): domain Eukaryota; kingdom Metazoa; phylum Chordata; class Mammalia; order Chiroptera; family Phyllostomidae; genus Sturnira; species Sturnira hondurensis. The sequence continues at coordinate 2,376,829 of NW_028089315.1, forward strand.
CTAAATACTACATTATCACTAGGCTAAAACCTAAAGGAGGCAGTGTGGGTTGGTAGAATGAGCATAGAGTTCAGAATCAAGCAAAGCAAAGCATTCTACTATCAGCCTGGTCATATATTGTGTGGCCTTGACAATTTACTAAACTTCTCTAAGTCTTGATGTTTTCCTGTGTAAAGGGGGACAAATTACCTTGCAGTGTTTAGGGGAATATCTGGTAAGATAATATCTAAAGTGCTCAGTACAGAGCCTAGAATATGAAAAGTTTTCTATAAAAGGCAGCAAATGTGAGGATAATGACAAAAGTAGGCAAGGCCTGAATAAGAATGCCAGAGTTCTAATCAATACTCAGCAATACTTCTTACTCAATTTTAAGCCAGTATTCAATTGCTTTACAAGTTCATTTGTTTCTCAAAGTCTTCATCCTTATTCAGACTTGACTAGCATGGAGAGCCTTACTCTATAGGCCTTGCTTCGCCGAGGAAGGAAGGAACACTGAAGAAGGGAAAGAGCAGAACAAAATTTCCGTGTCCTCTCCATTATTGGCACAGACAACTCTCCTTAAAACCATATCACATAGAGGTTTACCTTTTGCAATTTAAAGTTAGAAGCCATAAATTCCTGTCATCTGCCTCCATGTTCACATGCTAAGACTGTCCCAGTGCCACAGCTCTGGGAGGAAGGGCCCCTTAGGTTATTGTAAAACCAGAAGGTTATGATGTACAGTTTACGCTAATGAAGGTAGGCTTCCAGTCAGGAAGTGGAGCCACTCCCTGCAGTGAGGCTGTTAAGCAGCCAGGAATGAGACGTGTCTATAATTAGAGAGCATTAGGCATTAGTGATCCTCCTGGCCAGAGAGCCTGTGCCCAGTGGACTAGCCAGACTGGCTGGCTACCCATCCAAAACTATTTCCTCCATTATTCCAAGCCAGAAGCAATGAAATGAGGGGTGGGCTAACAGATCCCATGGGATGAAATTATCCATCTAAAAAAAAGTTTCTGAAAAATAGATGTGAAAATTATATATGCTTAGGGGGAAAAAAGACACAGTCGCAGCATGATTGTTAAGGTAAAACAAGGCAAAAATAAATCTTAAAACTGAGTAGCAAATCACATAGTATTACCATACCATTCTTCGTAAAATCACTACTGGGATCTGAAAATGGAAGAACCAAGAAACCAGGTAAGCTGGAACAAGTCATGACATTTTCCTGGAATATGCATTTGTCAAAAAAAAAAAAACAAAGCACAGAAAGGGTTTGTTCATTGTCAGGGGTATCAGTGAAGTCAGCAAGGCTGACAGGCCTAGAATAATTTGAAAATATGAACTAGAAAATATGACTGAAATTTTAGTCTACCTTTATTGTTTCACAAAGAAAAAATAAAGCTGAGGAGAAACAAAAAGAGAATTAATGTAATCATAGCTATTATTAATTAAAATACATTCTGTGCATGTTAACATTATTTAATTACCAGTCCAATCCAATGAAGCAGAGATTTACCATGATTCACATCTTATATATGAGAAAACTAAGTAACAAAGAGGGTGAGTAAATTATAAATGCCCATGTTTGAAACCAGCTCCCTCCAAAGCTCTGCTCCTAATACCATACAGTACATGCCTTGTCAAGGATCTCCCAGCTACTGGTATTGATAGAGCAAGAACTGGGATCTAGGTTCTACGGCGTCAGGCCTTGCCTCCCTTCCAGTAGTCTCAGCTGCAAATTCTGAACACATATCTTTGGACTGTTTGCTTTTAGTTGTAGAAATTCAATGATATTAAAAAGTAAAATTTCTTGTAAAAATTTAGTTCATCCAGAATCTCTTCACTGAGTACTATAGGAAGGTACTTTTTCTTTGTTTGGATTTTTTTTTCTGTTTTGTTTATTGCTTTATCTCCAATGCCTAGAAAAGTAGCTCAATAGAACAAGTGCTTAATAAATATTTGTTCAAATTAGGGTCTTTATTATGTATGTACAATATGCTGCTGGACACACTTTGAGACTCTAGGACGATGGTGAGCAAATACAAGTTTCTAGCAACGCGAAAATTTTCTAGTGATTTACAGAGACATTAAGCAAGCATACAGACACCTAAATAAATTTTGAAAGAAGGCTATGAAGAAAATGAAACAGGATAATGTAGGAATGTGACTTAAGGAGCACTTTGGTGGAGTTCTTTTTGAAGTAGCAACATTTGAGTTGAACCCCATATAAATATCTGCAGAAAAGAAATTCTAGGTGGAAAGAACAGCAAGAACAGGTACTCTAAGGTGGGGACAATGCTGATGGTTTGGAGAAAGAGAGAGAAGTGTGACCTGAGCTTAGATTATGCGTGGGAGAGGGAGGAGGTAAGCAGAGCATAGAGGCCATAGTGGCCCCTGGGGCACTTAAAAAATATCAACGTCTTTTTAGGATTCTACATATATATGTGCACATACGTGAGATCATACAGTGTTTGTCTCTGACTTGTTTCACTTAGCTACTGCCCTTGAGGAGCATCAATGTTTTTTGCAAATGACATGATTTCCTTCTTTTTATGACTAAATAATATTCAATCATGTATATTTTACATATTTATATATCACATTTTCTTTACTCATTCATCCATCAATAAATACTTAGGTTTCCATGTCTTAACTGTTTTGAATAATGGACAATAAACACAGGGGGTTGAAGGTATCTTTTTGAGAAAGTGATTTTGTTTCCTTTGGGTCAGGGGCTGGGGATAAAGGGAGTGAGGGGATGCGGTTAAATGGTGCAAACTTTCAGCTGCACGATGAATAAGTTCTGGGGCTCTAATGTACAGCATGGTACTACAGTTTGCAATATTATATTGTGTATTGAAATTTGTTAAAAGTGTAGATCTTAGTGTGCTTATCATACACACATAAATGGTAACTATGGGAGGTGAGGGATGCATGTACAATCCTTATTGTGGTAATCATTTGACAATGTACAAGTAAATCAAGTCATCACACTACACTTTAAATTTCACAATGTTCTTATCATTGTATAATGATATATTACATCATTGCGATGTTACATCATTGCATAATGATATATCAAAGTCAATTATATCAATAAAGCTGAAAAAATATTGGCAGCTGCCTCCCACCCCACCACTACCCTATTCCTACAAAACTAATTCAGTTGTTTAGGGCTCCCAACCAAAGGTATTTTTAACCTTCAAACTAACCTTACACGTACCCAGGTTAAAAGTCATTGATGGCAGGGGGTACAGGCCTTAGTCAGAAGTGCTCAGAGTGTGATAAAGTGTTTAAAAGGAAAGTAAAGAAATGACTTATTTCTCAAATGTCCACCAAGTCATCCTCAATGTGGTCAGTTAACCCAGTGAGACAAACAACATGTGCTCTTCGGTTGCTTGAAAATTACCCCTTAATTACTAAAGACTAATAAGGTTGATACTTTTTATCAATAATACTGTCCCTGGAACATTATCACTGTTATTCATAATATTACAATAAATTTCAGGTTTAGAATTAACTGAAGTTTATCTACATTGAGCTGTGCAAAAAGTACTTTTTAAAATATGTCATAATGTGAGGGCTATCGACACATGCAAAAATTAGCTAAAGAACTGTTCAGTTCATGAATCTGACAACTATAGCCAGACAAGAGAGGTAACCCCTAACTGTACTTTCTTTTCTGAATATGTGCGTGAATTTAACAGAATAATGTACATCACCTTCTTGTTTTCTCCACTGGGGCATAGTCTTTTCCTATTTATTTTGATGGCTTTGCTTGTTGCTTATAAATATGATCTTAAGTTCCTGTTGATTCAACTTTTAAAATCCTACTTCATTAGGTTACATAAATAAATAAATAAATAAATAAATAAATACCTTCAAATATTTAGATTACAGCATCCTGTGCACTACCAACTGATTGTCAGTTATAATAAACTTTGTATGAGGAAACAGAGATGAACAGTAAAACCACAAAAAATATAGTTCCCCAGTCTCTCCTTTAATGGGTGTGGTTTCCTTTGGAGAAGTCTTAATAGACTTGTCAGCCAATCCCCCTAATCACCAGTCCTTGCTGATACAGCTCACCCATCACAATTTATTTCTCAGTCCTCTTGCATCAGAGAGAAAGAACTTTGATTTACTGCTCATTAGAGAAGCCGTTTCCCCAGGCACAGGCAACATTTTGAGTGATGATGTAACCCAAAACCAGGCTTTTGTGATAAGTCAGTACAATTTAATGGAATAGAGAAGGCATTATGTTCTCTGTGAAATACACGGTGCACTTGTGTACCAGACAGAAAGACTAAAAGCACGAAAGGCACTTTGCTTAGGTTATAAAGATGGAAATGCAGACAAGAAATTATTCCAGATTGCTAAATCTATCGGAGAAGGGTTGCATACCAAAAAAAAAAAAAAAAAATGTGTAGGCTTCTGACCCATTGTCAAACAATTTGTAAACATACAGGTATAGAATCTCTATCACTCCTCAGAAAGTGTATTTGCTTGTTTGGCTGGGAATGAAACCAGATATTACAAGTTGGTTACAAATATGGATTCATTTGGGAAAAACAAAAAGTTCTGGGATGTGAATTGTGTAGTTCCCAAACATAAGCATTTTCATATGGGTTACAAAGATAACAACTCAACAACCTTGCAAGTGTCTAAGTATAAAAGACAAAAACTCTGCAGTTAAAAATGCTCTCAGCCACTATTTTGTATCACTGAACATTCCCAAAGTTACAGTTTGCTGTTTTTACGCATCCTCAATTTCAGTGCTAACAATTTTATCTAATGCTTTGGTTTATTTGGGGGAGGGGAGTAGTAAGGGGAGAGAAATAGTATGTTCCAATTATTACACTCAGAAAACAAAAACAAACACGTGTGAGGTTCACTCTATGAAATAGAGAAGCAGTGCATTTAATGCTTCAAAAGTCTGTACCTGTTGGGGTGATAGGATCAAGAAAAATAAGAATAAAAACACCTCTGCATTTAGGGAGTTGACACTGAAATATGTGTTGGTCTCACACCCAATCAAAACGTGCCCAGGGCGATAAAGTGAACTCGGAGTGACCCACTGAGTGATCAGCTGTGAGACACAGGGCAGCTGTGAAAGCTGCACCTGAAATTCTCAAAACTGCTTCCCTTCCTGAAGACTGACTCTCTTCCAGAGCTCAAGCAAACGGCGCCTTCAGAAAACTAGATCTGTAGGACTTCATAATGAGGACTCGAGCTTCTATTTCACAAATTTTCCATTCTCAAATGCTTACTGGCATTAACTTGTATTCAAAATCATTTTATATATGCACATGACACAGTCCTTCCCTAAGAAAAACTTAACAAATATATAGTACAAGTTAGAAAAGAAGTACCATAAACACAGTTCAAAATTTGGTGGCAGTTCGAAAAAGTAAGAATGTGACAAGGGTTTTTTGTTTGTTTGTTTGTTGTCTTTCCTTTTTAGTACGAACAGTATAGCTGGAAATAAACTGACATAATTTTGTAAATTGCTGAATAAGCCTACTTTAAATAGATTCGAGGTCAGTAAGACTTGTTCCTGTGCAGACATAGAACAATTTTTACTTATTGCTGCTTTTTTTTCCTGATAGAGTAAATGTAACATTTAAGAGTATTTAACTCACTACATAAGATGAGAAAAATCTCTAATATTGAGATTTGCCAGTCTCAAACGCTTTCACAAAAAAAACAAAGCAAAACAGAACCAAAAAAAAAACATAATTAGTACCTAGAATAGAAGAAACTCTGCCCCTGAAGTATTTGACTATTTAGCCCAAAACAGACTCACAAGACAGGTTTTTAAAGGTACATATTTTTTAAGTTGTGTATGAATTTTGTATGCTATTCTGAAATATATTCCTTTTGTCTTTATATGCTCTCCATGAGGTGGTAATGTAAAACTGACNATAGAACAATTTTTACTTATTGCTGCTTTTTTTTTCCTGATAGAGTAAATGTAACATTTAAGAGTATTTAACTCACTACATAAGATGAGAAAAATCTCTAATATTGAGATTTGCCAGTCTCAAACGCTTTCACCAAAAAAACAAAACAAAACAGAACCAAAAAAAAAACCATAATTAGTACCTAGAATAGAAGAAACTCTGCCCCTGAAGTATTTGACTATTTAGCCCAAAACAGACTCACAAGACAGTTTTTTAAAGGTACATATTTTTTAAGTTGTGTATGAATTTTGTATGCTATTCTGAAATATATTCCTTTTGTCTTTATACGCTCTCCATGAGGTGGTAATGTAAAACTGACACTCAGTGAAAGTGTCCCATGGTGTAAGACCAGGCACACCTTCCAACCCAGAATAAGATAACTCAGAAATGTGTGTATCCCAGTTAGAAAGCAGTTCACTACAGAGAGTGCCATTAGACGGATGTAACTATTGTTTCTCTAAAAAAATAATGCATACTATGAAATTGAGACTACTTTTACAGCATTTATTGAAGATAGAAAAAGTGTTGGATTGGCTATTTTAAGGTCAACCCCAGACGAGAAAAACTGAACGACTCCAAGTGGTAAGAAAACCCACACTTGTTACATGACCTTGAACAAGCCAAGCAGGCTGTGGCCATGATTATGTATACAAACTGCCTACGCAGGGTGTCATGCCAAGGTCAGTGGGTTTATGCCAGCCAGCTTTGCTGTACCCACAGCATTGTTCTGGATATGGCAGTTGGAGTGGATGCCAGCACAGTCGTCAGGGAGAGGACGCTTCTACATGCTAAATAGCGCTCAGGCAATTATGACAATCAATCAAGTAAACATCTTTGTTATGAAGACTAACAGTCTGGATGAACTATACAAGTGATCATATACTTGAAGCATTAGAATTGTTGAAACATCCAATATAGATCGTTTTACAAATAGGACGTTTCTCTCAGATAACATGTATTTTTCTATTAAAACAACCTAAGACAGGGAAGCCTAGGAGACACCACATCAATCCAAAATAAGTTCTCAATAAGTCATGTGCAAGAGCAATTAAAAATTTTAAAAGCCAGACAACCTTAAAAATTATTGCAAACAAGTAGTCATGCACAGGCAAAATTGGATTCATAGTAATATAATTTAACGTTCATAGAAGATCTGAATTATTAAAGGAAAGGAAAAACACTTAAGTCTGCTAGTATATTTACTCAGTAAGATAAATAAATTTGTTTATTTACTTCATGTTCAACTTATACTGCAATGCATTTTAGTTTTGCCTGAAAATAGATGCAAGCCGAAAACTACTGTGGCACACTAGTCCGTGTAACTAACCCAGACGTTCTAATCACCTCCAACGACAATTCTGCATTCATCTACCAGCCCTCTGGAAAAGTGTGGGTTCTGGGGTTATATCTATATAATGTCAAACAAATAAAAGGATTAGCTGACTTAGTAAAGAAAAAAAATCAGGCAAAGTAATCTGTAATTTTATTTTCCACTATTTGTCGCAGTAGCATCATAAAATTATCCTGCTAAAACCTAATGAGAAACATGATAACTATGGAAATTAATATTGCATTTAATACTGGAATTAGAAGAGGTTTTAGAAATCTAATGCAAATAAAATACCATGTAATATGTATAAATTCTTAGTAAAATGTATGCCATATAATACTAATTTATTCAAATGTTATATTAAATTTTTCCTTCCAAACTATAGTGTTAAAAGGACTAACATCTAGAATTTTTCTTTTGCTATTTTTTATGGTTTATCCTATTACAGTTGCCCCATTTTTTTTTACCTTTTCTCCCCCTCCTAAACTTTTTGAATAACTTTCCAAAGCTAATATTCCTAGTGAATATCAAAGACAATTAGAATCCTGGTTTCTAATATTCTTTATATACTGTGTAAAAATATAGACTGAAAGTGGCATATATATTTATATATAAAATGAGTAGGATGGCCATATAATTTATCATCAAGCTAGGACACCAGGATATCAAGTGCAAACTGGGGTTGTCCTGGGCTAACAGAGACAGTTGTTCCCCCCAGGAAGGGTCACGACAACTTCGTACACAGGCAGTAAAGGGAGAAGTTATTAGCTTGCTCCATAATCATAAAATGTATGTGATTTCACCAACTGAAATACATTCTCTGTCCTGTCTCCTTAAGGACAGAGAAGGTACTCCAGGCACCAAAGGTGGAATAGCTCTCACACGGGATGTGACTGGCTGCAGGGGACAAAGACCCCAATTTAGAGAATTAGAGTTGGAAGTCTGAGAATAAGGAAAGACCAAGAGAAGTAAGGATATTTTTAACAGCTTTGTTAAGTTTTTAAATCCTAGGACAAAGGTCTTGGTTCTAATTGTTATCATAATTTTCAACTATGAGGCCTTACTGAGAAGGTAAGATTTGATAAAAGACTTTAAAGAGCTGGAGAGTGAGTCAGAGATACATGGAAGAAGAGTCAGTTCACATGCTCTAAGACTGGAGTGTACTGGCCAAGTTTAAAGAACACGAGAAATACCAGCATGACCAGAGTTGAGTGAGTGACAGGGAGAACAGGAAAAGAAAAAACAAAACAAAACAAAACAAAAAAACAGCAGAAAGGCAATGGGAAAATCAGCTCAGGTGAAATGAAAAGCCATAGGTAAAATTTGAACAAGAAAAAAGAAATTAGCTAATGTGCATTTTAAAGAGATCACCGAGGACTTCTAGTTTACAAATAAGAGCTAGGAATTCAAGAAATCAGTGTGGGCTAGATATATAAAATTGAGAGTCACCAAATTTTGGTGTTATTTAAAGCTCAAACATTAACAAAAATAAGAAATGTATAATCTCTTACATTTTCATAAATGTATGAAAATAATGTTTTCAGTCGTTATTTCCTCAAATAGGTTCTTGACCCCCTGTTCTCTCTCTTCTCCTTCTGGTACCCCTATGGTATGGGTGTGGTCATGTTGTCTTGAGATTCCTTAAATTATCCTCATTTTTTAAAATTCTTTTTGTTATTCTCACTGTGGTGATTGGGTATTTTCTGCTGCCTTGTCTTCCAAGTCACTGATTTGATTCTCTGCTTCATCCAACCTATTGTTTATTCCTTCTATATTCTTCATTTCAGATTTTTTATTCTTCATTTCTGACTGGTTCTTTTGTATGGTGTCTATGTCCTTTTTCATGTTGTAGCTCTCACTAAGATCCTTGAGCATTCTTATAAGCATTCTTTGGTAAATCTGATAAATTGCTTGCCTCCATTTCACTTCTGTCTTTTTTTCTAGAGAGTTCTCCTGCTCTTTCATTTGGGGAATGTTTCTTTGTCTCCCCATTTTGGCTATCTCTTTGTGTTTATTTCTGTGTTTCAAATAGATCTACTATGACTCCCAGTTTTGATAGGGTGGCCTTATAAAATGGACTTCCTGTGGGACCCAGTGGCACAGTCACCTTGATTCTCTGAGCTGGATGCTCCAGGACTGTCCCTTGTGTGTTCTATGTGGGCCTTCCCATTGTAATTGGGTCTTGAGTGCTGTTGGCTCATCTGTGCCTTGGGGTCAACCCTCAGGCTGGCTGACAGTGAAAGTGAACTCCAACCACAATATATGAGCTGCTGTGTAGGCACTGACCACACCAAGCAGAATTTGCTTCAGCAGGGTCTGGTGTCTACTGAGATATTCCTTTGCATTCACCACTGGTAAAGCTAATTGGTTCTTGCTCTGATGTTGTCTGAAGCTGGCCATTGGATATGTTGGTTATGGGGTCTCTTGGGAGGGATTCTGATGCAGGCCAATGCCTGTAACTGACCCTGGGCAACCTGTTTGGAGTTACAGTGTGTGGCTGCCTCTGCTGAGCCTGGATGTTCATAGGAAGGACCAAATTGTGCACCAAGGCTGGTTTTTTACCAGCACTGGGCCCAGGGAAAGGTCAGAAAATGTTTCAAGGCACCCCAAGATCTGTCTTCCCCTGCCCTCATTGGCCAGCTGCCTATTAGGCTCAGTCTCTAAAAGAGGCTCTGGTGGTACTTGAATTGCTTGAAGTAGGTTCTCAACAAGTCAGCAGGGAAGAGCAAGTGGTGTTCACCAAACTGATGCAGGTTCAAACTCAGTGCCAGTGCTGGATCTGAGGGCACTCGGCAATTGTCCCAGGGAATATTAAGTCTAGCTGCCACCTGCTTGGCATTTACACACCTTTATGATGGGATGGGGTCTCAAGGAGTCATTAGGATGAGGCCAGCAGAGTTTATCAAGCTCAAAAAGACAAGATTTGGCTGTGTGAAGGGAAGACTCTGCACCCTTTGGGCAGGCAAGAGAAAAATGGCCCTTGTCCTAAAACCACACAACTCACTCTGTCCTGAATCCCACCTAGACCTCGGCTGAGCAGAGGCACCAGTAGTTGGAAGGTTGGGACTGTCAGGAGCCTGGAGAGTGGGGCTGAAGGATCTCCTATGAATGGGATGTGCTGGTTAGGCATCCAGGAAGGTCATAACATGGCCCACACCCCAGAGCCAACACAATTCAGTCTGTCCCAGATTTTGTCCTGATTCTGGTAGAGTGGAGCTACCAGGCATTGGGAGGGTGGGGCCACTGGAGACCAGAGGGTCCTTCTAGCAGATTTCAGCTGACTTCTCAGCAAAGCATAAGCTCTGCAGGGTGTGGTAAAAGGAGCCCCGGGTGGGGCTATTGCTTTCCCCTAGCCTGACGCTGTAAGGAAGGGAGTGATGCATGTGGGGGGAGGTGGGGCCCTGTTCTACCCAAGAAAGATGGCAGCTATGGTATGAGAGAATGATTCAGCCCAGGGATCCTGGCAACTGTCACCTCACCTCTCTCTCCAAAGCCCCAAACTTAAGACTCACCTCACATAACCCTAGTCTGCTCCACCCTCCCTACACTGGAGCCTAGGCTGTGAACAAACTTTTGTGTATTAGTCCTTTAAGAGGGCACCTGTGTCTCTAATGGATGCTGTTTCTCTCTGGCGGACAGAAACCCCACCGTTTTTCACAGTCAGATGTTCTGTGAGCACCTCTTCCTGGCTCTGGTGCTTTGGGCTAGGGAGCCTGGCTTGGGGTTGAGACTTCACACTTCTCAAGAAAAACCGTTGCAGCTAAGATATCTCTCTGGAATCTCAGCCTCTACCTGGAAAAGCAGGGCCAGCCCTTTTCACATCTCTGCCCTTCCTACCAGTCTCAATACCTCTTCTTTGGTAAATCCTTGGTTATAGACTTCTCTTCAGTGAGTCCTCAGTTGGTTATTTAGGTTGATTGTTTCATATTTTAGTGGTAATTCCAGTTTGGCCCTGGAAGGACGTGACTGTAACATCCACCTACTCTGCCACCATCTTGGATCTCTATTTCTGTCAATTTCCTAAAACAATCTTGACTATTGTAATTCTATATACTCGTATTTAACTGCTGATGAGGTTAGAAAGATAAAAGTGTTTTTCTGAAGGCATAAATGTAGTAAGTGGCAAAGAGAAAAGCAGAATCTGGAACTTTTTGACTCTGATCTTAGTCTTTGATCTTAACAAATAGCTACACTGTGAAAGCTCAAGGGCACCATTGAAGTTTTGTGAGGGACAATGACATCCTAGTGATATAAGAGTACAAAAGAAGTAATTGAGCTTCCTCTTCCTCTCCTTCTCCACTCGCCCTACCCCCTTCCTTCCTTTTCTCTTCCCTTCCCTTTTCTTCCCTTTTGGAACAATGTCAGTCTGATTCCCAGGCTAATCTCGAGCAGAGCAAGCTAAGCATTTCTGAGGGAAGAGCATCACGTGAAGGAAGCTGGCTCAAGGCAGAGTTGTTGGGATTCATTCAGACAGCAGGGAATGTTCACATAGAAGCTGCCCTGCTTGAGGTGTCCGAGCTGACCAGGGTGAACCTCATGGTATTGTAATAGGATTAAAACAAACACCCCAGTTGCTCTTATTTCGACTGCTGCCTCACTTGCTGTTTTTCTCCTGTCCTTTTCCACCCCTTCCCCTGCCTTTGTTTTTCTACTTTCTGCGCCTCTAAACCTTGAAACCTGTAGAAAATTGAAAAAATATATCTCAAGAGAACTATTCTGACAATTGCCAGGAGGGAATTGAGCCAATGATCCCTAGCAAGAGGAATGGAAACTAGAAACATCTCCACTCTTTTCCGTTGAAGGTTTTGCAGCATTCAAAGATGAAGAACCTTCAACTTGAGCAAGACCACAGTATATACATACCCCTCACGTCACCCTAGAAAACTTCAATCCTGCTTCAGTTGGGGTAGTTACCTGGATGCTCCGTAGGTGCTCCTGAATGTGCCTAAAGCCTTCACCTCTGTTTGCATCCCATAAAGTAATTTTCTTCTGACGGTATTCACATGGGAAAGGGAGTGGTGACCCAGGGCGGGATATCAGAGTCTGAGGGGGTGAAGAAGGCATCCACAAGGCGGGACAGCACGGGGTGGGGGACCTGAGAGTGTGTACAGAAGGCATCCACACAAGATCAACACTTATGAATCTAAGTGGAATTTAAAAAATTCTAGAAGCTGCAAAGGTAAAGGTATTTATATACGGTGTCTTGATGTGTCTCTTTGCATCTGAACACACAGTACACAAAGATGCAGAATAAGATTTGTGTAGTGAATGAATTAATGAGTAAATAAAACTCCTGGAGATGGCTTAGGGTATACATATGAAGAATGTTGTTATAGCCTAGTTGATACTGTTTTTAAACAAGGGGAAAATATTTCTGTTTGCCTGATGAGAGGGCTCTGCTGATTCATGAATGTTAATCCTCGATACCCAAAATCCCACTCTAAAAAATTACTTAGCACCACAACAATAAGACAAAAGCCGAAGTAAAGTGAACATTCCAGAGGCCATCAGAGGTTAACTAGAAGCCTGGAAATAATTACCCTCTTGCTAAAAAACAAATAACATATGGAAAATATAAGCAGTGGGGGAGGACTTCCTCTTCTTAGGCAGGATTTTATTGAGAAAATTTTTGACAAAGCAATATTTGACTAAAATATTCTAAAAATTATAACAGTAATATAGTTATTGCTTGCTATTTAATATTGTTCTATACTCCACTTTACATTTTTGAAAGTATTAACTGTGTAATGCATGATGGCATTTAATATTTTTGTTCTACGTTTTATTATATAAAATTGTTCACATTGCATATTAAAAAAATATATTAGCATACATACATAACCTATCGCCCACTCAAGAAAATTAAACACCATGGATGCATTCTACAGTCTCATTTTCTTCTCTGTCTCTCTCTCTCATTATTTTCTAAGCTTCTCGAAGACGGTGTCTAGACTATTGCCACTTCCTCCTGTTGTCTTCCTCCCACGACAGTCTGGTTTCTGTCCATGCCACCCACTGACACTGCTTTCACCCAGAAACTGTCCTTCTGGTCGTTAAATCTGAGGTACAATTTTTAGTTTTTAATTTATTTGATTGCTAAAAGCTCTCAGCACTATTAATCACTTCTTAAAACTCTCTACAGTCTTGATATTCCTTGCTTTCTTTTCATCTTTCTTCCTAATTATGTAGCCATATCTTTGTTCTCCTTTTTCCTTCCCCCGCTATCTTTCCCAGTTGTTTAATGTTACGATGTAGTCAGCATATCACCCAAATGAGTAACTGTGCCCCATATCTTTCCTTCTGCCCTCATATCCAAGTGATTCTAAATATTATATCTCCATTCTTTGTTCTTACATCCCTTTCCACTGCTGCTATCTTAGTAAACACTCTCGTTATCTCTCACCAAGTGATTGCAAGAGCTTCCTAGTTAGTCTTCGTCTTTCCAGCCAGACTCCCCACACTCCATCCTTTACAACAGCACGATGGTATCATATCACTCTCTGTTAAAAACCTTTCAGTGGCTTCCTATTCATCCCAAGATTAACTCAAGCTTTTAGGGATGGCTGACATATTAGACTTCCCTTTTTAAAATGTGGACACAGCCTGCCTCTTTAGTTCTCAAATGCAGCACTTTGGTGTGAAACTGCTTCCACTTCCCATATTAATCTTGCTGTTCCATGTGTCTGCGTATTTGCACAGGCCATTCCCATTGCAAGGGAATCTCTTTCCCCAGTAAGCTGGCAACTCTTATTCATGCTCCCCTGTTCCACAGGTTCTTCTGCATTCTTTTCAACTTACTCTACATAATCTTCTGCTCCCGTTCCTTTTATAGCTACAGCTCAACCTCCTTTCTGGATTTTAAGACACAATATTGTACTTCTTAATGGCTATCAGTGGACGCTTCATGTCTAAACTTCATCTTTCTCCTCTAACTTATTTCTCTTTTCATAAATCAGGTTAATTCCACCATCTTTTGCATAATTGTCCTCGGCATAAAACTAGAATGCTCCCGTGTTTCTGCCTCTTCTTTACTTTCTGTTCAGTATAGTTGTTTCTACTGTCAAAATATAATTTAACCTGATTCACTCACAAGCATCTATACTGCTGGTACCCTGAGTGAGAGCTGCATCATTCTTGACCAGTTCAATCTCCTCTTTGTTACCTCTGTCCCTATTATCTCATGGCAATCTCAAGCCATCATCCTACATCCTACAGGCAGAACTGTATTTCCATTCTAAAAACCTGAACATTGCACTTCTCCTTGCAGTTCTTCAACAGCTTCCCTGGTCAAAAGTAGCACCTCAATTCATTTGTGTGATCTTCAAGAGTTTCCTCAGCTGGCCCTTGACTTACTTACTTTACAAGTTTTACCACAAAGATAGGAATGCTTCTCCCTTTGCTCTTCTGTTTCAGAAACCCATATGTATCCATTGGGACTTAGCTAATTATTTTTAAACTAGTAAGTGACTATTATTTTTGCTTCTGTAAGATGAATGTGTAATGACATACAACTTTTTAAAAAAGTGAGACAACACAAATAAAGCTTAGAGTTTAGAATTTGTACAAAGAAATGTTGGTAAGTGGTCAATGGCCCTCCCTATGTAGCTATTCAATGTAAGACAAAACAAAATAAAACAGAAAAACTAAGATCTCACAAAATATTTTGAGAATTGAATAATTATTGATAAATTCATTTTTAAATTTTATTGCCATTAATATTTTTTCTGAAAAAAATCTACCTTTTTGTAATGTAATTCAGGGTAAAAAGAACAGTGGTCAGTTATTTTTTCTCAGTTGATTGTAAATTATTCTCCTAAGGACAGAAATAAATCTAAAATTGTACAGAAGTGTTTGGCTTTTTTATTTTTAAGTTACTCAGAACTCTTGAATTTTAACAGTTAAATTCTTTATTCTTTTGCATTACCCTATCTTCACCAAATGTTATTTGAAGCAAATTGATATTTTTGAATCTTGGCAATACTCGAGGGACATTACCAGCAATGAATTTTCTTCCAAAAATTCAAAGAATGCAATGAGAGCCTAGTCTGGGCTCAGTTAATTATATGTTTGTAAAGCACTCTGTTGATGTTTCTTTTTTCCCTCATGTATTTATTTTTAACACAAACGTATACACTTGACCGACTGTGGTGCAACCACAGTAATACCCTTGAAACTCCATGAAACTTACCTACTGCGTTTATTTATTCAACATTCAACCAACATCTGTTAAGAACTTGCATGAGGCAGATGTGATTCCTGTCTTCGTGGACCTTACATTCCAATTAATAGCATTTACCGAACTGAGTCCACTCCATGCATTGTGCTAAATGTTCTAACTTCATCATCTCATTTAAACCTTTAAGCTCACTATAATAAAATAATTGTTTATCATTATTGTTGTTGTTGTTGTTGCCATTTTATAGACCAAAAAACCCTAAAACTCTCCTGATAACCGTGGCAACATTCCTGAAGTAAGAAAGAAAGCAGGTGGCCAGCCTCATCTTCCTGGAAACATGGTAGCTGGCTCTCTGGGCAAATACACGGATGATACATATCAGGAGGAATATCCTTATCCTTGAAATGCTCTTAATAGCATGTCTAGATTAGGATTGTTTACGGGGTGAAGCATGGGTCCTGAGAAAAAAATCATATAATCTATACACTCCCCAATAAATGAGCAGCCTGTGTGCTACTTAGAGACTTCGTGTATTATTCTGGGAAAGAAACGTGTGTGTGTAATGCAAAATAGAGGACTTGAATAGCCACACAGGTGTCCCAGGTCCCCCCTCTCCCTATGCCTCACAATGATATGTTTTCTTGAAGTTACTAGTAAAATATAATACTGGTATGGCCTCTTGACCGATATACGCTTGATTCGACTATCAAGTCATCATTTTTAGCTCAGAATTGAAAACAAAGTTTGAATTATATTCATTAAAACCGGAAAGCATTCTAGAATACTTTTGAATGTTTGGAATTCATATACATTGTCTAACTGAAACTTCCCAACCATCTTACAAGGTAGTCATTATCGTTCTCACTTTACAGAAGAGTAAGCTGAAGTTTAGAGTCATTTTTTACTATTAGAAGGACAATAATTATCTTTAAAATCATAAAATCTCTGATAAGGACGGTGTATAATTTTCTTGCCCAGATCTCTGGCCCTTACCAATTCAATGAACAATGGCCCGACTTTTCATTGTTAACATCAGAAATTCTTTGCCTGAGGACTTTTCCTGATAGCCTGATATTATAATTCATGTATAAAAGAAAAATTGCTCCAGATGGAATTAAATACAGAAGGACTATGTTGTCCAACTGTGGAGCACCAAAAACTATTCTATGAATTCCATACTATTTTATATTCTGTGTGCCTTGTACCTTGTAATGCAAAATTCCAGATATGACTCTAACACAGGCTCCATTTCTTATCAATTTTTCTGAGCCCAAGTTCAGGACATACAGAAGTGTGTCCAGAAGTAGGTAAAAAAATCATAGGTACATTATGATTTCAATTTTTCGATTAAGAAAAATTTCGAGTTTTCCTTTAAGACTTACATTTCTATCATTGTTTGATTATTCCTACTCAAAAACATCTCTGTGATAGGTAGAACCTAATTATTTTACTATTAATTTCTAACCAAAGGTAATTCACAGTTTGTTATTTTTATACACAATAACAACTACTGCTTCATTTGGTTGTCATGCATGCACCATGAGCTGTGGGGGCCCACGTGATTGCAAGCTCAGCTGTGTCTACTTCAATGTGATTGTCATCTATTTCGTCCATTTTTCAGTCATGAAGGCACTTTTACCAGTTCACCCTGAGGTAAGTATACAGAAATTATTGCATTTTTTCATAAAACACCAGTTTTGCTTCTTTTTGGTAAATAGTTGATACTATTTGGCTCAATAGTTTTCACATGTGAAATATCTCCCAAATAAAACTTCTTCTAAAATAGTACAACTGGAAATGAACTGGAAATGCTTATATATAACATATAGTTCCTACTAACCACACTAGTTTCAGTAAAAGGGGGAAAAAAGCCTTTCCATGTTTTCTATTTTCAAGACTATTTCTTGGTTTTTGGTCCAAAACAGTGGAATAAGAAGACTATGAACTTACCTTCTCTCAGAAACACATTGAGTTTACACCTATAAGCAGAGAAACTCAAGGTGTGCCAAGACAAAGAAATATGGCCCAAATGAAAGAACACAGTAAAACCTCAGAACTAAATGATGCGGAGATTGCCAACCTATCTGATGGAGAAGTTAAAGCCCTGGCAATCAAAATACTCACACAACTGACTGAGCTTGGTCGAAAAATAAAAGCGCAAATGAAAGATACCCAAAGCGAAATAAGGCAAAATATTCAAGGGACCAACAGTGACAGGAAGGAAACCAGGATTCAAAGCAATGATTTGGAACAAAAGGAAGAAATAAACATCCAACTGGATCAGAACAAAAAAAACAAGAATCCAAAAAAAAAAAATGCAGAGAGGCTGAGGGCAAGCTGAAACATTCCAATGTCCGAATTATAAGGGTGACAGAAGGAGAAGAACGACAGCAAGAAATTAAAAACTTATCTGAACAAATAATGAAAGAAAACTCCCCCAATCTGGTGAAGGAAATAGACTTCCAGGAAGCCCAGGAAGCCCAGAGAGTCCAAGAAGTTGGACCCAAAGAGGAACACACCAAGGCACATCATTATTAAGTTACCCAAGATCAAAGACAAAGAAAAAACCTTAAAAGCAGCAAGAGAAAAGGAGACAGTTACCTACAAAGGACTTCCCATAAGGCTATCAGCTGCTTTCTCAAAAGAAACCTTACAGGCAAGAAGGGGCTGGAAAACAGTATTTGAAGTCATAAAATGCAAGGACCTACATCCAAGATTACTCTATCCAGCAAAGCATTCATTTAGAATGGAAGGGCAGATAAAGTGCTTCCCAGATAAGGTCAAGTTAAAGGAGTTCATCATCACCAAGCCCTTATTATATGAAATGTTAAAGGGACTTATCTAAGAAAAAGAAGATAAAAAATGTGAACAATAAAATGTCAACAAACTCGCAACTATTAAAAAAATGAACCTAAAAGAAAAGACCAACAATGAAAACAAAAACTAAGCAAACAACTGGAACAGAGACAGAATCAAAGAAATGGGCATGATGCAAAGGGATTTCAGTGAGGAGGGGGAAGGGAGGAATAGGAGGGAAAAGGTACAGGGGAGAAGAAGCATAATTAATAGCCATAAAATACATGGGGCAAGATAAAAATGGTACAGGAAACGAAGGACTCAAATAACTTATTTGTACAACCCATGGACATGAACTAAGGTGGGGGGAATGCTGGAGGGTTGGGGGACAGAGTGGAAGGGGGATAAAGGGGGAAAAATTGGGAAAACTGTAATAGCATAATCGATAAAAAAAATACTTAAAGAAAAAAAGTAAAACAGAGAAACTCACCCTGAAGAAGAACAGGGGGCTGAGTGAACAATTTCTGCACAACAAACCTAAGAGGGGGAGAGGGAGACAGAGAGAGAGAGAGAGAGAGAGAGAGAGAGAAACACACAAACGGGTTGGCCTGCAGCCTGCTCCAGCTCCAGATTCTAGCTGCATGACTTGCCTCCAGGATTCCCTTCCGTTTGCACGCATCCACCAGAGCTACAGCTCCCGCCCAGGTGTGGCTTGTTCCCAGGTCTGCCCGAGGCCTGAGCTTCCTCTGGCAACACCTCCAACCGGGCTGCCAAGGTGATCCTAAAGCAGTTGCCCCTGGGACTCCCTGTGGCCCACCCATGATTCAGCTTCCACTGGCCCGCCTAACACAGGCAGTCTACAAAGGAGTAGCTCCTATGCAAGTCATCCTTTTAAAACCAGTAGAGTTTGCTGTTTCATCGAACTCACAGGAACAGACACAGAGAGACCATCGAAATGAGGAGACAGAGAAATGTATCTCAAATGAGGGACCCAGACAAAACCTCAGAAGAAGAACTAAATGAGACAAGCACGCTAGCAGATAAAGAGCTCGAAATACGGGTTATAAGAATGATCTCCACAAAGAGATAGGCAGACAAAAAGGAGATAGAAACACAGAATCAGTCAGAAATGAAAAATATGGTAACTAAAATATAAAACACATCAGATAAAATCAACAGCAAATTAGATGAAACAGAGGATCCAGTCAGTGCTTTTCAAGAAAAGGTAATTGAAAACACCCAATTGGAAAAAAAAAAAAGAAAGAAAAATTTTTTTGAAAATGAGGATAGTTTAAGAAACCTCTGGGACAACATCAAGCATGATACCATTTGAATCATAGGGTCCCAGAAGGAGAAGAAAGAAATAGACAGAAAACCTGTTTGAAGAAATGATGGCTGAAAACTTCCCCGATCTGGCAAAAGACATCCAGGTCCAGGAAGTACAGAGGCCCAAAGAGGTCCACACCAAAATACATCATAATTAAAATGGCAAAAGTTAAACCAACTAGGATTTTTTTTATTTCAAAGTTGGAAATAAATAGAAACAAATAAGCTTAACTCTATACTAAATGGGTAACAATTATATTTTTAAAAAGTTGAAAATGAAGAATCCAAGGAACTTTAGCTATAGTACGTTCACTTTTGTTAGTCTGAAGATAAAAGGACCAAAAGAACTGCACAGACAGCTTAAATTCGACTTACTAAGTTAGTAGATTTATTGTTAATAGTGGTGTGGGTGTAAAAATTCTGAAACACATTTATATGCAGAATTGAGCAAAGTAGTAAATATATTAATTTTGTTGGAATTCAGCCTTCTCACAGTGAAAGAAAGGAGCTACAAATACAAAATGGTCAAAGGCAAAAATGATATGAAATGGCTATTTTCCCAGTCTGTCCACTGAAAGGACATGAACAATGACTCGTTGGGGGAAATGAGCACACCTAGCTTCCAGGTCTTGGGTTCTAATATCTCTCACTACCCACTAAAAAACAAACAAACAAACAAAAAAACAGGAGTGCTTAGTAAATCAGCTGAGTCCAGGGCTGAGGCTGGGAGAATGAACCTGGACCACTTGTGCCAGAAGTGAGAATGTACTCAAAGAATGGCAGGTACGGAAGCCAGCTTGAAGGAGCACCCCCCACCCCCCAATCTGAGACATCTATCATCAAATGCTCAGTAATGATAGTAATGGACTTCAAGTCATTAAATAAAATCAGAATCCATGGATTCATTATTGAAAGAAGTAAATAAATAAAAGAGAAGGAAAGGCCTTTACAATAAAATGTTATCTAATAAATGCAGAAGGAATGCCAGTTTAAAAACCACTATGTGGCAAACATTATAGTAATTTGATTCAGACAAGAGCAATCAATGTCCTATAAGAAATAGGATTTTCATATAATTTCCAATAATCTCCCCACAGGCTAATTTTTATTACAATAGGGGAAATAGTAGCTTTACAGCAGAGATATTTGGAGGACATGTCCAAGACGTGGTGATCAAAGTTATCTCTAATATTAGAGATATCTCTAATATCTCTAATATCTCTTTCATTGACTTTAATTTAATACACTGTCTTACTATTTTTGTTTGTTTCCCTGAACAGAAAAGTAAAGGAGGTAGTCTGGGTGGAAATGTCCTGTAAGATAGGTATAGGTTAAGTTGCAAAAATAAGGAAAAAAGGCTACAAAATCAGAGGTCAGCCATGAGAAGAAAACAGCATCCCTTCTAAAGTACTCCTGCCTCTTTTGCATAACCTGAATCTAATGAAGTACCAGGCAAACCCAAATCCAGGCATATTCTACAAGATAATTGCTCCCATCTCTGCAAATGTCAAAGTTGAGAGCACAAAGAAAGACCAAGACGGATCCAGACGAAAGAAGGCTGAAGGGACATGACCACAGAGAAAGACAACAGATAATCTTGGATTGGATCCTGGCCCCGGAAAATTCTTACTACAGAAGACAAGTAGTTCAGTGGGTGAAATCTGAATAGTCTGTAGGTTGGATTAGAAAAAAAGGACGTTCCTTATGTCCTGAGAGGCAGGCCATTGTATTGCCCGTTCCTCAGCACTCATCTCATTTGTCTTAAGGGAAGGAACATGGACTTTGAAAAAAGGAAAGGAACTTGCACTCTTAGTTTGCAGATTAATTGATATGAAAATCTTACACGGTTATCTTCATGTCAAGTTGCATCTATTCAAACCCCTAATGAATGATCTTCATAGAAAATAATTAGTTGCCCGTGTAATCCAACACACATCAGTGCCTTCACATGCATTGAGTACCTTCTTTGTATCATAGTCAACACTAGACCTTGAAGACTAAAAGCAGTTGAAGATAGATATTGTTTAATTTCCCCCATGCTCTAAACAATATCCCTGACTTTTTGGACACACTTTGTGTGTGCCATTATTAGCCTATGAACACATGTTTATTAAAATCATCTTTAATATGATTTTAATATAGTAATCTTTCATATGTCCATACACCATCTTGGTATTTTTGTCTGTGCTTCTCTGCACAGGAAAATAAAACCCACTGGGTAGAAATGTTCTGTAAGATAGGTTAAGGTAAAAAAATAAGGAGAAAAGACTGCAAAATCAGAGGTCCATGAAAAGAAATACCCTTTGGTTTTAAATAAATGCTCTCTTTATACGTAATCAAGATTTTTTGCCAGTGTAGGTATGCATGTGGGTGTTTTGAATTTTAAAATAATATAGGGTATAGCAGCACCAGGTTTTTTAAAAGAGAAAACTGGAAAGGTTAACACACACTTGGATTGGCATACCCTGGCCACTAGAATATTTATTCAATTGGCTGAATCCACCTAGTGTGGGAAAGATCTTTTAATACAGATAGCCTGCAGATGCTTAGAGATATGTCAGGGATGAAGTAACCAGAATTTTGGAATGAGACACCTACATGTGTTTGACTTAGTGTCTGACCCTCAAATCCAAAGCCTTCTCCATATCTTCTCTGACTTCCTCTGCTTTTCTCTATCGTAATTTCCCACTTCCGTTCCTCATTCTGCTGCCTTGTTCCCACCGTTCTGGTTTCCATAGAACATATCCATTGGAGAGAAGAATATGTAGCAGGTTCTCTTGAGAGGTGTCACATAAATCAAAGTTTCTCCACCTTCTTTGTGACTGCCTTGTCAAAACTCTTCCAACTAAAGGGTCCCTTCTTGGGACCAAAAGTCAGTCCCTTTAGGAAGTTGAGTCCATTTGTTCCCTGAATTCTATTGAAATAAAATATAGGTGTGTGAGTGTGTCTGTTATTTACCCTAGGGACTGAATAAAACTTGTTTTCTCCATGCTAAAAGAAACCATGAAAACTGTGACTAAAAAAAACTGGTTTCTAATTATATAATAGTAACATCTTCATTTTTCTTTTTCTGGATTCCAATCTTCCATAATCTGTACTATTCTACTCTAGGGGAATAGAAATTTTCAAAATTCACTTTATATTCCATTATAGTAAGTAATTCTGTGAGGTTTTGCTTCTCTCTAGTATGTTGAACAAGATGCTGGGCAACTGTTTTACTTGTTGTCAAAGAAACATTTCTCTCTGCTTACTCTGCGTTATGGCTCTCTCTCTCTCTCTCTGTAATCACCAGCTCTTTTATTTCTCCTGTTATCTCTATCATGATGTGGGGTGGCTCCTATGCTGCAGCAAAGGGGAGAAAACACTGAATCTTTTTTTTTCTGGGGATAGGAAGCAGAATCAAAAATAGATCCCAACCATTATGGCTGCAAGAAATTTTTTCACAATACCACTAGGCACCTCTGCACAGAGGTTTTCAGATACATTACTACCTAGCCACTTCAAGCTTCGAATTAAGTAGGTTTCTCTGATTTTATGTGTTTATATGTTTAATCCCAGAACAAATACAAGGTCCAAAATTCAATATGTATAAAATATACCTTCTTATTAGAGGTCTACTATAACTTGTATTGCAGCTAGCTGGATCTTTGATGGAGATTAAATGTAATTTTAAAGTAAAAACAAATCCTACTCTATTGGAGTCTGTGCCTGGATTCAATGACTTGAAATGGAGAATTTGTGATAATCCAACATAATAAACCAAAGTTTTAATTTATCTTACAAGATAGTAAACCCTTGAAAGAAATGCTCAAGTGATTATTCTTAAAACTTAAAATCATTTAAAGTCTCACTTGAGCAAAGTCAAAGAAAAATAATCACTTTCAGTATTTACATGTACATACATATAGGTACATTCATTCTTCTTTGACTTTATTGTAAACCTCTTGTGTAATAGATTTTTCACTCATCTTTGCATACCTTAGTGACTGGAAACAAAATACTAAATGAGTGAAACTGAATTTTTTAAAAGATTTTATTTATTTATCTTTAGAGGGGAAGGGAAGGAGAGAAGGAGAGAAGGATCAATGTATGGTTGCCTCTCGTGAGTCCCCTGCTGGGAACTGGCCTGCAACCTAGGCATGTGCCCTGACTGGGAATCGAACCGCGATCATGTGGTTCACAGGCCCGCCCTCAATCCACTGAGCTATGCCAGCCAGGGCTGAAACTGAACTTTTTAGTTATTATTATTTTAATCTTAAGCCTGAGCAGAAAGCAAAAGATCCCATCTTTTTGTTTAGAGACTTGATATTGTGAACTGGACCAATATGCAAAACTGTACAGTGATAAGCAAGTATCTACCCTCTTATTGAACCCAGCATTGGGCAAATATTAACTCCACTGGTGGAAATGAATCTCAGAGAGGGCCAACCTTTACCATTCAATTATAATTTTGTGGTTTTTGTGGTAAGAAAAATGCAGAAAATAATAGGTTGCCCCAGCAGAAGAGTATATGTTGGTAGAGAAGTAGTTTAGGGTACTCTAATTAGTGAAAGGCAACATGACTTTGTCACAGAGTAATTGGTGACTTAACTAATTGTAGGTATTGCTTAACCTCCACTAGTGAGTCTTGAGAACAACCTCATTCAACACAATGATGTTGTTAATAACACTAACAATAGCTTTGTGTACATTCAGAGAGATCCTATACGATTTCTTTGTTCTTTAAGGACCATAAGGTACCTTTTTCTTTTGTAATGTGAGATTAAACAAAGGTTGCCAAACATTTAAAGTTTTATTTTGTTTGTTTCTTATTTTATTGGAAGGAAGTTATTTTTTTCTCTTCCATTGATTCCACAGCTCACTACAATTAGAATTACCATAATGGTAGGATGTGGTTGGTAGAAATATATGACTTCATCCTTTATAATCACCAGCATGGCATTTCCCGAAACAAAACACTACAGGGTATCAGCGAAGCTCAGTCTCTCTTCTCGGATCTAATGTTTTCGTGCATGCCAGCCCGAAAATGCTGACTGCATCATAACCCTGACTGCTGCCAACCTTCAGCTTGTAAAACAACAGAAGAGCAACAATAAAACTGCTATTTGTGTTTTATGGAACTGTGTAAAAGTGAGAAAATAGCAGAGTATCCAAGGGCTGGGTTTTAAAATATGCCCAATGACCTCAATCTTTGTTCACAACTCATTACGGCAACACCCCCAAAGTTTTTTAAACTATGACATATGTGTGTGTGTGTGTGTGTGTGTGTGTGTATGACATATATAAATACTATACAANACCCTGACTGCTGCCAACCTTCAGCTTGTAAAACAACAGAAGAGCAACAATAAAACTGCTATTTGTGTTTTATGGAACTGTGTAAAAGTGAGAAAATAGCAGAGTATCCAAGGGCTGGGTTTTAAAATATGCCCAATGACCTCAATCTTTGTTCACAACTCATCATGGCAACACCCCCAAAGTGTTTTAAACTATGACATATATGTGTGTGTGTGTGTGTGTGTGTGTATGTGTGTATGACATATATAAATACGATACAAATCTGTCAGTGCTCATCTAATAATTTAATCACTTGTCTAAATGAATGGTATTCTTTGATGATTTCCATATTGTATTATTAGTTTACATTGTATCAGGTTATACAGTATAACACAAGATACTTTAGAAAATTTAAACAGGTGGCTTAACTAAGTGTCCTCAATTCAAAATTGCCCAAATCTTGAACTCTGATTAATATTTTCCAGTGAGAGGTCCAGCTTATTAATACTTATCATGAATGTACAATTCTATAATGATACAACTAAATACCAGATTAGCTTTTAAATGTTTATTGCTTGTTTTTAAAAACTTTATCAGCATCTCCAAAAATATCTGAAGGACTTTTATTAATAGTTATGCTAAAAATAACTTCTGCTGTGGTCAGTTAAAGATGGCTACACGTTCTTCCTTAATCCTCCCATTGAGGTGAGTCTAATTTATCTCCCCCTGTAACCTAAAAAGGCTTTAGTAAGTTGTTTGACCAATAGAATGTGTTACATCCTGAGATTCTGAGACTAGATGAACAAGTAGCCTTGCAACTTCCTCAGGCGTCTTGCAACTCTGGCTCTGGGAGCTCTGAGCTGCCATGTAAGAAATCTGGCTACTCTGAGACCTCCACATGGGAGAGACCACTGGTACGTGCTCCAGTTGGTACCAGTCCTAGCTGATTCTGACCTCTGAGTCATTTCCCTCAAATTGCCATCTTGGATCCTTAAGACCGGTCTAGTTACCTACCGGCTTCATACAACCAAGTAACCTTAGCTGATATCATATGAAACAAAAGAATCACCCAGTTGAATCCTGTCCAAATTCCTGACCCCAAATAATGAGATATAATAAAGTGGTGATTGTCTTAAATTGCTAAGGGAAAACTTTCTCTACTCATAAAACTTCGGACATCAAAGTTTTTCCCCATGCCAACCCATTCTGTAACTTTTCAGGCACAAACTTGGTGCCCTATGATTCAATGTAATTCAGATACTGGCTATCTGGAGTTAACATTAACCCCACAGGTTACAGGTACAGGACTGTCCCCGACTTTAGATGTCAATCACAAGTCCTGGACCTCCCACCATGCTGATGACCGACTATAAATTGGGGTTCACAAAATTCCCTTCTCAGTTTCAGTAATTTGTTATAACAGCTCGTACATCTAAGGGGAACAATTTACTTATGTTTACTAGTTTATTATAAAGGATATTATCAAGCATATAAAAATGCAAAGAGGTATATCGAGTGAGGTCTGGAAGGGTCCCGAGTGCAGGAGTTTTTGTGCCTCAGGAGCTGGGGGGCACCACCCTCCCAGTATTTGGATACATTCACTGACTCAGAAGCACTCTGAGCCCCTCAGTGATTTTTATGGAGGTTTCATTGTGCAGCCATGGTCCGTCACTGGCTCCCACTCCTGCTCCCGCTCCCCGTCTCAGAGGTGACCAGCCCCCATCTGAGTTCACCAAGAGTCACCTGATTAAAACAAAAGATACTCCTTTCATCCATGAGATGACATCTGTGGCACAAACTGGGGGCAGAGACCAAATGTATGTATTTAAGGCTTAGCTGCTAAGGTTTGCAGGTACTTGGTTGGCTGCAGTAAATAACTGGAATACACCTATCTATTTCACAGTTTTGTGAAATAGATTGGGTTTTATTGAAATTAGTATGAAACTCCACTTTAATCATTTTATGTTAAGAAATATTTATTTGTTTGCTTGTTTATTATGTATGTAGCATCCAGCCTCTCTTTCCAAAGGTAGCCCACTTTCTGTTATGGTGAAATCCCCCACTGAGGGCAGTCTTTGTTGAAAGATAATTGCTTCCAGGTATGAATGGGCTATGTCCTTCCTTTCCTTGTCCTAACTAGCCTGGAGATAGCACTTAAACTTTCAGCTCCTCTGGGAATTTGAATTTTGAGCGAGTAATACAAGATATAAGACAAAATAGGTACCCTGAAACCTAAATATAATCATATCATTGCTCTTCTAAATATAATCAAACCCTTTCAAATTAGATTAAGTCTAAACTAATAGGTTGGTACAAAGTGCCTTTATTATTTAATCCTAGTTTACCTCTCCAGCCTTGTTCCTCAGTACTCTCCAGAATCCTTATGGATTAATCATTCTAGGCTACTGCCATGGATCGAATTATGTCCCCATAAAAAGATATGTTTAAGTCCTAATCCCCAGCACCCAAGAATGTGACCTTCTTTCAAAATAAGGACTTCATAAAGGTAATACATAAAACGAGGTGGTTAGAGTGGGCCCTAATCCAATGTGACTCCTGTCTTCATCAAATGGGGAAATTTGTATCAGGGAGATATGCAGAGGAAAGATTATGGGAGGACCCCCAGGGGGAATGCCAAGTGTCATGGAATATTGCCACACATGGGTGTGGGACCAGGCCTCCTACCAGTTTGCACGTGGCTTCTTGTCATCCAAATGTCATGGATGACACTGAAAGTTGAGCCATGCCTGAGGCCATCGAAACTAACAGAGAGGCATTGAAGAGGTCCTTCCATAGTGCCTCCAGAGAGAGCATGGCCCTGCCAAGGCCTGAATTTCAAACTTCTAGCCTCGAGACCTATGACACAATAAATATCTGTTGTCTTAATCCACCCGGTTCTTGGTACTTTGTACAGCAGCCATCGAAAACCAATACGGCTACAGGATGCTTCCCAAGAACGTTATGTTTGTCCTCAAAAGAAGGAAGTAAATATGAGAAAGGTTTATGCTAAACCTTCCAATATTTTGGAAGAAGGAGATGGAAGCAAGCAAGGACTTTTTCATGAAGGAGAAGGCATCTGAACTAAGCATTAAGTGTATGAGGATTTTAGTAGGCAAAGATGGGTGGGTGGAGTTTCTAACTTAGTGAATACTTAAAGCAAAGGTGTAAAAGCAGGAACATGTAGATCCTTTTTAAAAGGAAAGCAGGCTGTGTCTCTCCTTTATGTATTAGGTGTATACAGTGAGTTCTAAGAATATTGTTATCAGTGGTTGGATTTAGACTTCTAGGAACAAGCACACAGGAAAATAATTTAGTTATATTCTTGTCCTTTATTAGGCCTTACTCCAAAAAAATCTCATAATTGGTTTATGACTATTTAGTTATTCTCTAAAATGTTAGTTCCCAGGAGTTTACCAAAGAGTAAAAATGTTTAAAGGACAAAGGGCACCATGAGGACATCACTCTTATTTTGGGACATAAGGATATTTTAACTACCATTATTTTTATCCCCATAGATTCATTAAAGGAATTAAATTTGAGCAGTGAAGAAGGAAACATCATAATATCAGAGCAAATTATTATCCTATAAATTGAAAATAGTTGGCTTTGTGAGAAGTTTCCCACATTTTCATTCTTTTTAATTTTCCCCAAACCAAAGAAAACAATCTGCTGTTTGGGCTGGAGAAATGCTGCTTAAGAATAAACACATGACTGTGCTTCCACCCGGCATGATCACAGTTCCTGCCATTAACTCGGAGGGAGACTGATGGTGCCGGCGATCATGGGTTTTATTTAATAAGTTTCCTCATAGGTGGGCCCGAGAAACATGAAAGTATAATTGTTTCAAAGAGGTTCCTGAGGTCCCACTTAGAAACAGGCAAGGTGTCTGGTCAAGATGGTAAATAGGTGAGTGCAGTACTCAAATCCTCTGGCAACCACATCAAAATTTATGAACTTTAGAACAACCATCATTGAGAACCACCTAAAATCTAGTTAAGCAGAAGAACTACAACTAAGAATATAAAAAAGAAGCCATATACAGGCTAGTAGGAGGAGCTCGTCCCACACACATGCGTGGCAAACAAAAACTGGAAGGAATATCTCAGCTGGGGCGATCCCCCTTGTGGAGTGAGGGATCCTAGCCCCACCATAGACCCCCAAACCCAGGGTTCCAGTGCCAGGAAAAGAAGTCTCCACAACTTTTGGCTGTGAAAAGCAGCAGAGATTGTGGCTGAGTGAGACAGAGGAGGGCTTGTGAAATCCCAGGCAGTTTCTCTTAAAGGGCCCATATACAAACTTATTGCACTCACTCTCTCTCAGCTCCAGCTCTAGGCCAGCAGCTCGAAAGGCATCAGGGACATATGGGGAGAAACTGAATTGTCTGGTATAAGGCTGAGAATTGGAGGGGCAGCTTTCTCCCAAACAGAGGTGCTGGCAGAGGCCATTGTTCCTTTTCTGAGCCCTTCTTCCACAGAGTCAGCAGGTGGACACCAAATCTGAGTCTCCATCAACCTGGCTATTCCTGTTTACCCCACCCTAGTGATTCCCCGAGACCTGACCTCATACAGACTTACAGGCCCACACAAACCATTTCAAGTGGCTTTTCCATACAAATGGCCTCTTGGCTCATGCTTCAGACTTTTCTAAAACCTTTCAAACAAGCAGCATCCGGCCACAGCATGCCCTGTCCTTTTACTTAGTGGCTCCAGGCCTGGCACTAGTGGCAGCCGGATGTGATTTATGAATTGGCTTCTTCTGGGCACCTCCAAAATATAGCACAAGAAGTAGCAGCCATCTGCAGATCAGTTTGTAGGTCATGCCAGGTGACCCAGAGCAGAACAAAAGTAGCAACTGACCTTGGCCTACACCTCTAAGGGTATCCCACAGCCAGTGTACCCAGTGGACAGCTTCATACTACATCAGAACACCAACCAAACACCTACATAATTGAAACACTCAAGGAATGATTCAATGGGCAATAGGGCTCACTAAAGTAAGCCCTGCTCTGTGGCCTTTACCCCTGCATAGCTGATCCTCCACAGTGGTCACAAACAATCCTTGTAGCTAATCAGCCTGGGCATAATTCCTTCCCATTGATGTGCCAACAGCAAACAAAGTTCAACTACAACAGGAGGGTGCACACAGCCCAAACGGGCATACCTGGAGTGCCCAGCTTGGGTGATTGGGGAGGCGGTACCACTGGATCTACAAGACAACTAATAAGCCCAGTCTACCAGGCCCAGGAGATTTAGCAGCTCTACCCAATACACAGAAACAGAAAAGGGAGACAGCCAAACTGAGGAGACAAGAAAACATGTCCCAAATGAAACAACAAAACAAAACTCCCCAAAAAAGAACTAAAGAAAATGGAGGCATATAAGAGTTATAGGATGCTCGGTGAACTTAGGGAAAGAGTAGAACTCAGTGAGAATTTCAACAAAAATATAGGAAACATAAAGAAAAAGACAAAGAAATAGAAAACCAGTCGGAAATGAAGAATACATTAACTAAAATTAAGAAGACATTTCAGGAATCGATAGTGGAGTAGATGAAGCAGAGGAGGATATCAGAGATTTGGACAATAAGGAAACAGAACACACCCAATCAGAACAGAAAAAAGAAAAAAGAATCCAAAAATATGAGTACAGTGTAAGAAGCCCATTGGACAACTTCAAGCATACCAACATTTGTATTATGGGGTTGCCAGAAAGAAAAAAGAAAGAGCAAGGAATTAAAAACCTATGTAAAAAAATAATGATGAAAAACTTCCCTAAACGGTGAAGGAAAGAGACATACAAGTCTGTGAAGTGCAAAGAATCCCAAACAAGATGAGCCCAAAGAGGCCCACACCAAGACACATCATAATTAAAATGCCAAAGGTTAAAAACAGAGACAATCTTAAGAGTAGCAACAGAAAAGCTGTTAGTTACCTCCAAGGGAACTCTCCTAAGACTTTCAGCTCATTTCTCAATAGAAATTTTACAGGCCAGAAGGGTTGGCAAAAAAATATTCAAAGTGGTGGAAAGCAAGGACCTACAACCAAGATTCCTCTCCCCAGAAAAGCTATCATTTAGAATCAAAGGACTTATAAAGAGCTTTCAGAAAAATAAAGTTGAAGAAATTCACCACCACCAAACCAGTATTATGTGAAATGTTAAAAGGTCATCTTTAAGAAGAAAAGATAAAAAATATTAATAATAAAACAGCAATAAACACATATCTATCAACAAGTACTATGAATGTAAATAGATTAACTGCTCCAATAAAAACACTTATGGAGGCTGAGGGGATTAGAGAACAACATCCATACATATGCTATCTACCAGAGGCTCATTTCAGATTGAAAGACATACACAGACTGAAAAAATAGGGATGGAAAATGATATTCATAGAAATGAAAACAAAGAAAAAAAGCTAGGGTAGTAACATTTATACTAGACAAAATAGACTTTAAAACAAAGGCCATATAATAGGAGACAAAGATGAAACTAGGTATTCTACTTTTGGGTATTTATCTGAAGAAATACAAAATACTAGATCAAAAAGATATATACATCCATATGTTAGTGGCAGCATTATTTACAATAGCCAAGATATGAAAGTAACCTAAATGTTCATGAATAGATGAACTGATAAAGAAGAAGTGGTGCATATATATAGTGGAATATGATTCAGCCATAAAGAAGAATGAACTCTTGCCATCTGCAACAACATGGAAGGACCTAGAGGGTCTTGTGCTGAGTAAATAAGTCAGACAAAGGAAACAAATTCCATATGATTTCACTTATATATGGAATCTAAAAAATAAAATAAATAAAGAGAACAGAAAATACTCATAGACACAGAGAACATTTTGATGGTTGGCAGATGGGAGGAACTTGGGGGGATGGGAGAATTAAAAAGCACAAGTTGGTAGTTACAGAACAGTCACAGGGATGTAAAGTAGAGCAAAGGGAATGCGGTCAATGATATTATAATAACTATGTGTTGTTTCAGATGGGTGCTAGATTTCATAGGGTGACCCTTTAGTAAGTTAGACAATGTCTAATCACTGGGGTGTACACCTGAAATTTAATACTGTATGTCAACTGTAATTGAAAACTAGAAAAACTATTTAAAGTCAAAAAAATAAAATAAAATAAAAAATAAGCTATGTGTTCTGTTTAAGAGAATGGTAGTTCACCTGTTTCTATGCAGGGACTATCAGTCATGGTCAGGGACAAGGGTGCTGGTCAAAGGAACCACAGGGTCGGGAAGGGTTAAAGCTGTCCTCCTGAACTAACCAGGCAGCAAAGACACACAGCCTTCCTGGACTGGAACTGCCCCCAACACCTCACTTTTGCCCTCTGCGCACTCCTTATTTAAAAGATTATAAACATGGTTTCGAATGGTATACTATAATTAATAAAAGAAAATACAATTGAATAAGTGCACTAAAAGCTGGAGTATGTAAAATATTTTTTAAAATTGNTAAAGGATACATGGACAACAACTGAGAAGGGTGGAAATGGGAGGGAGGGGGGAGGATGGGGGGTGGGACGGGTTGGGAGTAATAGACAGAAAACTGTACTTGAAAAATAATTAAATAAAAAAATTTAAAAAAAAAAAAAATTATAAAAAAAGAAAAAAAAAAAATAATTAATAAAAGAAAATACAATTGAATAAGTGCACTAAAAGCTGGAGTATGTAAAATATTTTTTAAAATTGCTATGGTTTAAAATTAAAAATTTGCTAAGTAATTTTTATTACTTAGTTCACATTTATTAAAATGAAAGAAAATGCTCTGTGTGTGGTTACTTCATGGAAGAAATGATGTATTAGTCAACACATAGACTCAGGCTGGAGATGTGAACCCTTGATCCTTGAACTGTACAACTCACCAACAAGCCCATCCTTTAAATTTATGAATCTCTCAGTCTGTCCTTCCCCTTCCTATGCTCCAGGCAAAAATTTATTTACTCTGCTTGGACAGAGACACCAACCTTCCTATATTCCAGACATGATCTTAGCACTGTACGCACACCGAATCTCCCAATTCCCACTGCAGTCCTCCAAGGTAGGTGCTGTGACTGC